>NC_056747.1:518252351-519620349 GCF_019279795.1 Protopterus annectens | reverse complement strand
TTTCTATATTTTGGTTTTTTTTTTATTAATTTTTTGTTGCCGTCTGTTGCTGTTTCTTCAAGATGTGGCTTTTTTGTCCCTTATCTTTTTCTGATTTTTTTTTTTGTCTTCATCTTCTTCTACCTTTGTTTTTCTCCTAAATCATTTTGAAGAGTGCTTTCTTTACCTTATTTTGTTTCTCAGTCCCTACTATTGTCTGCTTCTCTTTTCATTTCTTCAGTTCGCTACTCTGAAGATTGCAAATGTGGTCATCAGATGTCAACACAAACCCATTATTTGATACATGTGTGTGGTTTTGTATGGCTGCAAATTTTTTTCAGTACTTGTTTCTTTTACTGTTCTTTATTTTGTACTATTCAGTTCTGCAACATTACTGTTTGGGTACGTTTTTAAGTTTTGCATCTCAGTTTGTTCCTCTGCATTTTATTTTGTGCATTTTTTTTTCTTTTTACCTGCTGTAGATAATGTTTAGTTAGTAGTAGTTGTGCGAGACCTTTTACTTTGGGGAGTCTTATGTATGCTTAGTTGCTTATATCAACATTGACACTGGTTAGTTAAGTGGCTATTCTGTGTGGCTATATGACTTTTTTCATTTTTTTAAGTTTCAAACATTTTAAGGTTAGTTCTGTAACTTGTATGCATTATTTGAGAGAAGTCAAGTTTTACATGTTATATGTATTTGAGTTTTTTGCAGGTTTAATAAGCTCACTGTTTTCCCACAGGACTGATGCAATAAATCATTTTTTATATTAGTTTGCATTGTTGCTTTTGGGATTTGCTTAGCTTGTGATGCATCAGTTCAGTGCTTTTTTTAAGTGTGGATGCTGTATTTTGCTATTGCAGTACATGCAGCTTGCTTTCCATTAGAGTCAATATTCATATTCATTTTTCCCATTATAGCGTCTTTGTTTGGTGTGTTTATTTCTGTTAGTATGATTTCATCAACTGAGCAATATTTTTTGGACACTGTAATTTAACATACAGTAAAGACGTACCAACAAAAATACAGTAATCCTAATAAGTTAAAAATATAAACATCTATGATATCATTAGAAATTAAACAAAAATGAGGTAAATTTTGCTGTATCATAAACCAAACAGCAACTATGTACCACTCCCCAAAAGGGGAATAGAAGGGAAGACATATTGTTACAGTGACCTCTTCTCAAAGATTTGCTGCTATGTTATTTTATAAAATTGTGCTGTCTTCTTCATGGATGGCCACTGCAATGGTACATCATAATACAGGGCACATTTTATACAGTGCTATGTCATCCCGGGTTATATAACTGTAAGAGATCAGAAGCATGTTATATTGTATCCTGAATGACAATAATTATTGGTATATTCAGAACTGATGGAAAAGACGTGTGTGTTCAGACAGATTGCTAGTGGTTCCATTACAGAATCCCAATACTGACAGCAGCGATATGGGAGATGGAACCTGAAGCCCCTGTCCACCATGGTCCTCTTCTCAAATAAGGTGATGTATACAATTTTATGACACATCCCCTTAATATCCACTGGATCTCAACAATAGCAAACACTAAAGGAGATATATATTTTTTCTGTTCAGAGGCATAACTGAGATTTACAGAGTTGGTTTAGCACTCTGTATCACCCTTAAGAAATAGAAATGTGAAGAGTTTTTATAACTACATGATTGAATACTGCTTATACAGAAACCTTGCTTGATAAATTCAGATGCAATAGCAGTGATACTTTGTTACTATGGCCTCATTTCCAAGCAGCCTTTAATAACCCAGTTTTTATATTTTTATTTCAAATTATTACAGTTTCATTAAAATACACCCAAACCTAATTCAGTAAGATAGAGAAAACACATGGGGATGACACTGGGTTGCAACGATTAGCACTGCTGTCTCAAAGCACTTAGTTCTCCATTTTTTTGGAAGGGTACCTTCTGTGCTGTATCTGTATGCTCTGTATTCACATGGGTTTTCACTGGGTGCTCCTCCTTCCTCCCACATCAAAGACATGCTACAAGTCAACTGGTACTCCCCTGATACCGCATCCAAAATACACTTTACTGCTTACCCCGACTGAATGTTGGCTAGGCTCCAGGCTCCTGCAACCCTCGGTACCCACAAGAAAATGAATAAAAATGCACACTGATAGTAAGGATCCATGTTGGTTTCTGTCTAAGACGGACTTAAATTACTTGTTTCAATATAGTTGTGAGACCCTTAAGCAGATATACACAAGATTTGTCTTCATGACTAACATACATCTTATCAGATAACTACTGACGTTCACTAGTACCAAAGACTACTCTTATTCAAGTAAACTTTGCTCTTGATCCAAGGATATTATAGAAAATATTTCAGATATTTCTATTCATCATTTTGCAGGACGTTTTCACCATAAAGGAAGTACAGTTGTACAAGAACTTACCAGAACAGCAGATATTCTACTTTTCACTGTTGCAGTACTCCTTACAGCAGAGGTATCATGTTAAGGGTAGCCACATGTCTGGAAAGAATACCAAACCCAGAGTCCTTCCATGTGCCACATGTCACATGTATTCCTTACATCTAAAGCATAAGGTACATAAACTTATGAATGCAAAACTCTCAAAACTGAATTACCCCAAGAAAACAGCAGCAGATGAGGAATAAAAGAGCGTGGTACATGTGCACCCAGGAAAAATAAAAAGTCACCCCAGCAAGAGGGAAAAGAGAAAGAACCAAGGTGGGGGGGATGAGGGAGGGACATAACACTAAGTAGGACAGCTACTGTTATGCTAAGTTTCTACACAACTCTACCATGTCCTTCCCTAATCACTGTTGCAGTATTCCTTACTATAGGGAGAGTGCTAAAGCTACTGCAAAGAATGGGAAGAGGACAAATGAACAGACAAACCTTCCACAAAAAAAAAAAAAAAAAAAAAAACATGGAGAATGGTCCTAGCAAAACCTGCTCTGATCCTTGAAAACATATCCATCTTATAGTCCTTTGTAAAAATATGCACAGAACACTTAAGTAACAGCTTCCATAACGGATTTCGTAACATGACCCTTAAAGTCCCAGAAGAGGCAACTACTCCAGTAGAATGAGCTTAAACAGAAGTAGGAAATAGTTTCCCATAAAAAGAGTAACAAAAGGAAATGACTTTAGAAATCTAAGCAAAATGGTTTCTTTGGAGACTGACAAACCCAATTTCTTGTCTTGAAAATTAACAAAAGTTGCTCAGATTTTCTAATATCTTTAGTCTTATTTACTCAGTATGTGAGGGTGTCCATGCAAATCCAAAGAATGTAGAATCCTCTCACTTTTATTCTGTGCAGAAAGAATGAGGGAAAGAAGATGGATAGTCTGATTCAAAGATACATCAATGACAACCTTCAGCACAAATGTAGGATTGGTTCTCAAACACCATATCTTTGTGGAAGACTAGAAGCAGAGTGATAGGGATAACAGCCTGAAGTTCAGAGACTCTCTTGGTAGAAGTTAAAACCACCAATAAAACAGTTTTTCAGGTACACAATTTCAAAATGGAAGAAGCTGCTGGTTCAAAAGATGGTGGAGTTAAATTTTCAAGAACATAGTTCAAGTTCCAAGAAGTTGGAATGGGTTTTCTCAGAGGCATAATATGAAGAAATACAGTTGTGTACACTTACCATAAATGTAGATGTTCTTGTGTATTCACTGCTGCAGTCATTACATTTGGGTAATCTGCTGGCAGGTTGCCCTCAGTTGGCCTGCTTAAAGTATTGGGTCCTGCATCAGTTGCTGTCCATTCTTCCAAGACGTCAGGTTGTCAGAGGTATAAAACATGCAGCCGACACCTTTACATCAGTTTTTCTTGCCCCAGATGTCAGGTGCCCTCCAAATGGGGGCTCTGATTGCCAGAGTTGCAGAAGTGTAAACTTTCTTACCCCATCTATCCAGCACCCTGGAATCTCTATCAGAAGGGGTAGGATTTTTAGCAGTAGAAGCCTTAATGCCCTTGGGATCCTGAGAAATGGTTTCAGGATCTGCAACAGGATTTTTGAAAAGGAATTTGTGGGAGTCAGGAACCCTGTAATATCTGTCTGGCTTACAAGGAGCTGGAGGCAGAGAATCATGAGCCATACTAGATTCTGAAAAAAAACATCAGCAAAATCTAGAACAGGAGGTATAGCCAAAGGCCTATGCTGAGGAAGAAGAAGAAAATCCCCAAGTCTCTTTTTAGATTCAGAAAAATCCTGACTTTCCCAATGGAAATGTTCCCTTAAGGTATGCAAAGTTTCCCCAAAAGAAAAATCCTCAGGGGGAAAAGCAGAAGGAATGGAATCTTCTGCAGAGTCCTCATAAGTAGATATAGACAATTCCTGTTCATTTGAAGAGTCAGAAGAAATAGAATCCTGTTCAGAAGATTCATAATTAATGTCTTGCCTAGGCCTCTTAGCAAGGGGGGGGTGGGGTGGCTACCCTTGATCAGAATAATTAAATCTTCAGCCATTTTGATCATTTGTTTTTTAGGCATAGGGGCCTGCACGTGGCCCAGGCATCGTTTTTTTTAGGCATAGGTTAAGATTTTGGCCTTAGTTTTGAAGATGGCATCGGTCTAATATACAAATCTGTAGGCCTGAAACACCCTCAGAAGCCGGTGCCTGCACAGCGGCTCCGGACCCATCCAAGATAGAGACATCCAGGGGTTCCATAATTGAGGCATCTCGCGGCATACCGGACTCCGAATGGGTCTCAGTAGAGGCCTGCAAATCACAAGTAGCGGGTATCAGGGGCTGCGAAAGCACCTCACTGAGTACTGGCGAACTGGCGACTGGCTTAGAAGCACTGTCAGCAGTTTTGGACCTCAACGGCCTGTCTGTCATTTTCTTTGTGTTTTTTAGGCATTCCTGTAGTCGGATTGCTAACAGACGACATTTCTGGATAATTAAATCATGAGCCGAAATATTTAGATGCAAAAATGTACTGACGTTTGACAGTGCGTTGATTAAATAAAGCACAAAACTGACAGCAAGGTACATTGTGGTCAGGGCCTAGGCAAGGAATACAGTACAAATGAAAATCCTTATGAGGTATTTGCTTCCCACAAGTAATGCAATTGTTAACTTTTACTGACATCGGTAAGGAGCAAGAAACTTTCCCCAACGGAGTACTTAGCTTTTTAGTTGAAGACTTCAGATCTGAAACTCGAAAACGAAAATTTCAGGAGTCGGCCGACCGGCACATGCGAACTGCTTCTGCTTCGGGCACCGCGCAGCAAGAAAGACTGATGTAATGGCATCGGCTGCATGTTTTATACCACTGACGACCTGACATCATGGAAGAAGGGACAGCAACCGACGCAGGACCCAAGACTTTGTTAATCAGACTGACTGAGGGCAACCTGCCAGCAGATTACCCAAATGTAATGACTGCAACAGTGAAACATGAAGAACATCACCTTTTAGAAACCAACCTCAAATCTAGAAAGAAAGTGGTGGATCAAGAGGCATATGGGCAGAAATGGCTGACAAATGAACTTCAACAGAACAGTATGCCAGGCCAAAAATGGACAACTCACACAAACAGGAAAGAACAGTAAGAATACCCACCAAAGAGTGTCCCTTTCACTGTTGTAACACCAAGACTTAAGTTTTTATCTATTTACCTACATAAGATATTCCGGTAGTGGGTCTTCTTGTCTCTTGCAAAACCTAATGCTCCCTCAGAAAAATGGTGCCTGAAAGGAATCAAAACTGTCACCTAGAGAGTCAATTGTAGAATGACAAAATGAAGATGAATTAGAGTCCCTGATCTGTGTGAGTAGTTCCATCCTGTGATGACTGTCCCTGTCCAGGTGAAAAAGTAGGGAAAACCAATGCTATCCGGGCCAAAAAGGAGTCACAAACAAGATTTTGGGCCTGTCCCACATGATCTTAAGTACATTTTGCAAAAGAGGAATAGGGAGAAATGCATACAGGAACCCTTTCTCTCCAAAAGAAAGACATGGCATCTATTTTTCCAACCCAGAGAACCGGGCCCTCTAGAATAGAACTGAGAGCGCTGTCTGTTCTGAGGGGAGGCAAATAAATCAACCTGAAGAGTACTCCACCAAAGAACAATGCCTAGGAAAACCTCTCTTTGTAACATCATCCACTTGTGATGATCTGCTCAGACTGTCTGCCACAATATTCTTTTCTGAGGCAATTTAAACTGACTGAAGAATCAAGTGATAATATATGGCAAAGTCCCATGCTATGAGTGCTAGTATGCAAAGGCAATAAAACTTTGCCCCTCCCCTTGTTTATGTACCCCATAACACCGTTGTCATTAGTAAAGGCCCTTTGTGGACCTGTAGACCTAAGATAATGCAAGGTCTGAAGAGCCATGATCAAAGCTTTCACTTCCTTGACACTATGTTTTTTCACTTCTTCAGGAGACCAGACTCCCTAAAAGTACAGTTTTGTACCTACCATAAATGTAGATGTTCGAGGATCCACATTGCTGCAGTCATAACCTGTGGGTAGTCCGCTGTCCTCGGTCAGCCCGAATACCAAAGGGTTAGGCTGGCGTCGGTCATGGGCGCCCGGAGCTGACGTCAGTACGTAGTAGTACTTAAGCGCATGACCGACGCCATATTCTCAGTCTTTCTTGCCCCAGATGTCAGAAGGCCTCAAAAAGAAAAGGCCAGAGCCATAAAGGAGAGAAATAACAAGTATCCCTAAGTAATAATAACAACAACAACCACAACACCAAACCAAAGCGGGGAAGGAGGGAGGGAAAATAGGACTGCAGCAATGTGGATCCTCGAACATCTACATTTATGGTAGGTACAAAACTGTACTATGTTCATCTCACATTGCTGCAGTCATAACCTGTGGGTAGAATCCCAAAGCAAAGGAAAAGGGAGGCTGGCAAACTAAAAGGCATTAGGGGCTGCTAACATGCCCTGTAAGACTGCAGTGGCAAACCCAGCCCTGGACTTGGAGAAAAGAGGGAGATGATAATGCTTAGTAAAAGTATGAACTGAACTCCAAGTAGCTGCTTCCAAAATGTCCTTAGTAGCTACACCCCTCAAAAAAGCAGTAGAAGTGGCCGTAGCCCTAGTGGAATGAGGTCTAATCCCAGCAGGAACATTCTTCCCATGATGAGAATAACAAAAAGCAATGCAATTACCAATCCACTTTGAAATAGTCTGCTTTGAAACAGCTTCCCTTGTGAACCCAAAGCAAAAGTAACAAATAACTGTTGAGTCTGTCTGAACTCCTTAGTTCTGCTCAAATAATAACATAACTGCCTGTGTATATCCAAAGAATGCAAGATTTTGTCCCCCTTATTTTGGGGATCAGCATAAAAGGTAGGCAAATGGATAGACTGGTTCAAGGCCACATTAGAAATCACTTTTGGCATGAAAGTAGGGTTAGTACGCGAAAGAAACTCTATCCTTATGGAATATTAGAAAGGGTTCAACTGCCATGAGAGCCTGCAATTCAGATACCCTTCTGGCAGAAGTATAGGCCCACAACAAGGCAGTCTTCCAAGACAAAAACTTCAATTCAGACATAGCTGCAGGTTCAAAAGGAGGCAAAGTAAGCTTCTCCAACACAAAATTGAGATCCCAGGAAGGAGTAGGAGCTCACGGGGGTCTTATATTTTTTGCCCCTCTAAGAAATTGCTTAAACAAAGGGTGAGAAAATAAAGGAGGGTCACAATCATAGTGAGCAGAAATGGCTGCAGCATGAACCTTCACAGAGGAAAACGACAAACCCTTGTCCAGCAATTCAGTAAGGTACTGCAGTGTACAACTCAAATTCGGTACAGAGACATCAGAATCCTTTGTTGTGCTCCAAAGAAAAAATCTCTTCCATTTATTAGCATAAACTTTTCTAGTGCTAGGCCGCCTAGCTTCCAAAATGACATCCAAAACCTGCTGCGGAAGCTGAGAACCCACAGGCTCTAAAACAGAATACGCCAGGACGTTAGATGCAGGGACTGCACCCTGACATTGAGCAAATGACTGCTTAACTGGGACAACAAATGAGGAAGCTGTGTGGTGAAGGCCAAGGAGGCTCCTGAATTAAACTCCTCAGCAGAGGATACCAGTGCTGACGTGGCCAATCTGGTGCTATTAAAATCATGCAAGGCTTGTCCCTCCTGACTTTCAAGAGTACCTTGGTAAGGAGAGGCAGAGGAGGAAAAGCATAGACGTGAAGGTTGTTCCAACTGAAAGATAGAGCGTCCACTTTCCAAGCTTTTGGGTGAAACATCCTTGTGCAAAATTTTGGTAGTTGGAAATTTAGAGGAGAAGCGAACAGATCTATGTCTGGAGTTCCCCAAGCCACTGTCAACTGTTAAAATACCTCAGGATCCAATTTCCACTCGTGGGGGATCCACAATTTGTCTGCTTAATACATCTGCTAGGGAGTTCTGTGCTCCTGGCAGAAACCGTGCTTGAAGAGTGATGTGCAACCCCAGAGCAGTCTCCCATAATATCATAGCTTGTCTGCAAAGAGGGTAAGACTGGGTCCCCCCCTGCTTGTTGATGTACCACATGACTGTAGTGTTGTCTGTTTGAATCAACACCTGTCCTGGTTGAAGTAGGCCCTTGAAAGCCATCAGGGCAAACTGGACTGCTAACATCTCCTTCATGTTGATATGCAAATGCTGTAATTTGGGAGGCCACGTGTCTTGAATCCATTTCCCATTGAAGTGTGCTCCCCAAGCCAGGTCTGAGGCATCCGTCGTTAAGATCTGACTCGCCTCTGGTCGGGTCACAGAGAGTCACTTGTTTAGGTGACATTCCTGTGCCCACCACAAGAATTCCTTCTGGATGCACGGTATTATCGGAATGACAGTGTCCAAATCGTGGCAGTGTTGAGTCCATACACTTTTGAGATACCATTGTAGCTTCCTCATATGCAGTTTGGCATTGGGAAGTACCAGAATGCAAGATGCCATGAACCCCAAGGCTTGAAGGACTGTCCTTGCAGTCAGCCTGGACCGTACTGATAATTGCTGGAAGTAGAGGTGAAGAGTTCTTTGTTTGTCCGGGGTCAGAAAAGCCATCTGAGAGGCTGTATTCAGTCTCACACCCAGAAAACACATGTCCTGAGAGGGTACTAGACTGGACTTTGTTTCGTTCACAGAATACCCTAGGCACCTTAAAACTGCCATCACATACTGTAGCTGTTGAAGTAACTTGTCTTTGTCTTGAGCAAGAATCAAGCAGTCATCCAGATAAGGATAAATTTGTATTCCCCTCAGTCTTAAGTAAGCTATTACAGGAGCCAGAACCTTTGTGAACACCCTGGGTGCAGTAGATAAACCAAAGGGCAATGCAGAGAACTGATAATGAGAAGTACCAGCCCGAAAACGCAGGAATCTCCTGCAGCTGGGCCTGATAGGAATGTGAAGATAGGCTTCTTTGAGATCCAGAGTTACCATCCAGTGCTCTTTTCTAGCAGAGGCAGAAGTTGTTGTAATGTTAACATCTTGAACTTTGGAATGTCTAGGTATGTATTGAGAATGGACAAATCCAGAATTGGCCTCCAAGTGTTTCCTTTCTTTGGCACTAGGAATAGACGAGAATAAAACCCTAGGCCTTCTTCTGACGAAGGTACCACCTGAATTGCCCCCATCTGTAAAAGCAAAGAAATTTGATCCTGAGCCTCCATCCTTTGCTGAGGAGGTACATCTGGCATGCCTTTGAAAGGGGGGAAAGTGTGAAAATAAAACTTGTAGCCTTGATTTATTATGTCCAACACCCATTTGTCCTGGGTGACCAAATGCCAATTTTGTATGAAAAGTGCCAACTTTCCTCCTAGAGGAGCTGCCAGAAGAGAAGGGTCCGGCAGCTGAAGATACAGGTCATTGGGTCTGTTTACGAAAAGGCTGACCCCTGCCCTCACCAGAAGATTGTGCAGGAGAACTCCAAGTCCTAGGTCTGAAAGAACCCTGAGCGTGAGCCCTGCCCCTACCACGTCGAGACCTGCCCTTAGACTGAAAATCCGAAGAAGGGTAAGACCATCCTCTTGCAGGCCAATTCCTGCTAAACTTAGGGGGCTGCACTTGCAAAAATTCCTTAACTGTCTGCATAGACTTAGCTTTGTCTTCCATCTTTTTCAAAACTGACTCCACAGGGGAACCAAAAAGAACTTCAGATTGAAGGGGAGCATCCAAAATCCGAGCTTTAACATGCTCTGACAAATTTTGATCCTTAAGCCAGGCATGTCTACGAATAACTGAACCAGTAGCAGCCACCCTGGAAGAAGCCTGAAGGGCATCGAAGCCACACTGCAAGGAATGTTTACCAACTTAATCTGAAGCATGAACCAAGCCCTGCAATTCCTTACACTCTGTACCCTCAGCTAAAGCATCTACCTTAGCTTTCAATTGACCTAACAGAAAGTTCTGATACTTCAGCATATGGAATTGGCAATTTAAAGCCCTCATAGCTAACGTGGAAGAGGTGTACACTTTTTTACCCCACCTATCCAACGCTCTAGAATCTTTATCCAAAGGTACTGGATTCTTAACCACAGAAGCCCTGACACCCTTAGGCCCTTGAATAATAGTTTCCGGATCAGCTCTAGGGCTCTTGTACAAATATTTATGTGCCTCTGGAACTCTGTAATACCTTGACAGGGGCAGGGGGTAAAGAATCAGGATTAAGGGAAGCTTCAGAAAAAACATCCTGAACAACATCTAAAACAGGGGGAATAGCCAAAGGTCTATGCTGTGGCAAAAACAAAAATTTTCTAAGCCTCTTACGAGAATCTGAAAAATCCTGACCTTCCCACTTGAAATGCTCCCTCATAGAATGCAAGGTTTCAGAAAAGGAAAAATCCTCTGGAGGTGAAGCAGAAGGACAGGAATCCTCTGCATCCGAATCAGAATAGGGAGGAAAATCCTGAATATCTTCAGCTGAGGACTCAGAGTAATCTGAGGAATGCTCCATTCCCTCTAAATCTGCCTCCACCCTAGGCCTCTTCTCTGGAGGGGGCATAGAACCCCTGATCAAAGTAATCAAATCCTCTGCCATTTTCAACATATGTTTTTTAGGAACAGAACCCGAAGAACCAGAGCTGTGTCCCGTGCCAGAAACACCCGGTCTAGCCTTAGCAGGGCCTTTAGTGACTGAAGTAGAAGGCCTAATAACCTTTTGTAAGGATGGAACCACAGAAACTTGAGAGGCACCCTCGGCCTGACCTAACTCCTGAGAGGCCAACTCCTGTAAAAGTAAAGGTTCCCCCTGGGATTCAGCCGAGACCTCGGCTGGATCCACAGATTCAACCGTAGATTCCATAGAACCGGCGTCCATAACGGACAACTCCTCCGGTTTAGACCTTAAAGATTTATCTTTTCGCTTTTTAGCGGTAGCGGGCGTCGGAGGATCCGACGGCATGTTGTAGTTACATTGCTTACCGAAAACAAGCCTAGCACAGTCTAATCTGCGTTTAATGGTGCGCTTATTAAATCTAGCGCAAAAGCGACACCTGACTACGTCGTGCTCAGGCCCTAAGCAAGGAATACAGAGAGAATGATAGTCCCTATGAGGTATCTGTTTCCCACAAGAAATACAATTATTAACTTTTTCTGACATCCGGATTAACTGAGGCAAGAAAAGACAAAAATTTTCCCCAACGGGGTACTTAGCCCAACTTGGTCTTCGGTCTGAAACTCGAAAACTGAAAATTTCAGAACGCCGAATGGCACTTGCAAACGCTGCTTCTGCTTCGGACCACGCGGCAAGAAAGACTGAGAATATGGCGTCGGTCATGCGCTTAAGTACTACTACGTACTGACGTCAGCTCCGGGCGCCCATGACCGACGCCAGCCTAACCCTTTGGTATTCGGGCCGACCGAGGACAGCGGACTACCCACAGGTTATGACTGCAGCAATGTGAGATGAAGAACATCCCTGATGCTGTTGGAATAAGCTCCCCAGACTAGTACTGATGCATCTGTAAGCAGCTTCTAGGGAGGATATCAGAAAAGGAACACCTGGATTTAAAGATATCTGGATGTTCCAAAGAAATTCCCTTCTTACAGACAAGGAGAGAGGAATTTGGAAGCTCAGGGGATGACAATACTGAAGTCAATTTGTCTTCAGATACCACTGGTACTTCCTCATATGGAGTCTGTCAAACGGAACTATGTGAATAGTGAATGCCATGAATCTAAGGGCTCTTAGAAAATCTCTTGCAAAGGAAGAAGGCAGTGAAAGAAAACTGTCAAAGAGGACATTGGGAAGTGGCAAAAAAGCTGTCATAGTAAGAGTTTAAATTTTGCAACCCAAGACAATTTGGTTCTGAGAAGGTGGCAGAAATGACTTCTTTAGATTGAAGCGTACACAGCAAAACATAGGCATTGTGAATTCCAAGGAGGAGGATGGAAGAGATGGTTGCCCAGATAAGGAAAACTCCGAAAGACATGGTCTGCAGAATACTATGACAGCGGCTACACATTTGGTAAATACCCTTGGGCTGTAGAAAGACCAAATGGCAAAGCAGAGAACTGATAGTGTAAAGAAGATACAGCGAACCATAAAAACTTCCTGAAAAAAGGGTGAATAGGAAAAAGCAGATGGCCATCTTTCAGGTCCAGAGAAGCTAGAAAGGCCTGAAGTAGAAGCATAAGAAAGACAGACTGAAGAGTCAACAGCACTTGATTCCCCATATGGTTCTTGGGTGGGGTGTCTTTTGTTTGTATATCCTCTCCATGTCCACATGGCTTTTTCACTGGGTGCTCCAGACTTATCCCACTCTCCTAACTGTCCACAGGTGTGCATGCAATGTGTCAGTGATTATGTAGGCATTATAAATATATTTCTTAAGGAATACCAATACCTTACTTAAAGTACCAGTGTTACAAAATATACTGCAGTACAAGTAGCAACTCTTGTAATTGACCATGTTTTGGAAGTAAAATGGGGTACGACACAAGCTAGAGTCAATGTACAAAGGAGATTACTAATAATAGCAAACTAGAGAATGTGGAACATTCCTAACACTCATCTTGCAAACAGGGAGAGCTACACTAGTCATCATCTGTGTACTTTTTAATACAAACGTTTTAGCCAGGCTGATTACTCTAGTGGACATTGTTACATTAAACCTTTGAGTGCAAGGATATAAAATGGTAGGTTCTTTAGTATAATTCAATGTGTAAAAATATACCTAAAATGACAAAGACCACAAGCATTTTCTGTAATCAATGGCTGCAAGTGAGAAAGTAAGTTTCTTTCCCTAGTGTGCAGATAATTCAATGGCAAGCAAATATTTTTCAAATCACTTCCTTTAGATAAACAATCATGGCTTAACAAAGAAACCAGGCAAAAATCTTTTGCCTTAAAAAAAAAAAAAAAAAGAGAGTTGCTTTTAGACTGCATATACATAAGCTATCCATTGTATGACCCTTCATAGGCACACTGCTTACTGAAAAACACATTATAATCTAAGCACAGGAGTACTTCTTTATTCCCACTGGTTAAAGGCACAATAGGATACAAGTCAATAATGCTTCCATACTTTCAAACTTAAACTATATCTTCATCTGGAGAATACGGAGGAGAGGGTTGGCCTCCTCTGCTGTGTTTAAGAGGATGCAGACGCTAGACAGGTATTAACTTTGTATATAACTTTCTTTTAGAACATGGACTGTTCCTTTGGGGAAAAAACTGCAGGATGGTGCATCTCATGGAAGGCTTAACAATTTTAATATTTTCTTATAATGTTTTGAGCTTTTTGTATTTTGTTTTGCCCTTCACCTAAGCAAGACTTATAACTACACTTGTCCATTAAGTTCTAGATGTAGCATCAACCGAGTCAGAGGAGCATTTTGATAAATGGAAAAGTACAGTTGTGTACACTTACCATGTTTGAGTGTATTCATTGTTGCAGTCATCACACTTGGGTTATCTGCTTGCAGGTAGATCTCAGTCGGCCCGAATACCAGAGTCTTGGGATTTCTGCGTCAGATGCTGTCACCGCTTCCATGACGTCAGTTCGTCAGGGGTATAAAACATGCAGCAGACGCCATTACATCAGTTTTTCTTGCCCCAGATGTCAGCAGCCCTTAAAATAGGAAGCAATTACATGGTGTGGAACAACTCCAGTAAAAAGTAAATACCATTTCCATAAGATATGGCCAAAAAGAGGATAGGTGAAAAGAACAGAAAAGACAGGGGACTGGAAGGAGGGTAACCAGGACTGCAACAGTGAATACACTCGAACATCTACATTTATTGTAAGTGTACACAACTGTACTATGTTCTTCGAGTTTCACTGTTGCAATCATCACACTTGGGTTGATTCCCAAAGCTGAGGAAGGGTGGAGGCAGTCAAGAAGTACTTTGGCTGGCTATCAGGCTGTGGCATATCCAGCTCTGGATTTAGAAAAAATAGGTAGGTGGTAATACTTGGTGAAGGTGTGTACACAACTCCAGGTTGCAGCTTCCAGGATGTCTCTGGTAGGGACTCCCCTGAGGAATGTTGTAGAGGTTGAGGTAGCCCTAGTGGAATGAGTTCTGATACCCTGTGGGGTAGGTTTTCCATGGTGTTTGTAGCAGAAATGGATGCAGTATGCTAGCCATTTGGAAATGGTTTGCTTTGAAATGGCCTTGCCCTCTGGCCTTGAAGTGAAGCTGACTAGCAGCTGGTCAGATTTTCTGAAAGGTTTAGTTCTGTCAAGGTAGAATCTGAGCTGTCTGTGCACGTCCAAGGAGTGCAGAATCATTTCCCCTTTATTATGAGGATTAGGAAAAAAGGTTGGTAAATGGATGGACTGGTTTAACACCACACTGGATACCACCTTGGGCATAAATGATGGGTTAGTCCTGAGGGAAACCCTGTCCGCATGGAAAATAATGAAGGGTTCCACAGTCATTAGTGCCTGTAACTCAGACACTCTTCTTGTTGAAGTGATGGCCAGAAGTAAGGCTGTTTTCCAAGAGAGGAATTTTAACTCTGCTGTAGCAGCAGGCTCAAAAGGGGGAGGCTTGAGCTTCTCTAGTACAAAGTTAAGGTCCCAGGCAGGGGTAGGAGCTCTCCTGAGGCCTTAAATGTTTAGCTCCTCTCAGGAACTGCTTCATGACAGGTTAAGAAAATAGAGGTGACTCAGTACTGTAGTGAGCTGAGATGGCAGAGGCATGAATTTTAATTGTTGAGAAGGATAGGCCTTTGTAGAGTAGCTCTGCTAGGTAATCTAGGATTTGAGGTAAGGAGGGCACAGCTGTGTCCTTTCCTTGAGACTGGCTCCAAGAACAATATCTTTTCCACTTTTCTGAATACGATTTCCTAGTACTAGGTCTTCTAGCCTCAAGGATAAGGATGATGTCCAGCACCTTTTTGCTGAGGGTTGCTGGTGGTGTATTCAGGGGATAAGCCAGGCTGCAAAGTTCAGGGTTTGCAGCTGTGGATGCAAAATCTGTCCCTCCTGCTGGGACAGCAGGGTGGGGGTCTGTGTAGGTGCCAGGTTGGCACTGCTGTCAGACTGCGTAGGAGTGGGTACCAGTGCTGGCGTGGCCAATCTGGGACAATAAGGATCGTCCTTGGCCTGTCCTGTTTGATCCTGAGTAGTACTTTTGAGAGGAGGGGGGAAAGGCATAAATTGAGGGGTTTTCCCATGTAAAGGAAAGGGCATCCACTTTCCACTCTTGACAGAGGTCTCTGGTGCAAAATTTGCTCAATTGATGGTTTTGAGGGGAGGCAAAGAGGTCCACCTCTGGAGCCCCCATCTGTGGATTAGAAGTCTGAATGAGTTGGGTTCCAGCTTCCACTCGTGTGGATCCAGTAGATTTCTACTTAAGTCATCTGCCAGTGAATTTTGTTTGCCTGGCAGATACTGAGCTTGCAGGTGCACTTGGTTACTCAGGGCTGTGTTCCACAGGGCCATGGCTTACCTGCAGAGAGGGTAGGATTGTGTTCCCCCCTGCTTGTTTATGTACCACATAACTGTGGTGTTGTCTGTCTTTATCAGTTGTTGTCCTAGAAGGATAAGGTATTTGAAGGCTGTCAGAGCATTCTGTACAGCTAACATTTCTTTTTGATTGATATGCAAAGGAATTTGTTCTGGGCTCCATTTGCCTTGAATGCATTTGCCTGCCATGTGAGCCCCCTACGCATAGTCTGATGTGTCTGTTGTCAGGGTTTGGGCAGTGAGGGGTTGAGTGAAAGGAAGTCCCTTGTTGTGGTTGCATGTCTCTGCCCACCAAAGGAACTCTGCCCTTAGACAAGGAATGATATGAATCAGTGTTTCCAGGTCCTGAGAATGTTGACACCAGAGCATTTTTAGGTACCACTGAAGTTTCCTCATATGCAGTCTTGCATATGAAATTAGTAGAATGCATGAGGCCATGAACCCTAGGGCTTGCAGTATTTTCCTTGCAGATGAATGGGTTTTGGTAGCCATTAGTTTGAAGTAGTTTGTCAAATAAGTCTACTTTAATGGAGTGAGGAATGCCGTCTGGAAGTTGTGTTCAAGCTTGCTCCCAGGAATACAATCCTTTGGTTGGGCAACAGTTGCGATTTCTTTTCGTTGATGGTGTATCCCAGAGAAGTTAGAAGCCTCTTTTCAAAATTCAAGGTGCTGAAGCAGCAATTTCTGACTGCCCACCTGAATCCCACCTGAATCAAGCAATTGTTCAAGTATAGGTAAATTTGAATATTTCTCTGCCTGCAGTATGCAATGGCTGAAGCCAGGCACTTTGTAAATACCCTGGGCACAGTAGATAAGCCAAAGGGAAGTGCAGAGAACTGATAGTGCATAGAGCCTGCCCTGAAACGTAGTTATTTCCTGCAAGATTCCCCTATGGGGATGTACAGATAAGCTTCTTTTAAGTCTAGGGTGACTAGCCAGGTGTCCTTGGCTAGCATATGAAGAAGCTGTTGCAGAGTCAACATTTTGAATCTTGGGACCACCAGGAAGGTGTTGAGAATTGACAGATCTAGGATAGGGCACCAAGTGCCCTCCTTTCTGGACACCAGGAATAGTCAGGAGTAGAAACCCTGTTCCCTTTTGCTCTATAAGCACAGGTTGAATAGCCCTGATACTGAGAAGAGAAAGTACTTGCTTTTGAGGCTCTGCAAACTGGTTTGGAGGAAGGTCTGGCAACCCGCTTGGGGTTGGCAGTAAGTGGAAGTAGAATCTGTATCTCTGGGATACAATGTTTAGGACCCCCTGTCCTGGGTAATGGACATCCAGTTTTGTGAATGCAGGGCGAGTTTTCCTCCTACAGGTGCAAGTACTTGGGCTTTGGTGGGAAGGAAGGTAGACAAGTCTTTGTGAACTTTTTCCATAGGGGTGGCTTACCACTCCCTGTTTTAAAAGAGGGAGCACTCCATTGTTTAGATCTCTGCATACCTTGAGACTGCAGTCTTGGTGGCTTGTCACCCCCGAGTTTGGACTGAGAATGTCTGGGGGGGACTGGAAAGGACCAGTTTTTAGAAGGCCAATGCCTACTGAATCTAGGTGGCTGCACCTGTAAAAAAATCTTTAACAGTTTGCATAGATTTAGCTTTTTACTCCATCTTTTTAAGAACAACTTCTGCCTTTGTGCCAAACAAACTTTCCTGGTTTAATGGAGCATCTAATAATTTTGCTTTTGACATGGTCTGGCAAGATTTGCTCCTTCAGCCAAGCATGCCATCTCAGTACAGACTCAATGACAGCAGCCCTGCAAGATGCTTCCAAGGCATCAAAAACACACTGCAAAGTATGTTTACTAACTTGGTTTGCAGAATGCATTAGCTGTTGTAAATCCTTATTTTCTGTACAATCTGGAAGCAACAACATTTTTTAATTAATTCCATAATATGCTGCTGGTACTTCAACATGTGAAACTGACAATTCATAGACCTGATGGCAAGATTTGCAGAAGTATATACCTTCTTACCCCATCTGTCTAAAGCTCTAGAATCCCTGTCCGAAGGGGTAGGGTTTTTGGCTGTAGTAGCCTTAATGCCTTTAGGTCCCTGGGAAATAGTCTCTGGATCCGCACAGAGATTCTTAAAGAGAAATTTGTGAGAGTCAGGTACTCTGTAGTACCTGTCAGGCTTCCTAGGAGCTGGTGGTAAAGTTTCATAGTTCATAGATTAGTACTAGGTTAACTGCCCTTGCAAGCCATATTAAGCCTAACCAATTATCCCTTGTGAGACTCAAACCTTGCACTTTGTGTTTGTAAGGCAAACACCTTAACCATTAGGCCACCCTCCCAAAGGATACTCAAAAAGTATCAGGAGTAAGACTGGATTCCATGAAGACATCATCTACAATGTCCAGGACAGGGGGTATAGCTAGAGGCCTGTGCTGGGGCAAGTCTAAAAATTCTCTGAGTCTCTTTTAGGACTGAGGGTAGTCTTGGCATTCCTAGTGGAAATGCTCTCTTAAAGTATGCAAGGTTTCACCAAAAGAAAAGTCCTCTGGAGGGGATGCAGAGGGAATGGAATGCTCCACATCTAAATCCTCATAGGTAGATAAGGGTATGTCCTGGTAATCAGAGGGATCAGAGTCATCGGACTCAAGGTCTGTACAATCAGAAAGAAAATCAATTCTTTGTCTTTTAGAGGGGGATTAAAGGGGGATTAAAGTTATAAGGTCTTCTGCCATTCTAAGCATTTGTTTCTGTGGCAAGGGAGCTGGAGAATGCATGTGCTTTGGTCGTCAGTTTTCTAGGCATAGTGCAAACTCTGGGCCTGAGAAACTCGGTAGTTTTAGTCAAAAACGAAGCTGTCGGTCTAATGCGAACATCAGAAGGTCGGAATACACCCTCAGAAGACGGTGCCTGCACAGCAGCTCCAGACCCATCTAAGGTAGAGACATTCGCAGGTTCCATAGACTAAGAATCAACTTGCGGAATACCGGACTTGGAATGGGTCTCAGCAGAGGCCTGCGAATTTTTAGAAGTAGGTATCAGGGGCTGCGAAAGTGCCTCACTGAGTACCAGCGAGCTGGTGACTAGCTGAACAGAAGTTCCATTGGCAGTTCTAGACCTATGCGGTCTGTCTCTGTTTTATCCTTAACGTTTTTTTCGGAAGATCAACAGTTGGATGGCTTATGGAAGTCATTTCGGAAAACGGAGAACGACAGCAAAAGAATTTAGAGACAAAGCCCAATGACGAATAGTTCGGGTGTTAAGGCACAAAACCTACATCGAGGAACGTCGTGGTCTGGGCCTAAACAGATGACGCAGTAAGAATGAAAATCTCTGCGAGGTATTTGCTTTCCACACACAAGACCATTATTAACTTTTTCTGACCTCGGTTAGAGCAAGAAAAAAGGATCCCCAACAGGCTACTTAGCTTTAGAAGATTTCAGGTCTGAAACTCCAAAAACGAAAATTTCAGGTAGCGGCCGACCGGCACTTGCGAACTGCTTCTGCTTCAGGCTCCCATGCGGCAAGAAAAGCTGGCGTAATGGCGTCGGCTGCATGTTTTATACCCCTGACGTCATGGAAGAGGCGACAGCATCCCAAGCAGAAATCCCAAGACTCTGGTATTTGGGCCGACTGAGGGCTACTCGCAGGCAGATAACCCAAGTGTGATGACTGCAACAGTGAAACATGGAGAACATCCTATTTTATTTGAAGGCTTTGTCAGATGTTAACTTATTTTTTTCTTCAGATTCTGAAATTTGTTGTAAAACATCTTGAACCTGCCCCAAAACTGTACTCAGATATGCATTAAGTAAATAACTGCCAGTTCACTACACATATACACCTATTTTTTTAACTCTATATGGCAAGAACACCTTTCTTTTAAAGTCTGCCAAAAGGTACAGATGCACTAGCCAGAGAAGTAAACAGTGGGACAAAATTAGAGGACAGGCAGCTTTTACGTTAAGAAACAAAACTGGCCTTTCATTTGCATGACTATACATTAAACAAGCTGACTTATGAGATGTATCCTATGTACCTGGGTGGAAATGCAAGGTTTCAGTAAATTCTCAAAAGTAGTACAAGTAGGCAGAACCAGGCCACAGATTCTAGTAATTTTAGATTTTCTAGACACCATATTTTTGGTAAAAGAAAAAAAAAAGCAGAATTAAACAACTTTCCTCATATTGTTAAAAGTTTCACTAAGACTGCTATCCTAGGTTGGAGCAACCAGATGTCTGTGGCAAAGTATATTTGTGGTTAGACTGTATACACCGAGAGCGATATACCTGAGCTCAAGAAAAAAAATCCAAACTCTCAGAAGAAAAGAGAAGGGATCCTCTTCCATTTTCTTTTCATTCCTTGGACCTTTGAAGCCAATAAAGAAGAAATGCATTCAGGATGCTTAACACTGATGCATATATAGGCCTTTGAAAGAGACTGATGGACGTTCTTTTTGCTACTCTGAAGTTGCCAACACAATCTCCTAAAACTGTACCTTAATAAGCAAATAAGATGGGTACAAGTTACATGACAGATGGTAACTTGGGGTGTTGTGAAAGTCTTCACTGCTGCTGTGGCAGCAAGCTCCTCCTTAATTGAACAGTCTGTATCTTTCACCCTCAGTAAATTACAGACAGATAAAGCAGTTTTCAGTGAAAATGTCTGTTTTACATTTATATAGCCCTCACATCAGTGGAGGTTGCTTTTGGTGCTTTTGTGCTTGGCGTCATATCCCTGGTTTTGGATGCAGTCCAAAGTGGGACACACACAAGGTTACTGATCACCAATCTAAGGACAAAGATGTTTTTCTTCTATAAAAATGTTTATGACTTCTATTGAATAATTACTTAATTCTTCCATCTCAGCCAGTTTTACAAGGTAGAAAAAAAAATGTTCTTACAAGTTTTCAACCGTTTTAATCTTTTTTTCACTTATGTATGAATTTAACGCTTTCACACACAACAAATTTATCACAATTTTTACATTCCTTAATACTGTGATCTAGGCCCAAACAGGAGCACAGTGTATGTGGAAATGTTCTAGTGCTACGCGCCTATCACAACCACACTTGTTTTCTGAATGTGAAGCCATTATCTTGCTCTTTCAACAATATCCTGAAGATGTCTTCAATAACAATAAAGAAAAGACAATGCTGTAAAAAATCACAACTACGGTATAGGTCACTAAACAGTTAGAATTCCTCCAGCAAAACTTAATACCCAAAAGCACTTGGTGGTGATAACTGAAGACAGAAAATATGGGATACATAAAGGAGTCACAAGCAAACTATGTCAGTACCCTGACTGGTGCAAGACCTGCTTTGACTTCTTACAAGGAGGCCAAAGACAACCTTGCTTATGATTTTTTTAACCAGAGTTTTTCAAAGTGGGTAAATGTAAATGTTATGATTTACAGTTAGAATGATCCACATTGAAGAAAATCAGAAAATAAGTTACTTGGAGGGGGGGGTGGACATCACAGACACAATATATATGTCAGTCAGTGCCTGCTTCCTCTTTAGCCAGTCTTTGATAATTCCTTAGGAAGCTTGTCCAAAGGTGAACTTCTCTGAAAGGGTTGTCCAAAATACTCTACCCTCAGTTGTTCCTTAAAGGAGGAAAGTCTAACTTATGCCTTGCAGTGCAAACAAATCCAAGAGAATGCTACCCTAGACACAGCATCAACTCAGCAAAAACTACAGTGGGCTACGTGAAAACTCATAGAGGAAATCTTCCTAAGAGCCCTATACAGAATTAGGAAGCTATCTTCTTTTCCATTGCCTAGTTAGAAAGTGAGAAGTAGAATTGATGCACGTAGAGAAGTAGTTCAGGCCTCAAGACCAAAGTGGCAGAAGAAAAGCCCTATTGCCTACCCTACTTAAAAGTATGTCAGCTTTATCTTGTAGCAAGGTGGGTAGATGCTGTGGTGTCTAGGCCTTAATACTGGTCCAAAGACATCATACAACATTCGACCTTAGAATGCCTGGATAGAATGGCACTTTACTGTTTAGGGGTATATAGATAGATGCCATCATAAGCTAAATGACAAAGTGTGGATGACATCAAACCACAATGACAGCACCTCTGACCACTAACTCTCTACTGGAGAATGGCCTAGGGGGTTCTCAAACTTTTTCCCATGGAGAAATAAGAACCCCATGCTAGTTCAAAGAAGACAGCCTCTCTCCAAAAGAAGTCTTGTTTAGAGGAAAGCTACTGAGAAATGATGTGTGCCTGATCTGTTTCAGAGAAATGGCATCAGCCCCTAAGATTCTCCTAGACAAGACTCCGTAAGAAATGGAAGCAGCCTCTTCAAACCTAATTCCACTAGAAGGAAGCATCAACTCAGCTGTCATCTTATTCAGAAATCAAGCACATGCACACACTCAGAAGAAAATGTCTGGCCACTAGTGTGAGAGAAGGCACATGCTGGAGATGGTGCTGAGGCACAAGAGGTCACAGCAAGACCGTGTGCTGGTGTCAAACTGTATTCCTACAGGTGCATTCAGCTTGGGTACATATTACTCGAGGTAGAAGAGTCAAGTTCAACAGTAAGGACAAGAATCTAATCTCTCCAAGTATGGAAGGGTACATGGATCCTCCTAAACTCTCAATGGTGAGGCAATGATTCAGATAGAGAGAGAGAGAGAGAGAGAGGAAAATCATATCACATGGCCAACTGCAATTGCAGACCATTCATCATGGGACTATAGGGCTCATTTCCTGTCAGTCAGCTGCCCAGCCACACACACTAACACAGAAGGTATAACATTTAAACTTTGGGATGCATTCCCGAGTGGCAGCCAAAGGAACTACCATTCTGTTTGCTTTCTGGTCATCAGCCAATGATGAGAATTAGGGCACTCTCTAGCTAGAAGGGGGACAGCTCAAACACAAAAAAGTGGAGAAGGCCACCAAATACTTTGATGGTGGAAGCTTCTCTCAATGCTTGGGCTACTCCCCCCCCCCCTTACCTCTTTCTAACTGAATGGCTCCAGTTCAAGATCATGATGTGGGACCACCCTTTTGACTAGATTATGAGGAGTGCACCTTGCTAATTCCTGTACTGGCTACCCCCTATTAATGTCATCCTGTTCAAGCTAAGGTGGACTTCTAGTTTCTCCCGTTTCCTTTGCTGGTAAATGAACTGAATCACAACACATATGGTATTCACATATATTGTACTCCTTTCTTAAGTTAAATAAACAATGCCAGTCTGCTTCCTTGCTGGTGGTGTGATACTAAACAGAATATTTGAGGGCTTAGGATTCTTCAGTATCAATCTCACAAAGGTTCCTACAAGACGTGTTAGGGTTGAGATCTGAACTGAAAGCGCATCGGGAAAAAAAATGGGGAGCAGCATACCATCCTAGACGAATGTGTGATGCCGTAGTGTGTGCCATTGGGAGGCACATACACTATGTCAAGGGCAGAAGTTACAGAAATGAAGAATTATGCCAAGAAGATTATCTTCAACAACAAGCACCTAGCTGTTAACCACTGCAGAAGGCACCTTGAAGTTAAGTCTTTCAGTTTTGTGCTGCATTAAATAATTGGCAAATGACTCAGCTCAGCTACTGTCATTGTTAATAAAATTGTACAATCTCATTTAATAAAATGAAGATAACATCTAAAAGTAAAAAAAATGATTTGTACAGAACAGAATTCTGTTGTACAGGTATATTACACAGCGGATACTGCTGAATAGCTCATTAGCGTCTCTCATTGGTGGATATATTCTGTTAGATGGATTCTACAGAAAGAAAAAAGAAAAGAAAATGCAGTTAGCTTAATGCTGTCAATTAAAATGACAAAAGCAATTACAGATAAATCACACAGTAAAGAATGTTGGCTGTATTACATGACCCCTAATTACAAAGTCATCTGAATTAGGGTGTGCTTTATAAATATAATGTTAAAGCAGCAGTTTTATTAACCAAAATACCTGAAATAAATGTTTTTAATGTGTAATATTTTTATTTTACTAGTACCCTGTGCGCATGACATAAAAAAGGTCTGAAAAAAAAGTTATGAGAAGTGCAGGTCTGTGACTGAACCAAACTCTCAATAAACGTATGACCATAAAGCATGTCAAAGAGCACAGAAATCCCTATATTCTGTTGAAACGCTTATCTTACAAAAGAAATGCAAAGTCAACTTTTGAAATAAAATACCAACTTGTTGCCCTGTATATGGTATGAAATAAGTACCTTCTTGTAAAACTACCTCATGAAAACTGTGCAAAATGTTTAATTCCCATGCAACTGGTGATTCTGCAAGAGCATAAAAAAGCCTTCTAAAATAAACAGATTACATATACAAATACCCCCACTGTACAAAACCCTTGCAGCAAACTCTCCACCACCAACTTATATGTTATTTTTGTAACAGAGTGGTAGATGAAAAGGGAGGGTAAATTCTTCTTACAAAAATGCTCCTCAGCAAAGTGCAGTTTTGTCAATATCATGTTAACTTCAGAGTATATTAAATTAACTAAACGGATGAAGGGTGTGAAGTTCCCTGTGTGGGGGTATGGGGAAGCTTTGTCCCCCATTTCATCCGGGACAATAGTTTAAGTTTTACTTATTCAATATGTCAAGGAATTTAGATGAAGAAAACCATCTTCGTCTAACACAACAAATGTACTATTCTGGCTTTGTCTGCCTATGTGAACAAATAAATTCAATAAATAAAATGCATGCACTCAATGTTTCATTATTTGCACTGACCACAGTGTTGCCACTGCATTCATGCATTACTAGACCCATAATCACCTTGCTAGGTCAGGCCTAGTCTCTGCATCCACTAGGCAGTATCTATAAAAATTGTCTACAACCTCAAACTTAGATGCTAGAGCTGGTCATTGGCTACATGACATCAGCTCCACTGCTAGGCTCCTCCAGTGCCTGCATCAACAGTCAAACAAGGGTAACTGCTTGGGTAACTGGGGGGGGGGGGGCAAAACCCCAGCAGTGGAGCTGGTGAAATGAAGGGATTACATAACCAAGACTGAAGTGAATTACATGACTCTGTGTAACTCAACTAAAAATAAGACTTTTATTTAATGCAGTCAACTGTGAATCATAAGTAATGACAACTTTACAGATATGCAAGGTGACATCAAAAATAGCCTATTTTGTATGTAAAGTCTTTCAAGGCGACTCAATAAAAATCAAGGTAAATGTTCCAAGGCAGAATTACGAAAAATACATTTTTGATTGGCTTCCACATTACTCGGTTCTACAAAGGGTCAGAACAGAGAAAGATTGCCGAAATATATCTTGAGGTATCCTTACCAGTTGTTTCAATGTCACTGCATCATCTGTCCTTCTGAATGAAAAAAGTGTTTTGTTTGGGGGGCACAGCCCACACACACTTTCCCATACAGGGACCGCGGCTTTGTGCATGCCCTTCTTACTATCAACTATTAAGAAGTCAGTGCATCATAGTCCAAAGAAGTTTCACCCACTGCTGCAACAAACTTAAGAAATTTGTCTTGTGTCTGCTCCCTACAGACTTATGTGCAAACCTGAAAAAAAGCATGACTTAATTGATTGGCACAGAGCAATCTGAAGTAAACCTACACAAAAAATGTCTGGAAAAAAGAAGGCAAAATGCTGCCTTACAAGCAGCCAAGATGCATGGAGTACTTGATATCATAAATGAGAACCTGTGAAAGAGGGAGCCATACCCCCTTCACCTGTGAAAATAGGTATAAAAAAGAACCAAATGAAGGGGGAAGAAGATGCAGAACAAAGAACAGAAAGTCTGAAAGGGGCACAGTTCACTATCTTCCTAAATAAGGTGTGACATTCAGTTTTAAAAAGCTCATTTCCAATTTTTGAATGAAGTAAAACATTTTAGGATGTGATGTAGAAATCTAGGAGTTCCTACAGGATACTAAGACACTTCAAAGTGACAGTTCAGTAAAGAATGGCAGATAAGTGACCCTCACTACCCTCCAAAGTATCAACTTTCAAAGCAAGGGAGTTAGAAAGCCATCTCCAACAGTATGATGCCTTGTTTTGCTTTAGTAAAGAGAACTTTCCAATCTAAATTATCGTACCTCAAAAAAAAAAAAAGTAAAAGTAACAACAGTGCACATATAATTCATTTTGTGTCCCTGGGAGTTGAAGCAGTTTTTTTTTAGAAAAGACATCTAGGGTTAAAAAGTGGTACGGGACTTGGAGATATCTGTTGGTGCTTTCTGTTAGAAGGATCTTCACCAGTCACCATAGCTTTTATTAATACACTTATAACTAACAATAGTTTTCACTGTTAAACTTTGCTGGTTGACATAAGAAGATTGGTTTTATGATGACTTGATTATTAATATGGCATAAATGCAGCTAATTTCTCAGTAGATCTGAAGTGCATTGTCTTTTTTGTGGCACCATTATGGACGTCATTAACTTAGATGAGGGAACTAGATAGGACTGCTTCTACTGCAGTGGTGGGGACTGTAACATTCTTGAGGTGTTCTGAAAGATGAGTAACAAGTTATAATTTTCAATGATAATGGAAATCAATGAAGCTGAGAAGGATGTGTTACTTCATCATCAATTAGTTACCAAACTATTCGTGCAGCTGAACAGGGGACTGACTTTGCAAGCTTATGTGAAATTATCAATTTTGTCAAAGTTGGTGAAACTGGAGGATGAAGCTCAAAGAAGAAAACTCTATAATAGTAGTAAAGGAAGACAGTCTGAACTATACTGCATCTGCAAAGGGCAAGCTGACTAAGTGGTTCAGATGTCAGACGGACTATAAATTTGGAAGTTTGCATGATTCTGAGAGGCTCTGAGCTGGGTTTGAAGTTTCTAATTTGTTTTTTTATCAGGTTAAGAGGTTTTTTTTTTGTACAAGGCCCCCCCCCTCCCACTCCCCAAACCATATGAGTGTTTAAGTTTTTTTTTTTCAGGGTACATCTTTGGTAATATTCAAATCTGTTGAGTGCAGATTACTGTTCCTTGCACTTTATTTTGTAACAGGGATAGCAACACATTGCTGTATTATCTTACAGCTTGAGTAATTAATTCATGTATTTGAATTTGACTGGGGTAGAATCCTGATCACAAAAGGTCAATTTTAGCTTCAGCCCACATAAAGCAGACATAAATACATGGAAAATAAGAACATTACAGTTATTAAAACATAACACATCCTTGTGTATGCAATCACAATGGAAAAACTACAGACTTGAATGACTTAATCCCACTTCTTACCAACAGCCCAAGTGTTTTGCTCAGCTGAGAAATGTACAGCTAATAGTACATCCGCGGTGGTGCAGCTGTAGCAATGCTGCCTCACAGCAAGAGGTTCTCCCATTCGATTCTTGGCTGAACTGCGGGGAGTGCCTTCTGTGTGGAGTCTGCATGTCCTCCCTGCGGTTGGGTGGGCATTCGAAAGACATGTGTAAATGGGCGTGCCTTCGTTGAAGGTTGGACATCGAGCTGGCACCTTGGTGTTCATGAAAATCTACTGCCAATCATTAGCGGACTGGAGTTCCGCTGTTGCGACCCCTAACCGGGAAAAGCCGAAAGACAAACAACTTAAGGGTGGAATAGCAGGTGTAGACAAATAGGGGGAAGGGAAAACTACAAAAGTCATCACAACTGTAATAAAATGTGAAGAAATATACAGCAAGGGTAAGTGGACCTAAGCTGAAAGGGTACCCTTAGGCTAATTCAGTACCACCCATGTAGCAGGAGTCAATCTGCCTGTACATACACAGAGGATATGGACTCAGAGCCTAGCAGTGATCGGGTAAGGAGTAAAAAGTATTCTTTAGCCAAGCACATGGATATAGGTGGCCCAAACAAACTAATGCTAACAACTCTTCGGCCTTTTAAAAATTAGTAAAGGTACATGTAAATAGTACAGGGGTGTAGGGTAGAAGGGAAACTATCAAAAGTAAATATCTACCTGGGGGTGTCAAATAAGAACACGTGTGTACACTGTATATCTAAAGAAACTGCAATTACATTTAACCTAGTCATTACAATTACATGATATCTTAAACCGATTCTTCTGTTGATGTTTGAATGTCAGTAGTGCAAGCCTGGAGAGTCTGAGCAGACAAGTATGTATCCCAGCAACTGTTAGCTTATAAACACACACCTGCCACCGTTTGCATAATGGCTGAGTATGGATGAATGACAATTGTGGAAAAGACTTCTGGAAAATGAAATACTTCCCTTTTTATGAAATTATGATAACACTAAGTTTGGTGTAATACACTGGTTATAAAGAATATTTAATGACAAGTAAGTTGTAAAAGTATATTAATACTACAGAAATGACACCTAGTGAGGCAAGGACCAAGCAAGGCCCCAGTATGAAGCACCATGTGCTAAAAGATGAAAATGAACATATAATTGGAATTTTTCATAGTGATCTGCATGTGATAAAAATGTTGCATTAGTCAAAAACATTATCCTTGAATAACTGCTTCACTGGTGGAAGGAGACTACTTTTTGTATCTTCTGATTGTTTGAATGTACAAAGATAATGCTCAAGTGTTCTGTGCTATGCTATTTTTACAAAACAGTAAATGCAGGATGAAATAACCTATTATATTACTGTAGTAGCATGCATTACTTGGATGGGGTGCACATATTTGCCTAATTGTACAATTTAAATAAAAAAGGGGCAGGGGCCTTGGAGATCATCTTCTTGCTGAACAAAATTTCCACATGATGCACTACAAGCTGACTGATGTACTTCTCTTTGAAATTTAAACCAACCAGAAAGGCACAGTATTTATTGAAAATATTAACTGCTTTTGTCCGTTATATACCACGACTTCTTTAGAATAACAAAGTCAACCTCCACAGCCATTAAATATACCCCCATTAAAAGTCACATGTTCTAATTAAAAATCAACTGCCATAGAAACAAATGAATCAATTCAACTGAAAGATAATGCATATAAATCACAATGTAATATTAAATATCACAATATTACATTGTGATTTATATTTATTACCTTTCTACATTGGATTTATTTCATTTTCTTTGTTTTTATTGTGGTAATGTGGTTTGTAGAAGCTATGGAGTTCAGCTTATTATATTTGACTGCCAAGGTCAGGGTTTATTAACAGTTCAATTGATTTATTTGTTTCTATGGCAACTGATTTTTAATTAGAACATGTAACTTTTAATGGGGGTATATATTTAATGGTTGTGGAGGTTGACTTTGTTATTCTGTAGTAGTCCTGGTATATAACGGACAAAAGTGCTTACTATTTTCAATAAATACTGAGCTTTTCCAGTTGGTTTCCCTTCTGTTTGTACTTTTATCAGTTTGTGTTTGTTTTTGCGGATTTGATTCTCTTCGAAATTTGATATAAAAGGGCATGAATGTTTTGTGTCTTTAAGAAGAAATTAACAGCATAAATTAACTGGACATAATCCTTCAAAGGCTGTAACACTTTCTCTCTCACCTAAAAGCAATCTGCACTACTGCTGATGTAGAGATCCACACCGCCAAAATAACAACTTGGTAATGTGATACTGTTTTAAGCAGCATACATGCAGTGTGCTCAGTCTGTCCTGAAACTTCCTAACCTCAAAAAGTTTTAGAATGTGAAAAGGGAAGATGTGATTTAAACAATTTTGAAGTCAAAATGCTTTTAGAAAAGCGATGAAGTCCTACCATCAATTGGCAAGCTTAAAACTGCATACAATCCTATCTGTGAAAACTCAAAGACAGCAATGCTGCTTTAAACCCAAGCAAAACTAAGAAAAAAATCATAATTATTTACCCTCAGGAAGTGCATATCATTTTAGTTAAACTTTAGATTTTAGAAAAATTATTTAAAAATGTGCATATAGCTCATGAGGGCTTACCTCTTGCAGCTGGTGATTCACCTTCATTCTGATCAGATGCTTCCGGAAAGAAAAAAAAAATATTTCAAAGAAGAAACAAAAGATACCACAAGACCCTCAAGCAGCCCCCCTCTGAATGTTAGACAAATAGTTTTCACAATGAGGATATTAAACGACAACATTATTAAACAAAAATGTTCTCATAAAGATGATTTGATAATAAAACCAAAACCAGAAAAGGTATGTTTGCAGAGTTCATTTAAATATTAAAAAATATTTTTAGGCAGTATTTAATCCTGCTAAATTTAAAGCAGCTCCTTTTACGAAAAGCATATGTTTACTTTCAGACATCTAAGTAAGATCATCTCCAGAGGTACCAGTCAGATAAAAAATACTGCTTTCTGCAGAAACTCTTTCTTCTGCATTTTATTTTAGTTGACATATTTAGAATATATAATGCACTGAGTTTATTTCTATGTGCTCCTCTGATGTGTTACTGTTACCATAGCTATATGCTTACTTGTCACATGGTGTTGTGCTGTTATGCATGTACTATTTTATTTATTTACACTTTACTTACACTGTGTTGACTGGTTTAGTCCTACTAGGCCAATGACCTCTCCTTCAGAGGAGACCCAAGGTGGAATTCATATCGAGTAGGGGAAATTTAACCAGGGCATCAGGGACCTTTCTCCTACTTTTTTTCACTGTGACGTGAAACATTTTTGTGGTTGCACTTCCTGCTTCTGTTTCTGGCACAGAGGCTGCTCAGAGAAGTAGAAGTTATGTACTTACCATAAGTTGGCATCTGTGTTGTCCAATTTCATTATGCATCATGAATGGGTCTTTGGATCTGTCCTCGCATCTGATTCAGCCGTTTCTTCCAGACATACGATCCGAGCCTCAAACTCCTCCCTCTTCCCTCTCCCATAATGCCTCACTCCTCCTCAAGCCCCTAGATCTAGTTTGCTGCCCCTTGAGAAAGATAGTTAGATCAACAGAACTGGACAGGCAAAGCAAGCGACCAACTGGAGCCCAGACTAAGAACCTGTGGGTTCTTTTACCCTCTATATCGCTCTCAGCTGAAAAAGGATGGGGGAAGAAGGGTGGGATGTGATGCATGATGAAACTGGACTACACAGATGCCATGTTATGGTAAGTACAAAACTTCTAATCCGATGTCCATTTCATTATGCATCATGAATGGGACAGAGTCCCCAGCTACATAAAACCTGGAAGGATTTCAAGGAAGGATATGCCTGAGCACTGCATAGCCAAAGGATGTGCTGTTTCTGGAAATAATGTCCAACTTGTAGTGAGAAACAAATGTATGAGATATGGACCAAGTAGCTGCAGCACAAATTTCATCAATAGGAGTCTTTGTGGAGAAGGTAGACAAGGTAGACTCAGACCTGGTGGAGTGAGCTCTAACCAGACAGGGGATTTGCCTGCCTTGTTGGGAGTAAACTGCAGAAATACAATCCGTAATCCACATGGCTAAAGTGATCCTTTATACAGCATGGCCTAATCTATTTGGTGAGAAGGCAATAAACAACTGATCAGATTTGCTGTGTGACTTAGTTCTGTGTAAATAGAAATGTAACTGCCTGTGTACATCCAACGAATGCAGCAAGTATTCACTTTTATTAGAATAATCAGGGAAGAACACAGGCAAGTGAATGGTCTGATTAATATTTGCTTCTGAGGTGACCTTTGGTATGAAAGATGGATTTGTTCTGAGTGAGACCATCTTTAAAGAAGGTAATATATGGTGGTTGGGAAGACACAGCTTGCAATTCCAACACTTCTAGCTGAAGTAATGGCCACTAGAAAAAAAGTCTTCCAAGATAAAAATTTTAAATAACATGAGCTAGCAGGTTCAAACAGTTTATGAGCAAGTCCCTGAAGTACCAAGGTGAGATTCCAAGGAGGGGATGGGTCTTTTATTGGAGGCCTGAGATGAAAATCTCATTTCATAAAAGCCTTACACAGTCTAGAAGTGGAGATAGTTGATGGAAAGCTATTACCCTTCCCTACATGGAAATTCGTGACAGCCACAAGTTGTAACTTTAGAGTGGAAAACTAGCTCTGTGCTAAAATAGTGAGCTGAGAAACATAAGAATGTCTGGGACTGAAGCAGAAAAAGGATTAATATTCCTCTGTGATGCCCAAATGGAAAATCTCTTCAATTTACTATGATATATTTTCTTGGCGGAGGTTTTCTGAGAAGCAAGAATAATTTCCCAAACCGGAGAAGCTAGCCTGCACTTTTGTAGAATTACTGGAAGTGGAGAAACCAAGCAGTCAATCGGAGGGATCGAAGAGGGGAAATCTGGCATTCCAACAGATGGGAAATCAGATCCTGCCCGAGATCCAGTATCCATGGAAGATATACGCTGTGAGACTGCAGAAAGGGGAACCGTACCTGAAGAGGCCAGTAGAGCTCTGAGTATCATAGGATAAGCATCATACAGGAGACCTGGGGGTCAGTCGTGGAATACAGCATCCCTGGGGTGACTTCCCGGGGAGCAAAGTACTTAACTTACTGCCCTTGTTGTTTAGGGGAGAGGTCGCAGCAAGGCTGGCCCCAACGGCTGAATATTTTATTCACTACTGATTGATTCAGGGACACTTGTGTGGACATGAGATCGATCTGCTCACTCTGTCCACGTTAACTTGGACTCCCTCGGGATGTGCACTGCAATAAGAAAGCGGTTTGAAGAGATCGTCCATTACCAAACCCTCACGGCCTCCTTGCACAATGAGTATGAAGGGGTTCCCCCCTGCATCTTGATGTACCAAACCACCAACATTTTCTGTAAGAACTGCAACTGTCCCCACAGGAAGGCAGTCCTGAAAGGCTTGCAATGTCAGAAGGACTGCCTTCATCCATAGTACATTAATGTGGAATTTGGTCTCTGTCATGGACCATGTGCCTTGGACCAGCTTTCCCTGGAAATGTCCCACCCTGACTGTGGCTACAGATGGGGGAAGAATAAAGGGTCTGCCAAGATGGAGGTCATCTGTAAGGATGCATCATTGCAGATGGAGTCTGCAAATCGGAGTTGGCCTGACTGAGGTTGACAATGGATGAAGCAGAATATACCACTGGACCACTAGGGTCCACTGGAGAACATGCATGAAGAACCCGGTTAGAGGGACCAGAAGAATGGCAGCTGACATGGACCCTAGGGCCTTGAGGACCAGTTGAGCTGGCGGTGTTGGGGTATCTAGTAACAGCTGAACCTGCTGTCTCAAGGAACTTATTCCCTGGCGAGGTTGGGCTGCTATCTGTGTGGTTGTGTTCAACTGCATTTCTATGAATTTGATGTCCTGTACAGGAGACATCTTGGATTTTGCCATGTTCACTGTAATTCCCAGGCAACTGAACAGTTGCAATATAACCTGAATTGTCTGATGTAGTGCCATTAGGAGCCAATTGTCCAGGTATGGAATCACCTGGAATCCTTGCAGACAGAGGTGAGCTGCAACCACTGCCATGCATTTGGTGAACACCCAGGGGGCAGTGGTGAGACCAAAGGGCAGTGCTCCGAATTGGTAATGATTGATCCCTAGACTGAAGCACAGATATCTCCTGGAGCACCTGTATATTTTGATATGATAGTACACGTCCTGGAGATCTACAGAGCACATCCAATCATTCTTGCACAGAAGTGGCAGAATGGACTGTACTGTAACTATATTGAATTTTTACTTCTTTACAAACAATATCAGACTACTCAGATACAAGATTGGTCGAAGGTACCCTGTTTTCGTTGGCACCAAAAAGAACCACAAGTAAGTTCCGCATCCTAGTTGCTTGGTTGGGATCTGCTGGATGACTTTTTTCTAGAAGTTTTTGAACCTCTAGAAGGGCACGCTCCCTCTGACTGGGTGGCACACCGGGAAGATACGTCCCGGAACTGGGAGGAGGAAGCGAAAAGGAAATGGAAATATAGTAACATCTGGAAATTATATTTAACACCCAGGTGTCATTTGTTATGTTTGTCCAGGCATCTGGGTGTAAAGAAAGTCTGCCCCTGACTGCCTCCAGAGTAAGACAGCTGGGCAGCACCTAAGGAGTGCTGATAGGGCCTATCGGAGAAGTGTTCTCTGAAGCCCGAGTTTTGTGGACCCCCTCTCCTTCTGGGGTGGCGTCAACCATTAAACCCTCACACCTCTGCCTCTAGAAGAGGATTCATCCTGCAAATCGGGAAAAGATCTTTGAGACTTATGGAACCACATCTTCTTCCCACTCTGTTGGCTCCTGGAGAAAGTCCTTTGGGGGAAGAATACTTGATGCCTACGGCAATAGGGCCTTCCCTTCTTGCTTGCTGCGGGTAAGGGTCTCTTACCGACAGCCCAAACAAAGAAAAGCCTTCAAAGGGGGTGTTCATGAGCGACACCTTAAAGGGGTCCACAGACCCACACAGCCTCATCCAGGCATGTCTCCTGAGGGCTATACCTGAACCAGCTGCTCAAAAGGATCCCTCTGCAGCATGGGAAATTAAACTCAGTGAGGAATTAGTGATGGAAGACTTGGTGGTCAGTTGGGGAGAAACCTCCTTGAGGTTCTCCTCAGTCAATGACTGCATCAGAGAGGTAGAGATATCCTTAATCAGGTCTCTCTCAAGGCACGTGAAGTGTACCAAATAATTCAGTGCTCTTGGTGTAAAGGTGGCTGAGGCATACACGCTCTTCCCATGGGGATGAATAGTGGAACACTGCTCAGCTAGCTCCTTTTTAGTGGCTGCAGAGACCACAATGGCATTAACTGGGGCAGCTTTACTCCAAAATGGGTGGTCATGGGGGGTTAAGGTATTTGTCCGTGCATTTGGGGACGGGCTCCATGGTGTCAGTCTCCTTCCAAGCCTGGCAGGCGATACGGTCAAAGAGCTGGTTTGCTGGTGGGGTCACCTAGGACATAGATGGGCCTGTCCCAAATGCCTCTGAGAACACTGACTCCTCAGAGGAAGGGGATTGGGAAGACCAGCAATTCTTTTGCTTCAAAATTTAAGATATCCCTGAAGAAAATATCATCGGTGGGAGATCTAGAGGACCCCCCTCTTCCTCATCAAAATCAATGTCCTCTGTCAAAGACCCCAAAGGGGAATCTAGGTGCTTCCTCTTGCACAGTCGCTTCTGAGGGGTCTCCTCTGCGGGGTACTTGGAAGAGGACTCAAAAGACAGGGGAACCTCTTGCCGAGGGGTAGTCTGGAGGCTCTCCAGGATGGGCTGATCGTGGACAAGATGGATGGCAGGAAAGCCCTGATTCGCAGGGGGTTGAGTAGAAGCTGGCGGAAGAGGGACCAGATCTTGCAGTGTGGAGAAAGCCCTTTCTAGCACACGATGCTGGGAGGGCCTGATGATCTACCGCAGAAGGCAAACCTGCCGAGAAAGATGAGGGCATTCAGGATCTGACACCATCAGAAGGCACTGGCCCCAAACTACCAAAGGCCAAGGCCCCCAGGGGAAGGGATGGCTCCAAAAATGTTGGGCTGACACTAGCCACGAGGACCTGGTGGGTGTCAACATCTTGGGTCCTGGACCCGCTCAAAAGCTATCGGAGCAGAGCTGGTCTGGGACACTGCCGGAGTCAAAGACAGACATATTCTGTGCTCCGATGATAGTCCACTTGGGAAAGCCAGGCCCTGCAACTCCAAAGCCGAGGGTTGGATCGGAGGAGGAGGCTGCGGTATCGGTGTTTGTATTCTCAAGGATCAAGCATGGGTCAGAGAAGGCAAAATCCCCAGCTGGATCTGGGCTGTGAGAGAACTCTGCATCATCCTATCCAAATCGCAGTGGGACAGCCCACAGGATCTAGAGGAGAACGAGGAATGTGTACACCTGACCAGAGACAGGTTTGGTCTGGGATGGTTGGGACAGGGAAGGGAGATTTACTCTGACATGGAGTACGGCTCCAGGACCTGAAGGAGTCTGCTCCGGAAATGAAGAGCTGTGGATCTGAACCACTTCCATGGGATCTGACCAACTGCTCAGACCCAAAGCCTGAGGAAATGACAGAGAGTAAGTCTTGGCTGTTGCCGGCTCTACTGGATCCAAAAGGCCTCTCGGATGCGGAGAGAAGCAGGAACAGGAGGGATCCAAAGATGATGGATCTGACAGTTTCCTGTGTTTCTTAGGAGCAGAAGCAGTGATCCCTAGGGTAGCTGAGGGGGCACACGTCTTTGGAACAGGTGTCTGAGCTCCAGAGTATGACAGAAGGCCTCTCAAAATCAGCTTGTTTTGCCGATCAGCAAGGGCTCGGGATTGAAGGCCAAGCAGATATCACACGCAACCTCCAGTTGCCCCGGTCCCAGACAATACACACACCTGTTGTGAGCATCGTTTTGGGGAATCTTATGCCCACAAGAGGCAAACCTTTTAAAACCAGAGAGTTTGTACAAACCCTCAGGTTTGTCTGACATGCTGAAAGGAAAACACATAAGCACATACAACGTACACACACACTAACACTATAAGAATAAACGAACAACTTAAAGATACGGGGACAGCTTTTTTTACATACATATATAAAGTATGAGAAAAGGGGAAAATTAGACAGGCAGAAGGTGGGAAAACCCTAGTGCCAGCGCCAAACTCCAAAAAAACAGGGAGATGGCTATCTAAGAATGGAGGGAGTTACCACTAACAAAGACAGAACACCTAAAACCACACAGAGGTAAGAAAAGGCTAGTTAGTAAGGTACAATTAAATGGAAAATCACTTAGCTGAAAACAGAGGCTAGGAATCACATCTATGCTGGAAGGCAGCAAACGAGATCTGGGGGGTTGAGGAGGAGTTTGGCATTATGGGAGAGGAAGGAGTCTGAGGCTCAGATCATATGTTTGGAAGAAATGGCCAGGTGAAGACCTATTCATGATGCATAATGAAATGGATATCAGATCAGGGAGTTACACCAATGGACTTGAGAGAGTTGTTTGGTGGTGATTTGGAGCAGGAGGAGGAGGTCAGCCTTCAAATCAGCTTAAAAATTTATTGACTGAGAAGAGAAGATGAAAAGGTAGTCGGACCTTCTATATCCTTGTCTGAGATTGCAGAATCGAGAGAGAAGGCATACATGCCTTCTAGTAGAGTTCCAGTTGTTGAAGATGATGGTGGGAAGATGGTCAAATCTTCTATGGATATTTTTGAAATAGGGGAAGGGTGCATAGTCAAACAAAAGGCAAACAAACCTTTTCCAGCAGCAGCTATTCCAGGATGAGAACCAGTGTGATGAGGGATGTGTTGTTACACATCTACAGTCAGGAGGGTTGCAGGAAATTTTATTAGAGAAATTATGTGAGGAAAGCAAACCTGAGAGGGGCAAGGATGTATCATACAGAGATATAAAGGACAACATTCAAAACAGAGAGGTACTTTTGATATAGTAAACAGAAGATGGTAAGACAAAAACTTATGCTGATATGGTTAAGGAAAAAGAAAAAAAAGGAATATCAGGAAAAGAAACAGTTATGAAACAAAGAATAAATTATACTGTTAGGATTTTATCCAAGGAAGAAAGACAAATAGAAAGATATGAGGTATGGGTCTGTCTCTAGCCCCTCCCTCGTGTAGATGACAAACAGGTGGAGTAGTTTGTTTATATGCTTTACTACATAGAAACACATCAGGATGGATAGCAACATTACAAAATATAAACAAACTGATTACCTAACAGACTACACAGATATACACAGCTAACTACAACATGGCAGTCAGGCTCGACCGTGCTCAGTCTTTATACACTTCTGCAAGCCCCTAAAAACCTTCTTAAAGGCATACATACATACTGATCTACAGGACAATGTTATTTCTCCTTTAGGAAGTTCTCCAGCAGAGGTAAGAGTTTTCATTCATATCAGCAAAGAAACTTTTCTGTGAACTAATTTTTGAAAATGTTCAAGCAATGGAAACTTTTTTTGAGTCACTATGAAAATAAGAAAGACTGTACTCCATAAAACACTTATGTAGTTAAAGCTTTTTTTCAGAGAAACTAAGAAGAAAATTCATGTCAATTTAGAGCCAAAATTGAAAAACAGACTTTGAAAAGACTTTTAAATAGCACATATAAAGATGTATTGAACATTTTGACAGTAGAGGATTATGGACTAGAGGTTGGGACTGTAATGTTGTACTAAAAATGGAAAATAATAAACTCATTCACATCCCTACTGTTATAAATCTAGATGGTCAAAAAGGTGTTAAAAATAATGAGGTCAACTCAAATCTGGTTTCTGATGTGGAAAAATCAGATCATTTGATTTTTGATTGCGCAAAAGTGAAATGTTTTATATGTAGTGATGCAAAAGAAAAAAAAAAGTTATGTACTTACCATGATGTTCTTTACTTCAACATATGGGTTCAGATCAGATACTCGGATCTGAAGACTCAGCTGTTACTCTAGCTCATGATGATCAACAAACTCTCGAGCTCCTTTCCTACCCATAATTTACCATGCCTAACTTCCTTCAGATCCTATTTACAGCTTGAGAGAGACAGAATGACTATAAAGAAACTTTGAAAATGCGAAAAAACAAGTAAACTGATAAAAACAACACAAACGGCACAACTCAGAAGGCGAATCTTCCACTTTAACTTAAAGCGCTTCTCGTTTGCACCAAAGCAAACTTCTTCAGAAGTGAAGAAAATACAATTCACATGACATTATAAAGCGAAGTGGAAGTGACGTATTGAAACATACATCTCATTCAATTAAACCCACATTACTACTTAAAACAGTACATAAATATAAATACATTTAACTAATAACACATTAAAACCAAAACCTGTAAAACAAAACAATTAAACTTCAAGATGTAATGAACATACTTAACTTTAGTACAGTGAAAATACTATACTATAAAAATTGTATTAAATGTTACTCTGCATTTGATGCATGAATTACTCGATCTAGATAAGCTTCCAAGGGAACAATAAACTCTAAATTGAAAATCTAACTTTAAACAAATTATACTTACATACTTATAAAAATAAAACTTAAAATTTAAATATTTAAATATATAGTTGATATACAATTTCACTTAACACCCAGATTTTTACGTTTAAGTATACAACCAATAGAACACATGTCATTGAGACCTGGGAATTTATAGGCATTTAATCTAACCTGCAAGTTCAAGTTCTTCCAAATGGAGGGGAACTGGGCCACCCCGCAAGGGTTGGAGTACTTGCAACAGTTCAGAGTAATGGTGAGTGTGGAAGAGAGGTGAAGAAGAGAGTACAGGGCAGGATGGAGTGGGTGAAGAAGAGTGTCAGCAGTGATTTGAGGCAGACGAGTACCAGTAAGAGTGAAAGTGAAAGTCTACACGAGGGAAGTGAGACCAGCTATGTTATATGGGTTGGAGACAGTGGCACTGACTAAAAGGCAGGAGTTAGAGCTGGATGTGGCAGAGTTAAAGATGTTAAGATTTGCACTGGGTGTGACGAGGGTGGACAGGATCAGGAATAAGTATATTAGAGGGTCAGCCCAGGTTGGAAGGCTTGGAGACAAAGCCAGAGAGGCAAGATTATGTTGGTTTCGACATGTGCTGAGGAGGGATGCTGAGTATATTGGGAAAAAGATGCTGAGGATGAAGCTCCCAGGTAACAGGAAAAGAGGAAGGCCTAAGATAAGGTTTATGGATGTGGTGAGAGAGGACACGCAGGTGGTTGGTATGACAGAGCAAGATGCAGAGGACAGGAAGAAATGGAAACAGATGATCCGCTGTGGCAACCCCTAACGGGAACAGCCGAAAGAAGATGATGATGTTCTACAGGATTTTCAGAAATACTAGTCTAAAATGTATCTATTTCTTCTGTTTTTTGATGGTCTTTCAATTCCTTTTACATCGTTTCTCAATTCTATATAAACCTGTTTAATTGCTTATTTTGTATTTATTTGTGTATCTTAAGATTTTCTGCCTGTGCTGATATTTTTAATTTATTTGCAATCGTGCATGATAAATCCTGATACATTATAATACTGCAAATACTGCACATTGTTTTTATCAAGTCTGACTTTTTGTTGATCTGTTGGCTCTGCTCTTCTATACTCTTCTAACAGTACACTTCTTGTCTTAATTGCTTTACAGTTTTCTCTATTCAATATTTCCATGACGTCATTCCATTTTTCCCAGTCCTTTCCATTACTATCCTGTGTTCTGGTGGTAGGACTTTTATCAATTATTTATTTGGCTGCCCAGTAATGGATCCCATTTACTTCTATTATATTGCAAGAATCTCTAGGGACAGTCCTAATTACTGTGTTCATTTGTTTTATCAAGCTTCTAACTTTTTGGGTTTTATTGACCTTCTGTAGTCTATTTCTTTCATTGATCTTAATATGTCTATTTCTTCTAAACTGAGGGTACATTCTTTGTTCGCCATTTCCTGGCAGGCATTCTATAGAAAGCTCCAGAGCTTCTACCTGTGCCATGTTCTCTCTAGTTTCACCCTGTGTCATCCGTTGCTCTTTCATATAGTAATATAGTAACTCACTGGCCTATCACTCCACGACACTGACTGCATCAGAACTGCCACAGTTGCCTTTTCTTTCCCTTGTGGTATAGCCCCAACTGAACCTTTGTACTGATTTCCTATGGGAGACTCCAAAATATCTTCATAATGTCAACTGATTAGATGCTTCCTGCTCCAATGGTTTCTCCTTAATTTGAGTGTCCATTGTTCTATCCTGTTGTGTTGTTATCCAAGTTAAATTTTCTACACTAAATCCTTCACTTTGCAGGTAATCCATAACCTCAAGTTTTTATTTCTTTAACTTCTCCACTAGTAATCCTCTTTTCTACTTTTTCTCTCTGTTTTCTTTTTTGTATTGTAAAATTTTCCATATCCAGATGTCTTTCCTGTATTTCACTTCAAATAACTTTGGTGCTGCTCTTTTTGCAATGATTAGTTTTGCTTTCTCCTTTACATAAATATTGCACCATATTAAATCTATTTTTCTTTCCCATTTCCATATTTCTACTTCAGACTTCTCCTGCTCCTCTTTTTTTCTCCTTACTTTCGGGACTAGTTGTTTCATCATGCTGCGATATTACCTGTTTTAGACTTTCTACACTGAATACTTTACTTCGCAAATATTCCATAACTTCATCTTCTATTTTTTTAACTTCTACTTGACTAATCTTCTGTTCTACATTCCCTCTTTGTGATCTTATTTTTTTATTGTGAAATTGTCCATATCTGGATGCATTTGCCTAGATTTCTCTTTGAATATCTTTGGGGCTGACTTTTTTGTGTTGATTCATTTGGCTTTCTCCTTTGCATAAATATTGCACCATATCAGATCTCTCTTTCCCATGTCCATTTTTTATACCCTTCAAACATCTCTAAATTTTGTATTTTACATTTTTTGCACTTCCTCTGCCACTTTTTATCCAAACGGCACAAGGTTTCTTGGTTTATATGGTGTTTTTTATGGATCTGTTTTATTAATTAACACAAAATTTTATGTAAAGCTTCTTGACAGTTTTTCTTGTGGAAGTGTTTTTCTTTCCTCTTACTTTTCTCTTAATACTTTCATATATCTTATCTGGAAATTCTGGGCTTCTTGCATAATAGTAACAATACATTATTTCTTTCTTATCCTCGACAAACCACTCTATCATCTGGATTGCTCTTTTTTGGCCCACCAGTTTTTGTAATTTTTGTGGACTGCTACTTCTTTCTACAACAGGGGGGCATCCTCCTCCTGGTCCTGGCCTAGCCCCATTGTAGGAATATTTCCATGTCTTGAGGATTCTACACTGTCATTTTTTCCAGTCCTGGTACCAGTGTGTCTACCAGGATTGGGCACTTTTTTTGCCTGGGACTTGTGCACCCAGCTATCCTCTTTATTTTTAACCTACTTCAATCCATGATATATATTACATAAAATACAGTCTATACATCAGTGTCGTCTTGGTGAGACTTTGTGAAAAACAGGGTCCACCTCATCATGGTACTCACCAAGACTTGAGGAAGATTAGAATTCCAGCAACACTTCTCTCCTTTTGTTGGTTTTATCATCTCTCCATTTGGACCCCTACAGTGCAATCTGTCTCATGACTTAGAAGGTTCTTTCAGCTGATCAAACCAGCAGCTTGTTTTTTCACAGTGAAGCTCAACTTGATCAGACTGGGTGTTTCCCAAACTGCATTTGATAAGACACCTAACAGTCTTTTGCATGTCCCAGGTTGCCCCATCAGAAAAGTGATTGCTTTCCTGGAGGTTCAGGGTTCTGCCATGTACAAGATTATCTGTTTTTCCCATAGTCAGGAGTCCTTCCACTTATATTAAAGCAGGAGCTAGTCATTCTGATTCTCAAAAACAAGTGTCACTGTAAAGCTGCAAAGAATGAGGTTTATACACAGCTGGATTCCTACTTTGAGAGACATAACATCTATGATCCCATTCAGTACAGTTTTTAGACTAATCAGAGTACTGATATTGCCCGGAACATGATCTTCTATACCACTACTCAGTTTTAGTGCCATTTGATCTCTCATCAGCATCTGACAGCTGACTGTAGAATTCTCTTGAAGTGTTTACATTAGTGTTGTTTCACAAGTTTGAATCTCTACTGATCTGTCTCCTAGCTTTCTGGTCAATCTCACAGTGTGGTTTTCTCTTATGTAGCCCTTGCCCTAGAACTCTGGTGTACTGTAATGTTCTAGTTCAGGTCCTGTGCTGTTTTCTGTGCATACACTACCTTTGGGAGACTTCATTCAAGGAGAGGTTTATGCTATTACTGCTACTCTCGAGACACAGCTCTGTTGTTCTTTCCCTCAGGATAATACGGATGATTTGGAATGCAACCTCCATTCAATACTATACAATCAATTCAACCTCAACATCCGCAACATAGCTGCCAAGGCAATATGTGCCACTCTTTGGGACTGCACTGCTCCAAGGCCAGTGTCCCACCATCACTTGTGGAAATGACAGTTTGGAGTGCATGTCAAGGGTGTGCTACCTCACAGCAATCCTTGATGTTAAAGGATATGGTGGCAAGTTAAGTCCTCAGGGTTCCCAGTAAGGAACTCACATTCTTAACTACTTAGGTCCTCATAAATTTCCTAGTACTACATGAGGAGCTCAGTGTGGTAGTGCATGCCAGGACAACTGTTCGTTTATAGTACTGTAATTACTTGTATCTAGGAATTCAAAACCCAGAGCTTCATCCACTGCAGCTGCTGCAGTAAAGTTATGTGAATAAATTACAATTATAAAAACGTATGTACTTACCATAACACTAGATCTACATGATCATAGTTCATCCTACTCTGCTGCAAGGAGTGAAGCTCTCAATTACCACAGCACTGGTAAAATCTTCCCCAAGCATCAGCTCTTAACTTTTACCTATAATCCACTGTGCTTCACCATCTTACTATAGATCTGATTAAGGCACTCAGAATAGCATCATTGATAAACACATTCACAGAGCATTAACCCCCTACTGCCAGGCCAGGGGAAGGTGGGTGGAGTGGTAGAGGAGGAGGAGCAATGACCATGCAGACTTATCACTATGGCAGGTACATACATAACCTTTAAATCTGATCCGGTCCGATTCATTCTTCTCTACTGCAAGAGGAAAGTCCCACGCAAATTTACCTGGGTGGCCTAGGAAATAACATCTGCAATGACAGCAACTTCAGATGTTGACCAAGAACTGGGGGCTACATCCAGGTTGTAACATTTTGTTAAAGAACCCATTGAAGTCTATGTAGCACATGTCCCTATTTCATTTCAGGAGTAAGTAGTAGCTACTGCTCTTGCAGACTGTGCTCTAGGTTGACTAAATAAAGATTTGCTATATTTCTGCACAGAAACCTGATGCAGTTAGCCATCTGGACAATGTCAATGTAGCCTTGGTCACTTTAGTCTTTAGTCTGTGAATAGCAAAGGAGACAGAGAACTACAAATCCCTTGTGAAGTCTTTGGTATGGTCTAGATAATACTGCAGTTGTCTATGTCTCTCCAGGCAGCTTAAAGAGTATTCTCCTTTATTGCTATGATTTTGAAAACAACACTGGAAGGTGGACAGTTTGATTAATATTAGTACTGGCAGCCATCTTTGGCATGAATGAGGGCCTGGTACATAAAACAACTCTATTCTTGTGAAAAACAATGTAAGGTAAGGACAAATAAGACCTACAAAATGGAACTTCTAACAAGAGGTAAATAAATACCACCAGAAAAAGTCTTGCAAGTCAGAAAGTACAGTTGTATACACTTACCATAAATGTAGATGTTAGAGTGTATTCACTGTTGCATTCATCATATTTGGGATATCCCTGCCAGAGTAGCCATCGGCCGGCCCGAATACCAGAGGCTTAGTATTTCTGTTTCGGTTGCTGTTGATTCAGGACTTATGTCAGGTCGTCAGTAGTATAAAGTAAGGCAGCCAACGCCATTACATCAGTTTTCTTGCCCTAACCTGTCAGGAGCCCCCAAGTGGGAGCCAGGTTCTGGTGGAAGAACCTCACTAGTAGAAAGTAAATACCAATATGTCCCTTGTAAGGAAAGAGAAGAAAGAAGAGGGGGATGAAGGGAAGGAAACCAGGACTGCAACAGTGAATACACTCTAACATCTACATTTATGGTAAGTGTACACAACTGTATTATGTTCTTCGTGTTTCACCGTTGCAGTCATCACATTTGGGTTGATTCCCAAAGCTGAGGAGAAGGGTGGAGGCAGTCAGGCAGACTACGGGCTGGCTAGGATGCCCTGCAAGACTGCAGAGGCAAACCCTGCCCTGGATTTGGAGAAGATAGGCAGGTGGTAATGTTTGGTGGAGGTGTGAACAGATGTCCAGGTGGCAGCCTCCAGGATGTCCCTGTTGGGGACTCCTCTGAGGAAAGCTGCAGAGGTGGAGGCTGCTCTGGTGGAGTGAGTCCTGACCCCCTTGGGGGGAGGTTTTCCTTGTTTGTAGCAGAAATGGATGCAGTGTGCTATCCGTTTGGACATACTGTAAACAACAGTACTTGGAACGCCAAAGAATCCTGGAAGCACAATAGTTCCTAAACGCAACTTTATTTTAAATAAACAGATAGTGTTTTCGCTACTCTCAATAGGTAGCTTCTTCAGAGGAGATTATGACACAAAACAGCGCCAAACTTTTTGGCCATATAAATATACTTAGTATCATTACATCACTTCCTGAAGTTTGTAAACACAATTTCAATTAAAAACTTTTTTCAAGTAAAAAACTTTTTTAAAAAGCTTTTAAAAATACTTTTGAAATAGACAAATCATCAAGTCATTTAAAATCAATTATTCCAAAAAATGAATGAGAGCTGTAATATAGCACCAGTGCTAAAATACAGATCCTACTTGAGGTAATCAGTGAGGAATTAATTTTTCACTATTGTATTTTATCAACTTTATTAATTCTATTAATTTTATATGGGTATAAATACTTGGTTATATTAGCCCACTTGCTGACAGCAATTGTTCCTTTTTCTCTTCTGTTGTACTTTTTAGTATGTCTCAACAGGTGTATTAATGTTTGCATACATACTTATTAATATGCCTGTGTACTGTGGATTCACCACTGACAGACTAGTTTTTTGGAATAATTGATTTTAAATGACTGTTGTTTACAGTTTGTTCTTGGTCTTTTGCTGCTCATCCGTTTGGACATGGTTTGTTTAGATATTGCTTTGCCCTCTGCCCCTACAGCAAAGCTAACCAGCAATTGATCAGACTTTCTAAAGGATTTAGTCCTGTCTAGATAGAATCTAAGCTGTCTGTGCACATCTACAGAGTGCAGGATCCTTTCCCCCCTTGTAATGTGGGTTACGGAAAAAGGCGGGCAAATGAATGGATTGGTTTGAGAGCCACACTGGACACCACCTTGGGCATGAAGGATGGGTTAGTCCTGAGGGATACCCTGTCAACATGGAAGATGATGAAGCGTTCCACAGCCTTGAGTGCTTGCAGCTCGGAGACCCTTCTGGCTGAAGTGATAGCCAGAAGGAAAGCTGTCTTCCAGGAGAGAAAGTTTAGCTCTGCTGAAGAGGCAGGTTCGAGGGGGGGGGGGGTGAGCTTTTCCAACACAAGTTTAAGGTTCTAAGCTGGGGTTGGTGCTCTTCTGGGTGGCCTCAAGTTGTTAGCCCCTCTTAGGAATGGGTTGATCAGAGGGTGTGAGAAAAGGGGCTGCTCAGTGGGAAAATGAGAGAGACAGCAGAAGCATGAATTTTAATTGAAAAAAAGAAGAGTCCACTGTGTAGCAGGTCAGCTAAGTAATCCAGGATGAGGAGGGCTGTGCCGTATTGGCTCCCTTATCCTGAATCCAGGTGCAGATCCCTTTTCCACTTGTCAGCATAAGACTTCCTAGTGCTAGGGCATCTGGCCTTGCTTATAACATCTAGAACCTGTTTGCTGAGGTTGGCAGATTGATCGGGGGTTGGGGAATAAGCCAAGCTGACAAACTGAGTGTCTGCAATTGGGGATGCACGAATTCCCCTTCCATCTGGGACAGGGGGTTTGGAATCTGAGGGAGATGCCAAGGTGGCAGTGGGGACAGACTGCGCAGCAAGGGGTACCAGTGCTGGAGAGGCCAGTCTGGAGCTATAAGAACTGTCCTTGGTTTTTCCTCCTTTATTTTGAGCAGTATCCTGGGGATGAGAGGTATAGACCGATAGACTGACCCAGGGGAAGGATAGGGCATCCACTTTCCAAGCCATGCAGTGATGCTCCCTGGTGTAGAACCTGCTGAGCTGATAGTTGGTGTGGGAGGCAAAGAGGTCGACCTTCGGGGTGCCCCATTTCTGAGTCATTAGGGCAAAGGTTCTTCTGTTGAGCTGCCACTCATGTGGGTCCAGAAAATGTCTGCTTAAGTGGTCCACCAGAGAGTTTAGGAATTGTGCTAATAGGTGGAGCTGCATGGCAAAGGCTGTGTGCCAAAGGGTCATGGCCAGTATGCATAGAGAGTAGGACTGAGTCCCTCCCTGCTTGTTGATATACCACATCACATTTGTATTGTCTGTTTTGATCAGAAGAGCCCCTGGGGAGAGAAGGGGCTTGAAAGCTATCAAGGCATGCTGGACAGCTATCATCTCTTTTTGGTTGATGTGCAGATGGATTTGCTGTGGGCTCCATTGGGCCTGTATGCACCTGCCATCCAGGTGTGCACCCCAGGCATAATCCAATGCATCTCTGGTGAGGGTCTGGGTGGCATGGGGTGGTGAGAAATGTAGTCCTTTGTTGAGGGAGCATGCTGTTGCCCTCCAAAGAAAATCTTTTCTGAGGCAAGTTATTATAGGTATAAGAGTCTCCAGGTCTTGAGAGAGTTGACACCAAAGGCTTTTTAGGTACCACTGAAGTTTCCTCATATGCAGTCTGGCATATGGAAGGAGTAGAATGCAAGATGCCATGAACCCCAGAGCTTGCAGGATTTTCTTTGCAGATAGTTGGGATCTGGTGGCTAGTTGAGAGAAGGAGGTTGTCAGGAAGGTTTGCTTTTCTGTGTAAGGAATGCCATCTGGGATACTGTGTCCAGGCTTGCTCCCAGGAAAATAATCCTTTGGGTGGATATCGGTTTGGCTTCATTTTCATGGATTGTGTACCCTAGGGAGGTTAGTAGGGAACTTTACAAAGGACAGGTGCTTGAGCAGCTTTTCCTGGCTGTCTGCCTGAATTAGGCAGTCATCTATGTATGGGTAAATCTGGATATTCCTTTGTCTGCAAAAGGCAATGGCCGAAGCCAGACATTTTGTGAAAACTCTGGGAGCAGTAGATAAGCCAAAGGGAAGCGTAGAGAACTGAAAGTGCTGAGATCCTGCCTTGAAACGAAGATATTTTCTGCATGATTCCCCGATAGGAATGTGGAGGTAAGCCTCCTTTAGGTCTAGGGTAGCTACCCAAGCATCCTTGGTGAGCATGGGTAGCAGCTGCTGGAGGGTGAGCATTCTGAATTTTGTGATCACCAGGAAGGTGTTTAGAATGGATAGGTTGAGGATGAGGGGCCAGGTGCCCTCTTTCCTGGGTACCAGAAAAGGTCTGGAGTAGAAACCTTGGCCTTTTTGTTATGCAGGAACGTGCTCTACTGCCCTCATGGAGAGTAGGGAAAGGATTTGCTTGTGCGTCTCTGCCCACTGGTTTTGAGGTAAATCTGGAACTTTTTTGGAGTTGGAAGGGTGTGGAAAGAAAATTTGTATCCCTGGGACAATATGTTGAGAACCCAGCGGTCATTGGTAATAGTGGCCCAGGTGTTTGCATGAAAGGAAAGGTTTTCCTCCTGGGGTAAATGGAGGTGGGGAGAGGGAGGGGGTGGGGGAGGAGAGTCACTGCGAGTTCTTACCATAAGGGGGTGGCTTAGAACTCCCTTGTTTTGAAGTGGAGGTAGTCCACTGCTTAGATTTCTGCATTCCCTGTGGCTGCTGTCTGTGGGGTCTGGTTCCCCGGGGTCTGGGCTGAAGTGACCTGGTGGGAGCAGGAAAGAACCAGTGCTTGGAGGGACAATGCCTGCTGAACCTGGGTGGCTGTACTGTAAGAAATCCTTAACTGTCTGCATAGATTTTGCTTTTTCTTCCAACCTTTTTAAGACCGCTTCTGCCTTAGTGCCAAATAAGTTGTCTTTGTGCAAGGGGGCATCCAACTATTTAGATTTAAGATGGTCTGGCAAGAGCTGTTCCTTAAGCCATGCATGCCTTCTAAGGACAGAACCAGTGACTGCTGCCCTGCAAGAAGCTTCTATGGCATCAAAACCACAGTGCAGGGTGTGTTTAGTTACTTGGCTTGCAGAATGCATTAACTCTTGTAACTCTTTAGATTCTGCACAAGCAGGAAAGGAAGACATGTTTTTGTTTGAGGAGTTCTAGGGTATGTTGCTGAAATTTTAGCATATGGAACTGACAGTTTAGTGCTGTGATAGCAAGAGTAGCTGAGGTGTATACTTTTTTACCCCATCTGTCTAATGTTTGGGAATCCCATTCTGAGGGGGTGGGATTCTTAGTAGAGGTTCCTTTAATTCCTTTAGGCCCTTGAGAAATTACCTCAGGGTCAGCAGTAGGATTTTTAAAAATAAATTTGTGTGACTCATGGACTCTGTAATACCCGTATGGTTTTCTGGGTGCAGGAGGGAGGGTGTCAGGAGTCAAACTGGATTCCAGAAAGACATCCTCCACAACATTCAGGACTGGGGGGATGGCCAGGGGTCTGTGCTGTGGAAGATCTAAGAATTCCCGGAGTCTCTTTTTAGACTGAGGGTAGTCCTGACTTTCCCATTGGAAATGCTCCCTTAAGGTGTGAAGGGTTTCCCCAAAGGAAATATCCTCTGGGGGAGAGGCTGAAGGAATGGAATCCTCTGCATGAGAATCCTCATAAGCAGAGAGGGGTTGCATGTCTTCATACTCAGATGCATTAGAGTAATTGGACTCCTGTTCAGACAAAACTACAGGGGACAGATCTCTTTTTCTTTTGGAAGGGGTAGCTTGGCTTCCCCTGATCAGCATGATAAGGTCTTCCGTCATTTTAAGCATTTGAGACTGAGGCAAGGAAGCAGGTGCCTGAGATTGGGTCGTTGGTTTCTTGGGTGTGGTTCGTAACCTGGGCCTAAGAAACTCGGCAGTTTTCAAAAGAACGGTAGTCGCGAAAGAATTCATCAGTTTGTGTCGAGAATCTGTAGTGCGAAGGACTTCCTCGGAAGCCGGTGCCTGCTCAGCGGCTCCGGACTCATCCAAGGTAGAGATAACCACAGCATCCTTAGTCGAAGAAGAGTTTTGTGGCATACCGGACTCCGAAAGGGTCTCGGTAGTGGCCTGCAAATCCACAGAAGCGGGCATCAGGGGACCGGAGAACTGATGACTAGCTTAACGGGAGCATCATCGGTAGGTCTGGACCTGTGCAGTCTGTCTCTGTCTTTATCTTTACTTTTTTTGGAAGATCTGCTGTCGGATGGCTTAGCAAAGCCATATCGGAATTAGAGGACTGTAAGCGAATATATCTAGCTACAATAAGCACCCGACAACGTATAGCTCTGGCACTGAACAAAGCACAGAAGCGATAGCGAGGGACATCGTGGTCTGGGCCTAAGCAAGTGATGCAGTAAGTATGAAAAGTCTCATGTAGTATTTGCTTTCCACAGGCGAGACGACTGTTAACTTTTTCTGACATTGGTTAGTGCAAGAAAAAATGATCTCCAACGGGGTACTTAGTTTTAGAAGACTTCAGCTTCAATTCAGAAGATGAAACTCAGGTAGCAGCTGACCGGCACTCGTGCGAACTGCTTTTACTTCGGGCTCCGCAGCAAGAAAGACTGATGTAATGGCATCAGCTGCCTTACTTTATACTACTGATGACCTGACGTAATTTCTGAAGCGACAGCAACCGACGCAGAAATACTAAGCCTCTGGTATTCGGGCCGGCCGAGGGTTACCCTGGCAGGGATAACCCAAATGTGATGACTGCAACAGTGAAACATGAAGGATATCTGCAAGTCTTCCCAAGCTACTAGCTCAAAGAGAGGTTGAGTAATCTTCACCAAAACAATGTGAAGATCTCACATACCAACAGGTTCTCTGAGGGTCGAAGTAAAATGACACCACTTGAGAAAAGTTTTGCAAACCATAAGGAAGGCTAAAGAAGAATTCTGAACACCTATATGGAAATTATGTACAGTAGCCATGTAGACATTACAGAGGAGAAGCTCACACTACTACTGAAAATATGACAGAAAAGGTGTCTATTCCATTATCTAATAACCAAACCGACAACAGTGTCCATCTACCTTTGTACATTTTCTTGGGATTAGGTTTCAGGGCAAAAAACAGAATCTGGACCACATAGTATGGGTAGGCAGGAGATGCAATCCATCACTGGAATTGGAGATATCAAGCAGTTAACACAAGAACATAAATCTCCCGGTTAGGCTTGCCAGATGAGTACGAGAAAGAAGGGTTCTGGAAATCTTCAGTCCAAGGGTCTTCACCAGAAGGTGAGGCCACAGCAGGAGAAACCATACTTGCTGAGACCAGAATTGGGCGAACAGAATGACACTGACTTTGCACACTTGTGCTTTCCACTGGATTCTAGGAGTAATGGGAAATGGGGGAAAGAACAGAGAAGACTTGGAAGCCAGTCTTGAAATGGGGGGGGGGGTCCATGGACTGCTGAACTAGTGTGAGGATCAGGTTGAAGTCACTGCATTTGGCACGGATGGATGTCAGTTTGGTTTTGCCCACCAGCAGGACTAATCTCTTTACCACCAATCAGCTGAGGGACTATGTATGTCTGTTAGGGAGTTAGCTTCTCCGTGTATATGGGCTGCAACCAAAAAGTGGTTTAAGGCATATCCTACTCTCAAAGACTCATAGCTTCCTGTAATTTAAAAAAAAATAGAAATACACCACAACAACACCATGTTGTAGGGAGATATCACACAGTCTAAGGCAATTACTCCTTGAAGATGTATAGAGCCCATGCATTCTGTCACATTTTGTCAGTTCAGTTCCCTCACGGTTGGGCATTAAGCAGCAAAGAGATGTCAATGATTTAAAACTGTACAGCTCATCAAATGAAGAACGGAAAGCACTTCTGCAAGTTGTCAAAGATGACATTAGAATGTCATTTGGTCTTGATAAATGTGCAAAAGCAACCTTTAAAGCAGGAAAACTGCAGCACCAGGAAAACATCAGTTTGGGACAAGAATGTGATATAAAAGAACTTGAGGAAGAGGGAGTGCATAAACACTTGGGAAATTATGAAAGATCAGCAATAAAACATCAACAAATGCGAATAAAACTTAGTAAGGAATATTTTAGACGACTTAATCCTGAAAAAGTACAGTTTTGTACCTACCATAAATGTAGATGTTAGAGTGTATACACTGCTGCAGTCATTACATTTGGGTTATCCTGCCGTCAGGCGGTTCCCCAGTTGGCCTGAGTTCCAAAGTCTTGGTCCGGCGTCGGTTGCTGTCGCCTCCTCCCTGACATCAGTGCGACAGGAGTATATAAGATGCAGCTGACGCCATTTTCTTCAGTTTTTCTTGCCCCAGATGTCAGGTGCCCCCAAATAGGTAGGCAATTCAAATTGTTGATAAAACATACATAAGAAAAGCAAACAACAACTTTCAGCTACCAGCAAATACTCCCCATAGGTAGTAAAGGGTAGAAGACATAGGTACGTACCAGCAAATAAGAGGGGAAGGAGGGAGGGTAACCTGGACTGCAGCAGTGTACACACTCGAACATCTACATTTACGGTAGGTACAAAACTGTACTACGTTCATCGTGTTACACTGCTGCAGTCATTACACTTGGGTAGAATCCCAAAGCTGAGGTAGGGTGGCTGGTTCTATAAGGCATTAGGGGTGGCTATAAGGCCCTGCAGCACTGCAGTGGCGAAGCCAGCTCTGGATTTAGAGTATAGAGGCAGATGGTAATGCTTGGTGAAGGTATGTACAGAACTCCAAGATGCTGCTTCCAAAATATCCTTGGTAGGTACTCCTCTGAGGTAGGCAGTTGAAGTGGCTACTGCCCTGGTGGAGTGAGATCTAATGCTGCTAGGTACAGGTTTCCCATGGTGTGTATAGCAGAAACGCATACGATGTCCTATCCATTTTGAAATAGTCTGTTTTGAAATGGCTTTTCCCTGTGCTCCTGCAGCATATGCTACCAATAATTGCTCAGATTTCCTGAAAGCTTTGGTTTTGTCCAAGTAGAAGCGTAACTGCCTGTGAATGTCCAAGGAATGCAGTAGTTTCTCCCCTTTATTCTGTGGTTTTGGATAAAAAGTTGGCAAATGAATAGTTTGGTTTAGAGCCACACTGGATACCACCTTTGGCATAAACACAGGGTTAGTTCTTAAGGACACCCTGTCCTGGTGGAAAATGAGGAAAGGTTCCACTGCCATTAGTGCCTGTAATTCTGAAACTCTTTGTGCTGATGTTATTGCCAGGAGCAGAGCAGTTTTCCAAGAGATATATTTTAATTCTGCTGTGTTAACTGGCTCAAAAGGGGGTAAAGTTAATTTTTCCATAACAAAGTTGAGGTCCCAAGTTGGAGTAGGTGCTCTTCGGGGTGGTCTTATGTTTTTAGCCCCTCTGAGGTACGGTCTTAGCAAAGGATTAGAGAAAATTGGTGGATCCGTGTTGTAATGAGCAGAGATGGCAGAGGCGTGGATCTTGATGGATGAGAAGGAGAGGCCTTTGTACAGCATCTCAGTTAAATATTGTAGTATCTGAGGAATGTTGGGACATGAGGGTCAAGGCTGTGAGCTTGGTTCCAGGCACAGAATTTCTTCCATTTATCCGAATATGCTTTCCTGGTACTAGGCCTTCTGGCCTCCAGAATGACATCCATAACAGCTTTGGAGAATGGCATTGCTTGCTTGACTAAGGAATCTTCCACACAGCTAGGTTTAAGGTCTTTAGCTGGCTGTGTAGTATCTGACTGTTGTGCTGAGTCAGCAGATGTGGGATTTGAGGCAAAATCCAGGGTGGTCCTTGTGCTAAGTTCTTTAAGATTGGGTACCAGTGCTGGTGTGGCCAGTCTGGTGCAATCAGGATCATCTTTGGCTCTTCTTGCCTGGCTTTTATGAGTACCTTTGGCAGGAGAGGTAGTGGTGGGAAAGCGTACATTTGTAGGTTTTTCCAGCTGAATGAGAGGGCATCCACTTTCCATGCTTGTGAATGGTAACTCCTTGTGCAGAATTTCTGTAGCTGGCAGTTCATTGGGGATGCAAACAGATCTATGTCCAGGCTCCACCATTTCTGTGTTATCATTCTGAATATTTGTGGATTCAATTCCCATTCGTGGGGATCCATGATGTTTCTGCTTAAGTCATCTGCCAGTGTGTTTTTCTCTCCTGGCAGGAACTGCGCTTGCAGATGAACTTGATAGTTTAGAGCTGTGTTCCACAAGGTCATGGCTTGCCTGCAGAGGGGGTAGGAGTGAGTGCCCCCTTGCTTGTTTATGTACCACATAACTGTAATGTTGTCTGTCTTTAGTAGTAGTTGTCCTGAATGCAGCAGGTCCTTGAAAGCTATAAGGGCATTTTGTACAGCTAGCATCTCTTTTTGATTGATGTGACGATGCCTTTGTTCTGCGGGCCACTTGCCCTGAATACAGTTGCCTGCCATGTGTGCACCCCAGGCGTAATCCGATGCATCTGTTGTCAGTGTTTGCCTGGCTGTGGGTTGAGTAAAAGGCTGTCCCTTGTTGAGGTGACAAGCTTGAGCCCACCACTGAAACTCCTGTTGAAGGCAAGGAATTAGTGGTATAACTGTTTCCAAACTTTGACAGTGTTGAGACCATACATTCTTTAGGTACCATTGTAGCTTCCTCATATACAGTCTGGCATATGGAATTAGTAGTATGCAAGATGCCATGTAACCCAAGGCCTGCAGAATTTTTCTTGCAGGGAGTTGGGTCTTTGTTGCCATCAATTGAAAGTATTGAGTCAGTTGTCCTTGCTTGCCTGGCGTGAGATAAGCCATCTGGGCCATTGTGTTCAAGCTGGCACCCAGGAATATTATCTATTGTGCGGGCACTAATTTTGATTTCTTTTCGTTTACTGTGTACCTCAGGCAACTTAATAACTTTTTTACAAATGCCAGATGCTTTAGAAGAATGTCCTTGCTTTCTGCTTGAATCAGGCAGTCGTCCAGGTACGGATAAATTTGAATTCCTTTCTGTCTGCAAAATGCAATTACTGGTGCAAGGCACTTTGTGAAGACCCTGGGCGCAGTAGATAAGCCAAAGGGCAGTGCAGAGAATTGATAGTGCATTGAACCAGCTATGAATCTGAGGTATCTTCTGCAGTTTTGTCTGACAGGAACATGCAGGTATGCCTCCTTGAGGTCCAATGTCACGAGCCAAGCTTTCTTGCCCAGCATGGGAAGAAGCTGCTGTAGTGTCAACATTTTGAATTTCGGAACATCCAGGTAAGTGTTTAGAGAAGAAAGATCCAGAATGGGCCTCCAGGCTTTGTCCTTTCTGGGAACAAGAAAGAGTCAAATCCTTGTCCTTGCTCCTGTCGTGGTACCTTTTGAATAGCTCTCATATCCATGAGTGCTGTAATTTGTTTTTGAGCCTCTGCCTATTGATTTGGTGGCAGATTTGGCATTCCTTTTAACCTTGGCAAAGTGTGAAAGTGGAACCTGTAACCTTGAGATACAATGTTGAGAACCCATATGTCTTTGGTGATCATATGCCAATTGTGATAGAAAAGTGCCAGCTTTCCTCCCAAGGGGGCTGCCAAGAGAGAGTTGTTTGGCAGTTGTAGTGGGAAGTCATTGGGGCTGCTTCTTATATGGTTGGGGCCTGTCTTTCCCTTCTTTCTGGCCTGATGCAACCCATTGTCGAGGCCTGTAAGGACCTTGTGGTTGACCTCTACCTCTTGGACGTCTGTATCTCCCTCTTTGAGGTCTGTCTTTAACTGGAAAGGACCAATTCTTAGTTGGCCAATTTCTGCTAAATCTAGGAGGCTGAACCTGTAAGAAATCCTTCACCGTTTGCATAGATTTTGCCTTATCCTCCATTTTCTGTAATACCTCTTCTGCCTTAACTCCAAATAACACATCCTGCTGCAAAAGTGCATCCAATAATTTTGCTTTAACATGATCTGGTAACGTATGTTCTTTTAACCAAGTATGTCTTCTAATGACAGAGCCTGTAACTGCTGCTCTACAGGAGGCCTCTAAAGAATCAAAACCACATTGCAAAGTATGTTTTCCCACCTGTTCAGCTGCATGCAAGAAATCCTGCATTTCTGGTCGGATGAGTCATAGTCTGCATCCTGTCTAGGCCTTTTATCAGGAGGGGGATGGGACCCTCTGATCAGAGTGATTAGGTCTTTGGCCATTTTGAACATTTGTTTCTTAGGCATGGAGGCCTGTGCTGGAGAATGCTGTATTTGTTTCTTTGATTTTAAAACTGGTTTAGACTTAGCAGAGGGTTTAATGCTTAACTGAGTAGGTCTGAAAACACCCTCTGAAGCTACGGGCAGCTCAGCTACTCCAGATTCCTCTGAAAGGTTAGTTTCGGTAGGCTGAATAACTTGTATGTCCGAAGGGCCAGCAATCTCCACGTGCGAGTCAGAGGCGGCCTGTGGCTCTACAGAAGCAGTCGTCAGAGGCTCCAAAGGTGCCTCGCTGAAAACCGGAGAACCGGCGACTGGCCTAGAAGAGGCTTCGTCAGTTTTGGGCCTCGGACGTCTATCCTTGTCTTTGCATTTTTTATGTATTCCGGTCGTCGGAAGTTCCGACGGCATGGTACAATTGAATTTTCTACCAAAATAATGTCGGGCAAAATCAAACCGACGTTTAATAGGGCGCTTGTTAAACCTAGCACAAAACTGACAACCAGTGACGTCGTGGTCTGGGCCTAGGCATGGGATACAATAAGAATGGAAATTCTTATGAGGTATTTGCTTCCCACAAGAAATACAGTTATTAACTTTTACTGACATCGGTCTGAGGCAAGAAAAAGTTTCCCCAATGGGGTACTTAGCTTTGTAGAAGACTTCAGTTCTGGATTCGGAATGAAAATCTCAGGAGACGGCCGACCGGCACTTGCGAACTGCTTTTGCTTCGGGCACCGCGCGGCAAGAAAGACTGAAGAAAATGGCGTTGGCTGCATCTTATATACCCCTGTCTCACTGACGTCAGGGAGGAGGAGACAGTAACCGACGCTGGACCAAGACTTTGGAACTCAGGCCAACTGGGGAACCGCCTGACAGCAGGATAACCCAAGTGTAATGACTGCAGCAGTGTAACACGATGAACATCAGCATTGACATCTAGGAACAAAATCCAAGCTATAAACCAATTTGCTCATTCTGTCCTAACTTACAGTTTTGGAGTGACTGCTTGGCCCCAAAACGTGTTGGATAGATTAGATATTAAAACAAGAAGGATGCTTCGTGCGCACCAAATGATTTATAAAAATCAGTGCATACCAAGATTATATATTCCCCAGTCCGAAAGAGGGCTCGGCCTCCTTGAAACTGATTACATGTACAGATCTGCAATCGTGGGACTCTACACATATCTGCTGACCTCACAAGACCCAAACGTAGTGAAAGTTTTGAAACCTGAGGACAGTAAATCTAAGATGATGTTCCTGCTTAACTTAGCAGAAGCATATCGGCGTCAACAAACCAGAAGTAGATAAAAATCAGGCAGCAACTGAATGTGCCAAAAAAAACAAAAGAAAGAACATAAGGTGACGGATCAGATGAAAAGGCAAGAAATGTGGAAAATGCATAAATATAGTTGCAAGTATAGAAAACTTCTGGAAGAACCTCATGTTGATCAGGAACAAACGCAAAAATGGTTAAAGAGAGTTGAATTCAAACCAAGAGATGAAAGGTTAATATTGCTGGCACAAGATAATGGGCTATGTACATGTTGGTTTACAAAGTCCATTGAATATGTGGGAGAAAGACAAATGTAGTTTTTTGTAAAACAGAACTGTAAACTGTCACACACCTAGTTGCTGGTTGTGACATACTGATGGCAGAAGGACTGTACACTGAAAGGCATAACAATGTGGCAAGACTGCTGCACTGGGGATTGTTCAAACATTATGGGTTGAAGAGGCTGAAAAACACTGGAAACATGAGCCACAAAGCATCAGAGAAAATGATGAAGTCTACATCACATGGGATCATCCATTACCAACAGTTCAAAAGATAGATGCTAGAAAACCGGATAGAGAGGTCCAGGAAAAGAAGATAAAAGTAGCATTGATCATTGAAATCGCCACACCCAGTGACTACAGTCTCCCATGCACAGAGAGATACAAAAAGTTATAAAATATCAGGATTTACAAGCAGAAACAAGAGCAATGTGGAATAAAGATACCCAAATAGTTCCAATAGTAGTAGGGGCAATGGGTCTTATAAAAAAACAGCCTAAAATCTTATTTAGATATGCTACCAATACATGTAAATATGTGTGAATTACAGGAGGAGTCATTAATGGGCACATTGCAGGTGCTGCAAAGAGCACTTTTGGCTGACAAAGAGTGAAACAATACTAATTTCATGAACTTTAATTGTACTTTAACTTGGAAATGGGGTCCATTCCAGTCATGGTATTAGAAACCCAAAAGATTTGGAGAAATTAAAAATGGGAATGTGGAGGCTTTGTTTCCTTCAGGTTCTAAAAGACCAAAAAATGCTCTTGGTATCAGAAAAAACAGGAATTCAAGGGTCAACATTCTGAACCTGGTCACGTTTAGGAATTTGCTTACCCTCAGATTCAGTATGGACTTCCAATGGTCTTCTATTAGACTAGACAGAGTTTTTTTCAAGTACTAGATGACAGAGACCCCTCTGTCCTCAGAAGTTGTTCTAGTAGGTCTGGAAAACTGAGAGGACCACCATAGGTTTGGTTCCTCCTTGGCCAGAAAATCTAGGAAATACTACTTTTACTCACAAATCTCTCTGAAGCACAATGTGAAATGTTTAAAGTCTCCTTGAAGGAAATACCCTCCAAGGCTGGGGGCACACAAATGCTTTCTCACTGTACTGTAACCCAAAGAAGGGGAAATTTGGGAAGTACAAAGTCTTCCACTTCAAACTCCAAGTTTCAAAGATTCACGAGGAGGAAGATGTGCATCTGTTTGGGGAAAGAGCTACAACAGCAGGGGATTATACTCTCTGAGGTCATCCCATAAGGTTCTGCAAAATTCTTGGCCACCTGGCCTGGCATCTGTAAGGAAGCCTCCTGAGCCTTGGGTGAGTAGCCTCCCTAACTGCTAAATGTTAATTCCTGTTGAGCAAGGGAAACTTTCATGGCAAACTTTGTAAAAAAGGCAGGCACATCCAAAATGTAACATAACTCACGGGTAGCAACTGAGATTTTGGAGGAGCCATATACCACAGATGCCTGGGAAATAGTGCCTGGTCTAGATTTTTCAGAAGCCATCAAGGAGGACTGTGCAACAGCAGATGGCACAATCACACTGCTGGGATCAGAAGAAAGACTCTGGATGAGGCCAGGCACTGGACTAGGGATGCACAAGGCAAATCCTCCCAAGGGCCAAATGGCAGGTTCTAGAATACCTTGCTCACAGACCATAGTCTCTTTCCCTGTCATATTCGGATGCTCCTTTTTTCTAAAATTTCAGCCTTCTCTTGGGAGTATGGACTGCCTGCACCACACCTTCAACATTTTTTTTTTTTTTTTTTTTTTAAATTGAGGCAGGTCTTAAAACTCTTACTGTGAAGTAGTAGAGTTTTTTTAAGCTACACAGAGCTGATAAGATGACACTTGGTGCTGCTTGCCCAAGCAGAAAAGAAACCGTAAAAGAAAATCCTTCCATAGCATCTAGTTTTAGCATACACATTTGTTAATGTTAAGCAATTCATAAGCCCAATGCCTCCAGGTGGACGAGCTCAGCTCACTGGGGGACCATCTTCTAAAATTCAGAAAGTTAGGGTGGATGACTACCTGAAGCTAACCCCATGGATAAGGATTCATACTGAAGCAGTGATCTCTACAACAGACAAGTGTTTCAGAAGTCACATGTCAGTTTTCCACTGCCTACATTGGCTGTATGCTCAGTTCCCATTAATCTACAGAGTTCTAATCTTGGTTTTCAAGCATTACATAGCACAGAGCCCCTTACCTGCACAGCCACTTTACTATTACAGTAAACCTCCTTAAAGATGATCAAGAATTGCTGTTGCTTTAACAAAGTTGCTTGATATACCTGTGTGTGACTGAAGGGTACAATGTATCTGAGCATACAGCCAATGTAGGCAGTGGAAAACTGACATGTGACTTCTGAAACACTTGTCTGTTGTAGAGATCACTGCTTCAGTATGAATCCTTATCCTGATCCTTAGCCTTACTATCATCCTAACATCTGTACCTTGAGAAATTGCATCTCTGTCAACACTCTTTTACCTCATTTCTGCCTTATTCCTATACTCTTACTTCACATTATCTGTTACACTACTTACCTACATATTTTTACTTTTTATCTACCTTTTTCCTACTTTCAGATAATACCTATTTGTTGAAGTAGAACCTATTTGTTGTCATACCAGCTACTAGTGATATTTTTCTAACTTATTATTATCGTCTTATAATACTACTAAAACTTTTCTACACAGTACCCATCCGAATTTTGATTGTCATCAACTCAGATTAGTACAGAAAAAATGTATACGCATTTGATATTGCCTATTTTATTACTTTTTATTTGTATAGTTTGATTATTTAGTAACCTCTCAACTGTATTGTCTTAGTCTGATAGTGGAGCTTTTCTCCTCGGGCCTCTGCTGAAAATGGACATGTATCCAGCCAGACTAGCCCGGTTAACAAATGTAAAATAAATAAAAAAAAAATAAAAAATATTTCTCCCTTAGAACCAACAGTAGTGTTTTTTCCCCACTTCTTAGATCAGGCTGCACCTTCCCCATAATGGAAGCCTTCTGAGATGTAGAACCCTTACAATAAAATGCTGAAGTGATAGTTTTCATTTCTTCATTCTCCTCTCTCAATTTTTAGTCGCAACATTCTTCACTACATTGACGTTTTCAAGCTGACAGCTGAGTACCTGGCTCAGTCCTCTTCTCTTGCTCCTTATCTCTACCTGACTTCCTTCTTCACATATGTAATTTCATTTGTAAAAGCAATACCATAAGAATTTTAAATCTTCTTACTTTGGCAACCTTGTTAATTCTTTCAGTGTTCAATATAACAGAATTATGCAATGCTTTAAGATAAAAAAAAAAACAGTATAAATGTCATTAATGTCTCTCTCTCTCCCTTAACAAAAGCACACTTGTTCACATGTTTCAGTACATAAATGATTCCATAATCAATATTTCACAGACTTCCACTCAAGGGAAAAATAATAATAAAACTCAGTAACAGAAAATACTGACCAGTGGGTGCTGCTGAATGTCCAAGGGCTGTAACTGTGAGAACTCGGAGTAATGAGAAGTGCAATTAAGGGAAATGCATTCTATTTCTGAGACTGCAACATCAGAGAGCATTCTGCAGACTCCAAAGTACAACAGTCGTGTAGTCAGTATACATAAGTATAGGGGAGGCATAACCATTACAAAAAATGCTTTAATGGTATAAATTACTGAATTTGCTACTTTTTTTTGCTGCAATCACAGTTTAAGTTTTGAGTGTCGAGAATTGCACTTCTAATATGGAGTTATGACCAAATGGTTATTGACTGGGAAGCACAGTTAAGTGTTTAATGGTTCTGAAACAGGCAGAGGAACTGAAGACACAGGATAATGATGGTTTGGTATGGACACATGCCTACATGACATGAACAGCAGTACAAGACAAGAGTCAACCTCAAGCATGGAAACATTTAGTTTCAGTGTAAACCAAAAAGAAGAAAAATGCTGCCCTCCTCAAAGAAAGAGCTTTTAAATCATTTATCTGTTAGGCAAGTTAAGCCAAGCTGTTGCTAAAGAAAATAAAATTTCAGCCATTTATTTAAACAGACGGGAAAAAAGATTTCACCCAAGCAAACAACTACTTAATGAACCAGTATATTCAGGCAGGGTACTAATAGATCTGTTTCCAAATGTCTTCACTGTGGTTCTTTTTACAGAATCAAAAATGCTACTCCAATATAGAGGGGCAACAGTAAAACAATATCACTGCAAAACAGGTCAGACAATTGAAGATGTCAACTTGAGATACTGACAACATGGATTCAGGAATAGGAGAGCCACTTCAACCCTAAAGACATAGCTAACATACTTGGCAGATAAAGTTACTGCTAACTTCACTCCAGAAACAGTCAATTAAATTCCTTACGTCCTTCAAACTCCCTTAAAATCTTCAAGAACCATGTTTCAACCATGCTCTCAAAAGCAAAAAGTACTGGATGCCTAACAAGTAGCAGCAAACATGCTCCAGCTGAATCCCTCATAAACTTACTTAATTTAACCAATGGCCCTTCACAGGGGGTGGGGACTACAGCAGTCCCAAGAAACTGAAGACTTGCATCATATCTGATACCATAAACTACAATATCAAAGACGTTATACAACTAGATACTCAACATTTTTGATTTGTTAGTGGCAAGTCATCTCTACTTAATTTAGTACATTTCTTTGAAAAAGTTAAGGAAGCGGTGGATAGTGGTCATTCAGTCCACACAGCTCATATGATCTGACCACACTTTGACACCATCCACCATGTCAGTATTATGAATAAGCTAAAATACCTAAATGGTATGTGGACAGCAAAATCACTGAAAGAGAGCCCACACACAGTTAAGGTGAAACTTCAGACAGCAAGATAACTAGCAGTATACCTTTACGGCTCAGTACTGGGACCCCTTCCCCTCCTTTCTGAAATACATTTCTCCAACCTCCAAACAGTAAAAACAGACCTACGGCTAATTAAATTTGCTGATGACTTTAAGGTAGCTGTTATTGTTTTATCTATTTGACATGGAAATAGCTCAGCAGGAATTACTCCTTACAAACCAACAGTGCACAGAAAAAGTCTAAAAATAAATGCAAAAAAGGTCAGTATTGTCAGATTTGGAAAACAATTTTCATCTGCAATTTACAGTACAGCCAATACCAAACTACAGACTGACACAGCAGCTGGGAATCTAGGCACCTTGGTTGACAACTCCCTTACCTTTAACCAGCATGTAGCATCAGAAGTCAGAAAATCCTTCAGTCTAGGCAAACTAATATTTGAAGCCATGTCTTCTAGGTCAAAAGAAGTTATTACCCCTTTGTGCCCAGCTCTAATTAGATTAATTACAGAGCATAATGCCCTCTGCTGCATATATCTAGCCAAACACACCGTCCAGGTAGAAAGGGAGTTCCTAAGTAAAAAGTCTACTGGTCTAAAAACCTCGACTGCCAAAACCAGCATGAATCCTTATCCATATGCTCTGTTGCTCACAGACAAGGATGGCTGTCTTCCTTTCTGTGCAATTAAGGGTCCAACCCTCCTTGACTTCTTTCACCACTGTTAAGACAAACAGCCGCACAAACACTTGTAATAAAGAGTTAAATCTCTGTCAATGCATAAACAAAACATGATGGAGGGTCAAACATACTATCCATCTCTTACACTGTCATTGTATGCAATTTTATATATATATATATATATATATATATATATATATATATATAAAGAAAATGCCTTTACACACTGACACCCTTTTATCCTTCAAGAAAAATCTTCACAAATGGATGGATATCCACAAATTCATTGCTAGCATGACCATGTGGGTACACTTCCTAAACATACTGGAAAATATTTAGATACAACCAAACACCCTAATACTAGGTGATTTCAACTACTGGAAAACATTAAGATACAACCAAACACCCCAATACTAGGTGATTTCAATTACCCTGCCATTAATTGGGAAAACTACTCGGGTACCAACTCCTTTTCCCAACGATTCCTGGAATTCATAAATTCCAACACCCTGGCACAACTAATCCATTGTCCCACCAGGGGCTCCAATATCCTAGACCTGGTCATTACCAACATGGGAGATAGATGCTCCACACCAGTGGTCACCCCCTCATTGGTCAGGTCTGACCATAAGCAAATCACCCTTGACATCCACATCCCACCCCCATCCCCCAGTAAGGAAACCTCCTTAAAAAACTTCTTCAAAGCCAACTTCATGCTATTGAAGTCAGAAGTGACAAACTTCACAACACCCACGCAGACGGATCTGGAAGTTCGACTGCAGAATCCTACACTAAGGCACTGTACGAGCACATCCACTCATACATGAATCGTGCCATCCCAAATAGAACCAAGATGCTCTTCTCCAAAAAAAGGAAGACCATCTGGTGGTCCCCTGCTATAATCAAACTATACAACAGAAGGAAGAAACTGTTACAGAAAAGAGGAAAATCCCAGGATGCAAAAAACTCCCTCACCAGCCTCAGTAAGAAGCTGAGATCCCTCATAAAATCCTCAAAAGCTAGTTATGAAAATAAAATTGCCAAAGATTCCAAAGACAACCACAAGGCATTTTATAGTTATATCAAGAATCTCAATGGCAATGCTCAGATCTGCTCTGAACTACAACAGAATGGCATTAAATATACTGATCCCAAGGATATTGCCAATATCCTGGCAGATCGATTTAGTGCCAACTTCACTCCCTCTCATCCCCTAAAGGGCCCATCTCAATACCAAAAGATTGCCAAATTCCAATAATCACAGCCACACAGGTAGAAACAGCACTCTCCAAAGCTAAAAATACAGCATCCATGGGACCAGATGACATCCCAGGCTGTGTACTACATGAACTACAAAATGAACTGGCTCCCCACCTAAGTGTCATGTTTAATCATAGCCTCACCTCAGGCTTCGTGCCCACTGAGTGGTGCACAGCTTCAGTTATCCCGCTCCACAAGGGAGGATCCACCTTGGATCCCGGGAACTACCGTCCCATCAGTCTGACAAGCCTAATCTGCAAGGGCATGGAACGCAATATCAAGGAACTTATAAACAAAGACAATGGCAACCTCCAGACACTGGGCCCCACCCAGTTTGGATTTGTGAAGGGCCGATCTTGTCTCCTGAATCTGATTGACTTCTTCGAGTCTGTCTCCAGAGCTGTGGACGAGGGTAAGGAGGTCCACACAGCCTATCTGGACCTTGCCAAGGCCTTCGACACTATCCCCCACTCTGGAATCATAGATAAACTTACTAAGCTGGGCATAAATCCCTATGTCACTCGATGGGCTGCCAACTGGCTTACTGACAGAACCCAGACTGTAAAAGTAGCAGACTCCAAATCCAGCTCCAGACAAGTGGAGTACCTCAGGGTTCAGTCCTGGGACCACTCTTGTTTGGCATCTACTTCTCTGAAGTACAGGCCAACACTAAGGGACTCTGGCTAACAAAGTTTGCAGATGACTGTAAACTGGGAGCCATTATTGAATCCCCAAATGATGTGGATATTCTACAAAAGGGCCTTACAGAAACGGATGCCTGGTGCCAGAGCCATGGGCTCAAGCTTAATGCCAAGAAATGCATAGTCATCCCCTTTGGAAAAAAACATGCACCCATGAACTACCACATAGGTGGCAGGACACTAAACATCGAAAGTGTGATGAGAGACTTAGGGACATAAGTGGACAGTGGTCTCACTTTCGATAGCCCCATCACCACAACAGTCAGGAAATCCTTCTACGTGGCACACCTCATCACTAAGGGCTTTTCATCCAGAAAAAAGGAGGTCATTGTCCCACTGTACTCATCCCTCATTAGACCCATTATAGAGTATAATGCCCCATTTGGTATGTACCTCACAAGACATCTGCAACAGCTGGAAAGACCACAGAAATACCATACTAAAAGAATCACAGGCCTAAAGCAGATGCCATATGCTGACTGTCTAAAAAAAACTCCAGCTATACTCTGTGGCATATCGTCTATTCAGAGGCGATCTCTGCTTAACATACAAAGCCATATCAAACCCTGAGCTGTTGGACATGCTCCACTTAAAGAAATCCCAATCCCTCAGAGTCACCCGCTCCAGGGATCTAAACCTTATCATCACAATGAACAAAACATGCTGGAGGGATAGGTTCCTGACCCACAGACTCCCCATACTCTGGAATACACTGCCCATACATGTCAAGCAGAACACCTCATTGGCCCTCTTGAAAAGGAACCTTGATGATTGGATGGGAGATAGGAGATTCACCCCAGGGATCATGTCAGTCGCCCTTGCTAGACAGGGGCCCAGAGAAGTAAATACTGTGGGAAAAAATTTACAGGGAATTGTTATGGCTAGGCTTGTATAGGCCTTAGAGCCGATAGCCTGGTACCAACCTATGAACCTATATGAGGGTGGTTACTAGCAAGAAGCAGATGGTCTGTAGACATACTTGTCTTGTAATTCTCTGATCCTATTATCCCATGGCGAAGACTGTGTCTAACAATGCTCTGCTTCTTAAGAGAATGGGATTATGCAGGTCAGAAAGTTTATCTGAAGCTTACATAACTCTCACAATGAAGGACAAAGCATTCATTACTCATCAGCATTTGGTTTTAAGAGATGAGGACATGCAACATTACATAATTACAGGCAGAGTTTCTTGCAGCTTTGGGGTGGAGAGCAGGCTTACAATGGGAAGATCTTCTCATTTCCAAAATCATCATAACTGTATCCTGAAATCACTACGATTACAAACCTCCTGACTTCACCTACCCACTGTTACTATTAAAGTGCTGTATGCCCCAAAGGGAAACTGGGCAAAACAATAACAGATAGTATTAAAGAGGAAGTCTGTAAAAGGTGGAGATCTTAAGTATAGTAACTTGCATATTTTTATAATATGTTACTAGATACTGCCTGTAATACACAGTAAAAGATTCAGTAGCGATGCAACTGTCAAGTGTGGTTGGTTCTAATTATACTTAGCACTATTCCTTTATTTATTAAACTTTTCTGTGGACTAAGCTTTTCATATTACTGTTGCTGCCTTCCACAGAGTCTGGATTACATACTAAATTTTTTGAACACTGGACTTCATCCAAAACAAAAAAAAAAAAGATTACCTCAGGATTTTGCCAATAAAGAAGACAAAAGTGACATTATTACTGCAAGCCTGGCTGATGTAATTTAATTCTGTAGATACAAACTGGGCAATGAGCACTGGCATGCAAGCAACAATGATGACATCATCCAGGACCGTTACTCCTACATGAAGAGATGAATGACACTAATGATTTCATAAGGTAAGGTAAACATCTTCACCATTATGCCAACCTCCCATGAATGACACTAATGTTTAATATAAATAAATACAATTTACTTACAGCTGTTAACTTGAAGTCCTGGGAAAGGTCTGCAATAAAAAGAATAACAGCATATCAGACGTAGCTCACTAAACCAAACGTTTAGAAATCTGGATTAAAAAAGTACAGTTATAATCCGGATTAAAAAATGAAGTTATAAAATATGTTTCTTCATTTTAACATTTAATTATTCAAGAGAATATACTCAGTATTGTGGAAAGAAATTTAAGGAGCAGGAGGGCAAAGTGCTACCAGTTTAGGCATACCACATTTCCAAGTGCTGATGAGAAAACTGATGACAGAAGGAAAATCTCAAGAATAATAGGTTCATAGGTTCATACTAGGCTATCTGCCCTAGGGCATTTATAAGCCTAGCCAGAGTGTGTGTGGCTTTCACCACCCCTTAGGATGAGAATACTATACCCATTAGTTTGCTGTGCATCTGTCCAGCAGTGATACAAAGATGATTCCCGGGGTAAACCTACGAACTCCCATCCACTCGTCAAGATTTCTCTTGAACAGAGTCAGTGAGGGGCTCTGCCTCACATGGACTGGGATTCTGTTCCATAGTGTAGGGAGTCTCTGGGTGATGAATCTGTCCCTCCAGCACGTCCTATTTATATCCGTGTTGAGGTTTAAGTCTCTTGCTCTCGTGGCTCTGGTGGATTTGGATTTTTTGAGGTGGAGCATGTCCATTAATTCCAGGTTGGACATGGCCTTGTATGTCAGGCACAGTTCACCTCTGAGCAGACGGTATGCGACTGAATAGAGCTGGAGTTTCTTCAGTCGGGCATCGTATGACATATGTTTGAGCCCCTTTATCCTTTTGGTGAGGAACGTTTGGGGTCTTTCCAACTGCTGCAGGTGTCGGGTAAGGCACATTCCGAATGGGGCGTTGTACTCAATCATTGGTCTGATAAGTGAAGAGTACAAGGGTACAATGACCTCTCCTGATCTGGATGTGAATCCCTTCATGATCAGGTGGGCAATGTAGAAGGTCTTCCTAACCACTTTGGCAATGTGAGTGTCAAAAGAGAGGTTACTGTCAACTTGGGTCCCCAGGTCCCTGATAACTTCTTCTGTGTTTAATGGATTACCACCTATGTGGTAATTAGGGGTTACCTTGCTTTTCCCAAAGGGTATGACTATACATTTTTTTGGCATTTAGCTTAAGGCCATGGCTCTGGCACCAGTTATCCATTTCTATGAGACCTTTCTGGAGGATGTCTGTGTCTGATGGAGTGTCAATTATGGTGCCCAGTTTGCAGTCATCTGCAAATTTTGTCAGCCACAATCCCCCTATGTTTGCCTGCACTTCAGAAAAATAAATGCCGAACAAGAGGGGGCCCAGGACACCGCTCGTGACCGGCTTAGAGTCTGACATGGCACCAGCAACTCTAACCCTGTGTGTTCTGTCCTTGAGCCAGTTTGCAACCCATCTTGTGACATATGGGTTTACATCTAAGCTGGTGAGCTTTTCTATGATGCCCGAGTGGGGTACTGTGTCGAACGCTTTTGCTAGGTCAAGGTAGGCTGTGTGAACTGCCTTACCCTCATCAATGGCCTTAGTGACTGTTTCGAAAAAGTCGACCAAGTTCAAGAGGCAGGATCTGCCCTTGACAAAGCCAAATTGGGTAGGATCCAGTGTCTGTAGGTCCCCAATGTCTTTATTTATGAGTTCCATTATGATCCTCGCCATAGCTTTGCAGACAAGGCTCGTCAAGCTTATGGGGCGGTAATTTCCAGGGTCCGTAGAAGCACCGCCTTTGTGGAGTGGGACCACAGTTGCCGTACGCCATTCTTTGGGTACGTATCCTGTAGTAAGGCTAAGATTAAACAGCAGCCTTATGTGTGGGTTTAGTTCCTCATTGAGTTCGTGTAGCACACAGCCGGGGACACCGTCCGGTCCCATTGATGCTGTGTTTTTTGCTTTAGAGAGAGCAGCTCTCACCTGGGCATCTGAGATGTTTGGGAGGCTAGACTCTGGTGGGATAGATATTTCTCTTTTAGGGGGGAGGGAGGGGAGAAATTTGCACTGAACCTGTCTGCCAGTATGTTGGCAATGTCTGTGGGTTCAGTGATTTTTATATCATTTTGGACTAATTCTGAGCATATCTGGGAGTTTCCACCCAGGTTTCTAACATAGCTAAAGAAGGCTTTATGATTGTCTTTTGTGTCATTAGCGATTTTTCTCTCAAAGTTGGCCTTGGATGATTTTATGAGTGATCGTAGTTTTTTGCTAGTATTGATCAGAGATGCCTTCCCATTTAGGGATTTTGCTCTGTCATGTAGTAGCTTTCTCCTCTTGTTGTAGAGTTTGTTTATGGCTGGAGTCCACCAGACCAGGCGCCTGCCTTTGGTGGAAAGGGTCTTGATTTTATTAGGGATTGCTTGATCCATACATTCCTGGAGGTGCTCGTAGAAGGCATTTGTAAGGGTTTCAGCAGCGTGGGTTGTGGTTTCCACTGGCTCGGGGCCTTGAAGGATACCACTCCAGTCTTAAGAAGTGTGAAGTTTGCTTTTGAGAAGTTCTTCACTGTGGTCTTTTTTGCTGGGGTTGGGGGCGGGATGTGGATCTCCAGTGAGATTAATTTATGGTCTGATCTCACCAATAAGGGATATACTTCGGTGTGGAGCATTTTGTCCCCATGTTTGTGATGATCAGGTCTAGTATATTTTCTCCTCTTGTGGGAATGGTGACTAGTTGTTCCATAGCATTTGAGTTTATGAACTCCAGGAACCTTTGGGCTAGTGTGCTGGGGCTTGAGTAATGTTCCCAGTCTATGTTTGGGTAGTTGAAGTCACCCAATATGATGGTGTTTGGAGAGACATTCATACTCTCCAGTGTCTTCAGGAAGGCTGTGTGGGTTTCCTGAGTTTGAGAAGGTGGTCTGTAGCATGTTACAAACTGTAGGGCAGTTTTACCTATGGTTAATTGCACCTGGATGGTCTCCGATGCTTCGTGCGTTGCCACTAACCTGGAGGTGTGGGTATCCTTTATGAATATGGATACTCCCCCTCCTTTTGTGGTTTGGTCCGGATTTTGGGGCCGGAACGCATGATATGAGGTATAACCTGATATTGCTGGGATGCTCTCAGGAGCCTTGAACCAGGTTTCAGTCACAGCACAGACATCGATGTTCTCCATACTGAGGAGGGCTTCGAGGGCGTGCATCTTGAGGTTTAGACTTCTGGCATTGAGCAGTATTACCCTTAGCTTTTCTCCATTTTTGTTTTCTAGGGCGGTAGGTTTATCATTTGAGCCTTGCTTAAAAAAGGCACTATGGGGGTGGCAAGAGCCTTTGCCAATATCCGGAAGCCCAGGGGTGACAGGTGGACTGTCTGTGCGACCAAGCATTATGTTAATAATCATATTCCACTTCACCCACACTCATGATCAAGCCTAATGTTAATAGACATACTTCACTTAAGCAGGATCAAGTCTGATATTAACAACCCTATTCTACTTCGCCAAGTACTGTGAATTCTTTCATTCCTTACACACGGGAGTGATTTCCTCCTCTTCCAATTTCTTTTTTTATGAGAGAGAGAGAGAAGGTTTTAAAGGGCAAAAGGGAAGATGGGCTATGACATGGATGGAGAAATAATTAGAACTACAACAGAGGAAAATGTGCTTCAAAATTAGAATTAATAACTAAAAAGTACACAGTGCAAGACAGGCAAAGATGAAAACTCCATTTGTATACATCTGTAGACTAAATATTTTTTTTAACTCTTGTTCCAGCTGTTTGTCAATCAGCAGGACCTTCTACAGGCAATCATCTCATTTGTTTCACATCACTCAAGTGATGGTCGCTCAGACAGTCCATTATTTATACAGCGATCAAAGATAGCTCGAGTTTTCTTTTTGTTTTCCCACTCCTTGTCACACATTCTCTGTGAGGCACAGTGGAGGGGCATGCACTGGGATAACAAAGGAGGGAGCTTCCCTCACTTCCGCTAGGGGCTTTCTCTTTCAGTATCTTTGAACCAACCCTTAAAGCACAAGTGATGAGCCTTCCTGGGCTCTGCCAAGAAATTATCACCACCCATATGCTTCAGAAAGCATGTAACCCCTTCTTCCTCCCTGAAGAGTTGAGCTTACCCTCCCCTTCCCTGCCTGTAGGGGGATACAAGTCAAAATCCAGTCACCTGGGAAGCAATCAGGAATCCTTACCCAGTGCCATGCAGTCAAGCTTTACTTCATAGATATTTACAGTAATGTAATAAAACAGGTGTTTATCATTTTGCAGAGGCTAGTCAAAACGTGCTTTGGTCTTTATTTTGTGCTGTATCCTGAAGTAGACTGTCATAAATCATACGTATATTCATAAACAATCTATAAGACTGGGGTTGTTTCAAGAAACACTACTTACCAGTAAGATAATAGAGAACATGAAGGCCAGGAGAGCTGAAGAAAGTTAGGATGTTAGCACTTCTAGTGCAGCAGTGGAGAATTATGATTCTGATGGAAATCTGAAAGTTACATGGTATGTTTTCAGTCAGCACTTTTAGCTAACATGGACATGGGTAATGTCAAGGTGATGCTTTAATGAAGGACCAATTCAGTAAACTGCAAGTGAGACTAGAAATGCTCACTTCAAATTCAATTAAACAAAAGATATGGCATAAAGAAAGAGCATTTGTAACGGGAGTCCAAGACAGACAGAGAATACCAGACTGGGCAGCTCAAATGTTGAATTTAGCTGTGGTATCCAGTACTTACAAGTAAACTTCCCATAACAGTAGATGTGTTGTTGGTTTACGTGGTGGTGCTGGTATAACAGTAGATGTAATAACAGATCACTGCCCAAGCTAGCTGGGCTACATCATGCCTAGGATATGACCACTGGCCAGTTTTCAAAGCTTTAGGGAACCTTCCAGCAACCCACCCTAACTCACGGAGTCTCGAGCAGAGTCATGCAAAGAGAGTAGTTTGGGAAGAAACATGCATGTCCACAGCTAGAGGGTTTGGCTTTATTGGCCTGAAATTGTCCACAAATACACATAAAAGTAAAAGAAAAAGTCATGGACATTCAAAAAGTACAGTTGTGTACACTTACCATACATGTAGATGTTCGAGTGTATTCACTGTTGGCAGTCATCACACTTGGGTTATCTGCCTGCAGGTAGCCCTCAGTCAGCCCAAATACCAGAGTGTTGGGATTTCTGCGTTGGATGCTGTCGCTTCTTCCATGATGTCAGGTTGCCAGGGGTATAAAACATGCAGCAGACACCATTACATCAGTTTTTCTTGTCCCAGATGTCAGGAGCCCCCAAAATAGGAAGCAATTAGATGGTGTGCAACACCCCTAGTAAAAAGTAAATACCATTGTTAAAAGATGTGGCCAAAAAAGGATAGGTAGAAAGTATAGAGAAATCAGGGGGCTGGAGGGAGGGTAACCAGGAATGCAACAGTGAATACACTCGAACATCTACATTTATGGTAAGTGTACACAACTGTACTATGTTCTTCATGTTTCACTGTTGCAGTTATCACACTTGGATTGATTCCCAAAGCCGAGGAAGGGTGGAGGCAGTCGAGAAGCATTAGGGCAGGTTAGCAGACCTTGTAAGACTGCTGTGGCAAATCCATCTCTGGATTTAGAAAAGATAGGTAAGTGGTAATGCTTGGTGAAGGTATTTACAAAACTCCAGGTTGCAGTTTCCAGGATGTCCCTGGTAGGGACTTCCCTGAGAAATGCTGTAGAGGTTGAGGTAGCCCTAGTGGAATGAGTTCTGATTCCCTGCGGTGTAGGTATTCCATGGTGTTTGTAGCAGAAATGGATGCAGTGTGCTACCCATTTTGAAATGGTTTGCTTTGAAATGGCCTTGCCCTCTGCCCCTGTGGCAAAGCTGACTAGCAGCTGGTCAGACTTTCTGAAAAGTTTTAGTCCTATCCAGGTAGAACCTAAGCTGACTGTGCAAGTCCAGAATGTGCAGGATCCTTTCCCCTTTATTCTGAGGATTAGGGAAAAAGGTTGGCAAATGAATGGATTGGTTTAAAGCCACACTAGATACCACCTTGGGCATAAATGATGGGTTAGTCCTGAGGGAAACCCTGTCCACATGGAGGATAATGAAGGGTTCCATGGCCATAAGGGCCTGCATTTCAGACACTCTTCTTGCTGAAGTGATGGCTAGAAGTAAGGCTTTTTTCCAAAAGAGGAATTTTAACTCTGCTGTAGCTGCAGGTTCAAAGGGAGGAAGCGTGAGCTTCTCCAGTACAAAGTTAAGGTCCCAGGCTGGAGTGGGAGCTCTCTTGGGGGGTCTTAAATTTTTGGCTCCTCTCAGGAACTGTTTGACCAGAGGGTGAGAGAAGAGGGGTGGCTCAGTATTGTAATGAGCTGAGATGGCAGATGCATGAATCTTAATTGAAGAGAAGGATAGGCCTTTGTGGATCAGTTCAGTTATGTAACTTAGTATTTGAGGCAAGTTGGGCACGGTTGAGTCCATTCCCTGAGACTGGCTCCAAGAACAGTATCTTTTCCACTTTTCTGAATAGAATTTCCTAGTACTAGACCTCCTTGCCTCAAGGATGACATCCAGCACCTGTTTACTAAGGGTTGCTGGTGATGTGTTCAGGGGATGAGCCAGACTGCTAGGTTCAGGGTTTGCAGCTGAGGATGCAGAATCTGGCCCTCCTGCTGGGACAGCAGGGAAGGGATCTGAGGCAGGTGCCATGGTGGCACTAATGTCAGACTGTGTAAAAGTGGGTAACAGTGCTGGTGTGGCCAGTCTGGTGCAATCAGGATTGTCCTTGGCTTGTCCTGTCTGATCTTTAGTAGAACCTTCAAGAAGAGGGGCAGAGGGCGAAAGGCATAGACAGAGGTTTTCCCATGTAAAGGACAGGGCATCCACTTTCCATGCTTGGCTGTGGGGAGTTCTGGTGCAATATTTGCTCAACTGATAGTCCTGCGGGGAAGAAAACAGGTCTACCTCTGGTGCCCCCCACCTGTGGATCAGAAGCTTGAATGATTTGGCTTCCAGTTTCCACTTGTGTGGGTCCATTAGATGTCTGCTTAAGTCATCTGCCAGTGAACTTAGTTTGCCTGGCAGGAATTGAGCTTGCAGGTGCACTTGATTGCTCAAGGCTGTGTTCCACAGAGCCATGGTTAACCTGCAGAGTGGGTTTTGCTTGTTTACGTACCACATAACTGTGGTGTTGTCTGTCTTTATCAATAGTTGCCCTGGAAGAATAAGGTATTTGAAGGCTGCCAGTGCATTCTGTACAACTAACATTTCTTTTTGATTGATAAACAGGTGCATTTGTTTGGGCTCCATTTGCCCCCCAAGGATAGTCTGATTTGTCTGTTGTTAGGGTTTGTGCGGAGGGGGGTCAAGTGACAGGGAGTTCCTTGTTGTGGTAGCAGGCCTCTGCCCACCAAAGGAACTCTGTCCTTAGGCAAGGAATGATAGGAATCATTGTTTCCAGGTCCTGAGAATGTTGACACCAGAGACTTTTTAAGTACCATTGAAGTTTCCTCATATGCAGTCTTCCATACGGAATTAGTAGAATACAAGAGGCCATGAACCCTAGGGCTTGCAGTATTTTTCTTGCAGATAGTTGGGTTTGGGAGGCCAGTAGATTGAAGTAGTTTGTCAAATAAATCTGTTTTTCTGGAGTGAGGAATGCCATCAGGGAAGTTGTGTTCAGGCTTGCTCCCAGGAATACAATCTTTTGGCTGGGTACCAGATGTGATTTATTTTGGTTGATGGTAAACCCCACTGAAGGTAGAAGCCCTTTTACAAATGTCAGGTGCTGAAGTAGCAATTCCTGACTGTCCGCCTGAATCAGGCAATCATCCAAGCATGGGTAAATTTGAATTTTTCTCTGTCTGCAATATGCAATGGCTGGAGCTAGGCATTTTGTGAATACCCTGAGCACAGTAGATAAGCCAAGCCTGTTCTGAAATGTACATATTTCCTGCAAGATTCCCTTATGGGGATGTGCAGATAAGCTTCTTTTAAGTCTAGGGTGGCTAGCCAGGAGTCCTTGGCTAGCATAGGAAGCAGGTGTTGGAGAGTAAGCATTCTGAATCTTGGAATCACCAGGAGGGTGTTGAGAATAGACAGATCCAGGATAGGGCGCCAAGAGCTTTCTTTTCTGGGTACCAGAAACAGTATGGAGTAAAATCCTTGTCCCCTTTGCTCTGCTGGGACAGGTTGAATAGCCTTGATACTGAGAAGAGAAAGTACTTGCTTTTAGGCTTCTGCCCAGTGGTTTGGGGGGAGGTTTGGCCATCCGCTTGGGATTGGCAGTGAGTGGAAGTAGAATCTGTATCCTTGGGATACAATGTTCAAGACCCATCTGTCCTGGGTAATGTACTCCCAGGTTTTTTGCGTGCAGGGCTAGTTTTCCTCCTAAGGATGCAAGTACTTGGGCAAGGCTTGGAAGGATGAATTACAAGTCATTGTGAACTTTTTCCATAGGATGGTGGCTTACTACTCCCTGTTTCTGAGGTGGGAGCACTCCATTGTTTAGATCTGTGTATACCCTGAGACTGTAGTCTTGGTGGTCTGCTGCCCCTTGGTTTGGACTGAGAAGGTCTGGGAGGGACTGGAAAAGACTGTTTTTTAGAAGGCCAATGCCTACTAAATCTAGGTGGCTGTACCTGTAGGAAATCTTTAACAGTTTGCATAGATTTAGCTTTTTCCTCCATCTTTTTGAGGACGACTTCTGCTTTAGTGCCAAACAGACGTTCATGGTTTAATGGAGCATCTAGTAATTTTGCCTTGAAATGGTCTGGCAAGATTTGTTCCTTAAGTCAAGCATGTCTTCTGAGAACAGGCCCAGTGACAGCAGCCCTGCAAGATGCTTCTAAGGCATCAAAACGACATTGCAAAATGTTTTCCAACTTGGTTAGCAGAATGCATGAACTCTTGTAAATCCTTATGTTCTGCACAATCAGGAATCAACATAATTTTCTGTTTAATTAGTTCCATGATATGTTGCTGATACTTTAACATATGAAACTGGCAATTTAAAGCCCTGATGGCAAGAGTAGCAGAGGTATATACCTTTTTACCCCATCTGTCTAAAGCCCTAGAATCTCTGTCCAAAGAGGTAGGGTTTTTGGCTGTAGTAGCCTTAATGCCTTTAGGTCCCTGGGAAATGGTCTCTGGATCCGCAGTAAGATTCTTAAATAGGAATGTGTGTGAGTCAGGTACTCTGTAGTACCTGTCAGGTTTCCTGGGAGCTGGTGGCAAAGTATCAGGGGTAAGACTGGATTCCATGAAGACATCTACAATCTCCAGAACAGGAGGGATAGCTAGAGGCCTGTGCTGAGGCAAGTTTAAAAATTCCCTGAGTCTTTTTGGACTGTGGGTAGTCCTGGCACTCCAAGCAGAAATGCTCTCCGACAGTATGCAGGGTTTCACCGAAAGAAAAATCCTCTGGTGGGGAAGCAGAGGGAATGGAATCCTCTGCATCAGAATCCTCACAGGTAGATAAGGGTATGTCCTGGTAATCAGAAGGATCAGAGTCATCGGACTCCTGATCTGAAGAATCAGAAGAAAAATCAGTTCTTGGTCTCTTGGAGGGGGAAGACTGGCTTCCCCTAATTAAAGTAATAAGGTCTTCAGCCATTCTAAGCATTTGTTTCTGTGACATGGGGGCCTGAGAATGCGCTTTGGGTGTTGCTTTCCTAGACATAGTGCGAACTCTGGGCCTGAGAAATTCGGTATTCTTGGTTTGAAATGAAGTAGTCTGTTTAATATGAATATCAGAAAGCCTGAATACACCCTCAGAAGCCGGTGCCTGCACAGTGGCTCCGGACCCATCCAAGGTAGAGACATCCACAGGTGCCATAGTCGAAGAAGCATCTTGCAGCATACCAGACTCCAAATGGGTCTCAGTAGAGGCCTGTGAATCTGTAGAAGCGAGTATCAGGGGTTGCGAAAGCACCTCACTGAGTACCGGCGGACTGGCGACTAGCTTAGGGACACATCATCGGCAGTTTTGGACCTATGCGGTCTGTCTCTGTCTTTATCCTTATGCTTTTTTGGAACACTGGTAGTCGGATGGCTTATCGAAGCAATTTCGGAATACAGAAAATGAGAGTGAAAGAATTTAGCGACAAAAATAGCCCAACGACGAATAGTATGGGCATTGAACAGGGCACAAAACTGACAGCGAGGAACATCGTGGTCTGGGCCTAAAAGAATGAAAATCTCTGTGAGGTATTTGCTTTCCACAGGCAAGACCATTATTAATTTTTTATGACATGGGTTAGAGCAAGAAAAAGGGATCCCCAATGGGGTACTGATCTTTTAGAAAACTTCAGGTCTGAAACTCGAAAAACGAAAATTTCAGGAGGCAGCTGACCGGCACTTGCGAACTGCTTCTGCTTCGGGCTCTGCTCAGCAAAAAAAGCTGATGTAATGACATTGGCTGCATGTTTTATACCCCTGACGACCTGATGTCATGGAAGAAGTGACAGCATCCAATGCAGAAATCCAAAACTCTGGTATTCAGGCCGACTAAAGACTATTTGCAGGCAGATAACCCAAGTGTGATGACTGCAACAGTGAAACACGAGGAACATTTGCCATTTAGCTGAAACACCTGATATGCTTAAAAGGTAATTTGGATATATCCCACGTTGCCTCTGATACAAGAGGTTTAATGTATCACACAGTAGAAAGTCTAGCTTTGCTAGATTTTTTTTGTGTTTTTTAACCAATTGTTTTTTTCTGTGTGACCTTTTTACTCATTGTTTTAGTTTGTTAGTTGGAATATTTTGAAGATACCCTAATGTTTGTGGATATCAGTTGGGTATGACAACCATGCGTTTCAAAAAGTCAAACATTCTTCTTATGCTGTGCTGATGATGCCATAAGAAGGCCGAAACATGCATGTCCACAGCTAGAGGGTTTGGCTTTACCGGCCTGAAATTGTCCATAAACAGATGTAAAAAAAAAAGTCATGGACATTGAGATTTGGCATTTAGCTGAAACACCTTATATCCTTAAAGGGTAACTTGCACATACCCCATGTTGCCTCTGATACAAGCGGTTTAAGGTATCACACAGTAGAAAGTCTAGCTTTGCTAGATTTTTCTTTGTGTTTTTTAACCAATTGGTTTTCATTTGTAATCTTTTTACTCATTGTTTTGGTACCAAAAAGCTTCAGAAATGTTGGTCTTAAGAAGGCAGACTCTAGCCCTAAATGGAAAATGTTACAAAAGAAAATTGCAATAGTAAAACATATGTAACTATATACACAGAGGTATACATATCCACATCCTGTTGATACATCAGAAAAAAAAAACAACGGGATGAGGGAGGTGATGGCTACTGCTGCAGTGATTTCATGTTCAGTGATCTATTAGAACTACTTTTATGTCACTTACACAACTATACTATGTTCAACATTAGACTGTAGCCTAAACTACTGAGCAGATTACCACAGCTTAGGAAGCTATTGGAAAGGAGGAAAGAATTCAAGAATACAGGAGCCCCTGGAGAACGGGCCGAGCAAAGCTTATTATGGACCTGGAAAAGTAATCTGGTTAGTAACTAACTTCCAAAATGTTACAGGATAATCCAAAGCCTTGGTAAGGTGGGCCCTAACCCTGTCTGGAACTGTCTTGTTATGGTGAGAATAGCAAAAAGAAATAGCATAAGACAATCCTCTAAAAAGTGCCTGCTTTGATACTGATTGTCATTTTATCTTATCTTTATAGGAGACAAATAGTGGATTTTATTCTGTCCAAACAGTATCTGAGCTGCCTGTAGACATCAAGAGTATATTAGTATTCTTTCTCCATTGTTTTTAGGTTCTGGGATACAGCGAGATTAACAGACTGGATCAAAGTATGTTCTGAAAACTACTTTAGGCACAAAAGAAGGATTTGTTCTCAAAGACACCCTGTCCTTGTGGAAAATGAGACTAACTCACCATTAGAGCTTGTAATTCTAATACTTTTCAAGAAGAGGTCACAGCTAACAGTAACATAGTTTTCTTAGTCAAGAGCCTCAAATCAGCCAGATGATGTTTCAAAATTTAAGTGTTAACTTTTCAAATGCAAAGTTAAGATCCCAAAGAGGACCCTCCAGTTTTCTAGGTGGATGGATATGTAAAATTCTTTTCTAAAACTGCTCGATTTGAAGACAGGAACAAAAGGGAGATCTGAGGGCAGGCAAGCAGAAATGGCAGAACAATGACACTTGACAGATGAGCAAGAAAGGCCAGACGATAATAACTCACACAAATCTAAAACCAGAGGCATCCCATCCTTAAATGGATCCTGTTTCTTAGCTTGGTACCAACTAGAAAACCTCTTCCATTTACACACACATTTTAGTCTACCTTAGAACCTACTGCACATCCTCAGAAAGTAATGTGCATAAAGGTTAGCAAAAACCATCATCCATGCAGTAAACTGAAGTGTTTTCAGGTTTGTATGCGTTAAACAACACTTGTTTTGTGTCACCAAACCCAGTCTGTGGGGGAAATTTGGGTAATTAACCTTGGCCAATTTCAAAAGAAGGTACAATCACTGTTGCCTGAGCCAAAAGGGAGTCACCATCACTATCTTTGGAGAGTCCTCCTGGATCTTTAGAAGAACCCTTGGTATCACTGGAAAGGGTAGAAAACCATAAGGGAACATTCTTGCCCATAAGAATGAAAAGTCATTATTTCTCTTCCATGCCTCTTTGCAAGGAATCCTAGAATTTCTTTAGCTGTCTGTTTTGAAAAGATGCAAACGGATCTAAATGAGATGCTCGTTCTCCACAGCTTTCTGCTACAAACCTTTGCTCTGATGCAATATATGTGGCCTGAAGTAGTCAAATTGAATGGAGTTGCCACCTCCCAGGCTATCCTGGCCAAGTCTGCAACAACAGTAAGATCTGGTATCCCCTTGTTTGTTTATACACCACGTAACTGTGTTTTTGCCTGTGATAACCTTAAAGAAATCCTGGGAACCAGGGATGACTTAACACATCCAAAGCATTGATTAATGTTAGCATTTTGTCCGACACTGATGTGCCTTTGTCTGTCACATTTGTTCACAGACCTTGCACTTTCACCTCTTTCAATACAGCCCCCAAAGCAAAGTCTCAAGCATCTGCTGCAACAGGCTGAAAATGAGGTCAAAGGGAGAAGGGAAGACTGGAGTTGAGAGACAAATGGTTCACCCTACACACTACCTCCCTTCTGACTATAGTATGAGAACATAAAGGGTGCTGATGCTGGGAACAGACTCACCTAATTTACCACTGAATTCTTCTCATGGGAAGTCTGGCCAAGGGAATCGTGATAATCATCAAAGCCATGAAACCCAAAATCCTGAGAAGTTCCTTGGCACAGGTAACAGACTGGTTGGGAAAGCTCAGGAAGATTTCTTTGTACAGCTGTACTTTGGCCAGTGGAAAAAAAACCTCTTCCTGGGTAAGTATCCATGTGACAACCCAGAAAAAAATTGTGTGTGTAGGGATGACAGATGACTTCTGTAAGTTCATGTGAACCCAAAACTGAGCAGGACTTTCTTGACGCATCAGACAATCTAGACAAATGGAAAAAAAGTCTGCAAATATATGACAATCATCCAAACACTAAAGGATGTGAATGCTTTAAAGTATGAGGTAAGTATGAGGTATTCGACTACTGAAGCCACATTTACTTATTTACTTACTTTACTATTTAGCAAACAGGAAGGTGGACTGGTCCATAAACCCTTTTCAGCTAGGACCCAGGCACAGTGGCAATAATCAGCCCAAGGTAACTTCAAATATAAGGTGTTAGGTTTATGCAGATGTGAAGCTTTATAAACTTATTATACAGCATTTATAAAGTAGAATGCTATGCATCTCTTACACATTTCTACTAGAGTAGCACGCTTTACATCACATTTTATCAGTTTACAAGGGTTGCAATACAATTGGCTACGTGAAATTGCTTCTTAAGGGTTTAAAATTGAATTTGAGATTACAGATATAAGCCTGGAGAGTAAGAGAACAAAGAAGAAACAGTTAAATGGCAAAGGAAAGAACTGAGAGGAGAGACTGTGAACATTTTAAGAATTTTATGTCTTTTAAACAGTTTTTTCCATCGTCACTAAAGCATTTAGGAGCAACTTCCTTAAAGCAGGGCTCAGAAAGGTATTTCCTAGACTTAGTAAGAGTTAACTTGGTGACCAGTTTTAGTTGGTAGTTTGTTCCAAACAGCTGGGACAGTGAGTAAGATAGCTCTTTCACTAATGACTGCTTTTAATGGGGGACAGCTGAGTGATATTAAGTTCTCCTGGAATTCCTTGTAAATACTCGATGTAGTAGACAGACCAAATGGTAAGACCGATGATTGATAATGCAAGCCAGATACACAAAATCATAAGAAACACTTGAAATATTTACTAATACAAATATGTTGGTAAGCATCCTTCAAGTCTAGTAGTAGCATGAAACTGAGTAAAGGAATGAGAGGTAACCGGGTTTGGAGGGATAATATTTTGATCTTTGGGACCTTGGCATAGAAATTAAGAAAGGAGAAGTCTAGGACTTGTCTCCAAATTCCTTCTTTCTTTGTCACCATAAATATCTATGAATAAAAACCTTTGCCAATATAATCTGAGGGCAGTAGTTCTCCGATTCCTTGAAACACCTGCTCCAAAGCTTGGAAAAACAAGGATGTCTGGTTTACAGGATGAAAAGGAATCCATTAAAAAGAAGGTAGGGGACTCCCACTGTCATCTGTACCCCGATGGACGATTTTTAGAACCCATTTATGTAAGATAATCTCCTGTTGGTGGACACAGACTGAGGGATAGAATTCTAGGCTGGGAGGTGGGGAACCTGGAGAAAAAAGTAGTCATTCTGATTTTTTTTACTATTCTTAGTTCTTGAAGGAGTTTTCCTTTTTTATGAGCCTCATTGTCATTACTTTTGGAAAATCCTGTTTGATAATACCTTGCTGCTTAAATCTTAAATTGATTTTTGGAAGAAAGAAATTATGTACTCACCATAACATTCTATCTGTGTTGTCCATTTTCATTTTTCCTCAACAGTTGGGTTTTGATCTGATCCTCAGATCCAATTCGGACGTTACTAAAGCTTGTGGTAACCAAAAAGCTCTCGAGCTTCTCCCTTACCCATAATGCACCAACCCCTAACCTACCTCAGATCTTGTTTGCTGATTTTACCAGTAGTAGTATCTATTAAAATGCATAAAAAAATATACTTCAAAGTGTGTGTGTCCTGTAGAGGAAACTATATCAGAAGTTCAATCAAAAGGACAGTGGTGTCCTTATATTATCTCTTTCATCCAGGAGTTTATAGGATTATAGACGTTACTAGGCTAATGGCCCTAGGGCCCTTACAAGTTTAGTCAAGTTCTTACCCTTCTTTCATGATCAGCACCTACTGTCCCTGTCCAAGAGGGGCACAGGTGGAGCCCCCAGGGTGAATTTATGGTCACCCATCCAATTGTCCAGATTGCGTTTGAGGAGGGCCAATGAGGTGTTCTGTTTGACATGAAGTGGAGGTATATTCCAAAGATGTGGTAACCTTTGGGAGAGACATTTGTCCCTACAGCAGGTTTTATTAATGTGACATACCAGGTAAGGTCTTTAGAACAGTGTACCATTCGACTTTTGAACATGAAGCATTTCCAATAACACAGGATCAGAGATTGCCTTATATGCAAGGCAGAGATCCCATCCGAGTAGTCCGTATGAAAGAGAATAAAGTGACAGTGACTTCAGATGATCCAAAGAAACAAAGGATAGGGGTTGGTGGGCAGGAAGTTGAGGAAGAATGAAAATGTACAATACAGATGGAACATTATGGTGAGGACATAATTTGTTATCTGATGTTGTCAATTTTCAGTTTATCCTCAACAGTTGGGTCAGAGTCCCCAGCTACTTAAAATCCTAGGTGGACTCTAGGGAAGGATATTCCTGAGCACAATGGAAACAAAAGATGCTCTACCCTTCGAGGCCAGATCTCATTTGTAATGAGTGATAAAGGTATGAGGACTTACCAAGTTGTTGTTGCACAAATGTCCATGGAAAATATGGATAAGAATACTGCAGTAGTAGCCATGGATCTAGTTAATGGGTCTCTTACAGGTTTACCTAATGTTAAGACACAATTTGTTATAGATAAAAGAAATACAGTCAGCCATCTGGCTAAAGTTACTTTTGCAATTGGTTTATCCAATTTCAAATCTGCAAAGGAAACAATTGGTCACCACCTTGGAAAGGAAAGATGCACTGGTTTTGTAGCACAACCCTATCCTTACGAAAGATCAAGTAGGGAGGTTTTAAAGACTAGGCTTGAAAATCTGAAATTCTTCTAGCTGAGGTAATGGCCACTAGAAATAATTTTCCAGCTAAGAAACTTAAGTTCACATTTAGCTGCTGGTTGAAAAGGGGAATGTATTAATGCCAGCAGTACCAAATTCAGATCCCATGGTGGAGTAGAGCCTTTAAACAGTGGTCTCAAAAGAAGAGTGCCTCTGAAGAATGTTTTGCAAAGTTTAGAAAAGGCCACAGAAGAACCTTCAAATCCAATATGAAAATTAGATATCTCTGCTAACTGAACCTTACTGGTAGAGGAACTCACCCCTTCTTTAAAGAGGAATGCTAAAAACTCGAGTTTGTTTTGTATCGGAGCTGAAAATGGGTTAATATGATTTTGTTGTGCCCAGTAACCAAATCTTTTCCATTTACTAGTATAGAGTTTTCATGTTGAAGATTTATGGGAAAATAAAAGGACAGGACAGACAGGGGAAGAAAGCATTGAATGTCTGGCTATTAATAGAATTGGTTTGAGATGTCCAGGTGAATCATGCCTGTCAGGTAAGATAGGAGATTTGGAACTTGATTCAGAATCCAAGGTTGGCAAAGTAGAGGAGGCTATAGGAAGTGGAACCAAAGATGCTGAGGCCAGTGAGGTGCAACGAGGATGATTTTGCTCTTCAACCTGGCAGCTTTCTGCAAAAATTTTGGAATTAAAGGAATCGGTAGGTAGGCATAAAGTAGACTAGAAGCCTATCATGAAGTAGCGCATCACTCGGTGATTCCCCAGTGGGAGGATTGGGGCAAAGTAGCTGCTGCATTTGCTGTTTAGGGGGGAAGCAAAAAGATCACAGCAAGTCTGCCCCCATTGACAAAAAATAATTTCTGTCACTTTCTTACTGAGAGACCACTCGTGAGGTAGAAGAACGGACCTACTCAGTTTGTCTGCTATCATGTTGGACTTCCCAGGAATGTGTATTGCTATGAGAAAGTGGTTGGATGAGATCACCCATTGCCACACACTGAGTGCTTTTCGACACAAGAGGTATGATCTGGTCCCGCCTTGTTTGTTGATGTACCAAACTAGTGACATATTGTCTGCTTGAATAGCAATAGTCCCTGCAGGGAGAGCATTCTGGAGGGCCTGCAATGCTAAGAGAACTGCCCTCTTCTCTAGGACATTTATATGCAATTTGGACTCTTTTTTTCCCCAGATAGTGCCCCCCACCCCAACTGTGAAGAGTCCGTGGTCACTATGGTCTTGGGCTGAGGGAGAATGAACAGACAGCCTTGTAGAACCTCATCTGATTGACTGCACCATCTGAGATCTTTCTTGCATGTCTGAGTGATTCTTATTTATGCTGACATGCGCTGGTGAAGAACTGACCACTGTTATTGCTAACATCCACTGAAGAATTCTCATATGAAATCTGGCTAGAGGAACTATGGTTATTGCCACTGACAATGATCCTAGAGCATGAAGGACCAAGCGGGCAGAAATCTTGGTACTGCAAATTATTTTCCTGACCTGTAATCTGATAATCTGTACTCTTGAGAGAAGAAGAGAAGCTATCATTCACTTTATGTTGAAAACTGCTCCTATGGATTCCAAATTTTGAGTTGGTTGCAGGTGACATTTGTTGTAATTTATGGTTATACCTAGATGAGAGAAAAACTGGAACACCAGATTTCCTGCTCTTATTAGCAGACGCCTGGTGGGGCGGTAATGAGTCGGTTGTCTAGATATGGAAATTTCTGGCATCCTTGCAGTCTCAAGTGAGCTGCTACTACTGCCATACATTTGGTAAACACCCTGGGAGCTGTGGTGAGGCCAAAGGGCAGAGCTCTGAACTGATAATGACTGGCTCACACTCAGAAGTGTTAAGTACCTTCTGGATTGTCTGTTCACCTTTATGTGATGGTATACATCCTGAAGATCTATTGAGCACATCCAGTCGTCCTTGCCCAGAAAAGGGAGAATGGACTGAACTGTGACCATCAGAAACTGTGTGTGTTGAACTGACTTTGTTCAAGTTGCTGAGATCTAAAACTGATCTCCAGTCCATTGTTTTCTTTGGCACCAAGAAGAATCTTGAGCAAGTTCCAGATTCTATCTAGTCTGGCGGGACCCTTGGATGACTTTTCTAGCAGCTTTTGTATTTGAATTGCTGCTTCTTCCTCTGACTCAGTGGAAGACTGGAGATTTTTTGTAGAGTTGGAGGTGAAAGGGCAAAGGGTATTATTTAACCTCTGGAAATAATGTATTGCACCCAAGTATCTTTTGTTAGGTCTTGCCAGGCTCTCTGGTGCACAGTCGACCCCCGATTGCCTCCAGAGGGGAACAATCGGGCCTGGTTTCAGGAGTGCTGGTAGGATTTGTCAGAGAAAGTATCTCTAGAACCCTGGTTTTGTGGGCCTCGTCTGACACAGGGGCATAATCGATCATTAGCCCCCCCCCCCCCATCCTTAGGGGAACTTTCTCCACGCGTGTCCTGGAAAGGACCCAGGGACTTCCTGAACCACATCTTCTGACCACCTCACTGATTCTTGAAAAAGGATCTTTGAGGGGTTGAAAAATGTACATCCACTGCAGAGAGGGTCTATCCATCCTTCTCACACCTGGATAACGTGTCCTTCACTTTGGGGCCAAACAAAGAAGTGCCGTCAAAGGGAGCATTGACAAACGATGACTTGAAGGGCTCTGCAAAATCACATAAGCGCCATCCAGGCATGCCTCCTAATGGATATGCCTGAACCCACTGCCCTTGAGGCCCATTCAGCTCTATTCGAAATAAGCCTCGTGGATGAATTTGAGATTGACTGGAGGGTAGCCAACTGAGAAGCCACTGATGACTGGGCATCAGCAGAAATGGTTCCTGAAAGGAAGTTGAGACTTCCTTGATCAAATCCCTTTACCAACGAGTAAAATGTGCCCTTTAGCAACCTAAGGACAAAGGTCACTGAAGCGTAAGCACTCTTCCAAACCTGTCCATTGCCCTAGACTCCCTGTTAGGGCAATGAACAGAGGAAGTCTGTTCAGCAAGTTCCTTCTTGGTGGCCACAGCCAAGACCATGGCATCCACGAGCACCCCTTTAGCCCAAAATTCCTTCCCTGCAGGTGGGGCTAGAATCCTATCTGGCCTTCTGGGTACTGATTCAACTGTATCAGGCTCTTTCCACACCTGCCAAGAGACCAAATCAATGAGCTCGTCAGTGGGAGGAGTAGCCCAAGTAGTAGATGGGCCAGCTCCAAAGGCTTTCAGAAATACAGACTCCTCAGGCAAAGGGTTGCTGGGGGTCCAACCACCTCTCTTTCAGGATCTCAAGGACATCTCCAAATGAGACATCTTCTGGAGGTGATCATGGGGACCCTTCAACTTCAGCAAAGTTCATATCCTCAGTTACTGACTCTTGTGGAGAGTGTCCAAGTGCCTCCTCTTACACTTTCTCTTCCTAGGGATGGTGGAGATGTGCCGGGGATGTGTCAGAAGAAAAGTACAGTTTTGTACCTACCATAAATGTAGATGTCCGAACTTGATAGCATCTGCAGTCATAACAACTGGGTTGTCCTGTCGTCAGGCAGCCCTTCAGTCGGCCGGATTCCAAAGTCCGGGTCCGGCTTCGGCTGATGTCGCACTTCACCCGACGTCATCTCTGTTGGTCTTCGGGTATAAAAGCATCAGCCGACGCCATTTTCCTCAGTGTTTCTTGCCCCAGATGCCAGTAGCCCTCTTGAAGGCTAAAATTTGGATAGATGCCAATGTTTCCAAAAAGATAGAGGTAAACACAAAAATAAGCATGTATGTACATATATACAAACAAAAACACCATAAAAGACTCCCCCCCCCCCCACCAGCTAGCTATTAGGAGGGTAAACACCCTAGGAGTACCACAGAGGGGAAGGAGGGAGGGTAATCCTGACTGCAGATGCTATCCAGTTCGGACATCTACATTTATGGTAGGTACAAAACTGTACTATGTCCTTCATGGATGCATCTGCAGTCATAACAACTGGGTAGAATACCATAGCCAACTAGGGGAGGAGGATAAAAGTAGATTATGGTGTGTTTAGGATCCCTTGCAGTACAGCAGTGGCAAACCCTGCTCGGGATCTGGAATATAGAGGCAAATTATAATGCTTGGCAAATGTATGCACGGAGGTCCAAGTAGCCGCCTCAATAATGTCTTTGGTTGCCACTCCTCGTAAGAAGGCTGTGGTAGTGGCTGTTGCCCTTGTAGAATGAGGTCTTATGTTCTGTGGAATTGGTTTTCCATGGAAGGAGTAACAGAATCGTATGCAATTTCCTATCCATTTGGAGATTGTCTGTTTGGAAATAGCTTTTCCTTCCCTTCCTGTTGCATAGGCTACAAAAAGTTGGTCAGTCTTTCTGCTATTTTTGTTCTGTCCAAGTAGTAGCGTAGCTGTCTATGTACATCCAAGGTATGCAGTATTCTTTCCCTCTGTTTTGTGGGTTGGGAAAGAAGGTAGGTAGGTGGATTGCCTGGTTTAAAGACACTCTGGATACCACCTTAGGCATAAATGTAGGATTAGTCCTCATGGACACTCTATCTTGGTGGAAGATTAGGAAGGGTTGCACTGCCATTAAGGCCTGTAGTTCTGAAACCCTCCTTGCTGAAGTAATTGCCAGTAGGAAAGCAGTTTTCCATGACAGGTGTTGTAGGTCTGCTGTTGCTGCTGGTTCAAAGGGTGATAGTGTCAACTTTTCTAGCACAAAGTTTAAGTCCCAAGCTGGTAATGGTGGTTTCCTTGGAGGTTTTACATTCTTGATTCCTCTGAGGAACTGCCTGAGCAAAGGGTGCGAAAAACAGGTGGATCAAAGCTGTATTCTGCTGAAATAGCTGATGCATGTATCTTGATGGAGGAGTAGGACAGGCCTGAATGAAGAAGTTCGCCAGATACTCCAGAATGTTAGGCATATCTATGTTTGACACATCTTTTCCTCTTTCCGTACTCCAAATGACAAACCTTTTCCATTTTCCAGCATAGTTCCTTCTTGTTGAAGGTCTGCGTGCTTCAAGAATAATGTCTTTAACTCTTTGGGAAAGTTCTGGATTAGCTGCTGCTATGTGATGTTCCATGCAGTCAGTTGCAACGCGTTTTAGGTTTGGATGTATGATGCTGTAGTTGTTCTGAGTTAACATCAAAGGCATCAGGGTATTGGCCACATATTGTTCGAGACATGCTCCTCAGCAGTGGGTACCAGTGTTGTCTTGGCCAGTTTGGAGCTATCAGGATTATCCTTGGACGTTCTTCCTTGATTTTTAGTAGTACTTTGTGTATCAAGGGAAGAGGTGGGAATGCATATGCTGTTAGGCCTTTCCAGCTGAAGGAGAGCGAATCCACTTTCCATGCTAGTGGGTGGAATGTCCTTGTGCAGAACTTTTGAGCTGGTGATTGAGAGGTGATGCGAATAGATCTATCTGAGGCATTCCCCATTTCTTTGAGATGGTCTTGAAGATGTCCGGGTGCAGCTTCCATTCGTGGGCATCCGATGTGGTTCTGCTTAATATGTCTGCTAGAGTATTTTCTTTTCCCGGTACAAATATTGCCTGTAACTGGATGTTGTAGCTGAGTGCCAGGGTCCACAGCTCCAAAGTCATTCTGCATAGGGGTATGAATGAGTGCCTCCCTGTTTGTTGATGTACCACATGACTGTGGTGTTGTCTGTCCTTATCATCAACTGGCCCTCTTGGAGAAATGGTTTGAACTTTTGGATTGCCAGTTTTACTGCCAGCATTTCTTTTAGGTTGATGTGCAGGTGAAGTTGATCCTGTGTCCACAATCCTTGCACGCATTTGTCCAGCATGTGGGCCCCATCCTAGGTCTGAAGCGTCTGTTGTGATGGTCTGGCTTGCTTGACATCTGCGAAAGGGTAGGCCTGGGTTTGACTGACATGCCTGAGCCCACCATAGGAACTCCTGCTTTAAGCATGGAATTAGTGGGATTTCTGTTTCTAGGCTGTGTCTGTGTTGGGACCATAAATTCTTTAGGTACCACTGTAGTTTTCTCATATGTAGTCTGGCAAATGGGACCAAGATTATGCATGATGCCATGAAGCCCAAGGCCTGCAGTACTTTTCTTGCTGTTAACTTGTTCAGTTTTGTTAGTGCCAAGAAGTAAAGAGGGAGTTCTTTTGTTTTTCTGTAGTCAGGAATGCCATTTGTTTTACTGTGTCCAATTCCGCCCAAGAATGTCCTTGTTTGGGATGGTATCAGCCTTGACTTTTGTAAATTGACTGTGTATCCCAGTGCTTGTAGCAAGTAAATGACCCTTTGTAAATCTGTTGTCAGCTTGCTTTTGTTGTCCCCTTGTAGCAGGCAGTCGTCCAGGTATGGGTAATATTTGAATTCCTGTAGTCTGCAATGGGCGATTACTGATGCCAGGCATTTTGTGAATACTCTGGGCAGTAGATAAGCCAAAGGGCAATGCTGAGAATTGACAGTGCTCTGATCCTGCAAGAAATCTGAGGTATCTTCTGCAGATTGGTCGAATGGGGACGTGCAGGTATGCCTCCTTGAGATCTAGAGTTACCAGCCAAGACTCCTTGCCCAGCATGGGAAGAAGTTGCTGTAGGGTCAGCATTTTGAATTTTGGGACAATGATGTATGTATTTAAGGTGGACAGGTCGAGAATTGGTCTCCAACTTTTTCCTTTCTTGGAACTAGGAATAGTCTGGAGTAGAACCCCTTTCCTTGCTCTGCTGTTGGCACTCTTTCCACAGCTCTCATGTTTGCTAACTCCATTATCTGTTGTAGTGCCTCTGTTTTTGATTTGGAGGTAGATTTGGCATTCCTCTTTTGACTGGTAAAGTGTGGAAGTGAAACCGGTAACCTTGATCTATGGTTTGTAAAATCCACTTGTCTTTTGTTATGTAGTGCCAGTTCTTTGAAAATAAGGTTAACTTTCCGCCTAGAGGAGCTGCTATTTGTTCCCTGGTAGGCGGATTTAGGGTTAAGTCACTGTGGTTGTGCTGATGTAGTGGCAGTGGTTGTGTCTGTGCCTCTGTTGTTACCTTGCCACTGTCGTCCTCTGTAGGCACCTCCTCTGGATTGGTTTCTGCCTCTGGAACGTCTATTCCTGCCCCTTTGAAATTTTGTGGAGTCAGGAAAGGACCAATTTTGGCAGGCCAGTTCCTGCTAAACCTTGGGGTTGAACCTGCAAGAAATCTTTAACCGTTTGAACAGATTTTGCCTTTTCTTCCATTTTCTTCATAACCTGCTGGGCAGGTGTACCAAACAAACTTGTCTTATCCATAGGAGCATCTAGCAACTTAGCTTTAACATGATCCGGTAAAGCTTGCTCCTTTAGCCATGCATGCCTTCTTATCACTGTGCCAGTCATGGCTGATCTAAATGAAGCCTCCAGTGCATCATAGCCACATTTTAAGGAATGGTTGCTAACCTGTTGTATGTTATTTACCATTTCTAATACATATTTCTTATCAAGAGATTCATCAGTGGTTAGTTTTTTAGTTAACTGATCAAGCATAAACTCTTGGCATTGTATCATGTGAAACTGACAGTTTAAAGCTCTAGCTGAGAGAGTAGCTGAAGTGTAGACCTTTTTACCCCATCTGTCTAATGACCTTGCTTCCCTTTCAGAAGGAATAGGGTTTTAGCTATGGTCATGGCTACTGCCTTGGGACCCTGGGATATAGTTTCGGGTCTGCAAGTGGGGCCTTGTAAAGGTGGTGATGAGTATCTGGCACCCTGTAAAATCTGTCTGGTTTGGCAGGGGCTGGGGGTAAAGAATCTGGAGCGGAGCAGACATCATTGAAAGCATCATCCACCACAGAGAGAACAGGAGGTATAGCTAAGGGCCTGTGCTGTGGGAGGTGCAGAAAGGTCCTAAGTCTTTTCTGGAGTCTGAAAATCCTGTTGCTGCCATTGGAACTGCTCGCATGGCATGTAAGGTTTCCCCAAAGGAGAATTCTTCTGGTGGGGAAGCAGCTGGAATGGATTCTTCAGCATCAGAATCTTCAAAATTGGAGAAAGGAGCCTCTGGCTGGTCAGTTATGTCTGATTCGTCAGCAGAATCATCAGAGGACACTGGCTCAGGGGCTCTGCCCTAGGTCTCTTCTCTGGGGCTGAGAGGCCCGGTCTGGGTGAGATTGAGATCCTCTAATTAATGAAATTAAATCTTCTGCCAAAGTAAGCATTTGAGAACTAGAAGAGGGCCTGGTTGTGGGAGTTTAACAGGCACTGTCTTAGTAGTCTTGGCTGCTTTAGCCCTGGCGAAGGCCTTAATGGACATGGCTGCTGGAGGCCTAGCAGCACCACGTGCTGGGGTAGAGACATCCAAGGGAATGGTGTCTGATAAGTCAGTGGCAACCACCGTAGTGGATAAAATTTCTGAGGCCGATTCAAGAGTGGTAGCAGGGGCCTCAGTTGTAGAGATAGGTTCAGCTGTACTTTGATCAGTTTTCTCGGTTTCGGCGAAACCGAGACACTCATGATTTGCTTAACCATGGTTTCGGCCGAAACCGCGGACCGCGAGTGTCGGTCTTTATCTTTGCGTTTTGGCAGATTGGGTAGTCGGAGGATCCGGCGGCATAATGTACGCAAAATCAGAACCGAAAAACTGTTCTGCAAACTCCGACCGGCGCCTAAGCGTTCGTCGGTTGAAAGAAGCACAGGCCGAACAGGCTGCTACGTCGTGGGCTGGGCCTAAACAAGGCAGACAATAAGAGTGGAAATCTTTATGAGGTATTTGTTTCCCACAGGTTAAACAATTATTAACTTTTTCTGACATCGGCTGAGGCAAGAAAGAGTCCCCAACGGGGTACTTAGCTTTAGAAGTCTTCGAAGTAGTATTCGGTAGAAGTAATCTCTGGATCCGACCGACCGGCACTTGCGAACAGCTTCTGCTTCGGGCGCCACGCGGCAAGAAAGACGGAGGAAAATGGCGTCGGCTGATGCTTTTATACCCGAAGACCAACAGAGATGACGTCGGGTGAAGTGCGACATCAGCCGAAGCCGGACCCGGACTTTGGAATCCGGCCGACTGAAGGGCTGCCTGACGACAGGACAACCCAGTTGTTATGACTGCAGATGCATCCATGAAGGACATCTGTAAAACCCTGCTGGGTAGCCTGGAGGTCTCAGATTGGCTATCACTCTGGTGTTGAATGATGAGGCTCCAAGCAGATACACCTGGGAAGTAGATTGAAAATCCAAGGGGGATGGATCCGTCAGTCCTGCTGAAGCAGAGAAAACTCTCTTCAGAAAATCAAAGGCAATTCACCACAGAGAGAGAGAAAGAAAGAGATGACCTCGAACTGAGAAGCAGGCATCTGGACCATTGTCTCCTCTCACCCAGAAAGCAATCTTCCCAAGGAGGGGGCTGGAGCCCCGCTATCCAGTGCGAAGCACTAAGGTGCAGAGATGGCTCCGAAACCTTCAAAGTAGACTCCAGCACCTTGGATCCGACAGGAAGGCTTTGGCTCAGAGTCTTCTGGACTGAAAATGTCGGATCCAGGGCACTCAGAATCAGCTTCAGATCCATTGACAATGTCATCTTCGGATCCAAGTCCAAAGGACCCGAAGACCAGTCCAGGAACTCTGAAGCAACCAAGGGAATTACAGGAGGAGTCTGAGGTGGTGAGTGGACAATGGACGAGCTTCCTGACCCAAAATGGTAAGAGCTCATAACACACTATCTGGATCTGCGCCTTGAGAAACTTCCTCATCATCCAATCCACGTCTTCTTCAGTCAAACTGCTAGATGAACGAGACAATGCCAGGAAAGGTGACTTTGAATGGCGCCTTTCTAGAAAAAGGGAAAGGCAACCTAGAAGGTACAGGATCAGCCAATGGAGAATATTGGGTTCTAGGTAAAAGTACTGGATCCTGAGTAGTCGGATCAGACAGTTTCTTAGTTGGATCCAAGGATGTAGAATCCAACAACCTCTTTTTCTTCAGATCCAGGGGGGAGGTCTGAGACCTTCTCGAACCGGATTTAGTCCTCTTCCTGGAAGGCACGAAAGATGGAGCCGTGGAAGTAGAAGCAGCAGGAGAATTCAACTCCTTGGACTTCAGACTGGGGGATTGAGCCCCTGCAACAGTTTCTCCTAAGGAAGAAGGCAACATACCTTTCAATATTAATTTATTTTTTTTATCCACTAATATACATGTATTAAAAATATGGCAGATGGAACAGTCTTCTTGAAGGTGTTATGGACCTAAACACAGACTGTGGCATCTGAAATAGGCAACTTGTGTCCACACGTAGAAGACTTTTTAAAGCTGGAAGGGCCCTTCTCAGCCATTCCTACATACCAAAAAACAGGCCCTTCTCAGCCATTCCTACATACCAAAAAACAAGTTTTTTTTGTGGTTTTAAAGAAAAATTGTAATTGTCAAACTGAAAGAGTTGTATATTGTGCTTTCTGCTCAAATTGTCCCTGTTTTTATTTAGGGAAAACTGAGCGGAAGTTAAGGAACCACATTTATGAGCATCTGAGGGACATAAGACTGAAAAAAGAATCTAATGCCTTGGCCAAACATTGTGCAGAATTTATGGGACATAGTTTTAAATTTATTGTGGTTGAACCTTTTGAGCACAATCCAAGGGGTGGTCCTTGGCCATTGCTATTAGAAAGATGTGAAGCTCTATGGCAGCTTAGGACTAATGCCATGCAATGGCCTGGGCTTAATGAATCATTTTCCATTATTTGTTTTTTTAAAATTGAAAACTTTGGAAAGATGATTATTTTTGATTTTGGTAAGGCTATATAGAATTCTTTTAATTATACATGATATGTGATATATATATATATATATATATATGTGTGTTTCTACATAAATACATACACACATATATATATATATATATATATATATATATATATATATATATATATATATATATGTTTTTTGGTAGATTAACAGTTTTTATGTATTTATATTTTTGTAAGGTTTATTATTTTTATATATATATATATATATATTTTTTTTTATATATATATATATATATATATATATATATATATATATATATATATATACATTTATTGTATTTATTCTTGAGATTATTAATTTTGATATAGTTTTTTATGTATAATTATTGCATAAAACTTGTGTATATATTTATTGAATTCTGATGAAATATTTTCATAGTTATCTATTAATATGTAGAAATTCTTTTAAATATGCAGTTCTTGTATATTGTTCCATGTTTTAAACATGTCCTCTTCTTCCCCTTTCGTTCATTATATTGCCAACACGGGTATATTCATACTGTATGGCTGAGTGAGGCTGTATGTTGTTATACAGCTTACAGAGCAATTGGTGCTGCGGTACCGTTGTCGCCTCACAGTAAGACGCTGTCCGGTTCGATTCTCAGCTAGAGCGTCTTCTGCGTGGAGACATGCGTGAATAGGTGTACCTTCGTTGAAGGTTGTGCGTCAGGGCTGGTAACTCGGCACGTAAAAATCAACTACCAATCATTAGCGGACCGGAGTTCCGCTGTGGCGTCCCCTAACTGGGAAAAGCCGAAAGACACAACAAATATTTGTGCTACTTTCAGGGTATAGTGATATTGCCTTTTTATTTGTATGATTTTGTCATTTTAACAGCATTTGGTAATATGTACTTACATTATGTATAGCTTTTATGTGCTTAGGCATGCATTACCTTAAGAAAAAAGGTTCGTAATGAGTTCGTTAAGTGGGCTGACTTTAATGAATTAATTTATTCATGTATTCATTAGTGATACATTCTGAATGGTTTACAGTGTGGGCATGCTCATGTTTAAATGGTGTTTTTAGTTTATCTTGATAAAGTCTCCTAATGTGGAGAGGAAAGCGCTTGTTTTCTTATTTTATTATTAAAGAGTTTTTGATTTACTAAATATGGCCTTTATTGGTTGTCCAAACAACAAGGGTAGGAACCACGAAACAGCACCACCACGTAAAACAGTTTAATCAAATTGAATTAAGTGCTTTTCGTTTGTTACTATATACAAACTTCTTCAGATGCCAAGTATTGCAAACAAGCAGGTTAAATAGACAAGACATAATTGTCAATTAATCAATTTTGGCTCTTAAAGAACAATGTACCCATTGAGTACATCTACAACATTCTAAATACTAAGTACATTCAATGATTAATAAAAAATAGTAAGAAATTAGTAAAAACACCGCTACACTACATCAAAACTATACGTTTGATGAGTATAAGAATAAAAAATAAACATAATAGTGAAAATAAAACCATATATCAATACTAAAGTAAAAATGTACCCTATGTAATCAATAGTTCACAATAAAATTAATATTAATATAAAAAGTGTCCTCTGTAGGGTCACACTATTGACTTTATATAAGAAACATGCTACCTCTGAATGAAGTTGTTACAGTAGGGTATCATCTATTCAGACTCTTCAGTTTAAGCACGCTACTAATTGAACATCCTTCATTTAACCCTGGTACGTTATATGCATTTAGTCTAATCTGCCAACTTAACTGTATTTCTTCAAGTTTTAGAGGAGTTGGACCACCTCTAGGGTTTACCGGCACTTGGTCAATAATAATAAATTTAAAATTGTGATCAGGATGCAGTGAAATGTGTTTGGCTAGTGCGTTCTCAAGATTCTGTTTTCTAATGGCGTATATGTGCTCGTAAATCCGATCACAAAGGCGCCTCTCAGTTTTGCCAACATAAAAAGCTGGACAAAATTGACACTGAGCTAAGTAGATCACAAATCTAGAATTACAGTTCACTCTAACTCTCAGGGTGTACTGGTAGTCGTGGATTTTAAATCTGAGACACTGAGGGAGTCTAACACATGAAGACTTGAGATTCTTTCTCTCTTGTGGACAGGAGAAGGAAGAACTAAGGAGACTAGCTACTCCACCCTGTTTTAGCCAATAAAAAAAAAAGAAACCTGAAGACTTGTAGCAGAGCCTGAGAAAACTGGTAAACCTCCTGATAGAAACAATGATTTTGAGGTATAAAAAGCAAATGACAGTCCCTGAAATCACAGCCTGCTAACTCTAAAACACTAACTATAATTAAAATTCCACCAACTCAACAATGTAAAAAGTAGGACTATCTTTTAAAACCTAGTAATGGATTTAGTACCATCTATATCTCTAACACAGGTATACAACTTTTAACATCTAAGGTTACCCAATACATTGCACACATACACAACAAACTCCAACTATTTAGCAAATCAAAAGAATCCTTGATGCAAGTAGCCAAAGTTGTAGATTTTTATGTCAAATGTTGGTTAATAACTATCCTCTCATTTATCAATAAAGAGCCCTTTGTGGAAACTATAGAACGGCTAAGGTGGGCTGTGAATATTCTTGTGGATTTTAAGTAGACAATAAATAAACTGGCAGTCTAGCATTTTGTAAAAATAATTTTTTATAATCACCAGCTGTAAAATGCATACCTTTCTCTAATATTTTGTTTTAAACACATTTTTACTAAGATATTGTTCAAAACAAAAAAAATTTCATATGTAGAAAAATCATTCAAATGTTTACGACACATGGTAAAATATTGAAATACGTTCAAAACAACCAGATTTCTGCCTTCATCTGATGCTTAAAGAGCCAAATCAGTAGGTTTTGTAAAATTTTCAAGGCTTCCCATTGTAATTTAGTAAGATTAAAAGCAGTGAATAAATGCTCATTTTTGAAAAAATCCTCACAAGTCGTTCCACCTTCAAAAGATATAGATAAATACATTTCAATTGTATCACTAGTAAAATGTGGTATAAACATGCTATTTTTAACAATATTGGAGGTATCAAAGGGAAAATAAGCATTGCAACTGTCATCTGTCCTACAACAAGAAAAATAATCTTTACAAGAATCATTGGAACTGCTTGACAGTGAAATGTTTTTCAGAATTGAACCTTCTATGCCCAATGCAAAATCAATTGTAATTTCTGACAATTTAAGCAAACCAGTTCTAATATCATGTGTAATGGGAAAAACAGCTGGAGCAAATTTGATATCCAAATTTAAAACATCCACCTCACTTTTTAACTCAAAATCAGACAACTTGATCCTAATATGGAAGTGAGTTTGAAATTTCTGATTAGTTAATTAGTTGATTTGATTGTTTAATCAAGTATTTTTGTATACATTTTCTTGCTTTGTGTTACTTGTTTTATTCCCTCTAAAGGCTCTGCTGAAGCACCAAGAATTTTTATACAATAAAGCAATTGTTATTGTTTGTTATTTTTCTTTAACAAGAATCGTCAAAGTGGGTTCAAATAATGAATGCCTCCTGGGCATAGGCAAGCCCACTTAATTTACTGCCAATGTCTGCTCTGTTGACTTATGCTAAGTATCTACTTGGAGTGTATGACTTTTGTTCATGAAACACAACACAGACATTGATCCTGAATACATTTTTCCTGAGCTACCATTTCAATCAGATGTAAAAATCATACACACTTCTCCAGGAAAAAGGATATTTTTTTCAGCTGTAACATACCCTAGCTCAAATATGTAGTAGTCTTAGTGTGGTCAAACTCATTGGTTAGCTGCTTTTAAAATGTGAAGATAAAATTGCAGTCTTAGGTACATTTCTTTGTCAACTGTTGTTATAATTCTCTCATAATTTTATTATGAACTCTCAAAGCAGAAATGGCATATAACCTTTTGTACATAATTAGCAAATGTAGTGGTTCACTGGTTTCTCTACATCACATTCTGATGTTCTACACTATACTTGCCTACCACTGAGAATGACATGATGCTTGCCAAGTGGCACAGTACAGCTATGGTCCAGAAAATATACTAAGCTGCCATGCCAAAGTAAAAAAAAAAAAAAAAAAGTTTTTTTTACAGCTGTGACATGCAACTCGTACTCCATGGTCTGAAATAATGGTTGTATTCAGTGCTGATTTACACCTTTAATGTCAGTATACATCTTAAGATATAGTTTATGTCTAAGTGCCCTACTACAACTTCCTGAAAATATTAGGAACTTTTGAAAGGGGGAAATGACACTGCACTTTTTATACATGGCTACCATATTCAGGAGTTCACAAGACTGACTGTCACAGTTTGACATTTTACATTACATTTTTTTCCACTTGAGTATATGACTTCTCCTCAAAATACAGACTATATATATTTTAATTGTCATCGCATCAGAAGTAAAAAAATCAACATCTCTCAGCATAAAAGTATTTTTTTCAAATATAACAAGCAAGCTAAAGTGATGAGGTCAAATTCAGTACAACTGCACTGAAATTCTAAAATCTGTGAAAGAGCAATAGCATACTAAAGGGCCTTATTTTTAGTTGAGAATCCTGCTGTTACTGTTTCATAATCTCTAAGTGAGACTGATACATGTACTTTTATACCAGGTATGCATAGGGTTCATTGTCAAGGTCTGGCACTTAGCACTGTAACTGCACTCCCCCATGGGGATTGTGTAGAACGTCTGCTAAGGATGCAGAACATAACACTGGTCCAGGACACAACTTTACCAAGATGCCTTTGTATCAGACTAAATCCTATTTTGCATTTTCTTTGTTATATTCTTGCTGAAAAACAGTTCCTCCACTTGCTGTTTCAGTCCTGCTGTAGCAAATCTAATTGTTGATTGATGAAATATTTACATTCAAAATATGTTTTTGTAAATATTTAATGTGTACACACATACACACGCATTCAGAAGCACAAACACATACCTGTGAATATTATAAACAAAACAAAGACACAGACAGACACGTGTGCGCGCAGCAGTTACAACCCCTTTGTTGCATGGCTACACCTCTGATGTCTCATTGTGAGCAAATGATAGGGAAAAAAAACATGGAATGCAAGGCTTTGCAACTCCCCCGCTTACTATCCTTGATTTTGCTGCATAATGCTGCTATGTCCCTTAAGGAATGATTAATTTGCAGTTAAATCACTGAGGATTAAAGTCCGTTAATTCTCACTGTATAATGAATGCATGCGGATGGACTGTCTGCAGCACCTCTCTCTCTTTCTCGCATCATGTGCAACAGACTTACACAAATACACACATGCAGTTCTTTTTATTTATTTTTTTAATTTTTACTCTTGCTAAACACCAAATCCATATTCAACAAATGTAAAAAAAAAAAAAAAAAAATAACAGCTGCTTGCTTTTTTTTCTGTATGAGTTTCAAAGTACAACAAATGTAAAACAAAACACTCTAACCAACACCAAGTTTCAAAGTACGTTAATATGCTACCATGAGGCAGTGTACTTTGATAGGCATTAAATGTGAATGAACATGCTTCTGGAGAACCTTTTTTCACAAATCAGGGTGAAATGTACACTTTGCCCATTCTCTAAAGGAGGAGGAGGTGGAGCTATTGTTTAAACACAGTCAGAAAAGGAAATTTGTGATCCGCTAGTCACCTTGAATATGGGATTTGGAAGAGGAAGAGAATCTAGATGATTTGATTCTAAAGGAGGAGGAGGTGGAGCTGTCGTTTAAACACAGTCAGGAAAGGAAATTTGTGATCCGCTGTTCACCTTGAATAAGGGATTTAGAAGAAGAGAATCTAGGTGATTTGATATGCAAATGCCCTAGGCTGCTCAATGTATATACTGTATATTGCTTAATAGTACAAACATGGAAGGATTCGGACTGATGAATTCTGTGGGAGCAAGTATTGTTATAATGAAGTAGGAATGCGAGTTTTATGAATCCAGTTGCAATGCCTCAGAAGTAAGGTAAGGCTGCTGTCTAAAATGAGATTAGATAGGATGGGAATTTTTAAATGGTGTGACAGCGTTAACAGACATTATCTTTAATAGATTATTTTTTCCTATGGAGAGCCAGTTGGACTACTAGTAAAAAGTAACCGACAAAAAGGTAAAAGGTAATCAACTTAACTGAAAAGTTAATTTTGTATCCCTCCTTTGTACATTTTGAAAACATGAATCATTTGTAAGCATAACATTAATGGAATGTTGTTGAAAAGGTATCATTGCGTACAATGCATCAGGACTGCACAGTGTGCAGTCTATGTAATTTGCAGAAATAAGCTCTTGTATGCTGGGGAAAAAATTCAGCTATGCCTCATCAGTTACCCTAAGCAAAAGAAATGGAATATATCACAACCTATGTAGAACAGAGCTATTAACATTAAAACAGCTGCAAACATTTCAGTGTAAAAGCTTATAAATCTACATAACAGAAATTAGAGAGTTTTAAAAGGGATCTTTTTTATAACCATTCAGTTCAGCAAAATAAAGTATGAGATACATTGGCATACACATATTCTCAAAGAAAGGAAATGCTAAGACAACATTTAAGCACCTAAACAAAAAATATAGTCCTAGAGAGTAAGTACTTCAAAGAAATTAGGCAAATGAAAACACGTGGACAACTCAGAAGGGAAACTAAATGGCTCAAGTGAAATTCAAGGACATATTTCTTTACAGCAACTGTGATGGATGACTGGACCAGCCTTCCTAAAAGTGTGGAAAAAAAAAGGGGAAAGAATACAAGGACAGATAAACAGCAAGTTTTACTCCAGGTTTAAAAAATTGAAATAAGCTTTTGGTTTTGTAGTAACTATAGATTATCCAGAAAGTAGTGAAATGGATAAACTAGAAGCTAGATTCATGAATGCCTGTCTTAAGTGTACACCAAGTCCATTCTCAGTGGATAGACAACACAAGCATAACTCCCACCTTCTTCCTCCTAATATTAGTTTTCCTACTGGTTTTCTTGCAGCTTAAATATTGAAGGAGAATTCATTAAGGTTACCACAAAGTGTAGACTACATCTACATGTAGTGTAAACTTTGTGAGTTAAAAGATGGCTCAAAAAGTGTGGTAGGGATGTTGAGTATATATCATGTACACATAGTGCAGCCGTTCACAAATCCAGCCTTAGGTATTCCAAGTAGTCCTTATCTGCCATCTAACTCTAAATTTCTACGCAACTTTGGTGGCAACAGTACTTCACATTGTAATGAATGAGGCAAACATTTACTTGTGTTAATGCAATCTAGAAGTAATGCAATGGTCTAATGATTTTGCAGTCATGCTACCTTGAATCCGTGAAAAATGAATGTACAAATTTAACTCCATTGATAGATACACTTACAGAATTAGAGAGAGAGAGAGAGAGAGAGAGGTTTAGGCCATTTTTTTAAAACTCTGCTGTCTCATCACTTAGTCAGACTAATGGCTCCACTACCTGCAGCCACCTTACCCCCCACTTGTTCCCCTGTTTCTGCAACAGGCCATCAGTGAAACTAGATACTCAGAACACCCTTAGAATATTGGATAACCCAAAGGGTAATGCACAGAACTGAAAGTGTAATCCAGTCACAGAAAGCCTTAAGAAATGTTTGTAATCTGTGGATATGAGAATGTGATGACATGCATATTTTAAATCTAGAGCTAACTAAATAGACAAAGAGGTAACTATGTGAAGGGAAAGCATTGTGAACTTGGGAACTTTCACAAACTGGTTGAGAAAGGAAAGATCAAAGACTGGTCTTCATGAAGCTTCTTTCTTTGGTACAAGAAACTTTCCTGAATAAATTCTCTCTCTATCAGGGATAGAAGGATATGTTTTATTACCTCTTGAGCCAGCAGATGCTAAATGATGAAGAAATAAAGTTATTTGATCTGAAGGATGGGTGGGATCCAATGAAAAGGAGGTAGGGTCTTCCCACTACCAGCTGCATCCGTACTGGACAACTCTCAGCACCAATTTGTCTGAGATTATCTGCCTTCAAAGACAGAAATGGAGACCTATACTTGGGGAAAATTAAATGATTCCCATAGGGAGAGGAGGGTTTATAATTTGCTGACAATCATTCAGTCTTGTTGGACTGTCCTTGTTTCTGTGAGGCTCTCCCATCTTTTTAGAGCCTCCTTCCCATAGCTTTTTGACTGTCTGTTTGCCTGAAGTCTGCCAAGTCTGTTTATTCTGTTTTTTTATAAAGGAAGGCTGAAAAATATGACTCCATTGAACCAGTTTCCCTTTCTCATCACATTTGTTCAGGACCGCAGCAGCAGATCGACCAAATACAGCCTCAGTATAAAGGGGAGAATTCACAATTTCAGCTGTTACATATTCAGGCAAATTTTGAGAATGTAATGATGTAAACTTTATCAGGGACACAGTAGACGCTGAAATACAAAGAACCATGTACAACTGACACCTTTCCTTGTGGAAGGTGTAAAGCCTGCAAATATATTGTACCTTGTTTTTCATTTATTAATGATGTTAAGTTTATTTCTGTTAAGCAATTTTGTTGCAACTCAGTAGGGGTTATTTATGCTCTCTGTTGTCCATGTAATATTTATTACATAGGAGAAACAAAAAGAGCTTTTAAACTGAGACTGTTAGAGCACATAAGGGACATTAATAATGGCAATATAGAAAGCCCTGTAGCTCTGCATTTTTTAGAATGTCATAATAAAAGTAGTGTAGGTTTAAAAGCTACTATTTTAGAACAAGTTAAGCTATCATTGTATTGTCAGCAGGATGTTAAAACTGTTTTATTACAAAAAGAAGCTTTACTTATTTTAAAGTATAAAACTATGTCTCCTTATGGGCTCAATGAAGAGCTCAATTGGAGAGCATTGCTTAATTAATTATTTAATTGTTTAATTGGTTTACTGTTTTGTTATAAAAGAATGGGTGCTTGTACACATGTTTATTCTCCTTGAAGGCTTTGGCCGAGACGTCAGAGATTTTATTAAAAGATTTGCTGGATACTGTGTTCGTTGTTTTGCTACACAGTAGACACTGCTTTAGAATAAGCATTAACTAGGTCATAAGAACATTTAAAGTCGGCCTGAATACCAGAGTCTTGGGATTTCTGGGTCGAATGCTGTCGCCTCTCTTCCATGATGTCAGGTCGTCAGGGGGTATAAAAAATGCAGCTGACGCCATTACATCAGTTTTTCTTTACCCAGATGTCTGGAGCCCCCAAAATAGGAAGCAATTACATGGTGTGGAACACTTTCAGTAAAAAGTAAATGTCACTGCCATAAGATATGGCCAAAAAGAGAACAGATAGAAAGTATAGAAAAGTCAGGGGGCTGGAGGGACAGTAACCAGGACTGCAACAGTGAATACACTCGAACATCTACATTTACAGTAAGTGTATACAACTATACTATGTTCTTCGTGTTTCACTGTTGCAGTCATCACACCTGGGTGAGGAAGGGTGGAGGCAGTCGAGAAGTATTGGGGCTGGCTATCAGGCCTTGTAAGACTGCTGTGGCAAATCCAGCTCCGGATTTAGAAAAAATAGGAAAGTGGTAATGCTTGATAAAGGTGTGTATAGAACTCCAGGTTGCAGTTTTCAGGATGTCCCTGGTAGGGACTCCCCTGAGAAATGCTGTAGAGGTTGAGGTAGCCCTAATGGAATGAGTTCTGATCCCCTGTGGAGTAGGTTTTCCATGGTGTTTGTAACGGAAATGGATGCAGTGTGTTATCCATTTGGAAATGGTTTGCTTTGAAATGGCTTTGCCCTCTGCCCCTGTAGCAAACCTGACTAGCAGCTGGTCAGATTTTCTGAAATGTTTAGTTCTGTTAAGGTAGAACCCGAGCTGTCTGTGCACGTCCATGGAGTACAGAATCCTTTCCCCTTTATTCTGAGGATTAGGGAAAAAGGTTGGTAAATGGATGGATTGGTTTAAAGCCACACTGGATACCACCTTGGGCATAAATGATGGGTTAGTCCTGAGCGAAACCCTGTCCGCATGGAAAATAATGAAGGGTTCCACACCCATTAGTGCCTGCAACTCAGACACTCTTCTTGCTGAAGTGATGGCTAGAAGTAAGGCTGTTTTCCAAGAGAGGAATTTTAACTCTGCTGCAGCAGCAGGCTCAAAAGGGGAAGCATGAGCTTCTCTAGTACAAAGTTAAGGTTCCAGGCAGGGGTGGGAGCTTTCCTCAGGGGCCTTAAATTGTTAGCTCCTCTCAGGAACTGTTTGATGAGAGGGTGATGAAATGGAGGTGGGCTCAGTACTGTAATGAGCTGAGATGGCAGAGGCACGAATTTTAATAGATGAGAAGGATAGGCCTTTCTGGAGTAGCTCTTCTAGGTAATCCAGGATTTGAGGTAAGGTGGGCACAGCTGTGTCCTTTCTTTGAGACTGGCTCCAAGAACAATATATTTTCCACTTTTCTGAATAGGATTTCCTAGTACTAGGCCTTCTGGCCTCCAGGATGACATCCAACACCTGTTTGCTCAGGGTTGTTGGTGGTGTATTTAGGGGATAAGCTAGGCTGCAAGGTTCAGGGTTTGCAAATGTGGATGCAAAATCTGTCCCCTCCTTCTGGGACAGCAGGGGGGGGGGTCTGATGTAGGTGCCAGGGTGGCACTGCTGTCAGATTACATAGGAGTGGGTACCAGTACTGGTGTGGCCAGTCTGGGGCAATAAGGATTGTCCTTGTCCTGTTTCATACTGAGTAGTACTTTTGAGAAGAGGGGCAGAGGGAAAAGGCCTAAATTGAGAGGTTTTCCCATGTAAACGATAGGGCATCCACTTTCCATGCTTGGCTGTGGGGATTTCTGGTGCAAAATTTGCTCAATTGATGGTTTTGGGAGGAGGCAAAGAGGTCCACCTCTGGAGTCCCCCACCTGTAGATTAGAAGTTTGAATGAGTTGAGTTCCAGCTTCCACTCATGTGGGTCCAGCAGATTTCTGCTTAAGTCGTCTGCCAGTGAATTGTGCTTGCCTGGCAGGAATTGAGCTTGCAGGTGCACTTGGTTGCTCAAGGCTGTGTTCCACAGGGTCATGGCTAACCTGCAGAGTGGGTAGGAATGAGTCCCCTCCCCCCTGCTTGTTTATGTACCACATAACTGTGTCGTTGTCTGTCTTTATCAGTTGTTGTCCTGGAAGGATAAGGTATTTGAAGGCTGTCAGAGCATTCTGTACAGCTAACACTTCTTTCTGATTGATATGCAGGGGAATTTGACCTGGGCTCCATTTGCCTTGAATGCATTTGCCTATCATGTGAGCCCCCCATGCATAGTCTGATGCGTCTGTTGTCACGGTTTGGGCGGCAAGGGGTTGAGTGAAAGGAAGTCCCTTGTTGTGGTTGCATGCCTCTGCCCACCAAAGGAACTCTGCCCTTAGACAAGGAATGATAGGAATCAGTGTTTCCAGGTCCTGAGAATGTTGACACCAGAGACCTTTTAAGTACCACTGAAGTTTCCTCATATGCAGTCTTGCATATGGAATTAGTAGAATGCATGAGGCCATGAACCCTAGGGCTTGCAGTATTTTTCTTGCAGATAGCTGGGTTTTGGTGGCCACTAGTATGAAGTAGTTTGTCAAATAAACCTGTTTTCTGCTGCCATCTGGGAAGCTGTGTTCAAGCTTGCTCCCAGGAATACAATCTTTTGGCTGGGCACCAGTTGTGATTTATTTTCGTTGATGGTGAACCCCAGAGAAGTTAGAAGTCTCTTTACAAATGCCAGGTATTGAAGTAGCAATTCCTGTCTGTCCGAATCAGGCAATCATCCAAGTATGGGTAAATTTGAATATTTCTCTGCCTGCAGTATGCAATAGCTGGAGCCAGGCATTTTGCGAATATCCTGGGCGCAGTAGATGAGCCACAGGGAAGTGCAGAGACTGAGAACAAAGAGCCTGCACTGAAATGTAGATATTTCATGCAAGATTCCTTTATGGGGATGTGTAGATAAGCTTCCTTTAGGTCTAGGGTGACTAGCCAAGTGTCCTTGGCTAGCATAGGAAGAAGCTGTTGCAGAGTCAGCATTTTGAATTTTGAGACCACCAAGAAGGTGTTGAGAATTGACAGATCTAGGATAGGGCACCAAGAGCTCTCTTCTGGGCACCAGGAACAGTCTAGAGTAGAAACCCTGTCCCCTTTGCTTCACTGGCGCAGGTTGAATAGCCCTGATACTGAGAAGAGAACGTACTTGCTTTTGAGCCTCTGCCCACTGGTTTGGAGGAGGATCTGGCAACCCGCTTGGGGTTGGCAGTGAGGGGAAGTGGAAGCTGTATCCCTGGGATACAATGTTTGGGATGCATCGGTCGTGGGCAATGGACATCCAGTTTTTTGCATGCAGGGTGAGTTTTCCTCCTAGGGGTGCAAGCACTTGGGCCTTGCTGGGAAGCAAGATAGACAAGTCATTGTGAACTTTTTTCATAAGAGGGTGGCTTACCACTCCCAGTTTTAGAGGCGGGAGCACTCCATTGTTTAGATCTCTACATACCCTGAGACTGTAGTTTGGACTGAGAATGCCTGGGAGGGACTGGAAAGGACCAGTTTTTAGAAGGCCAATGCCTACTGAATCTAGGTGGCTGCACTTTTAAGAAATATTTAACAGTTTGCATAGATTTAGCTTTTTCCACCATCTTTTTAAGAACGTCTACTGCTTTTGCGCCATACAAACTTTCCTGGTTTAATGGAGCATCTAGTAATTTTACTTTGACATGGTCTGGCAAGATTTGTTCCTTCAGCCAAGCATGCCTTCTCAGTACAGACCCAGTGACAGCAGCCCTGCAAGATGCTTCTAAGGCATCAAAACCACACTGCAAAGTATGCTTACTAACTTGATTTGCAGAATGCATGAACTCTTGTAAATCTTTATTTTTTCTGTACAATCTGGAAACAACATTTGTTGTTTAATTAGTTCCATAATATGCTGCTGGTACTTCAACATGTGAAACTGGCAATTCTAAGCCCTGATGGCAAGAGTTGTACAGGTATATACCTTCTTAAGCCATCTGTCTAAAGCTCTAGAATCCCTGTCCGAAGGGGTAGGGTATTTGGCTGTAGTAGCCTTAATGCCTTTAGGTCCCTGGGAAATAGTCTCTGGATCCGCAGTGGGATTCTTAAAGAGAAATTTGTGAGAATCAGGTATTCTGTAGTACCTGTCAGGCTTTCTAAGAGCTGGTGGTAAAGTATCAGGAGTAAGACTGGATTCCATGAAGACATCATCTACAATGTCCAGGACAGGGGGTATAGCTAGAGGCCTGCGCTGACACAAGTCTAAAAATTCTCTAAGTCTCTTTTTGGACTGAGGGTAGTCCTGGCATTCCCAGTGGAAATGCTCTCTTAAATTATGCAAGGTTTCACCAAAAGAAAAGCCCTCTGGAGAGGAGGCAGAGGGCATAGAATCCTCTGCATCTGAATCCTCATAGGTAGATAAGGGTACGTCCTGGTAATCAGAGGGATCAGAGTCATCGGACTCATGGTCTGTAGAATCAGAAGGAAAATCAATTCTTTGTCTTTTAAAGGGGGAAGGCTGGCTTCCCCTAATTAAATTTATAAGGTCTTCAGCCATTCTAAGCATTTGTTTCTGTGGCAAGGGGGCTTGAGCATGCGCTTTGGTAATTGGTTTTCTAGGTGTAGTGCAAACTCTGCGCCTGAGAAACTCAGCAGTTTTAGTCAAAAACGAAGTGGTTGGTTTAATGCGAACATCAGAAGGTCGGAATACACCCTCAGAAGCTGGTGCCTGCACAGCGGCTCCAGACTCATCCAAGGTAGAGACATCTACAGGTTCCATATTCGAAGAAGCATCTCGTGGCATACCGGACTCAGAATGAGTCTCAGCAGAGGCCTGCGAATCTGTTGAACCGGGTATCAGGGGCTGTGAAAGCACATCACTGAGTACCGGCGGAGTGGCAACTAGCTTAATGGAAGTGTCGTCGGCAGTTTTGGACCTATGCGGTCTGTCTCTGTCTTTATCCTTACGTTTTTTTGGAAGATTGGTAGTCAGATAGCTTATCAAAGCCATTTCGGAATAAAGAGAATGAGAATGAAAGAATTTAGCGACAAAGACAGCCTGACAACAAATAGTTTGGGCATTAAACAAGGCACAAAACCTACAACAAGGAACGTCATGGTCTGGGCCTAAACAGATGATGCAGTAAGAATGAAAATCTCTGAGAGGTATTTGCATTCCACAGGCAAGACAATTGTTAACTTTTTCTGACATCGGTTAGAGTAAGAAAAAAGGATCTCCAACGGGGTACTTAGCTTTAGAAGACTTCAGGTCTGAAAAAAAGGATCTCCAACGGGGTACTTAGCTTTAGAAGACTTCAGGTCTGAAACCGAAAAACGAAAATTTCAGGTAGCGGCCGACCGGCACTTGTGAACTGCTTCTGCTTCGGACTCCCACGTGGCAAGAAAAGCTGATGTAATGGTGTCGGCTGCATGTTTTATACCCCTGACAACCCAACGTCATGGAAGAGGCAACAACATCCGACACGGAAATCCCAAGACTCTGGTATTTGGGCTGACTGAGGGCTACATGCAGGCAGATAACCCAAGTGTGATGACAGCAACAGTGAAACACGAAGAACGTCTACCATCAGAGTAAGGAACAGCGTTAGTAATGTACCTCATATTTTCAAAAGAAGCGTGTAAAAACTTTAACGTGTTAGCTTGGCAATTAAGAATTCCAAAAATAGTAGTGGCAGAGGAATACGCACTTTTCCCAAATCTATCAAAAGCTTTCCCATCCTTGACAGAGGAAGATGAATTAGCAATTACTAAATGTTTAGCTGCAGAAGGATTTGACAAGGAAATTACTGCAGGGTCAGATCTGGGATTAGGAAAAAAAAAAGTATTTGTAAGACTTTGGAACCTTATTCAATTTATTTGCCTTTTTAAAGGCTGCAGGATAGCTGTCGAGCATTATGCAGACTGTAATAAAAAACATCCTCCAAAGCTGGAAGAACAGGAGAAATAGCAGAAGGTTGAGGAAATTCCAGTTGTAATAAAGAATAGTACTTTTTTCAAAGAAAATGTAATGTAATATTGGTCCCCCTGAAAAAATTTGATTCAAACTAGATATGTCCTAGGATTCAATAACACATATGCTAAGTATGCACTGTGTGTACACCGTTCTGAGTGAACAGACAACAGAGGCATAACTCACACCTTCTTCCTCTAATTTTTCCACTGATTTTCTTGCAGCTTTAAATATTGACAGGGATTCACAGAGGTTACCACAACCCTTAGTGTAATCTTTCTGAGTGACAGAAACAAACAATGTGGTAGGGATGTTTCTGAATACACATCATATATATATCATGTACACTTAGTGCAGTTGTTCATGGTTACAGAAATGGAAAATTCTTCCAAGGAAAAATCAGAAGTACCTTCTTCAGAATCCAAATCTGCTGCCTGAGGAGAAATAAAGTACAGTTTTGTACCTACCATAAATGTAGATGTTCGAAGATCCACATTGCTGCAGGCCTTACATATGGGTAGTCCACTGTCCTCGGTCGGCCCGAATACCAAAGTATTAGGCTGACGTCGGTCAAGGCGCTTAAGACTGACATCAGGACGTCAGGGTACAAATGCGCATGACCGACGTCATATCCTCAGTCTTTTCTTGCCCCAGATGTCAGAAGGCCCTAAAAAGAAAGGCCAAAACCAAAAGACAGCAAAAAACAACCAACCACCCCTGCACTAATCATATTTACAATATTTACAATATATACACAACCCAAACCACACAACCGCCTCTAACTACAGAGGGGAAGGAGGGAGGGTAAATTGGACTGCAGCAATGTGGATCTTCGAACATCTACATTTATGGTAGGTACAAAACTGTACTATGTTCTTCATCTCACATTGCTGCAGTCCTTACATATGGGTAGAATCCCAAAGCAGAGGTAAGGGAGGATGGCAAAACTATAAAGCATTAGGGGCTGCCAAAATGCCCTGTAAAATTGCAGTGGCAAAACCAGCCCTAGATTTAGAGTAAAGTGGAAGGTGGTAATGCTTAGAGAAAGTATGCACTGAACTCCAAGTAGCTGCCTCCAAAATATCCTTAGTAGCCACCCCCCTTAAAAAAGCTGTAGAAGTGGCAGTAGCCCTAGTGGAATGAGGCCTAATCCCCGCTGGAATCTCCTTACCATGATGGGAATAACAGAAAGCAATACAAAAACCAATCCACTTAGAAATAGTTTGTTTTGAAACAGGTTTGCCCTGAGAACTCAAAGCAAATGAAACAAATAACTGCTGAGACTGCCTGAACCCTTTAGTTCTGCTCAAATAATATCGCAACTGCCTGTGTATATCCAAAGTGTGTAAAATCTTTTCCCCTTTATTTTGGGGATTTGCATAAAAAGTAGGCAAATGAATAGTTTGGTTTAAAGCCACACTAGAAACCACTTTAGACATATAGGAAGGATTAGTACGCAAAGATACCCTATCCTTATGGAAAATTAAGAAAGGCTCAATTGCCATAAGGGCCTGTAATTCAGAAACCCTTCTCGCAGAGGTAATGGCCAACAAAAAAGCAGTCTTCCATGATAAATATTTCAACTCGGCAGTAGCTGCAGGCTCAAAAGGTTGTAGAGTGAGTTTCTCCAACACAAAATTGAGATCCCAAGCAGGAGTAGGAGCTCTACGTGGGGGTCTTATATTCTTTGCCCCTCTAAGGAATTGCTTAAACAAAGGATGAGAAAACAAAGGTGGGTCACAGTCATAGTGAGCAGAAATTGCTGCAGCATGAACCTTAATAGAGGAGAAGGACAAACCTTTGTCCAGTAACTCAGTAAGGTATTGAAGAGCCACACTTAAATTAGGCTTAGAAACATCAAAGTAAAAATCTCCTCCATTTATCTGCGTAAACTTTCCTTGTACTAGGCCTTCTGGCCTCCAAAATAACATTCAAAACTTGTTGTGGAAGCTGAGCCCCTCCAGGGTTTAAAACAGAATATGCCAGGCTGTCAGATGTAGAGAGTGAAGTTTGACATTGAGTAAATGACTGTTCTCCTGAGACAGCAGGTGAGGAATCGAAGGCAAAGGCCATGGAGGCTCCCGTACCAGACTTCTCAGTAATGGGTACCAGTGCTGTCGAGGCCAATCTGGAGCTATTAAAATCATGTTTGGCTTGTCCTGTCTGACCTTCAGGAGTACCTTTGGGAGGAGAGGCAGAGGTGGAAAGGCATACACGTGAAGATTGCTCCAATTGAATGAGAGAGCATCCACTTTCCAGGCTGTGGGATGAAACCTTTTGTGCAAAACTTTGGCAGCTGGTAGTTTAGTGGAGAAGTGAACAGATCTATGTCTGGAGTTCCCCATAACACTGTCAATTTCTGAAATACATGAGGATCCAATTTCCACTCGTGGGGATCCATAATTTGTCTGCTCAACACATCTGCTAAGGAGTTCTGTGCTCCTGGCAGAAACCTTGCCTAAAGATTTAGCTGTAAACTGAGAGCAGTCTCCCACAAAATCATTGCTTGTCTGCATAGAGGATAAGAATGCGTTCCCCCTTGCTTGTTGATGTACCACATGACAGTTGTGTTGTCTGTTAGAGCCAACACCTGCCCTGGAAGAAGTAAATCCTTGAAAGCTATTAATGCAAATTGGACTGCTAACATCTCCTTCAAGTTGATATGTAGATGTTGAAGTCTGGCAGGCCATGTGTCTTGTACCCATTTTCCATTTAGATGAGCTCCCCAAGCTTTGTCTGAGGCATCTGTCGTTAGAATCTGACTCGCCTCTGGCCGGGTCACAGAGAGTCCCTTGTTTAGGTGACATTCCTGAGCCCACCAAAAAAATTCCTTTTGAATGCAAGGTATTATCTGAATGACAGTGTCCATATCTTGGCAGTGCTGTGTCCATACATTTTTGAGATACCATTGTAGCTTCCTCATATGCAGTTTGGCATTGGGAAGTACCAGAATACAAGATGCCATGAACCCCAAGGCTTGAAGGACTGTCCTTGAAGTCAGCCTGGACTGACGAGACAATTGATGGAAGTAAAGAGAAAGATTCTTTTGTTTGTCCGGGGTCAAAAAGGCCATCTGGGATGCTGTATTCAGTCTCACACCCAGAAAGCACATGTCCTGAGAGGGTACTAGACTGGACTTTATTTCGTTCACAGAATACCCCAGGCATCTTAACACTGCTATCACATACTGTAAATGCTGAAGAAGTTTGTCCTTTCCTTGGGCCAGAATCAGGCAATCGTCCAAATAAGGATAGATTTGTATTCCCCTTAGCCTGAAGAAAGCCATCACTGGAGCCAGAACCTTCGTGAACACTCTGGGCGCAGTAGATAAGCCAAAGGGCAATGCAGAGAACTGATAATGAGAAGTCCCAGCCCGAAAACGCAGGTACTTCCTGCAACTGAGCCTGATAGGAACATGAAGGTAAGCCTCCTTGAGATCCAGAGTCACCATCCAGTGATCTTTGCCCAGCAGAGGTAAAAGCTGTTGTAATGTCAGCATTTTGAACTTGGGAATGTCCAGATATGTGTTGAGGATGGATAAATCCAAAATTGGTCTCCACGTGTTCCGTTTCTTTGGTACTAGGAACAGGCGAGAATAAAATCCTAGGCCCACTTCTGGCAGAGGGACCGGTTGTATGGCCCTTATTTGAAGTAGCAGAGAAATTTGTTTGTGAGCCTCTAGTCTTTGCTGAGGAGGAACGTCCGGCATGCCTTTGAAAGGAGGCAAGGTATGGAAATAAAACTTGTAACCTTGGTGAATGATATCCAATACCCATTTGTCTTGGGTAATCAAATTCCAATTTTCCTTGAAGAGTGCCAGCCTTCCTCCCAAAGGTGCTGCCAGGCAAGAAGGATCTGGCAGCTGAAAAGGTAGGTCATTGGGCCTGTTTACGAAAGGACTGGCCCCTGCCCTCACCCGAAGATTGTGCAGGTGAACTCCCTGTTCTAGGTCTGAAAGAACTCTGAGCTCTGCCCCTACCACGTCTAGATCTACCCCTAGACTGGGAATCATAAGAGGGATACGTCCACCCCTTAGCAGGCCAATTCCTACTAAACTTTGGAGGCTGAACTTGCAAAAAATCTTTAACAGCCTGCATAGACTTAGCCTTGTCTTCCATTTTCTTCAAGACTGACTCCACAGGTGAACCAAACAACACATCAGACTGTAAAGGAGCATCCAAAATCCTTGTCTTAACATGGTCAGATAAATTCTGACCCCTCAGCCAGGCGTGCCTGCGAAGAACTGAACCAGTGGCAGCCACCCTAGACGAGGCCTGTACAGCATCAAAACCACATTGTAAAGAATGCTTACCCACCTGTTCAGAGACATGCACCAAATCTTGTAAGTCTTTACATTCAATGCCTTCCGCCAGAGCATCCACCTTAGACTTCAATTGAGAAAGCAGATAGTTTTGATATTTCAACATATGAAACTGGCAATTCAAAGCCCTCATAGCTAAGGTAGAAGATGTATAGACTTTCTTACCCCACCTATCCAAAGCTCTGGCCTCTTTATCTGGAGGAACCGGATTTTTCACAACAGAGGCCTTGACACCCTTAGGTCCCTGACTAACAGTTTCTGGGTCCGCCCTAGGACTCTTATAAAGATATTTATGAGCCACAGGCACCCTGTAATACCTATCCGGTTTAACAGGGGCAGGAGGCAGAGAATCAGGATTAAGTGAAGCCTCTGCAAACACATCTTCCACAACATCCAGAACAGGGGGTATAGCCAAGGGCCTATGCTGGGGTAAAAGCAAAAAATCCCTAAGCCTTTTCCTGGGATCAGAGAAGTCCTGACCTTCCCACTTAAAATGTTCCCTCATGGAATGAAGAGTCTCTGAAAATGAAAAATCCTCTGGAGGAGAAGCAGAAGGAGTCGAATCATCTGCATCAGAATCAGAATAAGGAGAGTACTCCTGCAAGTCTTCAGCCGAAGACTCTGAAACATCCGAAGCCTGCTCAAAACTCCCCAACTCTGGCTCCACCCTAGGCCTCTTATCAGGAGGGGGCAAAGAACCTCTAATCAGAGTAATCAAATCTTCTGCCATTTTAAGCATGTGCTTCTTGGGCACAGACCCTGCTGAACTAGGAGTGAAACCAACAGAAGCTAAACCTGGTCTGCCTCTGGGAGAAGGCTTGGAAACAGAAGGAGAGGGCCTAACCACCCTAGGAAGGGAGGGGAGAACAGTAACCTGAGAAGCCCCTTCAGCCTGACCTGCCTCCTGAGAGGCCACATCCTGCAACATCAAAGTCTCCCCCTGGGACTCCAGAGAAGCCTCCGTCGGAACCACCGGTTCCACTGATGCCTCTAAAGAACCGGCGTCCAGAACGGACGACTCATCTTGCCTGGGTTTAACTGCTTTGTCTTTGCGCTTCTTCGAAGAAGCGGGCGCCGGAGTATCCGACGGCATATTATAATTGCACCGCTTCCCGAAGACCAGCCTAGCACAATCTAACCTTCGCTTAATAGTGCGCTTATTGAACCTAGCACAAAAGCGACACCCAACAACGTCGTGCTCAGGCCCCAAACAAGGAATACACAAAGAATGATAGTCCCTATGCGGTATCTGTTTCTCACAAGAAATACAGTTATTTACTTTTTCTGACATCTGGTAAAACACTGAGGCAAGAAAAAAACAAAATATTCCCCAACGGGGTACTTAGCCAACTTTGATTCGGTCTGAAACTCCGAACTCGAAAAATTTCAGAACGCCGAACGGCACTTGCAACGCTGCTTCTGCATCGGACCATGCGGCAAAAAAGACTGAGGATATGACGTCGGTCATGCGCATTTGTACCCTGACGTCCTGATGTCAGTCTTAAGCGCCTTGACCGACGTCAGCCTAATACTTTGGTATTCGGGCCGACCGAGGACAGCGGACTACCCATATGTAAGGACTGCAGCAATGTGAGATGAAGAACATCTGAATCTGTTCCATCCAAATCTATTTCTTGTTTATCACACTGGTAAACTTCAGAAACTGAAGAATTCATTTTTCTCTTAACAGTAGATCCAGAATGTAAAAGGCAAAGAGCCTGAACCAAGCCCTGCACTAAGCCCAACAAATCTTCCCTATTTAGAGTAACGGAGAGACAGGAGAAGATAAAAAGAAGCAGAAAGTGAAACATTTGACAGGAACATACATAGAAGCAGTCTGACTCATGTTAGGGACATAACCCTGGGGGCAAGCATCTTAGTTTGTCTAGGCAGTAAAGCACTCCTTGGTCCTTCCCCAAGACAGACAACAGGGATTCTTCCGTGTCTGCACAGGTCACTTCAACTGCCATAAGGAAAGTGTCTAACCCCCCCCCCACCAAGTCCAATGTGGTTGAAGGTGTTGAAGGTACACCAGAGGAAACCAAGGAAGACGAAAATTGGTCTGTGGAACAAGAAATGGACAAAGATGAGTAAAGCATCTGTAACTGAGGCAAAGAAGCAGCCTGATGAAATGGCAAAGACTGTCTAGAAATTGTCTTCTTTTTGTGGCTGGAGCAAGGAAGAAGTCTGATAGGCGGGCACTGATGTCAGCATCAGTCAATAAAGGTAGGAATCAAGAAAATATCCATTAGTGGTACATATTGATTGACTATCCAACCAGTTTTATTTTTTTTTAGTAAAGCTTGCTTATTAAAGGATTCCTGGGATATTTTTTACATATATTTAAAGCTGATTTATGAGATAGAGGTGCAAGTGTTTTTTTAACAATGTAACCAACTTGTTTACTTGCATACCGAGGAAAGAATGTTTGAACATTTTCCATGATAATTTGATTACTTTGGACTTTAAGGTCAGGTGAAATTAATTTACTTATTGATTTTATGTGCATAGTATTAGATAATGTTATACATTTTGAGCGAGAATTTTTTAACAGGTTAAAGTGGTAACAGTGAGCTTTCTTCTCTGCAGTGGAAGTACAGCTGCTATCCACTTTGGGATGGGTTTTTGTGCTTTAAGTCCTAACACCCACTGAGCATATGCTGTAGCCCTCAATGAGAATGCCCTGTAGTATGTTACAGGGTTTGGCAAAAGCTGCACCTCAGTGAAGGCATGCCACTCACCTTTAGAAATGATGTTATCCATCAGAAAGCCCCTAACCTCTAAAGGCAAGTGCTCTCATTAGGTCACCAGTCTCAACTGCAGATTCTGTGTTAGGTGGTACTCCCCAAACATAGGCACCATACATTCCCCCTTAAACAGTACAGCACGTGTTGCTTCATTACTCCCCTCTCTCCCTTCGCCATATCCTTCAGATACTGGACCACTAACTGTACCAGTGTCACCTGGGGTGCAGACAGGACTTTAACCATCTGTAAAAATGAAACTGACTAGCCACAAAATAAAATACTGGGTTCACCCATCTCAAGTGCAGATTTTATGATTGGTAGTGCTCCCCAGATATATGCACCATACATTCCCCCTTAAACAGTAGAGCACATTTTGCTTCATTACTCCCCTCTCTCCCTTTGCCACATTATTCAGATCCTGGACCACTAACTGTACCAGGGTCATCTGGGGTGCAGATGGGGCTTTAACCATCTGTAACAATGAAACCGGCTTGCCACAAAATAAAATATTGAAGAAATAAATCATGATACTACATTGGAAACAATTTTTCAGAAGTATGGAGCACTTCAGACTTGATATCTAGAAATCCAAACGAGTTGACCACAAGCCCAAAGAAAATGATGGAATATGTAACTGTTTAATGAAGCGCTTTTCATCCCCAAAAATACAGTAACTTCTTCAGATACCATCCAAGTTACAAATCACTTTTTTTAAAAACTTTGTTAAAACATCACATGATACTGGTAAACCAATCAACCAACAAAAGTTTTATACATCACCACTAAGATTAAAGCGACAACACAATGAAGTGTTGTCTTCTTAAAAAGTAAGTTTGATGTTTCTATTTAACAAGTTAATGCCATAACAATAGTAGCAAACCTTGTCAGCACATAAAAATGTAACATCCGTTTAAACTAAAATTGGATGGTTAATGAGAAAGTGCAAATGAGAATAAAGATGACAACAGAAATACTAAGTATTGTAATAAATAATACCCACTAACAACCAAGACAGATTTTGTTATTATAATGATTTCATCTGTTCAAACTCTTCAGCTTAAGAAGACAAGCAATGTTACATGCTTCGTTCAAACCTGGGTTGCAAAAGGCATTCAGCCTTAGCTGCCAGATCAATTCACGTTCCTCTAGAAGTAGTCCCTTATGTCCACCTCGAATATCAATCTGAATCTGGTCAATAGCTTTAAACTTAAATGTATGCCCCCCAGTTGAATGGGAATGTTTAGCCAGTGCATTGTCAAGCTTATTTCTATCCAAAGCATATATGTGTTCATAGACTCTATCACGGAACCTGCGTTCCGTTTTACCTACGTAGAATGCCATACATGATTGGCATGTACTGTATTTTTGATGATGAAAAGCGCTTCATTAAACAGTTACATATTTCATCATTTTCATTTATGGTGTCATTCTATGGTCAACAGACGATGCTGCTTTGCCAAGGATGGTCTACACCTCTCCCCTCTAGGTTTTTAAATACTGATGAAAACACTGTCCTCCTCCTATTGAACACCTTTAGGCAATGCCAAATTGACAAATCTTCCATCACAGTAAAATCTATCCAATGTAGTCTAAAGGTATTACTGCTCAATTCCAGGAGTCACTCCCTCCAAGCTCTCCTCACCTCAGAGGATGCAGACATCCATGCAGTTACCGAGATATAGTGTAAAGCCACTGACAGTGCACCTGTGGTACAAGGCTTCAGTGCCTTCCATACAGTTAAACCAACAACTGCACATGCAAGGATCAAAGGTGGTGGTTTCTCGATCTACATAAATAACAAGCATACCTCAAATTTGGTTAAACAGGATGACACAATGGAGTTCTCCACATACAAATTACCACTGACAAGGTCCCATACCATACCCTAGCAAGACACAGGTCACCCTCCATGACCCAGGAAATCCACAGCTCATACTCAGATCTAGTGTTTACACTCACCTTTCAACTGAATACCATACTTATGGGTGATTTAGACTAGGAATCCTACATGACCCTAAATTTCTAGGCACAGAGATTCCTGGACTTTAGCAAAAACACCCTAGAACACGCAAGTGCATACATCCAACTACAGGTGCAAACATATTGGACCTGGTATCTAGAAATATGGCAGAATGCTACTCACCCCAAAGTATTGTGTTCTCTCTAGTGAGGTCAGACTATAAAGCTGTCTCCTTTGAGATAAAAATTAATTCTGTAACCCCAGTAAACACTGTAAAAGTTAGGAATTATTCCAAGGCAAAGTACTACTTATTAAGTGATAATCTGTCAAAATTTTAAGTCCCTTCAAACTCAGACAACTCAGCAGCCTATGCGGAACTGTTCACAAAAACAATTTACAACCATGTCTATAGTTCTATAGAGGCTGCTGCACCTAGCAGAAGTAAGCCTAAATCAAACTCAACAAACAAGCGACCCTGGTGGAATCAAATATTAAACTGGTTGTACAAGCTAAGGAAAAAGTTGCAGCTAATCTTAGAAAGTGCAACACTCAAGATGATAAAACTCTCTTTTCAACCTGAACAGACAACGAAGATAAAAATTTAGACCAACAAACTAATTTTGAGGGTGAGATAGCTTTCCAGGCCAAGGGCCACCATGAGGCCTTCTTTAACTATCTCCAAAACCTTAAAGGCAACACACAATGGTATGGTGATCTGGTTGTAAAGGAAGTCACATTCTCAGAGCCGGAAGATAAAGTAAATCTATTGTTTGATAAATTCTGCTCCAACTTCACCCCCCCCCCCCCCATACCATCAAACATAACCTCACCAATTATCAATACAGAGTAGGTCATAAATACACTCTCTAAGGCCAAAAACACTGCCTCAGTGGGCCCCGACAATATCATGGGATGCTTCCTAAACAGTCTGAAATATGATCCATCAGGGAAACTGGAATCACTTTTCAACCAGAGTTGGCAAACAGGCTTTGTGTCACCTGAATGGAGTGCAATGGTTATCTTTCTGCACAAGGGTGTACCAACAATGGATCCAGGAAACTACAGACCTATTAGCCTGGACTCAGCTACAAAGCCTTGGAAAGAATTATTAAGAAAATGATTAATAATGGCAAAGAAAACTTTCAAGGACTGGACCAAACCCAGTTTGGTTTCGTCAAGGGCAAGTGATGCCTATTACACCTGCTGGACTTGTTTTAAAAGGTCAACAAGTCAGTGGATTGTGCATACTGCCTACCTTGATCTGGCCAAAGTATCTGATACAATACCCCACTTGGGCATTGTTAATGGAATTATGCATAAACACCTACATAACAAGCTGGACAGCCAACTGTGTCACAGATAGGAATCAAGAAGTTAGGATTGGGGAGACCACCTCCACTAAGAGGCCTGTCACAGGTGAAGCCCCCTAAGGATTCCATGCTAGGTCTACTCCTCTTCTGTATCTACTTCTCAGAAGTCAAGGGCCTCTGGCTGACCAAGTTGGCAGATGACTGCAAACTAAGAGCAGTCATGGAATCTCCTTAAAAATCTTGCAGGATGATCTAACACAGACAGATAATGTGCCAAAGCCATGGCTTAAAACTCAGTGCAAGAAATGCATAATAGTACCTTTTGGGAAACTCGCTGCCCCTGGCAAACTACCTCATCAAAAAATGCATTTAAGAGTAGACTCAGTAGTCAGGGAATTGGAGACACATGTAGGTAGTAACCTGGCTTTTGACCACCATGTATCGAAGGTAGTAAGAAACTTATTCTATGCCACTCAACTTATCAGTAGGGGTATCATCATAGCACTTTATTCAGCCTTCATTAGACTTATTATTGAGTGCAACATCCCCTTTGGAATGAACTGGACCAGGCACATGCAACATAGAGGTTCATCACAGAAAGAATACAGGGTGTAAACAAAATGTCTTATGCAGATCATCTCAAAGCCCTGTCTCTGTTCCCTACAGACTGTTGAGAGGTGATCTATGATGGCATACAAGGCAACCTTCGACCCCACTCTGATGGACCTTTTGCATATCTGCAAAATTAACAGCTTCAGAACTACTACATCCAAGAACTTAAATTCTGCTTACAATATAAACACGACATGTTGAAGGGACAGGATGTGTCTCAGAATACCTAACCTCTGGAACCGCTTCCCATCCATATGAAGCAAAGCCCTTCTCTAAACCCATTTCAGGATCTACTGGACCAATGCATGGGAAACTGGACATTCACCCTTTGTCTGACACCTATGTTACTGATAGACAAATGCAGTAGTTAAATCATGCCTTACCTAACCATTTATGCCCTTAAAATAACCTCGAAAGCAAAATAACAAGTGGGAGACATTCGTGTTGCACGGCTTGGCTTGGACAATCCCCAGTAGTTGTTAGCCTAGTATACACCTACAAACCTACAGTTTTGTCTTGCTGACCTAGCATCCAAAAATGATCTACCACTTTATCTTGGGAATTTCAGCCTTTGGTCTTGTCCAATCTATCCATCTATCTACAACCCCTTATTCACATTTTTTGCACATGGAATCAGGACATCACTTCATAAAAGAAATTTAATAGCTGATACCGTCACAGTTCCAAGACTCCATAGTAAATGAGAAATATTTTACAATGCATCTCATTTGACTCTACTAGGAAAAAATGCTGCTCCACATTACTGCACTCTGCATTATAAGACAATCATTCATTCTCATTCATTCATTTGCCATTACCAGTTAAATGATATGATGTAGCTAAAACTCCACTACAGCTCTCAGTGGGTACAAGGCAGACAAATCAATCATAGACAGGATGCTGGTCTACTTTTTTTGAACAGTCAGTTCAGAGCATAGAACCTGACAGGCAGGAATGCCAATTGTCTTGCAACACTTTTTAGGATGCAGGAGGAAAGTGAAGCATCTGGGGTGGGGGGACATTAAGACAAAGGGAAGTATTCAGATTTTGCACAGAAGGTACTCCAGCCATGAACCAAACTGGAGAACCAAGCACTGTAACATAGCAACGCTAACAGCTGTGTCACTGTGTCATGTCATCATAAGATGTACAGTAAAATAACAAAACATTACAAGGCATGCTATGAAACTGGACTGCTAGCTATAAGAAAACAGTCAATTTTGGAAGACACTAACTATACTGCCTGCCACAAGATAAAGGAAAGGGTTGCATCGAACATTGCACTCAAAAGGTAGCCAACTTCTCTGGGGGGCACAATACTGTGGGGTCTAATTACAGAACAGATTTTTATTTAAGCAGTAATAAGACAGTAGTACTACGAAGAATGTACTGCCATGTAATACCAACAGGTACAGAAAACACTCATGTCTTGGTCAACATTCTCCAATCACAAAAAAAAAATGGTATGTATACTGTTGGTTGTGGTGTGGATGCTGGTGTAACAATTGCAATTTTGGCATTCATAAGCATATTCTTATACATTTTCTTATACTTTTATTTATACTGAACTATCAGTTAACAGCGAGTAAAATAATATATCGTCCAACATATACAAAAGAGAAAACTCCTTCTAAACTTACAATAAATGTGATACATGAACAATGACAACAGCCTTTACAGTTACAGTAACACAGCTGTCTTTCTAGGATATATCACAGTTCAGCTAGAGGCAGTTCTTTTGTTCATCTTAGAAGGGAAAGTTTATGCCAATCTGTAACAGGCAGCATTCCTTCCTATATGAAGTAGCACCCTTGTGATTGTACAAGAGATGCCTCTTGTTGCTATGAGATGCACACTAGATACCAGGAGATGTGCTTGTCTCTTCTACCATAGCTTTCCTCACTTACCTGAGAACAGTGAATTTGATAAAATCTGCTGAATCTAGAATCTTTTTCATGGAAGTGGCTTCTAAATAACTAGGAGCTTTAAATGGAACTCCAGGAGGCATGCCATCAACAACTACACAGCCAGGGTTGAGGGTGATCTTTCTGTATGGAACCTTAACTGGAAAATCTGCACCAAGAGCTTCACCTATTAAATAAAAAAATAACAATTATACTCGTACCAAAAGTGTCCTTTTTAAATGTGAATTAATTTTGTCAAAAGTATACATCAGAATAAATCCTGAAACCACAATAAAAACAAATAATGCAAAACAGTCTCTGTCAGAATCAGCCACCTATAATGAAAAATGCTGTTTATACAGTATAAAAATACAATGCAACACACCTCTGTTATTAATGCATATGCTCACTTTATATTCCTCAGGCAAAATACTTAAACTAATATTAGACAAACACATTTAATATGGTGTCACATGATGCTAGTTCAGCCCAAGTGTGTTTCAAGAGAGACTACTATTAGCAGGTAGCCACGAAAGGTACTGATATATCCAGGTGTCCTCAGTAAGGCAAAATTTTCTTCTTTCATGAATTTCCTGTGGGACTGCCCCCACCAGGAATAACAGGAACAATGCAGTCATATGCCTTACAGGTGATAGTCACCATCCCTCACCACCTACAGCCACACTGCGGTCACTGTCAGAGCTAGTCACCTTCATCCATTCATCAATCCATCCTTTTAATCTGAAGTTTCAAAGGGAAGCCCCAGGAAATGAAGCATCAGGTCCAAATAACCCCCACCCCCAATCTAAGGGGATATTCAGCTCAATAAGGCTGAACAGGGCTGGGGATGGGAGGGGAGTGTAAACATTTAGGATACACTCTCAGGTGGAGGTTAAGGATAATATACCCTGAGGAGTTGAGACCCTCCCATCTAAAGGAGGACTGGCATGGGTTAGAATCCTCACAACTTGAGGATAATTCCTGTTTCCACTAGGTCCAGAAAGCAGTGGAAACCATAGACTTATTTCTGATGAGGGCAGGCCAAAGCAAAACCTAACAAGCAAACAAAGGGAGGATCTTTCCTGCCAATCTTCCAATAAGCTACCCTCTATGACTTCATAGCTAATGCCAAAAGAAGACAGAAGATAAATGTTAATTCAGCCTCCAAAGATAGAGGGCACATGAATGCAGAAACTTTACCAATGACAGTAAGTACTGAGATCTGAAGTGCAGACCAAGGGGGCTGAGCACACCTATGTAGCTAATGAGCAATTCTGGGAAATGTCACAGGTGTTTTTCCATCCTTCAGAATAGGAACTTGCAAAAATAATGCCAAATTCTGATTGGTGGAGGCAGTAGCCCAAACCTAGGGCTCATCTTGGAAGGTGCTCCATGTTAAATCCTGTATTTCAACTTTAAATATTACACCACAACCACATCTTTTCATGCTATTTATAACAATGGCACAAAGTAGAACCTCTGAACCAATTTTGCTGGGAAACACCGACTCTGCTAATACATTTGGTTGGAACCCTTGATTTAGTTCATACTAGAAAGAGTGTAACAGTCCTGCTTTGGGTTTCCTGACTTTTATTAATTCTGCTCATTTACACTAAGGTCCTGGAAACTGTTAATTCTGTGAGGGATCCATAACTCTTCTAATCCTGTTGTGGCTATGTTGTTTACATAAATTCTTGCGTGTCTCAATGGCTCAGTTATTCTGCTGGCAGCCCTGACTGTTAATTCTGCTTTCTAAAATAGCAACTATGACCTTGCTATGGAGTTATGTATTTGATCTGGGAACTGTAAGTGTCAAACAATTCCTGAAAAACTTTCTTAGTGGTAAGCATTGGTACAATTTATTTTGTTGGCGTTTCCTTGTAAGTTATTTATGAGTTCAGGCTTGTCTGGATGAAAAAATACACAAGGCAGCGAAACAAGATGGTTAGGGCTAAAATGTGTAATGATGTTTGACTGACTTGTAGTGCACTAAGGCACAGCTTGGACTTCATATGCTAGCATGTTAATTCATATTTTGAGCAATGTATACGTAAGCATTTTGGTGGAGAAATGTACAGTGTACTTATCAACCCCCATTTCCACATTTTTATATAGGGTTGGGGGTGTTGTGTCAATTGTCGCCATGCACTGCATACAAGTTTGTTGATTTTTTTGGGCTAATGTTGATATATTTCTGTTCAAACTAATGAGATTTTGCCAGCATTCCATATTTGGTAATTTACTTGGGAATGTTACGCAAGGGTATTCATGTGAAGCCAGATATAAGCAAGCTTTATAACAACTGTATACCTTTATGAGATGAGAGAGGTGTGGCCTGTATTCCTCACAAACGAAAAAGAATGCTAAGTAACCTATCACATTTATTACTAATTTTGGGGATAATACAACATTTATTAGGAATTTAATACATAAACATTGGGATATTCTGCTGACGGATGATGGACTTAAAAGAAATTATACCTTCAAAATGCCTCATTTCTTACAGAAAAGGGAAAACCATGGCTGGCTGGTTTAATCATTATAAAAAGGTTTACTATACAGATGAAGAGAAATAGTCCAGCTTAGATGGACAAAGGTCAGTGGGCTATTATCTTTGCGGACATTGTAACGTTGTAGATTTGTTAATAAGGATAAATGTTTCACTTTGAAAAATAGTTCTATAATATTTGACATTTTGGTAATATTTTTTTAATAATTGTAATATAGACTGGGTGATATATCTCGCAACTTGTTATTGCTCAACATTTTATGTTGGGCAAACACAGTGTCCTTTTAAACTAAGAATGCCTGAACATTTGAGTGAAATTCAGTGTGGAAAATCCACAAATGATTTATATAAACATACTTTAAAACATGTTTCAGCACGATTTATGTTTACTGTTATAGAGTTTGTTTCAAAAACAAGTAATAAAGTGGGATGACATTCATTGTTAAATCGTAAGGAACAAATGTGGATTATAAGACTAGGGGGCTTACTTGCACCAGGACTTAATGAGCAGTTGTGATGGCCAATAAGTGTTCAGGAAACTATTTAAATTTTGCTACGTGATATTGTTCTACTGCAGTGATGAAGGCTTAGAGCCGAAACTGGTATGCTTTACACTAATTCCAGTACTTGGATGTGTCAATTATAATATCATGTATATGTGATATTAAAGCTTATTGTTGGAAAGCTGACAGAGGTTGCTGGCTTTTTTTCGTTTGTAGCATTCAGTTTTTTGGCCTGTGCACCATTCCGTACATGCGTGGGATTGTGCAAGCATTTGGACTTCCTCACAGACAGCACCATAATCTTTGTACTCCAATTCAGTAGGAGAAAATTTAAAGGAAGAGTGACTACAAACTCCAAAGAAAATGTCACTGTTCAAAGGGTCAGAACCCAATGAGGGTAGTAAAAGCAAGTTGGAAAATGGCAGATCGTAGACTTGCTAAAAAGGGTGACCAAAGGCACCAAGTTAAAGCTAATGGTGGCCGGTCAACAGACACAAAAAGTGTAAAATGCACACATCTGAGATTTATGCAAAAACTTAACTGTACAGACTGACTGCTGACAACATTTTTGAATAAAAATAACCCCAAAAAGGCTGAAATAAGGTATATGAAGTAAAACACTGACCATAATGAACAGATCCCATAGAATCAATCTATGGTGTGTGGTCATCGCAGGCCTGGTGGTAGATACTGAACTATTTCAACATAAAACTGTGAAGACTTTAAATGTCCCACTAGAACAGATGCATCTACTGACTGCAGCTACAACATGCAGAAGAAAAATTCTAAAGGCAGAAAAGCAAGGCATTTCCTTGGTACCCACATGGATACTTGAAAAAAAGTTAATTACAGCTAAGGAAAAAAAGAAGTTATGTACTTATCATAATGTGACATCTGAGTTGATGCTTTTCATTTGTCTTCAACGTGTGGGACTCTGATCTGACTTGGCCGTATACTGCAGCATTGGATCCAAAATGCAAGCTCCTCCCCTACCCATAATGCCCCACTCTCCCTCCTCCCCTCACAGATTGAGTTTGTTGCAGAACAGCACCAACCCCTTACAGCATAAAAACATTACATCCCTGACCAAAAAAGGCATTGGCACACACAGACACAGCTCTAGCCAAGATGCCACCTACGGCTGCCTCTGTCCAGTCCACTACACAGCCAAAAAGGGTAGGGGGAAGGACAACTGAAAACAAATGAAGAGCAACAACTCAGATGAACGCTATGCTAAGTACATAACTTCTTTATCTGAAGTTGTTTTCATTTGATCTTCAACCTGTGGGACAGAGTCACTAGCTACAATAACCTTGGGAGGCCCTCATGGAAGCATGTTCTGGAGCACAGTTGAGCCAAAAGATGCCTTTCTCCTGGAAAGAATATCCAGTTTGTAATGGGAAATAAAGGTATGTGAAGAGGACTAGATAGCAGCAGAACAGATACAGTCAATAGTGCCCGTGGACCAAAACGCCGCAGAAGTAGATACTGATCTGGTGGAATGCGCTCAGACAGAACCTGTTGACTGACTTGTAGTGCACTAAAGCACAAAAGGCCATAGAAATACACTCAGAAATCCAATGAGGAAGAGTAATCTTAGAAACAGGATTTCCCAGATGAGGCTTAGAGATGGACTCAAAGTTGATCTAACTTTCTCAAACTTTTGGTTCTAGGCAAATAAAAAAACAGCTGCCTGCGAACATCAGGTAAGTGTAAATTGTATTCTCCTTTGTTCTGGTAATTTGGGAAGAAAACTGGAAAATTAATAACCTGGTTAATGTTTACTTCAGAAGCCACCTTCGGTAAGGAGGACAGATTAGTTCGACCAGACACTCTGTCTTTATGAAAGACCAAATAAGAGGGCTTGATAGATAATGCCTGTAGTTCAGAAACCCTCTTGACTGAGGTAATAGCCACCAAAAAGGCAGTCTTCCAAGACAAGAATTGTAAATCAAAAAGTGGCAGCTGCTTCAAACGGAAGAGAAACCAAGGCCTGTAAAACCAAAGTTAGACCCCAAGGAGGCACGGGGTCCTTGTTAAGCGGCTGAAGAAAGGTACCCTTCAAAAAGCCCTTGTAGAGCTTGGATGAAGTCAAGGAAACTTGAATTCTCACCCACATGGAAACTAGAAATTGGTGCCAACTGAACTTTAATAGTAGAAGAACTAGCCACATTATTAAAAACATAGGCTAGAAAACCGAAAATGGCAGGGACTGGAGCTGTAAAAGGATCCAGATCATGCTGAGAAGCCCAGATCGAAAAATGTTTTCACTTGCTGGAATACATGTTCCTGGTAGAAGCCTTATGAGCCTCAATCAAAATCTTTTTGACAGGAGAAGACAGCCCGGGAGTCCTGGCCATCAGGAAAACTGGAGCAGCCAATCAGTGAGCTTCAGGCTGACCAAATCCAGGTAAGGACCCCTGACGGGTGAATGATCAAATCCAGAACTGGATCCAGGCTTCAGGGAGAACACACTAGATGAGACCTCAGAGTGAGGAACCAAACTTGACGAGGCTAGAATGGGGCAATGCGGGTTACTGAGCTCCCAAACCGTTGTGCTTTCTGAATAAACTTGGGGATCAGAGGAAGAGGAAGATAAGCATGAAGTATACTGGAGGGCCAAGCATGAACTAGGGTTTCTCTGGGTGACTCCCCTGGCAGGGGGGATCAGAGCGAAATACTCACTGCACTTCATGTTGGAAGGAGAGAAGAAGAGATTGCAAGGATGGCCCCACTTTTGGAAGATCATGTACGCTACTGACAAATTCAGAGACCACTTGTAAGGCATCAGAATAGATCTGCTGAGGCTGTCCGCTACAATATTGGACTTCCTCAGAATGTGCACTGCTACCAGAAAATGGTCAGAAGAGATCGCTCACTCCCACAATTTCATGGCCTTGTGGCAAAAGGGATGAGACCTGGTTCCCCCCTGTTTGTTGATGTACCAGACTACTGACATGTTGTCCGTCTGGATGGCAATCATCCTGGTATGAAGAAAGGCATTGAAAGCTTGCAAAGCCAAAATCACTGCCCTTATCTCCAGGACACTGATATGCAGACTGATCTTCAGGGAAGACCACATGTCTTGGACCGTTCGTCCCATGCAATGACACCCCCCCCCCCACCAGAGCAGGTATGTGTCCATCATCACAGTGATCAAGGGGAAAGGAAGAACAAATGTGCGGCCCAGAAGCAGGTCCGGGGACTGAAGCCACCACTGAAGATAGCCCCAGGAAACTCGGGGCAGCCGGACCAGATACAACAGTGGAAGGTCGAGAAGGGACCATTGAACTGCTAAGGCCCACTGAAGAATCCGCATGTGAAGGTATGCAGTTGGTAAGATGGCGACTGTGGCTGCCATGGACCCCAACGCCTGAAAAAACATACTTGCTGGGGGAAGCTGGGTCTGAAGGATAGAATTTATGTGATGCTGAAGTGACAAACTGTCTGGAGGCAAAAACACCCTGCCCTGTATCGCATCCAACCAAGCACCTGTGAAGTCCAACACCTAAACAGGTACCAGGTTCGACTTGGCAAGATTTACTGTGACGCCCAGGGAAGGGGCTAGGTGGTCAAGACAATCCCTGGCCTAAATCAGTCAATGCCTGGAGGGAACAGAAAGGAGCCAATCATTCAGGTAGGGGAAGAGCTGAAACCTGTGCAGCCGCAGTTGAGCCGCCACTACCGCTATCACTTTGGTAAAGACCCGAGGGGCAGTGGCGAGTCCAAAGGGGAGCACTCTGAACTGAAAATGATTGGCTCCTAGCTGGAAGAGGAGGAACTGTCTGGAACATCTGCTCAACTTGATATGATAGTATGCATCCTGAACGACCACCGAGCACATCCAGTCGTTCATCTGCAGAAAAGGCAGAATGGACTGCAGAGTGACCATCCGGAACTTTGTCTGGACAATGGATGGGTTCAGGGTAGAGAGATCCAGGAAGGGTCTTAAGTCTCCCATTTTCTCTGGCACCAAAAAGTACATGGAATAAATGCCTAATCCAGATTAGTCTGGGGGGAACGGGCTGGATAACTCGCTTTTCGAGCAGCCTGTCAATTTCTACAGCTGCCTCCTCTTGTTGAATAGGTGGAATGTCCGCGAGGTGTTTCGCCGGAGAGGGAGGATGTAGAAAAGGGATGGAGTAACCTCTGGATATGATATGCAGCACCCAATGATCATTCATGATGGACTTTCCCAAGCTGTTGGGTGCAGAGATAGATGCCCCCGACTGTCTCCAAAGATGAGTAGTCCGGCAAATTCCTCAGGATTGCTGAAAGGGTCTGTCCAAGAACGAATCGTGAGACCCCTGGTTCTTCAGGCCCCCCTCTGCCATGAGGGTGGCATCTATCACTTCCCCCTCTGCCCCTGGGGGAAGACGGACCCTGAGCATCCTGGAAAAAAACCTGAGACTTCCTAAACCACATGTTCTTAACCCCATGCGGATTCCTTGAAAAAGATCTTTGCAGAGTAGAGAAGCAAATCCTGATGGCAGACAAGGTCTTCTCATCTTTCTCTTTCTGGGTCAGTGTGTCATGAACAGTTTTGCCAAAGGTGAACCATCAAAGGGGGTGTTTGTGAATGACACCTTGAAAGATTCTAAAAAAGCACAAAGCCGGAGTCAGAAGTGCCGCCTAATGGCAATGCCCATCCCGGCAGCCCTAGAGGCACCCTCGGTTCTAAGAGAAAGCAACCTCATGGACATCTTAGAAACAGCAGTTAGGGTGGCCATGTGGGAGGAGCAATTAGGGTGGCCATGCAGGAGGAGAAAACCTTCTTCTCCTCTACCGACATGGACCCCAGGGCAGACTCAGCGACCTCCTTAACCAGGTAAACTCTGCAGTCTGATAACATGGAACAAATAATTCAGTGCAAGCAGAGCAAAGGTGACCGAAGCATACGCCCACTTCCAAAGTGGGCCACTGCTCTAGACTCCGTCTGAAGGATGGACCAAAGAGCTCTCCTGGGTCAGCTCCTTCTTGGTGGCCACCACAACCACCATGGCATCAACTGGGGAACCCTATGACCAATGGTGCCTGTCCAATGGAGCACTGAGAACAGTGTCTGGGCGCTTACGGATGGGCTCAACCATGTCCGGTTCCTTCCATGCCCTTTTGGAAACCAGACCCACCAAGGGATCAGCAGGGGGACACTCAAGAAGTAGAAGGTCCTGTGCCAAACACCTCCACGAATACAGACTTGTCGGGGTTGGGCTTGAGGGTAGACCACCTGTCTCTCTGGTGTAGGATTTACATGATGTCCCCAAATGAGACATCATCAGGGGGTGACCGAGGGGAACCCTCCCCTTCATCCAAGTCTGTACCATCAGTGAGAAACTCCAGTAGGGAGTTTAAGCGCCTCCTCTTGCACATATGCTTCTGAGAAGCCTCTTCAGGGGGAAACTCTGGGGAGGATTCGGAAGCTTTCTGAAGAGCAACCTCCTGGGCAGTCTGGCAAAAGGCTGTCCCTGTGGGGGCAGGACAGAAGAATACGGCACAAACAGGAGGAGCCAGGGCAGAATCTGAGGATGAAAGTGGCAAGGCTCTTGAAAGAACCAAGGGAACCCTCTCCACCACCTCGAATGTTGAAGGCGAGCAGACCCCAGAAGACAGCGAAGCTGGAGCAGACAATGTCTATGTTGGATCCTGCTGGGCCGCTGCTCCTGGCGTCGAGGAGGAGTTGGAGCAGAGTTTCTCGGCTCTGAAGCCCCGAGGGGAAGGGACCACTCTGAAATCCTCGCAGCTGACACCAGCCTCAAGAGGAAGGGACAACTCAGAAATCCTTGCAGTTAACGCCAGCCCTTCGGAACCAACACTCAAGCTACTGCTCCGAGAGTCAGTCTGCTCCGACAACACTGGAGCTGAACCGCTCAAGGTAACTGTCGGTGTAGAGATGCAAGGGATGACCGGCACTGATGCCTCATCTCTCAGAAACCTCGGACACAAAGACTCTGAAACAGAAGGGCAGATCGAAGTAGGAGATATCGGGAGGAAACCAAAATGTGTGCTTGCGGCTCCGGACAGGGATGGAGAAGGCAAGACTCCCAGGTGAATCTGGGCCCAAAGAAACTTCAACATCATCCTGTCCACCTTGGCTTCAAACAGGGTCCAAGTGGACCAAACAGAGGAAGCCACCAACCCCGGCTGGCAATGATGCTGAGGGGAGGCCGAGGCAGGAGACCTAGGCCAAGAACTCTCCAGCTCAGGGGAGAAGTGAGGGGACCAGAGCCAAGGAGAACCATGGGCAAGCTTGGGCCTAGACTTGAGTGGTTCTGCTGAGAAAGACCGCTCAGGAGATTTCTTCCTCACCCGATCCTGCTCCTTGTGTCTGGCCCTCTCTCCATCTCTGGACATCTTGGCAGGAGTTTGAGTCCCAGACACTGGGGAGACGGAACAACAGGCTTCGGTGGGTGGTGGAAGTAGGCCCTTCAAAATGAGCTCATTACTCCTGTTGAAAAGTGTGTGGGGGTTGAAGCCCGCACAAATTGAGCAGGAGGAATCTAAATGGGGAAACCCCAAAACACATCACACACAGAGTGTGGGCATCAGATGGAGGAATCTTATGCCCACACTCCATACACTTCTTGAACCCCGGCTTTGGAGTCTCGGCCATAGGGACAAGAAAAAAATCCAGTTGCGCGTACACACACACACACACACACACACACACACACACACACACACACACACACACACACACACACACTCTCTCAAAAAAAGAAAAAGAAATTAGAGAGAAGATAGAGAAGTAGCAGGGTAAGAAAGGCAGTAGAAAAAGGGTAGTTAGAAGCAGGAAAAGGAAGGTAAGACCCAAGAAAAACTTACAACTACTGAAAAAAACCTTGGAGAAGCCTGGAAATAACTGCAACCCGTGCTGTTTGAAATGAGCGGCAAATGAGATCTGGGGGAAGGAGGGACAGCGGGGCATCATGAGTAGGGGAGGAGCTTGGATTTCGGATCTGATGCTGGAGTATACGGCAGACTAGGATCTGTGCCGGATCCAACTCCTACAGGTTAAAGATCAAATGAAAACAACTTCAGATCAAATATTATTGCCTCATGAAATGCTGCTTAAACCCATACTTGATAACTACAGAGATCGATCTGTTAGGCAGCTGAATTGTGGTTATCTGAGAAGAAAAGGAATTACAATGGACCAGCTATATCAGTTTCTACTAGCTATCAGCTGTTTCAAGTGCCAGGGGAAGTCATGAACGTGACCATCTACAAACCAAAGGAGCAAATGATCAACATTAGTAGGTCAGAGATGAGGATGGACAAGTAAATGAAGATCAGAGTGGAGCCCCTCCAATTAGGCAATCAAAAGGAGTCAGTAAAAAGAAAAGAAAAAACAAAGTGAGAGTAGTAGAAAGAGGTCACATGCAGGATAAAACTGAGCCAAGAAGGAAGGGAGGCAGTAACTCCAGACTAACATCCCTCTAAGATGAGAATGGAAGAAGAATTAGATGAACTAGGCAAAAAGGGACAGACGGACGTTTCAGTCAGGGTGAGAAGAAAGACATGGAGTGTATATTTAAAGAAATCTCTGAACTCTAAGGGAATATGTATAAAGAAATAGCTGAAAAGGCTGGAAAGATTCCAGTAAGAAAACAAATGAAAAGGAAAGCCCTTTTGAGAATAAAGTTAAAAAAAGTCAAAGCAAACGCAGCTGAGTGGTCAAGGTGGGTCAATAAGTCTAAAAGGTAAGACTTTAGAGGGCAAGGTGTCTCGTATGTATTCGTTAATTCCATTAGGTAGACACAGATGCAGGAGGAACTACAGTAAGGCATCAACAGTGACTATTCTTGAGAAAATAAAATGTGATGCAAACTTCAGAAGTATCCAAGTGAAACACAAAAGTATAAAGCCCATCACCACCCATACGGAGGGATCACACTACAGCAGAAACACCACACACACGTGGTAGGCAGAGTACAGGAAATCACTGAGTAAGGAAGAGCAAAGGGAAGTTTCTAAAGACACATATGCAATCTGAGAAGGGTGACAGCAGGACTTGCAAACTATAAAAATAAGAAGCGAGATGCTTCAAATGAATAACACAAGATCACAAGAACACCAATAAATTGAAAGCAATATGTTTATGGTGCAAGTTCAACCCAGTTTTAGGAATGAACTGGGGTACATTTAGTAGGAATCTACTGCAATAACTTGAAAAAAGCAGGGAGATATGTGCACAGCATTCTCAAGGGAAGCAGGAAATATGGGACTTATTTCACCACACAGCTCAGAACTGGTAGGAAATTGGGAAAAGTAGGGATTCAGGAAGAAAGCAAAAAGAACAGGTGACAGAGAGGGAGAAGAAGAAAAAAAACTAAGCATCAGGAAGTGTCCTATAAAAGAAATGGACCATGTAAAGGGTAAACAGACAATGGGTGATGCAATGATAATTTTTTCATAAAGGGATCACATGACTAATGAATGTAATTAATACTTAGGAGGGTAGGTGGATAATCTGACAGGAAAGCAGAAAACGTGGAGGACAAAGCAAATACACAACAAATGGTAAGTGTACAGGCTCCTATACCCATATTTAAGACCTGGAAGGAAACTGATAGTAATCCTGAGGTAGAAGTAATGGGGTATTACGATGCAGCACTTAGAGAACACACCTAGGTTAAGTAGGCTGATGTAATGTAATAGTAAGAAACAGAAAAGTAGAGTTGTGTACCTACCATAAATGTAGATGTTCGAGTGTATTCACTGTTGCAGTCATTACACTTGGGTTATCCACCGGCAGGCTACCCGCAGTCGGCCCCAGTTCCAAAGTCTTGGTCCGGCGTCGGTTGCTGTCGCCTCTTCCCTGACGTCAGTGCACCACGGGTATAAAAGATGCAACAGACGCCATTTTCTTCAGTTTTTCTTGCCCCAGATGTCAGGTGCCCCCAGATAGGAAGGCTGGAAAAATAAAATTATGCCAAAAAGCATGCATGTACTGATATGAACATTTCCTTCATCTACAAGCAAATACACCAAATAGGTTGTATAGAGTTGAGAAGTACAAAGAAGTCCCAGCAATGAAAAGGGGGACGGTGGGTGGGTAACCTGGACTGCAACAGTGAATACACTCGAACATCTACATTTATGGTAGGTACACAACTGTACTATGTTCGTGTTTCACTGTTGCAGTCATTACACTTGGGTAGAATCCCAAAGCTGAGGTTGGGCGGCTGGGTCTAAATTGGATTTGGAGAGGCTACCAGGCCCTGCAGGACTGCAATAGCAAAGCCTGCTCTGGATTTAGAGTAGAGAGGCAAGTGGTAGTGCTTGGTAAAAGTGTGCACTGAGCTCCAGGTTGCAGCTTCTAAAATGTCTTTGGTTGGTACTCCTCTGAGAAAGGCTGCTGCTCTGGTAGAATGTGGCCTAATGACCTTAGGCACCGATTTGCCATGTTGTGCATAACAGAAGCGGATGCAGTGTCCCATCCATTTAGAAATTGTCTGCTTTGTGATAGGCTTTCCTTGTGATCCTGCAGCATAGGCTACAAACAGTTGCTCAGTTTTTCTGAAAGCTTTTGTTTTGTCCAAGTAGAATCGTAGCTGTCTGTGTATATCCAAAGCGTGCAGAAGTCTCTCCCCTTTATTCTGGGGATTTGGGTAGAAAGTTGGTAAATGAATGGTGTGGTTCAGGGCCACATTGGAAACTACTTTTGGCATGAATGTTGGGTTTGTCCTGAGAGAAACCCTGTCCTGGTGAAAAATGATGAAAGGTTCCACAGCCATTAATACCTGAAATTCTGATACTCTTCTTGCTGAAGTAATTGCTAGGAGCAGAGCAGTTTTCCATGATAAGAATTTTATATCAGCTGTGCTGGCTGGTTCAAAAGGAGGCAGTGCTGTTGTTGTGTCTTTCGGCTTTTCCCGGTTAGGGGTCGCCACAGTGGAACTCCGGTCCGCTAATGATTGGTAGTTGATTTTTACGTGCTGAGTTACCAGCCCTGAAGCACAACCTTCAATGAAGGTACGCCCATTCACGCATGTCTCCATACAGAAGACACTCTAGCAGAGAATCAAACTGGACAGCGTCTTACTGTGAGGCGACAAGCAGCACCACCACCGCAGATTAAAAGGAGGCAGTGTGAGTTTTTCTAAAACAAAATTGAGATCCCAAATTGGTACTGGTGCTCTCCTTGGGGGTCTTATGTTTTTTGCCCCTCTGAGGTACTGTCTTAGTAGAGGATGTGAAAAAATAGGAGGTTCCGTATTGTAATTAGCTGAAATGGCAGAGGCATGGATTTCAATTGATGAGAAAGATGGGCCTTTGTCCAGCATCTCAGTTAGGTATTGTAAAATCTGAGGTATATTTGGAACAAGAGGTTCGAGCCCTTGTGCCTGGTTCCAAGCACAGAATCTCTTCCATTTTTCTGCATAAGATTTCCTAGTGCTGGGCCTCCTGGCTTCTAAAATGACATCCATAACAGCTTTAGAGAGAGGCGCAGTCTGAGTGGCTACATTATCTGCCATGCTGCCAGATTTAAGGTTCTGAGGTGACTGTGCAGAATCTGATTGTTTTGTTGAGTCAAAAAATTAGGAATTTGAGGTAAAGGCCAAGCTGGGCCCTGAGAAAAGGACTTTAGGACTGGGTACCAGTGCTGGCGTGGCCAGTCTGGGGCAATCAGGATCATTGTTGGCCTTTCTTGTCTGCCTTTTAGGAGCACCTTGGTAAGAAGAGGCATTGGAGGGAAGGCATAGACTGTCAGGGCTTTCCAGCTGAATGACAGAGCATCCACTTTCCATGCTTGAGAGTGATATGTTCTTGTGCAGAATTTCTGTAGTTGGCAGTTGTGAGGGGAGGCAAAAAGATTTATGTCTGGGCGTCCCTATTTCCTTGTTATCATGCTGTACACCTGTAGATTTAGTTTCCATTAGTGAGGGTCCATGAGATTTCTGCTTAGATCGTCTGCCAGTGTATTTTTTGTTCCTGGCAGGAATTGTGCCTGCAGATGTATCTGGTAGGTTAGTGCTGTGTTCCACAAGGTCATGGCTTGCCTGCATAAGGGGTAGGAATGTGTGCCCCCTTGCTTGTTTATGTACCACATAACTGTGGTATTGTTCGTCTTTATTAATAGTTGTCCAGGATGTACTAGGTCCTTGAAAGCTGTCAGGGCATTCTGTACAGCTAGCATCTCTTTCTGATTGATGTGAAGATGCATCTGTTCCTTGGGCCATGTGCCCTGAATACATTTTCCTGCCATATGTGCCCCCCGGCATAATCCGATGCATCCGTTGTTATTGTCTGCCTGGCTGTGGGTAAGGTGAAAGGCTGTCCCTTGTTGTGGTGACAGGCCTGGGACCACCATCAAAACTCCTGTTGTAGGCAGGGAATTAAAGTTATAATTGTCTCCAGGCTGTGACAATGTTGAGTCCAAACACTTTTTAGATACCATTGTAGTTTCCTCATATGCAGTCTTGCATATGGAATTAGTAGAATGCAGGACGCCATGAAGCCCAGGGCCTGCAGAATTTTTCTTGCAGGGAGCTGGGTCTTTGTTGCCATCAGTTGAAAGTATTGAGTCAGTTGCCTTTGTTTGTCTGGCCTGAGATAAGCCATCTGGGCAGTTGTATTTAAGCTTGCACCCAGGAATATTATCTCTTGAGAGGGCACTAGTTTTGATTTCTTTTCGTTTACTGTGTACCCTAGGCAAATTAGTAATCGTTCTACAATGCCAGATGCTTTAGTAGAATGTCCTTGCTTTCTGCTTAAAAAAGGCAGTCGTCCAAGTAGGGATATATTTGAATTCCTTTGTGTCTGTAAAATGCAATTACTGGTGCCAGGCATTTTGTGAAGACCCTGGGCGCAGTAGATAAGCCAAAGGGCAGTGCAGAGAATTGGTAATGCATTGAGCCTGCTATGAATCTGAGGTATCTTCTGCAAGTTTGCCTGACTGGGACATGCAGGTATGCCTCCTTGAGGTCCAAAGTAACTAGCCAAACCTTCTTGCCCAACATGGGTAGAAGCTGCTGTAGTGTTAACATTTTGAATTTTGGAACATCCAGGAAAGTATTTAGGATTGACAGGTCCAGTATTGGTCTCCAGGCTTTGTCCTTTCTGGGTACTAAGAAAAATCTTGAGTAAAATCCTTGCCCCTGTTCTTGCTGTGGTACTCTTTGAATATCTCCCAAGTCCATGAAAGCAGCAATTTGTTTTTGCGCCTCTGCCCATTGGTTTTGTGGCAGGTCTGGCATACCTCTTGATTCTGGAAGTGTGTGAAAGTGGAACCTGTAACAGTGAGAAACAATATTCAGTACTCATTTGTCCTGGGTGATTATGTGCCAATTTTTTGAGAAAAGTCCTAGCTTTACCCCTAGGGGTGCTGCCAAAAGGTAAGTGCTTAGCATCTGTAGAGGGAAGTCATTGGGACTGTTTCCTATAAGGTTGTGATTTGTCTTCCCCTCCTTTGGGGGCTGAAGCACCCCATTGTTTAGGTCTAGAGGAGCCTTGGGGCTGAGATCTGCCTCTTGGGTGTCTGTATCTGCCTCTTTGTGGCCTGTCTGACACTGGAAAGGACCAATTTTTTGAAGGCCAGTTTCTGCTAAACCTAGGTGGTTGAACCTGTAAGAAATGCTTTACTGTCTGCATTGATTTTGCTTTATCCTCCATTTTCGTTAACACCTCTTCTGCCTTAATACCAAACAAAGTATCAAGCTGTAGTGGAGCATCCAATAATTTTACTTTAACATGGTCAGGTAAACTTTATTCTTTCAACCAAGCATGCCTTCGAATAACAGAGCCTGTAACTGTGGCTCTACAAGAAGCCTCCAATAAATCAAAACCACATTGTAAAGTATGTTTTCCCACTTGTTCAGCTGCATGCAATAAATCCTGCATTTCCTTACTGTCAGGACTTCGAGATTGAAACCATTTTCTGCTTTAACAATGACATGAGGTACTGTTGATATTTAAGCATGTGAAACTGGCAGTTTAAAGCCCTTACAGCTAAAGTAGCAGAAGTGTAAACCTTTTTCCCCCATCTGTCCAGAGCTCTGGAATCCCTATCCGAGGGAACAGGATTTTTAGCAGTGGAAGCCTTAACCCCTTTAGGACCTTAGAAATTGTTTCTGGATCTGCAGCAGGGTTTTTGTAAAGAAATTTATGAGAGTCAGGGACCCTGTAGTACCTGTCTGGCTTGACTGGTGCAGGGGGGTAAAGAATCAGGTGTCAAACTGGATTCAGAGAAAACATCATCAACAATATCAAGCACAGGGGGAATAGCCAGGGGCCTGTGCTGGGGCAATAAAAGAAAGTCTCTGAGCCTTTTCTTGGATTCTGAATAATCCTGGCTCTCCAAATGGAAATGCTCCCTCATGGTGTGCAGGGATTCCCCACAAGAATAATCCTCAGGCGGAGAGGCTGAAGGTATAGACTCTTCTGCATCAGAATCCTCATAGGGAGGGAGAGAATATCCCTGATCAGAAGAGGAATCAGGAAATAGAAACCTGGTCAGAGGAATCATAGTCAGTGTCTTGCCTAGGCCTTTTGTCAGGAGGGGGATGGGAACCCCTGATTAAAGTAATTAGGTCTTCGGCCATTTTAAGCATCTGTTTCTTTGGCATGGATGACTTTTCAGTAGAATGCTGTACTTGTTTCTTTGTCTTTAATGGTGTTTTTAACTTTGCCTTAGCTGCTGTAGTGGGCTTAACTGTAAGCTGTGAAGGTCTGAAAACAACCTCAGAAGCCGATGCCTGCTCAGTGGCTCTAGACCCATCTGAGGAGATAGTTTCCGTAAGCCCAATACTTTGCGTTTCCACAGGCCTCAGTGTCTCCACGTGTCTGTCGGATATGGCCTGTGGCTCTGAGGTAGCGGGTGTCAGGGGCTGCAAAAGCGCCTCACTGAGAACTGCCCTAGAAGAGGCTTTGTCGTCAGTTTTGGACCTCGGATGCCTGTCCTTTTCTTTGTCTTTGCGTTTTTTATAAATTCCAGTCGTCGGTTGTTCTGACGGCATTATGTAATTAAACCTTCAGCCAAAATAATGTAAAGCAAAATCAAACTGACGTTTAATAGTGTGTTTATTGAATCTAGCACAAAACCGACAACTGGTAACGTCGTGGTCAGGGCCTAGGCAAGGAATACAGTAAGAGTGAAAGTCCTTATGATGTATTTGCATCCCACAAGAGATACAATTATTAACTTTTACTGACATCGGTCTGGAACAAGAAAAAGTTTCCCCAACAGGGTACTTAGCTTTATTGAAGACTTTGGTTCTGAAACTCAATATCGAAAATCTCAGGAGTTGGCCGACTGGCACTTGCGAACTGCTTTTGCTTTGGGCACCTTGCAAGAAAGACCGAAGAAAATGGTGTCGGTTGCATCTTTTATACCCCTGGTGCACTGACGTCAGAGAAGAGGCGACAGCAACTGATGCCGGACCAAGACTTTGGAACTTGGGCCGACTGCGGGTAGCCTGCCGGCGGACAACCCAAGTGTAATGACTGCAACAGTGAAACACGATGAACATCAATTAAAGGCAATAATGGCTTAAGCTGACTGGGTAGAATTTTGTCAAGAAAGCATCAATGAATACCAATTAAAATCCTCTGTAGAAAATTATGCCTACATAAGTTGGTCGGACTGCACAATCACGCAGTCAAAAGGCAAATTATTAGAAAAGTAGGCATCAAAGACAAGACCACATCAGATCATATGCTGGTAGTTCCACTACTCCAGCAGGAGATTAAAGGGCAAGGGAGAGGGACTGCAGATGGTGCAGCAACAAATGGGAAATATCAAGAAAAGAGAAGCTCAAGAAAGCTAATAAGCCACCTGCTAGAGGGGAGGAAAAATTACATATTCGGCACTTTTTGTGCGATGGGATTAACAGTGATGTTGATGGAGGAGTTGGGAAACTTAATACAATGTAGGAAGAATATGAGCTACAAGAAGGAATTAAAGTTTCAATATAAACAAGGGATAGGAAAGGTAAAAACTGACAAAAGTGACTCAGGTGCAGAAATAAGGACTACAAGTGACAGAAACAGAGAAATAAATGACCAGCTAAAGGAAATTCTAGTGTGAACAGGGGCAAATGATGGGTAAATAGTTCTCATTGACTTCAGACAATAAAGTAGAGAGAGACTACAGTAATGGTTAAGTGTAACTGTGAAGAGGACAAAGGTTAAAGATCAAGTCACAAAACAGTACATATCATCAAAAGTGTGTTCAACCTGGTAAAATGGATTTCCTCTGCATAATTATGGAGGGAGTGTGTATTAAGTGAAAACTTCATGAACACTGTTATGATCCTATGCAGAGACCCATAACTAGAGATAAAAACAAATGGGAGAATGTCAGAGATAATGCAGGTAAAGAAGGAAATCAGGCACAATGTTACCAGACATATTATTGTGAAGAAGTGCTAGCAATGAGAAGGAGGCGGCCAACACTTCAGGTAACTGAAAAAGATACCAAGAAAACAATTTTCCACATCTGCTAAATGTATTTTACTACCAGATGACATGGAAGAGGTAATAAAAGTTGCTCTAGCAGAATTTAAGGAATTTCTAAAGGAGTCAGGTTTAGATTGAAATAATAAGAAAACACTGATTATTAAAGCTACAAAGAGATAGAAAAGGGAGGGTAATGACAAGGTACAGGTAAAGGTGTGCACCCTTGTGTGACACTGAAATTCAGAACCCAGTTTGTCTATTAACCACCTCCTTACCCAATCCTTTTTATACTTTCCATTCTGCATAGCACCCTTTTCCGACTGCTACTATTGTATTGATCATTTACACTCACTGCTACTTCTGTTTCGTAACTACAGAAAGCCTCATCAGTGCTCTACCCCCCATTAGTCCACCTAAATAAATATATGCATTAATGTACTGGCAGAACATAAATGTGTACCTGTGTGTTAAACCACTGTTTACTTTACTCATCACTGACAACATGAATGACTGTTGGCTTGGATGGTTTGGACAACTGGAACCAATGTGTGGCGCATTCAGCTGGTATCGGTAAGAATAACACAACATGCACACAATGGAATTGTTAAAACAACCTTCTTAATCCTACATAAAGTCTGTAAAAGCACTAAAACCACAAAACAGACTCTGTGCCTACTATTTGGGGAGACGTGTTCTCTGGAAACTGATGATAGCAGGAGTGAGAGGCTGGCATAATGGTTAAGGTGTTTACCTTACAGACACAAGGTGCACGGTTTGATTCTTACATGGGGTAATGGGTTAGGCTTAAAATAGCCCACAAGGGCAATTAGCCTAGTACTAATCTATGAACCTATAAAAGAAGAAAGGGAAATACTAATGCAAAGAAGTGGAATACGGATGGAATGTTGAGTGTAGATGAGGTTTTGGAGTGGGACATCAATGTATTATGACTGCACGGAGCCTGCGAGGGAGGCCCTCAGGCTGAAACATCAGTATGTTAACATCAGCCTTGCTACCTCCAGTACTTTCCTAAAATGAGACCAGAAGAGCATCCACTCTTGAAGACTCCTTATTTTACCACCCAAGCAAACTTGAATATGAAAGAGGTTAGGAACCTTAGCAGTGATAAGCACTCTCATAGACTGAGTCACAAATGAGGTCCCAAACTAGCAGAAGTATCATACAAGAGAAAAGCACAGCATGAACCCTAAGCATGTCCACAAATCATAGCTATTGAAATGCAGTCTAACCAGCTGTACATGTTGATTTATGCACAGTTGCTGCTTAAAATAATATGTACTACTTCTTTCGGCTTTTCCCGGTTAGGGGTCGCCACAGCAGATCAGCTGTCCGCTCATGATTGGCAGTGGAATTTTTTACAGTGTCGAGTTAAAAGAATATGTACTACCCAGTGCAAATTAAATTAATTTGTAACCTCCTTCACCTGTTTACTGTTTTGGTACATTCTGAGAAAAATGTTGGTTAACTTCAACTAAAATAAATACAACCTTGAAAGACTTAACAATTTTGTAGACCAGTTACTGTTTAGACATTATTAAATAAAAAATTAACAAGTGACAACAACCTTAGTTACATGACAGTTTTGTTTATCAATGCAAACTCTGCCTTCCTTACCCAAATAAAGCTCTTTTAACCAAAAATTAAAATTCAAGATGGCTACAAAACATGGAAACACTAGTAAGAAGCTGAAAAAAAATAGCTCCTGTTATGTCAGAAGACTTAGTAAATAAGAGAGAGAGACAAGAGATGTGGGCTCTACTTCCCATGACGTCTATATTTCAACTGATTTTTTTTTCTAAATTGTATATCGTGTCGCATGCAAGTCACTGTAGGTAGCTCATTAGATTTAAATGTATATATCTCACATTTAATATCCCCTTAATTTTAACTAATAGACACACACACATGCATCTGTAATAAGTGGTCGAAATACTAACATTGCATCAATAGTGATCAACAAAAGCATTTTCTATAACTTGCTTGTAAACAGAAATTAATGTAGGGGTAGGTATTTGAACATCCTGTTAGAAGTGAAAGAATTATGTGATGAAGATGAGAGCTGATTTTCCTCCCTTTCTAATTGGGAATAGCAATATAAAGGGTGCTCTTAAATCCCATCATGTGAAGAGATAATTATGACTTTCATGCACATATACAATTTACTTTATTGTTTATTAATGTCATTTTTACTCAGTTATTGCCTTTATACTGTTTTACATCTTTTTATAGGAGGGGTAGTCACTTTGAATGTGATTTTTTCTCATGTGAACACACAGTATATGTATTTCACTACTTGCATCATTTGTAGTCTTGTTACTGACGAAGTCCATGTTTTAGGGGAGGTAGCAACTAACTCAGGTTATTACATTTGAGTTAATAGTTGAAAATTTCTTCTTTATTAATTCATGCACTTCGGTGAAAATAGTCCTGGAGGTTTGTACTCAACTCCTGATGAATACTTTGAGCTTTCTGACAAAATCAAATTGTAGTCTCACAATTTGAACCAGTGTTCATATCTCTGCAGACATGCGGTTTAGTAAAGAAATATAAATGACAAACTGTTCAGCACAAACTGATCTTTAAATAATTTATTTATTTTCAGTTTGATGACTGGGGAAGTCCACTGGGCCTAGAAGAGCCCGTTTTCATTGGAGGCCCGGGGAGAAAAGCTCCACTGGCAATATAAAACGAGAATACAAAGTTCATAGATAATTATAAACATGGATAGAAAGTATAATACATACATTATTGAAAGAGTAGAAAAATGTACAATTGCTGGAATGCATATGACTACAGAGTAGCAGTAGTTTCAGGGAATAAAATACCACATTCAACAATGTGTCTGTAACTAATTTAAACATTTGGAGGATTAAGGGTTTCTATATATAAAGGAGTAAGTAAAGGCAGAAAATGGATTTACAGAAAGAATATGTATATAGTAGAGAGTAGGTAGCATGTGGGAAGATAATACCAGTGAGTACAGAGAAGATGTACATATGCATTCAGAATGGCATTCAGGCTAGTTATTGAGGAGAGCATTAACAGTAAAAGACTGTTTCAGAAGTACAAAATTCATGGAAATGGAGTAAGAGGGAAGAATAGCAGTTTTGCAGTAGAGTTAGTGATATAAAGGTGTGGTAGGGTGTTGGTGGGGAGTAGAGTATGGATTGTAGTAATGGATATCAGTGGAGGGGTTCAAGTGAGGGAACAGCAAGGGCATACCCACTTAGAGGATAGGTAAGAGTGTAGGAGGAATTTGAAGTTGGTGTGATTTGGAGTCTTTTGAAGGGGAGGGGGAGATAGTTCCATAGTTTGGCTAAGGACTATGATAGCAGATGTTGCCCAAGGGGGTCGAGAAGGTTGATGGATTAGTAGGAGATTTTGATTTTCTGACTGGAGTGAGCGGGTTGGAATGTAGGGGGTTAAGGAGTTGGAGAGAGTGGGGCAGCTGGAAGGTTTGAAGACAAGTTTATGGGCTCTGGAGAGTTTGAGAAAGATTAAATAGCTCAAGCCTTTATAGTGACTGGATTGAGTTGCAGTGATGAGATGAGATTTTGGAGTTGGTGGTGAATTTGCAGATTTTATTGTAGCATGTTTCTAGTTTAGTGCTCATTAGATTCTAGGTATTGAACAGCATTTTGCAAGTCATAATAAACACAGTAAATATTAACTTTGTAATATTTTGTAAAAAAAAAAAAAACTTACACAACCTCAAGTAACTACTCACACTGCACACATACTGTCAAGCAGTATTATGCTCATCAATCTGTGAGACTTCATACAAAGTTAAACAGTATTGCCTGCATTCCTTAATTGCTGTGATATTTAAAAAAATGACAATGCAAATAAATAGTATATAAACAATAATTAATGTCTCTTAAACAGCACAAGCAAGAATTCAAATATAGGAGCAGTTGTGCTGCACACCATGTAAGTTTTAAGATGGTTTTAAAATTATTAATGCATACATGAACAAGTTAAATTAGATGCCTAGAAGTACTGGTAGTATGCAACTGCAGAGGCATCTGGAAGCAACATTAAGCTCTAGGGACCTAAACTTTGTCACCACAATAAAAAGAACATGCTGGAGGGATTGATTCCTGTCCCAGAGACTTCTCATACTCTGGAACAAATTTCCTAACTATATCAAACAAAGCTCCTCATTAGCACTCTTCAAGAAAAATCTTGATGATTGGATGGGAGATAGGAAATTCACCCCGGGGATGACTTCTGTGGCTCTGCTTGACAGGTGCACGTGAAAATAATTTTCTTGGGTGGCAAAAGCCAGGGTACCGTTTGGTTAGGCTTATACAGGCCCTAGGGCCAATAGCCTAGTACCTACTATGAACCTGTAATGAGTTATTTTGTGGAATTGTTTTGTTTGTGACTTGCTGAAATTGGTTTACAGGGAAATAATTTTGCAGCATTGTCACTCACGGGTCTATATCAGATCTTAGAACACTTAGGGTGTCAAATGCCGAAACGTCGATAACTAAAGGACAAAGTCTAATAAACGTGACAGGCCAATTATATGAATTTTTCCCAGGGAAAAAATTCATGTGGCCAAAAAAAAAAAAAAACCCTCTATATACCAACTCCGAGATCCTTGTATATTGGGGAAAAAGGCAAATCCCATATGACGGTCAAGCAATTTTTTTCCCAGGGAAAAAAATTTGCATAATTGGCCTGTCACGTTTATTAGACATCGACATTTAGGTGTTGACGTTTTGGCGTTTGACAACCTAAGCGTTCGAAGATCTAATATAGACCTGTCACTCACAGAGGGGAGCTGGGGAATGGTCATCGGACCCAGTCATCTAGGAGGGGGAAGATCTGGTCTCTTCCCACAATGTTTGGTATGCTGCCACCATGGCTATATGTTCGGTGAACACCCTGGAGACTGAGATGAGACCACTGGGTAGGCACAAAACTGAATACATCTGGCATTGGTCTGAAGTATAAAAGCCTCCCTAACTCTCTGGCTATTTTGACATGCATGTAACAATCTTGGTAATTAAGCAAGGATATACAAATCTTCACTGGCAAGGCATGGAAGAATAGGGCTTCACCAAGGCCATACAGGGTGTCATCTTGGGAATAAACTTTTTTTTAGATTGCTCAGGACTACAACCAGCCTGCTGTCCTTTGTTTTCTTTGGAAGAAAAAGGAATAATGAATAGTATCTGGACCCTCTCTCACATGGTGGGACCTCCTGGATATAGTTCGTTTTGTCAGGAGGTGCAATACCTCTTCCTTTCTTCTTCATTTTGATGTGGTAGAATGTCTGGAGGAGACAGAGAAAGGACTGATGGAGAAGAACCAGAAATGGGATTCTGTACACTCTGGAAATAACATCCCTGATCCACCTACCCTGCACAATGGCCTCATAGTAAACAGCTGGTGGGACAAATGAGCCTCGACTGCCTCTAGAGACAGAAAGTTGAGCAAGCCATCATGGCTGCTACTTTTTTTTTGGTACTCTGATTATGGAAAAATCATGACAGGCTTGAGTTTTTAAACATACTACCACTATCGTCAACCCTGTCTGAACTATACCTGCTTCGGAACCTTTTGACTCCTAGCAAACAGGCGTTGTTGCATCTGGAAATGGATCCCAATATCTTGTCCACTTTCTTTTTGAGTTTTTCTCTCACATGAGGACTGAACAGGTCAGTACCATCGAACAGGGCACTAAGAAAGCATGCCTGGAAATTCTTGAGAAAGTCAGAAATGGCAAACAGTAAGATCTTTGCCTGCTGCCCTGGCTACTCTATTCAATGCACTGGATGCAGGGTAAGATTAGAAACGGTCAAAAATCATTGCTGTATGGGACATCAGTTTGCTCCTGTATTCATTTTCTCATTTGGAAACTAGTTCACTCCCTTGCCTTATTCTTCTCCAAACTCCCACTAGAACCAAAGCATATGAGATAAGTAGCTAAGCACAGTCACACAGAATGTGAACAATGCAAAGAACTACTGCCCAAAATAACCTAGGGCTTTCAGTTCCCTGTTTACAGGGTGAACCACTGAATTCTTGGGTGAAGGTTCCACTTAAGAATTACTGCAACCGCTATGGAGTCAACAACTGCAGTACAAGACAAAAGGTCTCAGTCCTTGACTGGCTGGAGGATCTTACCTGACCTCCTTGGAATAGGGGCTACCACATCAAGATCCTTCTACAACCGGAGGCACCACCGAGGATAATGATGGAGGTGTCTGTAAGGATTCCTTGCTGGATCCTGTCAGTAGATGAAAGGGGCTCCTAGGGCTATCTCTCTCTAACTCGTAGGTTCCAAACCTTCCCACAGTTTGGGATCAGCTAGGGGGAGACACAGAGGAATGGCTTCCATTAGCATCCTTAGCATCTGGAATCCTATCCAACCCAGTAACCCTCGCTGTAGATAATCATCTGATATGAGCTGATACTGATACCAGCCAATTAGGGTCTTAAGTGTTCTAAAAAAGGCTTGGGATGAAAGTGCTTAACTTGTGCAGTTTTTTCCAATAAAGATTTGTTGGGACAGTTAGATGTGGTGCATCAGTGCTTGGTTTTCATTAGTTTAATCTCTGAAAAGGACTCTCCTTCCTCACAACTTGTTTTCCTACAGAATTAACCACAATAATGCAGTATTCTTTTACCATGCTTCCCTCCTTCCTAAGGCATTTCAGTAGCACCAAGGAAAACTTCATTAGAGGTAATCCTCTTGCTAGAATACACCTTCCTCATATGAGAGTTTTCTTTACACCTGTGTTTCCAGAAGTTTAAGACATGACACTGGCCCTCATCATCATCTTCCTCCATATGTAGCAGCTTTTTACTCGTCTTCCTTATTAGCTAATTTATCAAAGGCTTTACATCTCTTGCACTCATGCCGGAGGTGTTGATGTCCTAAATAAATCACACACAATATGTGCTTGCTTGCTAGAGGAAGAACTTTATGAGTACAGTTTTTACTTCTTAAACCCAGTATAAGGATCCACAGTGTATATAAGAACCAGTCCAAAACAGCAACAAGAACTATAAAAAAGGCAGTTTTACCCCAAAGCCTTTAGCTCTGTATATGTGTATACCTAATCTACACACACACACACACACACACACACACACACATATGTTTATGTATCTAGATCTATATATATATATATATATATATATATATATATATATACACACACACACACACACACATATATATCTATAGAAAAAGCGACAGATGAACTACAGAACAAATGCAACGCTAGCAGGGAATGCTAAAAAGATGCAGGAAAAAACACTTGGAGATAAGAAAAGATAAGCTGGGAAAAAGAAAAGTTCTGACTTGAAAACTGCAGAAAACAATGTAGAACTAGGTCACCAATAAATGCAAATAAATGGATGTTTTACTAAAAGAAAACAGCAGAAAAAAAAAACACTGAAGACCTGGGATCATCTCGCTTATGGAGAGTCAAAAAGGAGTAAGAGAAATCTGAAGACAGGTTTTTTGAGGGTGTGCAGATTGTTATGGGATTAAGGGGAGAATTTGGAAGTGTGAGTGAAGTCTCATGCAGCTAAGTCTTGATAGGCATTTGACACTAATCCCAATGGAGGTATAATTGACAGATTTGCAAAGATGTACATAAATCCTTGTGTTGTGCACTGGTTATTTGACAGAACCCATATATTTAGAATCATAGGTGTCACTTCTGGAAAAAAGGACCAACAAGGGGAAATGTACCATTTTTCTCACTGTACTGTTATCCCGGAGTTGGTATACTTAGTTGGGGGGGGGGGGTGCAGACGCCCCACCTTGGTGGGCTGTAGATGTTGTGGTGTATTGTCTGTTAGTTGTTGTCCCGGTGGTTACTTACCATGGGAAACCTGTCGGTTATGTAGTTTGTTTAATTGAAATTTCACAGTTCTCGTCTTGGTCTTCTCATCTTCAGTTACGTGTGATTTTGTGCTTGTGAAGTAGACCTGTCTCAGTATATTCCCCACCTCACGAACAAACTTACACTACAAGTCAATCACAGTATCTCCCTTGCCAGCTTCATTGTAAAACTAGATAAATGGATGGGCAGTCAAATTTTCCCCTGGTCAAGCTTGTGCTGATTTTCTTGAGGCTGGACAGAACTTTTTAATATGGGTTACTGGTTTGGATGGTAATGGTCTTGCAGACTGGGATAGTTACAAAGATGTACAATTCTTGTTAATGACCATTCAGGATTCTCTATAGATGAGGGTCCGGAATTCAAAGAACCATTAAATAGAGGGGACTATCAGCAACAGATGAACTTCACATCCACCGGTCTGTCTGAACAGAAGGTGAGTAAAGCCTGTGATTAAATTAAAGTTCCAAGGGAGACAAGGTTTTCCAAAGTTAGATGAAGATGCAGAATTCCTTCTGAAATTATTCATCTCCTCACTAATAATGTCTGTTTACACAAACTGGCTGTCTTCTATTCCTATACTTTCTTCTTCTTTGCCTGATAATTTCACAGCTTTTCTCTTTCCATCCTCAATCCAGTGCCATGGCTTTCTCACTGCCCTCAGTTCCTGCTAATCTTTCATACTCATTCTCAGTGTACTAGGTAAGTGAACTGACAGTCTCAATACTTGCAGTCCCATGTTTCTCCAAGTGTGGTTCTTTTAAAGAGGAGCTAAAAATCCAGGGTATCCCTACAAAGATACAGAGTATTTCTGAGATGAGAGACCAGAATAGTACATTAGTGTACACTTACCATAAATGTAGATGTTTGAGTGTATTCACTGTTGCGGTCATCACACTTGGGTTATCTGCCTGCAGGTAGCCCTCAGTCGGCCCGAATACCAGAGTCTTGGGATTCCTGCATTGGTTGTTGTCACCTCTTCCATGACATTAGGTCATCAAGGGTATAAAACATGCAGCCAACGCCATTACATTAGTTTTTCTTGCCCTAGATGTCAGGAGTCCCCAAAATAGGAAGCCATTACATGGTGTGGAACACCTCCAGTAAAAAGTAAATACCCCTGCCATAAAAGATGGCCATAAAGAGGATAGGTAAAAAAGGATAGAGGAAAGCCAGGGGGCTGGAGGGAGGGAAACCAGGGCTGCAACAGTGAATAAACTCGAACATCTACATTTATGGTAAGTGTACACAACTGTACTATGTTCTTCGTGTTTCACTGTTGCAGTCATCACACTTGGGTTGATTCCCAATGCTGAGGAAGGGTGAAGGTAGTCAAGCAGTGTTGGGGCTGGCTAGCAGGCCTTGTAAGACTGCTGTAGCAAATCCAGGTCTGGATTTAGAAAAAATAGGTAAGTGGTAATGCTTGGTGAAGGTGTGTACAGAATTCCAGGTTGCAGCTTCCAGGATGTCCCTTGTGGGGACCCCCCTGAAAAATGCTGTAGAGTTGAAGTATCTCTAGTGGAATGAGTTCTGATCCTTAGAGGGGTAGGTCTGCCATGGTGCTTGTAGCAGAAATGGATGCAGTGTGGTATCCATTTGGAAATGGTATGCTTCGAAATGGCCTTGCTCTTTGCCCCTGTAGCAAAGCTGACTAGTAGCTGGTCAGATTTTCTGAAAGGCTTAGTCCTGTCAAGGTAGAAAGTACAGTTGTGTACACTTACCATAAATGTAGATATTCGAGTGCATTCACTGGTGCAGTTATCACACTTGGGTTATATCTGCCTGCAGGTAGCCCTCAGTCAGCCCGAATACCAGAGTCTTGGGATTTCTGCGTCAGATGCGGTTGCTTCTTCCATGACGTCAGATCATCAGGGGTAATAAAACATGCAGCCAATGCCATTACATCAGTTTTTCTTGCCCCAGATTCCTGCATTGGTTGTTGTCGCCTCTTCCATGACATCAGGTCATCAGGGGTATAAAACATGCAGTCGATGCCATTACATTAGTTTTTCTTGTCCTAGATGTCAGGAGTCCCCAAAATAGGAAGCAATTATATGATGTGGAACACCTCCAGTAAAAAGTAAATACCACTTTTAAAAGATATGGTCAAAAAAGGATAGGTAGAAACTATAGAGAAATCAGGGGGCTGGATGGAGGGTAACTAGTACTGCAACAGTGAATACACTTGAACATCTACATTTATGGTAAGTGTTGACAACTGTACTATGTTCTTCGTGTTTCACTGTTGCAGTCATCACACTTGGGTTGATTCCCAAAGCTGAGGAAGGGTGGAGGCAGTCAAGAAGCATTAGGGCTGGCTGGCAGGCCTTGTAAGACTGCTGTGGCAAATCCAGCTCTGGATTTAGAAAAGACAGGTAAGTGGTAATGCTTGGTGAAGGTGTGTACAGAATTCCAGGTTGCAGCTTCCAGGATGTCCCTGGGTAGGGACTCCCCTGAGAAATGCTGTAGAGGTTGAAGTAGCCCTACTGGAATGAGTTCTGATACCCTGTGGGGTAGGTTTGTAGCAGAAATGGATGCAGTGTGCTATCCATTTAGAAATGGTTTGCTTTGAAATGGCCTTGCCCTCTGCTCCTGTAGCAAAGCTGATGAGCAGCTGGTCAGATTTTCTGAAAGGTTTAGTCCTGTCCAGGTAGAACCTAAGCTGCCTGTGCACATCCAAGGAGTGCAGGATCCTTTCCCCTTTACTCTGAGGATTAGGGAAAAAGGTTGGCAAATGGATGGATTGGTTTAACGCCACACTGGATACCACCTTGGGCATGAAGGAAGGGTTAGTCCCAAGGGAAACCCTGTCAGCATGGAAAATAATGAAGGGCTCCATCGCCATTAGTGCTTGTAACTCAGGCACTCTTCTTGCTGAAGTAATAGCTAGAAGTAAGGCTGTTTTACACGAGAGGAATTTTAACTCTGCTGAAGCAGTAGGTTCAAAAGGGGGAAGTGTGAGCTTTTCCAGTATAAAGATAAGGTCCCAGGCCGGGGTGGGAGCTCTCCTAGGGGGCCTTAAATTGTTAGCTCCTCTCAGGTACTACTTGATAAGAGGGTGAGAAAAGAGAGGAGGCTCAGTATTATAATGAGCTGAGATGGCAGAGGCATGACTCTTAATAGATGAGAAGGATAGGCATATGTGGAGCAGCTCTGCTAGGTAATTAAAGATTTGAGGTAAGTTGGGCACAGCTGTGTCCTTTCCTTGAGACTGACTCCAAGAACAATATCTTTTCCACGTTTCAGCATAGGATTTCCTAGTACTAGGTCTTCTGGCCTCAAGGATGATGTCCAGCACCAATTTGCTGAGGGATGCTGGTGGTGTAGTCATGGGATAAGCCAGGCTGCAAGGTTTAGGGTTTGCAGCTGTGGATGCAAAATCTGTCCCTCCTGCTGAGACAGCAGGGAAGGTGTCTGATGTAAATGCCAGGGTGGCACTGCTGTCAGACTGCGTAGGTGTGGATACCAGTGCTGGTGTGGCCAGTCTGGTGCAATAAGGATTGCCCTTGGCTTGTCCTGTTTGATCTGGAGATAAGACGTCCACCTTCCAGGCTCTGTTGTGAGGGTTCCTGGTGCAAAATTTGCTCAATTGGTGGGTTTGAGGGGAGGCAAAAAGGTCCACCTCTGGAGTTCCCCACCTCTGGGTTTGAAGTTTGAATGAGTGGGTTCCATTTTCCACTTGTGAGGGTCCAGTATATTTCTGCTTAAGTCGTCTGCCAGTGAATTTTGCTTGCCTGGCAGGAATTGAGCTTGTAGGTGCACTTGGATGCTCAAGGCTGTGCTCCACAGAGTCATGGCTAACCTGCAGAGTGGGCAAGAATGAGTCCCGCCATGCTTGTTTATGTACCACATAACTGTGGTGTTGCCTGTCTATCAGGAGCTGTCCTGGAAGGATGAGGTATTTAAAGACTGTCAGAGCATTCTGTACAGCTAGGATCTCTTTTTGATTGATATGCAGGGGAATTTGTTCTGGGCTCCATTTGCCTTGAATGCATTTGCCTGCCATGTGAGCCCCCCCATGCATAGTCTGATGTGTCTGTTTTCGGGGTTTGGGTGGCGAGGGGTTGAGTGAAAGGAAGTCCCTTGTTGTGGTTGCATGCTTCTGCCCACCAAAGGAACTCTGCCATTAAACAAGGTATGATATGAATCACTGTTTCCAGGTCCTGAGAATGCTGACACCAGAGACTTTTTAAGTACCACTGAAGTTTCCTCATATGCAGTCTTGCATATGGAATTAGCAGAATGCATGAGGCCATGAACCCTAGGGCTTGCAGCATTTTCCTTGCAAATAGCTGGGTTTTGTTGGCCATTAGTTTGAAATAGTTTGCCAGATGGACCTACTTTTCTGGAGTGAGGAATGCCATCTGGGAAGCTGTGTTCAAGCTTGCTCCCAGGAATACAATTTGTTGGCTGGGCACCAGTTGTGATTTCTTTTAGTTGATGGTGTATCCCAGTGAAGTTAGAAGTCTTTTTACAAATGCCAGGTGCTGAAGTAGCAATTCCTGACTGTCTGCCTGAATCAGGCAATCGTCCAAGTATGGGTAGATTTGAATATTTCTCTGCCTGCAGTATGCAATGGCTGGAGCCAGGCATTTTGTGAATACTCTGGGTGCAGTAGATAAGCCAAAGGGAAGTGCAGAGAACTGATACTGCATACAACCTGCCCTGAAACTTAGATATTTCCTGCAAGACTCCATTATGGGGATGTGCAGATAAGGTTCTTTTAAGTCTAGGGTGACTAACCAGGCATCCTTGGATAGCATAGGAAAAAGCTGTTGCAGTGAAAGCATTGTGAATTTTGGGACCACCAGAAAGGTGTTGAGAATTGATAGATCCAGGATAGGGCACCAAGGCTCCCTTTTCTGGGCACCAGTAACAGTCTGGAATAGAAACCCTATCCCCTTTGTTCTACTGGAGCAGGTTGAATAGTCCTGATATGAAGAAGGGAAAGCACTTGCTTTTGAGCCTCTGGCCACAGGTTTGGAGGAAGGTGTGGCAACCCGCTTGGTGTTGGCAGTGAGTGGAAGTAGAATCTGTATCCCTGGGATACAGTGTTTAGAACCCATCGGTCCTGAGTAATGGACATCCAGTTTTTTGCATGAAGGGTGAGTTTTCCTCCTAGGGGTGCAAGTACTTGGGCATGGCTGGGAAGGATAATTGGAAAGTCATTGTGAACTTTTTCCATAAGAGGGTGGCTGGTTTTGAGGTGGAAACACTCCATTGTTTAAATCTCTGCATACCCTGAGACTGTAGTCTTGGTGGTCTGTTTCCCCTGGGTTTGGACTGAGAAGGCCTGAGAGGGACTGGAAAAGGACCAGTTTTTTGAAGGCCAATGCCTACTGAATCTGGGTGACTGCACCTGTAAGAAATCCTTGACTGTTTGCATAGATTTAGCTTTTTCTTCCATCTTTTTAAGAACTTCTGCTTTTGAGCCAAACAAATGCTCCTGAATTAATGGATCTAGTAATTTTGCTTTGACATGGTCAGGCAAGACTTGTTCTTTTAGCCAAACATGCCTTCTCAGTACAGACCAAGTGACAGCAGCCCTGTAAGATGCTTCTAAAGCATTAAACCCACATTGCAAAGTATGTTTACTAACTTGGTTTGCAGAATGCGTTAACTCTTGTAAATCTTTATTTTCTGCACAATCTGGAAGTAACACCATTTTTTGTTTAATTACTTCCATAACATATTGCTGGTACTTCAACATGTGAAACTGGCAATTCAAAGCCCTGATGGCAAGAGTTGCAGAGGTATATACCTTCTTACCCCATCTGTCTAAAGCTCTAGAATCTCTTTAGGTCCCTGGAAAATGGTCTCTGGATCCACAGTAGGATTTGTGACAATCAGGTACTCTGTAGTACCTGTCAGGTTTTCTAGGAGCTGGTTGTAAGGTGTCAGGAGTAAGAGTGGACTCCAAGAAGACATCATCTACAATATCCAAGACAGGGGATACAGCTAGAGGCATGTGCTGAGGCAAATCTAAAAATTCCCTGAGTTTCTTTTTAGACTGAGGATAGTCCTGGCATTCCCAACAGAAATGCTCTCAAGGTATGTAAAGTTTCACCAAAAGAGAAATCCTCTGGAGGGAAGGCAGGGGGAATGGATTCCTCTGCATCTGCATCCTCACAGGTAGATAAGGGTATGTCCTGGTAATCAGAAGGGTGAGAGTCATCTCTTGGTCTGTAGAATCAGAAGGAAATTCAATTCTTTGTCTTTTGGCAGGGGAAGGCTAGCTTCCCCTAATTAGAGTAATAAGGTCTTCAGCCATTCTAAGCATTTATTTTTGTGGCATGGGAGGATGAACATGCACTTTGGACGTCGGTTTTCTAGGCATAGTGCAAACTCTGGGTCTGAGAAATTCGGTAGTTTTAGTAGGAAATGAAGTTGTTGGTTTAATATGAATATTGGTAGGTCGGAATACACACTCAGAAGCCGGTGCCTGCACAGCGGCTCCGGACCCATCTACGGTAGAGAAATCCGCAGACTCCATAGTCGAAGAAGCATCTCACTGCATACCAGACTCCGAATGGGTCTCAGCAGAGGCCTGCGAATCTGCAGAAGAGGGCATCAGGGGCTGAAGGCGCCTCATTGAGTACCGGCGGACTGGCGACAAGCTTAACGGAAGCATAGTCAGCAGTTTTTGATCTATGCGGTCTGTCTCCGTCTTTGCACTTTTTCGGAAGATCAGTAGACAGATTATTTACCGAAGCCATTTCGGAATACGGAGAATGAAAGCAAAAGAATTTAGCTACAAAAACAGCCCAATGACAAATGGTTTGGGCATTAAACAAGTCACAAAACCGACAGCTAGGGACGTTGTGGTCGGGGCCTAAACAGGTGACGCAGTAAGAATGAAAATCTCTGTGAGGTATTTGCTTTCCACAGGCAAGACAATTGTTAATTTTTTCTGACATCGATCAGAGCAAGAAAAAATAACCCCCAATGGGGTACTTAGCTTTAGAAGTCTTCAGGTCTGAACTTGAAAATAAATGTAAATTTCAGGTAGCAGCTGACCGGCACTTGTGAACTGCTTCTGCTTTGGGCTCCTTCTCGGCAAGAAAGGCTGATGTAATGGTGTCAGCTGCATGTTTTATACCCCTGACGACCTGACGTCACGGAAGAGGCGACAACATCCGATGCAGAAATCCCAAGACTTTGGTATTCAGGCCGACTGAGGGCTATCTGCATGCAGATAACCCAAGTGTGATGACTGCAACAGTGAAACACAAAGAACATTAACATATTTCCATTCTGCAACACTGACACACCTACAGGAGTAATGCATATATTACATTTGTGACAATCTTTTTCCTGTTGTCCTCAGATGAATGACGTTCTTAAAGATGCTTGTAGCTATGCTCTCTTTACTATTCATTTCTAGTCTCCATCATAGCAAAGTGGCAAACAGCAAGAAATGCACAAAGCTTTGAAAGACAAAGAAGGCAAGTAACACTGTGGATGCAATGGCACCACTGGTATCTACAAACATTACAGTCCTGATCTGGAACCATGACAAGCACACACACACTGGCATTTTGTAAGTCTAGGAAGAACTCATTCCCTTAAGTTATCAAGCACCAGCAGACGCTTATAGTAAGATTAGAGTATATATACAAACTGACAATTCTGGCAGAAAGTAGTTGTGTAAGTAAACTTATTTTAAAAGATTACGTTTGAATATATCACTTTTGCAGCAGTATAAAGCTACATGAGACGTATCTTGTCTAGGATCAGATATCCAACTAGCAGAAAATAAACTGATGGTTGTCTTCCAATTGCACCATAAGTTCAAGTCAGCATGAGAGTGTGCTGGTATAAATGGAGACATATGAGTGCCAAAAATCAGAGCTTTCCTGCCCTTCATTAAGGGTGGGCTGTGGTATGTAACCAGAAGGACTAAAGTCCAAATGTGGACTTATGTGCTAGGAGAAAGAAGGAAAGGGACAAGGGGAACACCACTCTGGCAAATAGAAGAGAAAATAACAGAACCCACCAAGGAGCAAGAACAGAATAAAATGAGAAGGTGGATGTAGGAGGGTATTAGCACTGCAGCAGTGATCTATTACAACATCTACTGCAATGAAAAGTTTACTTACACAATACAATGTTTATCATTAGATAACTATTGCAGTAGCATAAAGCTATATGTGATGACTGCCAAAACCTAGACAGTCAGGGAGGTGGAGGAAGGGATAAGAGTCCAGGAGCCCCTGAATAACAGACTTGCCAATTCTGCTCTGACCCTGGAGAACGAGTTAATCTTCTACTGCTTAGTCAAAGTGTGTATGTGCACAGAATACCAAGTTGCTGTCACCAGAAGTGTCCTAAAGTCCACCCCTTTCCAAGATGCACTAAAAGTAGCCACAGCTTTGGTACAGTGACACGACAGTCTATGGGAAGACTTTTCCATGGTGAAAGTAACAAAATGGATGGAATTATATAACCATTTACAAATTATCTGTTTTGACTTTGGTTGTTCTTTGTTCTTTTTCCTTTCCATTAAATGAAATAAAGTGCTGATTAGAAGCTCTGAAGTCCTTAATTCAGTCAATGCAGTACTTAGGTTCATAGGTTGGTACTAGGCTATCGGCCCCAAGGCCTGTGCAAGCCTAGCCATAATAATTCCCTGGAAATTTTTTCCCACAATATTTACTTCTCTGGACCCCTGTCTAGCAGGGTGACTGACATGATCCCCAGGGTGAATTTCCTATCTCCCATGCAATCATCAAGGTTCCTTTTGAAGAGGGCCAATGAGGTGCTCTGCTTGACATGTATGGGCAGTCTATTCCAGAATATGGGGAGTCTTTGGGTCAAAAACCTATCCCTCCAGCATGTTTTGTTCATTGCGATGATAAGGTTTAGATCCCTGGAGCGTGTGGCTCTGAGGGATTGGGATTTCTTTAAGTGGAGCATGTCCAACAGCTCAGGGTTTGACATGGCCTTGTATGTTAAGCAGAGATCGCCTCCGAGTAGATGATATGTCACAGAGTATAGCTGGAGTTTTTTTTAGACTGTCAGCATATGGCATCTGCTTTAGGCCTGTGATTCTTTTAGTGAGGTATTTCTGTGGCCTTTCCAGCTGTTGCAGATGTCTTGTGAGGTACACACCAAATGGGGCATTATACTCTATAATGGGTCTAATGACGGATGAGTACATTGGAACAATGACCTCCTTTTTTCTGGATGAAAAGCCCTTAGTGATGAGGTGTGCCATGTAGAAGGATTTCCTGACTGTTGTGGCAATGTGGTTATCGAAAGTGAGACCACTGTCAACCTGTGTCCCTAAGTCTCTCATCACACTTTCGATGTTTAGTGTCCTGCCACCTATGTGGTAGTTCATGGGTACATGTTTTTTTCCAAAGGGGATAACTATACATTTCTTGGCATTAAGCTTGAGCCCATGGCTCTGGCACCAGGCACCTGTTTCTGTAGGCCCTTTTGTAGAATATCCACATCATTTGGGGATTCAATAAAATGGCTCCCAGTTTGCAGTCATCTGCAAACTTTATTAGCCAGAGTCCCTTAGTGTTGGCCTGTACTTCAGAGAAGTAGATGCCAAACAAGAGTGGTCCCAGGACTGAACCCTGAGGTACTCACTTGTCACTTGTCTGGAGCTGGAGCTGGAGTCGGCTACTTTTACAGTCTGGGTTCTGTCAGTAAGCCAGTTAGCAACCCATCGAGTGACATAGGGATTTATGCCCAGCTTAGTAAGTTTATCTATGATTCCAGAGTGGGGGATGGTGTTGAAGGCCTTGGCGAGGTCCAGATAGGCTGTGTGGACCGCCTTACCCTCATCCACAGCTCTGGAGACCGATTTGAAGAAGTCAATCAGATTCATGAGACAAGATCGGCCCTTCACAAACCCAAAATGGGTGGGGTCCAGTGTCTGAAGGTTGCCAATGTCTTTGTTTATAAGTTCCATGATAATGCGATCCATGCCCTTGCAGATCAGGCTTGTCAGACTGATGGGACGGTAGTTCCCGGGATCCAAGGCGGATCCTCCCTTGTGGAGAGGGATAACTGTAGCTGTGCGCCACTCAGTGGGCACAAAGCCTGAGGTGAGGCTATGATTAAATATGACACGTAGGTGGGGTGCCAGTTCATTTTGCAGTTCATGTAGTACACAGCCTGGGATGTCATCTCGTCCCATGGATGCTGTATTCTTAGCTTTGGAGAGTGCTGCTTCTACCTGTGTGGCTGTGATTATCAGAATTTGGCAATCTTTTGGTATTGAGATGGGCCCTTTAGGGGGTGAGAGGGGAGTGAAGTTGGCACTAAATCGATCTGCCAAATATCAGTATATTTAATGCCATTCTGTTGTAGCTCAGAGCAGATCTGAACATTGCCATTTAGATTCTTGACATAACTATAGAATGCCTTGTGGTTGTCTTTGGAATCTTTGGCAATTTTATTTTCGTAACTAGCTTTTGAGGATTTTATGAGGGATCTCAGCTTCTTACGGAGGCTGGTGAGGGAGTTTTTTGCATCCTGGGATTTTCCTCTTTTCTGCAACAGTTTCTTCCTTCTGTTGTATAGTTTGTTTATAACAGAGGACCACCAGATTTGGCTTCCTTTTTTTGGAGAAGAGCATCTTGGTTCTATTTGGGATGGCACGATTCATGCACGAGTGGATGTGCTCGTACAGTGCCTTAGTGTAGGATTCTGCAGTCGAACTTCCAGATCCCGTCTGCATGGGTGTTGTGAAGTTTGTCACTTCTGACTTCAGTAGCATGAAGTTGGCTTTGAAGAAGTTTTTTTAAGGAGGTTTCCTTACTGGGGGTGGGGGTGGGATGTGGATGTCAAGGGTGATTTGCTTATGGTCAGACCTGACCAATGAGGGGGTGACCACTGGCGTGGAGCATCTATCTCCCATGTTGGTAATGACCATGTCTAGGATATTGGAGCCCCTGGTGGGACAATGAATTAGTTGATCCAGGGTGTTGGAATTTATGAATTCCAAGAACCGTTGGGAAAAGGAGTTGGTACCAGAGTCGTTTTCGGAATTAATAGCAGGGTAGTTGAAATCACCCAGTATTAGGGTGTTTGGTTGTATCTTAATATTTTCCAGTATGTTTAGGAAGGTGTAGTGAGAATCTTGGGGTATGGTGGGGTATCTGTAGCAAGCTACAATTTGGACTGAAATCTTACCTAGTATTTGTTGCACCTGGAGAATTTCAGATGCATTGTGTTGGGCAACTAGCCTGGAGGTGTGAATATCCTTGGTGAATATGGACACTCCTCCACCTTTAGTGTTTCGGTCTTGGTTTTGTGGCCGAAAAGTGTGGTAAGAGTTGTAGCCTGATATTGCAGGGGTGCTCTCTGGAGCCTTGAACCAGGTCTCAGTCACTGCACAGATATCGATGTTCTCCATTTTTAGGAGTGCCTCGAGAGAGTGCATTTTGAGGTTTAGACTTTTAGCATTGAGTAGCATTACCTTCAGATTTTGCATGCTTGTATCTGTTACGGTGGTGGTTTTATCCTTTGAACCTTGCCTAAAAAAGGCACTATAGGGGTGGCAAGAGCTTTAGCCAGTAACCTGAATCCCAGGGATGACAGGTGCAGACCATCTCTGACAAAGCATAGTGGTTTGTCGATCATGTCTTCCCAGGCAGACAAATACTGGATCCCCTTTGAATGACACCAGATGCATAGCCAATTGTTGAAGTCAATCATTTTGTCCTTATACTGTGGTATCATTCTAGGCGAAGGCAGGATGCTACTCAGGGCTAGGGTCATACCTGCCTGGGTCACATGATCCAAGAGCTCTTCCATGTCTCTTTTCAAGTAGTCCAGGGAGGTACGTTTCAAGTCATTTACTCCAGCATGGACAATGACAGAGTCATATTTGTACTTGTTGTGGAGTGACCTGAGTGCATGTGTTATGCGGCGGATCCTGGCACCCGACAGACAGCTGACTGTAATTTTCTCCTTGTTCAGCCTGGTGAGTGGGACATCAGTGTGCCTGACTATGGAGTCACCTTGAGTTGCCTGTGGATACCAAAGTGTGCAGGAATACATCTCCTCTGTTGTTTAGTTGAGAAAAGAACATAGGGAAATTGATTCATTTAAAGCAAATTAAGAGAACACCTCAGGTATAAAGGAAGGGTTAGTACATAAGGTATCCTGTCCTTATGAAAAATGAGAAAGGGTTAAATCTGTATTAGAGACTACAAGTCAGACACTCTTCTAGCTGAAGTCATTCTTCTGTCAAGAACTTTAAGTTAACCTGAAAAATTGATTTGAAGGCTGTCTCCATGACAAACCTAAGATCGCAAGGAGGAGCCCCCTGTTTTTGAAGTGGACACCACTTTTCATAAATTGTTTCACCTTGGAACAAGGAAGAAAGGGGGTAATCTAAAGGCAGACAAGTAGAAGTAGCTGAAAAATGAACCTCAAGTGAATATGAAAGGCCTTATTTGAGCAATTCACACAGCTACTGGAGAACCAAAGGGGTCTCCCTCTGCAGTGGATGAGACCTAGTTTGTCTTGTGGTAATAGTTAAAAAGGTTAATAATGCCTTTTTCTTTCCATTTGGTTAAACAGGATTTTCTAGTAGTAGGCTTCTGGACTTCTTTAACACATGCTTCAAATGTGAAGAAACTTGTGGTAACTGCCCTTCCCCATTTTCATGAAATGGGAAGAATCAATGTTGGCTTGGCCAAAAAAAGTGTTAACATGACTGCTGAAGTCCTTTTGAATCTTTAAAAGGACTATGGTTATCACAGGAAAGGCACAGAACAATATTCCCATCCATGGGAAGGAAAAGGCATCTATTTAGCTGGCCTTTTCGCAAGTGTCCAGTAGCAGAATTTCTTTAGCTGTCTGTTGTGAATAGAAGCAAAGTAAATTCAGGTGGATAATCTTCTGGAAGACCTTTGGGAAAACATCCATTCATGAGTGCCTGTCCTGGATCTGCTCAACATGTCTGCCACTATGTTCTGTTCTGATGGGATGCAAGTAGCTTGCAGGGAGACTGTGCTGTTACAATTCCCCAGGCTATTGTGGATAGTATGCAAAGGGGATAAAAATCTGATGTCCCTTGTTTATGTACCACATCACAGTGGGGGGGGTTTGTGCCCTTAGATACTGCTCCCAGGCAATTTCTGATTCATCTTTTGTTACAGAGTAGGACAAAATGGGGGAACATTGGTAGACTTGGAATCAGCAAGGATTGTTTCACCCTCAATAAATTCCTTCTTGACAAAATCCACAGGAAGGGATAAAAGATGCTGGCGTGGAGGCTACACTGACTTGAGAAATCACTGTATTTTTCTCATGTGCAGTCTGACCGGGGGAAGAGTCAGGATAGTACCTGGAATTTTAAGATAATCCTTTGCAGTGGTCAGTTTGGAGTTTAAACTGCAGTAACTGGGGATAGCAGAATGTAAACTTTTCTAGTGAAACATTAACCATCGTAACAGATGTATCCAGTAGGCATCCAAGAAATGTCAATTTATGAGAAGGAAGAAACACATTTTCTCCAACTTAAGATGAAAACCTAGGTTTTTAAACAGATTTGTGACAAAAAGAAGGCATCTTTGAGAACTGTGAAAAGGGTGCTAAAGTAAGACAATCATCCAATAGGAAAAAAATGTGAATTCCCTGTAGCCTGAAAAAAGCAATCACTGGAGCTAGGCATTTTGGAAAAAACCCTTGGAGTTGTGGAAATACCAAAGGATAAGGAAAGTGAATTAAAAATGTAAACCAGATACAGAAAACTTTAAAGTTCAGAACTCTTTGTGAATATGAATATGATGATAGATGTGTGTGAAAGCTAGAGTAACCAGAGAGCAGTTTGAAGGAATGAAGGAAAAGAGTCAGACTGGTAAGCACTTTGAATTTTGGAACTTTTATGAACAGACAAGAGACAGATCCAACACAAGTCTTGAAGTTCCCCATTTTCTTGGGTATTAGAAATACTCTGGAATAAAATAGTACAGTTGTGTATACTTACCATAAATGTAGATGTTTGAGTGTATTCACTGTTGCAGTCATTACATTTGGGTAATCTGCTGGCAGGTTGCCCTCAGTCAGCCTAAATATCAAAGTCTTGGGTCCTACGTCGGTTGCTGTCTCTTCCATGACGTCAGGGGTATAAAACATGCAGCCGATGCCATTTTATTCAGTTTTTCTTGCCCCAGATGTCAGGTGACCCCCAAATGGGGAGCAAAAAAAAAAAAAAAATATATATATATATATATATATATATATATATATATATATATATATATATATATAATATATATATATATATATATATATATATATATATATATATATATATATATATATATATATATATATATATATATATAAATAAACAGCAATATATATAAATGCACTTTTAGCAACATAAACTTTACCTTCATCTAAAAGCAAATACACCACAAAGGCTTTAGAATATAGTGAAGGAAAGAGAAGTTATAGAAAAAGGGGGATGGCGGATGGGTAACCCGGACTGCAACAGTGAATACACTCGAACATCTACATTTATGGTAAGTGTACACAACTGTACTATGTTCTTCGTGTTTCACTGTTGCAGTCATTACATTTGGGTAGAAACCCAAAGCTATGGATGGCAGGATGGAACTAAATAGCGTTAGGAATGGCTATACGGCCCTGCAGAACTGCAGTGGCAAAGCCTGCCCTGGACTTAGAGAAGAGAGGCAAATGATAATGCTTTGTAAAAGTATGAACAGAGCTCCAAGTAGCAGTTTCTAGAATGTCTTTGGTTGGAACTCCTCTGAGAAAGGCTGCTGATGTAGAGGCAGCCCTGGTGGAATGTGACCCAATTCCCTTGGGCACTGGTCTACCATGATACAAGTAGCAGAAACGAATGCAGTGGCTTATCCACTTAGAAATAGTCTGCTTTGATACAGCATTCCCCTCTGATCCTGCAGCAAATGCCACCAGTAGTTGCTCAGACTTTCTTAGAGATCTGGTACTGTTTAAGTAGAATCTTAGTTGCCTGTGTACGTCCAATGAATGCAGAATCTGCTCCCCCTTGCTCTGCGGATTTGGGTAAAATGTTGGCAGGTGAATAGTTTGATTAAGAGCCACACTGGATACCACCTTAGGCATAAAGGAAGGATTGGTCCTGAGGGACACCCTGTCCGGGTAAAATGTAATAAAAGGCTCCACAGCCATGAGGGCCTGTAATTCTGAAACCCTTCTTGCTGAAGTGATTGCCAAAAGGAAAGCTGTTTTCCAAGATAAAAACTTTATATCAGCAGTAGCTGCTGTAACAAAAGGAGGCAGGGTGAGTTTTTCCAGCACAAAATTGAAGTCCCATGCAGGAGTTGGTGATCTTCCGAGAGGCCTTAAATTTCTGGCCCCTCTAAGATACTGTTTTAGCAGAGGATGAGAAAAAATGGGAGGCTCTGTGTTGTAATGAGCCAAGATGGCAGAGGCATGGATTTTTATTGAAGAAAAAGATAGGCTCTTGTCAAGCATCTCAGTCAAGTATTGTAAAATCTGAGGAATATTTGGATTTGCTGTGTCCGTTCCTTGTGCTTGGTTCCAAGCACAGAATCTCTTCCATTTATCAGCATAAGATTTTCTAGTACTAGGCATTCTGGCTTCCAAAATGACATCCATCACAGATTTACTGAGAGGTGTTGTTTGAATAATTACATGATCAGCCATGCTGCCAGGTTCAGGGTTTGGAGCTGAGAGTGCAGAATTTGATTGCTCTGTTGAGACAGTAGATGAGGTATCTGAGGCAAGTACCAAGGAGGGAGTTGAGACCTATTTCTTAGAATTGGGTACCAGTGCTGGTGAGGCCAGTCCGGGGCAATTAGGATCATTTTTGTTTTTTTCTGTCTGACCTTCAGTAAGACCTTGGGGAGAAGAAGCAGAGGAGGAAAGGCATAGACTGATAGGATTTTCCAGCTGAAGGATAGGGCATCCACTTTCCATGCTTGTCTGTGATAAGTCCTTGTGAAGAATTTGTCCAGTTGATAACTTTGGGGAGAGGCAAATAGATCTATGTCTGGGCTCCCCCATTTCTGTGTTACCATGCTGAAGACTTGTGGATCCAGTTTCCACTCGTGAAGGTCCATAAGATTTCTGCTCAAGTCTGCCAGAGTATTTTGTTTTCCTGGCAGGAATTGTGCTTGAAGATGTACTTGGTAAGTCAAGGCTGTGTCCCAAAATGCCATGGCTAGTCTGCAAAGGGGGTAGGAATGTGTACCCCCCCCTGCTTATGTACCACATAACCGTGGTGTTGTCTGTCTTTATCATTAGTTGTCCTGGATGAAGTAAGTCCTTGAAGGCTGTCAGGGCATTCTGAACAGCTAGCATCTCTTTCTGGTTGATATGCAGATGCATTTGTTTTGGGTTCCATATGCCCTGAATGCATCCCCCCACCAGGTGGGCCCCCCCCCAAGCATAATCTGATGAGTCTGTAGTTAGAGTTTGGGTGGCAGGGGGTAGAGTGAAAGACTGTCCCTTGTTCTGGTAACATGTCTCTGCCAACCAAAGAAACTCCTGTTGTAGGCAGGGAATGAGAGGAATCATTGCTTCCAGACTGTAACAATGTTGACTCCATAAACTTTTTAGATACCACTGAAGTTTCCTCATATGCAGTCTTGCATATGGAAAGTACAGTTGTGTATCCACCATAAATGTATATGTTCGAGTGTATTCACTGTTGCAGTCATTACACTTGGGTTATCCTGCTGGCAGGCTACCCGCAGTCGGCCCGAGTTCCAAAGTCTAGGTCCGGCGTCAGTTGCTGTCGCTTCTTCCCTGACGTCCCGCGCCACGGGTATAAAAGATGCAACCGACGCCATTTTCTTCAGTTTTTCTTGCCCCAGATGTCAGGTGCCCCCAGATAGGAAGGCTGAAAAGAATAAATTATGCCAAAAAGCATGTATGTACGAATATAAACATATCCTTCATCTACAAGCAAATACACCACATAGGTTGTATAGAGTTGAGTAGTAGAGAAGTCCCAGCAAAGAAAGAGGGGGATGGTGGGTGGGTAACCTGGACTGAAACAGTGAATACACTCTAACATCTACATTTATGGTAGGTACACAACTGTACTATGTTCATCATGTTTCACTGTTGCAGTCATTACACTTGGGTTGAATCCCAAAGCTGAGGTTGGGCGGCTGGGTCTAAATTGGATTTGGAGAGGCTACCAGGTCCTACAGAACTGCAGTGGCAAAGCCTTCTTTGGATTTGGAGTAGAGAGGTAAGTGGTAGTGCTTGGTGAAAGTGTGCACTGAACTCCAGGTTGCAGCTTCTAAAATGTCTTTGGTTGGTACTCCTCTGAGAAAGGCTGCTGAAGTGGCTGCTGCTCTGGTAGAATGTGGCCTAATGACCTTAGGCACCAATTTGCCATGTTGTGCATAACAGAAGCGAATGCAGTGTCCTATCCATTTTGAAATTGTCTGCTTTGTGATAGGCTTTCCTTGTGATCCTACAGCATAGGCTACAAACAGTTGCTCAGTTTTTCTGAAAGCTTTTGTTTTGTCCAAGTAGAATCGTAGCTGTCTGTGTATATCCAAAGCGTGCAGAAGTCTCTCCCCTTTATTCTGGGGGTTTGGGTAGAAAGTTGGTAAATTAATGGTTTGGTTCAGGGCCACATTGGAAACTACTTTTGGCATGAATGTTGGGTTTGTCCTAAGAGAAACCCTGTCCTTGTGAAAAATGATGAAAGGTTCCACAGCCATTAAATCCTGTAACTCTGAGACTCTTCTTGCTGAAGTTATTGCTAGGAGCAGAGCAGTTTTTCATGATAAGAATTTTATATCAGCTGTGTTGGCTGGTTCAAAAGGAGGCAGTGTGAGTTTTTCTAAAACAAAATTGAGATCCCAAGTTGGTATTGGTGCTCTCCTTGGGGGTCTTAAGTTTTTTGCCCCTCTGAGGTACTGCCGTAGTAGAGGATGTGAAAAAAATAGGAGGTTCCGTATTGCAATGAGCTGAAATGGCAGAAGCATGGATCTTAATTGATGAGAAAGACAGGCCTTTGTCCAGCATCTCAGTTAGGTATTGTAAAATCTGAGGTATATTTGGAACAAGTGGTTCGAACCCTTGTGCCTGGTTCCAAGCACAGAATCTCTTCCATTTTTCTACATAAGATTTCCTAGTGCTGGGCCTCCTGGCTTCTAAAATGACATCCATAATGGCTTTAGAGAGAGGTGCAGTCTGAGTGGCCACATTATCTGCCATGCTGCCAGATTTAAGGTTCTGAGTTGACTGTGCAGAATCTGATTGTTTTGTTGAGACAGAAGATGAGGAATTTGAGGTAAAGGCCAGGGTGGGCCTTGAGACAAGCTCTTTAGGATTGGGTACCAGTGCTGGCGTGGCCAGTCTGGGGCAATCAGGATCATTTCTGGCCTCTCGTTTGACTTTTAGGAGCACCTTGGTAAGAAGAGGCATTGGAGGGAAGGCATAGACTGTCAGGGCTTTCCAGCTGAATGATAGAGGATCCACTTTCCATGCTTGAGAGTGATAAGTTCTTGTGCAGAATTTCTGTAGTTGGCAATTGTGAGGGGAGGCAAAAAGATCTATGTCTAGGCGTCCCCATTTCCTTGTTATCATGCTGAACACCTGTGGATTTAGTTTCCATTTGTGAGGATCCATGAGATTTCTGCTTAGTTAGTCTGCCAGTGTATTTTTTGTTCCTGGCAGGAATTGTGCCTGCAAATATACTTGATAGGTCACTGCTGTGTTCCACAAAGTCATGGCTTGCCTGCATAGGGGGTAGGAATGTGTGCCCCCTTGCTTGTTTATGTACCACATAACTGTGGTATTGTCCATCTTTATTAGTAGTTCTCCTGGATGTAGTAAGTCCTTGAAAGCTGTCAGGGCATTCTGTACAGCTAGCATCTCTTTCTGATTGATGCGAAGATGCATTTGTTCCTTGGGCCACGTGCCCTGAATACATTTTCCTGCCATATGTGCCCCCCAGGCATAATCCGATGCATCCATTGTTACTGTCTGCCTGGCTGTGGGTAAGGTGAAAGGCTGTCCCTTGTTGTGGTGACAGGCCTGGGACCACCATCGAAACTCCTGTTGTAAGCAGGGAATTAAAGTTATGTTTGTCTCCAGGCTGTGGCAATGTTGAGTCCAAACACTTTTTAGATACCATTGAAGTTTCCTCATATGCAGTCTTCCATATGGAATTAGTAGAAAGCAGGACGCCATGAAGCCCAGGGCCTGCAGAATTTTTCTTACAGGGAGCTGGGTCTTTGTTGCCATCATTTGAAAGTAATAAGTCAGTTACCTTTGTTTGTCTGGCGTGAGATAAGCCATCTGGGCAGTTGTATTTAAGCTTGCACCCAGGAATATTATCTCTTGAGAGGGCACAAGTTTTGATTTCTTTTCGTTCACTGTGTACCCTAGGCAAATTAGTAATCTTTTTACAAACGCTAGATGCTTTAGAAGAATGTCCTTGCTCTCTGCTTGAATAAGGCAGTCGTCCAAGTAGGGATATATTTGAATTCCTTTTTGTCTGCAAAATGCAATTACTGGTGCCAGGCATTTTGTGAAGACCCTGGGCGCAGTAGATAAGCCAAAGGGCAGTGCAGAGAATTGGTAATGCATTGAGTCTGCTATGAATCTGAGGTATCTTCTGCAAGATTGTCTGATTAGGACATGCAGGTATGCCTCCTTGAGGTCCAAAGTAACTAGCCAAGCCTTCTTGCCTAGCATGGGTAGAAGTTGCTGTAGTGTTAACATTTTGAATTTTGGAACATCCAGGAAAGTATTTAGGATTGACAGGTCCAGTATTGGTCTCCAAGCTTTGCCCTTTCTGGGTACTAAGAAAAGTCTTGAGTAAAATCCTTGCCCCTTTTCTTGCTGTGGTACTCTCTGAATAGCTCCCATGTCCATGAGAGCAGCAATTTGTTTTTGTGCCTCTGGTCCGGCATACCTTTTGATTTTGGAAGTGTGTGAAAGTGAAACCTGTAACCCTGAGAAACAATATTCAGTACCCATTTGTCCTGGGTGATTATGTGCCAATTTTTTGAGAAAAGTGCTAGCTTCCCCCCTAGGGGTGCTGCCAAAAGGTAAGTGCTTGGCATCTGTAGAGCGAAGTCATTGGGACTGCTTCCTATAAAGTTGCGATTTGTCTTCTCCTCTTTTGGGGCTGAAGCACCCCATTGTTTAGGTCTGTAGGAGCCTTGGGGCTGAGATATGCCTCTTGGGCGTCTGTATCTGCCTCTTTGTGGCCTGTCTGACACCGGAAAAGACCAATTTTTTGAAGGCCAATTTCTGATAAACCTAGGTGGTAGAACCTGTAAGAAATCTTTTACTGTCTGCATTGATTTTGCTTTATCCTCCATTTTCTTTAACACCTCTTCTGCCTTAACACCAAACAAAGTATCATGCTGTAGTGCAGCATCCAATAATTGTACTTTAACATGTTCAGGTAAACTTTGTTCTTTCAACCAAGCATGCCTTCGAATAACAGAGCCTGTAACTGCGGCTCTACAAGAAGCCTCTAATGAATTAAAACCACATTGTAGAGTATGCTTTCCCACTTGTTCAGCTATATGTAATAAATCCTGCATTTCCTTACTGTCAGGACTTTGAGTTTGAAACCATTTTCTGCTTTAACAAGGACATGAGGTACTGTTGATATTTAAGCATGTGAAACTGGCAATTTAAAGCCCTTACAGCTATTGTAGCAGAAGTGTAAACTTTTTCCCCCCATCTATCCAGAGCTCTGGAATCCCTATCAGAGGGGACAGGATTTTTAGCAGTGGACGCCTTAACCCCTTTAGGACCCTGAGAAATTGTTTCTGGATCTGCAGCAGGGATTTTGTAAAGAAATTTATGAGAGTCAAGGACCCTGTAGTACCTGTTTGGCTTGACTGGTGCAGGGGGTAAAGAATCAGGAGACAGACTGGATTCATAGAAAACAAAAACAATATCAAGAACAGGGGGAATAGCCAGGGGCCTGTGCTGAGGCAATAAAAGAAAGTCTCTGAGCCTTTTCTTGGATTCTGAATAATCCTGGCTCTCCCAATGGAAATGCTCCCTCATGGTGTGCAGGGTTTCCCCAAAAGAATAATCCTCAGGCGGAGAGGCTGAAGGTATAGACTCCTCCGCATCACAGTCCTCATAGGGAGGGAGAGAATATTCCTGATCAGAAGAGGAATCAGAGGAAATTGAAACCTGGTCAGAGGAATCATAGTCAGTGTCTTGCCTAGGCCTTTTGTCAGGAGGGGGATGGGAACCCCTAATTAAAGTAATTAGGTCTTTGGCCATTTTAAGCATCTGTTTCTTTGGCATGGATGACTGTTCTGGAGAATGCTGTACTTGTTTCCTTGTCTTTAATGGTGTTTTTGACTTTGCCTTGGCTACTGTAGTGGACTTTATTGTAAGCTGTGAAGGTCTAAAAACACCCTCAGAAGCCGATGCCTGCTCAGCGGCACTGGACACATCTGAGGGAATAGTTTCCGTAGGCCCAATACCTTGCGTTTCCACAAGCCTCGGTGTCTCCACGTGGCTGTCGGATATGGCCTGTGGCTCTGAGGTAGCGGGTGTCAGGGGCTGCAAAAGCGCCTCACTGAGAACCGGCGACTGGCCTAGAAGAGGCTTCGTCGTCGGTTTTGGACCTCGGATGCATGTCCTTTTCTTTGTCTCTGCCTTTTTTATAAGTTCCGGTCGTCTGTTGTTCCGATGGCATTATGTAATTAAACCTTCGGCCAAAATAATGTAAAGCAAAATCAAACAGACGTTTAATAGTGCGTTTGTTGAATCTAGCACAAAACCGATAACTAGTAACGTCGTGGTCAGGGCCTAGGCAAGGAATACAGTAAGAGTGAAAGTCCTTTTGAGGTATTTGCTTCCCACAAGAAATACAATTATTAACTTTTACTGACATTGGTCTGGAGCAAGGAAAAGTTTCCCCAACAGGGTACTTAGCTTTATTGAAGACTTCGGTTCTGAAACTCAATTTCGAAAATCTCAGGAGTCGGCTGACCGGCACTTGCGAACTGCTTTTGCTTCGGGCACAGCGCGGCAAGAAAGACTGAAGAAAATGGCATCGGTTGCATCTTTTATACCCCTGGCGTCAGGAAAGAGGCGACAGCAACTGACGCCGGACCTAGACTTTGGAACTCGGGCTGACTGCGGGTAGTCTGCCAGCAGGATAACCCAAGTGTAATGACTGCAACAGTGAAACACGATGAACACTTAGTACAATGCAGGATGCCATGAACCCCAAAGCCTGTAGAATTTGTCTTTCAGATAATTGGGTTTTTGTTGCCATCTGCCTGAAGTATATAGTCAGTTGCCTTTGTCTGGCATAAGGCAAGCCATCTGGACAGTTGTATTCAAGCTTGCACCCAGGAATGTAATTTTTTGAGAGGGTACCAGTTGTGATTTCTTTTCGTTTGTGTACCCTAGGCATGTTAGAAGCCTTTTTACAAACGCCAGATGTTGAAGAAGAATGTCCTTGTTTTCTGCTTGAATGAGACAGTTGTCCAAGTAAGGATAGATTTGTATGCTTCGTCTGCAAAATGCAATTACTGGTGCCAGGCACTTTGTAAAGACCCTGGGTGCAGTAGATAAGCCAAAGGGCAGTGCAGAGAATTGGTAATGCATAAAACCTGCCTTGAAGCGGAGGTATCTTCTGCATGATTCCCTTATTGGGATATGCAGGTATGCCTCTTTTAAGTCTAGAGTCACTAACCAAGCGTTTTTGCCCAGCATAGGCAGTAGCTGTTGCAAAGTCAGCATTTTGAATTTTGGAATGTCCAAGAACATGTTCAAAATCGATAAGTCCAGTATTGGACGCCAGGCATTGTCTTTTCTGGCTACCAGGAACAGTCGAATAAAAACCTTGTCCTTTTTCCTGTTCTGGTACTGTTTGAATAGCCCCCATATCCATGAGGGAGGTAACTTGTTTCTGAGCCACTGCCCATTGATTTTGTGGCAGATCTGGCCAACCGTTTGGAATTGGCAAAGTATGGAAATGAAATCTGCACCCCTGGGTTACTATGTTTAACACCCACTTGTCCTGGGTAATTAACTGCCAATTTTGAGCATGAAGTGCTAATTTTCCCTCCAAGGGGGCTGCCAAAAGATAAGTGCTTGGTGATGGTAGAGGGAAGTCATTGAGACTGCTTACTGTAGGGTTGTGCATTGTTTCCTCCAGATCTGGAGTTACAGGCACCCCATTGCTTTGACCTGTAAGGACCCTGTGATTTGTATCTCAAGCGTTTTGAGTGCCTGGATTTGCCTTGTGAGGCTCTGTTGGACACAGGAAAGGACCAGTTTTTAGTAGGCTAGTGTCTACTGAATCTGGGTGGCTGCACTTGTAAGAAATCTTTTACAGTTTGCATAGATTTAGCTTTGTCTTCCACTTTCTTTAAAACCTCTTCTGCCTTATTACCAGAGTATCATGCTGTAAAGGTGCATCCAACAATTTAGTTTTAACATGATCAGGCAGATTTTCCTCCTTGAGCCAGGCATGCCTTCTAGTCACAGATCCAGTAACTGCGGCCCTGCAAGAGACCTCCAAGGAATCAAAACCACATTGCAAAGTATGCTTTCCAACCTGTTCTGCTGCATGCAATAATTCCTGTAATTCTTTATTTTCCACACAATCAGAAATCAACATCATTTTCTGTTTCAATAAGCCCATAACACGCTGTTGATATTTAAGCATATGAAACTGGCAGTTTAAGGCCCTAATTGCCAAGGTTGCAGACGTATAAACCTTCTTTCCCCATCTATCCAGTGCCCTGGAATCTCTATCAGAGAGGGTAGGATTTTTGGCTGTGGAGGCCTTTACACCTTTGGGACCCTGTGAGATAGTTTCAGGATCAGCAGCAGGATTTTTGCATAAAAATTTGTGGGAATCAGTAACACTGTAATATCTGTCTGGCTTACTAGGAGTTGGAGGTAGGGAATCAGCAGCCATGCTTGATTCTGAAAACACATTATCAACAATGTCTAATACAGGAGGTATAGCCAAAGGCCTATGCTGAGGAAGAAGGAAATCCCTAAGCCTCTTTTTTGATTCAGAGAAATCCTGACTCTCCCAATGAAAATGTTCCCTTAAAGTATGCAAGGTTTCTCCAAAAGAATAATCCTCAGGAGGAGTTGCAGATGGGATTGATTTTTCTGCATCTGAATCCTCATAGGGTGGTATAGAAAATTCCTGCTCAGAAGAAATAGAAACCTGATCTGAAGATTCATAATCAGTGTCTTGCCTAGGCCTCTTAGTAGGGGTGGGTTGGGAACCCCTGATCAAGGTAATTAAGTCCTCAGCCATTTTGATCATTTGTTTTTTAGGCATAGGGGCCTGAGCACTTGGCTCATGCGTCAGTTTTTTAGACTTAGAAGTTGTTTTTGAAGCTGGTGTCGGTTTTATACAGAAATGTTGAGGCCTGAAAACACCCTCAGAAGCCGGTGCCTGCTCAGCAGCTCCAGACCCATCCGAGGGAGAGACATCCGCGGGTTCAATACTCTTACGAATCGCGCGGCATACATAGTCAGCTGTGAAAGCGCCTCACTGAGTACCAGCGAACCAGCGACTGGCTTAGAAGCTTCGTCAGTTTTGGACCTTGACCTTCTGTCTCTGTCTTTTTCTTTGCGTTTTTTGTGAATTCCGGTAGTCAGATTGCTATCCGATGACATTTCAAGGTAATTAAATCTGGATCCAAAATATTTTGAAGCAAAAATATACCGACGCTTAATAGTGCGTTGGTTAAATCTAGCACAAAACTGACAGCAAGGCACGTTATGATCTAGGCCTAGGCAAGGAATACAGTACAAATTAAAATCCTTATGAGGTATTTGCTTCCCACAAGTAATGCAATTATTAACTTTTACTGACATCGGCAAGGAGCAAGAAAAAGTTTCCCCAACGGGGTACTTAACTTTAATTGAAGACTTTGGTTCTGAAACTCGAATGTGAGAAAATTTCAGTAGTCGGCCGACCAGCACTTGCGAACTGCTTCGGGCACCGCGCGGCAAGAAAGACTGAATAAAATGGCATCGGCTGCATGTTTTATACCCCTGATGACCTGACGTCATGGAAGAGGAGACAGCACCCGACGCAGGACCCAAGACTTTGATATTCAGGCTGACTGAGGGCAACCTGCCAGCAGATTACGCAAATGTAATGACTGCAACAGTGAAACACGAAGAACATCTTTTCCTTTTTTGGGATTCTGGAACTGATTCTATAACATGGGATAACATCTGAGAAAAAAATGGAAAGAAACAGATTAGTTTGATTTTTGGGGTGTTGATAAACTATTATGTTTGCAAGAAAGGAGTTCCAATGCCATCTGTATCTATTCTGAACTATTTCCTGTATTAAGAATCTACTGTGATTTGTTTCCAAAGAGAAAAAGAGAAAGACTGATTTCTAGTTAACATGTATGCAAGAGTGTGGAGGGGAAGGGGTTGGGAAGCATAGACAGGCATGCATTTCTCTTGGTACAGGACAGAGTTTGGGATCCACTTTTTGTTTTTCTTTGAATCCCCTTTCCCCTTTTTTCATATGCAGATGTCTGATTTTTGCTGTTACTGTCTGAAGGGTTTCCTAAAAAAGAACCCAGGACTAGAGGCATGGTTCCTGCTGTACTCTGGGAATGAGTGCTCAAAAAATTTGCTCAAACCCTGAATAAGCTTTCCTCTTTCATCACAGCATTTTAAGACTTCATCTGAGGAAGGGTCATTTTAAGACTTCAGCTGAGGAAGGGTCAAACAAAACTTCTTTCTCCAGGGGAGAACTAAATATGTGGGCCTTTACAACATCATGAGATTTTGCAATCTAAGCCAGGTATTCATGCAGATAACAGAACCTGTGGTAGAAACCTGGGAAACTGCTTCAGCTACATTACATGAATACTTAAGGCTATGTTTGGTTACCTGAGAAACTGAAAAACTCATGCTGAAGAGAGTATACTTTTATTACTCAGATGATAAATCAGCAATACTCCTTACTTATAACTGCAAAAGTTGCAACCAGAAATTTGGACATATGAACTTGATAATTAACTGCCCTAAAGGCTAAGGTCAAAGATATATAGATCTTTTCCGCATATCTAAGGTGGAGGAGTGTCCATATTCACACCTCCAGGCTAGCTGCCCAACACAATGCATCTGAAATTCTCCAGGTGCAACTAACACTAGGTAAGACTGCAATCCAAATTGTAGCTTGCTACAGATCCCCCACCATGCCGCAAGATTCTCACTACACCTTTCTAAACATACTGGAAAATATTACGATACAACCAAACACCCTAATACTGGGTGATTTCAACTACCCTGCCATTAACAGGGGAAACTACTCGGGTACCAACTCCTTTTCCCAACGGTTCTTGAAATTCATAAATTCCAACACCCTGGATAGTACAGTTTTGTACCTACCATAAATGTAGATGTCCGATAGGAATGCATCTGCAGTCCTTACAAATGGGTTGTCCTGTCGTCAGGCAGCCCTTCGGTCGGCCGGATTCCAAAGTCTGGGTCTGGCTTCGGCTGGTGTCGCACTTCACCAGACGTCATAGCTGCAGTTACTCTGGTATAAAGGCATCAGCCGACGCCATTTTCCTCAGTGTTTCTTGCCCCAGATGCCAGGTGCCCTCTAGGAAGGCTAAATTTGGATAAATGCCAATGATTCCAAATATTAGAGAGCAAACAAAAAATAAGCATGTATGTACATATATACAAACAAATACACCATAATAGATTCCCCCAGCTAGCTATAAGAGGAGCAAATACCCTAGGAGTACCACAGAGGGGAAGGAGGGTGGGTAATCCTGACTGCAGATGCATTCCTATCGGACATCTACATTTATGGTAGGTACAAAACTGTACTATGTCCTTCAAGGATTCATCTGCAGTCCTTACAAATGGGTAGAATACCATAGCCAAACTGGGGGAGGAGGAAAGATAGAATTATGGTGTAGTTAAGATCCCTTGCAAAACAGCAGTGGCAAAACCTGCTCGGGATCTAGAGTATAAAGGTAAATTATAATGCTTGGCAAATGTATGCACGGAGCTCCAAGTAGCAGCCTCTAAAATGTCTTTGGTAGCCACTCCTCGTAGAAAAGCTGTGGTAGTGGCTGTAGCTCTTGTAGAGTGAGGCCTGATGTTTTCTGGAGTTTTCTTTCCATGGTAGGAGTAACAAAATCTAATGCAATTTCCTATCCACTTAGATATTGTCTGTTTTGAAATTGCTTTCCTTCCATTCCTGTTGCATATGCTACCAGTAGCTGGTCAGTTTTTCTATTGCTCTTGGTCCTGTCCAGGTAGTAGCGTAATTGTCTGTGTACATCCAAGGTATGCAACAGTCTTTCTCCCCTGTTCTGTGGATTGGGGAAGAATGTAGGTAGGTGGATAGCCTGATTTAAAGATACTCTGGAGACCACCTTAGGCATAAAAGTAGGATTTGTTCTCATGGACACTCTATCTTGATGGAAGATCAGAAAGGGCTGTACTGCCATTAATGCCTGTAGCTCAGAAACCCTTATTGCTGAAGTGATTGCCAGCAGGAAAGCAGTTTTCCATGATAAGTATTGCAATTCTGCTGTTGCTGCTGGTTCGAAAGGAGGAAATGTCAATTTTTCTAGCACAAAGTTCAAGTCCCATGCAGGTTATGGTGGCTTCCTAGGAGGTTTTACATTTTTAATTCCTCTCAGAAACTGCCTGAGCAGAGGATGTGAGAAGACTGGAGGATCCAAGTCGTATTCTGCTGAAATAGCTGATGCATGAATCTTAATGGGAGAGTAGGACAGGCCTTTGTGGAATAGCTCTGCCAAGTACTCCAGGATGTTGGCTATGTTTACCAGTGACACATCTTCCCCTTTAGCAGTACTCCAAATGAGATATCTTTTCCATTTTGCTGAATAGGTTTTCCTTGTTGAAGGTCTGCGAGCTTCCAAGATAATGTCCTTAACCCTTTGGGATAAATTTGGGTTAATTTGTCTTATGCAATGTTCCAGGCAGTCAGCTGCAGAGTTTTCAGGTTTGGATGCAGGGTGTTGTAGTTGTTCTGAGTTAACAGCAAGGGAACTAGGGGTAAGGGCCATATCTGTTCCCGAGACATGCTCCTCAGTAATGGGTACCAATGTTGCCTTGGCCAATCTGGAGCTATCAGAATGATCCTTGGACGGTCCTCTTTGATCTTCAATAGCACCTTGTGCATCAAAGGAAGTGGTGGGAATGCATATGCTGTCAGATTTTTCCAACTGAAGGATAGGGAGTCCACCTTCCATGCCAGTGGGTGGTACGTCCTGGTGCAGAATTTCTTTAATTGGTGATTGTGTGGGGATGCAAATAAGTCTATTTCTGGGGTACCCCATTTTCTTGTAATGGTTTTGAAGATGTCCGGATGCAGCATCCATTCGTGGGCATCCGTGGTAGTCCTGCTTAATATGTCTGCTAGAGTGTTTTCTTTTCCTGGTACAAAGATTGCTTGTAACTGAATGTTGTAACTCAGGGCCACATTCCAGAGGTCCAGGGCCATCCGGCATAGAGGGTACGAATGTGTGCCTCCCTGCTTGTTGATGTACCACATAACTGTGGTGTTGTCTGTCCTTATCATCAATTGGCCTTGTCGAAGAAATGGTTTGAAAGTCTGAATTGCCAGTTTTACTGCCAGCATTTCCTTTAGGTTTATGTGTAGGTGCAGCTGTTCTTGAGTCCATAAACCTTGTATGCATTTGTCCATGTGGGCCCCCCAACCGAGGTCTGAGGCGTCCGTTGTGATGGTTTGGCTTGGTTGAGTGCTGTGGAAGGGCAATCCTTCGTTGGATTGACAGGCCTGAGCCCACCATTGGAATTCTTGCTTCAGGCATGGAATTATTGGAATTTGAGTTTCTAGGCTGTGCTTGTGCTGAGACCATAAATTCCTTAGGTACCACTGTAGCTTTCTCATATGCAGTCTGGCATGTGGGACCAATATTATGCAGGATGCCATGAAGCCCAATGCTTGTAGGACTTTTCTTGCTGTTAGATGGTTTTGCTTTGTTAATGCCAAGAAGGAGAGAGGGAGTTGCTCCTGTTTTTCTACTGTTAGGAATGCCATTTGTTTGGATGTGTCCAGCTCCGCACCCAAAAGGTTATCTTTTGGGATGGTATCAGCCTTGACTTTTTTATATTGACTGTATATCCCAGGGCTTGTAGAAGGTAAATGACTCTTTTCAAGTCTTCTGCTAGCTTGTTTTGTTGTCCGCTTGTATCAGGCAGTCGTCCAGGTAAGGGTAGATTTGGATTCCCTGAAGCCTGCAATGAGCGATTACTGATGCCAGGCATTTCGTGAACACTCTGGGCGCAGTAGATAAGCCAAAGGGCAATGCTGAGAATTGATAATGCTCTGATCCTGCAAGAAATCTGAGGTATCTTCTGCAATTTGGTCGTATGGGGACGTGCAGGTATGCCTCCTTGAGATCTAGAGTTACCAGCCAAGACTCCTTGCCCAGCATGGGAAGAAGCTGCTGTAGGGTCAGCATTTTGAATTTTGGAACAATGAGGAATGTGTTTAAAGCGGACAGATCGAGAATAGGTCTCCATTTGCTTTCTTTCCTTGGTACTAGGAAGAGTCTGGAGTAAAAGCCCTTTCCTTGCTCCATATATGGTACCTTTTCCACAGCTCTCATCTTTAATAATTGATTTGCTTGTTTTAGAGCTTCTGCCTTTTGATTTGGAGGTAGGTTTGGCATTCCTCTCTTTCCTGGTAGAGTATGGAAATGAAACCTGTAACCTTGGTCTATTGTCTGTAAAATCCACTTGTCCCTTGTGATGTAATGCCAGTTTTTTGAAAATAAGGCTAGCTTCCCGCCTAAGGGTGCTTCTAGTTGTTCCCTGGTAGGCGGTGCCAGAGCCAAGTCACTGTGATTGTCCTGTAGTAGTGGTGGTGGCCTGGTTGTTACCCTGCCACTGGCGTCCCCTGTAGGCACCCCTGGATTGGCTTCTGCCTCTTGAACGCCTATTCCTGCCTCTCTGTGCTTTGGAGGAGTCTGGAAAGGACCAATTCTTGGAGGGCCAATTCCTGCTAAACCTTGGAGGTTGGACCTGTAAGAAACCTTTCACTGTTTGGACAGATTTTGCCTTCTCTTCCATCTTCTTCAGCACCTGTTGTGCAGGAGAGCCAAGCAAATTGATCTTGTCCATGGGAGCATCTAATAGTTTTGATTTGACATGGTCCGGTAAGGCCTGCTCTTTTAACCATGCATGCCTTCTGATAACTGTGCCAGTCATGGCTGATCTAAAGGAAGCCTCCAGTGCATCATAGCCGCATTTTAAAGAATGGTTACTAACCTGCTGAATGTTATGTACCATTTCCTGAACATATTTCTTGTCTAAAGGTTCATCAGAGGACAGTTTTTTGGTTAACTGGTCTAGCATAAATTCTTGATACTGGATCATATGAAATTGACAGTTCAAGGCCCTAGCTGACAGAGTAGCAGAAGTGTAAACTTTTTTACCCCATCTCTCTAAGGACCTGGATTCCCTTTCAGAGGGTAGGGGATTTTTGGCAGAGGTAGTTGCTACAGCCTTAGGCCCCTGGGAGATAGTCTCGGGATCTGCAAAAGGAGCCTTGTATAAATGGTGATGTGTGTCCGGGACCCTGTAGAACCTATCGGGCTTAGCAGGGGCCGGAGGTAATGAATCAGGAGCAGTACAAGCATAATATAAGCAAAATCCGAGCCGAAAAACTGCTCAGCAAATTCCGACCGACGTCTAAGCGTCCGTCGGTTAAAAGAAGCACAGGCTAGACAAGCTGCTACGTCGTGGTCTGGGCCTAAACAAGGTAAGCAGTAAGAGTGGAAATCTTTATGAGGTATTTGTTTCCCACAAGTTAAACAGTTATTCACTTTTTCTGACATCGGCTGAGGCAAGAAAGAGTCCCCAACGGGGTACTTAGCTTTTTAGACGTCTTCGGTAGTAGTAGAAGTATTCGGTAGTAGTAATCTCTGGTTCTGACCGACCGGCACTTGCGAACAGCTTCTGCTTCGGGCGCCACGCGGCAAGAAAGACTGAGGAAAATGGCGTCGGCTGATGCCTTTATACCTGAGTAACTGCAGCTATGACGTCGGGTGAAGTGCGACACCAGCCGAAGCCAGACCCAGACTTTGGAATCCAGCCGACCAAAGGGCTGCCTGACGACAGGACAACCCATTTGTAAGGACTGCAGATGCATCCTTGAAGGACATCAACTAATCCATTGCCCCACCAGGGGCCCCAATATCTTAGACTTGGTCATTACCAACATGGGAGATAGATGCTCCACACCAGTGGTCACCCCCTCATTGGTCAGGTCTGACCATAAGCAAATCACCCTTGACATCCACATCCCACCCCCACCCCTCAGTAAGGAAACCTCCCTAAAAAACTTCTCCAAAGCCAACTTCATGCTACTGAAGTCAGAAGTGACAAACTTCAAAACACCCATACAGATGGGATCTGAAAGTTCGACTGCAGAATCCTACACTAAGGCACTCTATGAGCACATCCACTCATGCATGAATCGTGCCCATCCCAAATAGAACCAAGATGCTCTTCTCCAAAAAAAAAGGAAGCCAATCTGGTGGTCCCCTGTTATAAAAAAACTATACAACAGAAGGAAGAAACTGTTGCAGAAAAGAGGAAAATCCCAGGATGCAAAAAACTCCCTCACCAGCCTCAGTAAGAAGCTGAGATCCCTCATCAAATCCTCAAAAGCTAGTTACGAAAATAAAATTTCCAAAAATTCCAAATACAACCACAAGGCATTCTATAGTTATGTCAAGAATCTAAATGGCAATGCTCAGATCTGCTCTGAGCTACAACAGAATGGCATTAAATATACTGATCCCAGGGATATTGCCAATATCCTGGCAGATCGATTTAGTGCCAACTTCACCCCTCTCTCACCCCCTAAAGGGCCCATCTCAATACCAAAAGATTGCCAAATTCCGGTAATCACGGCCACACAGGTAGAAACCGCACTCTCCAAAGCTAAGAATACAGCATCCATGGGACCAGATGACATCCCAGGCTGTGTACTATATGAACTACAAAATGAACTGGCACCTCACCTAAGTGTCATGTTTAATCATAGCCTCGCCTCAGGCTTCGTGCCCACTGAGTGGCGCACAGCTACAGTTACCTCACTCCACAAGGGGGGATCCACCTTGGATCCCAGGGAACTACCGTCCCATCAGTCTGGCAAGCCTGATCTGCAAGGGCATGGAACGCATTATCATGGAACTTATAAACAAAGACATTGGCAACCTTCACTGGACCCCACCCAGTTTGGGTTTGTGAAGGGCCAATCTTGTCTCCTGAATATGACTGACTTCTTCAAATCAGTCTACAGAGCTGTGGATGAGGCTAAGGTGGTCCACACAGACTATCTGGACCTCTCCAAGGCCTTCAACACCATCCTCCAGTCTGGAATCACAGATAAACTTACTAAGCTGGGCATAAATCTATACGTCACTCGATGGGTTGCCAACTGGCTTACTGATAGAACCCAGACTGTAAAAGTAGCTGACTCCAAATCCAGCTCCGGACAAGTGGAGTACCTCAGGGTTCAGTCCTGGGACCACTCTTGTTTGGCATCTACTTCTCTGAAGTACAGGCCAACACTAAGGGACTCTGACTAACAAAGTTCGCAGATGACTGCAAACTGCGAGCCATTATTGAATCCCCAAATGATGTGGATATTCTACAAAAGGGCCTTACAGAAACAGATGCCTGGTGCCACAGCCATGGGCTCAACCTTAATGCCAAGAAATGTATAGTTATCCCCTTTGGAAAAAAACATGTACCCATGAACTACCACATAGGTAGCAGTACACTAAACATCGAAAGTGTGATGAGAGACTTAGGGACACAGGTGGACAGTGGTCTCACTTTCGATAACCACATCACCACAACAGTCAAGAAATCCTTCTATGTGGCAAACCTCATCACTAATGGCTTTTCATCCAGAAAAAAGGAGGTCATTGTCCCACTGTACTCATCCCTCATTAGACCCATTATAGAGTATAATGCCCCATTTGGTATGTACCTCACAAGACATCTGCAACAACTGGAAAGACCACAGAAATACCTCACTAAAAGAATCACAGGCCTAAAGCAGATGCCATATGCTGACCGTCTAAAAAAACTCCAGCTATACTCTGTGGCATATCGTCTACTCAGAGGAAATCTCTGCTTAACATACAAGGCCATGTCAAACCCTGAGCTGTTGGACTTGCTCCACTTAAAGAAATCCCAATCCCTCAGAGCCACATGCTCCAGGGATCTAAACCTTGTCATCACGATGAACAAAACATGCTGGAGGGATAGGTTCCTGACCCACAGACTCCCCATACTCCGGAATAGACTGCCCATACATGTCAAGCAGAGCGCCTCATTGGCCCTCTTCAAAAGGAACCTTGATGATTGGATGGGAGATGGGAAATTCACCCTGGAAATCATGTCAGTCGCCCTGCTAGACAGGGGTCCAGAGAAGTAAATATTGTGGGAAGAAATATCCAAGGAATTGCTACGGCTAGGCTTGTATAGGCCCTAGGGCCAATAGGTTCATAGGTTGGTACTAGGCTATCTATGAAAAACCCTTCTATCCTTAACAGGGGGAACATGGTTGGCAGTAGTTAAATACTTAGAACTGGAGTCCTTGGTCAAGGAAACAATTGTAGGATCTGCAAGAGGGTTATAAAAGAGGAACTTGAGAGTCTGAGGCACCTTACAAAGCCTATTAGGATTTTTGGGTGCAGTAAGTTGACTATCAGGAGTGGCATATTTAGGGTTAAATGTGTGTTCCAAATCTCCTGTGACAAGAATAATGGCAAGAGGTTTTGAAGCATCTTCAGAAGGAGATCACAGTCTCTCCTGTGTGTGCCTGCAGATTTTATTTTTCTTTACAATGGAAGAGGTCTTTCATCCCAGTAACTGTGTCACAAAGCATTCTCTCTTCTACAGAAGAATTAGAGGAAATATTTTCCTAAGATTCTGATTCTAAAATGGCAGGAGAGTACACCTTGGAATTATAATCCATGGCCCTCATATCTCTAGCAGTCATTGTCCAAGGAAGATGGAGACCTTTTTTCTTTTCAAATGGGATGTTGTAAGGACTGAAATGCGTTGAAAATCCCCTTTGCAAAAGTATACCTATCTGCCTCAGCATCTCTGGAAGATGCAGTGGTTGGTGGAGAAAGCAGTTTGATCTTTTGAGTTTTCTTTCTCAAAGTATCTAATCTAATAGACCTGGAGGTATCAGACTTATGTACTACCACAACAGATCCTGTTATCTCCTCCCTTACCAGCAAGTGAAGGATTCTACACAGCCCTTCCGAAAGCACAAGGTGGGGTCCTCCCTTCCTGGCTGTAGCCATATTTCCAATGTTCAAAGATGCACCAGGCTCACAACCCTTAACTGTACTCCTCAATTGATGGTCCAAGGACTCCAGTAAGGCCACAGGAGAGTAATCTTTTGGAGAATGGTAAAGAAAGGCTAAAGGAGGAGCAGCTTCAGAAGCCTTGAACAGATTTTCTCTTTTTAGGTTATCAGAAGGGGAGACGCCAAAGAAAAGTTAAGCCAGTATCCATTCATGAATTAGTAAGGGCCTTAGGATATTGATTCTCTAGGAATATACTACGGCTTTTAAAGTAAATGTTTTATTGTCTTGAGGTTAAAGAAGTAAAGCTTACAGATGATGTGCATCCCCTAATCAAAACAAACAGGCTGTGTGGAACTCCTTATATAGTATCTTGCCTTCTTTGCAGACATTTCCTTTTTCATCTAGACACAAGACGTTTTTTTTTCTTCACAGATTTTATTAATAACAAAAGGAAGGAAGGTCTCTAGAGGGGAACTTTTCCATCCAAAAGTTGAAATATGCTGACTAAACACTGAAGATGCAGCAAAGTCTAAGTCTGACCGAAATTTTAAACAGCAAGAAAGTTCTGATTTTTTTACTTCTGGCACTCATATGTCTTCTTTTATAACAACATGCCTTTGCAGTGCCTTGAACATACAGTGAAAAAAGCTTTTGTATACTGATCAGATATACTGTCCTTGGTAGGATACATCCCATATAGCCTTATGATACTGTAATAGTGATCTAATAATGAGAATCATTCCTTACACTAGGCATGGGAGGGACAGAGATGATCCACCATTTCAAGTGACTGTTTACCTCACTGCGATCCAGACAATAAGACCATATTCTTATCAAAAGCTAAGCCTACTACCTAGACTTTCAAAATTAAACTTCTTTAAAAATCAAAAATACGCTTTGGAGACTTTTCGACCAGGCAAGGAGCAAAGCTTTGGTTAAAATGAATAACTAGAATGTGCATACATGGTTTAAGATATGCAAAAACCTTTGCTGCTCAGCAGCATACATAATTGTCATGACTAGCAGTAAAGCACAGAGGATTAATGCTACGAGGCAACAAGTATCATCCTGTAATTTATAGGTTTGATGCCCGTGGTTCCACTTGCATACCCTCATGAACATGGGTAAGTTACTTAACCAGACAACAGTGCTCTTACGCTGCCTCAAAAAAAGAGGCAACAATGCCTATTGATAATAAATTTAATTGGAAGATGCTCCTATGATACTGCTGAATGTCATCAATGACTATGTCTGACTGCAGAAGTTGAAGTATCTGAAAGACGCAGAAGAAATATAATAGAAAAGCAAAGCAGAACAGCCCTAGAAAAGTACCACAGTAAATAAAAAGTAGGATACGCCAGTGAAGCATTCAAAAACAGGACAAAGTAAATGTGAACATGAATGCAGTTTGTCACCATCATGTCTCAAGTGTAGTAAATCATTAAATGGCAACAAAATGTAAAAATATGCATTCTCTGACTCTAAAGGGCTTCTTCTCAGTACTCTGGCTAAGGCAAAAATATTGTGGAGACAGGATCATGAAAAAGTACAGTTTTGTACCTACCATAAATGTAGATGTCCGATAGGTATGCATCTGCAGTCATAACATATGGGTTGTCCTGCCTCAGGCAGCCCTTCGGTCGGCCGGATTCCAAAGTCTGGGTCTGGCCTCGGCTGATGTCGCACTTCACCCGACATCATAGCTCCTGGGGTATAAAGGCATCAGCCGACGCCATTTTCCTCAGTGTTTCTTGCCCCAGATGCCAGGTGCCCTCTAGGAAGGCTAAATTTGGATAAAAGTAGAAAATTCCAAACAGTAGAAATCAAAAAGTATATATACATATATATACATACAAACAAATACACCATAATAGATTCCCCCAGCTAGCTAAAAGAGGAGGAAGTACCCTAGGAATACCACAGAGGGGAAAGGAGGGTGGGTAATCCTGACTGCAGATGCATACCTATCGGACATCTACATTTATGGTAGGTACAAAACTGTAATATGTCCTTCAAGGATGCATCTGCAGTCATAACATATGGGTAGAATACCATAGCCAAACTGGGGGAGGAGGCACTAAGCTAATGATGGTGTAGTTAAGATCCCTTGTAAAACTGCAGTTGCAAAACCTGCTCGGGATCTGGAGTATAAAGGAAGATTGTAATGCTTGGCAAATGTATGCACGGAGCTCCAAGTAGCAGCTTCTAAAATGTCTTTGGTAGCCACTCCTCGTAGGAAAGCTGTAGTGGTGGCTGTAGCTCTTGTGGAGTGAGGCCTGATATTTTCAGGAGTTGTCTTTCCATGAAAAGAGTAACAGAATCGTATGCAATTTCCTATCCATTTTGAAATTGTCTGTTTGGAAATTGCTTTTCCTTGCACTCCTGTTGCATATGCTACCAGAAGCTGGTCAGTTTTTCTGTTGGTCTTAGTTCTGTCCAGATAGTAGCGCAGTTGTCTGTGTACATCCAAGGTGTGCAGTAGTTTTCCCCTGTTCTGTGGGTTAGGGAAGAACGTAGGTAAATGAATAGCTTGGTTCAAGGATACTCTGGATACCACCTTTGGCATGAAAGTAGGATTGGTTCTCAGAGACACTCTGTCCTGGTGAAAGATAAGGAAAGGCTGCACTGCCATTAAGGCCTGTAACTCGGATACCCTTCTTGCTGAAGTGATTGCTAGAAGGAAGGCAGTTTTCCAAGATAAGAACTGTAAGTCTGCTGATGCTGCTGGTTCAAAAGGGGGAAGTGTCAATTTTTCCAGCACAAAATTGAGATCCCATGCAGGCAGAGGTGGTTTCCTTGGAGGTTTTACATTTTTGATCCCTCTTAGAAATTGTCTGAGGAGAGGTTGAGAGAAGATAGGAGGATCCATGTTGTACTCTGCTGAAATTGCTGAAGCATGAATCTTAATGGAAGAATAGGGCAGGCCATTGTGGAACAGTTCTGCTAAATATTCTAGGATGTGTGCTAGGTTTGCCAGTGTGACATCTGTTCCCTTTGATGCACTCCAAATGAGGAATCTCTTCCATTTGGCTGAGTATGTTTTCCTTGTGGAGGGTATGCGAGCCTCCAGGATAATGTCCTTGACCCTCTGAGATAAAACAGGTTGGTTTTGCTTTATGCAATTTTCCAGGCAGTTAGCTGCAGTGTTTTCAAGTTTGGATGCAAGGTCTTGTAGTTGTTCTGTGTTAGAAGTAAAGGCCATAGAGGTAGAGGCCATGAGTTCGTCCGAGACATGCTTCTCAGTAGCGGGTACCAATGCTGCCTTGGCCAGTCTGGAGCAATCAGAATTACCTTTGGCTGTTCCTCCCTGATCTTCAGTAGAACTTTGTACATCAATGGGAGAGGTGGAAAGGCATAAACTGTCAGGTCCTTCCAGCTGAAAAAAAAGGGAGTCCACCCTCCAGGCTTGTGGGTGGTATTCTCTTGAGCAGAATTTCTTCAGTTGGTGGTTGAGTGGGGAGGCTAACAGGTCTATCTCTGGCATTCCCCATGTCTTTGTTATGGTTTTGAAGATGTCTGGATGCAGCATCCATTCGTGAGCATCCGTGGTAGTTCTGCTTAATCTGTCTGCTAGTGAATTTTCTTTTCCTGGTACGAATCTGGCCTGCAATTGAATGTTGAGATTCAGGCCTAGGTTCCACAGATCCATTGCCATCCGGCATAGAGGGTAGGAATGCGTGCCTCCCTGTTTGTTGATGTACCACATGACTGTGGTATTGTCCGTCCTTATCAGCAGGTGTCCTTGCTGCAGGAATGATTTGAATGCCTCGATTGCATGCTTCACTGCCAGCATCTCCTTTAGATTTATGTGTAGATTCAGCTAGTCTTGGGACAATAGGCCTTGGATACACTTGTCTTCCATGTGTGCCCCCCAGCCTAGGTCTGAGGCGTCTGTGGTGATGGTCTGCCTTGGTTGTGGTTTCTGGAAAGGCAAGCCTCTGTTGGTCTGGCAGGCCTGAGCCCACCACAGGAATTCTTGTTTCAGGCATGGAATGATTGGTATCATGGTTTCTAGACTGTGTCTGTGTTGAGACCATACATTCCTTAGGTACCATTGTAATTTTCTCATATGCAGTCTGGCATGTGGGATCAAGATTATGCAGGATGCCATGTAACCCAGGGCCTGCAGGACTTTCCTTGCAGTAAGCTGAGTTTGTTTTGTCAATGCCATGAAGTAAACTGGAAGTTGCTTTTGTTTTTCTTCTGTGAGAAAAGCCATCTGAGTTATTGTGTCCAGTTCTGCACCCAAAAATGTTATCCTTTGGGATGGCACTAGTCTTGACTTCTGTATGATGACTGTGTATCCCAAGGCTTGCAGCAGTTGTATGACATAGGTCAAATCCTTTATTATTTTTGTCTTGTTGTCCGCTTGTATTAGGCAGTCGTCCAGGTATGGGTAAGATTTGAATTCCCTGAAGCCTGCAATGCAATTACTGATGCCAGGCATTTCGTGAATACTCTGGGCGCAGTAGATAAGCCAAAGGGCAATGCTGAGAATTGATAATGCTCTGATCCTGCAAGAAATCTGAGGTGTCTTCTGCAATCTGGTAGTATGGGGACGTGCAGGTATGCCTCCTTGAGATCTAGAGTCACCAGCCAAGACTCCTTGCCCAACATGGGAAGAAGTTGCTGTAGGGTCAGCATCTTGAATTTTGGTACAATGAGATATGTGTTCAGTGCGGACAAGTCGAGAATAGGCCTCCATTGAGTTTCTTTTCTTGGTACAAGGAATAGTCTGGAGTAAAATCCTTGGCCTTGTTCCACAGATGGTACCTTTTCTATTGCTCTCATCCTTAGTAAGTTGATGATTTGTTTTAGAGCCTCTGACTTCTGGCTTGATGGAAGGTTTGGCATTCCTCTCTTGTTTGGTAAAGTGTGGAAATGAAACCTGTAGCCTTTGCCTATTGTTTGCAAAGTCCATTTGTCTCCTGTAATGCAATGCCAGTTTTTTGAAAATAAAGCTAACTTTCCGCCCAAGGGTGCTTCCAGTTGTTCCCTGGTAGGCGGAATCAGAGCCAAGTCATTGTGTCTGTCCTGTGGAAGTGGTTGCAGTCATAGCTGTGGCGGCACTCCTCTGGTTGTCAGGTTGCCACTGACGGCCCCTGTAGGCACCCCTTGATTGACCTCTGCCTCTTGAGCGTCTATTTCTGCCTCTCTGTGCTCTGGAGGTGTCTGGAAAGGACCAATTCTTTGAAGGCCAATTTCTGCTGAACCTCGGAGGTTGGACCTGAAGGAAATCCTTGACTGTTTGCACAGATTTTGCTTTTTTTCTTCCACTTTCTTGAGAACCTTCTGTGCAGGGGAGCCAAATAAACTTTGTTTCTCCATAGGGGCATCTAGGAGTTTTGACTTAACATGGTCTGGCAAGGATTGCTCTTTTAGCCAGGCATGCCTTTGAATCACTGCTCCAGTCATAGCTGATCTAAATGAAGCCTCCAGTGCATCATAGCCACATTTTAAGAAATGATTACTGACCAGCTGAGAGTTGTGTACCAAATCCTGAAGGGACTTACGGTTGAAAGGTTCAGGAGAGGAAAGCTTTTTATTCAGCTGATCTAACAAAAATTCCTGGTACTGTATCATGTGAAATTGACAGTTAAGCCCTAGCAGAAAGAGTAGCAGATGTATAAACCTTTTTACCCCATCTCTCTAATGCTCTTGATTCTCTTTCAGAGGGTAGGGGTTTTTTGGCAGAGGCAGCTGCAACACCCTTAGGGCCCTGAGAAATGGTTTCTGGGTCTGCAGCGTGGGCCTTATACAAGTGGAAGTGAGAATCCGGGACCCTGTAATATCTGTCAGGTTTGGTAGGGGCCGGGGGAAGAGAATCAGGGGCAGAACTGGCATCATTGTATGCATCATCAACAACTGATAGTACAGGTGGTATGGCTAAAGGCCTATGCTGTGGTAAGTGTAAAAAAGTCCTTCGCCTTTTCATTGAATCGGAAAAATCCTGACCCTGCCACTGGAAGTGTTCCCTCATTGAGTGTAGAGTTTCCCCAAATGAAAATTCTTCTGGGGGGGAGGCAGAAGGAATGGAGTCTTCTGCATCCGAATCCTCATAAGGTGAGTATGGTCCTTCCTGATGGTCTGATAACTCTGATCCATCCGAGGAATAGTCAGAGGAGAGAGGTTCAGGGGGTTCAGTCCTAGGCCTTTTTTCAGGAGGAGGTTGTGAGGCCCTGTCTGGGTGAGGTTGGGATCCCCTCATCAGAGAAATAAGGTCCTCAGCAAGGCTGAGAATCTGAGAACTTGAGGAAGGTCTGTGAGAGGGAGCTTTAGTAGGTAAGGCCTTGAAAAGTTTAGCTGCCTTAGCCCTGGAGAAGGCCTTAATAGACATAGAAGCAGGGGGTCTAGCTGCCCCACGTGCAGGAGTAGAGATGTCCAACAGAATGGTGTCGGACAATTCCTGTGTGCCTGCTTCTTCGGTAGGAATTTCTGTAGCCGACTCAGCCGGGGCCTGTGAGGCCTCGGTTGTCGGAGGCATGCTTTGGCCAAGGGAAGAACCGAGGACTCGGTTTCAGCCGAAACCGAGACACTCGCGGTAGGCCTAACTGTGGTTTCAGCCGAAACCGCGGGCCGCGAGTGTCGGTACTTTTCCTTGCATTTTTTGGCTAAATGTGTAGTCGGAGTCTCCGACGGCATTTTATATGCAAAAGCGGTACCAAAAAACTCTTCAGCAAACTCCGACCGACGTCTAAGTGTCCGTTGGTTGAAGGAAGCACAGGCTAAACAAGCTGATACGTCGTGGTCTGGGCCTAAGCAAGGAAGGCAGTAAGAGTGGAAATCCTTATGAGGTATTTGTTTCCCACAAGTTAAACAATTATTTACTTTGTCTGACATCGGCTGAGGCAAGAAAGAGTCCCCAACGGGGTACTTAGCTTTTTTAGAAGTCTTCGGTAGCTGAATTCTCTGGATCTGACCGACCAGCACTTGCGAACAGCTTCTGCTTCGGGCACCGCGCAGCAAGAAAGACTGAGGAAAATGGCGTCGGCTGATGCCTTTATACCCCAGGAGCTATGATGTCGGGTGAAGTGCGACATCAGCCGAGGCCAGACCCAGACTTTGGAATCCGGCCGACCGAAGGGCTGTCTGAGGCAGGACAACCCATATGTTATGACTGCAGATGCATCCTTGAAGGACATCAGCATCATATTAATACTTCAGGAATGTTTCCACATATCTTTACTCTCAGAAAATGAGTCAGACTATACTGAATGCCAGTAGTACAAATGGGTTTGGCTGGACTAGCTTCTCAAAATGACACAATAAACTGAGAATAAACAAAAGCTTACCCTGATGCGCACTTACCATACTTTTGGCTAAACAAGTCATTCACTTGCTCTCTTAAGAGTCGAACTTTCTCTATTTTTGACACTCTTTCACTTTCTGCATCTAAAATGTGACATTTAAAATGGAAAATCACATTATTTATAGACAGAGTTAAGCTATTTTATGTCTTATTCATAAATGTATGAGTAATAATGATAGACTTAATTATACTACACATTACATTTCTGATGGAATACCTTCACTAACAGTACTTCACATTCTGGAACTAAAAATGAAACTGCAGTTTGAAACCTGTTTAGACATCAATCACCATACAGTTCTAATACATGTGGATGATGGTGAAAGTCCCAAGAGCCACTGGAAACTGACTTTTAGGCATGCCAGACAAACAAATTACCTCCAGCTATTATAGGGACTGCAAGATAGTGTTGTACCCAATGCCTTGACAATCAGTGTTGAACTCGCAGTACAGTACAGTTGTCTAAGATACTTACCATAACAGTAAGTCTTCAAATTAATAATAAATCATAGCACTGTGATGTTTTCCACCTTTAGTATAAAGTTTTCTAGGTGGAACTTTCCAAGCAGCAACTATATTCCCAGTCATAAACCAACTTAGGTCTTGCACAAAACCAAGGTACTGACAAAAACAGCATGACACTCCCATTCTTCAAGCATGTAACCCTACAACTAAGTGTGCCTTTACTAGGCAAATTACAGTACCGAACCAGAATTTGCAAGATACAGTGAATATAAACATCCAGAAAATGAAAACACTGCATCTGTATAAAGGACAGCAAAGCTCTATAATGGGCATGCAGTCATCCGAATATTTAAGAAAATGCAGTTTTATTTTCCAAACAAACTAAACAGTTTATGAATCAGAGTTGGAGCATGGAAAATCTGGTTAAACAACAAAACTGAAACCAACCTCCACAAATTCAAACAACTTGGAAATCACACCATACTTCAGAGGTTAGGCTAGACAAGACATATTAGTATACTGATGTAATAAAAAAAGAACAGCTAGCATTTCTGATTATCCATAAATAAAACCAGAAAAAAAGGTGTGGACCTCTTGGGTTTTCGATCCTGAATGATGCCTGCCCGGAGGGAAGGAATAACCAATTTTACAAAGCCTTTCACTCTTGATCCTAAACGGTGAACAGATTTCCACATGTAGTCAGTGGTGGAGCTAGCTCTAAAAAGAGCTGTTTTAGCCCTGTGGGCAGCTGGAGCTCTATATAGAGCTGTTACAGATCTCTATGAGCTCTGAGAAGAGCTGTTTTGTGTTTAGAATGCCCTTTCCGGCAGATGCGGTAGTTCTAAAAAGAACTGTTTTGTTTGGTTCACCGAAGCTGTGTCTGTGCCTCCAGCTGGTCTTACTGAAGCTGATACAGATTAATGTGAGCTCTGACAAGGGCCGATTTGTGTTTTGAATGCCTGTTCGGGTGTAGGTGGTAGCTCTAATAAGAACTTTTCTTCAGATTCTGACCAGCGCTTGGGGAGTGCACAAATGGTCCCTTTTAGGACTCACACATAGCAAAAGAACCGAAGATCGGTTCAAGAAGAAGGACAACGGAGATAGACACCACCGCGGAACACTGGAGGACACAACAGCAGCTCTTCCCAGAGCCCATTGTGTCCATACACAAAACAGCTCTTATCAGAGCTCACGTGGATCTGCACCTTACACCAAACAGCTCTTCTCAAAGCTCACAGTACACCAAACAGCACTTCTCAGAGCTCACAGAGATCTGTAAAAGCTCTGGTAAGAGCAACCGGAGACACATTGAAGAATAAAACAAAAAAGTTCTTATTAGAGATACCACCAACACCCGAACGGGCATTCAAAACACAAATCGGCCCTTCTCAGAGCTCACAGAAATCTGTATCAGCTTCGGTAAGACCAGCCGGAGGCACAGACACAGCTTCGGTGAACCAAACAAAACAGTTCTTTTTAGAACTACCGCATCTGCCGGAAAGGGCATTCTAAACACAAAACAGCTCTTCTCAGAGCTCATAGAGATCTGTAACAGCTCTATATAGAGCTCTAGCTGCCCACAGGGCTAAAACAGCTCTTTTTAGAGCTAGCTCCACCACTGACTACACGTGGAAATCTGTTCACCGTTTAGGATCAAGAGTGAAAAGCTTTGTAAAATTGATTATCCATAAATCTCCATCTAAAACCAGGCAGTATCACAGAACCAAAAGGAAATACACACAGCCTCACTAACAGAATCCTGGCTAAGCAAGGCACAGTTGCATTTAAACCACAAAAACTCCAGATGAATTCTACTCACCCCTAAACATCGCTCAGAACAAAATCATCAATTCATCATAATGACTACTAATGGCACTAAAACTGAACTAGTAAGCCAAACCAAGGCTCCGGGGGGTCATCAAAGACAAAAAAAACGTGAAGCCTGACTACCATAAAAAAGCAGCAGCAAAAAAAAAAAAACGACAGACATAAAAACTAGGCACACTTTATACAGTCAAACCCCACCTGACAACTCTAAAAAAAAAACCATACCAAAGACCTTTATCCTTACAATACTTCTCTAAGCATCCCTCACACTCATTACTGTTCTCTTCAGCACTGCTTACCACACTCAGTATTTTTTCTTGTATGCTACCTGCAACTGTGTATCCTAACTGTCAAATCACCATGTGCTATCATAGTATATAAATGTCTGTAATCCTATCACTGGATTTACATTTTTAATCTCTACATTCTGCGTTTTATTTGCATACTATATCCCTGGAGCTTTCTCCCCAGACCTCCACTGAAAAGGGGCTATGCTCAGTCAGGATACCCTGTCAACAATCTCAATAAATAAATAAATAAATGCATAATACATAAGAAGTATATTAACAACATATGAGTATTAATCCATCTTACTTTTAAAATTTGTAATATCTGGGACTAGACTACCAGTCTTCGGACAGCCTAGAAACTGCTGGTCAGGCAAAAACTTGGGAACAGTGCTGCTGTATTGTTCTTAATGAGAGAAGGAGTACAGGGATATTACTTCCTGTCTTTTCTATAGATTACCAATCACTGGAAATCCTGAAATTGATTCTTAGGAGCCAGTTTGGGATTAACGCTATTTCTTTGCTTCTGGCAAGAGAAGGAACAGAGAGGTATTGATTCCTGATGGTCTAATTTTTGGGCAGTGTGTACTGGATTTCACCGAGTGGTCTGGTTGTGGTTTTGATGAGAACCTCTTCAGGGCCTTTGTGCATCTTGCCTGTCTGTTGCATCAAGCTGCTGTAGGTTCTCTCCTGGAAATCTACAAAGATAAAACTATGGCAAGAGTACTGAACACAGCAACATTTGGGTTAACAGTAATTCTCAGTAAGTAGCGGGGTATTAATGTTACTCAGGTGTGAGATGTAGTCAAGGGATCATTAACTTGTAGCCGCTTGCAACTGTGTTGAGACCAGCAATATCTCCACTACCAGAAAGACAGCACCTCTAGCAATCAACTCTGCACCTCACAGGTGCTGCTCTCCCTTCAGCCCACATCAGTAAGCACTTGGAACCATGGATTTGCACCTTCCAACTGTCTCTGTAGCGAGCTTGGTTGAAATGGCAAATTTTCTCATGTTTAATGAAAACCACCTATTACTTAAAATTGGAACAGTATGTGAGAGATGCAGTTATTTAATGCTACTGGAGGCAACATTCTCACATAAAGACTCTACAAATAACAAGCAAGTTGTCAGTACCACAAAACACCACTAAAATCTATCGGACACAATACAAAACAAACACAGACCTACATATGCTGAGGCTCTTAAAAGTAACCCACCTAAACCACAAATGTCCTCTATGTGTAACTTAATAAGCACCCTCAGCAACCACAAAAAATCCAAGCAGTATCCACCTTGAGACATACATCAGAGTCACAGTATCTCAGTTCAAAAGCCCAAAAGGCAAACCTCCACACAATCAAACACTCTAGTCATAGGTGACTCAGTTCTGAGAGGTGGGAGGGTGATCTAATGGTTAAGGTGTTTGCCTTACAAACACAAGGTACAGGGTTTGAATCTCACAGGGGATAACTGGCTAGGCTTAAAATGGCTTGCAAGGGCAGTTAGCCTAGTACTAATCTATGAACCTATGAACCTATGAACACACTGATGCACCACTTACCAAGTTGTGCAAGGAGAGAATCACAGTCAGGTGCTTATCAGGTGCCAGGATTCACCATATCACAAAGACACTCAGTGCTTGGACCACAAGTACATATATGACACATTCATAGTACACTTGGGTATAAATGACTCGAGACATACCTCCCCTGGACTATATGGAGAGAGAGAGACATGATGGAGCACTGGGAATGTGTGTCAGAGGCAGATATGAACCTAGCCTTGACCGACAAGAATGATAGCACAATTTGAACAAAAGATTATTGACATCAATAATTGGCTTAATATCTGATGTCATTCAAAGGGGGGGGGGGGGTTGTAAAACTATATCGGCCTGGGAGGAAATGGTACACAGTCATAATTGTTTTGGCAGGGATGGCCTGCACCCCCCCCTCCCCCACTCCAGGGCTTGTGTATATTGGTTAAAACTTTCTCCACCCCCATACAGCTTTTTTTAAGGCAACATCAGTCCTCAAAAGCTTCCAACATAACAAAACAGAATTGGGATAACATAAAGGTATTGATGATCAACAAAATAATGCCACTCCCTAGCCTGGAAAACAGTGACAAATGCATTGTTATGGAGAACTGATTTTCGGTTCCCTATTAGAAGACTGAAGACGCATTCTTTCAAATGCGTCTTGGTCGAACTCAAAAGCCTGAAACGGCAAAATATCGAAGGGGCTTTTAAGCTAATTCTTTCCCTGGGAAAGAATTTGCTTGGCCGATTCGTTACTTTGCCATTTTTGGCACTGTAGTGCAGTCTCAGAGTTGGTATATTTAAGTGGGGGGGGGGGGTCACAGACACAGCTTCGGTGAACCAAACAAAACATTTCTTTTTAGAACTACCACATCTGCCGGAAAGGGCATTCTAAACACAAAACAGCTCTTCTCAGAGCTCATAGAGATCTGTAACAGCTCTATATAGAGCTCTAGCTGCCCACAGGGCTAAAACAGCTCTTTTTAGAGCTAGCTCCACCACTGACTACACGTGGAAATCTGTTCACCGTTTAGGATCAAGAGTGAAAAGCTTTGTAAAATTGATTATCCATAAATCTCCATCTAAAGCCAGGCAGTATCACAGAACCAAAAGGAAATACACACAGCCTCACTAACAGAATCCTGGCTAAGCAAGGCACAGTTGCATTTAAACCACAAAAACTCCAGATGAATTCTAATCACCCCTAAACATCGTTCAGAACAAAATCATCAATTCATCGTAATGACTACTAATGGCACTAAAACTGAACTAGTAAGCCAAACCAAGGCTCCGGAGGGTCATCAAAGACAAAAAAACGTGAAGCCTGACTACCATAAAAAAGCAGCAGCAAAAAAAAAAACGACAGACATAAAAACTAGGCACACTTTACACAGTCAAACCCCACCTGACAACTCTAAAAAAACCATACCAAAGACCTTTATCCTTACAATACTTCTCTAAGCATCCCTCACACTCGTTACTGTTCTCTTCAGCACTGTTACCATACTCAGTATTTTTCTTGTATGCTACCTGCAACTGTGTATCCTAACTATGTCAAATCACCATGTGCTATCATAGTATATAAACGTCTGTAATCCTATCACTGGATTTACATTTTTAATCTCTACATTCTGCGTTTTATTTGCATACTATATCCCTGGAGCTTTCTCCCCAGGCCTCCACTGAAAAGGGGCTATCCTCAGTCAGGATACCCTGTCAACAATCTCAATAAATAAATAAATGCATAATACATAAGAAGTGTATTAACATATGAGTATTAATCCATCTTACTTTTAAAATTTGTAATATCTGGGACTAGACTACACTACCAGTCTTCGGAGAGCTTAGAAACTGCTGGTCAGGCAAAAACTTGGGAACAGTGCTGCTGTTTTGTTCTTAATGAGAGAAGGAGCACAGGGATATTACTTCCTGTCTTTTCCATAGATTACCAATCACTGGAAATCCTGAAATTGATTCTTAGGAGCCAGTTTGGGATTAATGCTATTTCTTTGCTTCTGGCGAGAGAAGGAACAGAGAGGTATTGATTCCTGATGGTCTATTTTTGGGCAGTGTGTACTGGATTTCACCGAGTGGTCTGGTTGTGGTTTTGATGAGAACCTCTTCAGGGCCTTTGTGCATCTTGCCTGTCTGTTGCATCAAGCTGCTGTAGGTTCTCTCCTGGAAATCTACAAAGATAAAACTATAGCAAGAGTACTGAACACAGCAACATTTGGGTTAACAGTAATTCTCAGTAAGTAGCGGGGTATTAATGTTACTCAGGTGTGAGATGTAGTCAAGGGATCATTAACTTGTAGCTGCTTGCAACTGTGTTGAGACCAGCAATATCTCCACTACCAGAAAGACAGCACCTCTAGCAATCAACTCTGTACCTCACAGGTGCTGCTCTCCCTTCAGCCCACATTAGTAAGCACTTGGAACCATGGATTTGCACCTTCCAACTGTCTCTGTAGCCAGCTTGGTTGAAATAGCCAATTTTCTCATGTTTGATGAAAAAGTACAGTTTTGTACCTACCATAAATGTAGATGTCCGAGAGGTATGCATCTGCAGTCCTTACAAATGGGTTGTCCTGTCGTCAGGCAGCCCTTCGGTTGGCCGGATTCCAAAGTCTGGGTCTGGCCTCGGCTGATGTCGCACTTCACCCGACGTCATAGCTGCAGTTCTTCGGGTATAAAGGTATCAGCCGACGCCATTTTCCTCAGTGTTTCTTGCCCCAGATGCCAGGTGCCCTCTAGGAAGGCTAAATTTGGATGAATGCAAATGGTTCCAAACAGTAGCGAGCAAACAAAAAATAAGCATGTATGTACATATATACAAACAAATACACCATAATAGATTCCCCCAGCTAGCTAAAAGATGGGCAAATACCCTAGGAGTACCAAAGAGGGGAAGGAGGGAGGGTAATCCTGACTGCAGATGCATACCTCTCGGACATCTACATTTATGGTAGGTACAAAACTGTACTATGTCCTTCAAGGATGCATCTGCAGTCCTTACAAATGGGTAGAATACCATAGCCAAACTGGGGGAGGAGGAATAATAAGATTATGGTGTAGTTAAGATCCCTTGCAAAACAGCAGTGGCAAAGCCTGCTCGGGTTCTGGAGTATAAGGGTAGATTATAATGCTTGGAAAATGTATGCACGGAGCTCCAAGTAGCAGCCTCTAAAATGTCTTTGGTAGCCACTCCTCGTAAAAAAGCTGTAGTAGTGGCTGTAGCCCTTGTGGAGTGAGGTCTGATGTTTTCTGGAGTTGTCTTTCCATGGTAAGAGTAACAAAATCTAATGCAATTTCCTATCCACTTAGAGATTGTCTGTTTTGAAATTGCTTTTCCTTCCATTCCTGTTGCATATGCTACCAGTAGCTGGTCAGTTTTTCTATTGCTCTTGGTCCTGTCCAGGTAGTAGCGCAATTGCCTATGTACATCCAAGGTATGTAATAGTCTTTCTCCCTGTTCTGTGGGTTGGGGAAGAATGTAGGCAGGTGGACAGCTTGGTTTAAAGATACCCTGGAGACCACCTTTGGCATAAAAGTAGGATTAGTTCTCATGGACACTCTATCTTGATGAAAGATAAGGAAGGGTTGTACTGCCATTAATGCCTGTAGTTCAGAAACCCTTCTTGCTGAAGTGATTGCAAGCAGGAAAGCAGTTTTCCATGATAAGTACTGTAATTCTGCTGTTGCTGCTGGCTCGAAAGGAGGGAGTGTCAACTTTTCTAGCACAAAGTTCAAGTCCCATGCGGGCAGTGGTGGCTTCCTTGGTGGTTTTACATTTTTAATTCCTCTCAGAAACTGCCTGAGTAGAGGATGTGAGAAAACTGGAGGGTCTATGTTGTATTCTGCTGAAATAGCTGATGCATGAATCTTAATGGAAGAATAGGACAGGCCATTATGGAAAAGCTCTGCCAAGTATTCCAGGATGTTAGCTATGTTTACCAGTGACACATTTTCTCCTTTTGCTGCACTCCAAATGAGATATCTTTTCCATTTTGCTGAATAAGTTTTCCTTGTTGAAGGCCTGCGAACCTCCAAGATAATGTCTTTAACCCTTTGAGATAATTCTGGGTTATTTTGTCTTATGTAATGTTCCAGGCAGTCAGCTGCAGTGTTTTTAGGTTTGGATGCAGGGTTTTGAAGTTGTTCTGTATTAACAGTAAGGGAACTAGGGGCAGAGGCCATATTTGTTCCCGAGACATGCTCCTCAGTAATGGGTATCAATGCTGCCTCGGCCAGTCTGGAGCTATCAGGATGATCCTTGGACGGTCTTCTTTGATCTTCAATAGCACCTTGTGCATCAAAGGAAGAGGTGGGAATGCATATGCTGTCAGGTTTTTCCAACTGAAAAATAGGGAGTCCACCTTCCAAGCAAGTGGGTGGTATGCCCTCGTGCAGAATTTTTTCAATTGGTGGTTGTGTGGGGATGAGAATAAGTCTATTTCTGGTAGTCCCCATTTCCCTGTAATGGAGTTGAAGATGTCTGGATGCAGCATCCATTCGTGGGCATCCGTGGTAGTTCTGCTTAGGATGTCTGCCAGTATATTTTCTTTTCCTGGTACAAATATTGCTTGTAACTGAATGTTGAAGCTCAGGGCCACATTCCAGAGGTCCATTGCCATCCGGCATAGAGGGTATGAATGTGTGCCTCCCTGTTTGTTGATGTACCACATAACTGTGGTGTTGTCCGTCCTTATCAGCAATTGACCCTGTCGAAGAAATGGTCTGAATGTCTGAATTGCCAGTTTTACTGCCAGCATCTCCTTTTGATTTATGTGTAGGTTCAGCTGGTCTTGAGTCCATAAGCCTTGTATGCACTTGTCCAGCATGTGTGCCCCCCAACCGAGGTCTGAGGCGTCCGTTGTGATAGTCTGGCTTGGTTGAGTGTTGTGGAAGGGCAGCCCTTTGTTCGATTGACAGGCCTGAGCCCACCATTGGAATTCTTGCTTCAGGCACGGAATTATTGGAATTTGGGTTTCTAGACTGTGCTTGTGCTGAGACCATAAATTCCTTAGGTACCATTGTAACTTTCTCATATGTAGTCTGGCATGTGGAATCAATATTATGCAGGATGCCATGTAACCCAAGGCTTGCAGGACTTTCCTTGCTGTTAGCTGGTTCTGCTCTGTTAATGCCATGAAATAGAGAGGAAGGTGCATCTGTTTTTCTGCTGTGAGGTATGCCATTTGATTTGATGTGTCCAGCTCTGCACCCAAGAAAGTTATCCTTTGGGATGGTATCAGCCTTGACTTTTTTATATTGACTGTGTATCCCAGGGCTTGTAATAGATGAATGACCTTTTTCAAATCTTTTATTAATTTGTTTTTGTTGTCCGCTTGTAACAGGCAGTCGTCCAGGTAAGGGTAAATTTGAATTCCCTGAAGCCTGCAATGAGCAATTACTGATGCCAGGCATTTCTTGAATACTCTGGGCGCAGTAGATAAGCCAAAGGGCAATGCTGAGAATTGATAATGCTCTGATCCTGCAAGAAATCTGAGGTATCTTCTGCAATTTGGTCGTATGGGGACGTGCAGGTATGCCTCCTTGAGATCTAGAGTTACCAGCCAAGACTCCTTGCCCAGCATGGGAAGAAGCTGCTGTAGGGTCAGCATTTTGAATTTTGGAACAATGAGGTATGTGTTTAGAGCGGACAGGTCGAGAATAGGTCTCCATTGGCTTTCTTTTCTTGGCACCAGGAAAAGTCTGGAGTAAAATCCTTGCCCTTGTTCCATAGATGGTACCCTTTCTATAGCTCTCATCCTTAGTAAGTGGTGTATTTGTTCTAGAGCTTTTGTCTTCTGATTTGGAGGTAGGTTTGGCATTCCTCTCTTCCTTGGTAGAGTATGGAAGTGAAACCTGTAACCTTGGTCTATTGTCTGTAAAATCCATTTGTCTCCTGTGATGTGATGCCAGTTTACTGAAAATAAGGCTAGCTTTCCGCCTAAGGGTGCTTCTAGTTGTTCCCTGGTAGGCGGTCTCAGAGCCAAGTCACTGTGATTGTCCTGTTGAAGTGGTGGTGGCTGGATCTGTGGCAGTACTTCGCTGGTTGTTAGTCTGCCACTGACGTCCCCTGTAGGCACCTCTGGATTGACCCCTGCCTCTTGGGCGCCTATTCCTGCCTCTCTGAGCTCTGGAGGTGTCTGGAAAGGAACAATTCTTGGAAGGCCAGTTCCTACTAACCCTTGGAGGCTGGACCTGTAAGAAATCCTTGACTGTCTGGACAGATTTTGCTTTCTCTTCCACCTTCTTAAGCACCTGCTGTGCAGGGGAGCCAAACAAATTGAGCTTATCCATGGGAGCATCTAGGAGCTTTGATTTAACATGGTCTGGTAAGGTCTGCTCCTTTAACCATGCATGTCTTCTGATCACTGTACCAGTCATAGCTGATCTAAAGGAAGCCTCCAGTGCATCATAGCCGCATTTTAAGGAATGATTACTGACCTGCTGAATGTTATGTACCATTTCCTGAACAGATTTTTTGTCTAATGGTTCAGACGAGGACAGTTTTTTAGTTAACTGATCTAACATAAATTCCTGATACTGAATCATGTGGAATTGACAGTTTAAGGCCCTAGCCGAAAGAGTAGCAGAAGTGTAAACTTTTTTACCCCATCTCTCTAAGGCCCTAGATTCCCTTTCAGAGGGGAGGGGGTTTTTGGCAGAGGTAGCTGCTACAGCCTTGGGTCCCTGGGAGATAGTTTCAGGATCTGCAAAAGGAGCCTTATACAAATGATAATGTGTGTCCGGAACCCTGTAGTACCTGTCGGGCTTAGCAGGGGCCGCAGGAAGAGAATCAGGAGCAGTACAAGCATCATTAAATGCATCATCCACAACAGTAAGTACTGGAGGAATAGCTAAAGGCCTATGCTGTGGCAAATGCAAAAAGGTCCTAAGCCTTTTCCTAGAGTCTGAAAAATCCTGGCCCTGCCATTGAAATTGTTCCCTCATAGCATGCAAGGTTTCCCCAAAAGAAAATTCCTCAGGCGGAGAGGCAGAAGGAATGGAGTCTTCTGCATCAGAGTCCTCATAAGGAGAGTAAGGGCCCTCTGGAGGGTTTGTATTATCTGAATCATCAGAGGAGTAATCTGAAGAGACTGGCTCAGGGGGCTCTGCTCTAGGCCTCTTCTCTGGAGGTGGGTGAGAGGCCCTGTCAGGGTGAGGTTGGGATCCCCGGATCAAAGAAATGAGATCCTCTGCTAGACTAAACATTTGAGAACTAGAGCTAGGCCTGTGAGAGGGGGTCTTAGCAGGCACAGTTTTGGTAGATTTTGCTGCTTTAGCCCTGGCAAAAGCCTTAATCGACATGGATGCAGGGGGCCTAGCAGCTCCACGTGCAGGAGTAGATATATCTAAAGGTATAGTATCAGATAAATCCTGTGAACCTGCAAGAGCAGGTGGGATTTCAGTAGCAGATTCAGCCATGCCGGATGAGGCCTCGGTAGGCGGTAAGCTTTCGGCCGAAGGAAGAACCGTGGACTCGGTTTCAGCCGAAACCGAGACACTCGCGGTTGACTTAAACCGCGGACCGCGAGTGTCGGTCCTTTTCCTTGCGCTTTTTAGTTAATTGCGAAGTCGGAGTTTCCGACGGCATATTGTAAGCAAAAGCGGAGCCGAAAAACTCCTCAGCAAATTCCGACCGACGTCTAAGCGTCCGTCGGTTGAAAGAAGCACAGGCTAGACAAGCTGCTACGTCGTGGTCTGGGCCTAAACAAGGTAGGCAGTAAGAGTGGAAATCTTTATGAGGTATTTGTTTCCCACAAGTTAAACAGTTATTCACTTTTTCTGACATCGGCTGAGGCAAGAGAGAGTCCCCAACGGGGTACTTAGCTTTTTAGAAGTCTTCGGTAGTAGTAATCTCTGGTTCTGACTGACCGGGACTTGCGAACAGCTTCTGCTTGGCCACGGCAAGAAAGACTGAGGAAAATGGCGTCGGCTGATACCTTTATACCCGAAGAACTGCAGCTATGACGTCGGGTGAAGTGCGACATCAGCCGAGGCCAGACCCAGACTTTGGAATCCGGCCGACCGAAGGGCTGCCTGACGACAGGACAACCCATTTGTAAGGACTGCAGATGCATCCTTGAAAGACATCCACCTATTACTTAAAATTGGAACAGTATGTGAGAGATGCAGTTATTTAATGCTGCTGGAGGCAACATTCTCACATAAAGACTCTACAAATAACAAGCAAGTTGTCAGTACCACACAACACCACTAAAATCTATCGGACACAATACAAAACAAACACAGACCTACATATGCTGAGGCTCTTAAAAGTAACCCACCTAAACCACAAATGTCCTCTATGTGTAACTTAATAAGTACCCTCAGCAACCTCAAAAAATCCAAGCAATTTCCAACTTGAGACGTACATCAGAGTCACAGTATCTCAGTTCAAAAGCCCAAAAGGCAAACCTCCACACAATCAAACACTCTAGTCATAGGTGACTCAGTTCTGAGACACACTGATGCACCACTTACCAAGCTGTGCAAGGAGAGAATCACAGTCAGGTGCTTATCAGGTGCCAGGATTCACCATATCACAAAGACACTCAGTGCTTGCACCACAAGTACATATATGACACATTCATAGTACACTTGGGTATAAATGACTCGAGACATACCTCCCCTGGACTATATGGAGAGAGAGAGACATGATGGAGCACTGGGAATGTGTGTCAGAGGCAGATATGAACCTAGCCTTGACCGACAAGAATGATAGCACAATTTGAACAAAAGATTATTGACATCAATAATTGGCTTAATATCTGATGTCATTCAAAGGGGGGGGGGGTTGTAAAACTATATCGGCCTGGGAGGAAATGGTATACAGTCATAATTGTTTTGCCAGGGATGGCCTGCACCCCCCCCCCCACCCCACCCCAGGGCTTGTGTATATTGGTTAAAACTTTCTCCACCCCCATACAGCTTTTTTTAAGGCAACATCAGTCCTCAAAAGCTTCCAACATAACAAAACAGAATTGGGATAACATAAAGGTATTGATGATCAACAAAATAATGCCACTCCCTAGCCTGGAAAACAGTGATAAATGCATTGTTATGGAGACCTGATTTTCGGTTCCCTATTAGAAGACTGAAGACGCATTCTTTCAAATGCGTCTTGGTCGAACTCAAAAGCCTGAAACGGCAAAATATAGAAGGGGCTTTTAAGCTAATTCTTTCCCTGGGAAATAATTTGCTTGGCCGATTCGTTACTTTGCCATTTTTGGCACTGTAGTGCAGTCTCAGAGTTGGTATATTTAAGTAGGGGGGGGGGGGGGTCACAGACACAGCTTCTGTGAACCAAACAAAACATTTCTTTTTAGAACTACCGCATCTGCCGGAAAGGGCATTCTAAACACAAAACAGCTCTTCTCAGAGCTCATAGAGATCTGTAACAGCTCTATATAGAGCTCTAGCTGCCCACAGGGCTAAAACAGCTCTTTTTAGAGCTAGCTCCACCACTGACTACACGTGGAAATCTGTTCACCATTTAGGATCAAGAGTGAAAAGCTTTGTAAAACTGATTATCCATAAATCTCCATCTAAAACCAGGCAGTATCACAGAACCAAAAGGAAATACACACAGCCTCACTAACAGAATCCTGGCTAAGCAAGGCACAGTTGCATTTAAACCACAAAAACTCCAGACGAATTCTACTCACCCCTAAACATCGTTCAGAACAAAATCATCAATTCATCGTAATGACTACTAATGGCACTAAAACTGAACTAGTAAGCCAAACCAAGGCTCCGGAGGGTCATCAAAGACAAAAAAACGTGAAGCCTGACTACCATAAAAAAGCAGCAGCAAAAAAAAAAACGACAGACATAAAAACTAGGCACACTTTATGCAGTCAAACCCCACCTGACAACTCTAAAAAAAACCATACCAAAGACCTTTATCGTTACAATACTTCTCTAAGCATCCCTCACACTCGTTACTGTTCTCTTCAGCACTGTTACCATACTCAGTATTTTTCTTGTATGCTACCTGCAACTGTGTATCCTAACTATGTCAAATCACCATGTGCTATCATAGTATATAAACGTCTGTAATCCTATCACTGGATTTACATTTTTAATCTCTACATTCTGCGTTTTATTTGCATACTATATCCCTGGAGCTTTCTCCCCAGGCCTCCACTGAAAAGGGGCTATCCTCAGTCAGGATACCCTGTCAACAATCTCAATAAATAAATAAATGCATAATACATAAGAAGTGTATTAACATATGAGTATTAATCCATCTTACTTTTAAAATTTGTAATATCTGGGACTAGACTACACTACCAGTCTTCGGAGAGCTTAGAAACTGCTGGTCAGGCAAAAACTTGGGAACAGTGCTGCTGTTTTGTTCTTAATGAGAGAAGGAGCACAGGGATATTACTTCCTGTCTTTTCTATAGATTACCAATCACTGGAAATCCTGAAATTGATTCTTAGGAGCCAGTTTGGGATTAACGCTATTTCTTTGCTTCTGGCGAGAGAAGGAACAGAGAGGTATTGATTCCTGATGGTCTATTTTTGGGCAGTGTGTACTGGATTTCACCGAGTGGTCTGGTTGTGGTTTTGATGAGAACCTCTTCAGGGCCTTTGTGCATCTTTGCCTGTCTGTTGCATCAAGCTGCTGTAGGTTCTCTCCTGGAAATCTACAAAGATAAAACTATAGCAAGAGTACTGAACACAGCAACATTTGGGTTAACAGTAATTCTCAGTAAGTAGCGGGGTATTAATGTTACTCAGGTGTGAGATGTAGTCAAGGGATCATTAACTTGTAGCTGCTTGCAACTGTGTTGAGACCAGCAATATCTCCACTAACAGAAAGACAGCACCTCTAGCAATCAACTCTGTACTTCACAGGTGCTGCTCTCCCTTCAGCCCACATCAGTAAGCACTTGGAACCATGGATTTGCACCTTCCAACTGTCTCTGTAGCCAGCTTGGTTGAAATGGTCAATTTTCTCATGTTTAATGAAAACCACCTATTACTTAAAATTGGAACAGTATGTGAGAGATGCAGTTATTTAATGCTGCTGGAGGCAACATTCTCACATAAAGACTCTACAAATAACAAGCAAGTTGTCAGTACCACACAACACCACTAAAATCTATCGGACACAATACAAAACAAACACAGACCTACATATGCTGAGGCTCTTAAAAGTAACCCACCTAAACCACAAATGTTCTCTATGTGTAACTTAATAAGCACCCTCAGCAACCACAAAAAATCCAAGCAGTATCCACCTTGAGACATACATCAGAGTCACAGTATCTCAGTTCAAAAGCCCAAAAGGCAAACCTCCACACAATCAAACACTCTAGTCATAGGTGACTCAGTTCTGAGACACACTGATGCACCACTTACCAAGCTGTGCAAGGAGAGAATCACAGTCAGGTGCTTATCAGGTGCCAGGATTCACCATATCACAAAGACACACAGTGCTTGCACCACAAGTACATATATGACACGTTCATAGTACACTTGGGTATAAATGACTCGAGACATACCTCCCCTGGACTATATGGAGAGAGAGAGACATGATGGAGCACTGGGAATGTGTGTCAGAGGCAGGTATGAGCCTAGCCTTGACCGACAAGAATGATGGCACAATTTGAACAAAAGATTATTGACATCAATAATTGGCTTAATATCTGATGTCATTCAAAGGGGGGGGGGGGGTTGTAAAACTATATCGGCCTGGGAGGAAATGGTACACAGTCATAATTGTTTTGCCAGGGATGGCCTGCACCCCCCCCCCCCCCGGGCTTGTGTATATTGGTTAAAACTTTCTCCACCCCCATACAGCTTTTTTTAAGGCAACATCAGTCCTCAAAAGCTTCCAGCATAACAAAACAGAATTGGGATAACATAAAGGTATTGATGATCAACAAAATAATGCCACTCCCTAGCCTGGAAAACAGAGATAAACGCATTGTTATGGAGACCTGATTTTCGGTTCCCTATTAGAAGACTGAAGACGCATTCTTTCAAATGCGTCTTGGTCGAACTCAAAAGCCTGAAACGGCAAAATATCGAAGGGGCTTTTAAGCTAATTCTTTCCCTGGGAAAGAATTTGCTTGGCCGATTCGTTACTTTGCCATTTTTGGCACTGTAGTGCAGTCTCAGAGTTGGTATATTTAAGTAGGGGGGGGTGTGGGGGGCGAAGCCCCCCACTTACTGTAATGTTTAAAGTGGCTTTCTTTGTTTTGTTTTTTTGGTGGAACAGCGATTTTTTTTCCCTAGGAAAAAAAATCTCTGTTCTGACCGTTCGAAATTGCAAGCTTTCGCTTACATAGAGTCTATTAATCACCGTTCACTTTTTTAAGCGTTCAGTGATCTAATACAGACCCATTCAAGACTATTAAAAGCATCCCATCAGTGTGGGGCTTCAACATGTACCACACAATTGGGATCACTGCACTAGATAAAGGCACTAACGGCTGTGGTGTCTCCATATTTGTTAAAAAAAAATAAATAAAAAATCGCCTCCAGAATAGAGAAAAAAACTTGGACCTCTTCACATTCAACTTGACATTAAGAAGTCCCCTTATCACATCATGGCTCACTACAGGAGTGCCGTTATGTCCGTCCTCAGCCCATAACTCCTACCGAGTATGGAGTGCCTATGCATTCAGTCAAACACCATTGTCCTAAGGGATATTAATTACCCCTCCCCTGGGAGATGTATGCATCCTCTAACATATATACTCTGAAATCTTTGGACTTCAACAGTACTAGCTCTCTGGACCAGTTAGCCTGCACATGAACCAGTGGGGATAGAATCCTGGACTTGCTCCTCACTGATACAGGACAGCTCCGCTTCCTACAAATTGTAATACACTCCCTGATCAAAACGGACCTCTACTGAAAATGAATGATGACCTGGCTAAGTTCATTACCTCCTTCAAACTTTATCACCCCACTACTTAAGTGGAAACCTTTACTGCCAAATTCTATGCATATGTGAATAGCGGCACAGATGCAACTTCTCCTCTTGTGGTCGAATCCAAATATAAACAGGAACTATAATAAAAGAAAAAAAAATTCACTGCATGTTAAAATAAATACAACTCTCAAGATACAAAAAAGCTTTTACAAAACATAACAATGAACTCCAGACCCTGATCAAATCAATCGAAGGCAGATACGAGGTAAAAACTGCCACCCAGGTAATGGACAATCACAAAACCTTCTTTAATCATGTTAGAAACCTTACGCACAATGCAGTGCAAAGCCCAGAGTAAATTATATCACATACTTAGACCCGGAGGACATAGCTAATTGACTAAAGGATAACTTTATCTATAACTTTACCACCCCACCCCACCTGCCACCTACATTCCCAAATCAAGGGCAGCATATCAATGTTCTGATTGTCTCTGGGTTACTCGTACTTAAAATATAAGGGCTGAAAACTTCAAGGGAATATACAGCTAGACTTCTAAATATCTTCACAGATCAACAGCCTAGTAAGTACCTATAAACACCAATGCATACAGCAGGAAAAGTCTCACACAATCCAGCATTAAACATATGTAAAGCACATAAGCAATTAAGAGAGCAGTACAGGTTTACTACCAGAAAAACAGCAATACTAGTACAAAGGATAACAAGTGCGAAAATGATACCATCAGAATAGTTAAACATTTTACAGCACTGAAAAGAAAACAGCAGTTACTAAGTACCTTTTTCAACATATGGAGAAGGGAAGGAAGCTTCACTATGAAACTGACCTCTCCTCAAAGATTAGTCGATACTTAAATATTATCGCAACCATGATCCAAACAGTTACTACTGCAGTTGTCATTTTAATGCAAAAGAAATGCCTTCCCTGACATTTAGAAAACTATATTAAAGCAACCAGGACCAAATACATTCACCTTTACAATGAGTGATTTAACTTGAAAACCTTTTCCGTTATTACTGCAGCTGTCATTTTAATCCAAAAGAAAGTACAGTTGTGTACACTTACCATAAATGTAGATGTTCGAGTGTATTCACTGTTGCAGTCCTAACCAATGGGTTAACCAGCTCCCGGTAACTCTCGATCGGCCAGAATACCAAAGGTAACTAAAAATGACGTTGGCTGTTGTCGGTTGTAAAGGACGTCAAGGCATCCGATAAAAAAGGTGTCAGCCGATGTCAGTTTCTCAGTTTTTCTTGCCATAACAGTCAGAAGCCCCCAGAAAACAAGGCTTAAACTAAATTTAGCCTGTACCTTAAGAAAAAAGAGGGAAGGAGGGAGGGAAAGCAGGACTGCAATAGTGAATACACTCGAACATCTACATTTATGGTAAGTGTACACAACTGTAATATGTTCATCTTGTTTCACTGCTGCAGTCCTAACCAATGGGTTGATTACTAAAGCCCAGAGAAAAGGGAGGAGAAACCAACGGAATCAATGATTGGAGATAATGCCCTGCAGAACAGCACTGGCAAACCCTGCCCTGGCATTTGAAAACAAAGGCAAATTATAATGTTTTGTGAAAGTGAGAACAGAAGACCATGTGGCAGCTTCCAAAATGTCTTTAATAGGGACACCCCTTAAAAAGGCTGCAGAAGTGGAAGCTGCTCTAGTTGAGTGGGTCCTAACCCCTTGAGGAGGAACCTTGCCATGAAAGGAGTAAGAAAAAATAATACAATGAGCAATCCATTTAGAAATGGTTAGCTTAGAAATAGCCTTGCCCTGGGCTCCAGGGGCAAAGCTGACCAATAGTTGAGCTGATTTCCGAAGGTCTTTAGTCCTGTCCAGGTAAAACCTGAGCTGTCTATGCACATCAAGAGAATGTAGGATCCTCTCACCTCTATTTTGAGGATTAGGAAAGAAGGTAGGAAGGTGTATAGACTGATCAAGAGTCCAGCTAGAAACGAACTTGGGCATAAAAGAGGGGTTGGTTCTCAGAGAGACCCTGTCTGCATGGAAAATAAGAAAAGGCTTCACAGCCATCAAAGTCTGCGTCTCCGAAACCCTCCTGGCTGAAGTTATAGCCAAGAGGAAGGCAGTCTTCCATGAGAGAAACTTTAAATCTGCAGTGGCAGCAGGCTCAAAAGGAGGAAGAATGAGTTTCTCTAGAACAAAATTAAAATCCCACACTGGAGTACGTGCCCTCCTGGGAGGTTTTAAGTTGCAAGCACTTCTGAGAAACATTTTCATCAGAGGATGAGAGAAAATGGGTTGTTCAAAAGAACAATGAGCAGAAATGGCTGAAGCATGGATCTTGACAGAGGAAAAAGAAAGACCACCCTGAAGCAAATTATCCAGGTATTGCAGGATCAGAGGAAGGGTAGGCTGAGAAGATTATTCCCCTCTAGCCTGCATCCAAAGAGAGAATCTTTCCCATTTGCCAGCATAAGACTTCCGAGTACTACACCTCCTGGCCTCCTTCAGCACATCAACTATCTGCTGGGAAAGGGAAGAAGAACAGGATGGACTCATACAATGAGCCAAGCTGCCAAATGGAGAGACTGAAGATGAGGATATAGAATGTTTCCCCCTTCCTGAACCAAAAGATCTGGCCTCAGAGGAAGATGCCAAGGAAGAAATTGGAAGAGACTGCGAAGCAGTGGATACCAATGCTGCCTGGGCCAGTCCGGAGCTATGAGAATAGTCCATGGTCATTTGTCCCTGATCTTTAATAATACTCTGGGAAGAAGAGGGAAGGCATAAACTGACAGCAGCATCCAAGGGATGGACAGAGCATCCACTCTCCAGGCTCTGCTGTGATGCTGTCTTGTGCAAAAAGGAGATGGAAGATGGTTGTCTGGAGAGGAGAAGAGATCCACTTCAGGAGTGCCCCAACGTTGAATGATGCTGTAAAAAACTTCTCTGTTCAGCTGCCACTTGTGAGGATCCAGGGACTGTCTGCTCAACTGGTCTGCCAAAACATTGAGCCTTCCTGGAAGAAATTGAGCTAGGAGATGCAGGCCCAGGGATGCTGCTATGGACCAAAGACTCTTGCTCTGTCTGCACAGGAGGTAAGAATGAGCCCCTCCCTGCTTGTTGATGTCCCACATAACTGTGGTGTTGTCTGCCCTGACAAGAAGGGTCCCTGGAGAAAGAAGATGCTTGAAAGCTAGTAAAGCCTGCTGGACTGTCTTCAACTCCTTTAAATTTATGTGCAGGTGCATCTGCTGGACATTCCAATGTCCCTGTATGCATCTGCCATCCAGGTGAGCTCCCCAGGCAAAGTCTGATGGGTCTATGGTAAGAACTTGAGTGGCCGGGGGGGGGGGTGAAAAGGCATGCCTTTGTTCTGTAGACAGGATGTTGCCCACCAAAGAAACTCTGTCCGCAGACATGGAAGTAGCGGAATTATCACATCCAGGTCCTGTGTGTGTTGACACCAAGTGTTCTTGAGGTACCACTGCAATTTCCTTATATGCAGTTTTGCATATGGAATCATGACAATGCAAGAGGCTATGAATCCCAGAGCTTGCAGGTATTTCCATCCAGGGAGCTGAGACAGGCTTGCCAAATCCTTGAAGTAAATTGAAAGAGGTGTCTGCTTCTCCTGGGTGAGATATATCATCTGGGCAGCTGTGTTCAGACTCACTCCCAGGAAAGTAATCTCTTTGGATGGTACCATTTTTGATTTTTCCACGTTGAGAGTGTAACCCAGGGAAGAGAGAAGTCTCTTCACAAATTCTAGATCCTTTAGCAGCTGTTCCTGAGAACTTGCTTGAATTAGACAGTCGTCAAAGTATGGATAAATCTGAATTTTCTTTTGTCTGCAAAAAGCAATGACTGGAGCCAGGCACTTTGTGAAAACTCTGGGAGCAGTAGATAAGCCAAAGAGCAGCGCAGAGAATTGATAAGGTTGCTTGCCCACCCTGAAACAAAGGTACTGCCTACAACTTTCTCTGATAGGGATGTGCAAAAAAAGCTTCTTTGAGATCCAATGTTACCAGCCAGGAATCCCTTTCTAACGTTGGCAGTAACTGATGCAGAGTGAGTATTTTGAACTTTGGAATTATCAAGAAAGTGTTCAGGATGGATAGATCCAGGATAGGATGCCAGGTGCCTTCTTTTTTTTTTTGGAACTAGAAAAGTCTGGAATAGAATCCATGGCCTACCTGCTCAGCAGGAACTGATTATATTGCTTCCAGATGTAACAGAGAAAAAATTTGCTTTTCTACTTTTGCCCTTTGATTTGGAGGAGCGTCCGGGAATCCTTTGGGTACTGGAAAGGTGTGGAAAGAAAACTTGTGCCCTAGGGATACAGTTCTGAGTACCCATTTGTTGTCCGTGATGGTGGCACAAACATTTGCAAACAGGGCCAATCTTCCCCCTAAAGGACTCTCTGGGCAGGCAAGAATAGGCAGAAGTTGGACAGAGTCATTGAGGATGTTTAGACTGAGATGTAGGTTTAGAACTTCTCGCCTTGGAAGAGGAAGCCTGCCAACACTTAGACCTTTGAGGGGCAGCTCCCTGCCCCCAAGAAGATTTGTAACCTCTAGTCCTAGAACGTCTCTATCTGCTAGCATCAGGGAACGTCCAACTCTTAGAAGGGTAATTCCTGCTAAAGCGAGGAGGCTGAACTTCCAGAAAGTCTAACTGTCTGCATAGACCTGGCCTTGTCTTCCATTATCTTGAACACTTCCTCTGCTTTGCTGCCAAAAAGACTGTCCTTATGCAAAGGTACATCTAAAAGCTTAGCCTTAACAGGCTCTGGTAGGGGATGCTCCCTGAGCCAAGCGTGCCTTCTAATAGAGCCATTAGCTGTAGCCCTACAGGAGGTTTCTAGAATTTCAAAACCACAATGTAAAGAATGCTTATTGACTAGCCTGGCAGAATTCAGCAAATCCTGCATATCCTTACACTCTGCCAACTGAGGCACACTTGCAATCCTAGATTTAATAGCTTCCAAGGTGTGCTGCTGGTACTTCAGCATATGAAAAAGACAATTAGACCTAACAGCAAGAGTGGCAGAGGTATAAACCTTTTTACCTCACCTATCTAGGTTCCTGGATTCCTTGTCAGAAGGAACAGGAATTTTAGTAACAGTGGCCTTAACTCCTTTAGGGCCTTGAGATATAACCTCTGGATCAGCCAATGGATTCCTGAAAAGAAACAAATGAGAATCAGGAACTCTATAGTACCTGTCAGGTTTCCTGGGAGCAGGAGAAACTGAAATTAGAGTGCAGGTATTTTCCAGAAAAACATCATCAACCACTTCCAACACAGGAGGAATAGCCAAAGGCTTATGCTGAGGCAAATCCAAAAACTCCCTAATCCTTTTCTTAGAAAGGGGGTAATCTTGACTTTCCCATTTAAAATGTTTCCTGAGAGTATTTAAAGTATCACCAAAAGAGAAATCTTCTGGAGGAGAAGCAGAAGGGATGGACTCCTCTGCGTCTGAATCCTTAAAAGGAAAGAAAGCTTGAGAGACTTCTTCATCTACAGAAATACTAGAAGTATCCGAACCTGAAAAGGACAAGGCCTCAGGGGAAACATCCCTACCCCTTTTTGAAGGAGGAGGCTGTGAACCCCTAATAAGAGTCAAAAGGTCATCAGCCATTTTAATCATTTGAGAATGAGGGAAACGAGAGGAAACTGGAGCCTGCTTCTTCACAGGCTTACGACTGGAAGATTAACGGCAAGACTAAATGACTCAGGAGGCCTGGCAATTGCTTAAGTTGCAGCCGAAGTTGTCGGTATGAGCTTGCTATCTGAATGAAAAACGGAGGTCTCGGACACTGGAGTCAGCTTTGCGGCTCCGGATCTAGCTGAAGAGGCAACAGGTGGAAGGTCAGAAAGCAAAATGGATGCCGAAGGCCTGGGGACCTCAGAGATGGTCTCAACCGAGGCCTGCAGTTGAAAATCTGTGGGCTGCAAAGGCGCCTCACTGGCTACCGCAGAACTGACATCCAACCTATCATCCGAGGACTTGACCTTCGGAAGCCTGTCGCAGTCCTTATCTTTATGCTTCTTGGAGATATTCGAAGCCTGAAGACCAGCGGACGCCATACTGACAAACTTAGGCCAAACTCCAAAATGCTTAGCTAAAAGCTTACCCCCACGACAAATAGTAAGCGGATTAAAGGAAGCACAAAGATCACAATTAGGAACATCGTGGTCAAGGGCTAAACAAATAATACAATAGGAATGAATCTCTATGGGAAGTCTGCTTTCCACAGGTAAGACAATTATTAACCTTTTCTGACATTTGTTAAGGCAAGAAAAGAGGATCCCCAATGGGGTACTTAGCTGTAGTTGACTTCAACTTCGTAGACAGAAACACAAAAGGTAAACTGCCGGCTGGCACTCGTGCAAGAAATGCTTTTGCTTCGGGCTCCATGACAAGGAAGACTGAGGAAGTGAAGTCAGCTGCCTCCTTTTGTATCCTTAGCTGTAGTTGGGGATCCTTAGCTGTAGTTGACTTCAACTTTGTAGTCGGAAACACAAAAGGTAAACTGCCAACTGGTACTCGTGCAAGAAATGCTTCTGCTTCGGGCACCGCAACAAGGAAGACTGAGGAAGTGACGTTGGCTGCCTCCTTTTGTAGCTGATGCCCTGACGTCCTTTACAGCCGTAATTTTTACTTACCTTTGGTATTCTGGCCGATTGAGGGCTACCATGAGCCGGATATAACCAATTAGTTAGGACTGCAACAGTGAAACACGATGAACATCTGCCTTCCCTGACATTTAGAAAACTATGCTCCATAAGACTTCACTGTTGGTGCTTATATCATACTCAATGATAAACTCGGGAACAGTTCTGATTATGCACTTATATCACACAGTCGGGAACAATTGTAATCCTTATGCTACATAAATTTAACATTACAGTTTTGTTCATATCCAGCATACCACTTTTAAAAGTAAAGCACCGATTGCAAAACTGACATGCATCAACCAGGAAGAGAGACCAGTATCCCCACTTAAATTGCAATACTGAAAAAATACTGACCTTAGTATTGTCACAAATTGACTCATCATGAGCTCCTGAGGGAGTAAAACATTTTTGGTACTTGCATATTATCGCAATGACTCCTTTCTCAATAACATGAATAATGATGACAGGTTTGAAATGTGATTGCGATAACCTGCTTGCAATAATACCCAAGTACTGATTAGTCTTATGGTACAAACCTTACAAAACTGTACTATCTTTATTGGGGAGTGTTACTTCAAATAGTAATTTATAACATTTTGGGATGGAATTCCAATATAGTATGTCACCACGGGAGATGGCTAGCTGACAAAATAATGTGCGCATATACAATACATACAGATCTGTTATTTATATATATATATATATATATATATATATATTTATATATGTATGTGTGTGTGTGTGTATATATATATATATATATATATATATATATATATATATACACACACACACACTATATATATATATATATATATATATATATATATATATATATATATATATATATATATATACACACACACACACACACACACACACACACACACACACCAGAGTTTCCTCCTGAAAGCTTTAACAAAAATTATTTTGTATTAAGTTTTGTATTACTTACTCTCCAAGTGGTTCAATTAAGTGGGCGTGCATGTGTATGTATGTATATATACACATATATATATATATATATATATATATATATATATATATAGGTTCATAGATTAGTACTAAGCTAACTGCCCTTGCGAGCCATTTTAAGCCTAGCCAATTATCCCTTGTGAGACTCAAACCCTGCACCTTGTGTTTGTAAGGCAAACACCTTAACCATTAGGCCACCCTCCCAACCCATATATAAATAACAGATCTGTATGTGTTGTATATGCACACATATACATATATGGGTCTACTTCACTTAAAACTCATTTAACTGAATCTCATTTCATCAAATGTTAAGCCACAGACATTATGTGGGTTTCCCTTCACCTGTGACTTGGTTGTGATAAAAAAAGATTACTGTAACTTAAGAGTGCTGACTGTCAGAATAGAGAGAATCATGTAGAAAGTAGTGTTGTAGGGTTTCTAAATGTGAGTATATCTCTCTACATTTTTATGGGAAGTAATATGGTGGATGTTTTCTGCATTCCCAACGGTAGTGGCAGCGTGTAGAGTGCTATACGGCAAGTAAAAGGTATATGCCCTTTTCCCCACTATAGTGCGATCCTGGAGTTAGTGGTTGGTTTTATATTATCAGTCTTTTTTGTTAACAGGGTAAGTAGTTTTTAAGTTCTGGAAAAAGTTAATCATTGGTGCTGTAAGTGTGAATGTCTATGGTGTAAAGTCTAGTATTTTGAAATTCAGCACTGTAAGTTTTCAGTGAAATGAGATTCCGTCAAATGGGTTTTAGGTAATTTGAGAATTAGGTGATTTGGTCTCGGTCAAATGAAATTCTGTCAAATGAGTTTTAGGTGAAGTGAAGTAAACCCGCACATATACACACACATACAAACACACTAGTCAGCCTAACTAGGTAGCAACAATATAAGTAACTGCTGCAGGAGATATTATGGTGTAAAAATATACTAGCCTACAGTCTTACAGACACATGTACATACTACTACTGAAATGCCATTCTGTGTGATAACAATACAAGACAGGCTAGCAAATGTCAGCCCTGTCCTGAAATAATAAAGTGAATGTAACATGGATATTTTGATATGTCTCCTTAATACAATTTTTTTTTTTTGTTGACCAGGGTAGAGCACCAATCCATGTGGAATATTTTCAGACTCAGCCAGGTGTTTACAAAGCAAACAAAAGGGGAAAATAAAAGGTGCCTAGGTAGCCAGAAACGGGACAAACAAATTTACCCCAAAACAGTACAATACCTTAAGAAACAACATGAAATCTCTCAAAACAGAGAGAAATCTTGAGCCAAACAGAATGGGTACCAAAGGTAACTGCCAACAGCAGTGTAATGGTGAACCACGTACAAAATGAACCCTACGACTCACTATGTATGAAACCAAGAAAAACTTATAAGCTAGCAACAAAGCTAATGAAAACATTATCCAATTAGTGATATGTAGGCAGACTATTAAACTAAATAACACAGCTATATTCTAAAAAACAAAAGGAAAGTGGCAGCCCTGCCTAAAAGGAGTGGTTCCCACTGACAAACCTTCTGGTTTCTTCAAGTATAAACAATGAGGAGAGGAATGGTCAGCAACGGCAACCACCACCAATGATACTTATACGGAAGTTAGAATTGATCCTGAATAGCCCCAAGAAAGGTCCTAGGTTCCCATGTATTGAAACGACAGTCATGGAGGACACCAGAAAACATCCAAACAGGAAAAGAAAGCAGAGGGAGTCCCCTCACCACTGACAAGAGCTATCAATAGTACTGGATACCTTGTGAAAATAAGAGCAAACCTGGGAACTAAATGAAGAAAGATCTAAGCCTTGAGAATCCAAAACTACTCCTGTATAAAAAGCTTTCCTATATAACAAAAAGAAGAAAACTAAACTGTCTTGCCTGATCTAAAGCAGGAAAAGGGACAAATGACCCTGGACAAACCCAGATCAAGGATAATAAAAAAGCTTTAGACAAGGGAGCTCCTACCTGGATAAATCCCATCTCTAATTAGTACAGGACAGAGGAAGTGGGTCTACAAAGTACATGATCCATGTCAGAACAGAGGGCGTCCATAAAAATGCAAGTGGAGGTCATCTTCCCAAAGTAAACCACAACCCTCCCTGTTCAGTAATAGACCAAAGAATGCACAGCTCAGATCGTAAAGGTAAGATAGTGGGAGGAAAGAGTACAAGCTAATACGATGAGCACAATATGTATTACACAAAGGGAAACCTGTCCCTAACAGCAGAACCGGAAGAGGGACTGGTGACAGAACAGGGCACCAGACCTATATGCTCATGACTAACCCCCAGAGCTTCAGGAGAAAGACGGTACAGTGCAAAGGAGTCCATCAGGAAACAGATAAGCATTTCTGAAAGGTTCAACAGTAAAGGAAGAACCTTAAAAACTGCTTCAATGTTATGTAACACAGGGAAAGAAAACTCCCATACCCACAAGAATTCTCTAAAGGGTCTTGTGAATGTCAAAAACAAGCTGGTACCTCATAGTGCATCTATGAACAGTCAAACAAAAAAGAAAATCATCGCTCTTTTTATGTTCAGATGATGGCAACAAACATCCTCTCGGAAAAAAATACCTATACAGGCTGGTCTACCACTCTATACAGACCACAGAAAGCAGTCATTTGATGCACAGATTACATTTCAGTTAACTGCATCAATTTTATGTAATAAAACCTGCGCATTCAGGAACATCATCAATGACATCTTTAAGCCAATTTTTTTAGTTTTGTTTATAATCTTATAACAGTTTATTTTAGTTTTGTTTTGAAGACTTCAATATTTGAACAACCAGTGATGCTGTATGACCTTAGAATCCTATGTGAAAGGAAATTTCTATTTTTCTTAAAATATACTAAAGTATGACAACATTTTTTAAGACACGAACACTGGTTAAATGAAGGACCTACTGTGGTTTTTGACTGAGTGATGCATGTATATGTATTTCAATGGAGGTATGTAAACCTTCCCCGACCTATACTGGCCTGTTTGCATGACCAACATGTATTCATATTTTACAAAAAGAAAACTGCTGACTTTTGCTGGCACCACAATTATATAGTCAAGAAATGTTTTAAGAGTTAGAAAGTTACAGAAGTGTTTTATGTATTCAATGCTGTTTGACATTTTCAGACTTAATATGTAATTATCACTTACAACGCAAAATAAACAAGGCAGCAAGAGTCCAATAACGCAACCATCTTGGTCAAGAACAAAGACCTCTTTCTCCAAAATTCTGACTGTATCATTGTTCCATATATTTTTAGAGGTTGTCTTTGAGATGATTAATCTTTAATTTAATACAAGTTCTTTTAAACATCATCCGCTACCTGCTAATTAATTTCCCTATGAGGGCAAAAGCCAGGCTAGCCCCCAAACTGGGTGAGAGCTCCAAGTTCCATTTGCTTCCAGTCAGAGATTGAGCCCTATAGACCCATTTGCTAGATTGTGGCATGAACCAGACATTAGGGAGTGACCACTGTGGAAGCCCTAACCATACCACCAACACAAATAAGCCCCATATAATGCTGCCATCTTAAGACGATTCCTAAGGCAGGGCTTCACAGGACCTGACCACTACTAGCTTAAGAGGTGTACATTTCCTCTGCCTATCACTGCATTCTGATGTCCCCCTACTTCTCCAGTACAGACAAACAGAGCAGCAGGGCTAGTTGTCTCCTCCACCTCAGGATAGGAAAGTGCCACTGTCAGTCCAGTTCCATCTTTCTTCATCCAACCTTTCCGGCACCCAAAAAGGTAACTGAACTCAGGTTACCCAGGGTGAAATCAGGGGTGATCCTTTGAAGGCGAATGGCCGAGGTACCAGATCGAAAATAAAGAACTTGGTGGAATCAGACTGTTTGGTTTGTAGCTGAATAGCGGTTTTTGGAATTTGTATGTTTGTTGCTGTTGAAATCAGGGCTTTATCTATCTATGCCACAAGGCTGGGTTATTATAGTTCTTTATAAATGCCTACTCAATTCACATGCATTTTAGAATTGTACAGCAGTATAAACAATCACTGTAGTCATCCACTCTTTGGGGTAAACAAATAACATGCATACTTCATTACAGTATATAAACAAAATACAAAAAAGCAGCAAATTTTTAGGATGTGGCATATTGGTTAACTCCATATGATAAACTTGCCCAACATGTTGTAAATTGCAACCATTTCAGCATTTATTAGATTAAATGGATCAGATCTATAACTCACAAAACCAAACTGCTAGTGGACAAGTCTAGTAAGATTCTAAACATCGCAGTTTCGGTGGTCAGTTGTGATATGTCCTACAGCTTTCCACATGCGACTTTAAAGGGTAAGTTGTTGTTACCCAGGACTACTGTAAGGCCTCCCTTATGGAGGGACACCACCACTGCAGTGCATAACTCATCAGGGACAATAGCAGTAGCTAAACAGTTTAATGAGGTGCCAGCAAGGGTATGATTAACACCATCAATCATGCAACTACATATATTGTCAGATAAATGCAAAAAGTATTTTTGGTCTTGATTAGCACTTTCTTTAGATAAAATTGAGGAAGTACCAGATTCAGATGTTTCAGAGTTTTGAATAAATGTCTTGGGAGTGAAGTTGGCACTAAATGTATTTGCATGGATATTGGCTATGTCTGCTGGGTCACAACATGAGGCATTATTATGAATAAGATCAAAGCAATGTAGGGTAATTTTTTTCCCCTAACATAGCTAATAAAGGATTTATAATTATCTTTTGATTCGGACGCCAGCCTAAGTTCATTGGCTCTAGTCTTTTAGTAGTTACAGGTCTAGTCATCATTATGTTTTGCACATAAGCTGCAATGTCATTGTCAGTACTTAATAATGGCTGGTCATGCAAAGGAATTTTTGGATAACATTATCTGCGAGAACTTTTCACAGCATATGCACTGCTTTAGCATTGCACCTTCTTAGCCTCACTGACAGTCGCTGGCACCCTGGCAATACTTTGTCTAGGTCACATAAATTACTGATACTAATGGTTTGTAATCAGTCTGATGCTGGAAACTCTTGTGCCCTAAGATATCTGCATAAATTTTCAGAAACCAAAACAGTTGCAAGGCAGTCTTTTTTGATGCAGAAATCTCTGCTGTGTCTGTTAGCACTCTGGAGTGGCAGGCAACAGGACGTAGGACTAAATCATCCATTTGGAGTAAAGCTGCACCTAGGCAGTAGCTACTAGCATTTGCACTTACTACTGTCCATTTACTGATATCGTAGTAAATTAGTACTGGAGTGCTTAAAAGCATTCCTTTATCTTCTGAATACTTCAACTTCAGTGCATCACCAGGATCATGGCACATTTTTCTTTAACAAGTCTATAAAAGGACAAAGCATTGTGGAAAGGTAGAGTATAAACTTGCCCAAGTAGCTGAATGTGCCTAGCTTTTGTGTCAACTCAATCATACAAGATGAAGCTTGAACTTAATTATTGCTTGAGCCTTACATTTGCTTGGTTTGATGCCACTAGCATTTACACAGTGCCCAAAGTACAGTGCAAGATTTTAGGTGCTGAGGTTATACCACATAGCAGCCTTTCCTTTTGAAACAGTACCTTCTCGTAGTAGTTAATAAGGTTGACAGCGTTTGGCTTTATTTTCTAAAAGTATTCACCAGAATCTATTAGAAGCAACTAGTGTGGAAAACAGTTTTGTATTAACAATCTTGGGTGCTACGTCTTCTACTTTAGGTAATACAAACCTGTCTTTCATTACTGTATCAGTGAGCTTTTGTAAAATTCAAACACATTCTCACGTGATCATTCTTTTTAATAATTGGGACCATACACTTAACCACTAACACATACTCTTATTTATTCATACACAAAACCCAAGCTATGTTTAGCCAAATAACATTTTTTTCTCAATTGTGGTTATAAACCGAAAATTTCCACTGAACACTCCAGGGACTAACACAGACCAATGATTAGCATTTAAAAACTTTAATCTCAGCTTTAAATTCAGACCACAGTACGATCACAACTTCAGAAACAATTGCCACAAACCAAGCCTTGGAGGAAACCTCTTTTATTTCACCGACTGAGCGCTTTCACCATAAAATGGCTTCTTCAGAGTCAGTGTATTGTAAAAACCATAATCATTTTATACTCATTTACATTTAGTGACCTCATCAAATTGTTCAATTAAAACAACTAACTATTACCATTAATTAACTCATTAATCAATTTAAAACAATAAGCCTCTAAAAAACCTTTTTTAAGGCACTTAAAAAATCATTCAAAAAAGTTTTGTCATTTGTTTGCTGATCGTGAAAAATAACAACACATATATACACATATGTACAATACCTAGTGACATTCTATTTCACAATAATAATGAACACAATACAAGTTAATATTTCATACAATTTCATTTGTCTAATTCATATTTTATATTGTATAATTTAATCTATTCTATGAATTGTGTATTTTTACTATTGTGTATTATATAATACTAGCCTTATGTTTCAAAACTGGTTTTATGGAAATGTAATCATTAATTCCAGGGTATCTAGTGGCGTTTAATCTAAACTGCCACATAGTTTCTAATAATGCTACCCTGTTTCCTATATCACCCCCTTGGTCTAACATTACTCTATCTATCACAAAAAATACAAACTTTTTGAATTCCCCACAGTTAGTACTATGAATATAAAGTGCATTGTGGGAGTCTTTGTTTTTGATAGCTCTTAGGTGTTCCACCATCCTATCTAAGTAGCCTCACAGTCGTCATCCCTATGTAGAATGCCTCACAGGTAACGCACAAGCTCACATAAACTATGTTTTTTGTGTTGCAGTTGCATTTCCCCGGGCAAGGCAAAGAATACCCCCACCCTTTAACACACACATAAGAACCTTCTGCTATATACCTACAGCTTCTACAGTGACCACACTTGGACATTCTTGATACCCTACTTCTGTCTTCATTTTCCAAAATCCCTTTCAAGTTGTTCCCTTTGCTATAAACAATCCTTGGGTGGGCACCTAGGATGCCCTTAATGGCATCACTTAAACAATACTCCCACATCCCTTGCAGTGACTTAACTATTTCTTCACTTCTCTCGTTGAATTTCAACACAAAACATGTTCCTAATTTTTCCTTTTTCTGTCCTTCTTGGTTGATATCCAAAATACCTTCCCCCCTTAAAATGGGTGAGTATGCTGAACTTCTCTGTTTGTACACTTCCTTCTTCAATCTTACCAGCAACTTCAACGGGTAGCCCCTGTCCATAAACATGCCAATCAACTTGAACATCTCCTGTTTAAATGTACTTTCCTCACTAACTAATCTGGACAACCGCACCATCTGTCCTTTTGCCACCCCTTTTCTCTGGTGAAATGGGTGGCAACTTTTAAAGTGCAGGAGAGAATTGGAATAACTATCCTTCCTATATATGGAACTCATTAAACCTTCTTCTCCCTTGACAAGGGCTATGTCCAGGTAGTTAATATTATCCTTCTTCCACTGGAAGGTGAACTTCAAAAAACCAGTAGTTTGGTTTAAGTATTCAATGAACTCTTTTGCCTGGAGCTCATCACCCTTCCATAGAATAAGCAAATCATCCAAGAACCTGTTGTACAAAATAATGTTCTCCATGAATCTTGTCGGGAAAACAAAGGTTCTCTCCCAAGTCAAGAGAACCATGTTCGCAAAGATAGGGGCGCACCTGGCGCCCATAGCTACCCCAGAACATTGCTGAAACATCTCACCCTCAAATTTCAGGAAGTTATTCAAAAGAACTATTTCCATGAGTTCACAAATTAAATTAATCCGGTCCTTGTCCACTTTACTACTAACTACCAAACTCTCACAAAACATATCCAAACCTTCTTTGTGAGGTATGGTAGAAAACAAGTTGACCACGTCAACCGTTAAAAAACTGTAGTCCCTGTAATCTTCCTTAACAACTCTCAATCTTTCAAGGCAGTGCCAAGAATCTCTGATCACATGCGGCACCTCCTCCAACACCTTTTTGCACATAAAATCCACAAAGGATGCCAACGGTTCAGTTGCCCCGCCAGGGCAAAGGTCAGTTGTTCCAGTTATACAGTCGGATGCTGGGTCTAGTTTGCCGCCAGGACAGAGGACTGTTTGTTCGGGTACCAGTGTTCCTGGTTTGCCGCCAGGGCAAAGGTCAATTGTTTTAGTTACACAGTCGGATGCTGGGTCTAGTTTGCCGCCGGGGCAGAGGTCTGTTGTTCCGGCTACTTGCTCGGATGTTAATGTTAACGCTGGTGAAGGATCTTCGAAGGCTCCGAATGGGAGAGTGGAGTTGTTACCTGAGCAGCCATTTACTGGTCCAAGAAGGGAAGGCGATGTTCGTTTGGATGATATATTCTTATGGTTCAAGGAACCTGAATTAACTGTCCGGAAGGCTGCTCGTACGTCAGAGCATGGAGTTCGTTTGTCTCTTAGAGAGCAGATTAACAGGTATGAAAAACTGTGTACCAGATATAAAGCAGTACAATTAGACAACCTTTTTCTTGCACGATCTAAAGAGCTTAATCAAGTACCCAAGGGGCTTAGAATTTGGAAGCTCCCGATGGGTATTGAATCTGGCACGGAAGAATACACAGAGCTTGTTGCCTTGTGTGACAGGGCGGGACTTGAATTGTTAGACATTATTATAAAAAGTAATCATAAAAAATTACTCTCTATTAAAGAAGAAATCTTACAGTTGTACAAAAGCATCAGTTCTGACTTATTATTATTTTTTCAGCAAGAGGTCCGGTTCAACAATGTTCTAAAAAAGCTTGACAGTTTTGTGAATAAAAGTACGACAATTAAGGTTAAAAAATTGGCTAGGGACACAGCTGATTATAAGCACAACACAGCTTATCCACCGGGTAAATTCAGTTACAGGGGTGATTCTCACTCTAATCATATTTATCAAGAACATGAGGGGAATAATGGGTTTGCCCATGACAATGAGTGTGACTTTGATCAAATTAATGTAACATCAGGGGTTGTGAGTGGAGAAGGTGTTGAAGAAATTCTCGAAGAGGTGGATTTTTTGGACCCGCCCATGGGGCCACGTCGGTCCAAGAGGCTACAAAACAAGGTGCAGAAAACAACCTTCATGGACAAACCCCACAGGGGGTGGGGGAGGGAAGAAAATTACGAACAGTATTAACAGATTGTGATTTTTCCAATGATTATGTTATGTATGGGGAAACATGTTATGTTACATCTTTGGTTAAGACGACCAGTGATTGTATTATGTTCCCTTTATGTATGCAAACATCTAACTGTTTGAGATCAGAAGGTGACATTGAAGGTGTAAATGGGGGGGTACATTCAATTATGCAAGACAAAAATTGAAGGTGAGAAACACACTGAAACTGACAAAACAACAGACGGTGAGGCTATGCTAGGCAACAATGTGTTGGAGAAATCTGACTTGGTTGTTTTATTGGATGACAATTTAAAGGAAGTGTGTGAGTTTGTGAACGTTGTATCTGAAGTACCCACCCTTAACTTACCTCACAATGATGTCATAAGTAGTGAATCAAATTTGACCTGTCAAGTATTGCAGAAGAGTGATTATTTCATATACAACTATACAGAGAAGATTATTGATGATATTTACTTTGAATTGTTTACGAAAGGTATTAATTTTGTACCTAATTTTAAGGTGGACATAGCGCAATTACTAGTCAATTTGAGATTGTTCACAAGAAAGCTTAACTTAGAAATATATTTTCACGAAAATCATAAAGGGGACAACAACAATGAAACTTCTAGTTATAAAACCCTTTCAAGGCGAAGCACGTTCATTCCCCCACCTTGTAGTGAGGTTTCGACCCTTGAGAGGTTGTTGGATTTTGAGTTCAGGAGAATTTGTAAATCCAAACAACCTTTGGTTGACAACTTAGGTACACAGGAAAGGTTGCTGTTAAAAGAGCTTCAAAAAACAGGCAACATTAGGTGCATGAAACCGGACAAGGGTGGAGGAATGGTCTTGATGGACAAGGTTGATTACATTGCGTGCATGATGTCAATCTTAGAAGACAATGAAACATACAAGAGGGTATCGAGGAACGAAATTAATATTGCTTACAGAAGAATTGAATTATATTTGTGTGATGCCCTCTTTCAGGGAATGATTTCTGAGAATGAGTATGACTACTTGATGGTCAAGAACGCAGTTCTACCCAGCATCTTTGGGATCCCTAAGGTCCACAAAGGTTTGTCTAACCTGCAGTTTAGACCCATTGTAGCAGCCAAGGGTTCTAAAACTGAACCGTTGGCATCCTTTGTGGATTTTATGTGCAAAAAGGTGTTGGAGGAGGTGCCGCATGTGATCAGAGATTCTTGGCACTGCCTTGAAAGATTGAGAGTTGTTAAGGAAGATTACAGGGACTACAGTTTTTTAACGGTTGACGTGGTCAACTTGTTTTCTACCATACCTCACAAAGAAGGTTTGGATATGTTTCGTGAGAGTTTGGTAGTTAGTAGTAAAGTGGACAAGGACCGGATTAATTTAATTTGTGAACTCATGGAAATAGTTCTTTTGAATAACTTCCTGAAATTTGAGGGTGAGATGTTTCAGCAATGTTCTGGGGTAGCTATGGGCGCCAGGTGCGCCCCTATCTTCTGAACATGGTTCTCTTGACTTGGGAGAGAACCTTTGTTTTCCGACAAGATTCATGGAGAACATTATTTTGTACAACAGGTTCTTAGATGATTTGCTTATTCTATGGAAGGGTGATGAGCTCCAGGCAAAAGAGTTCATTGAATACTTAAACCAAACTACTGGTTTTTTGAAGTTCACCTTCCAGTGGAAGAAGGATAATATTAACTACCTGGACATAGCCCTTGTCAAGGGAGAAGAAGGTTTAATGAGTTCCATATATAGGAAGGATAGTTATTCCAATTCTCTCCTGCACTTTAAAAGTTGCCACCCATTTCACCAGAGAAAAGGGGTGGCAAAAGGACAGATGGTGCGGTTGTCCAGATTAGTTAGTGAGGAAAGTACATTTAAACAGGAGATGTTCAAGTTGATTGGCATGTTTATGGACAGGGGCTACCCGTTGAAGTTGCTGGTAAGATTGAAGAAGGAAGTGTACAAACAGAGAAGTTCAGCATACTCACCCATTTTAAGGGGGGAAGGTATTTTGGATATCAACCAAGAAGGACAGAAAAAGGAAAAATTAGGAACATGTTTTGTGTTGAAATTCAACGAGAGAAGTGAAGAAATAGTTAAGTCACTGCAAGGGATGTGGGAGTATTGTTTAAGTGATGCCATTAAGGGCATCCTAGGTGCCCACCCAAGGATTGTTTATAGTAAAGGGAACAACTTGAAAGGGATTTTGGAAAATGAAGACAGAAGTAGGGTATCAAGAATGTCCAAGTGTGGTCACTGTAGAAGCTGTAGGTATATAGCAGAAGGTTCTTATGTGTGTGTTAAAGGGTGGGGGTATTCTTTGCCTTGCCCGGGGAAATGCAACTGCAACACAAAAAACATAGTTTATGTGAGCTTGTGCGTTACCTGTGAGGCATTCTACATAGGGATGACGACTCGTAGGCTACGAGATAGGATGGTGGAACACCTAAGAGCTATCAAAAACAAAGACTCCCACAATGCACTTTATATTCATAGTACTAACTGTAGGGAATTCAAAAAGTTTGTATTTTTTGTGATAGATAGAGTAATGTTAGACCAAGGGGGTGATATAGGAAACAGGGTAGCATTATTAGAAACTATGTGGCAGTTTAGATTAAACGCCACTAGATACCCTGGAATTAATGATTACATTTCCATAAAACCAGTTTTGAAACATAAGGCTAGTATTATATAATACACAATAGTAAAAATACACAATTCATAGAATAGATTAAATTATACAATATAAAATATGAATTAGACAAATGAAATTGTATGAAATATTAACATGTATTGTGTTCATTATTATTGTGAAATAGAATGTCACTAGGTATTGTACATATGTGTATATATGTGTTGTTATTTTTCACGATCAGCAAACAAATGACAAAACTTTTTTGAATGATTTTTTAAGTGCCTTAAAAAAGGTTTTTTAGAGGCTTATTGTTTTAAATTGATTAATGAGTTAATTAATGGTAATAGTTAGTTGTTTTAATTGAACAATTTGATGAGGTCACTAAATGTAAATGAGTATAAAATGATTATGGTTTTTACAATACACTGACTCTGAAGAAGCCATTTTATGGTGAAAGCGCTCAGTCGGTGAAATAAAAGAGGTTTCCTCCAAGGCTTGGTTTGTGGCAATTGTTTCTGAAGTTGTGATCGTACTGTGGTCTGAATTTTTTGCTGTTTTGCCCTGTTTTTGGGAACTTTGGCTTTTTTAAGTAGTTAATCTCAGCTTTCATCCACAGAGGATCTTCAGAATATAACAAATTGCTATTCAATTGCAACAATATATACACAGGTCTAAGCATTCACATAATTAATAGAATTAACAAAAAATTCACACACTGATCAATCCATAAATAAACAAAGCAATAATCTAACTATTGTAAAATCTTTAACCTTCTGTTTTTTAAAAACATTTAATATTAATTGAACCATTCAAGCCAGAAGTATCTGCTCCTAGTTTTAGCTGCCAAAGGGTTCCCCTTTTTTCCACCCTATTTTTAAAGTCCCCACCCCTCCTATCTAATGGCACAACTTATGTGATATAGGACATTCTAAGGAGTGTTTATATAGAGCATTTCTATCATTTTTACTTTTAACGGCATACAGATGTTTTTTAATTCTAGTTTCCAAAGTTCTAGTGGTCATGCCAACATAACAGGCACTGCATCCAATGCATGTACTAATGTACACCACTCCTTTATACTTACAATTAAATATTCTTGAAAGTGGAATAGTATAATTAAGATGCTCTGAAAATAAGAAAGGTAATTTTGCAATAAATCTACAAATAGAACAATTGCCACATTTATACATTCCTTTTGGTTTGGAAGACAAGGGTCTTTGATTCTCAAAACTAGTATTATCATGCTGTAAAATATTTTTTATAATTATACAAACTCCTAAAAACAAATTTAGGTTGTGTTACAAGACTTTTAACTAACTCTATATTACTCTCCAGAATCTTCCAATTATTTTGAATAATAAAACAAATATTAAACCGGTCAACTATCATATCAATATTGCATACTGCTGTATTTTTATCAAAACTGCTTTCTGTACCTGACTTTTGGAAACTTTTCATCAAAATAGAAGGAAAACAATATTTTTTTTGTCTAATTTCACCAGCTGTTCTTTGAAGCATGTTAAAATCATAACCCCTCAATTTAAACAAACCAATCATATATATAACAGCTCGTCTTCAGAATTTCTGTTATCTGATGTCATCCTAGAGGCTTTAATTAGCGGCCCTTAGAACATCTTAATTATACTATTCCAGTTTCAGGAATATTTAATTGCAAGTATAAAAGAGTGGTGTACATTAGTACATGTAGTGGATACAATGCCTATTATGTTGGCATGACCACTAGAACTTTGGAAACCAGAATTAAAGAACATCTGTATGTCATTAAAATAATAGAAATGCTCTATATAAACACCCCTTAGAATGTCCTAAATCACATGAATTTTTGTTCACAATAGTAGAACAAAGTGCCATTAGATAGGAGGGGTGGGGACTTCAAAAATATTGTGGAAAAAAGGGAAACCCTTTGGCAATTAAAACTAAGAGCAGATACTTCTCATAGCTTGAATGGTTCTATTAATATTTAATGCTTTAAAAAAAACATAAGGTTAAAGATTTTACAATAGTTAGGGTATTGCTCTGTTTATTTATGGATTAATGTGCAAATGTTTTTGCTAATTGTATTGATTATGTGAATGATTAGAGCTGTGCATATATTGTTGCAATTGAATAGCAGTTTGTTTTATTTTGAATTAGTCTCTCTGTGGATGAAAGCAGAGATTAAAGTTGTTATACGCTAACCACTTGATCTGTGTTTGTCCCTGGAGTGTTCAGTAGAAATTTTTGGGTTATTGGTAGTTATTTTTCCACTTGTCTTTTTTTCTGGTCAGCTGTGGTTATGTTTTCTCTAAATATTTTTTTGTTGTTGAAAATTCTAACTATTAGTATAGTGACATGTGCTTCTCTTTTTCTTTGACAATTGTAACTGATATAATACCTACATATGTTTTCTTTTTCTTTGACAATTGTAACTAATATAATAGCTAAATATGTTTTTCTTATCATCCTGTCCTAACATATGCTTGTAATAATTTCAACTGTGATTATTCTCTGTAACGTGTGGGGCCTTTCCCCCTGGGCCTCTACTGAAAATGAGTCTCCTACCCAGTCGGACTATCCCGGTAAGCAAACATAAAATAAATAATAACAAATACATACTTACAATCTGCCTCTGCTTTGGACAGCACCGGAAATGGAACCATGCTAAATGTCGTCAAGGGGCATGGAACAGTTTATTCAGTTTTAAATTTAATATTTACTGGCTCACTAAATGCAGGCTAACTTCACCATACACATCTACACTGACAATTTACTCAAGCAATTAAACCAATTGTCACAGCTCTGCTGGGCAATTGTTTGTATGGAGCGTCAGCACATAAACCCAAACTTCAAACTTGTGCAGCTTTGATTCAGACATAGCTAAAAAATCTACCAATGCACTTGACTTTTCCTGCAGGGCTACAAATTTCAGTTTCTGCTTCTTGTTATTGTGGATGCTTTGAGAAACTTCTATAAAACTTATAAGATACCACCATAACACTGGCCCCTGTATCTACCATGAAACTCAAAGGAGTTCCACGTATAGGAATTTTAACTTGCCAGCCTGCTTCTACAACTGCCACAGTAGAAATGTTTTCTGCACATTATTTGTAGCTTCACTCACATTTTTCATGTGACCTCTTTGATCTTTTTTGAATTACAAACTACAAAATGGCCCAAATTCCTTGTACCTCTTACACCTTCTGCCACATGCAGCATAATATTCTGACTCATTATAGAATGGTCTCACCTCCAGCATTTGTCAGCCTTACTCTCACTCTAGTTCTCTGACTGAATTATGCATGTTACTAAATTTTTAACTCACTTTATGTTTTACCTTACTACATAGTTTGCTATGTTTAAACCAGTGCTTTGCCATGTTGCTAATTATTCCTCTCTGGTGAATTGCATTGCTTTTTTAAGGTTATGTGAATTTCAAGCTGTCACTTTTCTGATACTTCTATATCTATGGATACTTTAAGGAAGAGACTTCTTGCAAAGCTCCTTCTTGTTTTTCAAGAGAAAATGTTGAACAAAAAGCTGATCAAACAGTTTTCATAAAAGTGGAAGACTCTATAAAAATAATGCACAGGGTACACTTCAGTGAAGATACTACTTAAGAGATGCATGTTTATATGGAAAATGTGATATAATCAATATTTAGTTGCACTGTGAATGACTACTTAAAATCCAATGGAATAAGTATTAGAAAGAAAATAATTTGATTAATATAAATGTAATAATGTAACTTTAGTTAAACTAAAATTTTAAACTTAATTGAATGGGAGGACCTATACTGCATAGCTGTCTGATAAAGTCCTGGTCCACAAACCATAAACTGTTTATCTTGCTTTTAATAAAGGTACTGTGATAGTACAGAATATTAGGGGAAGAGAAGTAAATGACTGATAACTGAAAAAGGAAACCAATATATTATGTGAAGTAAAACAATTGAGATCAGTAACTGCAGGTGTGAGAATAACCACTTCAGTTAATACTGCTGTCTTTACATACTGTTTGATAAAAGTTCTGTTTAAATGAAAAAGTATAGTAGTATATCATGTGACAGAAAACAACAGACAATACTATATAATGTTAGTTATGCCAATGCACCTACTAGGTCTAGAATGATTGCAAAATCAATGAGACAAGTACAATGACACGAAGTAGCTCAAAAAGCAAACCAAAGTAATGCAGTGGAAACACAGACGACTTAGTGACATTAACTAAATGCATTTAACTAAATGTTTGTTATAACTAAAATGTAAAGAAAGCACACAGGAAAATGTTTTAATTTCATATTTTTGTCACATTTGTTACTGGGCTTCAAACTGAATGGCATGTCTCTGGTAATCCTGAAATGCAGCTTGGCTTCTTTTATAAGCTCTGCCAAATTGCAAGACAATGGAGTTTCTGTGTCTGGATTACTAAGCTTGACCATTCAAAAATAGTTATAGCATCTGAAATATTTCTGCTGAATAGTTGCATACTGGAGCCGTTTGGTTAGCTTCTGCATACCCTACATCAACTTTATTACAAGCGGAGATAAGTACAAACTTGCAGTGTTGTAAGACAGTACTGAATTTTATTTTTTCTGTTTATTGTTTCATTTAATATTGTGCCAAAAATAGTACTGCATTTATCCGCTTATTTATTTTACTGAAAATTGTGAGCTCTCTCTCTGCTCTCTCCCTGTCTGCAGTTAGTTTTCCCCACCCACAAACCCTGTTCTTGTTGCGGTATTAATCTTGGTGGCTTTGGAATTGACCTCCCCTCCTGTAAATTTGTGTTTGAACACTCCTCCTGGGCCCATCTCATTTGCTCACACAATGGAGTACAGTGAGGTCATATTTTGATTTCAGACACTCCTACCATTCCCATCTGTTCAGCCCTATCCCAGCTCTATCCTAGTCTAGTCTCATTAGCTCATCCTGCATAATACAGAGAGAACATCTGAGTAGGCATACCCACTTAGGCCTTGAACTTGTCTGATTGAAGACTGCTGGAACAGGGCTCAGTTCTGAGGTTTTTCACCGGTTAAATGGATAATTTGTTCAAATCAGTTTGCTTGTTTTCTACTGGTATACATATAAAAAAAAGACAAACAAAACAAAAATTTGCACTTTATCTGCTTTTACTGTATTTGTGTTTCTTCCTACTTTATTACCTTATTTTGCTTTTGCCTCTTCTTAAAAGTACTCAATTGTGTTTACTCTGCTGCATTTATTACTGCTTGGTAGTAGCCTGATTAAATTGTAACTGTTATTCTAAGTCAAATCTTTTGGTTACTGCACTTGGGCTTCAGACCAGTTGTTATACATTAAGAAGGTTTGTGGTCTGCACTGTTGTGGCAGGCAGGTAGCTTACATCCTTCTAAGATGGGAATTGCTGATTGAAGGCTCAGTGTCTGTTACTCTTAAAGTGTATTAGTTCTGGTTTAAGCAGTTGGGCTCCAGGCCAGTTATTTTACATTAAGAAGGTTTGTGGTCTGCACTCTTGTGGGAGGAGAGGCTAGATTCCACCCTTCTGAGCTGGGAATTTCTGGTTAAAGGCTTACTGTGCCTGCTCATTTGAACTGTTTTTCTGACATTGGTGCACCTTGTCTGCTGTAGCATAGACTAGATTCAGGCCTGCTGAATCTAGCTTTATTTGTATAACTTGAGCACTAATCCAGGTCATCTTTTTTGGAGAAGGTTCCCCTGCACCCTAGTGGCAGGAGTGTGCTGTTAGAACTTGTCAGACTGAAGACTGCTGGAACAGCGCTCAGTTATGAGGTTTTCTTTACTGGTTAATTGGGTAATTTGTTTAAATCAGTTTGCTCATTTTCTATTGTTTATATATATATATATATATATATATATATATATATATATATATATATATCTATATATATATATATATATATATATATATATATAAACTGCACTTTATTCATCTGCTTTTACTGTTATTGTGTTTCTTCCCACTTTATTACCTTATTTTGCTTGTGCTTCTTCTTAAAAGTACTCAATTGTATTATTCTGCTGCAGTTATTACTGCTTGGTAGTAGCCTGATTAAATAGTAACTGTTATTCTAAGCCTTTTGGTTTAAGCACTTAGGCTTCAAACCAGTTGTCTTACATTAAGAAGGTTTGTGGACTGCACTGTTATGGCAGGACAGGTAGCTTACATCCTTCTAAGTTGGGAATTGCTGATTGACGGCTCAGTGTCTGTTATTCTAAAAGCGCATTAGTTCTGGTTTAAGCACTTGGGCTTCAGGCCAGTTATTTTACATTAAGAAGGTTTGTAGTCTGCACTCTTGTGGGAGGAGAAGCTACGTTCTGCCCTTCTGAGCTGGGAATTTCTAATTAAAGGCTTATTATGCCTGCTTATTTGATCTATTTATTTCTGAAATTTGTGCGCCTTGTTTGCTGTAGCCCAGAACTTAGTAGTTTATTGGCCATTTTGGGCTAATTTCTATCTCTTTCATTTCCCTGCTATAAAAACCACATTTGCGCAGTTTTGTGCACCGGGCAGTGCCGATAAGCTAGGGTTAAACTATTTCCGGCTCCACGAAGTCTGCTCTCCAATTTTTCCCTTGGAACTAGACAAACTTTCAACTTAAGCATTCAAACCATTCATTTCACAGCCCAGCACTTGCTCAAAACTCATAGCAAGCATCAATTAATCCTAGCACTAGACCCACTATACTGTCCAGGACGACAAGGCTTTCTATTCGTCCCTATCAGCTAATCAGTAAAACAGCTCACTAAACCTATTCAGGCATGTCCAAAGGGCAGTTTCAGGTGTACTCTCCAGTCCAACTGGTGAATCGGGGCATTTTGAGGCAATGTTACAACTGCCTCATGTACACAGACAACCCTCTCCTCCTACCACCAAACACTAATACATGCGAGAGATGCAATTATACAGCTAAACTGGAGGCAAAGCTCTTTCATCTCAAAACTGGAACTGACAATCAAGAAGAGAAGGAAATACTTGCAACACACCACCAGTCTCGCATAGACCTACTAAACCAACACCGGCAAATAACACACATAAATACACAAAAACATACTCTGAGGCTCTAAATAAAAATCTGCAAAAGCAACAGAGACCTTTAAAGCAGACACCCAAGCAACCTCCACACCCCATCACAAACCATGAAATACATACTTCACATAATCAATCTGCCACGTAATCGCAGCCCTTAAGGCAAAATAACATACCCAACACACTAGTAATAGGCAACTCTATAGTCAGGCACACTGATGTCCCACTAACTAGGCTGGACAAGGAGAAGGTTACAGTTAGCTGCCTGTCGGGCGCCAGGATCCGCCACATAACACAAGCACTCGGGTCACTCCAGAACAAGTACAAATACGACTGTCACTATCCATGTTGGTGTCAATGACCTGAGATGTACCTCCCTGAACTACATGAAAAGAGACATGGAAGAGCTCTCTGATCACGTAGCCCAGGCCGGTATGACCCTGACCCTGAGTAGCATCCTGCTCTCACCAAGAATTATGTCACAGTATAAAGAAAAAATGATCAATTTCAACAATTGGCTAAGTTTCTGGTGTCATTCAAAGGGGATCCAGTATCTGTCCACCTGGGATGACATGCTCGATAAGCCACAATGCTTCGCAAGATGGCTTGCACCTGTCCCCTTAGGCTTTCGAATACTGGCCAAGGCTTTTGCCGCCCCCATAGTGCCTTTTTTAGGCAAGGCTCAAAAGACAAAACCCACCACTGTAAATAGCACAAGTAACCAAAAACTGAGGGTAATGCTGCTCAACGCCAGAAGTCTACATATCAAAATGCATGCACTCGAGGCACTCCTCAGTATGGAGAACATTGATATCTGTGCAGTAACAGAAAAGTACAGTTGTGTACCTACCATAAATGTAGATGTTCGAGTGTATTCACTGTTGCAGTCATTACTCCTGGGTTATCCTGCTGGCAGGCTACCCTCAGTCGGCCAGAATTCCAAAGTCTAGGTCCGGCGTTGGTTGCTGTCGCCTCTTCCCTGACGTCAGTGCGCCAGGGGTATAAAAGATGCAGCAGACACCATTTTCTTCAGTTTTTCTTGCCCCAGATGTCAGGTGCCCCCAACCAAATTGGTAGGCTGAAAAATATGCCAATAAAAATGCATGCACAAAAATAACATTTCCTTCATCTACAAGCAAATACACCAAAAAGGTTGTATAGGATAGAGAAGTGCAGATAGACCCAGCAAAAAAAAGGGGGATGGTGGGTGGGTAACCTGGACTGCAACAGTGAATACACTCGAACATCTACATTTATGGTAGGTACACAACTGTACTATGTTCATCGTGTTTCACTGTTGCAGTCATTACTCTTGGGTTGAACCCCAAAGCTGAGGATGAGTGGCTGGGCTAAATAGGATTAGGAGAGGCTATGAGGCCCTGCAGTGGCAAAGCCTGCTCTGGACTTAGAGTAAAGAGGTAAGTGGTAGTGCTTTGTGAAGGTGTGCACTGAACTCCAGGGTTGCAGCCTCTAAGATATCTTTGGTTGGTACTCCTCTGAGGAAGGCTGCTGAAGTGGCTGCTGCTCTGGTGGAATGAGGCCTAATGCCCTTAGGCACTGATTTGCCATGTTTTGAATAGCAGAAACGGATGCAATGGCCTATCCATTTAGAAATAGTCTGTTCTGAGATAGCCTTTCTTTGTGATTCTGCAGCATATGACACTAAAAGTTGCTCAGTCTTTCTGAAAGCTTTAGTTCTGTCCAGGTAGAAGCGTAGCTGCCTGTGTATGTCCAAAGAATGCAGAATTTTCTCACCCTTGTTCTATGGATTTGGATAAAAGGTAGGCAAGTGAATGGTTTGGTTGAGGGCCACACTGGACACCATCTTAGGCATAAATGTAGGGTTTGTCCTCAGAGAAACCCTGTCTGGATGAAAAATGATGAAAGGTTCCACAGCCATGAGTGCTTGCAACTCAGAGACTCGCCTTGCAGAGGTTTTTGCTAGGAGCAGAGATGTTTTCCAGGATAAGAATTTCATATCTGCTGTTGATGCTGGCTCGAAAGGAGGCAGTGTGAGTTTTTCCAAGACATAGGAATTACCACTGGAAAAGGTGCCCCAAACAATGTGAAGCCGCTGTGGAGTACAACAAAACTGCAGCTACCAAAAAATTCCAAAAAATTCCAAGGCCCATAAACGTTCCAAAGGCTTTATTGAATAACACAAACAGGATAAAACGTCGACCTAGGTTTCGTCCGTTAAACGAACTTCATCAGAACACATCTTACTACATTCCAACTCCTTATATATATGCACAAGGAACTAAATGAGCCTATTGACCAATGAAATTCGTGTGAATCATAAGCAGCAATCAATTGATTAATTATTTCCTTCATCAGCTGAAACCAAAAGTACAAAGACATGTACCCTGTATTTAAACCAAATCACATTAAATTAATTAAATAAATAAATGAATAAATGAATAAATTTGACCCCTCCTATGAAAAATATATATATATATAATAAAATACAAATAAAACAAATAAAACATGCACCCTGTAACTATTATAAAACATTGTACACTAAATAAATTAAATTATGTGTATATAATGTAACCAACTGTCGACCAATACATAAAAAAACTGCAATGCCATTCAGCATTATAACTAAGCATAATATAATACAAAGTTATATACGAGTGCTATGTACATCGTACTATCAAATAAACTATATTGTATGAAATTGATACGTACTTGGAATGTCATGAGTTATAAATTGTGGGATACCTTAAATGGAAAAATGGGAAGTATTTATATATGTGTGTGAATAATTATTATAAATAATAAATATTTATAATAAATGTTGTGAGTTATAAAAGAGAACTATAAAAAGGCCGGGCAGTATAAATAAAATTAATTAAATATATGTAATATAACAACTTGATATAAATATGTGTAAAAAAGTCAACATGTAAATATATACAAATAACTATAATATATAAATATATAAATAATTATATATAAACATTATATAATGTGTAATATATATAAGATATATCGGTTACATGATATGTACTGTAATGTAATGTCAAACTGGTGATAGGGAACAGTGGAAACCAAACCATAGTATGATATGATATTCCATGTACAAGTTAATACACACCCGCTAAAACCCCTTAATGCTGTTCAACCATAGAATAGGCTTTATACTGGTGTATTCATTTAAACCAGGATATTGATTGGCGTTAAGTAATAACTGCAACTTCAATTCTAACAAATCTAAATTATATTTAGTTAATTTCCCTTGTAAGTCTAACTGCTGGTGGGTAACCCCAAAGAACTTAAAGGAATGATTTTGGAATTGATTAACATGTCTGGCAAGGGCATTCGTTAATTTATTATTCTTAATACTTAATATATGTTCTTTCACCCTGTCCCTAAGATGTCTACTAGTTTTACCTACATAAAACCCCTCACACTGTTGGCACACAGCTATGTAAACAACATTTTTGGTGTAACAATTTATGTACTGACTAATCCTAATATTGTATTTATTAACAGACACACCATTGTCAATATTAATCATGTATTTACAGGTTGAACATCTACCACATTTGTAATTGCCCGCCGGTTTTAAAGAATCACTGTGGGTATTACTATTCAAACCCACGAATAGAGAAGTGCAGATAGACCCAGCAAAAAAAAGGGGGATGGTGGGTGGGTAACCTGGACTGCAACAGTGAATACACTCGAACATCTACATTTATGGTAGGTACACAACTGTACTATGTTCATCGTGTTTCACTGTTGCAGTCATTACTCTTGGGTTGAACCCCAAAGCTGAGGATGGGTGGCTGGGCTAAATAGGATTAGGAGAGGCTATGAGGCCCTGCAGTGGCAAAGCCTGCTCTGGACTTAAGAGTAAAGAGGTAAGTGGTAGTGCTTTGTGAAGGTGTGCACTGAACTCCAGGGTTGCAGCCTCTAAGATATCTTTGGTTGGTACTCCTCTGAGGAAGGCTGCTGAAGTGGCTGCTGCTCTGGTGGAATGAGGCCTAATGCCCTTAGGCACTGATTTGCCATGTTTTGAATAGCAGAAACGGATGCAATGGCCTATCCATTTAGAAATAGTCTGTTCTGAGATAGCCTTTCTTTGTGATTCTGCAGCATATGACACTAAAAGTTGCTCAGTCTTTCTGAAAGCTTTAGTTCTGTCCAGGTAGAAGCGTAGCTGCCTGTGTATGTCCAAAGAATGCAGAATTTTCTCACCCTTGTTCTATGGATTTGGATAAAAGGTAGGCAAGTGAATGGTTTGGTTGAGGGCCACACTGAACACCATCTTAGGCATAAATGTAGGGTTTGTCCTCAGAGAAACCCTGTCTGGATGAAAAATGATGAAAGGTTCCACAGCCATGAGTGCTTGCAACTCAGAGACTCGCCTTGCAGAGGTTTTTGCTAGGAGCAGAGATGTTTTCCAGGATAAGAATTTCATATCTGCTGTTGATGCTGGCTCGAAAGGAGGCAGTGTGAGTTTTTCCAAGACATAATTGAGGTCCCAGGCCGGAATTGGTGCTCTCCTTGGAGGCCTAATGTTTTTGGCCCCTCTGAGGTACTGCCTTATTAAAGGATGAGAAAAGATAGGTGGTTCCGCATTGTAATAGGCTGAAATGGCAGAGGCATGAATCTTAATTGATGAGAAAGAAAGCCCTTTCTTCAGCATCTCAGTTAGGCATTTTACATCTGAGGGATATTTGGTACACACGTGCCAATGCCTTGTTCCTGGTTCCAAGCACAGAATCTCTTCCATTTCTCTGCATAAGATTTTCTGGTACTGGGCCTCCTGGCCTCCAACATAACATCCAAAACAGCTTTTGAAAGAGGACTGTTCTGAATGGCTACATTACCCGCCATGCTGCCAGATTTAAGGTCCTGAGTTGGCTGTGCAGGATCTGATTGTTTTGTTGGGTCAGCAAGTGAGAAGTTTGAGGCAATATCCATGCTGGACCTTGAGACAAGCTCTTTAGGATTGGGTACCAGTGCTGGTGTGGCCAGTCTGGTGCAATCAGTATCATTTTTGGCTTCTCTTGTCTGACCTTTAGGAGTACCCTGGGAAGGAGAGGCAGTGGAGGAAAGGCATATACTGTTAGATTTTTCCAGCTGAAGGATAGGGTGTCCACTTTCCATGCTTGCTTGTGATAAATCCTTGTGCAAAATCTCTGCAATTGACAGTTGTGAGAGGAGGCAAATAGATCTATGTCTGGGCATCCCCATTTCCTTATTATCATGCTGAAGACTTGTGGATCCAGTTTCCATTCGTGGGGATCCATGAGGTTTCTGCTTAGTTCGTCTGCCAGAGTATTTGTTTTTCCTGGCAGGAATTGTGCTTGCAGGTGAACTTGAAAAGCCAATGCTGTGTCCCATAAGGTCATTGCTTGTCTGCAGAGGGGGTAGGAATGTGTACCTCCCTGCTTGTTTATGTACCACATGACCATAGTGTTGTCTGTCTATCAGTAACTGTCCTGGATGAAGCAGGTCCTTGAAAGCTGTCAGGGCATTTTGAACAGCTAGCATCTCTTTTTGATTGATGTGAAGATGCATCTGGTTTGCAGGCCATGTGCCCTGAATACATTTTCCTGCCATATGAGCCCCCCAGGCATAATCTGATGCATCCGTTGTCAGTGTCTGTCTGGCTGTGGGTAGACTGAATGGCAGACCCTTGTTGTGGTGACAGGCTTCTGCCCACCATCAAAACTCCTGCTGCAGGCAGGAAATGAGTGCAATTACTGTCTCCAGGCTGTGGCAATGCTGAGTCCAAACAATTTTTAGATACCACTGTAGTTTCCTCATATGCAGTCTGGCATATGGAATTAGTAGAATGCAGGATGCCATGAAACCCAAGGCCTGCAGGATTTTCCTTGCAGATAAGTGGGTTTTTGTTGCCAATTTCTTGAAGTAAGTAGTCAGATGCTTTTCTTTGTCTGGCATGAGATAAGCCATCTGGGCAGTTGTATTTAAGCTTGCACCCAGGAATATTATCTCTTGAGAGGGCACTAGTTTTGATTTCTTTTCGTTTACTGTGTACCCTAGGCCAATTATTAATCTTTTTACAAATGCCAGATGCTTTAGAAGAATATCTTTGTTCTCTGCTTGAATTAGGCAGTCGTCCAAGTAGGGATATATTTGAATTCCTTTTTGTAAAACGCAATTACTGGTGCCAGGCATTTTGTGAAGACCCTGGGCACAGTAGATAAGCCAAAGGGCAGTGCAGAGAATTGGTAATGCATTGAGCCAGCTATGAATCTGAGGTATCTTCTGCAAGATTGTCTGATTGGAGTATGCAGGTATGCCTCTTTTAGGTCCAAAGTTACGAGCCAAGCCTTCTTGCCCAGCATGGGCAGTGGCTGCTGTACAGTCAACATCTTGATTCTTGAATTTTGGAACTTCCGGAAACGTATTTAGTATAGACAGGTCCAGTATTGGTCTGCAGGTTTTGTCCTTTCTTGGTACTAGGAAAATTCTGGAGTAAAATCCTTGCCCCTGCTCTTGTTGTGGTACTTGCTGAATGGCCCTCATGTCCATGAGGGCTGTAATTTGTTTTTGTGCCTCTGCCCATTGATTGTGTGGCAGGTCTGGCATACCTTTTCACCTTGGTAGAGTGTAAAAATGGAACCTGTAGCCTTGGGACACTATGTTCAGGACCCATTTGTCTTGGGTAACCATTTGCCAATTTGATGAAAAACGTGCTAGTTTTCCCCCTAAGGGGGCTGCCAAAAGAAAAGTGCTTGGATCTGGTAGAGGAAAGTCATTGGGACTGTTTCCTGTAACGCTGTGATTTGTCTTCTCCGCTTTTGGAGGTAGAAGCGCCCCAGTGTTTAGGCCTGTATGAGCCTTGGGGCCTGAGATCTGCCTCTGGGACGCCTGCATCTGCCTCTTTGTGGCCTGTCTGACACTGGAAAAGACCAATTTTTACAAAGGCACTTTATGAGCACCTGCAAGAATGCATGGCTCGTGCTATCCCAAGCAAAACCAAGACTCACTCCTCCAAGAAAAGGAAACCAGTCTGGTGGACCCCTGCCATAAACGAGCTATACAATAGGAGGAGGAAACTAGTGCAGAAAAGAGTAAAATCCCAAGAAGGAAAGACATCCCTGATCAGTATCAGCAAGAAACTATGATCCCTCATAAAATCATCCAAGGCTTGCTTCGAAAGAAAAAATTGCCAAGGACTCCAAAGATAACCACACAGTGTTCTTTAGCTATGTCAAGAACTTAAGTGGAAACTCTCAGATCTGCTCTGAGTTAGTGCAGAATGAAACAAAATACACTGAACCAACTGATATTGCCAACATTCTGGCAGACAGGTTTAGTGCAAACTTCATCCCCTCTCACCCCCTAAAGGGCCCATAACCATACCAGAAGAATGTAGTGCCCCAGCAATCACTGACACACAGGTTAAAACAGCCCTATCCAAAGCCAAAAATACAGCTTCGATGGGACCAGATGGTGTCCCAGGCTGTGTCTTACACAAGCTCCAAAATGAACTAACCCCTCACCTAAACACACTGTTCAAACTCAGCCTCTCTACAGGCTACATTCTGGCAGACAGGTGGGCGCACAGCAGCAGTTATCCCGCTCCACAAAGGTGGAGCCACAACAGACCCCGGGGTACCATCGCCCTATAGGCCTGACTAGGCCTGGTCTGCAAGGCTATGGAGTGCATCATCATGGAATTCATTAACAGAGACATTGGAAACCTTCAAGCATTGGACTCTACCCAGTTTGGCTTTGTTAAGGGCAGATCATGCCTCCTAAACCTGGTGGACGTCTTTGAGACGGTTATCAAGGTTTTAGACGAGAGAAAGGAGGTCCACACAAACTACCTAGACCTCGCAAAGGCTTTCCACATCATTCCCCATTCTGGTATTATACACAAGCTCACCAGCCTGAACATAAACCCCTACGTCACGAGATGAGCTGCCAATTGGTTCACGGACAGAACCCACACGGTGAGAGTTGCAAGCTTTAGGTCCAACTCTAAACCAGTTACAAGTGGTGTCCCCCAGGGCTCAGTCCTGGGAACCCTCCTGTTCGATATATACTTCTCAGAAGTACAGGCAAGCACAGGAGGACTATGGCTGACCAAGTTCGTAGACAACTGCAAACTGGGGGCCATAATTGACTCTCCAGCTGATACAGACATCCTCCAGAAGGGTCTCACTGAGACGGATACCTGGTGTCAAAATCATGGCCTCAAGACAAATGCCAAAAAGTGCATAGTCATCCCCTTTAGAAAAAACAAAGTACCCGTGAACTACCACATACGTGGTAGTCCCCCAAATACAGAAAATGTAATAAGGGATATGGGGACCCAAGTAGATAGTAATCTCTCCATTGACAATCATATTGCCAAGGTGGTTAGAAAATCCTTTTATGTGGCCCACCTAATCACAAAAGGGTTTGCATCTAGAACAAAAGAGATTACTGTGCCCCTCTACTCATCACTCATCAGACCCATCACAGAGTACAACTCCCCATTTGGGATGTACCTTACAAGACACCTGCAACAGCTGGGAAGACCACAGAAGTGCCTCACCAAGAGGATTACTGGCCTCAAACATATGCCCTATGCAGCCCGACTGAAGAAACTCCAGCTGTACTCCGTTGCATACCGCTTACTCAGAGGTGATGTCTGCCTGACATACAAGGCCATGTCCAACCCAGAACTTGATGGACATGCTCCACCTAAAAATAAAAAAACAAATCCAGAAGAGCCATACGCTCTAGGGATCTAAACCTCACCACAACGATAAATAGGACATGCTGGAGGGATAGATTCCTGTCCCAGAGACTCCCCATGCTTTGGAACAGGATTCCAATCTACATTAGGCAGAGCCCCTCACTAACACTCTTCAAGAGAAACCTTGACGAGTGGATGGGAAACAGAAAATTTACACTGGGGATCACTGCAGTGGCTCTGCTGGGTAGAGGTATAGGGAACTTATCTAAGGGGGCGGCGAAAGCCAACACATTCTGGCTAGGCTTATAGATGCCCTCGGGCAGATAGCCTAGTACTTACCTATGAACTTATAAGTCTGCTTTACATTTTCTAATGGTTATGTTTGGAAGACTTACTTACCCATTTTAAATCCCTTTTACAGTGATGAAATAGACATGATTGCCAGGAGCTTTTTTATTTGTACTATCTAGTTTATTGATGCAGTGTAGGGTTAGTTCTAAACTTGCCATAATGCTTGCTCCAGACTGGTGTGGATGTTTCAACCCCTCTATCCAAGAAAGTGTAAAATTCGCAGCTGTGAACAGCAGACTCAGTTACAAGTTTTGTTGAGCAGCTACACCATTTATGATTGTCAATAAGACCAGTAAATAATATTTGCAGTAGGTATCTAGAGGGCTTTAAAATGTTGAGTACTTACAGAAGCAAAAAAATAAATAAGTGGAACACAGGCTGAAAAACAATTGAAAGAAGCTAAAATGCCTATGCAAGAGTACTTACAAACATGATCAAAGACAGAGCAATGTTTTTTAAAACTTATGTTTTTGACAATAACCTTAGAACAGACAAATTGCTGGATCAACATTTGAGATAACAAAAGTTGAAAGGATAACAAAAATCAGGAATTATGAGAACAGTACAGCGGAAATGGGACAAGAAAAATTATGAATGAAATGTTAATTATTGGGTCTACTCCACGATGTCGAAAGTCGACATTGAAGCTGATATTGTCGGCAGTACAACATCGTGCAGGTAAACGGAAATCTCCGCAGATTTCCATTTACCTCAATGTAGTGCGGTCTTGGAGTTGGAATATTTAAGTAGGAGAGGTGTGGGGGTGCAGGGGGGCTTGCCACCCTGCCTACGCTAGTTAGTTTTTATTTTTGTTTTGTTTTTGTTTTTTTTTAACGTTATTCGATGTTTTACAACACTGATCACTAGAGGCCGACCTTTAGTGATTCGATGTAGTAAAATTTCGATAATGTGATAGACACAAATAATTACAGTACAGTGTATAAACAAGGTACAGAAGCTGTGAGCAACTCACAGGAAATGTTAACATATTTCAAGCGATTACAACTTTCCTAGTTAACAGAAGCAGAAAGTGGGATATTAATATTAAAATGAAAGTAATCTGAAATTAAAGAAACAATGAGAAACCAGAATACAGGGAAAACTATTGGTAGTGACATAAGAAGGAGCAAGAGATTATAAAAGTCTGGCTAAAACTTTTTAACAACATTTTTCTGTGTGGGGATGTACTGCTGACAGAAAAAAAGCAGTAATGGCACTTATAACAAAGGAGGGGGAAGAGTCCTTTGATCCAGGGTCATACAAGATCCATTTTGATTCTGAGTCATGACACAGTGTTTATAATGACTGTGGCAAAAAGAATGGTAAATACATTGCCAGCAATAATAGATATGGATGAGCATGGGTTTATAGAAGGTAGGCAAATATCTGACAATATTGGCATAACCCTTATGACTCAAATAGATAAACTGGACAATAATTAAGCAATAACTGAAGACATGGTGTGGTATATTGAAGATTTACCCACTGTTGATGTGGTTTAATCACAAGGGCGAAGTCCGAGTGATTAAACAAAGGCAACCATGGGTAAATCTTCAATATACCACAACCATGGAGTCGGTTATTGCTATTATACAATGACATTATTTAAGAAAAAAAATACTTACTTTTCTTAAATAATGTCTTTGTATAATGGCAGACTGCTGTTCTTCCGCCGGTTGTGGTATACTGAGTCTGAGTTTTGATGTACTGCGCATGCGTATGGGACTTGCGTTCCCATGCATACCCAGTACATCAAGGCTTTGAAACAGAAGCAACAGGGAAAAGAAAGTCTCCGCTGCTCCATTTTCTCTCTCTCTTTTTTTTTTTATTGTTAAAAAAAAAAAAAAAAAAAAAAGTTTTGGGGCAGTTTATTCCAACAGAAAAAGGTCCGGGCAACCGGACCTCTTTTCGTTGGTATATTGTGAGATTTGCAAAGGGCACGCTGGTTGGGCTGGCCAATAGGGAGGAATTGTACAATAATAATAATAATATATTAATGCTAACAGGTTTAGATACTGAAAAAGCATTTGACAGAGTTAGTTGGGAACTTCTGAAGAGAGCCACTGAAGCATTTGGGTTTCCACAAATAAGCTCAAGCTAGGACGAAATGTGGCTGTCTGAGACAGTTATAGCCTTATAAGAGTGACTAAAGTAGGGTTGCTCACTTTCACAATTCCCCTTTGCATTATATTTAGTGTCATCAAATCTCTGTGGAGCTTTGTAAATTGTATTTCCTGTATTAATCTCTGTGGAGCTTTTCTCTCCAGGCCTCCGCTGAAAATGGGATTCTCACCCAGTCGGACTCTCCTGGTAAACAAATGTAAAATAAATAAACAACATAACTGGATATAAACAGAGAAATACTAATAAGTAAATAATACTTTTTATGGACGATATACATTACCGATCCAGAATACAATATAAAAATTAGATATAAGCTGAAATACTTTTAATAGTACAGCAGAACATAAAGTAAATGAAGCAAGCACAAAGGCTATAGTAATGAATTATGCCCCAACACTTGGCTTGGTACAGAGCTTCTTTTTGTGGGGTCACAATGGGATAAGGTACTTGAAAATATGGCTGAAAAAGGATATTGAGCAAGCAGCTAAGGAAATCTAGGAAGAATTTACTCCAAAGATTACAAGTAAGACATGACTATGGAAACTGGCATTTTTGGACACTAATAATAAGCAAGTAATTGAGAAGTTTTGGTCTCACTGGTTCTTTATGTAGGTCAGGCTTATATGCAACAACTGAGACATCAGATATAGAAGAATATGAAATATAAAATTAAGCCCTTGCTGGGAGAGGGGGAGAAAAAAAATGGGAAAAATGAATACTGACAAAGGAAAAGGCCGATCTGGATGTCTACTACTAGGTCACGCAACTTAGATTAACATATCTGATTTAGTATACAGAATATATGACCAAATGGAAGCAAGACAGGCACAGTACCCAATGTGGCAATAACAGGGTCATAAGCGGGCATTTGGACAGGTGTCTGTGTTTAATTGTCGAATGAAACTTTCATCAAATGGCTAAACATAAAGCCCTATTCATTGAACGTTCATTTCAGTGAATGTGAGTGACAGAGAAAGTAACTACTTAGCCAACACTTCCAGTCTCACACACTGCAGTATTTCAAAGCATTTTTCCCCACTGTAGTGAGATCTTGGAGTTTGAACTGCGGTGGTGGTGCTGCAGTAGCGTTGTCGCCTCACAGATGTTGCCCGTTCGATTCTCAGTTAGAGCGTCTTCTGTGTGGCGACATGCGTGAATGGGCATTCCTTCGTTGAAGGTTGTGCATTAGGCCCAGCAAGCCAGCATGTAAAACTCTACTGCCAATCATTAGCGGACCGGAGTTCCGCTGTGGCGACCCCTAACCGGGAAAAGCCAAAAGACACAAAGTAGTGAGATCTTGGAGTTGATATGTATAGTTGGGGGGGGGCAAAGCCCCCCACCTGGGTGGGTTTGAAATACTGCAGTGTGTGAGACAGGGAAGTGTTGGCCAAGTAGTTACTTTTCCCGTCTCACACATTCACTAAAATGAAAGTTCAATGAAAGTTTCTTTTGACAGTTAAATAGACTCGTTCAGCAGATCTAGGTAATTATATAAAGAAAGTACTGTTCTGTAGGATCTTACCATAACAGTAGATGTCCTATTTCTCACTGTTGCAGTACTCTTTATAATTGGGGCATCCTGATGAGGACAGCAGAACTTCCAACCAAATACCAAAGCCTTTACATCTTCCAAGCACTGCATGTCAGATGGATGTCCTGCGTTCAGGTTGTAAATCACATATATGATGTACAAGCACCTAATCCTCAGAAGTAAACTGTCTCTGAATAACCAGAGCAATCCAAGAAGAATGTGAGAACATATCTGTCCAGGAAAGAAAAAAGGAGAAAAAAGATACAAGACAGACCCCTTGGCCAGAAGGAAGGCAACAGAGTGAAAAAGAGGGGAAGGAGGGAGGGACAAAAATACTGCAACAGTGAGAAATATGACATCTACTGTTATAGTAAGATCTTATACATCTGTATTGTGTCCTTCCTTATCACTGTTTCACCATTATCTACAACTCGGAGAGTACAAAAGGTATTGGAGGGGATGGAAGGAGGAAGCCACAGAAAATCTCTCCAAAAACCCACAAAGAATGCCAAGAACCAAATACGAAAAAGCACAGAACTTCCCACAACATCCAACTGTATCCCCCAAAGAATGGCCAAGGCAAAACCCAGTCTGCCCCTAGAAATGGCATCCAACTTATGTTTGGTAAAGGCGTGTACAAAAGAACAAGTAGCAGCTTTCAAACTGGATATAGTATCCAGACCCTTGAAAAAAGCACCAGAAGAGGCAACCACCCTGTAGAATGAGCACAAACGGAATACATTAGTTTGTCATGAAATTAACAGCAAAAGGAGATGGCCTTAGTGATGATTTGCTTAGAAACAAACAAACCCAATTTTCTGGAATGAAAAGAAACAAAAACTTGCTCATATTTCCTGATATCTTTTATCTTGTCTAGATATAATACTTGAGCTGTTTTTATAAATCCAAGGTGTGAAAAATTGTCTCACTAGCATTCTGTGGAGAGGGTAAAAAAAGAAGGATGATGAATTCTTTGATTCAAAGACAAATCATTAAAAAGAAGGACCTGTATGTAGAGAAACTCTGTCTTTGTGGAGAAAAAAAAAAGATTGGAATGCCAGGAGTGCCTGATGTTCAAAAAGACTCTTTCAGCAGATGTAAGAGCCACCAACAGTACAGTTTTCCAACTACAGCGCAACAAGGAAGAGGAAAGTGCAGGCTCAAAGGGAAAGTGTTAGTTTTTTCCAAAACAAAATTAAGGCCATGAAAGAGGAATATGTTTTATTTTGGGGCCTAATATGAAGGACGCCTTTCAAAAACTGACTTCAAAACAATAAGCAAGGGTGGATTCAAAGGCAGACAAGGAAAAATGGCAGAAAAATGAAACTGTAGAGATGAATATGCCACATGAGAAGTGAAAAAGTCACACAAATATGAAAGGACTGTAGGAATACCCACAGAAAAGGAGTCCAGGTCATGCTTGAGACACCAAACATAAAATATCTTCCATTTACCCAAAAATAATTTTACAGTAGTGGATTTTCTGGCTTCATGCAAAACCTGAAGCATTTCCTCATAAAACTGGAAGGAATCAAAACCCTATCACCCAAACAGTCAAATGAAGAGTGGGCAAGTGAGTGAATAAGAGATCCATTGTCCAGTGTGAGAAGATCCATCCTGTGAGGTAACTTGTGATGAATGCGTCAGGCTAGATGAAATAGAAGGGGGAACCAGTGTTATCTGGACCAAAAGGGAGTCATCAACAACATTATGGGCCTATCGCACATAAATTTGGGCAGGATGTTTGGTAGCTTTGGAAGAGGGGGATAAGTACACAGAAACATCCTCTTCCAGGAACAAGACAGGATGTCCACTTTCCAAGCCAGAGGACATGGTACTCTGTAAAGAACTGGTGAAGCTGTCTGTTAAGAGGAGGAAAAGTCAAAGCAAACGTTATTGTCATACAGATCAACACATAAGAAAAAGTGTGTTTCACTGCACGAAATTTCGATATTCATGCTCGTACCATAAGAATTACAGTTTACAGAAAGATTAATAATAATTTAAAAATAATGAAAATAGAAATCAAAATAAGATACTACAAATAAATACAATAAAAAATAGATAAAAATTTGAAAGTTTTTACAGCAGAAACAAACAATACAACAGGAACGGACTTAGAGATGTAAGGATATATAACAAATAGTACTATAAAGAAAGAGGCACACACAAAAAAAAAACCTTACGATATACAGTTTTCATAGTGCAGATAGAGATGTGTAAAGTGAGCTATGTAGAGTGTTATGTAAATAACAATGATATATTGCACATAAATGTTTGTTTACCCATTTAGCGGGTTGGGCTATGGGTTTGTTGTTCAGCAGTCTGATAGTACGTGGGAAAAAATGATCTACTTGAAGAGTATTCCACTGATGTACTATGTCCAGAAACACCTCCCTGTGAAGTATCCATTCGGGAGGATCTGTCCTGGACCAGCTCAAAGTGTCTGTCACAAGAGTGTGCTGTGAGAGAATGTAAAACCACTTGAACAAACAATTGATGGTGAATAGCAAAATAATGAGCCTGGAGAGCCAGTCTGGATAGAAGGTAACACTTTGTGCCCCCTTGTTTATTGAAATACCACAGGATTGTTGTACTGTCTGTGAAACAACCTTAGATGACCTGGAACCCAAAGACACTGGAAGGCATGAAGTGCCAGAAAGAGAGCTCTCATCTCCTTGATGTTGACATGCTCTGCCAGATGTTGATAAAACCAAAGTCCCTTGACCTTGAGGATGCTGCAAGCAGCTCTCCAACCTTGATCAGATGCTTTCATGTACAGTTCCTGAGTGGGAAAAGGAACCTGAAAAGACAGACCTGGCTTCAGGGAATTCTGGTGAATCCACTAATGGAGCTCAAGCTTGAAAAATGGCAACATACAAATCTGGAGATATGCAGTGCTGAAGCCGAAAAGTCTTGAGATACCATTGAAAAGTTTCTCATATGGAATTTGGAGAAGGAAACCATGGAATAGTGGATGCCATGTATCCCACAGCATGCAGAAATTCTCTTACAGAAATTAATGGATGACAAAGAAGAGACTGAAAAATATGCAGTCAAATAGAGGACACTGGGGAGTGGGGAAAAGCTATCATTGGTGTGGTCTGAATCCTGCATCTCAGAAACACTTTGTCCTGGGGGGGGGGGGTCAACACAGTGACTTTGTGGGATTAAGAGTGAAATTCACACTGTGAATAAGAAGCATAGTGAAGTGAAAATCATGAGCAGAAACTGCTGAGAAGGGGGCCTGAATCAAAATGTCATCCAAATAAGGGAATATTTTAATTCCCTGAAGCCTGCAGAAGGCTACCACTGGAGCCAGACATTTGGTAAAGACCCCTAGAGCTGTAGAAAGAGCAAAAGGCAAAGCAGAGAACTGATAATATGAGGAAGAAACAGAAAACCATAAAACCTTCCTGAAAAAGAGGGTTAAATAGGAATATGTAGGTAAGCATCCTTTAACTCCAGAGACATCATAAAAGCTTGGGGAAGCAACAAAGGAAACTGCATCTGGAGAGAGAACATCTTGAAGGAAAGGACTTTTAGAAAGCATTTAAGGAGAAGAGCTCTAGAACGGGCCTCCAAGACCCCTCCTTCCTTGGAACTAGAAACATCCTGGAGTAAAACCCCCTTCCTCTATCCCACTGAGAAGGGGAAACAGGCTGGATGGTTCCCTATGCCAAAAGATCCTGAAGAACCTAATGAAAATGAGGTGGCTGGTGAGGAGAAGGTTGAGAAAGGTGTAAAAATGAGGAAAGGACTTCCAAACCATAAAATAACCATTTTGGATAATGATAATGGAAAGCACCCACGAGTCTGTGGTGATCTGTTGCCAAACAAGAAAAGACAAAGCCAATCAAAGGGATAGAGGAATATGGCTGAGGGGTAGAAGTGGTTGAATGTCAATGGGAAGCAAATTTGCCAAGTAAAGCAGGCTTTTTCCCTTAGTACTATGAGAATACTTAAGAAAAACTAAGCCCACTTACCTCTAGAAGGCTTTCTAGGTTGCCTACAGACAAAGGAAGGATTAGAAGGATAATTTACTCAAAATTTATGAACAGGAGAGAGAAAGAAAGATTTTCTTCAGATTCTGCATACCATTATCCTTATCTTGTAGGGCCTTAAGGAGCTCTGCAGCTGTAGTGCCAAAGAGATTCTGATTGTCCAAAGGAGTGTCAAGTAATTGAGCCTTTGATGTCCTCAGGAAGATCCCGTAGGTGCAATGAAGAGTAGTTCCTCATCATAAATCCAGATGTAGCAGCCCTAGAGGAAGCATCGTAGCATCACAACTGCATTTAATAAAATGATGAGCCACCTGAGAAGCAGAACTCAAAAGGGAACTGGCAGAAGTCCTTGCCTCAGAGTCAGGCATATCAGTCAAAATGCCATAAAGCTTAGAAAGAAGAGCCAGAACACTCCTATCATCTGGGTCTGGTAGTTAGTGGCCCTAAATATTAAGGTAGCGGAAGGGCACACTTTTTTCCCCATACTTTTTTATAACAGAACTGTCCTTATCAGAAGGTAAAAGCTTACAGGAGGAGGACAGCAACTTAGATAGTTTATTAGTAGCCACAGAAATACCATCTGAATCAGAGGAAGGACTTTTATTTAAAAAACTTTTAGCATCAGGAACTTTATAGAACTCTTGAGGCTTCTTAAGGGGCAGGAGGATTGGAATCAGGAGCCTGAGAAGCCAACAGGTAAGTCCTCAAAAGGGCATCCACAACTAGAGGGACAGCAAAAGGCCTAGGAGAACCTACTTGCAAGAGTTCACAGTACCTCTTCTGAATGTCAGAACTTAGCTTTCCATCATACAAACTACAGTATCCCCAATGGGCAATTACTTCATAGGAAAATCAGGAGAAAGTGAATCCTCTTCTTCAGAACCCAGTGCAAGAGAAGAGAAGATCTGGGAAGAGTACACCAGTGACTTCTCACCAAAGTCTAAATACAACTCTTCTGCAGAGGAATCAGATTCCATGGGATGTTCTGGAGGAGCAAAAGAGACCAGGGAACAGAAGGGGCAACAGATAACCCTTGAGGGGGCTTTTCAATAGCATAGGTGCATGGAAAATTCCCGGGGTAAAATCCTGCCAATCTTTGTGTGGATCTCTAACCACAGGGGTCATAAGCATGGTCTTCTGTTTAAGTTTTTAAAGGAATACACACTTTAACAAATCTAGGAGGTTCAGGCACCTGCCTAGATTCAAGGCATTTTTTCCTTAACAAGAATTCAAGATATCCCTCTAAGAACCTCCAATAATATAATCACCTTGTGGTCCCCCGCCAACATCGGCAGCAGATGTACGCACAGCCTCAGCAGACGTGTGGGTAGGAAGAAACTTGTCAGTCTCCAACTGTTTTGCAAGAAAGAGAGTTAGTGTAGGCACTGAATGATCCTCGAGCTCTTCATCCAACCAGACAGAGATATCCAGAGACTGGACAACAAGAGAGTCAGTGAGCACCTTTTTGGCTATTTTCTTAAGCAGCAGCTAATCATCCAGGATGGTAGACTGAGGCCATGGTACCCTGAGCTAAGAGTTTCAGATGCTGGCTTTCCAAGTAAATGTAAACAGATGATAGATGACTGCAGAGAATCTTGGGGAGAAACAGCTGACAGATCACACACCAAGTATGGTCTCGTGTAGCACCCAAACAAAAAGGGCACTGCTCATGTCTGTCTTTATGAAGAATCTGCCTTCCATACTCGCATCTCATTTAATTTTCCTGGATGACATGTAAAAGGTAAACCAAAAGGAAAGATGAGAACCCAGTGGGGCACTTATCTTTAACAGGCTTGGTAGCTGAACCAAACTGGTGAACATCTTGCAGACTGAATTCAAGGCAGTGTTAAGACTAGCAGCAAAGACGTTTTGAGGATTAGGTGCTCATATGTCACGTATACATTTTACGCCTTGGACCTAGGACATATGTCTGATGTATGGCACCTGAAAGGTGTAAACGCTTTGGTGTGCTGGCCAGAAGTTCTGCTATTCTGGGAAGGATACCACAGTTGTAAAGAATACTGCAACAGTGATAAGGAAGGACATCATTACATATATAAGGTTGCACATAAAAGTATTAAGTATGTCTTTATGTTAAAGGAAGTTAAACCTTGGTGAAACAGAAGAATGCCAATAAGTTATACTACATACAAAAAGAAAGGCACGGAAGCAAATTGTCATGAGCATTTTGAGAGGAAAGAACAAAGAACCCAAATTTTGGCAGCAGATGACAAAAAGCAACAGTAATAAAATGAGATGAAGCTAGTCAAATTTAAGGGTTAGTGAAGTCAGATCAGCCTGTGTACAGAGGTCTAACATTAGAGGCCAAGGAAGAAATTTGGAGATTGAGTAGCAATTTTGTTAAATCACAGATTTTTTTTTTAATAATTAAAGCCAGACCAAAAGTGGCAGACCAGAAGAGAGTAATATGTAGAAAATATAAGGCAATGTTAGATTTGAGAAGACAAAACAGTATAAAGGTAAAAAGAATATGGACGGAATGATTAAAGATATTAAAGATGATCGCTGGAGGTAAATATGTCTTAATCCTACAAGATCTGAAACAATGTTCCCACAGACAACAGGCATATGCTGGAGATGTGATGGTCAGAAACACATTCCTGGGAATGTATGAAGTTGCTTCAGTGCAAAAATTATGTGAATAAAATGCTAAGTGTTATACTTGGAAGATAATTTAACCGCAGTACAGAGAAGTTTTTGCTGACTTGGGTAAAATAGCATGCACTCAAGAAGAAAAGTGTTGATAGTGGCTAGAAAGCTATAACTAAACAATAGAAAACCAAATAAACTATTAATAAGAGAGGTAAAATGATGAGGTGATTAAAAATGTGGAACTGAGAACTATTGGAGATCTGAAATAGAACTCCACCAAAAAAAAAAGGACTGCAAAGGATGCTATCATGGAATTTGAGCTTGAAGAGAACATAGCACAAAAAATACCTTATACATGTCTTAGATATAAAAGCAGACTTCAATGTAGTAGAAGTCACTGGCCCAGTTGTTAAGACTTGTAATACAGTGAAAATAAAATAATATGGTCACTAATACCTGATCTCAGATTAGATTAGACTGTAAATAGTTAATTTGTGTAATTTGTAAGTTTAACTGTTTTTGTTTAATGAGCAATGTTAAATAAAACATGGAATTAAGACTGGATAGAATAGTTGATGGTGACATTTGTAATTCCATGCTTAACAACAGCATGTTATTAATAATTAAATGTAAGCAATAACTGTCTGCTGTGATGGGGACTGTATAGTATGTCAAACAGATAATTGTTATAATAAAGTACTTACTGTTTAAGACAAACATGCGTCTGCGTGTATTCCTTTTGGCACAAAATATTCACCGACTATTAATCACTGACTCGTGTGCAACACTCTGGCCCCTAGTATATACAAACAGACTACAAATGCCATTGATCTCACCACCCAAGACACAGAAAAGTTATTCCTTATCTGATGTCATTTCTTCACAAAATCATGTGACTCTCCCTCTCCAAACATATCAATCAAAGAACTCATATGGGTCCAGTGAGCCAAACTACATCACAGCAGGAGAAATTCAGTATTTTGGAGCTAAACAATTTAAATTTGGCTAAATTAGGATTTTGATATGTTTAGAAGATGTCTGCACCATGCGTAGCAGGTTAATTAGTACATGTGAAAACTAAGAAACTGTTTAAAAAAAATCCTGCAAAAGTTATCAGTCTTGGTAAAATTCAGTTACTAATTAGTTATTACACTGTGTAGATACCAGTAATGAAGAAATCTGGAAAAAGTAAAAGAAAAATCAGAAACACGTGGTACAGCAGAATGCCAAAACTTAGAACACAGGATTCAGCACCAATGACAACTATAAAGGAACGGAGCAAATCCATGAACTATTCCAAGTGATTTTAATGGTAATATTCCCAAAACAGGCAAAAAAAAAAAAAGAATAAAAAAAATGTTTTTTTTGCCTGTTTTGGGTATATTATCAGGATTTGTTAACTGAAAGGGCACACCATGTGTATGCTCCAAACTTGGCCATGAGACAGCAGCAAAGACCTGCACTAGTAAAGATGTAAACATAACAAAACTGTGGCAGAAGGCCAACCTATTAAAACTGGACAGAGCAGAATGTTTATGGAAAATTATTATTTACTGTACATCAGGCAGAAGAAAAGCAAACTTACCATGGCAATCAGGGAATATCAATAGGTAGGTGTGAGATTCAAGCTGGTGTATCCAGCTGACATCAGCATATTTTCCTAAAGGATCATAGTCATGTTTTATGCAGAACGGGCAAAGGAGGAAACACAAACGTTTGTCCAACAAAAAGTGAGCCACGAAACAGAAGGGGACCCTGCTTCTTGTTCTACTGATAATAAAGCACACAGGAAGACTGCCAATGAAACCCTTTACAGTGTTCTAAAGGAAAATGCTTGAGAGACAGAAAAAAGCACAGGAGTGGACTACAAGAATCAGGAGTACCTTGAATTGAACCAGAGTCTGCAGTCGAGAGATGGAGATGAACAGTAATAAGACCAGCAATACTGAGATTAGTGAATAAATGTGAGACTATAAGCATCAATTACATTTGTGAAGTATGGCTTTACAAAAAATAGCAGAGAAAGATTGGACTTTTGAGGACTTTGTTAAACTTGTGGAGGGACTGAAAGGCATATACCCCACTTCATGTCATTAATTTTTGGAAGGACAATGAAGGGAAAAAAAGATTAACCAAGTAAAAAAATGTTCTTAATGTTCATATAAAATATTTCATGATATAAATTGTGTGTTATACAGTAAAGGATTTTTAATGATTGTTGCATATGCTAAAGATACTAAAGTAAGCACTTTTTTTCTTTTTAAGAAATGTAAGCATTACAATGTAAAAACAGAAAACTAGACAAAAGTATGTTTGAGTTAATATGCTGTAATTATGGGCTGTTGGGATGGGGTGTAAAAGTGCAATGATTATAATATACAGAGTTAAGATGCATTATCTTACTTTTGCCTAGGTGAATGTCTAGATTAATGCCCTTGGCTCTTTTGTAAGCATGTATACTATGAAAATAAGAGAACACTGTGAATATAATGAAATGTACAGCTGTACATTCTGTTTCTATGTTTCCACAGAGACAAGATGACTATAGATTAAGGAAATACATTTTTAGAGCACTTGGCAGTGTTTGCTGAGCAAAATGTAAAACTGAAAGGTACAACAGCAAGATGCTTTGTAAAAAATAAAGCTCAAAATTACTGGAAGTGAATAAGAGAGTTTTTTCTTGGTACCCAAGTACTTCAATGCATTTACTAGAACAAATGTATAATTTAGTTTTCATTAAATTCTGCTTGAGTGTTTTCATTAAAACAAAAAATCTCGTAAAATGTGACAGATTCAAATGGAAATTATAAACAACTGGATCAACCTGCCAAACATTAGTGGGTACATGTAACACAAAAGCTGGAAATACACATTTAAAAAGATGACAACTATAATAGCTGGGTATAATATGATAATAGCTACACTATCCACATTATTTTGGAATGTGAATGGCCTCACAGGCATAGACAAAAACAAATAGTATTGAAGTATATTAAGAAAAGCAGAGTGCAAATAGCAATGCTACAGGAGACACATTTGGAAAGAAGTGAGCATGTGAATTTGATAAAGAAAGGATTTCAATATGGATATTCAGAAGAATATAAGGGACAAAGGAAAAGGGGAGTACTTAAATTAATTTTCAGAGGAGCTCCAACAGCGATAGAAAAAGGGAAAAACATAACAATGGTAGATTTGTGGTAGGGAGGGGTTAATAGCAAGGGAGGAGGATTACAATGGCAAGTACTTATATTCCACCTAAAACTACTATTATGGAGCTTAAGAAAACTTTGGGAGAAAAAATCAGTTTTTAGCATGGAACATTATTTACAACCAGGGACTGGAACATGAATTGCAACAGTATGAATGTATCTGGGGGACCAAGAGGAGAAAATATAACAAAGGAAGGTAGATTTTTGAAGAAATTTATGAAAACATTTGGTATGGAAGACGTGAATTCAGTAGTAGGTACTCAGGAAAGACTTGCAAGGTACAATGACTAGGCTAAACTAGACAAAATTATATTTCATAGGACCATGTGCATTTAATTAAAAGCTTTGACACATACCAAATAACTTCTTCAGATCATGCTCCAACAACTAAGATAAAAATGCAGGGTAATGAAGTAAAAATGAGACACTGGCACTTCTCTACCTATCTGTGAAAAAGAGGAATTTAAGGGACAGATAGTATAAATTACTTGAGAGTTATTACGGTAGGGTGAATTTTTTTTCAGAAGTTATAGCTAGTGAGCAGGATAAAATGAAAGTAGGGTTTAAAAACAGGTTAGAAATAACGGAAAAAGAGACATGGTTAACTAGCATTATTCAGAAAGGCTAAGAAAAAGTTTAAGTACTGTAGAAAAAGGTGACTATCAAAGAACAAAAAATTGCTACTGCAAAATGCTAGAGAGACAATAAGGAAGTATCTTGATAATATGCATGAGTTTAGAAAGACCACTTAACTCCACAGCACAAAAACATTTTGCATAACAACTTATGCAACAGAAAGTAGAAAGGGTCGTTGCCAAACTTAGGGAATCTATCACAAGAAAAATAACCAGAGATGCTGTACAACTATTATAGATATTTCAGAAATTTTATGAAATTTTGGATAAAGCAGGGAAATATGGAAATCAAGAAAGAGCACAAATAGAAATATTTGTGGAAGACTTAAGCATGCCAAGATTAGATGTAGATGAGGCTCAACAATTAACAGTTAAGATAGGAGAAAATCAGATAAAAATGGTGATATATAACCAATCTGCAGGAAAGTCTCTAGGAATAGATGGTACTCCTGTGGAAGCTGAAAATGATGAAGATCTGGGAGGTTTTGTTTAACAGAATTTTAAATGGAGGGGATGCACAAGCATCCTGGAAGGAAAGCTGTTGTGGCTGTAATACTCACAGATACAAGGTACATGGTTTGTTTTTTATCATTGAGGGAGATTGGCTAGGCTTAAAATAGCCTACAAGGTCAGCTAGGCTGGTACTCGCCTATGAGCCTAAAGACAGTAAAAGACGCATCAGACCCAGCTTTATATAGGCCCATTTCAATTTTAAACCATGATTATGAAGTATTTATATCCATAACAGCTAAAAGAATGGCAAAGGTGATTCCAAAATTGCTAGATATGGATCAATGTGGTTTTGTGGAGAAGAGGCAAGCATAACCGAACAATGATGATCCAGAGGGAAGCAGAAAGTAAGAAAATATCGCTGTTGTTGGATCTTGATGCAGAGACAGCATTCTAACAGTAAGATGGGATTTTATGAGTAGGGCAATAGAAGCAGTTGTATTCCCTGATATAATAAGGTTAATTAGGAGGATATATGAGAGATCGGAGGCAAAAATTAAAGTGGGAGGGTTCTTCTCTAATCATTTGCATCTGAACAAAGGAACAAGGCAGGGATATCCTCTTTCCCCTTTGCTATTTGCATTATATTTAGAGCCACTGGCAAAGAAAATGAGGGACTCAAACTGAAAGCTATAACTGGTATGGTAATCAAGAAAAGTTGGCTTTATTTGCAAATCATATTTTGTACCTGATAAGTTCAGAAAAGGACATTTCAGTGTTGTGGAAATTTTTGAGGCAGTTTCAAGAAATCTAAAGATGGAAGAATCTAAAACAAAGGCTATGGCTGTAAACTATGTACCCACACATGATTTGGTTTAGCAATATCCATATTTACGGGGATGCAATAAAATGAAGCATTTAGGAGTGTGAATTAAAATGGATTCCATTATGGCAGCTATACATATGTGGGAAGAGAGAACACAAAAGATTATAGAAAGTGGAAGCTCTTATTCTTGGCATAGGAAGATACAAGCAGTGAAAATGTGTTTAGTCCCTTTAGTTTTATTTACATATATTTATCAACAAGAAGAGAAGTTCTAGATAGCAAGTGTTGAAGGATTTTATCTGGGAGGGTCAGGTGGGATAAGTTGATCTTTCCAACAGAGCAAGGTGGTTTAGAATTACCTGATTTAAGACAGTAACAACCATTCAGAATATTGCATTCATAAAATAGCAGAAATTATTTTAAGAATTAAGCCAACATGAGAATGGAAAAAGGAGATTTTGCCAGTATTGATAAATTTAATTAGGTGAACAGAGAATAGGCAAGAGGGGGCTGGAATTTACTGGAGAAAACTGGTGAAGGAACCATAGTACTGGGACCAAATAACTACAGAGTAAAAGGTAAATGAATGGGAAGAGACCAATCAGACATCTGGACTGCAGGCCACTGGCTACTTTTCCTATCATGGACTAATATCAGAGAACAGGCAAAGAGAAAGGGGACATGGGAATCTAAATGAAAGACCTGCTAGAATTTCAGTTGAATGAAGAACAAAAGCTGCTGTTAAAAAAGAGATAGGTAGGGCATACAAAATACTGCATAACAACAATAAGAATCAGAGGATGTTAGAAAAAATGGGGAAGGGAGATTGGATAACCAATTCACACAGAAACAATGGGAGAACATATGTATAGCTAGTGAACATTCAACAAAGTCTAGAAGATTTAGGATTTTTGCTTGGAAATGCTTGCATAGGTATTCTTGTACTCCAAACAGACTCCAAAGAAGTTTTACTCAGGCACATGGCAAATATTGGAGGTATGAAGGGGAAGAAAGAGGCAAATGAGATCATATGTTTTGATAGTATATTGAGTTGGCAGACATTAAAATTCCCTACAGAGTACTCTGTCAGAAATACTGGGTGAGCAAATGGGTGTAACTAAGGAAATTAGTTTTTGAGCTTGGATACAGGATCTGAATTGCCTAACCATAGTAAGGCCTTGTTTAGTTTAATTCTGATGGCTGCATAAAAAAAAATAAAAAATAAAAAAATTACTAGAAAACGGAAATCAAAATCTAAACTAATTGTATTTCAAATACAAAAAATTGTAATAAAGATAAATGAACTGAAAATTTGATCTTTAAAAAACGGTAGGAGCAAATTACATACCGCCGGATTTACAAAGCCCTGTAGAATGTGCAGGATTAGTCTAAGAGCTATTTTCGGCAATATGGCCGACGTGCAATCCAGGAACGAGCTCCCGGGACGTAAACATGAGCTCTTAGACTAATCCTGCACAGACTGAGCTCCTGTATGCAAATTACCCTCATTTGCAAGTGAAAACCATGCAAATGAGGTTAATATGAGACCAAGGAAGCTGGCAGCTGTCCATGCAGGACGAGTGCAGTGTGCAGAAATGTACTCGGTTAGTAACAGAGTGCATTTCTGCAATCTACAAAATGGAGCTATGACAGCTCCAAATAAAGGCTGCATATCACTGAGGAAGCATGCCAATGGCCAAGTAGAAGGCCATTGGCATTGCAAACTGTTTAAAAAAAAAATAAACAGCTTGTAATTTCTTTTTTGCCGATCTCACCTGTTTAAGCATAGGGCAGCAACGTGCAAATGGGATCGGGGGGGGGGGATAATAAAATAAACTTAAAATAAGCATTCTAACTAAAATCAGTATTCTGCCATGCAAGTCAATGGCAGGCAGAAGACAACCTGGCCAGTGAGTAATGGTTGCAGAGGGGGGAGGCTCAGTGTAGGACATGTAACTATGCATTAGCAGGCAATCCTATGCAAATGAGGGAAAGGTTAGTGAATCCCAGATTTTCCCAGGGTGTGAGGCAGGTCCCAAGAGTGTAAGAGTATATATAGCTGGCTGCAAGAGTAGGATGTAGGTGACATCATAAGGATGTGCGTCAGGCATACTGTAAGTGGACTGGAGACCTGTGGCTCGGGATTGCTCCTAGCTTAGCACAACTAAGCTAGGGGTGTGTCTAAACCTGCCTAGCACTCTTTACAAAGTGTAAGCAGGTGTGTGCGCCGCGCACCGGGTTTTACAAGAAGAAAAAGGAAGTTAAACCAGGAAAAAGCAGCTCTGTGCACATTTGAGCACTCTGTCTGCATGGAGCGCACACAGGCCTAAACAGAGAGGCAATGGGAAGGGAAAACAGCAGTAGGAAGGTAATCAAGGAGAACTAGATGAGCTCCAGGTGAAATGCATCAGAATCAGCTAATCACACAGTCAGCAGACCAGCTCAGCCCAGAACACCACTATAAAACAAGCAAATACCTACCCCCCTTGTTTTTCCACACTCTACACCACCGGTGTATACAAGCGGGGAAATTTTAAGAACAAACCTACAAAATAAGAAGGGCTGCAGCAGGCAACAAAGAACAACATGTGAAAGAGGCTGAGGGTGGTGAGGATGTCAATGATGGTGAACAACCCACAGTGAGAAGACAAAGAAGAGTGTACAGACCCAGGGTAACCTACCAGGGACTACATGAGCTGGAGATAGTGGAGCACTATAGGGTGGACAGAGACCTCCTACAGCAAACTGTTGAGCTGTGCAGGCCACACCTGACACACCACACTGGCCGAGGGGAACCCATCCCAATGGATACCAAGGTATGTGTAGGCCTAGGTATACTAGCCACAGATACCTCCCAAACTACAACTGGGGATAACATGGGCATCTCACAGGCATCAGCATCCAGAGTATTCCACCAGTTCCTGCATGCCATGTCAGCACATGCCAGTGTGCACGTATATTTCCTCAACACACGTGATACCTGCAATATGCGTCTGTTCCACCAAATAGCTAACTACCCTGAGGTAGTGGGTGCTATAGACTGCACGCACTTGCGCATCAAAACACCACCAGGTGAGCAGGGTAGGGCCTACATCAACTGCAGGGGCATCCCCTCCGTCAACCGCCAGGTGGTATGTGATGCCCAGGGCATTATACTGAATGTGTGTGCTGGCTGCCCTGGAAGCTATGACGATTCATAAAATATGGCAACAGCCACAGATTTGCAGATGTGGACATCCCCTACAGTCACCTAATGGGAGATGCTGGGTACCCACTGGAGCCGTGGCTGATGACACCCATCAGAAATGCACACACACCTGAACAACAATGCCATAATGATGCACACGCACAGGCCAGACATATAATAGAGAGTGTGTTTGGGATGCTCAGGTCACGGTTCCAGTGTCTCGACACATCCGGTGGAACCCTGCAATATTCACGAGCTACATGTACCCAAATAGTAATGGTATGTGCTAGGCTACACAATATGATCCTGTGGAAACAGCTGCAGCAGGAACAGCATGGAGCAAGGCCACACAGCCCCCTACCAATGCCTGTACAGGCAGAGTGTGACTCGGAGGAACAATTTGAGCCTACCCCAGTAGGCAGAAGGGGGTGTGCCCAGTATGCCCTGGCCTTGGCAAAGAGGCAATGGATAGCATATGCACTGACACAGTAGGGGCCCAGGGAATGACACCTCTCTTTAACTCGCACAGACAGTAAAAGGGATGCCAAAAGTACAGTTGTGTACACTTACCATAAATGTAGATGTTCGAGCGTATTCACTGTTGTAGTCATTACATTTGGGTTAGCTGCTTGCAGGTAGCCCTCAGTCGGCCTGATTAACAAAGTCTCGAGTCCTGCATCGGTTGCTGTCCCTTCTTCCATGATGTCAGGTCGTCAGGGGTATAAAACATGCAGCCGACGCCATTACATCAGTTTTTCTTGCCCCAGATTGTTAGGTGCCCCCCTAATGGGAAGCAATTAAATATAAAAGTACAATGATATACCTCCAACAATAAAGCAAATACACCAAAAAGCTTTTAAGCATAGTAAAGGAAAGTAGAGGTATAACCAAAAGAAGTTAGGGGGCTGGAGGGAGGGTAACCAGGACTGCAACAGTGAATACACTCGAACATCTACATTTATGGTAAGTGTACACAACTGTACTATGTTCTTCGTGTTTCGCTGTTGCAGTCATTACATTTGGGTAGATTCCCAAAGCTATGGTTGGGAGGAAGAATTTAAATAGCATTAGGGCCAGCCATAAGGCCCTGCAAGACTGCAGTGGCAAAGCCAGCTCTGGATTTAGAGAAAATTGGCAGATGATAATGCTTGGTGAAAGTATGTACAGAACTCCAGGTAGCAGCTTCTAGGATGTCCCTGGTAGGGACGTCTCTAAGAAAGGCTGTAGAGGTAGATGCAGCCCTGTGGAGTGAGGTCTGATCCCCTGGGGGATAGGTTTTCCATGGTACGTATAGCAGAAATGAATGCAATGGCCTATCCATTTAGAAATGGTTTGCTTTGAAATAGCCTTCCCCTTTGCCCCTGCAGCAAATGCCACCAGCAGTTGTTTAGATTTCCTTTGAGGTTTAGTCCTGTCCAAGTACAATCTAAGTTGTCTGCGCACATCTAAGGAATGCAGTATCCATTCCCCTTTGTTCTGTGGATTGGGAAAGAAGGTTGGCAAATGAATGGACTGATTAAGAGCCACACTGGATACCACCTTGGGCATGAAGGATGGATTGATTCTGAGGGACACCCTGTCCGCATGAAAAATGATGAATGGCTCCACTGCCATAAGGGCCTGTAATTCAGATACCCTTCTAGCTGAAGTGATTGCTAAAAGGAAAGCTGTTTTCCAAGAAAGAAATTTTAAGTACGCAGTAGCAGCTGGCTCGAAAAGAGGCAGAGTGAGTTTCTCCACAGCAAAGTTAAGGTCCCAGGTAGGGGTTGGAGCTCTCCTGGGTGGTCTCAAATTTTTGGCCCCTCTGAGGAACTGCTTGAGCAGTGGATGAGAGAAGAGGGGAGGTTCTGTGTTACAATGAGCTGAAATGGCTGAGGTGTGGATTTTAATGGAGGAAAAAGACAGGCCCTTGTGAAGCATCTCCGTTAAGTATTGTAAAATCTGAGGTAAATTGGGCGCTGTTGTGCTCATCCATTTTTCAGCATAAGATTTTCTAGTACTAGGCCTCCTTGCCTCTAAAATGATATCCATCACAGGTTTACTGAGGGATGGTAAAGGAGAGCTTAAGTAATTAGCCAGGCTACAAGGTTCAGTGATAGAAGCTGAGGGTGCAGAATCTGGTTCTCCTGCTGGGACAACAGGAAAGTTTGAGGCAGGTGCCATGGGGATAACCGTGACACACTGTGCAGGAGGGGGTACCAGTGTTGGCGTGGCCAGTCTGGAGCAATTAAAATCATCCTTGGTTTGTCCTCTGATTTTTAGTAGTACTTTGGAGAGCAGAGGCAGACGGGGGAAGGCATAGACTGATAGGTTTTTCCAGCTGAAGGACAAGACATTGACTTTCCAGGCTAGTTTGTGGGGAGTCCTTGTGCAAAATTTGTCCAAGTGGTAGTTCTGGGGAGAGGCAAATAGCTCTATATCTGGGCTCCCCCATTTGCTTGACAACATGATGAAAATCCTTGGTTCCAGTTTCCACTTGTGTGGGTCCATGAGGTTTCTGCTTAGTCTGTCTGCCAGTGTATTTAATTTTCCTGGCAGGAATTGAGCTTGTAGGTGCACTTGGTAGCTCAAGGCTGTGTTCCACAATGCCATGGCTAGTCTGCAGAGGGGGTAAAAATGTGCACCCCCCCTGCTTGTTTACATACCACATAATAGTGGTGTTGTCCGTCTTTACCATTAGTTGTCCTGGAAGAATGTGGGGTCCTTGAAGGCTGTCAGAGCATTCTGTACAGCTAACATTGCTTTTTAATTGATATGCAGGTGCATTTGACTTGGTTTCCATTTGACCTGAATGCACTTCCCTGCCAGGTGAGCACCCCCATGCATAGTCTGATGCGTCTGTTAGGGTTTGGGCAGCAGGGGGCGATGTGAAAAGTAATCCCTTGTTTTGGTGGCAGGCCTCTGCCCACCAAAGGAACTCTAGGAGCAGGCAAGGTATGATAGGAATCATTGCTTCTAGATCCTGGGAATGTTGACACCATAGGCTTTTTAGATACCACTGTAGTTTCCTCATATGCAGTCTTGCATATGGAATTAGAAGAATGCAGGAGGCCATGAACCCCAAGGCTTGCAGTATTTGTCTTGCAGATAGCAGGGTTTTTGTGGCCGCTTGTTTGAAGTAGGTTGTCAAATTAATTTGTTTCTCTGGCGTGGGGTAAGCCATCTGGGAAGTTGTATTCAAGCTTGCTCCCAGGAATATAATTTGTTGACAGGGTACCGGGTGAGATTTCTTTTCGTTTATGGTGTACCCCAGACCGGTTAGAACCCTTTGTCCTGGGCTTTCTGCCTGAATTAGACAATCGTCCAGGTATGGGTATATTTGAATATTTCTTTGCCTGTAAAATGCAATAACTGGAGCTAGGCACTTTGTGAATACCCTGTGTGCAGTAGATAAGCCAAAGGGCAGTGCAGAGAACTGATAGTGTGTGTAGCCTGCTTTGAAGCGAAGGTATTTTCTGCAAGATTCCCTGATTGGGATGTACAGGTATGCTTCTTTTAAATCTAGTGTTGCCAACCAGGCGTCTTTGCCTAGCATAGGAAATAACTGGTGAAGAGTCAGCATCTTGAATTTTGGAATCTCCAAAAAGGTGTTTAGAGTAGACAGGTCCAGGATAGGACGCCAAGAATGGTCTTTTCTGGGTAGAAGGAAAAGTCTCGAGTAGAAACCTTGTCCCTTTTCCTTATCTGGTACCAACTGAATAACCCCCATGCTTAACAGATAAAGTACTTGTTTTTGGGCCTCTGCCCTTTGGTTTGGGGGTAGGTCCGGCCACCAGTTTGGTGTTGGCAACATGTGGAAGTGAAATCTGCATCCCTGCGACACTATATTTAAAACCCATTTGTCCTGGGTAATGAGCTCCCAGTCCTTTGCATGAAGAGCAATCTTTCCCCCAAAGGGGCAGTCAGTTGATCAGTGCTTGGAAATTTAAAGAGGCAGTCATAGAGACACGGTTTACCATAGGGGGGAGTCTTATTACTCCCAGATTTGGAAGTGGAGGCCCCCCACTGCTTAGTCCTGTGTGTCCCCTGGGACTGAAACTTGGGGTTCCTGTTGTGTCTGGGTTTGGCATGAGAAGACCTGGTAGGGGCTGGAAAGGACCAATTTTTAGAGGGCCAGTGCCTATTAAATCTAGGAGGCTGAACTTGTAAGAAATCTTTAACAGTTTGCATAGATTTAGCTTTATCTTCCATCTTTTTAAGAACTTCCTCAGCCTTGTTGCCAAACAGGCGGTCCCGATTTAAGGGAGCATCCAACAATTTAGCTTTAACATGATCAGGTAAAGATTGCTCCTTAAGCCAAGCATGCCTTCTGAGCACAGACCCAGTAACAGCAGCCCTGCAAGAGGCCTCTAATAAATCAAAACCACATTGCAAAGTACGTTTTTCAACCTGTTCAGCAGAATGCATTAAATTCTGTAATTCTTTATTTTCCACACAATCAGGAATCAACATCATTTTCTGTTTAAGCAATCCAATAACATGTTGCTGATACTTTAGCATATGAAACTGGCAGTTTAAAGCCCTAATGGCCAAGGTTGCAGAAGTGTAAACCTTCTTACCCCATTTATCCAGCGCCCTGGAGTCTCTATCAGAAGGGGTAGGTATTTCTAGCAATAGAAGCCTTAATACCCTTGGGCCCCTGAGAAATAGTCTCTGGATCCACAATAGGATTTTTAAAAAGGAACTTGTGTGACTCAGGGACCCTGTAGTATCTGTCAGGTTTTTTGGGAGCAGGAAGCAAGGAATCAGGGGCCAAACTGAATTCCGAAAAAGCATCAACAACAATGTCTAGTACAGGAAGGATAGCTAAAGGCCTATGCTGAGGCAGGAGTAAGAAATCCCTGAGCCTCTTTTTTGAATCAGAAAAATCCTGGTTTTCCCAGTGGAAATGCTCCCTTAGAGTATGTAAGGTTTCACCAAAAGAAAAATCCTCTGAAGGGGAAGCAGAGGGAATAGAATCCTCTGCATCAGAATCCTCATAAGTAGATAAGGGCAAATCCAGATCATAAGAAGAAACGGAAAAAACAGAATCCTGGTCAGAAGATTCATAAACAACTTCAGTCCTACGCCTCTTAGAAGGGGGGGGGGTTGGCTACCCCTGATTAGAGTTATTAGATCTTCAGCCATTCTTATTTATTTTTTAGGAATAGGGGCCTGAGCATGTGGCCTGGGCGTCAGTTTTTTAGGCATAGTTCGAAATGTAGGCCTAAGTGAAGAAGGAGGCACCTGTTTAATATGAAAGTCTGTAGGCCTGAATACACCCTCAGAAGCCAGTGCCTGCACAGTGGCTCTGGACCCATCCACGGTAGAACATCCATGGGTTCCACAGTTGAAGCAACTCGTGGCATACCGGACTCTGAATGGGTCTCTGTAGAGGCCTGCAAATCAGAAGTGGCAGGTATCAGGAGCTGCGAAAGTGCCTCACTGAGTACTGGCGAACTGGCGACTGGCTTAGGAGAAGTGTCAGCAGTTTTGGACCTCTGCAGCCTGTCTCTGTCTTTATCTTTGCGTTTTTTCAGAATCCCGGTAGTCGGATGGCTAACCAACGACATTTCTGGATAATTAAACTGAGAACCAAAATATTTAGAGGCAAAAATATACAGACGACGGATAGTGCGCTGATTAAATAAAGCACAAAACCGACAGCAAGGTACGTAGTGGTCAGGGCCTACGCAAGGAATACAGTATGAATGAAAATCTTTATGAGGTATTTGCTTTCCACAAGTAATGCAATTATTAACTTTTACTCACATCGATAAGGAGCAAGAAAAAGTTTCCCCAATGGGGTACTTAGCTTTTTAGTTGAAGACTTCGGTTCTGAAACTCAAACAAAAATTTCAGGAGTCCGCCGACTGGCACTTGCGAACTGCTTCTGCTTCGAGTACCACGTGGCAAGAAAGACTGATGTAATGGTGTCAGCTGCATGTTTTATACCCCTGACGACCTGACGTCATGGAAGAAGGGACAGCAACCAATGCAGGACCCAAGACTTTGTTAATCAGGCCGACTGAGGGCAGCCTGCCAGCAGATTACCCAAATGTAATGACTGCAACTGTGAAACATGAAGAACGTCTGTGTGGTGTGTGTGCGTGTCTGACTGAGTAGAGAGCAATGCTTTTTAGGCTACTCACACTCCATACAATACAAATACTCTACTTTTAGCAAATCTGCTGATGTCACTCACCTAGAAGTACACCTCTGGGAAAGTGATAGCCCAGTAATCGCTGTAGCGCATTCTGTAACTGCGTACTGCTGTAGTGAGATAAACCAGTTAGGTAGGTGTTCGAACCCCAGCCCTGGCAACTGTGTGTGCTTGTGTGTGAATCTGTGTGTGTATGTGTGTGTGTATGTGTGTGTGTGTGTATGTGTGTGTGTGTGTGTGTGTGTGTGTGTGTGTGTGTGTGAGACTGAGGAGAGAGCAATGCTTTTTAGGCTACTCACACTCCATACAATACAAATAATCTACTTTGGCAAGGCTGCTGATGTCACTCACCTAGACGTACATCTCTGGGAAAGTGACAGCCCAGTAATCACCATAGTGCACTCTGTAACTGCGTACTGCTGTAATGTAATTTAGAATGGTGGTAGTGTTCCATCTACATCCATGCCAGTTCCGGATGTTTTGTGTGTGTTGCAGTGTCTGTGTATGGAGCAATGCATTATAGGCTACTCACTCGCAGTACACTACAAATGGTCTACTTTGGTAGTCCCGGTGATGTCATTAATTGTGAAATACACCTTTGGGAAAAGATGTACTTCAGTAATGTCTGTGGCAGATAATATAACTGCGTGGTGCTGTAGTATAGTAAACTAGTTAGGTAGGGGTTCTACTCCCAGATATGACAGGTGTGTGTGTGTTTGTAACTCGTATCCTGTGTAGAGGTGGTTGTGAGTCTGTGACACCTATGGGCAATGTGGAGGGGTTTTGCTAATTCCATGTATGGTGGCCTTACTATATATCACAATATCAACCATACAGGGATAACAGATGTAAATAGCTGAGAGGCTGGGGTGCAAAGCCATACCCATACATGTGACATCAAGGCCTGCCAATCACAGTTAGCAACCCCACTGTGCCCTCACATGACTCACAATGGACATACTGTGCCTGACAACATGCCCTGTATGGACAGATGACACTGACATCAGGAAATACTGTTAGCATGCTATCAATGTAGGTGCAGGGTAAATCTACTGACCAGTACCATTCCCTGCCACATGTGGGCAAGACTGGCACATCTGATGATAAGCTGTGTTCACAGCATGGGCCAGACACCCCAGGTACAGTTCCACATGTCACTGTACATGCATGTGGGAGGTGTGCACATCCTAGACACCATCTAAGTCATGGACTAGGGAATGCATACATGGCAAGTGATGCACAGCATTGGCCACACACAACAGTCACCCAGGTAATGTCAAGCAGAGTGCCTCTTTGGACCTCTTCAAGAGGAACCTTGACGATTGGATGGGAGAAAGGAAATTCACCCCAGGGATCACGTCAGTCGCCCTGCTAGACAGGGGTCCAGGAAAGTAAATAATGTGGGAAGAAATAGCCAGGGAATTGTTATGGCTAGGCTTGTATAGGCCCTAGGGCTGATAGCCTAGTACCTACCTATGAACCTATGACGGATGCAATACCCACCTGTATGGGAAAATGCAGAAGCTACAGGCCTGTGCCAGAATGCAGATCATTGTCATGTGGCCTGATGCCAAGGTATACCCATTGCCTACCCTTGTATAGCCTGCTGGCACTGTTGGCCACCACACACCTGTGCAGACATTCACCCATGCATGCCCGAACTGGCACCCTGTGTGTTTGTGTGCATGTTGTATGGTGCGTATGTCCACATCCACATGCACTACTCCCCCCCCCCAGGGCACAGTGAAGCATGCCGCCTTATGTCTGACACCCCCTCATACTCACTCCCCATACGACCTCAGTATGACCCGTGTGGTGCATGTATTCCCTGAACATTGATGTGTTGTGGCAATCCCACTAGTGACGAGTTGCACTCCTGGCCCTGCCAAGTGTGTTAATGTGTTTGCATCCCTGTGTGAGTTTGCCTGTGCTGACACTGGTACCTGTCCATGCAGACAGGCACATGTACGTCACCTACTGTATATCTACCGTAACCCTGTTACAAATGTCACTCACCATCACATACATGTTCCAAGTGCTCCTCACCAGATAACCCATGTGGCACATCCAAAAACAGCATCGAACTGTGATAGCACTACATACCTGTCGGGTGTTTGATACCCTGTGCTGGTAGGTGTGTGACACAAACATGCATCAGTTTTACCCTCCCTGACACGTATTCACCTCTGTCTGCCTCCTCCACTCCCTCTCTGGCAGATGTGGAGGCCCACACCTACATTGCTTAGGTAGCAGCATGTGCATTTAAAGTGATGCTCATGATCAGCTGATGGCCTCGGCACGAATTGCAGCCCTTCCCTAGATGACTGCATGTGGAAAAGGTGTGGTAACATTCCCACAGCCAATTGCATGGAAACATACCCCAATACCTGAGAAAATCCTGGTGGTGTTGCCCCTTGTCTGTCACTGTGAGCAGGACAAAGAACTGTCGTTTGGCAAACAGCATTTCAGATGGGTTGGGGATTTACCTCCAACAACATACACTATGGAAAGAGGGCAACAAATGGGAGGGGGATGTGCCTGACTTGACTACAGACAAAGTGCTACTATACTGCATATGGAGTAATGTTGGAAAAACAGTGTTTGTCTGGATATGCCTGTCGTACATGTCGCAATACCTGCCATGTCAGTTCCATGTATATCAGGAACCCCCATCTTCAGGGTCATCTGCAGACTGGGCAGTGCTGTGCCTTTGGTTTCATGTGTTAGCCACGATGCATCTATCTGTGGAATGCAGATGGCAGTGTGAGGATTGCAGTCTGTTGATGGTGAAGGCCGTGACAGTTTCTGATTACATATCCCTCATTGGACATATGTTGCAACATACCCCGTTACAATGGTAGATTAATGAGGATATCACAGCAATATGTCTATACTGGCCCTGTGTATGTGCGGTCAGCCACACCTCTGTCGACCTATGTACATAGGTCATGCATGAAGTGGTGCATATGTGCTGTACACCATAAATAGTGTCATCATATCCGATAACAAGCCAGTGACATATCAGAGTGCTACACATGTCATGTACAGTAGGGGTTACACTTAATGCCATAACCTGGTAATTCTATGGATGTTTGTACAGTACTGAGGTCTGTGTAGTGATGGTGAATGTCGGCAGTATGTGTATTAATATGCACTATGGCCTGTGTACAGACTGTGATAGATGTCATTGTCCTAGCTCCCCTTCTATCTGATGTTACATGCTGCCCCACTGTATGGTACCGTTTTACCTTACGTGTGTGTAGGGCCATACATACACATGTTCCATACCACAGACAGCCATCAGACCAGACTGTGTAGCAGCCCACTATATGTAGGGTCATTCTGTGAGTGGCGCGTATGAGGATGGTGTAGGACAGATAGTCCATATACTGTACTATTATGCTAGTGTACCATATGTGGCTGTGTTCACATTGGTTGTGGGTATGCACTGTCACACGGGTGTATCCTACCCTGTGCTGTGACATGGCTGTCGAGCATGCTATATATGCAGGTACTGTACCTTGATAACCTTATGATGTCTGTCAGTAGCCAACGGCACACATGTTATGAGCAGATGTCACCTTCCACACACACCATGTCTATGACAACAATCCCAATGACAGTAGCAAACGTCTATTAATATACCAGCTATACATACCAGACATCCCCTTGCACTACGACATTGGGACTATAGGGGCTGGGGTACGGCTACACTCCATGTCCAGGACATATGGTGGGACGATATGGACATGTACTTATCCAGATAGCCATATATACGAGTACACATGTGTAGTACTTCCAATTACCACTTTCATGGCATCCACCCACTACAAATCCCTACATCATGTGGGCGTATTCCCTGTACATTCCCTATGTGATGGACATCCTTCCTGTGTGTGGGCATCAATGTTACAGATAGCAGGTAGCAATACCTCTTACAGGAGAACCTGCACACTCAGGGCAGCCACAAATATGTAGGAGGATCAGGACATACAGACAGACTGTGAGTAGAGTGGTGTAATGCTTTGCATAGTACTGGTGTTACAGGGTGGGTGTGTGTGTGTGTGTGTGTGTGTGTGTGTGTGTGTGTGTGTGTGTGTGTGTGTGTGTACATACTAGTTTACCTTGGACTGCAGTCAGTCTGCATAGCTCAGTACTGTGGGCCTATCCTCTAGCTGGACAGAGGTGTGGCCATCATGTGTTGTCTGCCCACCACACAGGTCCTGTGTCAGATATTACACTGGCAGTGTATGTGTTGCATGCTAGCAGTACATGGCTATATCCATTTGTGTCCTTGATATCTTATTCCTGCATAAGGGTAGGTTGCAACACATCCTGTAACACCAGCATGTTCCAGGATGTGTAACTGCAATATTGCGGGTATGGCCCTGTGTTCCTGCCTTTGTCCTGCTCTGATACAGTCAGGGGTTGTTAGGTAATGGCCTATCATTAACTACTGCTAGCATTCCTACTATCATCCCAGTCATAGCATGGACACCCAGAACATTTGTTAGTCAGGGACCATACATATGACACATACACTGAACATTACCACAAGTAATGAATGTCCCCCAAGGGCTTGACTACAGGGTGTAATTGGAGGCTGCTGAACTAAATCTGACATTGTTGACTGCTACACATCGTGCAAGCAAATCCTTTGTCTACTGTTGTACGAGTTGAAGGGATTAGCCTGGACACCATAGTATGTTATATATCCGCACTCTCTGCCTCTACTGTTTTGTGTGAGCCTTGCATCCATCACTGGTTATATACATCAACATCCATATGCTGTCAGTAATGGCATACATTATTGTATGGTACACAAATAAAAGTTGTCTGTGTATACATACCTGTGTGTCGTATCATGTCCTTTGAATTGTGAGTGGGTATATGTGCAAAGTAAGTATCCCCTTTGTGGGGCTGGTTACTACACCACACATGTCACAGGTACCAGTTACAGGGCTTGTGGCTGGGGATATACATTGCACCTAGTTCGTCTACACTACTTCTACTTATGTACGGCTACAAATACCCTTTGTCTGTGTATATATGTGTATGTACCCATATATCTTATATATATATATATATATATATATATATATATATATATATATATATACTTGCACACGATTGTCAATGTATGGATGTGTGTGCATATCTATACCGTTGTAATGTGTACCCCTTCAACATAGTACATTCCCTATGGTACAATGGCGTATCTGCATGATATGTTACAGATATTGGCTTGACATGTACAGGTGACATGGATTACTGTTAGAGCATTGTAGTTGTGTTGTGGTGGGTCCTGCTGTCAAGTACTGCATGTGCTGGATATTGGATTGCACAACATATCCATTAGGGCTGGGGGGAGGGTTACATAGCAGTAATTACCAGGTGTCCCTCATTTGTGCCCCCACCCCCATTAACTGTGCTCATGGTCTGTTATGTAGTATGGAGTGGGCCAAGAGTCCAATCCCATGTGGAAATCATATACACATGTCTATCTGTATATACATATATATTTATGTATATCTGAATAGGTATATATGTGAAACCCCCATATAAAGACTGATAGAAATGGACATTGATATAGCTCTAGCTATGTATATGTATCCATATATATATATCTGTGTATGTATGTATATATATATATATATATATATATATATATATATATATATATATATATATATAGATATATTCACTGAACATATTAATCTATGTACGATTGCTGTTATATGATTATTTCTGAGTCATACATACACACACACACACATATACATATATATATATATATATATATATATACACCTATAGCTGTTTATCTCACTACATTTACGGATGTATATCTGTCCATATGACCATGCATGTTTGGCCTATCTGTGTGGCCTGTACCTCATTCTCTTGGCAATTGACAAGGATGACCGTAGGACTGAGGTCAGTCATTCGTGCCGACACGTACGTGTTTCAGACATATCATCTCCATCAATATATGTGTTCTACTACATATAACTGTGTAACCTGCAATGTTTTAAGTGTATTAGAGCAAGATAATGACAGATATCCCTATATGTACCCACATTATGGTGCACTATGTCCGGGATTCATGCATTAAGAGGTTGTGTGGTGTGTTATTACTGCATTTCCTGAGCTGTTGACTGTGCTGGATAATACGTATGTGAAATGAGGGGTTATGTACATCTGCCATGGTTTACCGGAAAATCATGTAGTGTATGATGTGCAGGGTCCCTGGTCTGGACCTTGCAGAGGCTGTATATTTTGTTTCAGGGCAGAACATTGGCTGTGGGATACAAAGTGAGTTAGGGACATTTGAGCAGTTGTACGCGGGTGTCCACGGGTTTGCACAGAGCAAAGCAATTCTAACCTCGGGTTGCATTTCCTTACACTCAGCTAGCATCTACTTAGCTCAATCTATGTAGGCAATGCTCCCCCCCGCACAAATACACGTACACATACTTACAACTGCTTATCCATGCATACTACTGCTGTTATGCACTTACACATGCTTACTAGTGTCCTAGTCATTATGACACTTCACATGTGCAATTAAGGCAGCAGTACTGTGCAATTATACAAATGTTACTTAGTAGATTATACAGCACAACGATGCTGACATACGGATATCACATGGAAAATAGGATGTGCTGCAGTGGGACTCAACCTGGACATGCACGTGCTTTAGGCGGATGATCTGGCCACTGCACTATTGTGGTTTTACTTCGTTTGCATATGTCTACCATAATGACATACCCACTCCCTTCCCCCGGCCCCCGAGCACCACGTACACAGCATCCATCCATTCCCCGGTTGCTAGCCCTGCCATACCACACCTCCACACATTTCCCTCTCTGCACGTCTCGGTACACCTCCAGCATACTGTCCCCACCCAAGCGTCTGCAGGCTCTTCATCTGTTTAGTCCATGTACGTACCAGCCTTCCCTTGATCCTCCTCCAATACTGGTGGTGACATTGATGTGACCCACAACTGTTAGTTCATCCCGCCAGGGACAGACCTGTTGTTGTGTCAAAAGTAGACCTAGCTGGTCTACAGTGTTTATCCCACTGGTAGCATCCTGCCAGGGTATTGTGTAGCAGCGGTTTGCTCACATACCTGGCCAGCCTCATCTCCCGGTTCCACAGAACCAACATCCCAGGTGTGACATACTGTGCATGAAGCATGCTCACACGCCCCCACGGTGTGCACTGTATATCATTATTCCCTTCGGTATTATGCAGGACTACTGTTCTCACAGTATGATTGGACAGGCACTGTTCTGTGCTGTGCATCGACTGCTCATAATATTGTGGTTGAGCAATGGACATGTTCTGGTATTAATCCACATACTTATATACATTTCCTATACTGTTGGATGCCTGTGCTGGATGATGCGTTTGTGATCACAGCAGCTGAATGTGTATCCACCATGGCTAATTGGAACTCATGTCAACTATAGTGTTCAGGGTCAGGGGTTTGCAACCTGGCAGTGCAAATTATTCTGTTAATGGCCACAACAGCTGTTGGATACAGAGTGAATAAAGCACTGTAGAACATTTGTTGGCGGGTATGCACTGGTTTGCGCAAAGCACAGCATTACTGACCTCTGGTTGCGGTATCTTGCACGGAGTTAGCCTCTACATTGCTTCACCAGTGTGGTACTCGCATACCGGCGGCCAAACAGGATTACACCCGCTTGCTCCCGCATACACATGCGCAATGTGGTGCCATCTTGTTCACATCTGTCAACTGGGACAATCGGACTGTATGCTTGTCCATTGTCAGCGGTGACCCGGGGTGTAGAGCTCCACACTGACCCCAGATACTTATTCCAATTAATACTGGGGTGTTCACATTCATACAGCGTAACAGACATAACATAGCAACGTCCTCCATTCATCCTGCTTAGTTTACATTGAAATGTCGGTATTATCCATACTTAGGTCAGGCTGACATGTCAGGTATGACTGTTTTCAAAGGTGAGTTTAAGGTGAGGTTGGATTCCTGTTTCACAGGTCTGGATAGGTTACATGCAGGCATTTGGTGTAGGTGTAGCTATTCCATACCTGTGTAGAAGAGTAGAGGGGAATAGCGAAGGAGTAGGTAGGTAGTGGGGGGGTGACATTGTAACTGTATAGTAGCCTGTAGGTATAACTGAATGGGGAGCAATAGGGAAGGTTTGTCAGATGCTAGGATTTGTATGCGAGGCAGGACAAGAGGTGTCAGTATCACTAGTTGATGTAGTGGTATAGAGTGTGAGGTTGGGGGGGGTTCGCAGGTTGGTGAGCCTGTGCTGCTCCAGGTGTGCTTGTGGTGTTCCTTCATGTGTTAGGTACGTGTGTCCTGTGGGACAGCTGTGATACTACATGTTCATAGATTTAGATTAGTACTAAGCTAACTGCCCTTGCAAGCCAGTTTAAGCCTAGCCAATTGTCCCTCGTGAGATTCAAACCCTGCACCTTGTGTTTGCAAGGCAAACACCTTAACCATTAGGCCACCAGATACTGGCAATATAGTGGGGGAAAAGGGTGTCACCTACGTGTAACCGCAGACATTAATAGAAATTGAACAGGGACTGATAGATATGTGGTGTGCATGGGACACAAAGGGGGGGTGTTAGTAGGGGAATTATTCAGGGATATGCAGGAAGGCTGCAGGGAAGGTCCACAGCTGGCAATGTCTATGACAATATGACAATAGCTGTGCATATGCACTGCATTTGGTGTTTGCGTTGGACACTCACACCCCTGAGTGGGGGTGAGGACTACAATAATACCTTGTGATGCCTATTAGATCAGCTTACATGCCTACAGTGGGGTGTTGCGAACATGTGTTCGTAGGTGTTGTGTAGTGGGTTATGTGGCAACACATATGGTTATACCGTACTTTGCCATGTAAACTGGACTGTGCTGCGGTGGGACCCATATCGGGAATGGCTGCCCGTTAGGCGAAAGCATGCCTGTCAACTGTACAGAATCCGCAAACTGTCCAGAGTTTGCTTCATAATATTGGTGTGTTCCTCTTACAATCTGCACCTGTCTGGCAAATACCTGGGAATTGACGTCATTAAATACAGACAAGTATTTGGGTTTAAGACTCCACATCCTTCAGACAAGTCATGCTAATGCATAACTTATTATTCTATCAGCTTTCCAAGGTTGTAAGTGGAATATGTGATTTCTGTCCCTATTTGTTCCCCCAATGGTTTAGGTTCTGTCCAGTGGTTTTGCTCTTAGAGGTTGAGAGATATGGGCGGAAGCTCTGTCCAATTCGCAATATTACTTGCATCCCCGGGGCGGTCCGAATACAACTGTGTCAGCCAACACGTGCACGCCTAGGCCCATAATTGCATACCCATAGTTCTCCCACCTGTACCTCCTCTGCAGGTGTGGTCAGTAAGAAGCTGAGATCCCTTATAAGATCCTCCAAAGCTAGCTACGAAAACAACATCGCCACTAAATCCAAGGACAACCACAAAGCATTATATAGCTATGTCAAGATGTCTAAGATGGCAACATATGTCAAGATGTCTAAGATGGCAACACCCAGATTTGCTCTGAGTTACAGCAGAAAAGCACGAAAATTACAGAACCAACTGATACTGCCAACATCCTGGCAGATCGGTTGAGTGCTAACTTTACCCCCCTCTCACCCCCTAAACAGGAAGAATGCAGAGTCCCTGTAATCACAACTACGGAGGTAAAAGCTGCACTCTCTAAAGCCAAAAACATAGCATCCACAGGACCGGACAACATCCCAGGCTGCGTTTTACATGAACTTCAGAACGAACTGGCTCCCCACTTAAGCACCATGTTCAATAATAGCCTTGCATCAGGCTTTGTGCCCACTGAATGGCGCACAGCAGATATCCCACTCCACAAAGGGGGAGCCACCACTGATCCCGGGAACTATCGACCTATTAGCCTGATGAGCCTGGTCTGCAAGGCTATAAAACGTATCATCATGTAACTCATAAACAAAGACATTGGTAACCTCCAAACTCTGGATCCCACCCAGTTTGGGTTTGTAAAAGGCAGATCATGTCTCCTGAACCTGATTGACTTCTTTGAGGCAGTCACCAAAGCCGTGGATGAGGATAAGGTGTTTCATACAGCCTATCTTGACCTCGCCAACACTTTCGACATCATCCCCCATTCTGGAATTAGAGCTAAACTCACTAAACTAGGTATAAAGCCCTACGTCACAAGATGAGTTGCCAACTGGCTCACTGACAGAACCCACACTGTAAAAGTTGCAGACTCCAAATCTGACCTCAAAGCAGTGACAAGTGGAGAATCACAGGGTTCCGTCCTGGGACCTCTCCTGTTTGGTCTCTACTTCTCTGAAGTACAGGCTAACACAGAAGGCCTCTGGCTAACAAAGTTCGCAGATGACTGCAAGCTAGGAGCCATAGTCAAGTCCCCAAATGATGTTGACATTCTACAGAAGGGCCTCACTGAGACAGATGCCTGGTGTCAGAGCCATGGCCTCAAGCTCAATATCAAAAAGTGCAGTGTCATCCCCTTTGGTAAAAACTCTGTACCCATGAATTAAAACATAGGCAGCAATCTACTTAATACCGAATGCGTGATAAGAGACCTTGGGACCCAGGTAGACAGTAGTCTCCTTTGATAGTCACATCGCCACAATAGTCAGGAAGTCCTTTTACGTGGCACACCTCATCATAAAAGGGTTCTCATCCAGGAAAAGAAAGGTCATTGTTCCCCTCTACTCGTCACTCATTAGACCCATTATAGAGTACAATGCCCCTTTTGGAATGTACCTCACAAGACATCTGCAGCAGCTGGAAAGGCCACAGAAGTACCTCAAAAAGAGGATTACTGGCCTCAAACAAATGCCCTACACTGACCTCCTCAAAAAACTCCGAGCTACATGCTCTAGGGACCTAAACCTTGTCACCACAACAAAACAGGACATGCTGGAGAGATAGATTCCTGTCCCAGAGACTTCCTATACTCTGGAACAAGCTACCCATCTATGTCAAGCAAAGTTCTTCATTAGCACTCTTCAAGAAAAATCTTGATGAGTGGATGGGAAATAGTAAATTCACTCCAGGGATCACTTCTGTGTCTCTGCTCGACAGTGGCACAGGAAAATAACTTTCTTGGGTGGCGTAAGCCATGGAACCTTGCTGGCTAGGCTTACGTAGGCCCTTGGGCCGATAGCCTAGTACCTACCTATGAACTACACACTGCCCACTCTCAACGTGTCGGGACCCATGTCGTACGTTGTCTCGACCCATGGGTCATCAAGCTTGCCCAATCTTCTGGTCCGTGTATGTACATGGTCTGTTAGATAAATCGTTAGAGGGAATGACTCCGATGATCATTATTTTTGGGGTGTCCCACAAGGGACACTGATGTCTTTGTTTTAAGATTAGACTTGGCAGGTCTCTCCCACTGGTAGTATCCTGCCTGTGGTCTGGGAAGCAGTGGAGTGTTTACTTGTATCGTGTGTTTGTATGGTTCACCTGTCTAGGTGTGGGGGGGTGCTGCTATGTGTTACACGTTTGTTGATTGCACCCCTCACCCCTACTGGCATGGCCTGTGAACATATGGGTGTATGTGAGTCTGCATATGTATATATCTATATGTGGGTATTTATATGTATTCTGTCTCTGTATGTAGACATATATACTACGGAGAGGGAGAGTTATATCTCCATATAGCTATGGGTAGATATACACACACATACCTCTACATATATACATCTACATCAGGTTATTCTGTTCTTTGCCATATAAATTAGACTTTGCTGCATTGGGACTCGTAGCGGGTGTGGCTGCTCACTGGGCAGCGCCTCTGCCCAATGAACACTTTTTCTTACATCCCTGGGGCTGTCCGTATAGACCCACTCCAGCAAATACCTGCACGCCTAGACCCATAACTAGCTACCCATAGTTCCCCCACCCGCACTTCCTCTACAGCACTCATCCTTACTCTGGGTGCAGGTCAGGTCTGAACACACCTCGACATGCTGCCCACTCTCCACTTCACAGGACCCATCTCGTACGTTGTCTCGACCCATGGGTCATCCCCCATCAGGCTTTCCCACCCTTGTATTCTGGGTATGTACACACCGCCTTGAAAGGTCATCACACTGGCTTCCTCCAACATTATGACAATTTTTGGGGTGTCCTGCAAGGGATTCTCCTGTCTGTGATCCAAGATTAGATTTCACGGGTCCACTGTGCCCCCCCCCCCCAGTTGTATCCTGCCCGTGGTCTGGGGAGCAGTGGACTATTTACATGGTCATTGTTTGTGGGTTTGTTTATATGTTTCCTCTGTCCGGCTTGGGGGGGGGGGGGTCATGCTATGTGTTACATGTTTCTTGCTTGGGCCCCTCACTTCCATTGCCATAGCCTGTGAACATATGTCACTCTTGGGTGCTGTTTCCTATCATAGATATATATCTGTATATATCTACGCACGCACACACATATATATATATATATATATATATATATTTATATACACACACACACATACACACACACATATATATGTTTATGTCTGCATATATATATATATACATATTGCTGTGTATATATATATATATATATATATATATATATATATATATATAAAAAACGACATGTGGATGTATGGGATGTATGGCCTTTAAACTTGCTTACTAGTGCTGACATATGCTTACTACTGCTTCTTGCTGCTTAACCTAACTAATGCTTTATGCATAATGATACAAACACCTCACATGTGCATTTCCTGCAGTACTCTAGGTTTTATACACATATATATATATATATATATATATATATATATATATATATATATATATATATATATATATATTTTTTTTTTTCCTTTCGTGGCAGCAGTACTCCAGGTCATATATATGTTATTCCATGGGATATGCAACATACATATTAAATGATGTGCTTTGCCATGGGAAATGGCATGTCTCAGTTACCTTCCTGTCCCCCCACTCCTGTATCACTTACATCCATGGGGCGGTCCCATTAGAACGGGTCCGTCCAACGCCAGCATACCTCGGCCCATCATTCCCTCCACCCCCTCCCTCTTCCACATCAATCATCCTTCCTACAGGTTCCATCCAAATCTCACCACACCACTACATATTGCCCACTCACCACTTCTCAGGACCCATCATGTAAGTTGTCTCACCCCATGGATCTTCAGGGTTCTCACACATTCAGTCCGCGAATATACATATCCTTCTTTGCTTACCTGTAAGGCATGGTATGTTACCCCAAGGACTCTTTTTAGCAGTATGTCTGGGGTCGTCCCGCTAGGGATGAACGCATGTTTGTTTATGATTTGACTTTGTAGGTTGACACGGTTTCTCCCACTGGTAGTATCCTGCCAGTAGTCTGGGTAGCAGTGCTGTGCAATGCTTAGCAATGCTTAATATTCGATTTGGATGATATTTGCCTTTTTGCACTGAAGTCTTCTTCATTACATGTTATATATGTGTCTTGTATCCTTGATTCATGTGTACGTACGCTGTATGCGGTCCTGGGAACTTCAACACTTTATTGCAATAACACCTCACATCTGGCCTTACTGCAGTACTCCAGTTCACATATTTCTGTTATGTAGCAGTTTATACCACTTCACACTGTACATAGATTCAGTTCACGTTTGGTTTGATTTCCTGTGGCAAGACTTAGTTTGCTGATACCTCATGCATATTTATTGCTATGATGGTTTAGTGGTTAACTACTGTGACTATAGTGTATAGGGTACTAGGTTTGAGCCTTGCAGCGGCGGTTTATTATGTTGCTGGGCAAAATATGGGTCATTGGATCCAGAGTGATTAAGGCACTTTAAAGCGGTTGTAAGTGGGTTTGCATAGGTCTGCGCGACAGTAAGCACTGCTAACCTCCAGTTACAGTTTCTTACTCTCAGTTAGCTTCTACTTTGCTTAATCTGTGTGCGCAATGCTTACCCCTGCGCAAACGAACTTAGACACGCTTACCGCTCCTTATTTGTGCTTAAACCTGCTTACTAGTGCCTTATTCATTATGACACTGACACTTCACATGCGCATTTCATACAGTACTCCAGTTCACATTTAAATATTATGTAGGTTATACTGCAAAATGATGTAAAAATGTTCACATACAGATTTCCCATGGAAAATGATTTGTGCTGCAGTGGGACTCAAACTGGGGATGCCTGTTTATTAGGCGGATGCTCTAACAACGACACTATTGCTGTGCTGCTTCATTTGCATATATATTCCTTATTATCATCTTCTGCCTTTTCAGCTGCTTTAACCGTAGCTAAGCGATGGGCATACCCGTGCACCTATGGTTAGTTGTACTCGGGGGTTTTAAATAAAATTAATACAAGGGTTTCTTCATTTTATTTCAATGTACTGTTGCTGTTGAACACATAGGGGCTGCTGGTGGAGATATGTGGACACCTATGAGTGGTTTTGCTCATTTATTTGCACTTTCTTCTGTTTTACTTTGCAGGGGCGTGTTTATTCTGAGCGCTCTGCTCTCAAACACCCCCCCCCCTACACTTGTCCACACTCAGTGTAGGATTTGGAGCTCAGGCAGAGTGCCTTCATTAATATGCATGGCACACTGCTGTCCTCCTCTTAAACTGCCGCTTACGTGCAGGACTAGTTTAGTCCTGCACGGCAGATTAATAAATCCGAGGAATAGAAAAAAAAAATGGAAATTGTTAGAACAATACATGCAGAATAATGTTTTTGAGTTGGAGTGAGGTTTAAGTGAAGGCAGGAAGTAATCAATTTATGTAATGTTGGACTGATTATACAAAAGAACATACGTGATGTATAATGTTTGCAACTGGGAATATAATAATATGGTTTGTTTTCTTTTATGTAAATGTGTGTTTGTCTGTTTTAAGTGATAATTCAATAAAGGTGTTAACAAATGTAAGAAATTAGTAATAAGTGATCCATCATTAAAACACTATGATGGGACTAAGTCACTTGCGGTACAATCAGAATGGTAAATGAACTGTTCAGGCTACTCATAAACAATGTGCAATTGCACACTTGCATCACACGAGCTATATTTAATCCTCTGCTACTTACTGCTGTGAGTTACAGTCATGGATTATGGTGTTGAACAGTGGCATTCAGATGACTGCCATCATCTGTGAATGGTACACAGGTGTGTATCACAGTGCTACAGATTAGGAACTTGCTGCATGGCACAACCAGCATGGAGTAACTACTTAATAAAACTTCAGGGCATTATGGATTTGTTTCCCTGGGTGCTGACAGATCTTGGCACCTTCTTGATATTTTACATAACATGGATGATCCATCATAAACACTATACTGGCCATGGCTGATGCAAGGAACTTACAGTTGTTCCCCAGAATTTGTGAATGGAATGGTATTATGACATTCTTTTTGATGATAAATTTATTGGTGGTATTGACATCAAGTTGGTTTGTGTTTTTATGGTGCTGGACTTGTTGAACAATTTAAGTCTTTAAATTAGTTTAAGACGTATTCTGGTGCTGCTATGGGTACTGTATCACCACCCATTTATCTAATCTTGTTGGTTTACTTGGAGAAGCATAAGGTTTTCAAAGTTCTTATTTCCAGCAAGTCAGACTACAAATATTTTTAGATGACTATTTTTACGGACTGGCTTACTACGTGAACTTGAGATGTTCTTGGACTTTTTGGAGAAAAATGTGATTTTTTTTTTTACTATTTGCCTATCATTTTTTTTTTGTTTCCAGCACTGATTTTCTTGATGTAACAATCTAGAAGAATTATGAAGAGTTGTTTTAAATATAAGATTTTTTAGAAAGTCAACTTTTACTAATTTTTACTTCTACTTTCATAGCAACCACCCCTTTTGGATGAAGAAAAATATTTTCAAAGGACAGTGTGTTTACCTCAATTAGTATTGGAGGCCTTGGTTTTTTGACACAATTCAGTTTATTGACAGATCATACCACTTGGAGCTTATTTCTGATGTTACTGCTGAGGTTTTTATCTAAAAGGAATAGTTTCTGCCACTACTTTGCAGAAACCCTTACACATCATGGATAGCAATAAAGTACAAATCAATAATAATGCTTGTTTCAAGGTTATGTGTTTGTAATTGTCCAGAGACAAATAAATTAGTAATACCATATCCAAGTACTGACAACTTTTTAACTATTTTGATGGACTTTTCAGTGAGGTGCGTGTTAAACCAAATTTTTATTATAATGGTGGCATGACTATTAATGGCTGCTTTGAGAGGGGTAACCCACATCAAACTTCCAGCCTACATGTTAGTATGCCAAAATGTGGCACCTACAAGCAGTGTAGGTGCATCAATGTCAGTCAATATGCTGCAGTAGGTGATATAACTATTTAACAAGGTCCTCAAATTCATCTTATTATGTGGTTAAGAAAAGGTTAAGGGACGGGATATGTCAACACATGTATACTATAAGAAAAATTCTAACAGCAATACTCTGGCAAAGCATGTCTTGCTTGCCCTGATTTAATGGGTTTCTCTTTTTTGCTTTAGAGAAGGTTGAATACTGGGATAGAAGTGGTGTTTGGTAAAATAAGTTTACTTTTAATTAACTACTTTGGCAACTGGAATTACTTGCTGACAGACTACCAGAGTTTAATGATTATGTGGGTATCAACTGTACTTTGAAACAGAAACACAATAGAGTGAAATAATCGTTATTGGTGGTTGCTGACCACATGACTTGCTGTGTATTCTATACATGTTTAATTCCCTGTGTGCTCCATTATTCTGATGAAATATTCTCATTTAGACAAAAGTGCTCAATAAACTTTACAGTGAACTAGCCTGCATGGTCAGACATATTTTTATTTTATTTTAGGTTCATAAGTAAGTACTTTTTACTTTATTTTTCTGTGTGTTTCAGTATGGTTGACTGTATTTCACTTTTTATTCTGTGTTCTTTCTCATGTAATGCCTGTGGGTGCAGCCATCACTTTTAGGGCAACTACTCCTACTTTGATGGGTATGTTTTTTTTCACCTTTTTGGAAAAATGTATCAATAGATTTGTGCTTTTCCAATGAATTAAGAGGGGATGGCATGTTGAAAATGAATTTAGTTTTTTGTTTCTTGACTGTTTTTATTAAAGTTAAACGTCTAGGAAAAATGTGACATGGGTTCAAAAAGAGATCAGAAGCAACTACATATAAGATCATCACACCAAACTCTAGTGTATTTAGGTAACTGCAAGTTGAAAACATACTCAAAAGAACTGCTATGTATAATATGTCATTCTTATAAAGCTATCCCAGAATGTAAATGGCCTTACATGTATAGACAAAAAGCAGAGAGCACTGAATTACATTTACAAGTGCGGGGTGCAAATAGCAAAGTTAAAGGAGATGCATTTGGATAAATACAAACACATGAATTTGACAAAGAAAGGATGGACATTCAATGGGACATCAGGCTGAATGGAAAAAGTGGAATGATACAGATTGTGAAAAGGACCCCAAGTAATCAACCCTCTCCTGCCACAAGAGTGCAGACTTTGACCCTCTTAATGTGAAATGACTGGTTTGGAGCCCATGTGTTAGGGAACCATAAACAGATGCCTAATACTAACAGAAAAACACTAGATACAGTCTATTTAAATGCAGAACAGCAGCCCTTACACAGCACTTAAAAATTCAACTTTAAAGAAGTGCAGTAAAACAATAAACAGTACATAAATCTTTCACAGTACAATGAAAACAAGCAATTTAAGTTAAAAACGACAAATTCATTTTTCTTGCCAAGAATGGCTTCAGATGTTAAAATCTCTCAAAATCTGTAGTGTCATCGTCAAATGAACAGCTCTGAATAAATGAAACATTCAGTCATATGGACTAAAAAGGACTCTGTTATATCAGCTATGGATATGTGCAGATGGAAACTAAACAAAAAAATGATACAAACATTGAGAATCTGGGACCTTTGCATAATGGACATAGACAGCAAAATACGTTGGTTTTATCTACAGATCAGAGATTTTTATCAACCAGGGGAGAAGCTGTAAATGATAATAAATAACAGAAGGAATTTATTTGGGAAGGGAAGAGGGCAAGAATTAAATGGGATAAGCTGATCTGCAATTAAGGCTTATATGCATAACTCAAGTAGAAAGTTATAAATCAAAACGGAAGAAGATAAGAAAAAGGGATGTAAGTTGAGAAAAAATTAACTTTGGATAAAAGTCCTTAATAAAAATAACCAAACAGAGGTAGCACTGTAATGAAGAAAGGAAATTTTACCAATATGCATGTCTGCAAACAGGGCGAACAGAAAATAGGCAAGAGGGGTCTGAAATTTTCTGAAGGAAAGTAGCAAAGGAACAAAGGTACTGGGAGCAAAAACTAGGGAGGGAAAAATAACAGGGTGGGATGAAAGCAGAAGTCTGCATTGTTTGGTTATAGACAATGTTAACACTTAAACATGTTATATTCACCTGAATACAGTTCAGAATCTGCAATGCATTATGGTGCAGTTTACATCTTAAAATGACGTCTGAAGGTTTTGGGCCAAAAGTGACTGGTATTTGGAACTGTTCATAATTCCCTCCACCTTGACTAAAGCCCCAGTTCCAGCTGAAGAAAAGCAACCCCAAAGCAAGATACTGCTACCATCATGCTTGACCGTGGGGATGGTGTTCTTTTGGTGATGCAAAGTGTTGTTTTTGCACCAAATGTATCTTTTGGAATTGTGGCCAAACAGTTCAACCTTGGTCTTATCAGACCATAACACATTTTCCCACATGCTTTTGGGAGACTTGATGTAGTGGTTTACACATTTTAGCTAGGTCTGGATATTTTTCTGTGCAAAAAAAGGCTTCCATCTTGCAATCCTACCCCATAATCCAGACATACGGAGAATACGGAAGATTGTTGTCACATGTAGTACACAGCCAGTACTTGCCAGAAATTCCTGCAGCTCCTTCAGTGTTGCTGTAGGTCTCTTGGCAGCCCCCCTGACCAGTTTTTGTCTTGTCTTTTCATCAATTTTGGAGGGATGTCCAATTCTTTGCAATGTCACTGTTGTCCCATATTTTCTCCACTTTTTGATGACTGTCTTCACTGTGTTCCATGGTATATCCAATGCTGTGGGAAATTTTTTGTACCCTTCTCCTGACTGATTCCTTTCAACGAGATACCTTTAATGCTTTGCAAGATCTCTGCTAGCCATGTCTTATGCTGTAGCAGGCAACTGAGTAAATGTCAAGAAAATCCTACAAGGGGAGTTGAACTTTATTTGGGGTTAATCAGAGTCTCTTTAATTGGTGGCAGGTGTGTACCCAAGAAGACTGAATGTTGTAATTAAATGAAAAGGTGCTTCAACAAAGTAAAAGTTTAAGGGTATGCATGCTTATGCAACCAGCTTATTGTAATTTTTATTTTTTATATTTTTCCCCTAACAGATTTATTTTTCAATTGAATTATACAGGTTATAGGTCACATTAAAGATGGGGAAAGTTTTGAAATGATTTATTGTGGTCTCATTTTTTTATATCACAAAAACCTGGCATTTTAACAGAGGTGTGTATAGTTTTTATACATACTGTACATATGCACAATATACATGCAAGCACTCTCACAGCTTGTAACCACTTATCAGAAAGACGAATGGCAATGAATGACACAAAGCATTCAAATCATCCACAACATAACCTAGCAAATGGTAGGCTGTTTGCAAAAAAACAACACACCAGTCTAGGCACCCACAATCACCAGTAAATGGCAACAAACGCAAATGTTATGCCATTAAAGTATAATATCTAATTAAAAATTACCTCAAAAAAGAGTACATGGGGTTAGTTTAATAACAATGGCACAATATACACAATGCAAAACTTTTGCATTTTTCATAAAGAGGTTGTCAAAGGTGTCATTCTGCCACAAAGTCCAATAAACTGTAAAGTGTTTTAGAAAAACTACCTAACGGTACTATTACCAAACAGATTCAGCAACAGTTTTCATTTTTTCAGTAAATACTCATTTTGTGAAAGCATGCTATACTGTAGTATAAAATTTCAATAATTAGTACCTGCAATAGTCACCTGGATGATATTCAGGTCTTCTACACCTATTGCTGTGTCTGACGCATTAGTGATACCTTCTCCTAGAGAAATAAAGCAGACATATGAATGACACTACTGAACAATGTAGTCAAGAAGTATCAATCTATAAAAACAGACTGCTGAATTAATATAGCAGCTGTAATGGGGGGAAAAATGTGGCAGCAATCTAATTACATAATACTGTAAGGTAACAAATACATAAATGAAAAAAAACACTTTTCTACAATAGTTTAAAGTCTGTGTACATTATTTATTACAACAATAATTTTATCCCAGGACAAAAGGTCACTATGGACAGTAATCAAATACTGATGTGCAGTGCAGCAAGGCTGGTATGCAGTAAATCTATGTGCCAAACCTGTATCAATTCAGAAAGATCAGTACACAGTGGGTCATGACCACATACATGGTCTTGCTCCTACTGAGTAAGCTAAGTACATATGCAAATCCCCTCCTCTCAACCATACACAATTCTAACACCAGCACTACTGCAGTACTGGTTGGTCCTGGTGGGGTAACCTAAAGGAAAGGAAAGGACTCTCATCCCAGGCAACAGTGCTGTGTGCCCAAGAGCAGCGATTCCCCTCCCCTGCTAGTGATGCTCAGTACACTATGCTAAGAACACACTTGCATAGTAAATAAAAATAAACAAAAAAGACGCCACATCCAATGCTTGGCAGAAAAATCCCTCCCAGTAATGCAGTTGCCTATGATGCAGGCAAATCTGCTAACACACATTACCTCCTCCAAGCCCCAACCAGTGACGCTCCCTCCATGGTGACTTGCACAGATTTCCTTATGGATCATAATCAGGCATAATAACATGGCAGAGAATGGTGGTGTAAGGTAGTTTATTATAGTACAGTGTGCCTTACCAAGGAGCAACACACACTGCACCCTGGTAAGTTCACTTATCTAGTTCAAGCAATACATAAAAGATTTAATAACGGATAACCTTTCTCATTCTAAGTTCTCAAAAAGAAAAAATCTTTGATACCTAGGTCCTGTGCTATTCTATGCTGCTGCTATGTGGATTAACAGATAGGATTGTCCCACTGCTTCTCTGTTGTCCATCTTCAGAACAAATGAAATAATTTTGATTCACAGTCGGATGAAAGGCTTTTCACACATGATCCGAGAGCACTCAAGTCAGGAATCTTAATTTTTCATGTACACAGGGAAGAGAGAGAACTATCACTGAGAATGTCAAGTCTCAAGTGTAACTGGGGTTGGTCTGGGCATATGAACTCGACTGCTGGGGGATGAAAATCCAGTGAGCCCTCTCAATTTTTATTTCATCTTCTGGGATTCCGGTCCGTAGTACTTTGTTTTCATGTATTCATACAATCCACTCCCTCTTCCTTTTCTGATATGATTGCGAACCTGAATTTTCTTCTATGACCTCAAGCTTCCAAATCAATGAATTTAGCTTCAATAAGCTTCAGATGGGCTCAACTCTTAAGTCAGCAATGATCTCTGTGACATTTGTCTTAATGCCTGGGGATGGCTGTCTACTTTATCATAAAAAGAAAGAATGGAGTTAATTTTCGGATTTTTTTATTACTATTACTACTACATTTTGATCCATATTCACAGTGATTTGCATTTCTTTGCTTTGAGAGTTACTCTGAATACAGACCAATGTAGTTATTGACAGGGTCATGCCATGTGGAGCAGGGCAGTAAATAGCTATTTTTTGTGCCTCTTTTCTTCATGTGGAGTTCCCTAGCTTTATTAAATTCAGATGCAGGTAAAGCCAGTCATTATCAAAAATAAACATTTTTACCACAATTTGGAGAAGGAGGGTACCGCCCATTAAGAGAGTATGTCACTTTATCAAAATGTTAAAAACTGAAGTCCCAGCAATCACTTACATTTATCATTTAGTGATACTACTTGTAAATAAATACTGGTTAAATATGGAGTCTGAAATCCCAAACATACTAGACATCAGTGAGCAGCTTAAAACTACATTACCAACTAAGAGACATGAAAACAAACGTAGCATTCATCAATGAAATTTTTATACCCAGTGATTACAGTGTCTTACAGAGAGAGACAAGTCATAGAATACCAGGATGTAATGGCAGAATGAGGGCAATGTGGAAGAAGGATCATAGCCAGCTTTAGGCATCAGAAAAACCTGCGGTTGCTGGGGGCACCCTGTTCCTGGGTGGACCCCAACCAAAGCAAGTTGTCTTACCCTGATATTTTGTAGCATGTCTGTCAGACCAACAAAGCTAATACAGCAATCTTCTATAAATAACAAATGAGGTGGGTAATAACTCATTTATATTTCCTTTAAATTATCAAGTAACAGGCTTCAAAATTCCATTAAATATTTTACCACTGACATAGTGCCCCTGGCTTAGTTAAACCCTGCTAGTGGGCATTCTCTCCACAAAAACTAACATATCTTGCTATAGATACTTGCAATACCCATGACTGGAGGGGGACCCCCTTAATTATCCTTGAATGTCTGTGGGCCCACAAAAGTTGTTGCTAGTTGGGGAAAATGAGAAGAAAACAAGTATTAATTTCTTGCTTATGCTCTTTAAGCTGAACAAGGCTGTGATATGACCCTGTTAGGATAAAGCAGATAAGGAGCATGACTAAGGTAAGCACTAGAGAGATCAACAGCCCAGAGTTACTGATCTCAGTGCATATCTTGGAAATTAAGAAGAGCTGATGCTGCCAATATTCAAGGATGGGTTTTATCTTTCAGGGAGTTTTATAAATGCTGGGAAAACACTAGATACTATAACTCTCAACGTCTTTGCTGAAGAATTCTGCTCAGTGCCAAAAGTAATAGCAGAATAAAGGCACAAAATCAGGTACATGTTTTACATATTACTCTCACTTAAAAGTTAATAGGATAACACCTTTTGCATCAACATGCATTTTTTCGACAATAAATATAAAACTCTGATGTCTGGATTTATTGACCATCTGTAATTCTGAATGATTTATCAGCAAATCAAACATTTTACGCAAGACAGAACAAAACTATGACAAAATCAAAAGGTCTGTGAAATCAGGGACAGTGACAGGTGTGCATTACTCCAATAAGGTAAATAAATAAAAAAAAATACCCCTGCTGCTGGTTTCGATGACTGCTAAACAGCAGTCACAGATATGGCATAGCAGTATCAGTACTGCTATTTGCTGAAATAAGGAAAAACTAGCATTACTATGGCCTAATTCCCACTCCCGTTGACCTTAACATTGCTCTTCTTGTTATCACTATGGACCAGACCATGGAAGCTAATTCCAATACTGAAAATAAGAGCATCATGGGCTCAGACAATCTACCATGCCGCACTGTTGAGCAGTACTGTGACCCTATAAACTGCTGTCTCATTAGCCTCACCAGCATTACCTTTAAAATCATGGCATAGATCTCATCAACAGCAAACCTGGTAATTTACACTCAATCCTACTCAGTATGGTTTGTGAGGGACAGGTCTTGCTTGCTTAACATGGTTAACTTTGAGTGCATGACAGAATGGCTCCCATCAGTGGCATCAATCAATACTATTCAACTTGTCCTTGCTAAGTCATTTGATGATAGCCTCAATGAAATATTAAATAATCCTGGCTTAGATGGTTTCCCTTTAGAATTCTAAGATTTTTTTTGTAATCTCACTACACAAACAACATCAGGCATCCCTCCCAGGTCCCAATCAACAGACTTGTTCCCTGAGCAGGGGACGTTCTATAGCCCCATTCAGTCCCTGTTCAGAGTGAAAGCCTTACAAGCCGATCTATCCCATATCCAGAAGGTAAGAACTGATGTTAGGGAGCAAGCCATCCTATGCTCAATTTGGGGCCCCTCCGCCAAGTTATACCTCTCTTCATAGTCCCTGCTGGCTTCTGTATATGCTGCTGCTCTACAAGGTCTCATGTGTGCACTCGCAAATACAGACACACTTTCTGGCCTACATGCAGCACACAGCCACACTGATGAAAAAGCTAAATTCTGCAATCTCTTCAGGATCCTTGTCGATACCAGCAGTGCAGAAGGCTATAACACTTCTCTCTCCACAGGATGGGCAATTCAGCATCAGGCGCCCACTCTCATTTCTTCTGCCTCAGCTGAACCCAGGCCTTTGGAGTTATAGTTATGTCTTTATCCCTGTATACCACGGGGCCAGGGGAATTCTGCAGTCTTAATGAAGAATGCAGGAATTCAAGATGAGACCGTCACAATCTCTTGGAAACATTCTTTGCTAGCCCTATATTATAACTCATTAAGAAACTTTTAATGCCAAATTTTTACTGCCAAACAGGCACCATTGAAGAGGATGTCATTTCTGGTGAATCGTACCTCTTGCCTCGTGACTTTTCCACCTTTACATACCTTGAGCAGTTTGGATTTGTTAATCACTCATTTACAGCAACTGAACTCCAGATGAATGCACCAACATGTCTCACATATTGAGGTGATATTTTCAGTCTTAAGTTCTATTATTTTTACACATAAAAATGGCTAAAAAGCTTTACTATAAGAAATCATACTCCATGAAACAAACAGTTTACATAACCATTCATCAGTTAACCAATTAACTCCAACTCTTGATTCAAGCCACAGGGTTTCAAAGTAATGAATTTCAACACAGCTGATTTGTGCCTCAGTCTTTAATAATTTTCCATCTAATCATCACTTAACTCTTGTTCTAAAATTATATATTATATATTTACATTTTGACAAATTCTTAGCACAAGCATGAATAAAATGTTTGGCTACTAGATTTTTCAAACATATTTTTAGCAAACATAATATGCTCCTGTATTCTCCATTTAATGTTTATTGCAGTATCACCGGTGTAATAAAGTTCACAAGTAAATCAAATGTCAAACAACAACATGGTACTGTTAAAGTTTCCTTTTAGTCAAAAGTCAATCTATTAATACTAAATAGTAGAGAAACAAGTCAAAAACATTACATTTTCAGTGCGGGCCACACTAGGCTCATCTAATAGCATAATTATTTGGTTCACTGGCATTTTAAAATAAGTGTGCCATTATATCAAACAGACAACCACCTCTAGCACATGATATTTTGAGCTTATTTAGAATAATAGAAGCTATTATTGTATTTTATTTTGCAATGTCCCAGAAATACAACACTAAACACAATACCCCAGAACTTAAAACATTAAAAACTAACAAAATACACACCTTCTTCTACATGCTGTAGGCTATACCTATCCTCTATATTATCAATAAAGCTATCCAATTCATTATTATAAATCAAATCATGTCATTACTTGCAACACATATTCCAACAGGCATTTTCTACATCTATTCTGTTACAGCTCAACTTAAACATGTACAATTATAAGCTGCTTTTCTTTGAAAAAACATCACGTTTGCTGCAAGTAAGACACGCTCATACCAACTCTCCCATATGTAAAGATTTCAATGCATGAACTGGATGGGCAACTATTACCATACAAATAAGCTAAAAGAGCACTTTCCTTAGTTTGTCCTCTACAAAGTGAAATCTAAGTTTGTTTGTGTCTTTCGGCTTTTCCCGGTTAGGGGTCACCACAGCGGAACTCCGGTCCGCTAATGATTGGCAGTAGATTTTTACGTGCTGGCTTGCCGGGCCTAACGCACAACCTTCAACGAAGGAATGCCCATTCACGCATGTCTGAAAAATTAATTTAGAAGGTTGTTGCAGCATTAAAACACAAAGTCTTGATGGCTGTTTACTGCTGAATCAGAGTCTGGTTATAATGCAAAGTTTTGCATTACTGCATCTGCATTCTGTTTAAAGCACCAAGCCTTGCAAATTGCACAATGATAAAGAAATTTACTTTGCAGCACAATACTATTTTACTGTAAGCACAGGTACTAATAAATAACTTATTCTTATAACAAACTACATGTACTATTCTGACAGCTTGTAGCATAGATGTACAAAGTTTTACTTTACGATTAGCATAGATAACTTTCTATTCTCCATTTACCTCGGAACCTATGTTCCTACATACCTTAACACAGTTTAGTTCACAGTTCTTATATACTCTTTTAGTCACGTATTTTAGATCCTGTTTTCTTTTTTTGTAAGGAGCTTCTGTGGGAAAACAAGCAATGTCTGTTTTTAGACTTGCCTGCTGTCCTTTTGTGATTTACTTGTAAGCACTTCTGCTGATATGAGAATCACGCAATATTTGCCTTTTAGAATTGTTTTCTGCTGATTCTATAAAAAGCCATGTACATTCATCTGTCAAATTATTCGCCGATACTGTGGGAGAACATGTTATTGAAGGAAACCGCTTGTACTGCTGATTTTATAAAAAGTCATGTACATTGTAAGAGAGCACGTCAGACTTTTTTCTGATATTAGAAAAACAGGTTTGTTTTTTCTTCTTAACACACACATAAGTATGGATGCCTGTTTTACATTGCTAAACTCTATACCTACATTCAAGAAAACTTTTTATTCTATGCTTTATCTTTCAGCATATTTACAGCAGAATTAATTTCAATCTTTTATTCACAGTTCAACACACTAACAAAATATATCTCCAATTCAGAGGTCTTGTAGGTTAAATGAAGCCCACATTATTCTTATGTAAATCTGACAAATTCAACCAATTCTTCCATACCTCCTGTAGACAGGAAAAGATAATCAAGAAATCTAAAATATTTAACTTTGCTGTCAAATTCTTTAAGACGCATTCTTTTCAAAATTATCTATAAATAAACATACATACTGCAGAGCAGAAGAAGCCCCCCCAGCTGTACCTTTAATATGACTACACAATCCACCATCAAAATTAAAATTATTACATAAATACAATTTTGCAATTTGAGGTGTATAACTAGAAACCTTGTCTGTACAAATACAAAGCTTTAAAGCAGCTACGCCATCTTCATGACTAACAGATGTACATAGATTTAATCTATCTATAGTTGCAAAGCACACATTTTCGATCTTACTGATAAAAGCATCTGTAGCAGTTTGTTAGAATCTTTCAAAATATAAGGCACCTCCATCTAGGTACTTCTGTAAATAAGCATTTGCTACCTTACCAATATCTTCCAAGTAACCGTATTAGCCAGAAATAGTGATTTGCCTGAGGGATTAATGTGACCATAATATAGTTTTGGTAAACAATAAAACACAACAAAACATGGTTGTTGAGGTATTTACTTCTTAAGTTTATCACTTGGGAAAAGATTCCAACTTAATACCTTCTCATGTCAGGTCTCAAAGCACAGTCGATACAGTTATAAGCTTCAATTAATACAGGAACAAACTTCTCAATCTGATAAATTCATCATTCACATCATAACACAGTTCACTTAAGATAACTAATGCATTTCCTTTATCAGATAGATTAATTGCTGTCCTCTTATCACGATTTTTTGTTTCCATTAATTTTAATCAAACTATAGGAACAGTATATTTTTAAAAAAATTATCTTGAAGTTCCTTGACAATACATGACAAAAATGTAGCAAATTCATCAACTATTTTATATTTAAAATATGGGATAAATAATCCTCCGTATTTTAGGCTCAAAATCATTCACACATATAATGTATAATAGAGAGAATATCTGAAGCACAAGTATGAAATTCATCACCCTCACAGCTATCAAGATTACGCAGTACAAAATGTCCATTAATTTTACATAATCTATACTATTTTTTTATGAAAAACGTCCGAGTGTAGTTTCCAATATAATTTAAAACAGTCCACTTTTAACTTAAAAGCAAAGTAATACAGTTGTTATAAATTTTAAGCCATGTGATATCAATAAAATATTGGGACATTAAAGTTGCTGCCCAATAAATTCACAATCAGTGTTGAATAACAGTCATTCTCATAGCAGTTGAGCATTAATTTAAGGGAAGAATTAAAGAAATCAACAGTATTTCTGAAGTGTACCTTCAAATCCTCTCCACTCTTATAGGGGCTTGATTGTTGGCCTCTTAGGGCCACTATGCCTTTGTCTCCTATTTCTCAGATGAAAATCATTCTGTGAAGACTACCTGCAAAACCACTTTGCTTGTTTGCAATTGCTTACTTGAACAGGACGCCTTCTTCCAAACATTGTGCCACTTACCAAGTTTCCTGTATTCTCAGAGTAATTCAAGAGCTGTTAGTTCTTCTGCCCCTCCTATCACAAGATTTCCAGTTCTTGTAGAAAAGCTTTATTTTGTTGACAGTCCCTGGAATTATGCTGAAACTTTCATTTATTCCTTTCCAAAAGACCTTAACTGATTTTAATGCTCATTTGATATTTTTAATATACTAACTCAGTTGCAGATACTGGCTATTTTATCAGCAATATGTGCTCATTCACTTCAGCAGTCAACTTTTCACATTTTACTGCCTCACTTTCTGTTTGTATTTAGATCCATTTCAATGCACATTCATATGATTCCACCACCCAATGTTTTTTAAAGTTCTCCTTTACTGGGTTTCATTTTACAAACACTAAAGGTGTTCTGGAAACTTGAATACAACTCTGTGGTTTTCACGTCCATATTTTCTTAAGTTCACTATATTTCAATATGCACTATTTTCTTGTAACGACAAATTTTCTAATTTATTCATTAAATAAATGTATTGAAATTCCATACTTTGAAACAATATGGCTAGAATCAAGAGTGACAGTGACTTTTACTTCAGTTGTTAACTGATAAATTGTCATGTGAACTTTTTTTTTTTTGACCTTTCAGCAGTGATACTGTCAACATTCTCAGAATTTCCTGTGGGAAGCAGTGAAGGACTTTGGATTTTCATCCATTATGCGACAGATGTTTGCTTTTGGTATGATGGATATGCCATCTATTATGTAGTGACTGTGGCCCTTTTAATCTTATATCTACGTACCACAGTATGATACATGGATGTTACTTGTATGACCAGCATGTAAAAACTAATATTTAACGCAATAGTGAAAACACTGGCACCAGTAGTGTTTCACTTGGCCAATTTCAAAGATTTAAATTTATGCTGCCAATGCCCTACTTACTCTCTATTACCCACTCTATTTTCAAACTACCTGGAAACAACTAGCTTACTTTAGCACTGAACTCAATACATGTGGCAAGCAGACAGAATACACCGTGTACTCATAGCTTGACACAGGAAAGAGATGTCCATTAGGTTGGCAGGGATTTATGTGAAATACACTGGCATTCGCATACTCAAGCAAAGCCTGATTTTAGATGCAGTTTTGGACATGCAAACTGATTTGTCTACAGATTTTCTAACCATGTTAAACATCAGCATTACTAGTTTTTCATGGGTATACCAATCCATGGGAAAGAAAACAAGTTTTTAGGACGGGAGGAATCCTCAAAGGGTTTCATGTTTTTTTTTTTTGTCTTCAACATGTTTCCCTTTCCCTCACAGTTAGCACTTATTCTTTTGCTTCTCAAAGGGTCAGTTGGTACTTAGGCCATACGAAACACCAGTGCTCGATGAAAACATAATCCCACAGATCTTTCATCTTCAGCAGAGTGAAAATGTGTCTGAATTTAGTAGTAATATGGGAAGTACTTCATTTAAAAGCATGTTGCACTTAGATTTCTTCCTTTACTTACTACTACCAGACAACTAGAACACAAGCCCACGCGCACAGTTTATACTTCTGGAAGCAATGCAATAAGAATGACTGAGATTTCAACTGTATCCACAAGGCTGGCATCTTATGTCTATTGCTGCAAGAGTCACCTATGGTTTTCTAAATTTTGAATGTCACTGCATAAAGGTCCATCTTACTAACACTTAACACTTCTCTACTAACAGACTGTGATCATAGTTGTAAGGCATGTGTAAAGTGTAAGCCATCTCAATTCTGACTTCTTCAGACTCAATACATTATCTTAGTTGCATCTGAAGGCCCATATGAAAAAGAGAAAAGCAGCAGCCTTGCTATGACTCATTGGGAAAAGCTGGGCACATATTTTACTGCCAGAGTTCCATGTGTTTTCCTTACAAATGCAAAGCACCCAGGTAAACTGTTCATAGTGGAGGGACTCTGCTTGAAAGGCTATAAAAAACTTCTTGCTTTGGTACTTTCAAGACAGCTGCACAAAGAACATCTTGATTAGAACTCTCCCAGTATGAAAACAGAAACTGAAACAAAGCCAAAAGAAGCTTTAAATTTTGGTAGAATTCAGTTACTGGCTAGTAATTACACTGTTTGGATGCCAGCAAAGAAGAAATCTGGAAAATTAGAAAAATCAGCCAAAAAAGGAGCCAAACAGCTCTGGCTGAGAAGAATCTTGCAGATGATCAGCAAAAAGCAGTGTTTCAGCTGTGGTAAAGGAGATGTCTTGTAGTAATTTAGAGAAAAAAATCACAAAAGGTCAAAATAAGCAAAACAGTGAAGAAATACATAAAATCAAATAACACAATACTGGAAAAACAGAAGAAGCTTTAACCAGCTATTCAGTTAACTGATAAAACTGCAAAAATTAGAGCTTGAAATGAGGGTGGCTGAGCTTGAGGCTTCTCAAGAAGAGGTGTTTTTAAAGGTTTACCATCAAAATGTCGATTGAGCTTCACCTCGTTGAGTTGAATCTCATCGTGGACTTCACTACACTAAATTTGTAATGCTAAACTGTCCAAATGCCGAAAAAAAAACCGAACGTTGACATTTCTGACTGCCCCACACCTAAAATCAATTGCTAACATGGGTCAAGAAGTGGGAGAGATTTTACCATTCAGAATATCGGTGTTTGACATTTTCAGCATTCGGAATTTGGACTTTTCTTAAGTGGGCTCGATGATGGTAAACCATCTTTAAACAGTATTTTTTAAATAGTATATTTAGAATACAAAGCAAACACAGAAACCTGAGATTTTCTGTTGCATCAGAGGCACAGCAGTTAAGGTGTTTACCTCAAATACACAAGGTACAGGGTGAGAATATCACCTTCAAAGAGAAATGGGATAGGCTTAAAATGGCCTGCAAGGGCAGCTAGCCTAGTACTTACCTATGAGCCTTTAATAAACCGGAAAGGAAAGACTGCATTAACTTTATGAAAGTGCAAACAAGCAACTAGACAGGTATTCAGAGCAGGATATATTAAATGAGAGGGCAAATCATGTATATGCTCCAAATCTTGAAAAAGTAACAAAGAGCTATATCAGCAGAGATGCAATCATACCAGCAGAAGTTTCTCCTGACAAAACTGAGGCAGAAGGTAAAGTATTACATGTTGGGTACAACACTTTTTGTGGAAATGATCATTCACTGTAAATCAGTTAGAAGAGAATTGTATCACAGCAATCACAGAAAGCCAATTGCAAGTGTGACATTCAAACTTGCATCCAACAATTTCAGAAAATTGTCTGGGAAGAACAAAGACATTTTTGGAAGCAGAACAGAATGAGCATGAAATAAAAAAAGTTTATCCAACAGAGTGAGCCAGCAAAGCAGAAGGGGACTCTGCTTCTGATCTTCTGACAAAACAAAGCCCAAAAACAAAGGTTGCCAGCAAAACCTTTTCAATTGTTCCAAAGAAAAATGAGAGAGAGAAAAAACGCACAGGAGCTGACAATGAGTTGGGGTACCTTGGACTTGAACCAGAGACTGTTGTTGGGGCGATACAGATAATTAAAGAAGGCAAGCAACATTGTAAAATTAGTGAATAAATGTAGACTGCATAGCATTAATCACAATGGACATAGGAATAGATATGTGGAATACAGCTTTGAAAGAAAAAGACGACTGAAATTTGATATGACTATGTTAATCTAGTGGGTGAACTATAAAGCATACACCCTACTTTATGTTGTTAACGATTAGAAAGACACTGAAGTAACCAAGTAAAATAGATTTGTTTTTATTGATACTTATATAAAAATTCCACTTTGTAAATTGCATACTGTATTGTAAAGCAGTTTTATGTAGTGTGCAGTCAGTGGTACTTTAAATGGAAGATGGGTGTCACTCGTTCATCTCTAATACATAAAACAAGAAGGCATGCATTACTATAGACACTGGAAACAAAACGCAATGTTCATGTCCAAGTTGCTTCACATCTGCTACAGGGTTTAGAGATTCGACCATATCTCGTGACAACAGTTTGGACTAGATTTAGCAACAGGGACAGTCTCTGGTGCACAACTCATATCAGGAACATCTGGATTAGTCATAGGAACAGGAATGTCCTCTGGAATAAAAACACCAGACAACTCACTCTGAGATGAAGTCTCTTTCTCACAGGCTATTTGCTGCTGTATAGGTTCGGATACCAGTCTCAAATGCTTCCGATTCTGGCTAAAAGTTGCTCCTTCTGATTCTATAATGTACGATCTTTGCTCCAGACCAATATTCTTTATGACACCAATCCGATCATAACCTTTGGATGTCTGCATCCTTGCCACTTCTCCCTCTCGTAATGGACTGAGCGGTCTGCTGGGTCTTATAGTAGGGCTTCTGGGATAGGCGTTTCTTCAACAGATTGGCTTTCACTGATCTGTTGCTTTTGACGCATGGAACCAACAACTTACTACTGATTGATAATGTGGTTCTGGTTTGTCTCGACAGAAGTCTCTGAGCAGGTGAACCAAGATGTTTATCACGAGGAACATTTCTGAGATTCAAGAAAACATCACTATTATCTCATTTAGACTTCTCAAGTAACTGCTTTGCACTTTGCACTGCGTGTTCTGCCAAACAATTTGACTGCGGGTATTCTGGACTACTTGCAACATGAGTAAAGTTCCATTCTTCAGCAAATCATTTGAACAGTTGGCTTGTAAACTGCGTACCATCATCAGAAATAACTTGTGTGGACTTCCATGAACAGCAAAATGACGCTTCATCTTAGTAATGACAGTACTAGATGCTAGGTTAGAAAGCAAGTCAATCTCGAACCAACTGGAGTAAGAGTCTATCACCAAATAATGTTGACCATTCCACTCGAAGATATCAGTGGCTACTGTCGACCAAGATAGTTCCAGAATCTGGTAAAGCTGAAGTGGTTCTTTGTTGATGAGGCTTAGTACTATTACACACTGAACATGTTAAAAGTGTGCTGTCAATGTCTTGTGACATAGAAGGCCAAAATACTAGTTCTCGCATCCTTTTTTGGGTAGATTCAGTTCCTGGGTGACCACGACACAGAATACTAATGCACTCAGGTTGCAAGGGCTTTGGAACAATTACTTTTGGACCTTTCATTATGATACCTTTGACAGGCAAAATCTCTGTATGGAAAAAAAGGTTGCACTTCTTGAGGTAAACTAGATTGCTTTGACGGCCATCCTTGATTGATACAGTGGTTCAGCCTCTGTAAAACTGGATCTGTGGTTGAGAGATCTCTCAGCTCATCAAGACGTGTGGAAGAAAAATTTTTCACTTTCATAACTTCAAAATCATCAATCGGGAACCTTCACTGTCATTCTGTTCAGTAGTATTTCTGGGTGATATGGATAATGTTATAAGCAAGATGGACAAGACTGAAATTGTACTTTTGCAATCTCAGCATCATACTTTCCAGTATGGCTCAAGCTGAATGCATAGGCTCTTGCATAATTGTGGCCAACAGTTGTTGGGTCTATTTTGATGTGGATAGGTCTACCATGAACATAATACAAAAAGAAAAATGCCAGCCCAAAGTGGTGTGCATAAAACAAATTTAATGTGACATATACAGACCGGTTTCGGCTAAAATTACCAATGTTCATGTCCAAGTTGCTTCACATCTGCTACAGGGTAGTGTGCATTGTTAATTACCAGTAACAAAAACTTCCACAAATAGCCACATTCCATACACAATAGTAAATTGGTAAGCCCAGATGATTGGTCATAATTGCTCATTAAGCCCAGGGGGGAATAATCCCCTCAATTTATTAATCCACTTTCTTTTTCATGTTTAATAAATTGTGCTAGCCAGCTTTGTTATTTTTCTTGCCAGTGACTATCAATAATAGTAAACCTAAAATTGGCTGTAGAATGATTGAAAACATGCTTGTAAAGGGCACTAGTTGCCTTTTTATTTTTAATATCACTCATATGTTCACCGATGCGAAGTTTCACTGGTCTCGAAGTCTGTCCTACGTAAAACTCAGAACATGAGCAGGTGGCCAGGTAAACCAACCATTCACTAGAGCAATTGGCAAAAATGTTAATATCATAGACCTGTCCAGTATTCCTGCTAAACTCTCTAGTCTTATCCATACGTGTACAGTGAGTACAGTGCCCAAATGGAAAACACCCAACCAGTGGGTCCCCCACGAGTGTCGTTTGAAATTGTGGCTGAACCTCCATAGACCCAGTCTTATAATGAGCAAAAAAAGAACCCAGTGTTCTGCCTCTCCTAAAACCAAAGGGACATCTTTCTGGTAGCAAGTTAGCAAGTCTAACATCCACCAACAGAATATTCCAGTTCCGCTGGATAACTTGTAGCAGGTTAGGAGTGTTGCGCCCATAAGTGGTAATAAATCTGATACTGGAATCCTGAGAAGTAGTTTTATCCTTATATCGCAACAGATCCTCTCTATCCAATGCAGATACCTCCTTACAGGCTATGGTAATTGTACCAGAATTGTACCCCCTGGCCTTGAATCTACCCACCAGGTCACGCCTCTGATGCTCATAAGTCTCAGAATCCGAACAGATACGTTTAATTCTCATAAATTGGGATTTAGGTATGTTGCGATTAATACGGAGAGGGTGATGGCTAGGGGGAGGGTGATGGCTAGAAGCATGCAACAAAGCATTATATTCCAGGAATTTTCGATACACCAGTGTATCCAATGTATGATCAGATTTTCTGCTGACCAGGACATCCAAAAAGGTTATCTGGTTCAGATCAAAGTTGCATGTAAAATGAATGCCCCATTTATTACTATTAATGTAATCCAAAAATTCATTAAGAAACGCAACATCAGCTCTCCATACTAACCAGCAATCGTCCAAATAATGACGCCAGATGTCAATCTCAAGCAAATACAGATGATGAAGGGGATCATAAATCAATTGTTCTTCCAAATATGCCATGAAAAGATCAGCATATATGGGGGGTAAAAAATGCCTCCATGGCAGTACCCTGCATCTGTAGATAACTGCCCCGATAATAAAAAACATTTTTGGTTAGTACGTGCTCAGGGACAGGAAGATGCACAAATTTAACCGTGATCTAGCTGACTATGATAGGGGGAGACCATATGGACCCCATAAAATTGTGAAATTTTCTAAGACTGGTCCCAAACCAACAAGAGGAAAAGGCCTAGGTCAATCCTGAAGAAGAATGTGTCTTCCTACAGTAGCACTTTGGGGAAGGAAACATCCTCCATGACAGATTCTGAAACAGCACCTGTATTGTCTTCTCCCACACCAAAATGCAGTAATTTGGACACCCCTTTAGGGTTAGGATACACAGGGCAGGGCGGAAACATCACAAGAATAGCCGATGTGGCGACATTATTACAGATCATGACCAACAAGTAACTGAATATAACAATGTTCTTGACATCTCTTCACATGTTTTAACTCCTATCCATATTGAATTACTCAATAAAAGACTGAATTTCGTCCCTGCATTTTTTGTTCCAGAGAGTGCATTTGCTGATGATGTGAACAGTTTTTGTCGTATTCAATTTGAAATTGTTTTTTGACCAGGATAACCATGGGTCTGGTGATTCATCTTTTCATTTTCATAGGTCTAATTTCATGCCACTGATGAACCCCACTGTTCATCTTTTTTTTCCACAGGGTTCTCAAAGATTTACATCTTCACTATTCTGACATGGTTACTAAGTCCCATAATCTTTCTAAACCCCATCAGGAGGCCCTTATACAGCTCAAGTCTAACAACACATTTGTCATTACACAGGCTGACAAAGGAGGGGCTGTAGTGGTTATGGACTGGGCTAAGTATGATCAGGAAGCAGAGAGACAATTGGATAGCAAATAATACTATATGCGTATGCCCCTTGATCCTACTGGGGGTTTTAAAAAAACAGACTGATGCCTTTTTGAACCTGGCAGTAGAGGAAGGGATTATTACCACCTCTACGTCCAAACATTTGATGGTTAGTGATCCAAAACCACAGTACCTACATTTGTTACCCAAGGTCCATAAATCACTGCAGAGCCCTCAGGGTAGGCCTATAGTTTCAGGTAGGGGATCTCTCACTGTACCTATTTCGGTTTATTTAACTCAATATCTTCATCCATTACTCTGTTATGTCAGGGCTCGGATTCATGACACAACGGAGTTTCTGCAGATCCTTCAGGATACACAACTTGAACCGGGTTGGTTATGCACTCATGTGTCAGGCCTACATACAAATATTCCACACTTGGCTGGCCTGTTAGCTTTGGAACATTGGCTTACTACATCAGAACTCTACCCACCAGGTTTTAACACCTTTTTATTGGGATTAACTGAGCACGTACTAATCAAAAATGTTTTTTTATCATCAGGACAGTTATCTACAGATGCAGGGTACTGCCATGGGGGATTCTTTTGCCCCCATATATGCCAATCTTTTCATGGCATATTTGGAAGAATTGATTTATGATTCCCCCTTCATAATCTGTATTTGCCTGAGATTGACATCTGGCGTCATTATTTGGATGACTGCTGGTTAGTATGGAGAGCTGATGCTGCGTTTCTTAATGAATTTTTGGATTACATTAATAGTAATAAATGGGGCATTCATTTTACATGCAACTTTGATCTGAACCAGATAACCTTTTTGGATGTCCTGGTCAGCAGAAAATCTGATCATACATTGGATACACTGGTGTATCGAAAATTCCTGGAATATAACGCTTTGTTGCATGCTTCTAGCCATCACCCTTCCCCATATTAAATGCAACATACCTAAATCCCAATTTATGAGAATCAAATGTATCTGTTCGGATTCTGAGACTTATGAACATCACAGGCGTGACCTGGTGGGTAGATTCAAGGCCAGGGGGTACAATTCTGGTACAATTACCATAGCCTGTAAGGAGGTATCTGCATTGAATAGAGAGGATCTGTTGCGATATAAGGATAAAACTTCTTCTCAGGATTCCAATATCAGATTTATTACCACTTACGGGCGCAACACTCCTAACCTGCTACAAGTTATCCAACGGAACGGGAATATTCTGTTGAGGGTTGTTAGACTTGCTAACTTGCTACTAGAAATATGTCCCTTGGTTATAGGAGAGGCAGAACACTGGGTTCCTTTTTGCTCATTATAAGACTGGGTATATGGAGGTTCAGCCAATTTCAAACGGCACTCACGGGGGACTCGCTGGTTGGGTGTTTTCCATGTGGGTACTGTACATGTATGGATAAGACTAAAGAGTTTTCTAGCAGGAATACTGTCCAGGTCTATGATATTAACTTTTTTGCCAATTGCTCTAGTGAATGGTTGGTTTACTTGGCCACCTGCTCATGTTCTGCGTTTTATGTAGGACAGACTTAGAAACCAGTGAAACTTCGGATCAGTGAACATATGAGTGATATTAAAAATAAAAAGGCAACTAGTGCCCTTTACAAACATGTTTTGAATCATTATACAGCCAATTTCAGGTTTACTGTTACTGATTGGGTCACTGGCAAAAAAAACAACAAAGCTGGTTGGCACAATTTATTAAACATGAAAGAAAGTGGATTATTAAACTGGGGGGATTATTCCCCCTTGGGCTTAATGAGCAATTGTGACCAATCATCTGGGCTTACCAATTTACTATTGTGTATATAACATGTGGCTATTTGTGGACTTTTTTTTACACTGAGGAAGGCTTGGTAATTTTAGCCGAAACCGGTCTGTATGTGTCACATTAAATTTTGTTTTATGCACACCACTTTGGGCTGGTATTTTTCTTTTTGTATTTGGATTTCCCCTTTTTGGTGCTGTGCCCTTGCTATACCTGCTGAGTTTGGTTACTTCGTGAACCATAAACATAATCATGGAACTTCAAACATGCAAACACAATTGCCAAAAGCTCTTTCTCAATCTGGGCATACTGCTGTTCAGTTTGAGTAAGACTTCTCAATGCATAGGCAAACAGGATGATCCTCTTGTAGAATGACTGCACCAAGTCCAAATTTCAAAGCATCACTGGAAAGTGTAAATGTTTTGGGAACATCAAAATATCTGAGCATTGGTGGACTAGCAATTCTGTTTCAGGACATCAAATGCTCTTTGGTGTTGCTCTAACCAAGACCAGCATACATCTTTACGTGTCAGCTCTCTGCTGCTGAAAGTTAGCTCAAGTTTGGAATGAACGTGCCTAGGTAGTCGACCATGCCAAGAAAACGTTGCAGAGCTTGAACATGGTCTGGACTTGGCATTTCAAGAATGGCTGTTTGCTTTGATGGGTCTGGTCATAGGCCTGTATGCATAAATAAATGATCAACATAAGGAACTTCTTGTAGCCTGAACTTGCATTTCTGTGCATTGAGCTTAAGATTCACTTGACATGCCCTTTTTAGAACTTTTCTGAGGTTTCTGCCATGCTCTGTTTCATCATGACCTCCTACCAGTACATGTCTACTATAATAGCACAAGGATACCCAGAAAACATTTGCTCCATTGCGTGCTGAAAGACGTCACTTGCAGAATTAATCTCAAATGGCATTCTCAAAAATCTGTACCTGCCAAATGGAATACTGAATGCAGTGAGCGATGAGGATTTTTTATCAAGTTGAATTTGCCAAAATGAACTCTTCACATCCAAGACAGAAAAAATAGTGGCATCTGACATCAAGGCTGCGACTTCGACTGTGTGCATTGGACGATGAGGTCTTTTTAGTGGTTTGTTCAAATCTCATGGATCAATACATATTCTGAGGTCATCTGAGCTTTTCTTACGAGCTACCACCATGGAAGATACCCATTCAGTTGGAGTTTCCACTGGATAAATCACACCTTGTCGCACCATACTATCTAACTTGGCTTTGACTCTGTCCTGCATGGCTATAGGAACTTTATGTGCTGGCCTGATAACTGGACTGACCTCTGGGTCTAACTTCATGGAGTACACAACTGGAAGCTTGCCTAGTTTGTCTTTGAAGAGAGCAGCATAGGTCGAAAAAAAATGTGACAGGCAAAACAAGACATGGTGGACTTCCTTATTAAATGAAAGCAGTCCCATTTTCAAACGGTCTTTGAGCCCTAATAATGACTGCCATAATCCTGGCAACATAAAATAAATAATAGCTGGACTGCTTTCATTTTCAAACTGTCTTTGAGACCTAATAATGACTCCCCTAATCCTGACAACATAAAATTACAAGTAATAGCTGGACTGCTTTCATTTTCAAACTGTCTTTGAGCCCTAATGATGACTGCCCTAATCCTGGCAACATAAAATAAGTAATAGCTGGACTGCTTTCATTTTCAAACGGTCTTTCAGCCCTAATAATGACTGCCCTAATCCTGACAACATAAAATAACAAGTAACAGCTTCTTCCAGAAGAGTAAGATAGAAGCACTACTGAGTCTTCGGATTTCTTCATCTCCATAAGCAACAAGTTTCGCACACCTTGCCAAATCAAGCCTTTCATCTTTACATACTCTCACAAATGCTTCTGCAGACATAACATTGCACTTAGAACCTCTGTCAACTTTGAGCTCTGTGGATTTGCCATTTATCCGAACAATACAAAATACTTCATTCTTTGCCCTTAAATCTACTGCACTAACCATTTCATGAAGCAATGACACACCATCAACATAAAAAGTATTCTTGTCACAGTCTAAATGGTTAACTCGTTTTTTAAAATGTTCCCTTTTGATAAAAGAATGTGGGCCTTTTGATTTACAATATCTTTTGAAATTATTCCATTTATTACATTTGTGGCATTGTTGACCAAAACCTAAACATTTTTCCCTTTTAAATTCCTGACTTTCACCACAATTACGACAGTTGGCAATAAAACTTGGTTGGAGCCCATGCTTTAAGCTTGCTGACTCAGTCATGTGCTTCACTAAGACTGTGCGAACACTGGGATGTGCTAAAAACTTCTGGGGAGACCCCATAGCTGCCTTGTGCTTGGGCCTTTTTCTTTTAACCACGTGCTGCATACTATCAACATACGCTTTATCACTGTGCCTTCTGGAGCTGCTCTCATTTGTAAGCATATCGGTGTGCTTTTCTGAGAGCTCGTATATCTGACAAGTCTCAATGGCCTTATTCAAAGTTAAATCACTGTCATGAAGCAAAGTCTTTCGCACAGCATCATCTTTTATACCACACAGAAGTCTGTCCTCTATCAACTCATCCCTTAAGTCACCAAATCTGCATGTTTAGCTTTATTTCTCAGGTCAGTTATAAATGCTGCAAATGTTTCATCAGGCTTTTGATCCCTTGTGTGAAATAAGTGCTTTCCATTGTAGCATTTTGTCTGGGGGGTGCACATTTCTCTAAATGTATGTTTTAAGCACTCTGGGTCCCCTTCTCCAGCATAAATAGCAGGTGCATACACAAATGAATGTTCCCTTTCAATAGCTTCTGACCCAGCTAAATTAAGTAGAATAAATGCCTTTGGACGGTCATCTTTGTCAGAAAATGCAGCCTGTATGAAAATGTCATGCTCACTCTCCAGTTCTCAGCAATATTACTGTCAAACCCAAGTTCACTGGGTTTTCAAAATCGGTCTGCCATGCCCACAAAGTATGCACAAACAAAATGGCCCTTGTAATTATGTACAAACAAACTGTGCTGTGAGCTTGTAACAACATCCAAATGCACAATAAACTCTTCGAAATACTTCACTTTGCGAAATATGCTTTGTAATGGCTGTACTTTGCAAAATAACTTGACTGTAACACTGCACAAACATGGAAATACGTTATACACCTCTGATAACTCGGATATCTTTGCTTCATACGAAAATACACATGCTTTGTGAAAATGCAGTTGTTTCCCCTTATTTAATTCGTTTTATGCAATTCTATTTCATTTTCCATAGTAATTTGAATATTTTTATCAATATCTTACATATCAGTGAATGTTATTTAGAGCATTCTGTATGCCTCATTTCAAATAGTGCTGAGCATGTTTAATACCTGAAATTCATTTCTGACCTGTTTTTACAAAGTATGCACATTTTTTGGAATTTTCCACTGCTGTATATTCCACCAGCATCTGGATAAGTGCCTTAAATCATTTTTGCCAAGCTGTTTTAAACTTTATGCCCTTTTAGATATGCTGCTTCTGACAGCATCTCACTTGTTCGTCTCTAATACATATAACATGGCAGCCTGGGGTTTTGTTAAGATGCTTTAATGCATACAAACACACCAGGATGGATAGTAGCATCATTAAACATGAATTAACTAGTTAGCAAACAGAGTTTACATATATACATACTTGCATCTCAACAGCTAACTAAAAAATGACAGTCAGGCTCACGTGCTCAGTATTTATACTCTATTGCAAGCCCTTGGATAGCTTCTTAAAGGTACATATACACACATATTGTTCTACAATGGGGAAGCCTGATCAGTTACTGCTGCATATGTTAAAGATATTTAAAGTACAGAAGCACTTTTTCTTAGTTGTAATGTATTCAGGATTTACAATGTAACAAGTTAAGAAAGGCTGGAAAAAAGCAAGTCAATATAACATTGTGAATTTGGGCTGTTCGGGAAATGTAAAAGTTTATTGATTATGGTATAGGTGAAATTAAAATAATCTCTCTGTTTTTTTACACAGAGGTTATCTACATTAATGTTCTTGGTTAAGCTACAGACATTATTAAGCAAGCAAATAGGCTTGAAAAGTACAATAAAATGATGAAAAGCATGGAAAATTGCAGTTTCTTGTATTTGCAAAGTCATAGTTATTTTTCCATTAGCAAAGGGCTTTCCTGTGGGAGATGAGAAATCTACAGGTGCAAGCAAATAATGACAGGTTTGAAAAGTGTGCTTGGAGTAAAATTTACAATTATTTCATGCATATACAAATATATCAGCTGTTTTTCCATTACCAACTGCTTTTACTTGGAAACCAAAAGTATGTAGGCACAAGCAATTAATCATTAGAGATCTGAACACATTCTTCTGAGTGAAATGTACATGCTACAGTGCAACAGGTACACTGGAAAGTAGGTCAGTGAAAAAATAAGTTTGAAACTGTGGGAAGTGAACAAGTTATGCAAATAGTTAACCCGCAGCAGCCTTCGTACTTTAATGCATTTAATATAACCGTGCACAAGTTAAATTGTTCATTTAAAGGTCTCCTCTGCATTTTTTCTTAGGGGTAAAGGTTAATGTTCTCTGAAAGCAGGCATGTTGCTTTTCACATTAGGGAGGAAAACATAGATATGAAAAGAATATACTTCTATCTGGAGGGGTAAACTTTTCTGAAAATGTACACGAGTTTTGTGTGTTTGTTGTAAGTTAAAAAAGATGGGGATGTTCTGAAAATCTATTTAGTTTTATATGCTTGTTTTCACTGAAGAAAAGACTTAAAAATGGGCATAGTTTAAAATGGAGATGAGAAGTAGCAACTACATAAGATATCTGCTTGTTGAACATCAGTGTTCATGAAAGCAAAACAACTGTAATGTATAACAGAGAGGAGTAGCAGCTTTCTATTATAATGGCTTCTCTGGCCACATTATCATGTCATAGAACGGTAAACATCGTAAACATTTCATACATAACTTCTAACATTGAATATGTGACATTATAAGACACCAATACCTCAAACAAGAATTTATCTTCCCTCAATACCAATCATATTTCAACGTCCACACTTATAGCCATAGCACCACTCCCACACTCAAAATTCCAAACACAAGCTCATCAGCCCCACTCACACAATCCCACCCCCACTCCCTCTTAGCTATCTTCCACTTTATAACTAGCTTGACTAATCCCATAGCCACTCAACTCTCTAGTCCACTACAATTTCCCCAATACCTCAACACGCAATCACGATTATGCCTCTGAAACCCACCTCCTTTGTACTCCTTCCTCTTCATCTCTTCTTAACCTACCCTTCACCTTCTCACCAGTCCTTCAAATTCTAATCACGCTCCCTCCTTTCATATAACTTCTACATACGCCACATGTGTTAAACACCCCACAACCACTATATCCCCTCATCTCCATTTCTTCAATAGCAACCTCCTATTCCCTTACAAACTCATTCGTGTTCAATGGTGTTCACTGTCTCTCATCCCCAATCACTAACAACACTACTATAACACAACACCAAACTCTTAAGCAGGACACTAAGCACTCTAAATTCCTCTTTTCTCATATTCATCAACTTATTACCAACCTTCTCCCATGGTGACATTCATCTAAACACTGGTCCCTCTCCCTCTCTTCATTCAAATACATCCCTTTCCACTCCACCCTCATTCTGCAAATCCCTCCTTTTCACTACATTGAATGCTCGAAGCTTATGTAACAAGATTCCAAACTTACAAACCTGGCTCCAACATAACCACCCAGATATCCTAGCCATTACTGAAACCTGGTTAAAGCCACACATAAAAGATCCTGAAATCACCCCCCCCCCCCCCAAGTACAATATAATTAGAAATGACAGGACCCTCAACAAAGGTGGTGGAGTAGCTCTTCTCTACTCCTTCTACCTTACAGTCATTCACCACACCAAACCCACACCCCAATTCACCAATGCCGAGCTAACCCTGGTCCTCCTCCAGATGAATAGAAACAAACACATGTATAGCCGCTCTATACATTCCCCCAGGAGACGATATCCCCATTCTTGAGGATATCCTTTCCTAGTTCTCATCTAACATTACAAACGAGACCATAATCCTCAGTGACGTTAATATTAACTGGACTGATATTCAATCTCCTACTTCTCCACACAACAAACTTATACAAATTCTCACAATTAATAAACCCTACTACCAGGCCCTCGAAACACTTCTCCTCTGGTACTACTCGACTGGATTTTTGTTTCCCATCCCCAATACATCTCTGGCAGTGGTATCCTACCTGCCACTCTCAGCAATAATCTTCCCTCTTTCACTCATCGGCTTCCCTCCTCCTTATATCTCACACTTATCAACTCCCACTCTCTCAAAAACTTCAACCCTGAAACCTTCTCCAGCTCTCTAAAACACACAAACTGGAGTCCTCTAAAAACCCTCTCTCTAGATAATGCACTAGCCTACTTTAATACTACATTCTTAGCCTTTTAAATATCCTTGCCCCCTCCAGAGCCAAAAGAATTAAAAGTAAACTGTCCCATGGTTAAGCAAAGAAACTATAACCAATATGCATCTCCATGGCAAAGCCTGAAAACATTACCAGAAAAATAAAACCAATACCACCCTGACTGAATATAAGCTACTACATAAAGTAAAAAAAAAACTTGTTGCATCCAACTGCAAATCTTACTTCTCCACCTTTCAAAATAACCACAAGACCAACCCCAAACAATTCTGGAATGGCATCTCCACCCTGCTCAACCCTGGCAAAAGAGACAACCCCTGTCCTGACCCAAATGTCCCAGACCTCTCCTCAGCCATCCAACTGAACTCCTTCTTTATTGATTCTAGAACCAAACTAACTACTTCCTTCTCCAACAAAGTTTCACTTCCACCTCCTCCTCCTATCTCTCCCTCCCCTAACACTACCACCTCCCAGCCCCCTTCCTTCACTATCAAACCCATTACTATTTACACAATAAAAAAACTCCTTCAGAAACTGAATCCATGCTCAAAAGCCCCTGATGACCTTCCTTCCTACTTCCTCAAAGTTGCTGCTGATGCCATCGCCTTTCCCATCTCCATTCTAAAAAAAACTCTTCAATCCAAGAAAACAATGTACCCCTACTCTGGAAAAAGGCCTATATCATTTCCCTTCACAAGAGGTAACAACATTCCCAATTTCCGGCCAATCGCTATCTTGCCCCTATCCCAAAAGTTCTAGAAGTGTATCCACCTTCAACTTCTATCCTACCTCACAGACAACCACCAACCCCCACACAACATGGTTTTACACCTGGCCACAGTACCACAACCGCTCTCCTCTCCTTCCTCGAAACCATCAACAAAGCCCGGGATTCTGGCTGTCTAGTGTTCACCCTGCTTCTGGACTTATCCAAGGCCTTTGACACCATCTCCCATAACCTTCTCCTATCTAAACTCCCTAATCTAAACCTATCCCACTCTTCTGTCAACTGGTTTTTGAGTTACTTCTCTAACAGACAAAAAGCTGTCAAATTGAAAAAAAGCCACCTCCTGCCTCCTTAATACACCTACAGGCATACCACAGGTTTCCATATTGGGTCCCCTGCTGTTCAACATTTTCATAAATGACTTACACCAAAACATTCCTAGTGCTAAACTGATTCAATACGCAGATGACTCTACAATCATCTGCTCTGCCACTTCCACCTCCACTTTCTTAAAACTAACTCAGGATGCTTTCTCTTATAAGGAACATTGGATAATAGACAACCACCTACCACTCAACGCATCAAAAACTAAAATTATGTTATTTTCCCCTTCAAAAGTACATTATAGACAAGAACTCATTCTCCATTACTAGTTAAAACAATACCGCTCTCGAGGTAGCCTCTCATGTAAAGCTTCCAGGAGTCCTTATTGATGAACAGTTAAAATTCCCTGCCACCTCTTATTCGTGCTACAGACAACCACTCTACCTTTAAGACCCTGCTTCATTCCCACCTCAGAACCCTCTGGGAATGTTCTTGCTCTCATCCCACATGACTCTCCTCTTTTTTCACCATTTCTCACACTCCTTTACTTCTCTGTTCATCACACTGAGCTTCTCTGACTACCACCATATTCATTCTTCTCATTTACTCCTACTCTTGCTCTACTTTTTTTTCTTACTGTCCCACGCTTCTTACATTAAACAATTAACACTTCTTATCCCTCTATCCTACTTTATCCTACTTTAACTCTGCTAAGATTTCATGTAAAACTGTAATGTCAACCCCCTGTGTTATTTCACATTTTAACAAATCTAACAGGAATATGCACCAATGTATTGTTCTTATTTTAATTGGCATATGTATGTGTGAGCGCATGTGTAATTTTACCTTTTGCTTTTCTGACCGTATTTTCACTGCAATCGTGGCTTGTTTGTCATGTTGTGTAATACAATCATTCTTCAATAGTATTACATAAATGTAAATGCATTATCTTCATATTATATTGTTGTTCATGGAGCTTTTCTCCCCAGGACTCTATTGAAAATGGGCTCTTCTTGGCCCAGTGGGCTATCCCGGTAAACGAACTGTAAAATAAAAATAAAATAAATAAATAAACGTGAATGCCCTTACAGGTATAAAGGATAAGCAGAGAGCACTTAATTATATGAAGTGCAGGGTGTGAATGCCAGTTTTGCAGAAGACACACTTGGGATAGAAATGAGCATGTGAATTTGCCAAAAAGGATTTCAGGGTGGACATTCAGCAGAATACCAGGGACAAAGGTAAAGGGCAATACTATTACTAGTTGCTAGAGGGACTCCAACAGTGATAGAAGAGGAACAAAGGACAGTAATGGTAGATTTGTGGTAGTAAGGGGTTACTGACAGAAAAGGATTACACTGTCATGTATTTATATTCCACCTAAAACTATTAACTCTGTTATATTTCTACTTCTCCTGTTTCCCATTCCATAGCTACTTCTCTTGCTACCTCTAACAAATATTTATTTCACTCTTCCCCTTCTTTTCCTCCTCCTTATCCACTGTTTGAATGTTCCAATTTGCCTTTTGCTTTATGGCTGAGTATTAAACTCTTGCACGTATAATACATGAACTCATTTCAATGCTATACGATACTGTATTGATCTTGTTTTATGAAAGTATATATGTATTATTCTTCTCCATTTCATACGCATTAATATTTTTATTAATCTATGTATTTACCATGTATTGTAATATGATGTCAGTTTTTCACCTATGTATGTGCACTTTCTGTTCTTGTATTTGTAGAACTTTTCTCACCGGGCCTCCACTGAAAATGGATAAAATTATCCAGTCAAACTTTCACGGTAAACTAGTATCAATTAATAAATAAATTTAAAAGAATTTTGGATGAAATAACCTTTCAGAAGGGAACGTTATCAACAGGGACTGGAGCCTTATTTGCCATGGTGAGCATTTATCAGGGGGACCTAGAAGGGAAAATATAACAAGAGAGGGTTGATTTCTGAAGATATGTATGAGAACATTTGCTATGGAATATGTGAATTGAATTGTACACACATAGACAGAATTTATATACTATTCCCCAAGGTATAGTGACTTGGCTAGACTGGATAAAATATATTTCACAGGAACATATGAATTCAACTGAAAGCTTTGACAAACATCCAATAACTATTTCAGATCATGCAACAATAAAAACTAACCTAAAGATGCATAGCACTGAAGTGAAAATGAGATGCTGACATTTTCCTACTTATTTGTTTAAAAAGACAGGAATTTATGGAATGAGTAGTGGAAAATGAACAGAAAGTTATTACAGAATACAGAAATTTCTTCTGAAGGTATATCTAGTGAGCAGAACAAAATGAAAATGGCAGAAATAACAGAGAAAGAGCTATGGGAAAAAAGAAACTGACAGCATTTACAGGAGCTGACAAAGGTTAAAGCACTGCAGAATAAGGGGAATCCCTCAGAAAAAGAAAAGGCACAATTGCAGAATACTAATGGAAAATCAGGGAATAGTGGACAATAAACATGAGTTTAGAAAGGCTGCTGATGCTCCTCTATTTCTGATAATTCCAGAGCACAAAACGCTTACAGCTCAATGACTTGGGCAACAGAAGAGAGAGGTATCAACAAACCTAGGGGAGCCTACAACTAGGAACCACCAGACATCCTATAAAGATATTGAGAGATTTCAGAAATTTTTTGAAAAATGGTATAAAGCAGAGGAATGTAGAAACCATCAAATGACAAGTGGAAATTTTAAAGGAAGATGTAATTATGCCAAGGTTAGAGGAAGATGAGGTTTAACAATTAACAGCTGAAATAGGAAGAGATGAGATAAAAACAGTGACATATAATCAATCAACAAGGATGTCTTCAGGAACAGATGGTTATTCCTTCTGAAATCTGGAAGGTAGGTGGGAAGAAGGTAATAAAGATCTGTGAGGTTTTGTTTAACATGTAGAGAGAGGGAGTACCAGCATTTTAGAAAAAGAGGTGGTGGCTGTATTACCCAAACAGGGTAAAGACCCTTCAGATACAGCTTCACATAGACCAATTTCAATTTTAAACCATGATTATAATGTGCCTGTCTATATTAGCTAAGACAGTAGCAAAGGTATCGCCAAATATGATAGATACGAAACAATGTGGTTGGGTGGCAGGGAAGCAAACATTTGACATTAACAGAACAACAATGATCCAGAGAGAAGCAGAATTTAAGAAAATGCAGCTATTGTTGGTGGCTTCTGATGCAGAAAAAACATACGATACAGTTAGCTGGGATTTTATGAGTATTGCAGTGGAAGCATTTGCATTCCATTATAGAATAATGTGGTTAATTGGGAGCATATATAAAGGGTCAGAGGCAAAAATTAGGATGGAAAGGTTACTCTCCAACAAGCTGTGTTTGAACAGAGGAATCTGGCAGGAGGGTCCTCTTTCCACTTTATTTGCCTTATATTTAGTACCACACTGGCAAAGAAAATAAGGGACTCTCAAATTCAAGTATATAAATGGTTTGGTAATCAATAAGTTTCTTTGTTTGCAAATGGTACTATTTTCTACTCGATACAGCCAAAAATGGACATTTTGAGAGTGTTTCATGTGTTTTCAGGATATAAAATAAAGATAAAGCAAAGGCTGTGGAAATAAACTGTGTACTCACACATGAATTGGTTCAGAAATACCCGTATTTATGGGGACATAAGATGAAGTATTCAGATGTATGGATTAAAATGGATTCTGTTAGGGCAGGTAAGGATATGAATGAAGAGACTAAACAAAAGATACTAAAAAATTGAGAAACTGGACACTTGTGATTATGGATAAGGATAGAAAGATACAAAATGTTTTTAGTCCATTTAGGTGTATATACAGGTCAGATATATTTTCTTATCACCAAGAGAAGCTATACACAATAATTAATAAAAACAGTTGGAGATTTATTCAGAAAAAGCAAGGGGTAGGAGTTAAATGGGATAAAATGATTCCTCTCCTTAGAAACAGGTGGTTTAGAATTACCTGATTTGAGGGGACACTTTAGAGGCATGTAGTTAAGACTCTTTCTACATAACGTACGCTAAAGATCATAAATAAATGTTGAAAGAGATGATGACAAAATCAAAGGAGTGTGAGAAATAAGGAGAAAGTAGGATTTTGGATGTAGTTCCTTAAGAGGAATAACAACCACATACAGAATATTATACTTATACAAAAAGCAAGAAGCATTGTAAGAACGAAGTCAACACAGGAATAGAGAAAGGAGATTTTACCAATAGGGATGACTACAAGCAGGCAGGGGTACAGATAATTGTTAAGAGGGAGCTGGAGTTTAATGGACATTAACAAAGAAGCCAATGTACGGAGAGCAAATAACTAGAGAAGGAAAGGTAGAGTGGGATGAGGCCAACCAGAAGTTTGGACTGCAGGTTAGAGACTACCTTCCCTAACACAGATTGATAAGACTACAGGCAAACAAAAAGGATAACAGAAAGGTGAAAGACCAATTGAGGCAAGAACAGAAGCTGTTGTTAAAAATGGAAAATTAGTAGGGCATATAAAATATCGAATGACAACTATAAGAATCAATCAGATGAAGCCAAAAAAGATTGTAAGAGAAAATGGAAAGGAAATGTACACCTGAACAATGAAGGAGACTTTTGTATGGCGCCAAAGTATGCAACAAAGTCCAGAACATTTAGGATTTTTGCATGAAGTTTTTGCTTTTATACCCCTAGAAAACTTCATAGAATTTTTTCTCACGGTGATAGCAAATGCTGATAGTGTGATGGGAAAAAAGACAGGTAACCGGGAACATAGTTTTTTGGGAATGTAATGAGTTGGCAGATTTTAAAAATTAACTACAGAATAATTTGTCAAAAATGCTGAGGAAGCAAACTGATGTAACTAAGGAAAATCATTCTTTTGAGTAAGAATGCATAATTGGTATTGCCTAGACATGGTAACACCTTACAAAGTTTAATGCTACTGGTTGCCAAAAAAGCAACTACTAGAAAATGGAAATCAAAATCTAAAACTACAACTGAAGAACTGGACATTGTAAGGAGATAAAAGAAAGTACAGTTGTGTACACTTACCATAAATGTAGATGTTCAAGTGTATTCACTGTTGCAGTCATCACATTTGGTTATCTGCTTACAGTAGCCCTCAGTAGGCCTGATTAACAAAGTCTTGGGTCCTGCGTCGGCTGCTGTCTCATCTTCCATGACGTCAGGTAGTCAGGGGTATAAAGCATGCAGCCGACGCCATTACATCAGTTTTTCTTGTTCCAGATGTCAGGTACCCCCATAATGGGAGGCAATTATATATACACAAGGTTACACCTCCAACAAAAAAGCAAATATACCAAAAAGCTTTAAACACAGAAGCAAAAATAGAGGTATAGCCAACAGAAGTCAGGGGGCTGGATGAAGGGTAACTAGGGCTGCAACAGTGAATACACTAACATTTACATTTATGGAAGTGTGCACAACTGTACTATGTTCTTCATGTTTCACTGTTGCAGTCATCACATTTGGGTAGATTCCCAAAGCTAAGGATGGGAGGAGGTAATTAGACAGCATTAGGACCAGCTACAAGGCCCTGCAAGACTGCTTTGGCAAAGCCAGCTCTGGATTTAGAGAAAATTGGCAAATGGTAATGCTTGGTGAAGGCATGTACAGAACTCCAGGTAGCAGCTTCAAGGGTGTCCCTGGTAGGGACACCTCTGAGAAAGACTGTAGAGGTAGATGCATCCCTGGTTGAATGTGGTCTAATCCCCTGTGGGGTAGGTTTTCAATGGTGCTTATAGCAGAAATTAATGCAGTGGCCTATCCATTTAGAAATGGTTTGCTTTGAAATGGCCTTCCCCCTCTGCCCCTGCAGCAAATGCAACCAGCAGTTGTTCAGACTTCCTGAGAGGTTTAGTCCTGTCCAAATAAAATCTAAGCTGTCTGCACATATCTACGGAGTACATAATTCGTTCCCCCTTGTTCTGTGGATTAGAAAAGAAGGTTAGCAAATGAATGGACTGATTAAGGGCCACGCTGGATACCACCTTGGGCATGAAGGAGGGATTGGTCCTGAGGAACACCCTGTTTGCATGAAAAATGATGAAAGGCTCCACTGCCATGAGGGCCTGTAATTCAGACACCCTTCTTCCTGAAGTGATGGCTAAAATGAAGGCTGTTTTCCAAGACAGGAATTTCAACTCTGCATTTGCAGCTGGCTCAAAAGGAGGTAGAGTGAGTTTTTCCAATACAAAGTTAAGGTCCCAGGCTGGAGTAGGGGCTCTCCTGGGTGGTCTTAAGTTTTTGGCCCCTCTGAGGAACTGTTTCAGCAGTGGATGAGAGAAGAGGGGTGGGCCTGTGTTGTAATGAGCTGAAATGGCTGAGGCATGAATTTTGATGGAGGAAAAGGAAAGGCCCTTGTGCAGCATCTCAGTTAAGTATTGAAGAATCTGAGGTAAATAGGGCATTGCAGTGTTCATCCCCTGAGTTTGGCTCCAGCAGCAGAAGTTTTTCCATTTTTCAGCATAGGATTTTCTAGTACTAGGCCTCCTTGCCTCCAGAATGACATCCAACACTTGCTTACTGAGGGATGGTAACGGAGGGATTAGGTAAGTAGCCAGGCTGCCAGGTTCAGAGTTTGAAGCTGTGGGTGCAGAATCTGGCCCTCCTGCTGGGTCAGCAGGGCAGGTGACTGGGGCAGGTGCCATGGTGCCAGTAGTGACCCACTACGCAGAAGGGGGTACCAGTGTTGGCGTGGCCAGTCTGGTGCAATCAGTATCATCCTTGGTTTGTCTTGTTTGATCTTTAGTAGTACCTTGGAGAGGAGAGGCAGAGGTGGAAAGGCATAAACTGATAGGTTTTTCCAGGTGAAGGACAGGGCATCCACTTTCCAAGCTTGTTTGTGGGGAGTCCTTGTGCAGAATTTTTCCAATTGGTAGTTCTGGGGGGAGGCAAAAAGGTCTATATCTGGGCTCCCCCATTTGTTTCTCAACACGTTGAACATCTTTGGTTCCAGTATCCACTCGTGTGGGTCCATGAAGTTTCTGCTTAGGTCGTCTGCCAGTGTTTTTAGCTTTCCTGACAGGAACTGAGCCTGTAGGTGCACTTGGTAGCTCAAGGCTGTGTTCCACAGAACCATGGCTAGTCTGCAGAGAGGGTATGAATGAGTTCCCCCCTGCTTGTTTATGTACCACATAACAGTGGTGTTGTCTGTCTTTACCATTAATTGTCCTGGAAGCATGTGGTTCTTGAAGGCTGTCAGAGCATTCTGTACAGCTAAGCACTGGAAAGCTGCAAACCACAAACCAAAGAAAAATAGGCACTGAATGCAGTCAAGAACACGAGTCCAACTGACTACTACAAAAATTTAATAAGTAAATTGAAGCGCTTTTTGTTTGCTTCCTTAAACAAACTTCCTCAGAAAAAAACAGTTTTAAAAATCTTTGAGCATCTTTACACACATTTAAATAATCACAGTTAAAGCCATCTAAATCAATCACCGCTTACATCAGTTTTTCTTGCCCCAGATGTCAGGTGCCCCCCTAATGGGAAGCAATTAAATATAAAAGTACAAAGATATACTTCCAACAAAAAAGCAAATACACCAAAAAGGCTTTTAAACATAGTAAAGGAAAGTAGAGTATAGTCAAAAGAATTTAGGGGGCTGGAGGGAGGGTAAGCAGGACTGCAACAGTGAATACACTCGAACATCTACATTTATGGTAAGTGTACACAACTGTACTATGCTCTTCGTGTTTCACTGTTGCAGTCATTACATTTGGGTAGATTCCCAAAGCAATGGTCGGGAGGAGGAATTTAGATAGCATTAGGGCCAGCTATAATGCCCTGCAAGACTGCAGTGGCAAAGCCAGCTCTGGATTTAGAGAAAATTGGCAAATGATAATGCTTGGTGAAAGTATGTACAGAACTCCAGGTATCAGCTTCTAGGATGTCATTGGTAGGGACGTCTCTAAGAAAAGCTGTAGAGGTAGATGCAGCCCTGGTGGAGTGAGGTCCGATCCCCTGCGGGATAGGTTTTCCATGGTACTTATAGCAGAAATGAATGCAATGGCTTATCCATTTAGAAATAGTTTGCTTTGAAATAGCCTTCCCCTCTGCCCCTGCAGCAAATGCCACCAGCAGTTGTTCAGATTTCCTTTGAAGTTTAGTCTTGTCTAAGTAGAGTAAGTTGTCTGTGCACATCTAAGGAATGCAGTATCTGTTCCCCTTTATTCTGTGGATTGGGAAAGAAGGGTGGCAAATGAATGCACTAATTAAGAACCACACTGGATACCACCTTACGCATGAAGAATGGATTGGTTCTGAGGGACACCCTGTCCGCATGAAAGATGATGAAAGGCTCCACTGCCATAAGGGCCTGTAATTCAGATACCCTTCTAGCTGAAGTGATTGCTAAAAGGAAAGCTGTTTTCCAAGAATGAAATTTTAAGTCTGCAGTAGCAGCTGCCTTGAAAGGAGGTAGAGTGAGTTTCTCCAAGACAAAGTTAAGGTCCCAGGTTGGGGTTGGAGCTCTCCTGGGTGGTCTCAAATTGTTGGCCCCTCTGAGGAACTGCTTTAGCAGTGGATGAGAGAAGAGGGGAGGTTCTGTGCTATAATGAGCTGAAATGGCTGAAGCGTGTACTTTAATGGAGGAAAAAGACAGGCCCTTGTGAAGCATCTCAGTTAAGTATTGTAAAATCGGAGGTAAACTGGGCGCTGCTGTGTTCATCCCTTGAGAGTGGTTCCAGGCACAGAATCCTTTCCATTTTTCTAGTACTAGGCCTCCTTGCCTCTAAAATGATATCCATCACAGGTCTGATGAGAGATGGTAAAGGAGACATTAAGTAATTAGCCAGGCTGCGAGGTTCAGTGTTAGAAGCTGAAGGTGCAGAATCTGGTTCTCCTGCTGAGACTGCAGGGAAGGAGTCTAAGGCAAGTGCCATGGAGATAACCATGACACACTGCGCAGGAGGGGGTACCAGTGTTGGTGCGGCCAGTCTGGAGCAATCAAAATCATCCTTGGTTTGTCCGGTTTGATTTTTGGTTGTACTTTGGAGAGCAGTGGCAGAAGGGGGAAGGCGTAGACGGATAGGTTTTTCCAGCTGAAGGACACAGCATCCACTTTCCAGGCTTGTTTGAGGGGAGTCCTTGTGCAAAATTTGTCCAATTGGTAGTTCTGGGGAGAGGCAAATAGGTCTATATCTGGGCTCCCCCATTTGCTTGTCAACATGTTGAAAATCCTTGGTTCCACTTTCCACTCATGTGGGTCCATGAGGTTTCTGCTTAGTCCGTCTGCCAGTGTATTTAATTTTGCTAGCAGGAATTGAGCTTGAAGGTGCACTTGGTAGCTCAAGGCTGTGTTCCACAATGCCATGGCTAGTCTGCAGAGGGAGTAAGATTGTGTACCCCTGCTTGTTTATGTACCACATAACAGTGGTGTTCGTCTGTTTTTACCATTAGTTGTCCTGGAAGAATGTGGTCCTTGAAGTCTGTCAGAGCATTCTGTACAGCTAACATTTCTTTTTGATTGATATGCAGGTGCATTTGATTTGGGTTCCATTTGCCTGAATGCACTTCCCTGCCAGGTGAGACCCCCATGCATAGTCTGATGCATCTGCTGTCAGGGTTTGAGCGGTAGGGGGTGGTGTGAAAGGTAGTCCCTTGTTTTGGTGGCAGGCCTCTGCCCACCAAAGGAACTCTAGACATAGGCAAGGTATGATAGGAATAATTGTTTCTAGGTCTTGAGAATGTTGACAACATAGGCATTTTAGATACCACTGTAGTTTCCTCATACGCAGTCTTGCATATGGAATTAGAAGAATGCAGGAGGCCGTGAACCCCAAGGCTTGCAGTATTTGTCTTGCAGATAGCAGGGTTTTTGCGGCTACTTGTTTGAAGTAGGTTGTCAAATGAATTTGTTTCTCTGGAGTGAGGTAAGCCTTCTGGGAAGTTGTATTCAAGCTTGCTCCCAGGAATATAATTTGTTGACAGGGTACCAGGTGTGATTTCTTTTCATTTTTGGTGTACCCCAGACAAGTTAGAATCCTTTATACAAAAGCCAGATGATTCAAAAGTATGTCCTGGCTTTCTGCCTGAATTAGACAATTGTCCAGATATGGGTATATTTGAATATTTCTTTGCCTGCAAAATGCAATAACTGGAGCTAGGCACTTTGTGAATACCCTGGGCACAGTAGATAATTCAAAGGGCAGTGCAGAGAACTGATAGTGCGTGTAGCCTGCTTAGAAGAGTAGGCATCTTCTGCAAGATTCCCTGATTGGGATGTGCAGGTATGCTTCTTTTAAATCTAAAACCCAACAAAATGATGGAGGAACAAGCTCAAAACAAACCAAAACCAAAAACAAAGCTTGTTGGGGAGTTCCAAATAAAGGTCGGAAACTCAAGAAAGGTGCTTTATTCAAACAGACAAGGTTAACGCCACAAATCACATACGTTTTCGACCCTGGTAACCAAAGTCTTCCTCAGAAATGCATAAAAACCAGTTGTGTGCCTTTTTATACTTAATCCAAACTTAATTGTCCAATAAGAAACTTGTAAAAGCTTGATAAAATGTGCTGATTAAAACTTTGGTATTTTGCACATGTAGCAAAAAACACATAAAACCATTATAATACATACCATGTATACTAAAATATAAAAATATGTTGAACAAGTTTATTAAAATGTATATTATTTAAAAATGTATTGTAAATAAATATATTGAGTTGTTTAATAAATAGTCAAATTGAATAGAAACGTTCCAGCAGTACAACCAGACAATTGCTATCCAACATTGCCACCTTGTGGCTAAAATGTGAAATTTCATAGCTTAGCTGCTCTGAGCTTGAGTACAGAGGAAATAGAAATTAAATCGTTTAAACCTGGAGATTTGGTGGAATCCAAAACTATTTGCCAGAATAATTCCCTATACTCAAGTTTGGCCTCCCACATACCACCTCTTATTTCCTTAGGGACAATTTCCAACACAAAAAAAGAAAAGGAAGCCTGAGGACACTTTAAGGTGTGTCTAAATAGTGCATTTTTGTTGTATTGTTTCCTGATATCGTATAAATGCTCGTAAATACGGTTCTTCAATTTTCTTTCTGTCTTGCCCACATAAAATGAGCTACAAAAATTACACATGGCAATGTACACAACCCCCTGTTTGTTACAATTGGAAAAAAAGTCACTCACTATTTTTCTGTCCCTAGATGGAATGAGGATATATGTTTGATTAATAATGTGGGCACATTGTGAACATGCTCCACATTTGAAAGTCCCTGACCTACGTAATGAGCCATTGGGCTTTTCTGGATCCATTAAACTCAAAAAACTGCTTAAAATTTTGATCCTTTCTATATGTAAATTTCAAAGTTTTATCCTTGAATATATCTAAGTCAGAAAGTTCAACAAACTTGTTCCACTCCCTGGTAATAACTTCCTTTATGACTCCTGAATCCCCTGAATAATCAAATATAAAAGCTTCACCAGGGTGGTCATAATTATTGCTTGGTGCTTCTGGATTAATAATGTCTTGTGGTTCCTGCCCTAAAATGGGAGCAAACCTACCTTTTCTCCCCTGGACCACCACATCAAGCATTTCGTCCAAAAGGTATTGTGGGTATCCGCGTTCCCTAAACATATCTAAAACATAGTTACTCTGAATAAAAAAATCAGTGTCATTAGATGTCATCCTACTGATCCGTACAAGTTGACCTTTAACAAGGTTCTTTTTCTGAAAGAAAGGATGTCCACTTTTAAAATGGAGATATGAATTCGAAAAAGTGTCCTTGCGAAAAATGTTGGATGAAAATCCTCGGTCAGTTTTAGTAAGGGTAATATCCAGAAAAGTAAGGACATGGGGGTTATAGTTGTAAGTAAATTCTAAAAATGTAGCAGTACCTTTTAGGTATTCCAAAAACTCAATGAATTGATCGTGTGAGCCCTTCCAAAAAATGACAATGTCATCCAAAAATCTTTTGTATAGACACCAATATGAAGCAAATTTACTCTTCAAAACATATAACTCTTCCCACTTGGATAAAATAATGTTTGCATAAGTAGGGGCACATTTGGCACCCATTGCCACTCCTTTAGTTTGTTTAAAGAACTCACCCTGAAAAAACATAAAATTGTTTTTGAGAATGACATCCATGAAAAGTAAACAGTTATTGAAATCATCATTGGAAAACAGTTTGCTGTCCCTCATACTCTCCTCTAACCAGAGGAGACCAATGTCATGGGGAATAGACCCAAAAAGGTCCACTATATCTAAGGTAATGAACACCAGATCAGAAGAAAGTAAATGAGGACCAACACACCTAAGAAAGTGCCATGAATCTTTTAGGGTGGTAACACCTCGGTAGGAAAGTTCCTTCAATTTCTCATCCACAAATTTGGCAAGTGGGGTGGTGGCTGAACCTTCTGAAGCAACAATGACCCTTAAGGGGGGATTCATCTGATCCTTATGGACCTTGGGAATACCAAAAACAGAGGGTACTCTAGGTCGTGGATTAGTTAAAAATTGGAAATTCTCTTGGGTAATAGACCCCTCAAGAAGTAAATCATTGAGCAGTAAGTTAATTTTTGAATAAGATAAGTTTACCTCGTTGATGGAAGCTCTAGAGTATTTGTTAAGGTCATGTAATAAATCATTCATTTTTGATTCATAACTTATAAAGTCCATCTTTTAAATCTAGTGTTGCCAACCAGGCATCTTTGCCTAGCATACGAAGTAACTGGTGAAGGAGTCAGCATCTTGAATTTTGGAATCTCCAAAAAGGTGTTTAGAGTAGACAGGGCCAGGATAGGACACCATGAATTGTCTTTTCTGGGTAACAGGAAAAGTCTCGAGTAAAAACCTTGTCCCTTTTCCTCTTCTGGTACCAGATGAATAGCCCCCATGCTTAAGAGAGAAAGTACTTGTTTTTGGGACTCTGACCACTGATTTGGGGGTAGGTCCGGCCACTCGCTTAGTATTGGCAATGTGTGGAATTGAAATCTGTATCCCTGGGACACTATATTTAAAACCCATTTGTCCTGGGTAATGAGTTCCCAATTCTTTGCATGAAGAGTAATCTTTCCCCCCAAAGGGACAGTCAGTTCATAGGTTCATAGGTTCATACTAGGCTATCTGCCCGAGGGCATTTACAAGCCTAGCCCATAGTTTTGTGGCTTACGCCACCCCTTTAGTATGGGGAACTATACCCATTATTTTGCTGTGCCTCTGTCGAGCAGTGACACTGAGGTAATCCCTGGGGTATATCTGCGATCTCCCATCCATTGGTCAAGATTTCTCTTGAACAAGGCCAGCGAGGTGCTCTGCCTCACATATACCGGGATTTTATTCCACAGCATAGGGAGTCTTTGGGTGATGAATCTATCCCTCCAGCACGTCCTATTAATAGCCGTGTCGAGGTTTAAGTCTCCCGCCCTTGTGGCTCTGACGGATCTAGATTTTTGAGGTGAAGCATATTCATCAAATCTGGGTTTGACATGGCCTTGTATGTTAGGCAAAGGTCACCTCTGAGCAAGCGTGCGACTGAATAGAGCTGGAGTTCTTTCAGTCGGGCAGCATAGGACAGATGTTTGAGACCCTTTATCCTTTTGGTGAGGAACTTTTGTGGCCTCTCCAGCTGCTGCAAGTGTCGGGTCAGATACATTCCGAATGGGGCATTGTACTCAATCATTGGTCTGATGAGTGATGAGTATAGGGAGACTATGACCTCCCTTGATCTAGATGAGAATCCCTTCATGATAAGGTGGGCAATGTAGAAGGTGTTTCTAACTACTTTAGCTACATGGGTGTCGAATGACAGACTACTATCAACCTGGGTCCCCAGGTCCCTGATAACTTCTTCTGTGCTCAGTGGATTGCCACCTATTTGGTAGCTAGGGGTAACCTTGTTTTTCCCGAAGGGTATGACTATGCATTTTTTGGCATTTAACTTTAGGCCATGGCTCTGGCACCAGTTATCCGTTTCTATGAGACCCTTCTGAAGGATATCTGTGTCAGATGTGTTTTCTACTATGGCGCCCAGTTTGCAGTCATCTGCAAACTTTGTCAGCCATAACCCTCCTGTGTTTGCTTGTACTGGAAAAGTAGATGCCAAACAAGAGTGGGCCCAGGACTGAGCCCTGTGGTACACCACTTGTGACAGGCTTTGAGTCTGACATGGCGCCAGCAACTCTGACCCTGTGGGTTCTGTCACTCAGCCAGTTTGCAACCCATCTTGTGATGTATGGGTTAACATTTAAGCTGATGAGTTTTTCAATGATACCCGAGTGGGGTATTGTATCGAAGGCCTTCGCCAGATCGAGGTAGGCTGTATGGACTGCCTTTCCCTCATCAATGGCTTTGGTGACTGTTTCAAAAGTCAACCAAGTTTAGAAGGCATGATCTGCCTTTGACAAAGCCAAACTGGGATGGATCCAAAGTCTGCAAATTCCTATGTCTTTATTTATGAGGTCCATTATGATCCTCTCCATGGCTTTGCAGATAAGGCTTGTCAAGCTAATGGGCCAGTAATTTCCAGGGTCGGTGGAGGCACCGCCTTTGTGAAGTGGGACCACAGTTGCAGTGCGCCACTCCTGGGCACGATCCAGAGGTAAGACTATGATTAAACAGCTGTCCTAGCTGTGGGTTTAATTCCTCGTTGAGTTCGTGGAGCACACAGCCGGGGACACCATCAGGTCCCATGGATGCTGTGTTTTTGCTTTGGAGAGAGCAGTTCTCACTTGGGCGTTGGAGATGTTTGGGGGCTGCAATCGCTTGGTATAGATATCTCTCCTTTGGGGAGGGGAGTTTGCACTGAACCTGTCAGCCAGTATGTTGGCAATGTCTGTAGGATCAGTAATCTTCACATCATTTTGAACTAGTTCTGAGCATATCTGGGAGTTTCCTCCCAGGTTTCTAACATAGCTAAAGAAGGCCTTATGATTGTCTTTTGAGTCTTTAGCTATTTTTCTCTCAAAATTTGCTTTGGATGATTTTATGAGAGCTCTTAGTTTTTACTTATAGTGATCAAGGGTGTCTTACCTTTTAAGGATTTTGCTCTATCTTGTAGTAGCTTCCTCCTTTTGTTGTAGAGTTTGTTTATGGCTGGGGTCCACCAGACTGGACGCTTGCCTTTGGTACAAAGAGTCTTTGTTTTGCTTGGGATTGCCTTATCCATGCAGTCCTGCAGGTGCTGGTAGAAGGCATTTGTAAGTGATTCAGCGGCTTGAGTACTGTTTTCCGCCTCGGGGGCCTTAAAGGAGACCACACTAGTCTTTAGAAGTGTGAAGTCGGCTTTCGAGAAGTTCTTTACTGTGGTCTTTTTATTTCAGGTGGGGGTGGGATGAGGACGTCCAGCGAGATTAGTTTGTGAGCTGATCTCACCAGTGAGGGGTATACTCGGTGTTGAACATTGTGCTCCCATGTTCGTGATGATGAGATCAAGTATGTTTTCTCCTCTTGTGGGGATGGTGACTAGTTGTTCCATGGCATTTGAGTTTATGAATTCCAGGAACTTTTGGGCTAGGGTGTTTGGGTTTGAGTAGTGTTCCCAGTCTATATTAGGGTAATTGAAGTCACCTAGTATGATGGTGTTTGGTGATACATTTATCCCCTCTAGTGTTTTCAGGAAGGCCATGTGAGGTTCCTGAGTTTGTGAGGGTGGCCTGTAACATGCTACAATTTGCAGAGCAGTCTTGCCTATGGTTAATTGCACCTGGATGGTCTCCGATGCATCGTCGTTGCCACCAGTCTTGAGGTGTGGGTGTCCTTGATGAATATGGACACCCCCCCTCCTTTCTTGGTATTGTCCGGATTTTGGGTCCGGAACGCATGATAAGAGGTAAAACCTGATAGTGCTGGGGTGCTCTCAGGAGCCTTGAACCAGGTTTCTGTCACTGCACAGACATCGATGTTCTCCATACTGAGAAGGGCCTCGAGTGTGCATTTTGAGATTTAGACTTCTGGCATTGAGCAGCATTACCCTTAGTTTTTTCCTTTTTGTGTTCTAGGGTGGTAGGTTTAGAATTTGAGCCTTGCCTAAAAAGGCACTATGGGGTGGCAAGAGCCTTTGCCAATATCCGAATCCCAGGGTGACAGGTGCAAGCCGTCCTGCGGCAGCGTGGCTTGTCCAGCATGTCATCCCAGGCAGACAGACATTGGATCCCCTTTGAATGACACCAGAGTTTAAGCCAATGGTTAAAGCTGATCATCTTATCTCTGTATTGTGGCATCATTCTTGGTGAAGGTAGGATACTGCTCAAGGTCAGGGTCATACCTGCCTGGGCTACATAATCAGAGAGCTCCTCAATGTCTCTTTTCATGTAGTCCAAGGAGGTACGTCTCAGGTCGTTTACACCAGCGTGGACAATGACTGAGTCGTATTTGTACCTGCTGTTGAGAGACCTGAGTGCTTGCGTTATGTGGCGGATTCTAGCGCCCGACAGGCAGCTTACTGTGACCTTCTCCTTACTCAGTTGATAAGTGCTTGGAGATTTTAAAAGGAAGTCATTGAGACAGTTTACCATAGGGGGGAGTCTTATTCCCAGATTTGGAAGTGAAGGCCCCCCACTGCTTAGTTCTGTGTCCCCTGGGACTGAAACCTGGGGTTTTTGCTGTGTCTGGGTTTGGCTTTAGAAGACCTGGAAGGGGCTGGAAAGGACCACTTCTTAGAGGGACAGTGCCTACTAAATCTAGGAGGCTGAACTTGTAAAAAATATTTAACAGTTTGCATAGATTTAGGTTTATCTTCCATCTTTTTAAGAACTTCCTCAGCCTTGTTGCCAAACAGGCGGTCGTGATTTAAAGGAGCATCCAACAATTTAGCTTTAACACGATCAGGCAAAGATTGCTCCTTAAGCCAAGCATGCCTTCTGAGTACAGACCCAGTAACAGCAGCCCTGCAAGAGGTCTCTGATGAATCAAAACCACATTTCAAAGTATGTTTTCCAACTTGTTCAGCAGAATGCATTAAATCCTGTAATTCTTTATTTTTCCGCACAGTCAAGAATCAACATGATTTTCTGTTTAAGCAGTCCAATAACATGTTGCTGATACTTTAACATATGAAACTGGCAGTTTAAAGCCCTAATGGCCAAGGTTGCAGAAGTGTAAACCTTCTTACCCCATCTGTCCAGCGCCCTGGAGTCTCTATCAGAAGGGGTAGGATTTTTAGCAGTAGAGGCCTTAATGTCCTTGGGCCCCTGTGAAATAGTCTCTGGATCTGCAATAGGATTTTTAAAAAAGAACTTGTAGGACTCAGGGACCATGTAGTATCTGTCAGGTTTTCTGGGAGCAGGAGGCAGAGAATCAGGGGCCAAACTTGATTCTGAAAAAGCATCAACAATGTCTAGTACAGGAGGAATAGCTAAAGGCCTATGCTGATGTAGAAGAAGGAAATCTCTAAGCCTCTTTTTTGAATCAGAAAAATCCTGGCTTTCTCAGTGGAAATGCTCTCAGAGTATGTAAGGTTTCCCCAAAAGAAAAATCCTCAGGAGGGGAAGCAGAGGGAATGGAGTCCTCTGCTTCAGAATTTTCATAAGTAGATAAGGGCAAATCCAGATCATCAGAAGAATCAGAACCAACTTCAGTCCTAGGCCTCTTAGAAGTGTGTGTGTGTGTGTGTGTGGGGGGGGGGGGTTGGCTACCCCTGATTACAGTTATTAGATCTTCAGCCATTCGTATCATTTGTTTTTTAGGCATAGAGGCCTGAGCATGTGGCCTGGGCGTCGGTTTTTTAGGCATGGATCGAGATTTAGGCCTAAGTAAAGAAGGAGGCGTCGGTTTAATATGCAAGTCCATAGGCCTGAATACACCCTTAGACGCCGGTACCTGCACAGCGGCTCCAGACCCATCCAAGGTAGAGATATCCGCGGGTTCCATAGTTGAAGCAATTCGTGGCATACTGGACTCCGAATGGGTCTCAGTAGAGGCCTGAGAATCAGAAGTAGCGGGTATCAGGGGCTGCGAAAGCACCTCACTGAGTACTGGTGAACTGGCGACTGGCTTAGAAGTGTCGTCAGCAGTTTTGGACCTCGGCGGCCTGTCTCTGTCTTTATCTTTGCGTTTTTTCGGAATCCCGGTAGTCGGATGGATAACTGACATTTCCGGATAAATATTTAATGAAATATTTAGAGGCGAAAATATACCGACGACGAATAGTGCACTGATTAAATAAAGCACAAAACAGCAAGGTACATCATGATCAGGGCTTGGCAAGGAATACAGTACAAATGAAAATCTTTATGAGGTATTTGCTTCCCACAAGTAATGCAATTATTAACTTTTACTGACATTGGCAAGGAGCAAGAAAAGGTTTCCCCAATGGGGTACTAAGCTTTAGTTGAAGACTTCAGTTTTGAAACTCGAAAACGAAATTTTCAGGAGTCGGCCGACCTGCACTTGCGAACTGCTTCTGCTTTGGGCACTGCACGGCAATTAAGACTGATGTAAGGGCATTGGCTGCATGTTTTATACCCCTGACAACCTGATGTCATGGAAGAAGGGACAGAAACTGATGCAGGACCCAAGACTTTGTTAATCAGGCCGACTGAGGGCTACCTGCAAGAAGATAACCCAAATGTAATGACTGCAACAGTGAAACATGAAGAACATCTTTAAAATCCTGATCAGAAGAATCATAAGAAAACTCAGTCCTAGGTCTCTTAGAGGGGGAAGGTTGGCTTCCCCTGATTAAAATAATAAGGTCTTCAGCCATTCTTATGATTTATTTTTTAGGCATAGAGGCCTGACCATGCAGTCTGGGCATCGGTTTTCTAGGCATGGATCGAGTTTTAGGCCTTGAAGAAGAAGATGGCATCTGTTTAATATCCAAGTCAGTAGGCCTGAATACACCTTCAGAAGCCGGTGCCTGCACAGTGGCTCCGGACCCATCCAAGGTAGAGACATCTGCAGGTACCACAGTTAAAGCATCTTGCGGCATACCGGACTCCGAATGGGTCTCAGTAGAGGCCTGCAAATCTGAAGTAGCGGGTATCAGGGGCTGCGAAAGCGCCTCATTGAGTACTGACGAACTGGCGACTAGCTTAGGAGAAGCGTCGTCAGCAGCTTTGGACCTATGCTGGTCTGTCTCTGTCTTTATCTTTGCATTTTTTTGGAATCCTGGTAGTCGGATGGCTTAGCGAAGCCATATCTGGATAGTTGAAAAGAGTACCAAAATATTTAGAAGCGTAAATAAACAGACGACGAATAGTTTGTTGTTTAAATAAGGCACAAAACCGACAGCGAGGTACGTTGTGGTCAGAGCCTAGGCAAGGAATGCAGTATGAATGAAAATCTTTATGAGGTATTTGCTTTCCACAAGAAATACAATTGTTGTCTTTTACTGACATCAGATAAGAGCAAGAAAAAGTTTCCCCAATGGGGTCCTTAGTTTAGTTGAAAACTTCAGTTCAGAAACTCGAAAATGAAAATTTTAGTGGGCCGACCGGCACTTGCGAACTGCTTCTGCTTCGGGCACCGCACGGCAAGACTGATGTAATTGCATCGGCTGCATTCTTTATACCCCTGACTACCTGACATCATGGAAGATGAGACAGCAACTGATGCAGGACCCAAGACTTTGTTAATCAGGCCGACTGAGGGCTACCGCAAGCAGACAACCGAAACGTGATGACTGCAACAGTAAAACACGAAGAACATCTGGAGGTGGGATCTTTAGAAACAGCAAGGAGCAAATTACATAAAAGTATATGGAATTTATGGGAACAAGACATGCAGAATAATATTCAGGAGAAGGAGTGAGGTTTAAGGAAAGGCAGAAATTGAGCAATTTATGTAATGCTGGAGTGAATGATAACTGCGAACAAAACAATATACTACATTAAAACTATTATGGTTTGGTTTCTGTTCTATTAATGTATGTGTATCTAAATGGGATTTACTAAAGATGTTTAAAATGTACCTCTTTATGCCTACAAGAAGCTATTAGTATTTCACTAAGATAATGACCTACTGAATGGGTCCTGGGGAGCCTGCATCTGACTTGATTTATATTTTAGCTGAATGCTCCACATTATCTACCTAGTAGGAAATGTTTTTATGAAAAAATATGAATACTTTTTGTGTGGAGGATGGTAAGTAGGTTTGATGCCCCCATGATTACAGTTAATCCATACCCAGAAGTTTGCTTGCTCACGGTTAGCTTGTGGAGTTTATTCTATATATTTTAACTAATATTAAAGCATCTATGTGTACTGGCAACATGCCAGATATTTTCACAGACATTAACTGGAGTAGGACTGTTAAGTAATCTAGTAATGATTAGCACACATATGTCCACTGTCTTGGAGCTCACCATAAATGGGGATCCAAATGGCAAATTGGCACCTTTTAATGCATCATTAAAAAAGATATTCTCTGTGGTTGTCATGGTTTTCAAGACTGTGCGCGCTACATAAAAAAGACCTTATTAGGTTTATTAGGTTTAATTCTGTTGGCTGCCAAAAAGCAATTACTAGAAAATGGAAATCAAAGTCTAAACCAACCATATTTGAAGTACTGAATATTATAAAAGATAAAAGAACTGGAACAGGGATCTTTAGAAAAGGGATGGAGCAAATTACATACAAATAAACAAATTTTGGGAACAGTAAATACAGAATAATGTTAAAGAGGAGTGAGGTTTAAGGGAAGGCAGAAATTCAGCAATTTATGTAATGCTGGACTGATGATAATTACAAAAAAAGAAAAGATACATGATGTATAATGTATGTAACATAAAAGTGTTAATCTGGTTTGTTTTCTTTTTGTTAGTGCATGTCTGCCTATGTCATAAGCGACAACTTAGTAAAGGTGTTAAATAAAGGAAGCAATTAACAGACAAAAGACTGTGTGAGCTAAATGGAAGGGCATCTGCTATTCCTGTCATCCACCTCAAACAGAAGACTTACTGAAGCATTTTATATTAGTCATGCAGGACCTCTTGGGTTTGCTTAGGATAAATACTATGGAACTGTCTAATCCAGTAATGCACAGTTGCTTGTTACACACTATAGTAGTCCATGCCACTATCTATTACTGAAGTGTACAAATTCTAACTGTGTACTGCTTTGTAATACTGAAAATATAGCTTGTCTAACAGTGGATTGCATTGCAATAAGTTCTCTGGTTCGACTCTCGGCTGGGGTGCCTTCTGTGTAGAGTTTGCATGGCTTCCTACGTTTGTGTGGGTTTCCCTCCAGGTGCTCCAGTTTCCTCCCACGTTTTAATTAAGACATACGTCTGAAGCGTTTCTTCCTGGGCCTACTCTGAAAATTGGCTTTGTTCCAAGATGGACTTTCCCGGTAAACAAATGTTAAATAAATAAACAAAGAAAGGAATCCCACAGGAAATAAATTGAGTGCTTTATTCAAAGCTGGTTCCCAATGAGCGGACACATCTCCAGTCCACGGAAGGATACAACTGTCATGCTCTGGGTAGTGAGTACTGGTAAAGGAGTGTGAGATTGGAGGTCAGAAGCATAAGGGTGTGGCACTGGATATTAAAATCATGAGCACCAATTAGTAAGATAAGGGGGACTGAAAAGTCACAATATTCCTAAGTACTGCAGCTGGAAGAGATGATCAGGTGACATTTTTTCTGTTTGTGCTACCCATATAGTTTTTTTCAGATTTTTTTATTTTTATTTTACATTACCAAATAGGATTTACTTTTAAATATGGCTTACATGTTTACATCAGGTTACAGTGGCTACAAGCTAGGCGTATGAAGACATAAAAGCTGTAACAGTAGCCACTGAAGTGTTTCAATGGCTTTTAAGATCAGCAGTTACCTTTGACACAACTGTACCAGAACTCTGTCTTTAGACACAGTCTACTTCACAGTGTATGGAAAGAATTTCATCTCTCTTCCTTGTTATTTGTTGTAAGATATGTTTTATAACTGAATCTCTACCTTCCCTATTAGTTCATCTACAACAGCAGTCTTTTCATCAACTGAAGTCTAACGGTAACTATGGCATTATACTCATGCTCAGGACAACACAATGCACTGTCACAACTGACAACAAATGACTTCAAGTACAAAAGCTGCCGAAGCAAATGTACTAAAGGATAATGCTAATTACAAAATAGAAAATAACAGACTGCGACAATGGTATAGAGGGATATAGCATGTCTACAGCCCAGGTGACCATAGTTTGATTAGCAGACCAGGCAGAGAAGAAAGGCATGCTCATCATGGGGGGGATGATTTTGGAGCTGGCTAAGCCCATACTTCTGCTGTGCTGCCACAGTCTCAGCTGGAGGGTGCAGACATCTCTGGATGCAGGGAGCCGATGCAGGGAGCATACTGGCTTGATCACCTAAGCTGCTTATAGTGGCCCTTGTCAGATCATGTAGAAGAGCACAAACTGACAGACAAAACAGCACAGGCAGGCATTGCAGTGATGCAAGTGCTCACTTCATCACAAGGGGTGGGGGTTAGGACTTGCATAATAAAACACCCTCATACCTGGCATGACAAGTGACCTCTATGTCACGGCTGCACGATGTTCACAGTTGGTTCTCACTCCAATGGATCTGGGAACCTTATCACTGGGGAAACTAATGAACATCCAATAGGAACAGGTTTGATGGTTGGCAAACAATGGGGGGAAAATGTGCCAAATAATAAGGTAAGTACTCATGCTGACTTATACAGAATAAAGCATAACAAATAATGTATAAAATCAAAACTGAGCTTAAACTAAGTAGCATATTTTTTCACAATCTTGTTTGAACTACAGCTTTTTCAGTAGGAAGTCATACCGCTGTCACACAAGCAGACACCACATGATATTAACTGATGTGAAAGGGTACGTGCTCTATGAGCACATCAGTCTACTCAGTTGAAACTGGGAGGTCTCCTCAACTTCCACTAAGGAGAAAATGTGCTTCAGCTACTCTTAACAAATGAACAATAAAAGTTTTGATTAGTTGGCCTACAGCAGTCATCGCAAACACTTTGTTTAGTCATTTACTTGAATCTAGCTCTTTGTGCCCTGGATGACTTTAGCAGGCCAGACAAATACAAAATAACTTCAGACGACTCTAAGGAAGTATCACAAAACATACAACATGCAGGTGTCTGTGTTTGTGTATTTTTTAGTATCTATACATAAAATGCTTTAAAGGCAGAAAACTATACTTAAACACAAGGCTCTATTCACCTGATGAATCATTTGCAGTGGGCTCTGTTATGGCGGTCTCCAACATTTCTGGCCTTCAAAGAAATAAATTACAGATTACAATTTTTACTGTTACTTAGGTTATCAATATAATTTTTAAACAGTTCCACTCATTACTTCAAGTAATCAAAAATAATTCCAAAAAACAGAGATTACTGTAGTTTACTACTTCCCCGTCTCATTTTACAGGGACATAATATGCACTAGAACATCTGCAGAAAAATGAAAATTATGTACTTACCATAATGTTAGATCTTTAAAATCCATACCTTTCCACTTCAAATTCAGGACTGGTTAGCTGTTGCCAACAGTTGCATCAAGACTCTCCCAGACCCTTACCTTCTCCCCTAACTCATCGCTCTTCTCTTCCTCTCCAGTTTTCCCCAGCTATAGCTGGGATCTGATGATAAAGAAATATCAGACGGCCATCGATCCAGGCCCCTTAGCAAGCCGGAATACTATAATAAATGGAAGGAAAGTAAGTGGGGTTGAAAATGTGAAGAGCCATGGATCCTGGAGATATAATGTTAAGTACTTAATGTTGGTAGTTTACATGATCTAGTCTGCACACCTTAACATCAAGACAGAGTCTCCAGCAACAACCTCTTGGGTGGCACCAAGACAGAATACCATGGAGTATGCTGGATGTAAAGCCAGACCTAAATAATGACAGATCACATTAACTTTATATTGACTTGCAAAATGTTTAGTGAAGGCCATACTGCAGCTGCATTAATAGCATCAAAACAGAAATTCCTAAAAAAAAAAAAAATCCTTGGATGCTGATACAAGTTTTGCATTATCTGCTTTAAGTTTACCTGGTAAAGGTTGCTTTTATTTTGAGCACAAAATAATAATAATGTAGTCTGATATGCATCTAGACAGAGTGACCTTGGCAAGAATCCATCCCAGTTTGTTTGAAGTGGGAAAAAAAAAAACTGACCATCCTTTCCTACACCTTTGTTTTGTCTAGACAGAAGCATAGTTGACATCTAGGCAACTCTACCCCCTACTGGAATACTGAGAAAAAAAAATAGGGGAGTTGACTGACAGATTAAACAATCTCCACTGCTACCTCAACAAAACAAAAAAAATGGATAAGAGTGCAAAGAAACCATTTTCTTGTGCAATACAACTTAAGATGGTTTAAAGATAAAGCATGGATCTCAGAAATTCTCCATTGAGCTAAATTCCGACAGGCTGGCGGAGCTGACGTCATCGCACACATGATAACGTCAGCTCAAAAAGCGAAAGAAAAAAAAAATGTAAAAAAGCTTGCAAAAAAATCGGAAATGAAGGGGTGCCACTCGGGACTCATGGCACCCCATTACTTGGACCCCATAACTCGGTAAAAAATTAGTAATTCGGTACGGTTTGGAGGTATGTATATGACTTATTAACTGGAACAATCTAACTGGGCTTTATACCCCCTTTTCAGCATGGTTCCAGGGAGAAATGCTCCATACTATAAGAGTAATATTATTTTGCTTTTATTTAGCACATACACGGTCTCTTTAAAACTGTTGCTAGCATGATTATTAGCTTAAAAAAAGCAGCAAGAATAATAGAGTAAAGTGAAATATAAAGGGGTGGCCAAGGTGGTGCAGCAGTTAGCGTTGTCGCCTCACAGCAAGAGGTTCTCCAGTTTGATCCTCGGCTTGGGTGCCTTCTGTGCGGAGTCTGCATGTCCTCCCTGTGGTCGCGTGGGTTTCCTCCGGTTTCCTCCCACATCCCAAAGACATGCTGCAGGTGGACTGAACACTCTAAATTGGCCCTAGGCATGTGTGTGTGCCTTCTGAGGAAGGTTGGGCGCCGGGCTGGCAACTCGACACTGTAAAACTCCACTGCCAATCATGAGCAGACACGTGATCCACTGTGGCGACCCCTAACCGGGGAAAAGCCGAAAGAAGAAGAAAGTGAAATATAAAGGGTTAATTTAGAAATAGTACAAAATGCAGGAAATTAGAAAATAATAAGTGTGCTGGCAAATATATAGCTTAATTAGATTTTGGCATCCATGCACAAAGGAGTATGTTACTGAGAAACAAGAGTTTGTAAAAATAGCTGTACATATGGTGGTCAAAAAGACAAGATAAAGATATGTAAGATCAAGGAGTGGAACATCAAGCAGGATAAAGCAGGAACATCGAGTTTCAGATAAAGTAGAATACAGAGTTTCCAAAAGATCACCAAGTTTTCAAGGACCAAGGACAATCAAATTAGAAGAAACAAAGGAAGACTGTTATACATCAGACTTTGGAAGAAAACATCAGACTCTGAATAAATATGAGTGTGTATAAACAAGCGTTGGGAATTTGCCATAGACAGCTGACAGTATTCGTGTTACATGCTTGTAGATTCAAAAGCAGAAAGGAAACAGTAAACTCTGCTAACTGAAGCAGTTGGTCTCAGTGCATTTATTGTACTTAGTACAATACAGTAGTAAATTAGTTGGTCACATTAAATAGCTAAATACTGTGGTATGCATGTATACAAATGCAAATAACAACAAGAAACCAACAGAAGGCATGCATATAACTTTACAATGGTGAGGCACGGTTGATGGACCGCATGGTTTCTTGTGATAATTATGTCTTTTATTTTATTCGGTTAGCACGTCCAGTTGCAATGCAAACATTTGCCTTCATGCTTATCCTTTGAAAAAGGATCCAGTTTTCTTGTTTATCTTTTGAAAAAGGATCCAGATGCACAACAGCTGATCTCTGCAAATTCCACAGGTCCTGTACATTCACATAACTGAATCTGCCAGCTGCGTCTGACCACTTTTTGGGAGAACTGATGAGGGACTTTTTATCAATGGAAGACTTGGCCACCTTCCACACAGAAACTGGTAATTCTCTTTTTGTTTCTCATTCTACAGCATGGATGCCATAAAGGATAGGAGTGTGAAGTGTAAAGACTACTTTCCATGTAGACAGTAATGATAGTCCAGCACATGTATGGTTAGGTTTTAAATATTATACCAAACAGAATTGTAGCACATGTAGTACTTTACTAGGTAAAGTTGATGTCAATACCTTACGTAAATGGATTTTTACTTATGATTGGTACATGTCTAAGGTCAAAACTTACAAGTATCGACCAGGGTGTGTGTTTTGTGACAGTGATGATAAATCTATTTGTCTAGTGTGCCACAGAAAGGTTGTTACACAGGTTACATCCAGGGATACACCCCCTGAAAAACAGCCCTTATCTTTTCCTCTGTATCGTAATCCACAGACCCTCCTTAACTCTCCTGTACTGCTGAGACCCTTTTAACAGACATTTCTGATTTTAAAGATAAGCTCTTACAATACGCAAATATTGATTTGGTAACTAGTTTTGTTAATTACTGTTCCAGAGAGGAGTTCAGCTTCATCACCAGACTCTAGACAAAAATTAAATGAAGAGTTTAAAAAAGTTCAAAAGGATAGTCAAAAGAAGTGGAATACGCTCCGTCAGTCTATGGCAACTTTGTTGTCTCAATGTTTGGGTAGCTTAAAGGGTCAGTTAAAAGCACATGAAGAAAAAAATAACACTCTCCAAGATTGGGAAGTAAAGTTTAAATTGCTTACACAGGACCTACAAGCAGAGCAAGAAAAAAATGCACAATATGACACAATGGAAGTTGACTTCGAACAGTGTAAGCAGCTAGAGAAATTACAGAGAGGTAGAGGAAGGGCTTGTAAAGGATCAAAAATATAAACAAACGCAGTATGATTTACACAGATGCACACAACAGCTCAGGGCATTAGATGAAGAGGTAAAGGTCTTAAGAGAACATCTTAAAGAATTGAAAACTGGAGAACGGGAAATTGTTAGGCAGCCTTTAGACATTGTAGGGACAGCTACACCAGCTGATTTGTATCAACAATCAAAAGTGCTACAGACCCTCCCCAAATGGAATGATAAAAAAAGGCATATTTTACAATATGTTAGCTTTTGAGGAATGGGTTAGTTACACTGCAGGCGCAGATGCATGGAATGATTCTTTAACCAAATGTTTTTGGACACTTGTTCCTAAATATTTTAAGACATATACTCAGCTGAAAGACTATCCTTGTAAAGTACAGTTTTGTACCTACCATAAATGTAGATGTTCGAGGATCCACATTGCTGCAGTCATAACCTGAGGGTAGTCCGCTGTCCTCGGTCGGCCCGAATACCAAAGAGCTAGGCTGGCGTCGGTCATTGTCGCCCAGAGCTGACATCAGTACGTAGTAGTACTTAAGCGCATGACCGACGCCATATCCTCAGTCTTTCTTGCCCCAGATGTCAGAAGGCCTAAAAATGAAAGGCCAGAGCCAAAATAGTAAATAACCAACAACCACCAGTGAGGAAATAATGAGTATCCCAAAAGGAAACACAGCAACCACAAACTATAGAGGGGAAGGAGGGAGGGAAAATAGGACTGCAGCAATGTGGATCCTCGAACATCTACATTTATGGTAGGTACAAAACTGTACTATGTTCTTCGTCTCACATTGCTGCAGTCATAACCTGTGGGTAGAATCCCAAAGCAAAGGAAAAGGGAGGCTGGCAAACTAAAAAGCATTAGGAGCTGCTAACATGCCCTGTAAAACTGCAGTGGCAAACCCAGCCCTGGACTTGGAATAAAGAGGGAGATGGTAATGCTTAGTAAATGTGTGTACTGAACTCCAAGTAGCTGCCTCCAAAATATCCTTAGTAGCTACCCCCTCAAAAAGGCAGTAGATGTGGCAGTAGCCCTAGTTGAATGAGGTCTGATCCCCGCAGGAACATTCTTCCCATGATGAGAATAACAAAAAGCAATACAGTGACCAATCCACTTAGAAATAGTTTGTTTTGAAATAGCTTTCCCTTGTGAACCCAAAGCAAAAGAAATAAATAACTGTTGAGTCTGCCTGGACTCTTTAGTTCTGCTCAAATAATAACGTAGCTGCCTGTGGATGTCCAAAGAATGCAAGACTTTTTCCCCCTTATTTTGGGGATCAGCATAAAAAGTAGGCAAATGAATAGACTGGTTCAAGGCCACATTAGAAATCACTTTAGGCATAAAAGTAGGGTTAGTACGCAAAGAAACTCTATCCTTATGGAATATCAGAAAGGGTTCAACTGCCATGAGTGCCTGCAATTCAGATACCCTCCTAGCAGAAGTAATGGCCAACAAAAAAGCAGTCTTCCAAGACAAAAACTTCAACTCAGACGTAGCTGCAGGTTCAAAAGGAGGTAAAGTAAGCTTCTCCAACACAAAATTGAGATCCCAGGAAGTAGGAGCTCTACGTGGGGGTCTTATATTTTTTGCCCCTCTAAGAAATTGTTTAAACAAAGGGTGAGAAAATAAAGGAGGGTCACAATCATAGTGAGCAGAAATGGCTGCAGCATGAACCTTCACAGAAGAAAATGACAAACCCTTGTCCAGTAATTCAGTAAGGTACTGTAGTGCAAAACTCAAATTAGGTACTGAAACATCAAAGCCCTTTGCTGTGCTCCAAAGAAAAAATCTCCTCCATTTATCAGCATAAACTTTTCGAGTACTAGGCCTCCTGGCTTCCAAAATGACATCTAAAACCTGTTGAGGAAGCTGAGACCCCACCGGCTCTAAAACAGAATACGCCAGGCTGTTAGATGCAGGGACTGCACCCTGACATTGAGAAAATGATTGTTTGACTGGGATAACAAGTGAGGAATCTGTGGCAAAGGCCAAGGGGGCTCCTGAATTAAACTCCTCAGCAGAGGATACCAATGCTGACGTGGCCAATCTGGTGCTATTAGAATCATGCAAGGCTTGTCCTGCCTGACTTTCAAGAGTACCTTGGGAAGAAGAGGCAGAGGGGGGAAAGCATAGACGTGAAGGTTGTTCCAACTGAAAGATAGAGCATCCACTTTCCAAGCTTTTGGGTGAAACATCTTTGTGCAAAATTTTGGCAGTTGGAAATTCAGTGGAGAAGCGAACAGATCTATGTCTGGAGTTCCCCAAGCCACGGTCAACTGTTGGAATACCTGAGGGTCCAATTTCCACTCGTGGGGATCCACAATTTGTCTGCTCAAAACGTCTGCTAGGGAGTTCTGTGCTCCTGGCAGAAACTGTGCTTGAAGACTGATGTGCAAACTCAGAGCAGTCTCCCACAATATCATTGCTTGTCTGCAAAGAGGGTAAGAATGGGTTCCCCCCTGCTTGTTGATGTACCACATGACTGTTGTGTTGTCTGTTTGAATCAACACCTGTCCCGGCTGAAGTAGGTCCTTGAAGGCCATCAAGGCAAATTGGACTGCTAACATCTCCTTCATGTTGATATGCAAATGTAGTAGTTTGGGAGGCCACGTGTCTTGTATCCATTTCCCATTGAAGTGTGCTCCCCAAGCCAAGTCCGAGGCATCCGTCGTTATGATCTGACTCGCCTCTGGTCGGGTCACAGAGAGTCCCCTGTTTAGGTGACATTCCTGAGCCCACCACAAGTATTCCTTCTGGATGCAAGGTATTATCCGAATGACAGTGTCCAAACCGTGGCAGTGTTGAGTCCATACACTTTTGAGATACCATTGTAGCTTCCTCATATGCAGTTTGGCATTGGGAAGTACTAGAATGCAAGATGCCATGAACCCCAAGGCTTGAAGGACTGTCCTTGCAGTCAGCCTGGACATTACTGATAACTGCTGGAAGTATAGATGAAGAGTTCTTTGTTTGTCCGGGGTCAGAAATGCCATCTGAGAAGCTGTATTCAGTCTCACACCCAGAAAGCACATGTCCTGAGAGGGCACTAGACTGGACTTTATTTCGCTCACAGAATACCCTAGGCACCTTAAAACTGCCATTACATACTGGAGATGTTGTAGTAACTTGTCTTTGTCTTGAGCAAGAATCAGGCAATCGTCCAGATAAGGATAAATTTGTATTCCCCTCTGTCTGAAGAAAGCAATTACAGGAGCCAGAACTTTTGTGAACACCCTGGGCGCAGTAGATAAACCAAAGGGCAATGCAGAGAACTGATAATGAGAAGTACCAGCCCGAAATCTCAGGAATCTCCTGCAGCTGGGCCTGATAGGGATGTGAAGATAGGCCTCTGAGATCCAGGGTTACCATCCAGTGATCTTTGCCTAGCATAGGCAGAAGTTGTTGCAATGTTAACATCTTGAACTTTGGAATGTCTAGGTAGGTATTGAGAATGGACAAATCCAGAATTGGCCTCCAAGTGTTTCCTTTCTTTGGCACTAGGAATAGACGGGAATAAAATCCTAGGCCTACTTCTGATGGAGGGACCACCTGAATTGCCCCCATCTGCAAAAGCAAAGAAATTTGCTCCTGAGCCTTCAGCCTTTGCTGAGGAGGCACATCCGGCATGCCTTTGAAAGGAGGAAAAGTGTGAAAATAAAACTTGTAACCTTGATTTATTATTTCCAACACCCATTTGTCCTGGGTGACCAAATGCCAGTTTTGTTTGAAAAGTCCCAACTTTCCTCCTAGAGGAGCTGCCAGAAGAGAAGGGTCTGGCAGCTGAAGATACAGGTCATTGGGTCTGTTTACGAAAAGGCTGACCCCTGCCCTCACCAGAAGACTGTGCAGGAGAACTCCAAGTCCTAGGTCTGAAAGAACCCTGAGCGTGAGCCCTGCCTCTACCACGTCTAGACCTGCCCTTAGACTGATAATCCGAAGAAGGGTAGGACCATCCTCTAGCAGGCCATTTCCTACTAAACTTAGGGGGCTGCACCTGCAAAAAATCCTTGACCGTCTGCATAGACTTAGCCTTATCTTCCATCTTTTTCAAAACTGACTCCACAGGAGAACCAAAAAGAACTTCAGATTGAAGAGGAGCATCCAAAATCCGAGCCTTAACATGCTCTGACAAATTTTGATCCTTAAGCCAGGCATGTCTACGAATAACTGAACCTGTAGCAGCCACCCTGGATGAGGCCTGAAGAGCATCGAAACCACACTGCAAAGAATGTTTGCCAACTTGATCTGATGCATGAACCAACTCCTGCAGATCCTTACACTCTATACCCTCAGATAAAGCATCCACCTTAGATTTCAATTGGCCTAACAAAAAGTTCTGATACTTCAGCATATGAAACTGGCAATTCAAAGCCCTCATAGCTAACGTAGAGGAGGTGTACACTTTTTTCCCCCACCTATCTAACGCTCTAGAATCTTTATCCAAAGGAACTGGATTCTTAGCCACAGAAGCCCTGACGCCCTTCGGACCTTGAATAATAGTTTCCGGATCAGCTCTAGGACTCTTGTACAAATACTTATGTGCTTCTGGAACTCTGTAATATCTGTCTGGCTTGACAGGGGCAGGGGGCAAAGAATCAGGATTAAGGGAAGCTTCAGAAAAAACATCCTGAACATCTAAGACAGGGGGAACAGCCAAGGGCCTATGTTGTGGCAAAAACAAAAATTCCCTAAGCCTTTTCCAAGAATCTGAAAAATCCTGACCTTCCCACTTGAAATGTTCCCTCATGGAATGTAAAGTTTCAGAAAAGGAAAAATCCTCTGGAGGAGAAGCAGAAGGACAGGAATCCTCTGCATCCGAATCTGAATAGGGAGGGAAATCCTGAATTTCTTCAGCTGAGGAATCAGAGTAGTCTGAAGAATGCTCCATTCCCTCTAAATCTGCCTCCACCCTAGGCCTCTTCTCTGGGGGGGGCATAGAACCCCTGATCAAAGTAATCAAGTCCTCTGCCATTTTCAACATATGCTTTTTAGGAACAGAGGCTGGAGAGCTAGAACTATGGCCAGGGCCAGCAAGACAAGGTTTGGATTTAGCATGGCCTTTAGCCACTGAAGTAGAAGGCCTAATAACCTTTTGTAAAGATGGAACTACAGATACCTGAGAGGCACCCTCAGCCTGGCCTAACTCCTGAGAGGCCAACCCCTGCAAAAGTAAAGGTTCCCCCTGGGATTCAGCCGAACCCTCGGCAGGATCCACAGTTTCAACCGGAGGTTCCATAGAACCGGCGTCCGCAACGGACGACTCATAGGTTCATAGGTTCATACTAGGCTATCTGCCCAAGGGCATTTACAAGCCTAGCCCATAGTTATTTGGCTTTCGCCACCCCTTTAGTTTGAATAAAACTATGCCTATTATTTTGCTGTGCCTCTGTCAAGCAGTGACACTGAAGTAATCCCTGGGGTATATCTGCGATCCCCCATCCATTGGTCAAGATTCCTCTTGAACAAGGCCAGCAAGGTGCTCTGCCTCACATGTACCGGGATTTTGTTCCACAGCATAGGGAGTCTCTGGGTGATGAATCTGTCCCTCCAGCATGTTCTATTAATAACGGACGACTCATCCGGTTTAGACCTCAAAGATTTATCTTTACGCTTTTTAGCGGTAGCGGGCGTCGGAGGATCCGACGGCATGTTATAGTTACACCGTTTACCGAAAACAAGCCTGGCACAGTCTAATCTTCGTTTAATGGTGCGCTTATTAAATCTAGCACAAAAGCGACACCCGACTACGTCGTGTTCAGGCCCCAGGCAAGGAATACAGAGAGAATGATAATCCCTATGAGTTATCTGTTTCCCACAAGAAATACAATTATTAACTTTTTCTGACATCCGGATAACTGAGGCAAGAAAAGACAAAAATTTCCCCAACGGGGTACTTAGCCCAACTTGGTCTTCGGTCTGAAACTCGAAAAATGAAAATTTCAGAACGCCGAACGGCACTTGCAAACGCTGCTTCTGCTTCGGACCATGCGGCAAGAAAGACTGAGGATATGGCGTCGGTCATGCGCTTAAGTACCACTACGTACTGACGTCAGCTCTGGGCGACAATGACCGACGCCAGCCTAGCTCTTTGGTATTCGGGCCGACCGAGGACAGTGGACTACCCACAGGTTATGACTGCAGCAATGTGAGACGAAGAACATCACTCAGGTGCAACGGATGGCAGCAGTGTTACAGGCATACACATAGGGACGACTGTTAACTACTCGATTGTTAAATCCTTTTAATATTATCATCTCTGACAAAATGTTAGAACAGGCAGATCACGTTTCACTAGTGTTTCAAATTGTGTTCAATAAATCTGATGAAGATATAAAGGATGAAAATACTCAAAAACAGCTTACTCAATGTTTCTTAGAACAAGTGAAGGGAGTTGCAGGTGACATTAAGTGCATTTAACAGGAAACCTCAAACAATTTGCATGACTTAGCGCAAAAATTAATGAGAGGCAAGACAATGTGTGATGATAGCAATCTTTTTCCTTATGTCTTCGCGATGGATGAAGACATGGGACCTTTTGAAGTTGTAGAAGTTTATTCAAAAGGGCGGTGTAGAAGCTGTTGGACAGACCAAGGACAACGGCAGCAGACAGTAGCTTCCACATCTCTGGCTCCAAAGGGCACCAAGGAACAAGGGGAAGAAAGGAAAGCTCTACAGTATTTCTGCTGTAAGCAAAATGGTCATATTAAAAAGAATTGTCCATATTACAGGAAATGGAGGGAAGCACTGGAAAGAAAGGGTAGGTTTATTAAGCAGGGAAAGGATAACTATAAGGTAAAACAAATGACACCACAGGGTGGCGTGTGTCCAGTACATTTTCAGGCTCAAACACCTGTTAATCCACAATATGCAGAAAGTCTGAAAGCAGAAGTCACAAAGTTTAAGTACATAGACGATAGCGAGAGGGATGACAATGATGGTGAAGAGGAGGCAGTACAGTTACAGTTGTGTGCAGCTGCAAAATCATCAGATACAGATGATTGGGAAAATATATAATAGGAGTGTGCCCCCCTACCCAAGAAGTTTCTTTTCTGACATATTTTACGAAGGGGCAGTATGGAAGGCCCCTAACTGATATTTAGATAGAGGGGTCCCCATGGAAAAATGTGTTCTTGGATACGGTAGCAGTTGTTTCAGTTACTAGCCGATCACTCCCACTAGATCCTAGGAAAAGAACATGCATTTCAGGTTTTAATGGTACTGGATGCATAGCAGTGGGTAGTAAAAATTTGTCTATACAATTTACACCAAATGATGGAGGCATACAGGGATTTTTCTAATGCATCCTTTGTGTGTATCAACCATTATAGACATGGATATTATGGACAAAATTGGATTGATCACAGATGTGCCAAATGGCATAATATGGAAGGGCGCAGAAGGATTTTCATGCTGCGCCATACAAATAGATGAGACACTGAAGAAACTGCAATGGGCAGTACACTCAGACGCACAGGATGCATGGCAGTCCTTACAGGCACAGTCTCCGCTTCTGTGGTCAGAAGGACCGACAGATTGTGGAAAACTAGAAATTCCAGTAGGAATAGGAAATGAACAGGATTTTATACCACCTTTCCAAAAGCAATACCCAATACCAAAAGAAGCAGAGTAAGATATGCAAAACTGCATAGCAGATTGGGAAATGGCAGGTATAACAGTAAAAGGTGAAAGTCCTACAAACTCACCCATCTGGCCATTTAAGAAAAAAGATGGTAGTTACAGTTAGTCTTAGATTGCGAAAAGTAAATCAATACACTACCCCTAGGGCGCACAGAGTAAGATATGCAAAACTGCATAGCAGATTGGGAAATGGCAGGTATAACAGTAAAAGTTGAAAGTCCTACAAACTCACCCATCTGGCCATTTAAGAAAAAAGATGGTAGTTACAGTTAGTCTTAGATTGCGAAAAGTAAATCAATACACTACCCCTAGGGCGCATCTAATTCCTGGAGTTCTTGAATTAGCAGCTAATATAAAACCACAGTACCCACCAAAGGTGGAAGGAAGCAAAATCCAAACGCCAACAGTTTATTTAAAGCTACATATACTCCAACATACTTTTTTGTTGATAAAAAACTTCATCAGAATAAACATGCCACTCAATTGTGATCCAAATATACCCTACCAAGTTAAAACCTAACCAATGAAAAAACATTACCTAATTAGATGAATCCCATTTAATAATTAACTGACATTAAAACTAAAAACAACTGGTCCATAGTAAAAGTAATATAAATAACTGGCTAAAAACGTCTATAAAAACATACTGAACATGAACTGTAACGGCAATTAAAACAATAATATTTTCATATAGCATAAAAATAAAAGTACATGTGGATGTCCCATTTCAATAAATATATAATGATAAAAATAAAAAAAATGTATAAAAATAAGTAGATATCAGGGGCAAAATTGAAAAAAACTACAGCTTTGCAGCCCTAAGCTTAAGCAAAGGTGCTAATGAAATATTTTCATTTAAGCCAGTGGGTTTAGCTGCATACAAAGTAATTTGCCAAAGTAATTCTTTATACTCTAGGGTAGTCTCCCAGGCACCCCCTCTGACATCAGCCACAACCACATCCAAAACAAAGAACGTAAAGATTGCTTGTGGGCAAACCAAAGAATGTTTGTATAGAGCATTATTCTACTTACTTTTATACATTTTTTTTTTATTTTTATCTTTATATATTCATTGAAATGGGACATCCACGTGTACTTTTATTATTTTTATTTTTATGCTATATGAAAATATTATTGTTTTAATTGCTGTTACAGTTCATGTTCAGTATGTTTTTATAGAAAAAGTTTTTAGCCAGTTATTTACATTACCTTTACTATGGACCAGTTGTTTTTAGTTTTAATGTCAGTTAATTATTAAATGTGATTCATCTAATTAGGGAATGTTTTTTCATTGGTTAGGTTTTAACTTGGTAGGGTATATTTGGATCACAATTGAGTGGTATGTTTATTCTGATGAAGATTTTTTTTACCAACGACAACGTATGTGGAGTGTATCTAGCGTTAAATAAACTGTTGGCATTTGGCTTTTGACTTCCTGGTGCTTTCTTCCACCTTTGGTGGGTACTATTTGTTGTCTTGGAAGGTTGGATCTCCAGTTTTTGGATTTTGTAGCTAATATAAAACCACAAAGCCAGTGGCTCAAAGTCATTGATTTGGCAAATGGATTTTTGCCATACCACTGAAAAAAGGAACTGGCCAAAATTTGCCTTTACCTTTAACAATCAGCAGTATCTGATGACACGGTTACAGCAAGGGTTTCAAAACAGTCCGGTAATTTTCCATCAGACGGTAGGCAAAATCTTGGAAAGGCAAGAAATGGATGGATCGGTGCTTCATTACATAGATGACATTCTGGTACGGTCTGAAACTGTAGAGTAGCATTTGAAAAACCTGAAAGAGGTTTCCACAACACTGCAGGAGGCAGGATTTAAGGTAAAAAGTGAAGAAATACAGTTTCTTTCACAAGAAGTCAAATTCTTAGGAACCATTATCAAACCCATGGGGAGATCTCCATGCACACAGAGAGTACAAGGTATTTTACAAATGCAAAAGCCAATGACTATTACAGATTTGAATAAATTCATGGGTATCATGAACTACAACAGAGAGTTCAGAGGACTATGCACAAACAGCAGGACCTCTGTATAACATGCTGTCCATGCAAAAAAAATAATAGCATTCTGGAATGGGGTGTGGTAGAGGAACAATCCTTTGCAGCCATGAAGGAGAAATTGCCAAGGGCCACAGAATTGACAGCGCCAACTACAAAGTTACCGTTTGTTTTACAAGCGACCGCAGAGACAAATACACTGTCAGTGATTTTATTACACGGGGGAGACAAAAGTTTTTGAGACCAATTACCTTTTGTAGTCGCAAAATGACTTTGGTAGAAAAGGGATATCACCCCTGTATTCAGCAGTTGTGGCTATATATTGGGGAATCAAACAGACAGAATATCTAACAGCCTTTTCATCCACAATAGTGCAGACACCGCACCATGCAGTGCAGGTACTAGTAGACAGTTTTGAAATGAACAAAATTACCGATGGTATCAGTCAGGCAGTATTTGCTAGGCGGATGACTACTTTCAGTACAAAAAAAATAATCTTTCAAGCAGGAGAAAAATATTATTTGTCTAATTTGCTGGGATATGAGGGAAAACAGCATAACTGCACTGACAATATGACTAAGCCAGAAAAATCCCCCATATCACCAGACTACAATCATTTTTTGCCCTCTCTCTTTGTAGACAGAGCCAGGTACTGGGACAATGGATGGTATGTGACAGGATTTGCAGTGATACTACAAAAGGAAAACTTGGAAGTTCGAGAGCTGGTGCAGCTCCCAGGTCACATGTCAGCCCAAAGAGCTGAATTGGAAGCAGTACTGCATGTACTACAGCACAATAATCCTGTCAATATTTAATCCGATAGTGCATATGTAATAAACTCATTACATTTACACATGACCACATGGGCTCGTAGAGCTTTCATAGACGGTGCAGGAAAACCACTAAAACATGCAGAAGTTCTGCAAAATATATGGAAAACCATATGGCAAAAAAATTTACAATGGCTATTCAGTATCCTAAAGGTAAAACCCCATCAAAAACTGACCTCAGAAGTGTTCAAATTACATGCAAAAGCAGATGCCTTAGCCAAACAGGCAGCAAAGACATCCGGATTTAAAATCAGTTGAGACAGTACAACAAGTTAGCGTATTAAACCAGGCCAGGGATATCATTGAAGATTTGGTTCAAATACAAAAGCAGCAAGGTTTGAAAGAAGAAACTAGTCAATGCATGATAGAAGAGGTCCCACCTAGAGAATTCTGGGTTTATCCCACTACAAAAGGATTAAAATGACCTTATGTGCCATATCAGCTAGCAAAACAGTTGGTAAAATACAATCATCAGGTGCTAGGGCATGTAGGTAGTGAAAAATTATGGCCAGTGGTCAAATGTACTGGAATCCAACTTTAAAAAAGTTGTTTAAGCCAGTTTCAAATGAGTGCTTAATCTGTTTACAGGTTAATGCCAAACGTAAAAAGCCTCAGTTACACAGGGTCATGCCAGCAAACGGACCATGGTATGCGGTTCAAATAGACTATGCAGGACCATTACCACCAGCGAAAGGAAGGTATCGCTACTTGTTAGTGGTGGTAGATGTGTTTTCAAAGTGGGTGGAAGCAATTCCTACCAAAAGACAACCACTAAGGCAACAGCAGAAGCTTTATGGAAAAACATTTTTTGCCACTGGGGATGGCCACGGGTTATCGAGTCTGATAACGGGCCACAATTTGTCAGTCAGCTAAGCAAACAAATGTGTAACTTGTTAGAAATACAAGAAAAATTTCATGTACCCTACCATCCACAGTCCAATGGAATAGTTGAGAAAATGAACAGAACCATTAAGGAAAGACTAAAAAAGGCATGCTTGGAGAAAGGACGGGACTGGGTACAACACTTACCAGGAATTTTGATAGGGGTAAGAGCTACCCCAAACAGCAAGACAGAGATTTCACCACTTAAAATCATGACAAGCAGAAAAATGCCCAAACAACTACCTTTTGATCCGGAGGTTGGACATAACAGACCTTTGTTAGAGGTAGCACAACATCAAAAATGGTTAAAAGACATCAGAGAACAATGTGATTACTTGGTAATGGAGCAAGCATTCCACTTATGAAAAAAGGTTCCACTACTGCCACAGGAACAACACCTTCCCTCCGGGACAAAGGTATTAGTCAAAACATTCCAGACGGATGGTCCATGCGATACTAATTGGTAAGGACCTTTCAAAGTAATGGAACAAATAGGACCTTTAATCTACAAGGTCAAACAGAGTAAGAAAAACAAACCATTGCTAGCTCACAGGTATCAAATGAGAGTCATTGTTTTTAGTGATCAGTAGCAAAATGCATCGCCTTTAAAAGAAGGGAGAGAGCAGATGCTCAATAAAGTTTATGTTTCTGTTTTTTTTTTTAGAAACTAAGTACAAGACTGAATGCCAAGCTTTCTGTAAAGTTTGTTGAAAGTACTCCCAAAGAGGTTTTTAGGACAAACCTGTTTTAATAAGAATGAAAAACGTGATTGTTATTTTAAGAACTGTACTCAGTGGATTCCTTTTGGTAGAATGCCAAACAGACGGAATTAAGATTATTACAACATTTCACGAATAAAGCTTCACTGGGAAAATGCAAAACGAAACACAAGACAGTTTCAGTTGTGAAATGCAAACAAAATGTATTTTTGGGAGCATAACATTCAAAATATATATATCGGCATGGTTAGCTAAATAAGGTCAGGCATACATAAAAATAGAAGAAGAGTCAAAGACTGATGTAAATATTTCAGTACACAGTTCAGCTTCTATTAGATGCTACACGTTCCCCTCTGAAGATGAAACAAAGTGGACAAGCCAAGACATCACATAAAATGTCACAATGTATAGATAACACAAAAATAAAAATAAATTCAACAGGGGAAGAAAAGGGTACAATTTCTACTAACACACTGTTTTTTGTACAAATGTACAAATAGCACAAAAATACAAGGAAACGAACCACGGGTCGGAATACTTACCATTCTGGGTAACAAGCCAGCACTTCATAGGGATCAAGTGGTAAAAATACCACCCACTTGTACCCTGATAGGATAGCAATATCAAAAAACAATATTTCACTTCAATATTACGTTTCCAAGTTTCAAACAAATGGGATGCAGATTTAAGAGAGTTTGGTATGACACACTTTTAGGGGGGAGTAGGAGCAGGATTGGGAACCCTAAATGCTGTGGATGTTAAAATTTTATGAAATAAACTAAAACTAGCAGGACAAGACATATCACAAATTGTACATTTACAAGCCCAATGGAATCCTACAATTTAGTATGTACATAAACAAAATGTACGGTACCAAGAAGGTTTTCTAAGTCATTACAATGTACCCTTAGTAGACAGATTGCAATTTGATACTAATGTATCTATGTTTGTAGATTGGACAAAATGTACTTCAAAGTCAACGTATGTTAAAATGCAAAAAAATTTGTTACAATGTTAAAGTTAAAAAAATTAGTACATGTTGTGACAACTATTCAGCAGGTGGATCCTGTCCACTAGCTGGATAAGTCTGTTCACAGAACAGACTCAGTGTAATCACAGTTTTTGCACTGGAAAAGGTATGTATTATAATGTAACAAAACAAACAGTGATGTGTCAATTTATGGCATTGCCCATAATATTCTGGTCTGTAGCCGCGGTGGTGCAGCAGTAGCATTGTTGCCTCCCAGCAAGAGGTTCTCCCGTTCGATTCTCGGCTGGAACACCTTATGTGTAGAGTCTGCATGTCCTCCTCGCGGTCGAGTCAAAAGACATGCGTAGAAGGGGTGTGCCTTCGTTGAAGGTTGGGCATCGAGCTGGCAACTCGACACCTGTAAAAAGCGGACCAGAGTTCTGCTCAAATGTCAGGAGCCCCCCAAATAAGGAGCTAAATTATGGTGGTGAAAACACTACCAGTAAAAAGTAAATACCAATACCCCTGAATGGGTGAGTAATAGTCATAGAGGGGAGAGAGAGAAAACCAGGGGGCTGGAGGGAGGAAAAAGTACAGTTGTGTACCTACCATAAATGTAGATGTTCAAGTGTATTCACTGTTGCAGTCATTACTCTTGGGTTATCCTGCTGGCAGGCTACCGTCAGTCGGCCAGAATTCCAAAGTCTAGGTCCGGCATCGGTTGCTGTCGCCTCTTCCCTGACTTCAGTGCACCAGGGGTATAAAAGATGCAGCCGACACCATTTTCTTCAGTTTTTCTTGCCCCAGATGTCAGGTGTCCCAAATTGGTAGGCTGAAAAATATGCCAATAAGAAATGCATGCATAAAAATAACATTTCCTTCATCTACAAGCAAATACATCAAAAAGGTTGTATAGGATACAGAAGTGCAGATAAGTCCCAGCAAAGAGAAGGGGGATGGTGGGTGGGTAACCTGGACTGCAACAGTGAATACACTCGAACATCTACATTTATGGTAGGTACACAACTGTACTATGTTCATCGTGTTTCACTGTTGCAGTCATTACTCTTGGGTAGAATCCCAAAGCTGAGTAAGGGTGGCTAGGCTAAATAGGATTAGGAGAGGCTATGAGGCCCTGCAGAACTGCAGTGGCGAAGCCTGCTCTGGACAGAGTAGAGAGGCAAGTGGTAGTGCTTTGTAAAGGTGTGCACTGAACTCCAAGTTGCAGCCTCTAAGATATCTTTAGCTGGTACTCCTCTGAGAAAGGCTGCTGCTCTGGTGGAATGAGGCCTAATGCCCTTAGGCATTGATTTGCCATGTTGAAATTAGCAGAAACAGATGCAATGGCCTACCCATTTTGAAATAGCCTTTCCTTGTGATCCTGCAGCATAAGACACTAAAAGTTGCTCAGTCTTTCTGAAAGCTTTAGTTCTGTCCAAGTAGAAGTGCAACTGCCTGTGTATGTCCAAAAAATGCAGAATTTTCTCACCTTTGTTCTGTGGATTTGGGTAAAAGGTAGGTAAGTGAATGGTTTGGTTGAGGGCCACACTGGACACTACCTTAGGCATAAATGTAGGGTTTGTCCTCAGAGAAACCCTGTCGGGATGAAAAATGATGAAAGGTTCCACTGCCATGAGTGCTTGTAACTCTGAGACTCGCCTTGCAGAGATTATTGCAAGGAGCAGAGCTGTTTTCCAGGATAAGAATTTTATATCCGCTGTTGATGCTGGCTCGAAAGGAAGCAGTGTGAGTTTTTCCAAAACATAATTGAGGTCCCAGGCCGGAATTGGGGATCTCCTTGGAGGCCTAATGTTTTTGGCCCCTCTGAGGTACTGCCTTATTAAAGGATGAGAAAAGATAGGTGGTTCCATATTGTAATGGGCTGAAATGGCAGAGGCATGAATCTTAATTAATGAGAAAGAAAGGCCTTTGTTCAGCATCTCAGTTAGGTATTGTAAAATCTGAGGAATATTTGGTACAGACGTGTCACTGCCCTGTTCCTGGTTCCAAGCACAGAATCTCTTCCATTTTTCTGCATAAGATTTTCTGGTACTGGGCCTCCTGGCCTCCAAAATAACATCCATAACAGCTTTTGAAAGAGGAGTGTTCTGAATGGCTATATTATCCGCCATGCTGCCAGATTTAAGGTCCTGAGTTGGCTGTGCAGGATCTGATTGTTTTGTTGGGTCAGCAAGTGAGAAGTCTGAGGCAATATCCATGCTGGACCTTGAGACAACCTCTTTAGGATTGGGTACCAGTGCTGGCGTGGCCAGTCTGGTGCAATCAGTATCATTTTTAGCTTCTCTTATCTGACCTTTAGGAGTACTCTGGGAAGGAGAGGTAGTGGGGGAAAAGCATATGCCGTTAGATTTTTCCAGCTGAATGATAGGGCGTCCACTTTCCAAGCTTGCTTGTGATAAATCCTTGTGCAAAATCTCTGAAATTGACAGTTGTGAGGGGAGGCAAATAGATCTATGTCTGGGCATCCCCATTTCCTTATTATCATGCTGAAGACTTGTGGATCCAGTTTTCATTCGTAGGGATCCACGAGGTTTCTGCTTAGATCGTCTGCCAGAGTATTTGTTTTTCCTGGCAGGAATTGTGCTTGCAGGTGAACTTGATAAGCCAATGCTGTGTCCCATAAGGTCATTGCTTGTCTGCAGAGGGGGTAGGAATGTGTACCTCCCTGTTTATGTACCACATGACCATAGTGTTGTCTGTCTTTATCAGTAACTGTCCTGGATGAAGCAGGTCCTTGAAGGCTGTCAGGGCATTTTGAACAGCTAGCATATCTTTTTGATTGATGTGAAGATGCATCTGGTTTGCGGGCCATGTGCCTTGAATACATTTTTCTGCCATATGGGCCCCCCCAGGCATAATCTGATGCATCCATTGTCAGTGTCTGTCTGGCTGTGGGTAAACTGAATGGCAGACCCTTGTTGTGGTGGGAGGCTTCTGTCCACCATTGAAACTCCTGTTGTAGGCAGGGAATGAGTGCAATTACTTTCTCCAGGCTGTGGCAATGCTGAGTCCAAACACTTTTCAGATACCATTGTAGTTTCCTCATATGCAGTCTGGCATATGGAATTAGTACAATGCAGGATGCCATGAAACCTAAGGCCTGCAGGATTTTCCTTGCAGATAAGTGGGTTTTTGTTGCCAATTTCTTGAAGTAAGTAGTCAGTTGTTTTTGCATGTCTGGCATGAGATAAGCCATCTGGGCAGGTGTATTTAAGCTTGCACCCAGGAATATTATCTCTTGCGAGGGCACTAGTTTTGATTTCTTTTCGTTTACTGTGTACCCTAGGCCAATTAGCAATCTTTTTACAAACGTCAGATGCTTTAGAAGAGTGTCTTTGTTCTCTGCTTGAATTAGGCAGTCGTCCAAGTAGGGATATATTTGAATTCCTTTTTGTCTGCAAAACGCAATTACTGGTGCCAGGGCATTTTGTGAAGACCCTGGGCGCAGTAGATAAGCCAAAGGGCAGTGCAGAGAATTGGTAATGCATTGAGCCAGCTATGAATCTGAGGTATCTTCTGCAATATTGTCTGATTGGGACATGCAGGTATGCCTCTTTTAGGTCCAAAGTTACGAGCCAAGCCCTCTTGCCCAGCATGGGCAGTAGCTGCTGTAGAGTCAACATCTTGAATTTTGGAACTTCCAGAAACGTATTTAGTATAGACAGGTCCAGTATTGGTCTCCAGGTTTTGTCCTTCCTGGGTACTAGGAAAAGTCTGGAGTAAAATCCTTGCCCCCGCTCTTGTTGTGGTACTTGCTGAATGACCCTCATGTTTATGAGGGCTGTAATTTGTTTTTGTGCCTCTGCCCATTGATTGTGTGGCAGGTCTGGCATGCCCTTTGACCTTGGTAGAGTGTGAAAATGGAACCTGTAGCCTTGGGACACTATGTTCAGGACCCATTTGTCTTGGGTAATCATTTGCCATTTTGATGAAAAAAGTGCTAGTTTTCCCCCTAAGGGGGCTGACAGAAGAAAACTGCTTGGAACTGGTAGAGGAAAGTCATTGGGACTGTTTCCTGTAAGGCTGTGATTTGTCTTCTCTGCTTTTGGAGGTAGGAGCACCCCATTGTTTGGGCCTGTATGAGCCTTGGGGCTGAGATCTGCCTCTGGGGCGCCTGTATCTGCCTCTTTGTGGTCCGTCTGACACTGGAAAGGACCAATTTTTAGAAGGTCAGTTCCTGCTAAACCTGGATGGCTGCACCTGTAAGAAATCCTTGACTGTCTGCATGGATTTTGCTTTATCCTCCATTTTTTCAACACTTCTTCTGCTTTAGTACCAAACAAAGTATCTTGCTGCAATGGTGCATCTAATAATTTTGCTTCAACATGATCAGGCAGATTTTGTTCCTTTAACCAAGCATGCCTTCTAATAACAGAACCTGTAACAGCGGCCCTGCAAGAGGCCTCCAGTGAATCATAACCACATTGCAAGGTATGCTTTTTCCCACTTGTTCAGTTGCATGCAATAAATCCTGCAATTCCTTGTTCTCTGAGCATTCAGTATTTGTCAACATTTTCTGCTTAAGCAGTGACATTAAATATTGCTGATATTTAAGCATATGAAACTGACAATTTAAAGCCCTTACAGCCAGGGTAGCAGAGGAGTAGACTTTTTCCCCCATCTGTCTAGAGCCCTAGAATCCCTATCGGAGGGGACAGGGTTTTTTGCAGTGGAAGCTTTAACTCCCTTGGGACCCTGAGATATAGTTTCTGGATCATCAGTGGGGTTTTTAGATAGGAATTTATGAGAATCTGGGACCCTATAGTATCTGTCTGGCTTAGCAGGTGCAGGGGGTAAAGAGTCAGGGGACAGGCCGGACTCTGAAAATACATCATCTACAATGTCTAGAACAGGTGGAATAGCAAGGGGTCTGTGCTCAGGAAGTAGCAGAAAGTCTCTGAGCCTTTGCTTAGATTCAGAGTAATCTTGGCTCTCCCAGTGGAAATGTTCCATCATAGTATGCAGGGTTTCCCCAAAAGAATAATCCTCAGGAGGAGAGGCTGAAGGAATGGATTCTTCAGCATCAGAATCCTCATAGGGAAGCATGGAGTAATCCTGTTCAGAACAGGAATTAGAGGAAATAGACACCTGATCAGAAGAATCATACTCTGCATCTTCCCTAGGCCTCTTATCAGGAGGGGGATGGGAGCCCCTGATCAAAGTAATTAGGTCTTCGGCCATTTTGAGCATCTGTTTTTTAGGCATGGAAGTCTGAGAAGGAGAATGCTGTACTTGTTTCTTTGTCTTTACAGCTGCTTTAGTCTTTGCCTTTGAAGCTGAAGATGGCTTAATATATAGTTGTGTAGGTCTGAAGACACCCTAAGAAGCCGATGCCTGCTCAGCGGCTCCGGACCCATCTGAGGGAATGATTTCCGAGTGTCCAATACCTTGAGTATCCAGAGGCCCAGTCGGCTCCACGTGGGAGTCGGTAGCGGGCACCAGGGGCTGCGAAAGCGCCTCACTGAGAACCGGTGACTGGTCTAGTAGAGGCTTCGTCATCGGTTTTGGACCTCGGATGCCTATCCTTGTCCTTGCGTTTTTTGTAAACTCCGGTTGTCGGCTGTTCCGACAGCATTATATAATTAAATCTTCGGCCAAAGTAATGAAATGCAAAATTGAACAGACGCTTGATAGTGCGTTGGTTAAATCTAGCACAAAACCGACAGCTAGCAACGTTGTGATCAGAGCCTAAGCAAGGAATACAATAAGAGTGAAAATCCTTATGAGGTATTTGCTTCCCACAAGAAATACAATTGTTAACTTTTTCTGACATCGGTCTGGAGCAAGAAAAAAGTTTCCCCAACGGGATACTTAGTTTTAATGAAGACTTTGGTTCTGAAATTCACACGATGAACATTCATCACTGCAACAGTGAATACACTCGAACATCTACATTTATGGTAAGTGTACACAACTGTACTATGTTCTTTGTGTTTCACTGTTGCAGTCATCACACGTGAGTGGATTTCCAAAGCTGAAGAAGGGTGGAGGCAGTCAAGAAGAGTTAGGGCTGGCTAGTATGCCTTGAGGGACTGCTGTAGCAAAACCTGCCCTGCATTTGGAAAAGCTAGGCAGGTGGTAATGCTTGGTGGAGGTGTGTACAGAACTCCAGGTAGCAACGTCCAGGATGTCGCTGGTAGGGACTTCCCTGAGAAATGCTGTACAGGTAGATGTTGTTCTAGTGGAATGTGTTCTGACCCCCTGAGGGGTTGGTTTCCCATGGTGCTTGTAGCAGAAATGGATGCAGTGTGCTATCCATTTGGAAATAGTTTGTGTTGAAATGGCCTTGCCCTATGCCCATGTTGCAAAGCTGACTAGTAGCTGGTCAGATTTTCTGAAAGGCTTAGTGCTATCAAGGTAGAATCTGAGTTGTCTGTGCACGTCCAAGGAGTGCAGGATCCTTTCCCCTTTATTTTGAGGATTAGCGAAGAAGGTTGGCAAATGGATGGATTGGTTGAGAGCCACACTGGACAACACTTTACGCATAAAGGAAGGGTTATAGTCCTAAGGGAAACCCTGTCAGCATGGAATATAATGAAGGGTTCCACAGCCTTCAGTGATTGCAGCTCAGACACTCTTCTAGCTGAAGTGATGGCTAGAAGCAAGGCTGCTTTCCAAGAGAGGAATTTTAACTCTGCTGACAGCAGGTTCAAAGGGGGGGGGGTGAGCTTTTCCAGTATAAAGTTAAGGTCCCAAGCAGGGGTGGTTGCTGTCCTTGGTGCCTTAAGTTGTTTGCCCCTCTCAGGAATTGTTTGATAAGAGGGCGTGAGAAGAAAGGTGGCTCAGTATTGTAATGAGTAGAAATTGGCTGTGGCATGAATCTTAATGGAAGAGAAGGACAGGCCTTTGTGTAGTAAATCTGTTAAGTAATCCAGTATTAGAGGCAGGGAGGACAGTGTAGTGTCCTCTCCTTTAGACTGAATCCATGAGCAGAGCCTTTTCCACTCATCAGCATAGGATTTTCTTGTACTGGGCCTTCTAGCTTCAAGAATGATGTCCAGCACCTGCTTGCTTAAGGTTGCTGGGGAGATTTCAAAGAATAAGCCAGGCTGCAAGATTTAGAGTTTGCAGTTGTCGGTGCAGAATCTGTCCCTCCTGTTGAGAGAGCAGGGTTGGGTTCTGGTGTAGGTGCCAGGGTGGCACTGGTGTCAGGCTGCACAGGAGTGGGTACCAGTGCTGGCGTGGCCAGTCCGGGGCAAGCAGAATTGTCTTTGGTCTGTCCTGTTTTATCTTTAGTAATACTCTTGAGAGAAAGGGCAGAGGGGAAAAGGCATACATTGAGAGGTTTACCCAGTGAAAAGATAGGGCATCCACTTTCCAGTCCCTGCTGTGAGGATTCCTGGTGCAGAATTTGCTGAGCTGGTGGTTGTAGGGGGAGGCAAAGAGATCCACCTCTGGGGTCCCCCATTTCTGAACCAGAAGGTAGAATGTGCTGGGCTCCAACTGCCACTCGTGGATCCAGGAGATTTCTGCTTGGGTCATCTGTCAGTGAGTTTTGTTTGCCTGGCAGGAACTGAGCTTGCAGATGGACTTGAATGTCCAAGACTGTGTTTCACAGGGCCATGGCTAACCTGCAGAGTGGGTAGGAATGGGTTCCCCCTGCTTGTTGATGTACCACATAAATGTGGTGTTGTCTGTTTTTATCAGCAGTTGTCCTGGAAAGATTAGGGATCTGAAAGCTGTCAGGGCATTCTGTACAGCTGGCATCTCCTTTTGGTTGATGTGCAGATGAACTTGTCTTGGGCTCCAGTGGCCCTGAATACATTTGTCGTCCATGTGTGCCCCCAGGCAGAGTCTGATGCATCTGTGGTTAGGGTCTGGGTGGCATGGGGTAGAGTAAAAGGCAGTCCCTTGTTCTGGTTGCATGCTTTTGCCCACCAAAGAAACTCTGTCCTTAGACAGGGTATGATAGGAATGACTGTTTCCAGGTCCTCAGAATGTTGGCACCAAAGACTTTTTAAGTACCACTGGAGTTTCCTCATATGCAGTCTTACATATGGAATTAGCAGTATGCATGACACCATGAACCCGAGGGCTTACAGTATTTTTCTTGCTGATAGCTGGGTTCTGGTGGCCATTTGTTTTAAGTAGTCTGTCAGATAGACTTGTTTTTCTGAAGTGAGGAATTACATCTGGGAAGTTGTGTCCAAGCTTGCTCCCAGAAATACAATCTTTTGACTGGGTACCAGTTTTTTGACTTCTTTTCATTGATGGTGTACCCCAAATAAGTGAGAAGGTTTTTCACAAATGTCAAGTGCTGCAGCAGCAATTCTTGACTGTCTGCCTGAATCATCCATTACGGACAAATTTGGATATTTCTCTGCCTGGAGTATGCAATGGCTGGAGCCAGGCATTTTGTGAATACTCTGGGCACAGTAGATAAGCCAAAGGGAAGTGCAGAGAACTGATGATGCATAGATCCTGCCCTGAAATGTAGATACTTCCTGCATGACTCCCTTATGGGGATGTGCAGATAGGCTTCTTTTAAGTCTAGGGTGACTAACCAAGCATCTTTGGCTAGCATAGGAAGAAGCTGTTGAAGGGTGAGCATTTTGAATTTTGGTACCACCAAAAAGGTGCTGAGAATTGAAAAATCCAGGTTTGGGCACCAAAAGCCTTCCTTCCTGGGTACCAGGAAGAATCTGGAGTAGAATCCTTTGCCCCTTTGTTGTACTAGAACCGGCTGAATAACTTGGATGTTGAGCAGGGAAAGTACTTGGTTTTGACCCTCTGCCCACTGGTTTGGAGGAAGGTCTGGAAACCCGCTTGGGGTTGGCAGTGAATAGAAATAAAATTTGTACCCCTGGGATACGATGTTGAGGACCCACTGGTCTTGAGTGATGGACATCCAAGTTTTTTGCATGAAGGGGCAGAAACAATTGGGCAGGGCTGAGGAGTGGAGTAGAGAAGCCTTTGCAAACTTTTTCCATAAGGAGGTGGCTTATCACTCCCTGCTGGGGGCACTCCATTGCTTAGATCTCTGCATACCCTGAGACTGTAGTCTGGGTTGTCTGTTGCCCCTTGGTCTGGTTTGAGAAGTCCTGAAGGGGGCTGGAAAGGACCAGTGTTTGGAAGGTCAATGCCTACTGAATCTAGGGAGTTGCACTTGTAAGAATTCTTTAACAGTCTGCATAGACTACGCTTTTTCTTCCATCTTTTTCAGAACCTCTTCTGCTTTGGTGCCAAACAAACAGTCCTTATCAAAGGAGCGTCTAGTAACTTTGATGTGACATGATCTGGCAAGGTCTGCTCCTTCAGCCAAGCATGTCTTCTCAGTACAGAGCCAGTGACTGCTGCCCGGCAAGATGCTTCTAGGGTGTCAAAGCCACACTGCAAAGTATGCTTGCTGACTTGGCTTGCAGAGTGCATAAGCTCCTGCAATTCTTTATTTTCTGTACAGTCTGAAAAGGTAGTCACTTTTTGCTTAAGTTCCATAATATGTTGCTGGTACTTCAGCATGGGAAATTGACGATGTAATGCCCTAAAAGCAAGAGTTGCAGAGGTATACACCTTTTTATGCTATCTGTCCAAAGCTCTGGAATCCCTGTCCAGTGGGGTGGGATTCTTGGCTGTAGTAGCCTTGATACCTTTAGGCCACTGGGAAATGATCTCTGGGACAGCAGTAGGATTCCTGAAAAGACATTTGTGAGTATCAGGTACTCTGTAGTACCTGTCTGGTTTCCTAGGGGCAGGAGGTGAAGTGTCAGGAGTAAGACTGGATTCCATAAAATCAGCATCCAGGACAGGGTGTATAGCTAAAGGTCTGTGCTGAGGCAACTCGAAGTTCTCTGAGTCTCTTTTTGGACTGAGGGAAGTCTTGGCATTCCCATTGGAAATGCTCTATTAAGGTATGCAAGGTTTCACCAAAAGAAAAATCCTCTGGTGGGGAGGCAGAGGGAATTGATTCCTCTGCATCTGAATCCTCATAAGCAGATAAGGGCATGTCTTCATAATCAGAAATCTCATCGTCATTGGACTCCTGGTCTGCAGAAGCTGAAGGGGACTGGGCTCTTTGTCTCTTAGCAGGGGAAGGCTGACTTCCCTTAATCAGTGTAATAAGGTCTTCAGCCATTCTAAGCATTTGTTTTTGTGGCATGGGAGCAGGTGCATGCGCTTTGGCTGTTGGTTTTCTAGGCGTAGTGTGTACTCTGGGCCTAAGAAACTAGGTAGTTTTGGTTAAAAAAGAAGTCGGTTTAAGTCAAACATCGGTTGAGCGAATAACTGCCTCACAAGCCGGTGCCCGCTCAGCGACTCTGGACCCATCCAAGGTAGAGACATCTGCAGGTTCCATAGTCGAAGAAGAGTCTCGTGGCATACCGGACTCCAAATGGGTCTTGGTAGAGGCCTGTGAATCCATTGAAGCGGCATCAGGGGCTGTGAAGGCGCCAAACTGAGTACCGGCGGACTGGCGACTAGCTTAACAGAAGTATCGTTGGCAGTTTTGGACGACCTATGCGGTTTGTCTCTGTCTTTATCCTTACATTTTTTTCAGAATATCGGTAGTCAGAAGGCTTACCGAAGCCATTTCAGAGTACGAAGAACAAAAGTGAAAGAACTGAGAGACAAAGAGAGCCCAACAATGAATGGTTCGGGCGTTACGGCACAAAACCGACAGCGAGGGAAGTCATGGTCTGGGCCTAAACAGGTGATGCAGTAAGAATGAAAATCTCTGTGAGGTATTTGCTTTCTACAGGCAAGACAACTGTTGACTTTTTCTGACATCGGTTATAGCAAGAAAAAAGGATCCACAACAGGGTACTTAGCTTTAGAAGACTTCAGGATTATTCAATTCGTAAACAAAATTCAGGTAGTGGCCAACTGGCACTTATAAACTGCTTCTGCTTCGGGCTCCTTGGCAAGAAAGACTGATGTAATGGCGTCGGCTGCCTGATTTTATACCCCCGACGACCCAACGTCAGTCCTGGAGCGACAGCATCCGACGCAGAACTACTAAGTCTCTGGTATTCGGGCCGACTGAGGGCTATCCGCAGGCAGATAATCCAAGTGTGATGACTGCAACAGTGAAAGACGAAGAACATCTTTGGCTACTCATCTTGAAGGAAATTACATAGATATGGATAACAAAACACACATGTTAAAATATTGTACAGAAACTATTAATGGTTTCATATATGTGGGCAGCATTGTCACATCTATGAACCATGCTTTTTACAATATTCTGTAAATTTGTGCAAATGGACAATATTACCTTCAAATTTTAAAATGTTTGTTAAAGTGGCACCACAATTCGTGTGTGTGGTTTCAAACAAACCATTGTTAAAATACAAGCAAACACCCTTTGTGGAATGTATCAGTAATATCACGCATTTAACCTGGGAAATTGAAACCGGTGTGTTTTCTACCAGTACTAAAGAAATGAAAAAATTCCAATGGAAATATGAAATGATTCAATTTCCTAACATTACCTTGTCATCAGACAAGTTAAGCGAAATAATACAGGACACAGACTGCCTTAAAGATTGCTTGGATCATCGTAACCGCAGCATATTAAGGCATGAAGTAAATAGTATAATAGTAAAAGACAAATTAATAAAAATTGGCTGAAAAAACTGAAGCTGACACTGCCCAAAATTGGTGGAAGATATTCACAAGGTGGTCATCATCTGAAATTAAATTGTTAAATTGGCTAATACATCTGGTATTGGTAGTTTTAGGGGTCATAATAAGAATGACAGCTTGGAATTGTTTTATATGCTGCAGGTTGCGGTCCGCAAGTCATGATTGTAAACATGAATAAAGTGGTAAATGCTGTAAATAGCGATGCTGATGAAACAAATGCAGTCTTTTCTTTTACAGAAGTTTAGTCCGTTCCTCAAAATACAAGGGGGAACTGTATGAGTAATATTATTCTGTTTTCATTTAGCATATACACTGTCTCTTCAAAACTGTTACTAGCATGAATATTAGCTTAAAAAAAGTTGCAAGAATAATATAGAGTAAAGTGAGATATAAAGGGATAATTTAGAAAATGCTGGAAATTAGAAAATAATAAGTGTGCTGGCAAATATATAGCTTAATTAGATTTTGGCATCCATGCACAAAGGAGTATGTTACTGAGAAACAAGAGTTTGTAAAAATAGCTGTACATATGGTGGTCAAAAAGACAAGATAAAGATATGTAAGATCAAGGAGTGGAACATCAAGCAGGATAAAGCAGGAACATCGAGTTTCAGATAAAGTAGAATACAGAGTTTCCAAAAGATCACCAAGTTTTCAAGGACCAAGGACAATCAAATTAGAAGAAACAAAGGAAGACTGTTATACATCAGACTTTGGAAGAAAACATCAGACTCTGTATAAATATGAGTGTGTATAAACAAGCGTTGGGAATTTGCCATAGACAGCTGACAGTATTCGTGTTACATGCTTGTAGATTCAAAAGCAGAAAGGAAACAGTAAACTCTGCTAACTGAAGCAGTTGGTCTCAGTGCATTTATTGTACTTAGTACAATACAGTAGTAAATTAGTTGGTCACATTAAATAGCTAAATACTGTGGTATGCATGTATACAAATGCAAATAACAACAAGAAACCAACAGAAGGCATGCATATAATTTTAAATATACAAAGAAAATAAGCAGCCACAAGCAATAACAAAAGTGAGCAAAGAGTAGTGTAAAAGACCAGACAACAAAATATACAAATAGAACAAATTATTCCAGTACATAAATCATAAATACACAGTAGTATTAATATAACAGGTTATGAGTTACGACTCCTGAAAGCATTCCATTAGACTAAATACAAGTTTAACAAGTTTTATCAAAGATAATCATTTCAGGTTAGAATTATGAAGTTCCCTCCCACCTGGGAGGGGTTGGGCCAGTCACATTAAAATGTAGTGGTAGGGATAGTGATCAGCAGGCATAGGGGGAAAAGGCATTCAAAAAATACTGGCCCTGTGACTAAGCTTTCTGTATGAATTTCACTATTAGACAAGAAGGATTTGGAGTTTGTTCCTGTGGTTGATTATGGAAAAACAGTTGCTGCATTTCACGCTAGCTGGGGATGCAACCAGGTCACAAGGCCTTATCCAGTGGAGGTCGTTTGTCTAGGCTAATGTGTTCTGCCTTATAGATCATCTTTAGGACTGGGGGTATTGGCTACACTACACAATGGGGGACAGAAATGTTTATCAAATATGACAATATTACACTTTTGTGAGTTAATTTTAGCCCTTGTTTTCTTCTGTAATGAATGGGCATCAGAGAGAGATTTGATAAAACACAGTCTGCCATAATCTAAAAACTTAATTAAGCAAAGGTCCCGATTCCCAGTCTGGAGATTGAAGTAGATGCTGCAAAGAGGAGGTCAATGTACTGAGACTTGCAGCATACCACTAGTTACCCTCACACTTTGAGGATTCACCTGCTACTTTAACTATGTGGGTTCTAGCTTTCAGCCTATTTGCTATCCATTTCACCACATATGTATCTACTTTTAATGTTAACTTTTTAACAATGCCAGCATACTGTATAGTGTCAAATACTCTGGCCAGATCTCAATAAAATGTAAGAGCAGAATGATCACAGTCTACAGCCTGTGGGACCTTCTCAAAGAACTTGACAATCTACCTATACATAACGAAAATATTGATATTCTGGCAGGTCACGAGGGCAACTGTTTACTGACATGGGGCTGAACAGTGCTAACTTTATGCTGTCCTGATTTGGTTTTGCTAGGCTGGGAGATGGAGCACTAAAACTGCCTAAACTAAGGCACTACGGCAGTGAAGAAAGTTTTGATCAACACAGCAAAGCAATGAGGAAAGAGAAGCAAACAATCTCAGGTAAAGCAGGTAGGATGATCTATCTCCCTTGCAGGCTAACATACACATTGGACCCCTTTAAAATGACACAATAACTAAGCTAACTGTTGAAGTCAATTATTTTTTGTTTATATTCTGGAATCATTCTTGATGAAAGAAGATGCAGCTCAAGCCTAGGTGCATGCCAGCTTCAGATGCATATTCAGACAGCTCCACCATGTCTCTTTTCATATAATAAAAGGATGTGAATTTCAAGTCATTTACACTCGTGTTCAATGTTCATGTTATGTGTGTAAGTAGTGAAGGAACCAGAATACCCAGTAACCTGTCAAATCCTAGCACCTGAGGGGCAGGTCACCATCCACACTTTCTTTGCTCAGCCTGGTGAGGGATGCATCTGTGTCTCACTATGGAGTCTCCTATAACTAGGACATTGCTGTGTACAGGTGCTGATGACATCTCTTTCTAGTGTTTTGTGCTGGATGGTACTAAGTATCTACACCTCTCACATGTAGATTAAGTACACGGTAAAAGTGCACATCAGTAAAGAAGCAAGAAGCAGATCATACACTGTCTCAGAGTGTCTAGTACTAACAAGCTGGCAAAAGACAATGTAAAGGTAGACTGCAGTCTCATGGTTCTAGAAACCGGTGCACAGGCAGAGAGCTGTGCATAAAAAGCTAGCTAAAGAGCTGTATGCATTCTATGCTTTAATACCCTACCGAATATAAAGACATTAGTAGGAAAGGATTTTTATAAGTTTAAATATGCATCTAGCAGATGGGTTACCAATAAACTAGGGTTTACAGGGATTTACTTGCTTCACCCTGGACCCAACTTGTAGCAGCAAATCATTACGTGTTGTCAAGTTCTTCTAAAAAGAGCGTGCCACTACATAAGAAAGGAGAAGAGTGTGCTACTTGGTGGAACAAAGCACTTATCTGCTGTAAGATACCCTTGAGCTGGGCTGGGCTATGCTGTGGTAAAAGTAAAGACTAAGCAACCAAGCAACTCTTGGATCAAAACCATGGTTGATTATATCGGGGAGAGAGAGTTTAGGGACCACAGAAGCTGCACTCAAATTTCAATGCCAGCAACTGGCAGTGTACTATATCTCACCTCTGCACACTGCACAGCTCAGTGCAGCCCAGCCAAATGAAATGCAATTAACAGCAAAGGACAGCAATATGATAACTAAAGAAAAGAGCTAAAAGCCAATCAGAAAAACACATTTCTATGTTTGGCATCCACAGAAAACCAGCACTTTTACATTCTCTCAAGTAAAAAGAAGTTATGTACTCACCATAACGTTCCATGTGTGTTGTTCATCTCACCTTCATTCTTAGCAGGCTGGGTTTGGAACCAATCCTCGGTTCCGACTCAGCCTTATACAAAAGCTCAAGGTATTCCACTAGCTCATGGCTAAAAAGCCCTATCCCGTCATGCACTAGGATAGCTCCCCAGCTTTTGTTTGCACATATAGCTAAATAAAAGTCACTAAATGTGTTCTAGGGCAATCAAGAAGGCCAGAGAACATTAATAGCCAATTGCATCGGCTCGGTCTTCCAGGAGCAAAGGGCTGGGGAAAGCAGGGTGGGATGCAAGAATGAAAGCGAGATGAACAACACACATGGAACATTACGGTGAGTACATAACTTCTTTAAGTGATGTTGTCCTAGCTCACCTTCATTCTTAGCAGGTTGGGACAGCGTCCCTAGCACCATCTTCTTGGGTGGCTCAAGGGAAAATATTTTTCAGAACAGTGGACCCAAAGGAGGCTCTGTTCCTGGAGGCCAAATCCACTTTGTAATAAGTGATAAAGTTATGAGGCCTTGCCATGTTGCTGCAGCACAAATGGTATCAATTGGTAGTCTCACCCGAAAGGCAGAAGAGGTTGCAATGGCTCTTGTAGAACAACCTTTTCTTTAAGGGGAAGTTCTTTGTTTTGAGACTGGTAAGTAAAGGTAATACAATTTGATAACCATTTCAAAAGTTTGACTTTAGAGAGAGGAGCACCTTTCTTTGAGTCTGAAAAGGATACAAGTAATAGGTCAGATTTTCTTAAGTCCTTTGTTCTATGTAAGTAGAAACATAATTGTCTATGTACATCCAGTTGGTGTAGCATATATTCTGCATTGTTGCCATAGTTGGGGAAAAAAATAACTCTATTGATTGATTCAAGTTAGATTCTGAGCATACTTTGTGTTGAAAGGATGGGTTTGTTCATAGGGATACTCTGTCTTTATGTAAAAGCATGTGGGGGGGATTTACTGATAATGCTTGCAGCTCTGAAACTCTTCTAGCAGAAGTAATAGCTATCAAAAGGATAGTCTTCCAAATCACATACTTGAGATGGCAGGATGATGCAGGTTCGAATGGGGAAAGAATCAAACTGGATAAGACAAAATTTAGGTCCCATGGTGCTGGAGGAACTTTGATGGGTGGTCTTAATAAAAAAGCACCTTTAAGAAATGCCTTGCAAAGTATGTGGGACATCACATTGGGGCCTGATTCACCTAGATGGAAATTAGATATCACTGATAACTGAACTCGAATAGTAGCTGCAGCTGCACCTTCATTAGCTTTGTTAAGAATTCAAGAATGGAAGCTACAGAGAAGGGATCAATGCAATTATTCAAGGCCCATGAAGAAAATCTTTTCCATTTGCTTACATACAGCTTTCTCGTCAAAGCCTTATAAGACGTGATCAGGATATGTTTTACTGCCAGAGAAAGGTTAGGGAGCCTGGCTATGTTTGGAATTGGAGAAGCCAAGCTGTCAATTTGAGGGTTTGAAGGGAGGGGTGGAGTGTCCCTGATGCATGAGTCAGGAGGTCTGAAACTGGGTCCAGAATACATGGCTCCTCCTAGAGATAAGGCCAAAGGAAGAAGAACCAGATTTAATGAGGTTAGTATGGGGTGACTAGTATCAACTTCCTTCCCAAGGACATGGCTTTTTGAAGAACTTTGGGTATCAACGGAAAGAGAGGAAAGGAGTAGAGGACACATGAGGGCCAACTGTGTACAACTGCATCCCTTGCTGACTCCTCCGGAGGGGGATAAGGGCAAAGTATCTGCTGCATTTGGCATTCATGGGTGTGGCAAACAGGTCACAGCAAGGCTGGCCCCATTTGCGGAAAATCTTTTCCGCTACTTTTTGCTTTACGGACCACTTGTGAGGCATTAGAATCGCTCTGCTGAGTCCGTCTGCTATCACGTTGGATTTTCCCGGGATGTGCATTGCTATAAGAATGCATTGGGGGGAGGTCACCCACTGCCACACTCTCAGGGCCTCCCCAACTAAGGGGGTAAGACCCGGTTCCTCCTTGTTTGTTCATGTAGCAGACAACGTATTGTGATAGATCCTTGGGGAAGAGAGTCTTGGAATGCTTAAAATACTAAAAGCACAGCTCTCATCTCTTGGACACTGATGTGCAAATAGGCCTCGTGATCTTGCCAACTGCCCTTCCCAGATAATGCCCACCCCCTCAACTGGGAAGCATCCATGGTCACTCTTGCTAACGGCTGTGGAAGAACAAAGGTTCAACCTAATGTCACATGAGTGGAGTGGAGCCACCAATGAAGGTCTTTCTTGAAAGATTCTGTTATCAAAATATGGTAAGACATGGGTAGTTCCTGCATGGACCACTGAGTGAACAGTAGCCACTACAGAATTCTCATATGCAGATGTGCTAATGGAATCATGGTTATTGCTGCTGCCATGGTCCTCAAGACTTTCAGGACTGCTCTTGCTTGTTCTTTTTTTTTTTTTTGGAAAGTAGGTTTAGGACCTGACTTCATAGGATTTGAACCCTTTTGGATGGAAGTTTTGCCATCATTTTTGTTGTATGTAGATCTGCTCCTATAAAAACAATATGCTGAGATGGCAACAAGGCAGATTTTTCGTAGTTTATTGTAATTCCTAGGTGACAGCAGAGATGCAAGGTGGTGGAAGTTAGGAGGCCAGTCATCTAGGTACGGAAACACTTGGAATCCTAGACATCTCAAATGAGCCTTTACTACCGCCATACACTTGGTAACACTCTGGAGGCTGTAGTGGGACCAAAGGGCAGAGCTCAGAACTGGTAGTGACTGGTTCCCAACCGAAAGCGCAGATGAATCCTGGATTGACTGTCCATTTTTATGTGGTAGTACACATCCTGGAGGTCTATAGAGCACATCCAATCATCCCTGTCTCCAGTGTTACTCTCCAGAATTTTGACTTTCTTACTGATTTGTTTAATTTGCTGAGATCCAGGATGGGTCTCTAGGCCCCTGTTTTTTTTGGAACTAAAAAGAAAGTACAGTTGCGCACATTTACCATAAATGTAGATGTTCGAGTGTATTCACTGTTGCAGTCATTACATTTGGGTAATCTGCTGGCAGGTTGCCCTCAGTCGGCCTGAATTCCAAAGTCTTTGGTCCTGCGTCAGTTGCTGTCTTCTCTTCCATGATGTCAGGGGTATAAAACATGCAGCCAACGCCATTTTCTTTAGTTTTTCTTGCCCCCGATGTCAGGTGCCCCCCAAAAAGGTAGCCATATTATATGTATCTATATATATACATGCGTCAATATAAACTTTACCTTCATCTACAAGCAAATACACCACATAGGTTGTAGAAGATAAGAGAAGGAAAGATAAACTGTAGAATGACAGGGGGATGGCAGGAGAGTAACCTGGACTGCAACACTGAATACACTTGAACATCTACATTTATGGTAAGTGTACACAACTGTACTATGTTCTTCGTGTTTCACTGTTGCAGTCATTACATTTGGGTAGAATCCCAAAGCTATGGTTGGGAGGTTGGAGCTAAACAGCATTAGGTGCGGCTATAACGCCCTGCAGCACTGCAGTGGCAAAGCCTGCCCTGAATTTAGAGTAGAGAGGCAAATGGTAATGCTTTGCAAAGGTGTGAACAGAACTCCAAGTAGCAACCTCTAGAATGTCTTTGGTTGATACTCCTTTGAGAAAGGCTGCCAAAGAAGCTGCAGCTCTGGTAGTGAGACCTAATGCCCTTGGGCACAGGTTTACCATGGTGTAAGTAGCAGAAACGGATGCAGTGGCTTATCCACTTTGAAATTGTCTGCTTTGAAATAGCCTTTCCTTCTGATCCTGCAGCATATGACACTAGTAATTGCTCAGTTTTTCTTAGAGCTTTAGTCCTGCTCAAGTAGAATCTTAGCTGTCTGTGTACGTCCAAGGAATCAGAATTCTCTCTCCTTTGTTCTGTGGATTTTGATAAAAAGTTGGCAGATGAATTGTTTGGTTAAGAGCCACAATGAAAACCACCTTAGGCATAAAAGTAGGATTTACCCTCAGAGACACCCTGTCTGGGTAAAATATGATAAAAGGCTTTACAGCCATGAGTGCCTGTAGCTCTGAAGCTCTTCTTGCTGAAGTAATTGCTAGCAGCAGAGCTGTCTTCCATGATAAGAACTTTATATCAGCGGTAGCAGCTGGTTCAAATGGAGGCAGGGTGAGCTTTTCCAACACATAATTGAGGTCCCATGCAGGTAATGGTGATCTTCTAGGAGGCCTTAAATTTTTGGCTCCTCTAAGATAATGCTTTAGTAAATGATGAGAAAAGATTGGTGGCTCTGTATTGTAATGAGCCAAAATGGCAGAGGCATGGATTTTGATTGATGAGAAAGATAGGCCTTTGTCAAGCATCTCAGTTAAGTATTGTAATATCTGAGGAATATGTGGTTCTGTTGTATCAGTTACTTGTGCTTGATTCCAAGCACAAAATCTCTTCTATTTGTCAGCATAAGATTTTCTAGTGCTAGGCCTTCCGGCTTCCAAAATAACATCATCACAGCTTTACTGAGAGGTGTCGTTTGTATGATTACGTGATTAGCCATGCTGCCAGGTTCAGAGTCTGCAGTTGATTGTGCAGGATCTGATTGCTTTGCTGGGACAGTAGTTGTGGTCTTTGAGGCAAGGCCCAAGCTGGGTATTGAGACAAGTTCCTTGGGATTGGGTACCAGTATTGGCAGGGCCAGTCCAGGGCAATTAATATCATCTTTGGCTTTTCTTGTCTGACTTTTAGGAGGACCTTGCGTAGAAGAGGCAGAGGAGGAAAGGTGTAAACTGATAGGTTTTTCCAACTGAAGGATAGGGCGTCCACTTTCCATACTTGTCTGTGATAAGTTCTTGTGCAGAATCTTTTCAATTGATAATTTTGAGGAGAGGCACATAGATCTTTGTCTGGGCTCCCCCATTTTTCTGTCATCATGCTGAAGACTTGTGGATTTAGTTTCCACTCGTGAGGATCCATAAGGTTTCTGCTTAAGTCATCTGCCAGAGTGTTTTGTTTTCCTGGCAGGAACTGAGCTTGAATATGTATTAGGCAGGTCAAAGCTGTGTCCCACAGTACCATGGCTAACCTGCAAAGGGGGTATGAGTGTGTGCCCCCTTGCTTGTTTATATACCACATGACTGTGGTGTTGTCCGTCTTTATCAGTAGTTGTCCTGGATGAAGTAAGTCCTTGAAGGCCGTTAGGACATTTTGAACAGCTAGCATCGCTTTCTGGTTGATATGTAGATACATTTGTTTTGGTGCCCATAGGCCCTGAATGCATCTTCCTGCCATGTTGCCCCCCCCCCCCCCCCCCAGGCATAATCTGATGCATCTGTTGTTAAGGTTTGGCTGGCAGGGGGTAGAGTGAAGGGCCGTCCCATGTTTTGGTGACAGGCCTTTGCCCACCATAGAAACTCCTGTTGCAAGCAGGGAATGAGAGGCATCATTGTTTCCAGACTGCGTGAATGCTGATTCCATAAACGTTTTAGGTACCATTGAAGTTTCCTCATATGCAGTCTTGCATATGGAATTAGTAGGATGCAGGATGCCATGAAGCCCAGAGCCTGCAGAATTTGTCTTGCAGAAGACTGGGTTTTTGTTGCCAACAGTTTGAAGTAAGTAGTCAGTTGCCTTTGTTTGTCTGGCGTAAGAAAAGCCATCTGGGCAGTTGTATTCAAGCTTGCACCCACGAATGTTATCTTTTGAGAGGGTATCAGTTGTGATTTCTTTTCGTTTACTGTGTACCCTTGGCATGTTAGAAGCCTTTTCACAAACGCCAGGTGTCGAAGAAGAGTGTCCTTGTTCTCTGCTTGAATGAGACAGTCGTCCAAGGAAGGATATATTTGTATACTTCTTTGTCTGCAAAATGCAATTACTGGTGCCAGACACTTTGTAAAGACCCTGGGCGCAGTAGATAAGCCAAAGGGCAGTGCAGAGATTTGGTAATGCATTAAGCCAGCCTTGAATCAGTGGTATCTTCTGCACAACTGTCTTATTGGGACATGCAGCAAAAGCCTCTTTTAGGTCTAAAGTTACCAGCCAAGCATTCTTTCCCAGCATGGGCAGAAGCTGCTGCAAAGTCAGCATTTTGAATTTTGGGATGTCCAGATATGTATTCAAAATTGATAAATCCAGTATTGGCCGCCAGGCCTTGTCCTTTCTAGGTACCAAGAACAGTCGAGTAGAAACTTTGTCCTTTTTCCTATTCTGGTACTGTCTGATTGGCCTCCATATCCATGAGGGACGTAACCTGTTTCTGTGCCTCTGCCCATTGATTTTTTGGCAGACCTGGACAACCATTTGCCATTGGCAGCGTGTGGAAATGGAATCTGTATCCTTGTGATACGATGTTTAGTACCCACTTGTCCTGGGTTATTAACTGCCAATTTTGAGTAAAAAGTGCTAATTTTCCCCCTATGGGTGCTGCCAGAAGATAAGTCCTTGGTGAAGGCAGAGGGAAGTCATTGGGATTGCTTTCTGTAGGTTTGCACTTTATCTCCTCCAGCTTTGGAGGTGGATGCGCCCCATTACTTTGACCTGTATGAGTCTTGCGCCTGGTATCTGGAACCCTTAGGACGTCTGGATTTGCCCCTTTGAGCTCTGTCTGACACTGGAAAGGACCAACTTTTTGTAGGCCAGTGTCTACTGAATCTTGGTGGCTGCACTTGTAAGAAGTCTTTAATAGTTTGCACAGACTTAGCTTTGTCTTCCATTTTCTTTAAAACCTCTTCTTCCTTAATACCAAACAGAGAATCATGCTGTAAAGGTGCATCTAGCAATTTAGCTTTAACATGATCAGGCAAATTTTGTTCCTTTAACCAGGCATGCCTTCTAATCACAGATCCAGTGACTGCGGCCCTGCAGGAGGCCTCTAAAGAATCAAAACCACATTGCAAAGTATGCTTTCCAACTTGTTCAGCTGCATGCAATAGTTCCTGCAATTCTTTATTTTCTGCACATTCTAAAAATCAACATTTTCTGTTTCAGCAATCCCATAACATGTTGTTGGTACTTAAGCATATGGAAATTGACAGTTTAAAGCCCTGATTGCGAAGGTTGCACATGTATAAACCTTTTTTCCCCATCTGTCCAGTGCCCTTGAATCTCTGTCAGAGGGGGTAGGATTTTTTGCTGTTGAGGCCTTAATTCCCTTTGGACCCTGTGAAATAATTTCAGGATCAGCAGCAGGGTTTCTAAATAAAAATGTATGTGAGTCAGGGACCCTGTAATATCTGTCAGGCTTACTGGGAGCCGGAGGTACGGAGTCAGGGGTCAAGCTTGACTCCGAAAACACATCATCCACAATGTCTAAAACAGGGGGAATGGCTAAAGGCTTGTACTGAGGGAGAAGGAAATCCCTGAGCCTCTTTTTTGATTCTGAGAAGTCTTGACTCTCCCAGTGAAAATGCTCCCTCAAAGTATGCAAGGTTTCTCCAAATGAATAATCCTCAGGAGGAGATGCAGATGGAACAGACTCCTCAGCATCTGAATCCTCATAGGGAGGTAAAGATAATTCCTGATTAGAAGAGGAATCAGAAGAAATAGAAGCCTGATCTGAAGATTCATAATCAGTGTCTTGCCTAGGCCTTTTATCTGGAGGGGGATGGGTACCCCTGATCAAGGTAATAAGACCTTCAGCCATTTTGATCATCTGTCTTCTAGGCATAGAGGTCTGTGCACGTGGCTCATGTGTCAGTTTTTTAGTTTTAGAAGTTGCTTTTGTCTTTGATTTTGCAGCTGTCGTCGGTTTGATATATAAATGTTGAGGTCTGAATACACCCTCAGAAGCCGGTGCCTGCTCAGCGGCTCCGGAACCATCTTGTGGCATGCCGGACCCCACATGGGTGTCGGTAAAGGCCTGCAACTCGAAGGTAGTGGGTATCAAGGGCTGCGAAAGTGCCTCACTGGCTACCAGCGAAGCGGCGAATGGCTTAGGAGAAGCTTTGTCGTCGGTTTTGGATCTCGACTGCCTTTCTCTGTCCTTTTCTTTGCATTTTTTATGTACTCCAGTAGTTGGATTGTTATCTGACGACATTTCTGGGTAGTTAAATCTGTTTCCAAAATACTTTGATGCAAAAATATACCAACGCTTAATAGTGCGTTGGTTAAATCTAGCACAAAACAGACAGCTAGGCACATTGTGATCAGGGCCTAGGCAAGGAATACAGTATAAATGGAAATCCTTATGAGGTATTTGCTTCCCGCAAGTAATACAAATTATTAACTTTTTCTGACATTGGTAAAAAGCAAGAAAAAAGTTTCCCCAACGGGGTATTTAGCTTTAGTGAAGACTTCGGTTCTGAAACTCAAACTCGAATATTTCAGTAGTCGGCCGACCGGCACTTGCAAACTGCTTCTGCTTCGGGCACCTCGCGGCAAGAAAGACTAAAGAAAATGGAGTCGGCTGCATGTGTTATACCCCTGACGACCTGACGTCATGGAAGAGAAGACAGCAACCGACACAGGACCCAAGACTTTGGAATTCAAGCCAACTGAGGGCAACCTGCCAGCAGATTACCGAAATGTAATGACTGCAACAGTGAAACATGAAGAACATCCTTGAGTAAGTTCCGGATCATATTTGGTCTGCGGGGATTGTCTGGATGACTTTTTTGTCTAGCAACTTTTGTATTTCTAGAGTTGCCTGTTCCCTTTGACTGGGTGGAATGTCCAGGATGGTTTTTGTGTTTGGGATGGGGAAAGAAAAGGGTATGGCGTAATCTCTGGATATGATGCTTTCTACCCACTTGTCTTTTGTTACTGCTAGCCAGGCTTCTGGATACAAAGTTAAGTGGCCCCAAACTGCCTCCAGAGATGGACAGGTGGGCCTCCTTTCAGGAGCACTGAAAGGGCTTGCAAAGGAATGATTCTCTGTCACCCTGTTTCCCTGGTTTTGTGGACCCCCTCTGCTGCATGGTCGGCATCTTCTATTAGTACTTCACCCTCTGCCTCTGGGGGATGAATCCCCACGTGTGTCCTGGAAAGCTCTCTGGGATTTTTGAAACCACATTTTTCCCCCTTTTTGACCCTTTGGATAAGGTCTAGTAGGTAGGGAAAGATGGACTCCTACAGGAGAGACATGCTTTCCTTCTTGTTCACACATGGTTAGTGTATCTCTGACTATTGGCCCAAACAAGGACGAGCCATCAAAAGGGGCATTCACAAAGGAAGATTTAAAGGGCTCCGCAAAGTCGCACAAGCACATCCAGGAATGTCTCCTTTTGGAAATTCCTGAACCCACTGCCCTGCTCGCTCCATCAGCTGTGTAAGAAATAAGCCTCACGGAGGAGTCAACCACTGAATTTAAGGTGGAGAGCTGAGGGGAAACCTTCTCTGATACCCCTTCAGCTACTGAACCTTGGAGGGTATCTCCTAGCTCTTTCAGGAGATCACTCTGAAGTCTAGTGAAATGAGTCAGATAATTCAGTGATCTAAGTGCAAGCGTTGCTCAAGAAAAGATGCACTATCCGTATCTGTCCATCTTACGAGACTCTTTGTTTGGCAGATGGACAGAAGAGGACGTCTCCGAGAGTTCCTTTTTGTTGGCTGCCTCCACCACCACAGCATCTACTGGCACTCCTTTGGTTAAAAATTTTTTATCTGTGGGTGATGTGATAAATTTGTCTTGCCTCCAAGGAACAGGTTCTACTGAATTTGAAGACTCCCACACCTTCTGACAAACTAAGTCCATCAGTTCGTCGAAAAGCAGAGACACCCATAGGCCTTCAGGTATACAGACTCCTCCTCAGAAGGGTTGATGGACTTCCATCTGCCCCTCTGTTTTACTATTTCCAGGATGTCTGCAAAGGAGACATCCTTAGAAGGCAACCATGGGGACCCTTCTGAATCATCAAGGTCTGTATCTGAGGTGATGGACTCCTCTGGAAAGTCTAAATGTTTCCTCTTGCACAGCTTCTTCCAAGGGACCTCTTCAGAAGGGTATTCTGGAGAGATTTCAGAAGAGAGGGGGTTAACCAACGGGGCATCCTGAGGCCTAGGGTCTCTGCATCTTTGTGGATGCAGTGGTGCCGGGTCAGACATCAGTGCCTTTGATGGAAGAATGTCCTGACCCAAGAGTGGACCTGGCGGTGGAGACCGCCCTTTCCTCATCACCTCAAAAGCCGCCTGGGCCTGATCCCAGGAAACTGCCGGTTCCGAACAACCAGAGGGAATCACCAAAACCAAGGGGGGTTGGCTCCAAGGCTGAGATAGGAGCTGAGCTCACCTGAGCCGATGCCCTGACAGGCAAGTTCAGATCTGACAACTGTCCAATCCAACTCTCCTTTCCGGACTCGACTGGAGAGTGTTGGTTCCTAGACTCGTTGAGTTCGGATGGAACTGAGGACGTTGGAGCAGTAGTTGGACCTGAAGATTCTGTGATAGGTCTCTGCTCCAATGGTTCCACTACAACCAGTTCTGGATATTCTGGCACAGAGGTCCGAGAATGGATCAGAGGAGGAATCGATGGTGAAAGGGTAGGTTTGGTCAGTTCCAAAGCCCTCCGGGCTGGATCTGACACTAGTATGGTGAGCGCCCATGTCCTTAACAGCCTCAGCACCACACAATCCACATAATCGGACAGGCTCCTGGAAGATCGAGTCGGGGGGGGGGGGTTTAGAGGTTTGTAGCAAAGGAGACCTCAAAGTGGGTGATACTAGTTCCAATTCTGGGGACCAGGCTCAATAAATGAAATTCCATTGGCACGAACACTGAAGGAGCAAAGGTAGCAGGGCTTCTCAAGCCCGACAGCCTTCGGGTCCGGAACTGAAACTTTACATAATTTTTTTGATGGCTCCAACTGAGCGCTTGACAATGAGGATGTTTTCCCTGACTTGTCAGACCTAGAAGAGGGGGATTTTGCCAGTTTTGAAGGACCCTGACCTTCTTCTATCACTTCAGAAAAAGGGGTCTTTATCAGGCCTCTCAGTATCAACTTTTGTCTTTCTAACAACACTCTATGACTAAGAGTGACAAATGGATCAAGACTCTTGCAAGTGAACTTCTCCGAGATAGTATACACAAAATGTATGCCCATCAGTAATGGACATTTTCCGATTGCATTTAATGCATTTCTTAAACCCAGAGGGTTTAACTTCCTTAAAATCCTTTGAAGCCATAGTAAAAGTCAGCAACCACAAGGGAAAGCAACAAACAACAATACTCTACATGTATAAAAGGTAACTACTTTCTTTTTTTCTTTTTCTTTTTTTTTTAAACAACCAATCAGAAAGCCAAAACACTAAGGCAAGGTGGAAAAAGTCCTCTAATCTAAACGGGCTAAGACAACTCTATTTAGCAAACAGAACAAGAAAAAAAATACTTAGACGAGATTCTAAAGGCTATTCTCTAACTTCAGTGAAGTAGCCTCTAACTAAAATACTGGTTTGAAAGCCGGGATTGGGGAAAAAGGCCTTGCGAGGAAATGACAGACAACAGCAGTGAAAAACTCAGGGGGAAAACACTAACTACACGTTAACTCAGGAAATATTAAAGAATTAAACAGTTAGAAATAGCTAAGAATTGTTAAACAATATCAAGAAGAAAATGTTTACTTAGCGCCAGTAGGAGAGTACCCGATCTTGTTTAGCAGCAAACGAAATCTGGGGCTCTCTCCTAGTGCATGATGGGATAGGGTTTTTTAGCCATGAGTTAGCTTTTGTATAAGGTCGAGTCAGAACCGAGGATCGGTAGCAAACCCAACCTGTTAAGAATGAAGGCGAGATAGGACAACATCATATTATTAGTTCTAAGAGTCCCAAATGAAACACAAAGTAGTCATGCAATAATAAGTATCTAAAACCAGCAAAAATAAGCACAACATGAAAAACAAAAATAAAATAATCATATTCCTGATCTTGTAGGTACTGGTGTTCAGGTTTAATCTGATAAAGCAGGTCACAATCAGTAGACAGCATTGGCACTGTTGCACAGCATACAGCAGACCATACAAATGGAGTGGCATGGTGCATAAAGCACAGCAATGCTGTAGCTACAGAAAAAAAGCTAACAGACAATATAGATTGGGGAAACAAGACCTGCCAGCGCCAAAAGTAACCAGCAGAATTGTTTTTAGTTTCTCTAAATTGACTTTGACCAGTATCATGTAGACCACATTTAAAGTAAAAGCATACATGAACCTCTTAATTCACTACAGTAACAATGCATCTACTTAAGATGTAGTAAATAGCAGTGCATCTATCCAGGATGTAGCAAACAGCAGAACTTTGAATACTTCCTAGCTTATGCAGTGATGAAAAATTCCTATTAAGGGGTCACCTGGATGACCTAATTCATGGTTTCTTACCCTTAAATGTTAACTTTATTATAAAGAACTTAAAAGTGAGTTTAAGACCCACTGGAATATAGCCAGCAATTAGAAAGCTCATACAGACTAACTGCAGCTTAACTTAAGCTTAGGTTCACAAGTAGTTACTAGGCATGCAATCCAACTTACCCAGAGCACTGGCTGATTAAGTACTGTGCTTAGTTGCAAAGAAAGCATATGGAAGCTGAGTGAATCAAACCTAGAACTATAGGCAGTGTCTCATTAACACCCAACAGCCTTAATTCTCTATGCTAACTTCCAGAGGATATCTCCCCAGTCAGGGAACTGGACTACCAGTTTCCTTCGTAACAGACGGAAAACACAAACCATTATACTAAACAAAAAACTGAAGTACACAAAAAACAATTAGCAGACTTAACTCTACAGAATTACTCACGTACAGCTCTGAAATTTACCAGTACACATATTTTGTAATGTACCTTATAAACAATATGACTGACACTATGATTAGAACACAAGGATTAAACTATGCTATCATATTCACAGATGCAGCCAGCTATACATCATTTACATTGTAGTGTACAAAATCATGTGTGTGACAGCACCTTGCTTATTCAAGGATACTTTGTTTCGCTATCGACAATTAACTGTGTTGTTTTTATGATATAAAAACATACTCCCATCCAGGTCAATCCACTACACCAAACCCTCAAAATACAGACCAGGAATATCCCATGCATACAGCCAATACCTTTTTTACTGATGCAATCCAAACACTAGCTAGTCAGCTATCACCTAATACCTTCACTTTACCTTCCTATAACTCAAACCCACCCCCTCCCTTTTCATTTTCAACCTGTCCCAAACAACACATATTCTAACCCTTATACAAAAACTGAAACCATGCTCTCCCTCAGCAGACCAACTACCTGCTGAATATCTACAGTTATCAGCCAAGGCTACTGCCTACCCCATTTCCATTCTGATCAATAGAACTATTACTGAAGGTCACATCCCTACCTTATAGAAAGTCTCCCATATTATCCCCCTCCATAAAGGTGGACACTCCACTGAACTGTCAAACTACCGCCCCATTGCCCTTCTTTCTCCTCTGGCTAAGATCATGGAGAAATGCATCCACAGGCAATTACTCGACCACTTAATCCAAAATAACTTACTTTCCAGCTGTCAACGTGGTTTCAGACCTTCATATAGCACTACCACTGCCCTCCTTTCCTTTACTGATTGAATTAACAAAAACCACAACCTTAATAATCTTTCCTCTGCACTACTTATTGATCTGTCAAAAGCATTTGACATGGTAAATCACCGGATTCTCATAAACATACTCAATTCCCTGTCATTAGATGCACTTTCCATAAAATGGTTCCAGTCCTATCTAGATAAAAGACAACAGGCTGTATTATGGCATAACACTCTATCCACCCACCTGCCTTTTACCCTTGGTGTCCCTCAAGGGTCCATACTAAAACCTCTCCTTTTCTCCATATTTATTAATGACCTTCATCTAGCCATTCCTCAAGTCACATGCATACAATATGCTGATGACTCAACACTGATATGCTCAGCCCCATCCACTTCTGAACTTCATTCTCTTACCCAGAAGGTATTTAATACAGTTGAACAATGGTTCACACAGCGTTGCCTTTTCTTGAACCCCAAAAAACTAAACTCCTCCTCTTCAATCCTACTCACAAGTCCTCTCCTTTTGATTTCTCTGTTACATCCACCAATGGTACCATTACATCACCAGACCCAACCACCAAACAAATTGGTATCACCATTGACAACAATCTGAACTTTGACATCCATATCAATACTATAAAAACTGTCAACAAAAAACTTGGCTCTCTCTATAGGATTAAACCCTTCCTTTCACCTACAGCCAAAACTATAGCTCACACTCAGCTAATCTCTACACTCCTCTATGCCTCACCCATTTTTACTAATCTAAGAATAACCTCAGCAAACTGGAAATGTCCTACAATAACATTGCCAGATTTGCTACAGGCAACCCATTTAGAACCCACCATTGCATTAATATAAAGCAGCTAGGATGGCTAGAACTACAAAACCTGATTAAATTCCACCAACTAACCATTGCCCATAAGACTCTTTATAAACCTTCCAACATTCCTATTCTATCTGCCCTCATCACCCCCTATAAAAATCTGAAGTCCTTACGTTCATCACACAAACTTCTTGTATATACCTCTAAACCTAACAACAGGGTTGGGGATTCTCTCTTCTCTAATGCTGTTGGAAAATCCTGGAATCTTCTCCCCAGTGACCTTTCCTCACTTGCCTCTATCACTCTTCAAAAACAGACTGAAACTTTTCCTCAGATCACACTGGTTATGCTCCTGTACTAAACCTGACTAGTCATCTATCTCTTCAAACTTGGCTCTGCCTACCCCAACCTTCTCAATAACTGTTATACCTTCCTTATTAACTATAAATCCGATCTTTCTCTAAATTACATTATTTCCAACCTCTGTGGATACTTATTATTGAGGGAACTCTTTATTAATATTACTATACAATAACCTGCCTTCCTTTTTTATGTACTGTACCTGTATGATGTATTTTACCTACATTTTGCACTGTTAAGATTTTTGCCCTCGCTGAAAATCCTGTGTTAACCTGTAATATGCATTGTATATATGACTGTTATTTGTTGTTTTTTTTTTTTTTGTTTCTGCCTTGGAGTTTATCTCCCTGGGCATCTACTGAAAATGGACATATATCCAGTTAGACTAGCCAACAACAAATGTAAAATAAATAAATAGGAATAATTTTTTTCACCACTAACACAGGATTAAAAAATAAACATAAAACATTAACAGAATTAAAAGTTAAAGAGACTGTAAAAGGAATTATGAATAAACCTCTGCTTCACGGCTCCAGATTCCAGTGTTCAGTCCTGATCTGAAGTTACCAGGGATCAGTTTGCATTATTTTCCTATGCCTGCGTGTATTCTCCCCAATTTCTGCCCACTTCTCAAAAACTTGCTGGCTAAATGGCTGCTGATTTCTTTTTTTTTTCCATAAAGCTTGCCTTTATCCTTGCCCTGTGGCCTGGATCATAAATTAAAAGTGGTCAAAAAGGATAAGCAAAATACATTTAAAAATATCTTTCATTACTAGTTAACTGGTGAAAATTTTATAACAAAGTAATACGAGCAGTATACCTTTAGTAACACATTTAGTACATACCGTAGAGAAGAGAGAGATGCTGTGTTTTTTGTGTATGGAGGTAATATGGGATAACAATATAAGGATTTTAAATTTGTGGCTATTCATTGGATGTGCTAAAAGTAGTACAGTAAGGCTGGGTCGAGAACAATGGAACTACTCTGTATGAGAGGATCTAAGGTACTAAGTCATCTTTAAGAGACGCATTTTACAAACCTACTCAACAGATAAATCAAACTAGATTCAGTCATTACACATCTGTAAATTTAAGGCTCAGATACAGAAAATTAAATTCGGGCATAAATCAAAGTTTACAATGTTTAATTTACAGCTTTAGACTTTATGTAATATCTTCACTGGCCAACTTCCAAGATTACAGAGTCCCAAAGACCCTGCTTCCATACCATATGTCTAAATTATTTTTAAAACCATAAACGTTCTACATGTCTTATCTCTACAGGCAATGTATTTCATCTTTTCTCTGCCTTTACCTGAAAGCAGTCTCATCTATTTTTTTGATCTTTCAAGTTCCCCCATGACATATTTATTCCTAGTATCTCTTAAAGTTTATTCAAAGTGCACATTCCATATCATCCTTCATACTTTTAAAAACATATTAGATCTCTTCTTTTTGATCTATAATAAATTAAAAACAAATATTATGTCTTTAGTCTTTCTTTATAGTTGATATTTTTAAACCCTTAATATTGTTGGCATTTTTAAATGCTTATTATTTTAGGTGTAATACCTTTGTCCCTTTTCCAATTTAAGTATTTCACATCTATTACATACACAAAATCCTGACCCACATTCCATAACTGGTCTTGTATACATTTATAAACTGGGACTAGTTAGTACTCCTCCTTCCTTAAAATAAAAAGTTCTTAATAGGGTTCTTACTGTCAAGTAACATTTCTTCAAGACTCTTCCCTCCTGCCCACTAAACCTTAAACCCCTTCAATTAAGGTTTCTAAACCTTCAAATACTCACCACATACCTCAATAATAGAGTTGTTTAAAGTAGAGAAGTATTTTGGGTTTTCATTACCCATACCTTTGCACTTGGTTGTGTTAAATATTACTTGGTATGACTGAGCCTAGAGACACAGCTTGTCAAGACAGTCTTGTAGCATCTGTTAATCATTCAGAGAAGTAACCAAGTCAGTCACTTTAGCATCACCTGCAAATGTTGCGGACCAACAACCTCCAACTTTGGTAAGAAGAGGACATAAAGACATGAAAAAGGAATAAACCCTGGACCAAGCCTTGAGGTCACATTCATTGACTGTATTCCTTGTAAAGAAAACTCATGCTTTCCCTAGTCATTAATCCACCAAACACTAAATTAACTGAATCTCCAATTCTCTAGCATAAAGTGATGCCAAATCAAACGTCTTGGCAAGGTCAAGGAATACCATATCAACAGAAATACGTTTTTCTACTGCCCATTTCACACATCTAAGCAGAAATAAATGAGGTTTGTTGTAGTAGAACACACTTGTATAAATCCACTATGGTAAAGGTCTACATATTTCCAAAGTGACATTTTTAAAATTTTCAACATCTTCTCATAACACTTTGCTTATACACACATAAGGTTTAGAGGTCTGAAATTTTCCATAGTATGTAAAGCTCCACCCTTATATATAGGCATTTGCCTTTTTAAATTGTTGGGGCATATGACCAGACTTCAGACTGCTGGAATAGGAAGGTTAAAATACTATTTCAAATATTTATACAGGAAAAACATTAGTCATCAAGCCCAGATGATGCACATAACCTTCCTTATTTTGACAAAACATCCAAAATCAAATCATTTATGATTACTGAGCAAAAAGAATCTATAATTGTATAATTGCAATTCAGATGCTGATGAATACAACCTTGACTCACATATGAAAACAGTCTGCAAAACATTCTGCTGTCTTGTTTGGAGATGAAATTATAACATCTTGAGTTTTTAACATAATTTTCCCAAATCTCCTGTTGTATATTTCTTCACACAATTATAAAAGGTTTTCCTGTTTTTTTGGGAATATATTTTATCATAATGGAATTGTATCTTATTTTTTCTCTCCTGATGGATGCTCTCACCTTTCAAACACTTTCCTTGCACTTAAATTTACTATAATTTGACGGCTTTTTTTTCCTCATCATTTTCCTTCTCCTGTCTTTAATGTTCAAACATTTTAATTTCTGCATTCATCTAAGGTAAATTCCTTTTCAGGTACTAATTTCTTTAAGTTTTTGGTAACCCACAAAACCAGAAAGTCACACAGACAAACCAGCCAGTAAAAACTACAAGAAAAACCTAGCCAAGCTGGAGTTTTCATTGTGTGATGTGTTAAACCTCCTGGAACAGAGGCCAATGGGATATATGCAAGTGACTCATTAAAGACATCCAAGTGTTGCAGCTATACGGCTTCCGATGTGCATGTACACAGCTAATGGTGTTTGGTTTTGTTGGCCTGAATCTGTCCATAATGACTTAAAGGAAAAAGGAAATAGTCATAGGCATTCAGAAGCCATATAGCTGAAACACTTGGATGTCCTTAAGGGATCATTTGCAAATATCCTGTGGGCCTCTATTCCAGGAGGTTTAAGGTATCACACAGTGAAAAACTCTAGCTTGGCTAGGTTCATCTTGTAGTTTTTTGTTTTTTTTTTGGTTTGTCTGCGTGACCTTTTTACTTTTTGGTTTTGCTTGTTAGTTGTGATATTTTGCAGGCACCTTAATGGTTATGGAAATCAGCTAGGGTTAAAGACCCTGTATTTTTAGAGTATAGCCAAACAGTCTGCTTATGTTGTGCTGACCAGGTCATAAGAAGTCCGAAACGTGCATGTCCACAGCTAGTGGTGTCTGGCTTTATTGGCCTGAATCTCTCCATAAAGATTTAAAAAAGAAAGTGGGTCGTTTGCACATACCCCAGGGGCCTCTAATCCAGCAGGTTTAAGGTATCACACAGTGAAAACTCTAGCTTGGCTAGGGTTTTCTTGTAGTTTTTACTAATTATGTATTTGGCAGAACACAGTACAGTAAAATACTCTCTGTAGTGTCCAAATGAACCAAATGTGTTAAGGAAACTAAAAACAAAACAAAGCAACAAACACAGGGCACAACCATCACAGCATCAGAACTTTTATTAAAATGCAGGTTAAAATGCTTGATAAAGAGTTCTTTTACTCGAAAGTTTTGCTGTTTTAACCTACATTTTATTAAATGTTCTGATGCTTTGATCGTTGTACCCCTTGTTTGTTGCTTTGTTTTGGTCAAACACATCATTGAATCTCTCAATAGTATCATAAATTTCAGACCACATGCCCTCAATTATCAGTCTTTCAAATTCCTTTTTACAATTACACACCAATCTAGTGTTCCCAGCTGAATATATCAGCTGTACAGGTATTTCTCTCTTCAGCAGTAAAAGAATTATTATCCTCTACCTCCAAATCAACATTGCAACTTATTACATGACCTGGAGTAGCCGAAGGAGCACCATTCTCTTAAGTCAGACACCTTTATTACGCAGGAGGTTAAAGTAATATCTGAAGTACTATCCAACCATGCTGGAGTTTCAACATTCTGAGTTGTTGACATTTGAAGCAGAACATTTAGAATAATATGACAAAGTCAATTCCTTCCAGTCTTTTTAATCCTATTAAAATTTGGTGAGTTTAAAATCACCTTGAGTACAACATTTGGACAATCTGTACATTTCTCTAGTTCTTGGGAGGTTGGCATAATGGTTAAGGTGTTTACCTTACAGTCACAAGATGTAAGGTTTGATTCTCACATGGGGTAACTGACTAGGCTTAAAATGGCCCACAAGGGCAGTTAGCCTAGTAGTAATCTACGAACATATTTAACTAAAGTATTTGACTTCCTTGTGCTTCTGTGATGGCGGCTCTTAGAAACCTACAAATGGCATTTACATTTGTCCACACACCACAACTGAAACCATCTCAGCTACCTAACGTTTATAACTAATCTGTGATCTAATGTTTTCCCTAATGTACAATGAAACCCTACTACCAACGGCTATGATACATAACACTGTCTCAAAAAAACAGGTCTCAGTTATTAAACCCACAGCTACATTTCCTTCCTGAAATAATGTAACTCCACAAATTTATTTTTAAACTTACTACACTGCAACCAATTAGTATCACTTTTGTTGCATTACCCATTTTAATATAATTTATAACATTATACACTCTACTTCTTGAAAAAGCTTTTTACATTTTTCCCCAAGTTTGTAACAAACTTTTACTTGCAGAGTTGGCTTGCATTATAACCATCTAACAAAGTACTCTCTCTTACCTTTCATATATTCACAAACACACACATATGGAAATAGGATCACAGGAGATTACTAGGCTATCAACCTGGAGGTCATTTTAAGCCTAGCAGTTTTATCACACTAATACCATAGAAATGCTAGTCAACACCCAAGACTGCATTTACTGATGACTGCCCATGTTGAGGAGATTTGTGGATGCCATCTCCAGTAAGAATTTATGGCATCCCATCCAACATGCTTCTCCTTATTCTACTATGTAATGTACTTGCAGCTTCCTTATCTGTTTCACTGCATCTTACACTGGAAAACATTACTTTAACCTTGTGCTCCAATCAGTGCTCTAAAATAGGTCTACTTCATTTAAGAATAACACAACCAGAATTCTCCCTTTATCTTTATTACCTCCACAAACTACAACTCCAGAATGTCTAGATTTTGTTACTAACCAACGTTTTAATTCCTTCCTGATTTCAGGCATTCTGCATCCATTCAGTGGTGACACCACTGCTATCTGCTTGTCAATACAGGACAAGTAATTTTTTCATTCCCTTTATCACAGGGTCTTCTTTATTTATTTTGCATTCATCTGTTTTTTATTAATTAACAGGGTGAGTGGGCTGGTCCAAAAACCCTTTTCAGTCATGCTCCAGGCCCATAAGACGAGAATACAGAGAGTTCAAAGTGAAAGGGGCCAAAATACAGATATTTCCAACTGACAAAGACTTTGAGCTGCGGTTTACAGTTACACACTTATTTAAATCATACATTTTGAAAGCATACATTTGTACAACTTGATTAGTATAAGTGAACTAACATTGAAGAGAAAGCATATTTATCAAACACCCCTTAATTTAGCTGGGGTAATAACAGTGGCACAGGCATAAGGAAACAGCAAAAACTGACACACCATTGTACACTTAATGCTTGCCTTAATGATGTCAGATTATATACATTACATATGTACAAAATACAATCTGCGGTGGTGGTGCTGCGGTAGCGTTGTCGCCTCATAGCAAGATGTTGTCCCGTTCGATTCTCAGCTAGAGCGTCTTCTGTGTGGAGGCATACGTGAATGGGGCGTGCCAAGGTTGTGCGTCAGGGCTGGTAACCCGGTAGGTAAAAATCCACTACCAATCATTAGCGGACCGGAGTTCCTCTGTGGCGACCCCTAACCGGGAAAAGCTGAAAGACACAAACAAACATATGTACAAAATACACAATAAAAGGTTTTAAAGCAATATAACCTAAAGTCATTGGTTGTACGTCTGGGTGGGGTTGCTATAGTCTAGGCATAGATTCTCTTGACAGATTATTAATACATGCCCTTGCACTGCAACTTTCCTCATCTAAAGTAGTTCCATCACCTAGTGAAACTTCACTTACTTCCTGCTCCCTAATTAGTCCTGCATTTAGATTCACTTGATCCATACCTGATGCATGCTGTATTAGACTGACTCCCATTATGTACATACATTTCTACAACAGTGTCATAGTGTTTCTGTACCCTTCAGCTGTACTATAAGGTACTGCTTTGTTTACTACTACTTTGTACTCATTTTTCCCCACACTGAGCCTGTAACAGTCAACCTGGATCACTGTTCCACCCCAGTCAACAGATGGTAAATAAAAATGAATAATCCTTCTGTCTTCCAATCTGTCTCATTCATTTCCTACAGCCATACCCTGGCCCACATTTACAGTACATCCTTGTGCCCCTCTACTACTTCTGCTCACCATACCTCCCAACCGTTCCTCAGTTTTGATTGCTTCTCACTCTTTTTTATTGTGATGTGGTTCAACAGCAATTTCTCCTTGGTGAGTAACTGAATTTATTTTATTTATATGGCATTTGTATACCAGGAAAGTCCGACTGGTTCATAATGTACCCATTTTCAGCAGAGGCCTGGGGAGAAAGGCTCCAGATACATATAGTTCAATCTTTGTTTTTTAACAGAATGAATAGACTCAAGACATTATAAAAATGCAGAATTCAGTCACAAGCTACACATGGTTGATAAATTATCATAGGAGAAGCATGGCTTACACCACATGGGAAACCTAACCTTTTCAGACCACCACTTGTAGTTTGTATTACTATTTCTCTAAGTTTCCTTACCTCATAATGTTTTAATAAATACTTATAATTCTGATAATATCTTGCATTCCTTAGACTTCTTTAAATATCCTTTCTCAATATGATCAGTCAAATAAAACTGATCAAATTATTTAAAATAACTTGTCTTACCTGTCATACAAGAAAGTCTCTCTTTGCGTTGATGAGTGGCCCCTCAAGTTCAAGAACACTAACTCCCTGTCTTTCCAAAAAAAGTAGTTTGTTTGTGTCTTTTGGCTTTTCCCGGTTAGGGGTCGCCACAGTGGAACTCCGGTCCGCTAATGATTGGCAGTAGATTTTTATGTGCTGGCTTGCCGGGCCTAACGCACAACCTTCAATGAAGGAATGCCCATTCACACGTCGCCACACAGAAGACGCTCTGAGAATTGAACGGGCAATGTCTGTGAGGTGACAACGCTACCGCAGCACCACCAGGGAGAGAAACCGCTAGGCTTAGTTGCTTTCCAAGCCAACAAGAAAATACATTCAAGAATGAGACAGGGGTACTTACACCTCTCTCCCATCCTTATGACCACAGGATAGGTTCACAGGTGATTACTATGCTAGTGACCCCATTCAGCCTTTTTAAGCCTAGCCATGCTTCCAAAAGTTAAGAACCAAACCCTGTACCTTGTGTCGGTAAGACAAATACCTTAACCATTACACCAACCCCCAACCACAGAAACGCCACACAGCATCACAGCCCTTTGAGAAGTCAACATTATGCAAGCTAAAATAAAAGTAGAGCTAAGCACGACGAATTACACACCATTTTTGTTAGCTGCTCAACACACTTGTTTGCTTAAGCATCGCCACTCTCTCCCTTCCATTCTTAAAAAAGTAGTAATGGAACAAACCACAGTTCTATTGCTATGTTTAGTTGTCTCCCCAACTAGCAAGAAAATATAAGCAAGAACGAGACAGGGGTAACCTACCCTTTTTGCCTGTCCCTTGGATCACAGGACAGTGCATAAAAACAACAGAGCCCTTTTAAAAATAAACATTTTGCAAGATAAAAGAAGAACTGTGTTGTGTATTCTACACACCTGTTTGCTTAAACCGCTCAAACATTTTCAAACTAAAGTCCACTAAACAGTTTACAGAGGTTTCTGAAGACATCATATTTTGAAGCCAAAATACTACTAGATGGATTTACATGCTAAACCCTGAAGACATCTTCAGGATAAGATGCTAAAAGGCAGGTTTAGGAATTTGACACATAATATTAAGTAGGCCTGTTTCGTTTATGAACATCAAGCAAACAAACTCAAGAAAATGCAAAGACACAGACATTTTTGAATTATACCCCTGGAAATGTGTTCTGGTTGAAATAACATAAGATATGTACAAATTTAAGACTCGGCAAAGCCACTTAAGTTAGAAAGTGACAGGACAGTACCCTAATAAAATTCCCACAAATGTACTCAGACTATGATAGTATGCAAAGCTCTCCAAGCAAAGTATTCAGGTTTTAGAGCTAAGTTTAGGAACACAACTCTGGAAATTTATTTTCACTGCCCTCTGATTTGGAATTCTTTAGTTAATTCACTCACTTTTTGATAATGAACTTGATCTTGGCTTTATTTCTTAGAATTTTCTCCAGTCTAGGAATGCCAAAAGTAGACGGTCTGCGGAATGGTACTCCCTCTGGCAGTCCTTCCACATAGAAATCATCAGGGTAAGACTCGAACAGAGCAAATGGCACTTTTACAGGTTCAGAAAGACCAAGAGCTTCACCTAAAGCAAATAAACCAAAAAATAAACTATGTGACTATTGTGCTGTTTATAAAACAGTGAAGCTTGCTCTAACTGGATGAGATGATGAATTCACAGTTGTGGCAATGTTTGACATCTTATAGCTATGTTTTTACATACAGTAAACAATGAATAAGCAAATACATTTTAAATATGAAGTACTGTTCTTCCTGCAACTACATACCTATAGCTGAACTTCTCTGGAACTCTTCCACCAAGAATGATTAAAAAAAAAACAACACAGTGATGGTTCAGCAGCTGCTGCTATGCATTCATTTTACCTGCAATGTGTGAATTCATAATGTGACATCATGTAACCCACCACAACGTTAAACCAATATTATATAGTAATCTACTGTGACTTCAGCATTTTGAAGGCATTTCTTTCAACAGGCCCCTACTTTAATAAAGCATTACACTGAAAGGTCTCATCTGGCAGATATTACTCCAAACAATTCTTAGAACTCTATGGTCCCAATAAGCTCCTGTTGTTGCCAATAAATTCATAACTGGGACTCCACAACATTTTCTTCAGTTCTTTTTCAACAGAACACACTGACTAAGTTTGCAGATGACTGCAAATTAGGAGATGTTACTGAATCTCACACTGACATAAATGTTCTCCAGGAGGGGCTGACAGACAAACAACTGGGGTCAGAGCCATGGACTAAAACTAAATTCGAGAAGTAGATAATGGTATCCCTTGGGAAGTCATCTATCTCTGGTAACTATCATACTGACAACACACCCCTTAGATTTGACCCAGTAGTCAGGGACTTAGGGACACACATAGATAGTAACTGGGCCTTTGACCACCATCTGTCTACAGTGGTGAGGAAATCATTCTATATTGCACAACTTATACACAAAGGTATGCCATCTAAGTCCAAGGAAGTCATTGTTCCACTGTATTTGACATTCATCAGACCTATCATTGAGTACAATGCCCCCTTTGGTATGTACGTAACCAGGCATATCCAACAATTGGAACGTCTACATAGGTTCCTCACTAGAAGAATACAGGGCATAAGTAAAATGTCCTATGCAGACCGCAACAAGGCCTTATCCCTGTATTCTGTCTCCTACAGGCTTTTGAGGGGAGGTCTATGCCTGGCTTACAGGGCACAGGAGTCCACTCTGATGGACCTCCTTCATATCCATAAAAAAACAGCACCATAATTACCCATTCTAAACACTTAAACCTTGCCTGTGATATAAACGGGTCCTGCAAGAGAGATAGGTATGTATCCCAGAGACTACCACATCTATGGAACAGCCCCCCCCCCCCCCCCCATCCATCTGAAGCAGAGTTCCTCCCTAACTCACTTAAAGTGCAACTTGGACAATTGAATAAGAAACCGAAAATGTATCCCTGATTTGGCACCTATGTCTGTAATGGACACAGGTAACCAGTAAATGGTTCATCTCCCAAACCCCTGCTTAAACTTATCAAGGGTATCAGAACTTGTCAGAGATTTGGAATCCATGGCTAGGCTTAAAAAGGCCCTTTTGGTCATAAACCTAGTAAACACCTATGTACCTATGAACAAGGACAACCGGAGGAATGAGTGAAGATTATAAACACCATTCCTCAAACTTTTCATGACAGAAATAAGAAAACTGCAATCTGCTAATTCAGACAATCTTAAAGGTCTGTACTTAGAGAAGATATCTAAGTAGCACATAACTATTTCACAGCAACTTCAGTTCACATGTTCTTATTTAGCTAGAACAAGTCAAACAACAGAGAGGTTACGAAATTAGCTTGTGCTTGACCAACCTATCAAACCTCATTTTGGCTATGGGAAAAATGTCTGGCCTATAACTTGACAAAAAGTCTAAAGCAGACCATATGACTATTGTAAAAATGTCTTGAACACAGACCATTCCAAAATACCCTACCACCACACCAATGGAGTAATGTTTCAAAAGACCAGGAAAAGATGTCTTCCTAGTCCTATCAACAAATGATGCTTGACAAGTTAATCACATAGACAGTTTGACAAATACGACCTAGGTGAAGGTGACCATTTCTGTCTCAAAAACAGCAATGCAAGTAATGCAATGCCTAATAAGTTTCTGGATAAAAAGTGTATTTAGCAGGGTCACTCTGTTGGAAATGAAGAAAACTGTTAGGTTAATCTCATTTTTCCAAGTAAATTATAAGGAAACAGTACACTATTATGCACCGTTTCAGTGACACAACTGTCATTTTTCTTAAATCATGATTTGTGTATTGTCAATACTTCACAATGTTAACTATGAGATTACCTACAATGGAGTTTAATACAGTCAACTAAAGTTGGGCAACTCGGACAGAAAAAAGGGAAATGGGTAGTTTTTTTTTTTTTTTACTACTTTCATATGTTTTTTGAGTCTGGAAGACCTTAGAGGGAAACAAACACATTTAGAGATCAGTAGTGTGGGGACAGACCCCCCCCCCCCCATGTTGGGGAATATATTGGCTGAAAAGCTTCTCTGCAAAAAAAGATGTTTGCTTAGCTTGTGTGATGTTTATGACATTTTACGATTGTGTTACTGAGGACACTACATATTTCTTTTGCAAATGTTTTGCATCTTAATATAACAGGACTGGGAAAGAATTAATGGGTTATGGTCAAAGAGTTAAAGGACTCCAGAACAAAATTCATATTCTAGACTGCAGTCAGATTCCTAAGAAAAATCAAATGCAAGACCATCTCCCCAGAGAGGTGCGGATCACCTACCGATAAGCCACGGTTTTGCCCTTTAATACTTCAAGTAAAAGCAAAAGGCTTGCACAACTAATTTTGCATGAAATGAAACTTGATCATTTAGAATTCATCTATAAGGCAAAGTATTTCTAATTAAAGGAACATGAGGGTATAGTAACAAACATTCACTTTTAGCAACATCTGGTCAGATATTCCATTCCTTGCCATGGCTATCTGTATTGTAGCACGGTGGACAGATGCTTTTTTTCCCCGGAGACTTTTTCTACCTCTATGTGCCGGCCATCATCTTCTACTTCTTCTTGGTTACTCCAGCCAATGGCAAGGGTCATAAGCTTGCTCTAGCCTCCAGGTTTCCCTGTGGCAGCATAAAACCTCATAAATACTACTTGTATGACATATGCATTTGCATAAAATAAAGCATGCAAATATGTTGCCTGGTGAGCACTCATCCCTGGCCCTTGACTGTTTCTACCTTGACTGTTTCTACCACAACAATACAACATCCATCTTCCACTGTCCATCACTGTTGGAGTGGACTGTGTTGCCTCCCTTCACACCAGTGTATGCCAGCTGGTGCCAGCAACTCACTCCCACCCTCAGTGGATAAGTTCCTTCCAGCATCTACCTCACTATCTGAAGCCAGGTTTTCTGGACTGCAGTCAGGGTTTTATCACTCTTCACTACACAGCCAGTTTACAGTAACCAGAAACCTAACCTCAAAGACTAAGGTTAGGATAGGACATACCAAAACACGACTGTGCTTTTCAAAAGACATGTCAGCACTGGTAGTTGTTAGGTACGAGGAGTTGTTTCATAAATAGTTGCTGGAGGAGGAGAAGAAACTAGAAATGTGTCAGTTAGTGCAAAGAACTAAAGTTCTGACTTGTTAATCAGCTGCTTACTGTGCCATGGGTACACGGTTTAAATCTTTCCACCTTCATTTGCTCACCTTGAGCAAGTTACTTAACCAGAGTGTGCTCTGGGGCAATTGGGAATTTGGGCTGGGCTCCTTAATGGTTTCCTGAACTGCGTGCCAAGAAAAATACAGTTGTGTTACACTTATTATTGTAAATGTTTGAGTAGACCAGTGCTGCAGTACTAACCCCTTGGATCTTCCTGCGATGCAGAAGTCAATGACTGAAATGCTTTCCAATGTCTTTGTGTAATCCTTTAGTTTTCAAGATGTCAGTGTATAAGAAAGGCATCCACCAGTGCAATCTTAAGGTTTTTCTAGGCTGTGGAAGTCAGTCCAATGCCTGAGAACAGCACGACTCTCCCAGTTGCCTAAATCTTGCGACACAGTGGCTTTGGACTAGGAGGGGAAGGAGAGTACAGGAGGTGGATGATGATAGGTTTAGAGTACCCATCACATCCCCAACCATTGACAGCCAGGCATATAGAGAGGAAGGAGGGTGGGAGTTGATACTGCAACACTGATTTATTCATACACCTATAATTATGGCAAGTATAACACAACTGTACTATGTTCTTCATAGTCAGTGATACAATACTAATCCTTGAAGGGCACTCAAAGTTACATATTAGGTGGTTGGCTGTCTAAGAGCCCCTGGACAGAAGGTTCTGAAAAACAGCAGCAGCAAACTTGCCCTAACCTTGGATGCAGTGCCTAAACAATAGTACTTGGTAAAGGTGTGGACCGAAGACCAGATGGCAGCTTCCAAGATGGCCTGAGTAGAAAACCCCTTAGGAAGGCACTGGTGGCCACCGTGCTTCTCATGAATGTATCCTGACAGATGTTTGTTGCTCACTTCCACAAGTACAACAAAAACTAATATCATAAGATATCCATTTTGAAACAGTCTGCATGGAAACAGGCATACCTTCTTTTCCTTCTGCAAAGGCCACCAAAAATTGATCTGCTCTATTTGAGGACGGTGTCCTGTTAAGAGAGTAAGTACCTCCAGCAAATGCAGAATTTGTTCAACTTTATCTGAAGATTAAGGAAGAACAATGGTGTATATAGCTTGTTTTAAAGAAAACTATGACAAAACCTTGGGCATGAAGGAAGGGATAGTTCTCAGGGTAACTCCATCCCTGTGGAATACAGTGAAGGGTTCTTTACACATTAGGGCTTGCCGTTCAGAGACCCACCTGGTTTAAGTAATTGCAATCAACAGGGTGGTCTATGTGGGCATCTTTAGAGGGGCTGATACAGCTGGCTCAAAGGGTGGCATTACAAGCTTTTCTACTACATAGTTCGGCTTCCAATAGAGCACAGGATTTCTCATAGGTGGTCTCAGGTGTATTACCCATTTAAACAAAAAAAATGTTTCAAATGGGAATATAAATAAGCAGACAGAATGGTATGCAAGCAGAAATAGCAGATGTATGTACCTTAATACTTGAAAAATAATTCTGAAAAGTATTCCAGCACTTGATTAAGGCCATTAGTAAGTGGTGTCATACCTTTGACCTGGCACCAAAGAAAAAAGACTTTTTCCACTTTGATAAGTATGACTTTCTGACAGTTGGTTTTCTTGCCTCTCTCTAGATAGATAACACTTTAGTAGAATAAGATAGACTGCTTGACATTAGAACCAAATACTCCCGGCTGTTAATTTGAGTGTGCTCAAGTGTGGATGAATGAAAGATCCCTTGGTGTTGGGTGGGTCTATCTATCGCAAGGGAAACAGTATATTATATCTCCCTATACTGAGGGTTAACAGAAGGGAGAATCAGGGTTGCCTTGGCCTTAAAGGAGCTGTCAGTATCATGCCTGACTGTCTTGACTTTACCTTCAGAAGTGCACAAGGGATTAATAGTAACAGAGGGAAGGCATACAAGAACCGGTCTGTCCGTTTCAAAAATGCATTCTCTCTCCATGACCTTGTTTGACGGGTTCTAGAGCAGAAAGTACAGTTGTATACCTACCATAAATATAGATGTTCGAATGTATTCACTGTTGCAGTCATTACATTTGAGTTATCCTGCTGGCAGGCTACCCGCAGTCAGCCTGAATTCCAAAGTCCTGGTCCGGCGTCAGTTGCTGTCGCCTCTTCCTGGACGTCAGTGTGCCAAGGGTATATAAGATGCAGCCAACGTCATTTTCTTCAGTTTTTCTTGCCCATTGCTTATAATAAGCATGCACTAAAATAAACATTACCTTCATCTCAAGCAAATACACCACATAGGTTGTATAGAATAGAAAAGTACAGATAAGTCCCAGCAAAGAAAGGGGGATGGTGGGTGGGTAACCTGGACTGCAACAGTGAATACACTCGAACATCTATATTTATGGTAGGTGCACAACTGTACTATCATCATGTTTCACTGTTGCAGTCATTACACTTGGGTTGAACCCCAAAGCTGAGGTTGGGTGGCTGGGTCTAAATAGAATTAGGAGTGGCTATGATATTGTAAAATCTGAGGAATATTTGGAACAAGCGTATCAATTCCTTGTGCCTGGTTCCAAGCACAGAATCTCTTCCATTTTTCTGCATAAGATTTTCTGGTGCTGGGTCTCTGGGCCTCCTGGTCTCCAAAATAACATCCATAAACGCTTTAGAGAGAGGTGTATTCTGAATGGTCACACTATCCGCCATGCAGCTAGATTTAGGGTTCTGAGTTGGCTGTGCAGGATCTGATTGTTTTGTTGGGTCAGTAAATGAGGAATGTGAGGCAATGTCCACGCTGGGCCTTGAGACAAGCCCCTTAGGATTGGGTACCAGTGTTGGCAGGGCGAATCCGGGGCAATTATCATTTGTGGCTTCTCTTTTCTGACCTTTAGGAGTACCTTGGAGAGGAGAGGCAGTGGAGGAAAGGCATATACTGTGAGGTTGTTCCAGCTGAAAGACAAAGCATCCACTTTCCATGCTTGTTTGTGATAGGTCCTTGTGCAGAATCTCTGAAGTTGGCAGTTGTGAGGGGAGGCAAAAAGATCTATGTCTGGGCGTCCCCATTTCCTTGTTATCATGTTGAAGATTTGTGGGTCTAGTTTCCACTCGTGAGGATCCATGAGGTTTCTGCTTAGTTCGTCTGCCACAGCATTTGTTTTTCCTGGCAGGAATTGTGCTTGCAGGTGCACTTGGTAAGTCAATGCTGTGTTCCACAAAATCATGGCTTGTCTGCAGACAGGGGTGGAATGTGTGCCCCCCTGCTTGTTTATGTACCACATGACTGTGGTGTTGTCCATCTTTATCAGCAGCTGTCCTGGATGAAGTAGGTCCTTGAAGGCTGTGAGGGCATTTTGTGCAGCATCTCTTTTTGATTAATGTGAAGATGCCTTTGGCTTGCGGGCCATGTGCCCTGAATACATTTTCCTGCCATGTAGACCCCCCCAGGCATAATCCGAGGCATCTGTTGTTAGTGTTTGCCTGGCTGTGGGTAAAGTGAATGGCTTTCCCTTGTGGTGACAGGCCTGTGCCCACCATCAAAACTCCTGTTGAAGGCAGGGAATGAGTGAAATTAATGATTCCAGGCTGTTGCAATGTTGAGTCCAAACACTTTTTAGATACCATTGTAGTTTCCTCATATGCAGTCTTGCATATGGAATTAGCAGAATGCAGGATGCCATGCAGCCCAGAGCCTGCAGAATTCTTCTTGCAGATAACTGGGTCTTTGTTGCCATGCTTTTGAAGTAAGAAGTCAGTTGCCTTTGTTTGTCTGGCATGAGATAAGCCATCTGGGCAGTTGTATTTAAGCTTGCACCCAGAAATATTATCTCTTGGGAGGGTACTAGTTTTGATTTCTTTTCGTTTACTGTGTACCCTAGGCAAATTAGTAATCTTTTTACAAAAGCCAGATGCTTTAGTAGAATGTCTTTGGTCTCTGCTTGAATAAGGCAGTTGTCCAAGTAGGGATATATTTGAATTCCTCTTTGTCTGCAAAATGCAATTACTGGTGCCAGGCATTTTGTGAAGATCCTGGGTGCAGTAGATAAGCCAAAGGGCAGTGCAGAGAATTGGTAGTGCCATTGAGCCAACTATGAATCTGAGGTATCTTCTGCAAGATTGTCTGATAGTAACATGCAGGTGTACCTCTTTGAGGTCCAAAGTTACGAGCCAAGACTTCTTGCCCACCATGGGCAGAAGCTGCTTTAGAGTCGACATTTTGAATTTTGGAACATCCAGAAAAGTATTTAGAATAGACAGGTCCAGAATTGGTCTCCATGCTTTGCCCTTTCTTGGTACTAAGAAAAGTCTTGAGTAAAATCCTTGACCCTGCTCTTGTTGTGGCACTGGCTGAATAGCTCTCATGTCCATGAGAGATGAAACTTGTTTTTGTGCCTCTGCGCATTGATTGTGTGGCAGGTCTGGCATACCTTTTGTCTTTGGAAGGTTGTGAAAGTGGAACCTGTAGCCCTGAGAGACTATATTTAAGACCCATTTGTCCTGGGTGATCATGTGCCAATTCTGTGAAAAAAGCGCTAGCTTTCCCCCTAAGGGTGCTGCCAAAAGATAAAAGTTTGGCACTGGCAGAGGGAAGTCATTGGGACTGTCTCCTATACGGCTGTGATTTGTCTTCTCCGCTTTTGGAGGTAGAAGCACTCCACTGTTTGGGCCTGTATGACCCCTGGGGCTGTTGTCTGCCTCTAGGGCGTCTGTATCTGCCTCTTTGTGGCCTGTCTGACACGGGAAAGGATGAATTTTTAGAAGGCCAGTTCCTGCTGAATCTGGGTGGCTGTACCTGTAAGAAATCCTTTACTGTCTGCATGGATTTAGCTTTATCCTCCATTTTCTTCAACACCTCTTCTGCCTTAACACCAAACAAAGTATCATGCTGTAATGGAGCATCCAATAATTTTGCTTTAACATGATCAGGCAGAGACTGTTCCTTTAACCAAGCATGCCTTCTAATGACAGAACCTGTAACAGCGGCCCTGCAAGAGGCCTCCAGTGAATCAAAACCACATTGCAAAGTATGCTTTCTCACTTGTTCAGCTGCATGCAATAAATCCTGCATTTCCTTGTTCTCAGGACATTCAGAATTTGTTAAAATTTTCTGTTTTAGCAGAGACAATAAGTATTGCTGATATAAGCATATGAAACTGACAATTTAAAGCCCTTACATCTAAGGTAGCAGAAGTGTAAACTTTTTTCCCCCATCAGTCCAGTGCCCTTGAATCTCTATCTGAGGGGACAGGGTTTTTTGCAGTAGAGGCCTTGACCCCTTTGGGACCCCAAGATATAGCTTCTGGGTCAGAAGCAAGGTTTTTATATAGAAATGTATGAGAATCTGGAACCCTGTAGTATCTGTCTGGCTTAACAGGTGCAGGAGGTAGAGAGTCAGGGGACAGACCGGACTCTGAAAATACATCATCTACAATGTCTAGAACAGGTGGAATAGCAAGAGGTCTGTGCTGAGGTAGTAAAAGAAAGTCTCTGAGCCTTTTCTTAGATTCTGAGTAATCTTGGCTCTCCCAGTGGAAATGCTCCCTCATGGTATGCAAGGTTTTCCCAAAGGAATAATCCTCAGGAGGAGAAGCTGAAGGAATAGATTCTTCAGCATCAGAATCCTCATAGGGAGGAATAGAGTATCCTTGTTCTGAAGAGGAGTCAGAGGAAATGGAAACCTGATCAGAGGAATCATATTCAGTGTCTTGCCTAGGCCTCTTATCAGGAGGGGGATGATCAACGTAATTAGGTCTTCAGCCATTTTGAGCATCTGTTTCTTAGGCATGGAAGTTTGTCCTGGAGAATGCTGTACTTGTTTCCTTGTCTTTAAAGCTGTTTTAGTCTTTGTCTTGGATGCTGAAGTTGGCTTGATGTAAAGCTGTGTAGGTCTGAAAACACCTTCAGAAGCCGATGCCTGCTCTGCAGCTCCGGACCCATCTGAGGGTTTAGTTTCCGAAGGCCCAATACCTTGAGTATCCAGAGGCCTAGTTGTCTCCATGTGGGAGTCGGAGGCGGCCTGTGGCTCTGAGGTAGCGGGTGTCAGGGGCTGCGAAAGCACCTCACTGAGAACCGGCGACTGGCCTAGAAGAGGCTTCGTCGTTGGTTTTGGACCTCAGATGTCTGTCCTTTTCTTTTTCCTTGTGCTTTTTATGAACTCCGGTCATCGGCTGTTCCGACGGCATTATATAGTTATACCTTCGGCCAAAGTAATAAAATGCAAAATCGTACTGACGCTTAATAGTGCGTTGGTTAAATCTAGCACAAAACCGACAACTAGCAACGTCGTGGTCAGGGCCTAGACAAGGAATACAGTAAGAATGAAAATCCTTATGACGTATTTGCTTCCCACAATAAATACAATTGTTAACTTTTTCTGACATCGGTCTGGAGCAAGAAAAAAGTTTCCCCAATGGGGTACTTAGCTTTATTGAAGACTTCGGATCTGAAATTCAATTTCGAAAATCTCAGGAGTCGGCCGACCGGCACTTGCGAACTGCTTTTGCTTCGGGCACCGTGCGGCAAGAAAGACTGAAGAAAATGGCGTCGGCTGCATCTTGTATACCCCTGGCGCACTGACGTCAGGGAAGAGGCGACCCCGGACCAGAACTTTGGAATTCAGGCCGACTGCGGGTAGCCTGCCAGCAGGATAACCCAAGTGTAATGACTGCAACAATGAAACATGATGAACTTCCTTTGTAACTGTTCAGGGGAAAGGCAAAAACCCACACTTGGATTTCCCCACTTGTTAAAGAGGTCCATGAAGATTTCTCTCAAGTATCCATTCACTGAGCTTTGGAAGGCCCCTGCTCAGTGAAATCTAGTATGGGGGTTTTCTGGCCCAGGATGTCAGATGCTATAAAAAGAGTGAGCTGTAGCTCTTGTGCTAGGAACCATACCTTTGTCACTAAACTGCAAGGGGTGGCATATGAATGACCTTCCTTGTTTATGTACCATGAATGGTGCTGTCTGTCCAAATCTACAGTGTTCCTGGCATCAGGCTGCTTTGGAAGGTTTTTACTGTCAGAAAAACTGCCAGCATTTCATTGCAATTTATGTGCAGTGCAGTTTCCTTTGCACAGAGTCCAAATTCCCTGCACTTTCAGCTGTCTTTAAGTGTACTCCCCAGGCTATGTCTGAACTGTCTGAGGTTATAGTTTTGTAAGTCTCTTCCAGACTGAAACTTGTCCCTGGATTCTGTAGAATGATCTCTTTCCACCCAATTAGTTCCTTTTCTTAGGCAGACAAGCAGCAGCACCAGGCTGTGAGTGCTGTTCCCAAGTATTTTTTAGGAATCACTGGAGCTTCCTCGTGTGCATTTCTGCAAGATGTACCATTAAAATGCAGAATGCCATGTATCCCAACAATCTTAGGAATTCTCTTGCTCTGACTGCCTGCTTTTCAAAAAGGTTCTGTAGACATTTTTTTTTTTTTTAACAAAAACATCTTTATTAAATTACCACATATGACATAGGCAATCATACATTTATATAAATGAAAAACATTGACACCACTTTAGTTGCAATTATTATGCATCACAGACACCACTGAAATAACTGTAGATGCAAACATTATACATCACTTATAATCTAACCAGTCATTGCCAGTTAAGTATTATACAACTCATTTAAATCCTGCCCTCTTTTAAACCTTTTTCCTTCTCTGCATATATTGTTCCCATAATTCTCATTTTTTCCTATGTAGTTTGCTTCTTCCCTTTTCTAAAGATAACATCTCTGTTACTCTAGTCACTACTTCTAGTAAAGTTGGTTTAGACTTTGATTTCCATTTTCTAGTAATTGCTTTTTGGCAGCCACCAAAATTAGACTCAGCAAGACTTTACTATGTCTAGGCAATTCCGATCCTACATTATAACTCAAAAAATCATCTCTCCAATCAATTCAGTATGCTCACCCAGCATCCCCAATATAGCGGTCCGTAGGGAATCTCTAATGTCTGCCATCTCACTACACTCCCAAAAAAACATGTTCCCAGCCCCCTCTTTCTTCCTCGTCACACCTCCAACATTTACTATCCACCTAAGGAAAATGCTTTGGAGTCTTCTTGGGGTATAAAAATACCTATGCAAACACTTCTAGGCAAAGATCCTAAATCTTCTAGACGTTGTTGCATATTTGGGAGATAAACATATATCCCCCCATTGTCTCTTTGTGAATTGCTTATCCAGTCTCTCTTCCCAATCCTTTCTAAGCTCCTCTGATTCTTAAAGTTATCATGCAATATTTTATATGCTCTACTAACTGCTCCTTTTTTTAATGGCAACTTCTGTTCTAGATTCTATTAAAAACTCTACCAGTGCTGGTGTTTCCTTTAAGACCCATCTATTTCTTTCTCTTTGCCTATACTTTGGATATCAATCCTTGATAGGGAATGCAATCTCTAAGATGCAGTCCAAATAAATTATTGGCATCTTCCCATTCCATTACCTTTCCCTTTCTAGTTATTTGCTCCCAATACCTTGGTTCCTTTGCCAGTTTTCTCCAAAACATTTTAAACCCCTCTTGCCTATTGTCTGTAAAGATTCTGTAGACAGTTTGTCAAAAAGGAGACATTGTCTTAGAATTAGATGGCCTTTTGTTGCACTGAATCTATCAATGCATCCAGAAAGAGAATTCTCATCTGTGACTGAAGTTGAAACTTGTAGTTGTTGAGGGGGGCACCTACCTCCTGGAGTAATCATTGGTGATTTATGAAGTGGTCTCATGTTTCAGAGTGAATTTCCCCTGGATCAGGCAATCATCCAAGTAAGAGTATAAGTGAACTAATAGAATTGTGCAATGGTTCTAAAGATTTGGTGCTCTGGAAGCAGTAGATAAGCCAAGTGGTAAATCAACAGAACTGGTAGTGTAGTCCCTCTGGCAGAAAAATATTTTTTGTGTTCCTTCACTATAGGAACATGAAGTTAGGCATCTTTTCAGGTCTAAGAACAACATACATGCTTCCCTGGAAGCTCATGGGTAGTTAGTTTTTGCAAGGTTAGCATTTTGAACTTTGGAATATGAAGGGACTTACTGAGTTTTGAAAATTTAAGACTGGTCTTCAGGTGCCCTCTTTTCTTGGGACCAGGAATATTCTTGAGTAGAACCCTGTGCGCTTTTCTCCTGCAGGGACTGGTCAAACAGACCTTGCTGCAGAAACTCAGGTTTGGAAAAAGACTTCTTCTCTGTCTTTTGCGGGCTTTGGCATTCCTAAAAAAGGGGGTGCTCCTCTGAACTGTATGAAATAGCCACTATCTATGATGTTTGGATGCTTTTTTTGGGGGGGGAGGTGCAGTGGATAGTCACAGCTGCTCTCTGGGGAGCATTGGATTACCCAGGTCTAGATAGATAATCAGCCTGCCACTTTCTGCTCTGTCAGTCTCTTGCTTTGGGGAAGCCTCCCTTTTTCCTGCCTCGGGGTCAGTGGCAAAGATTTAGATGTTTATTTCCTATTTTATCTAAATATGGGAGAAAAACAAAATTCTTTAACTGTTTTGTTTCCTTTTCCATCCAGTTTCAAAAAACTTTCTCAGCAGGAGTACTAAAGAGGAACTCTTTATCCAGTGGGGCATCAAGAAGTTTTGCCTTCACATGGTCTAAGAGGAGCTGAGTCTTCAGCCAGGCATGTCTGTGTATACCCTATAGCAGCTGACCTAAATGATGCATCCAAAGCATCACAGCCACATTTTTTGTGTGTGTGTGGACATCTGTAGGTTTGATCTAGCAGTCTCCTATATGTCCCTCTTGTCTGAGATCTCCTCTGCCTTAGCAATGATCTTTTCTTGTGAGCACTCCATGTACTTTATCATGGGGAAACTGGCAGTTAAATTCCCTCACAGCCAGGCTAGCTAATGTAAAAGTAATTTTACCAAATCAATCTAGCATTCTGCTCTCTCTGTCATTTGGTAAGGGATGCCTGATTGCATCATTGGGAGCTCCCTTGGCAGTTTCAGTTGACACCACCACGGGATCTCCCAGTAGGTTCTTGTAAAGGTGCTTGTGGGTCTCATGCACCCTACAGAAGTGATCTGTCTTCCTATGATCAACAGGAAAGGAGTCAGGGTGCAGAGAGATGTCCTCAAAGACATCATACAGACCCACAGGTGGAATGGCTAAATGTCTGGGAGATGGCAGGCAGTGAAGCTCTCAGCAGTGGTTCTCGGGCCAGAGAAAAAGTACAGTTCTGCCCCACTTACAATAAGTGCAGATCTGTAGATGTTCATAAACATCAGTATTGCAGTACTGATTCTTGTGTCTTCTTGACATGCACAAGTCCTCAAATGGCCTGCTTTCCATAGTCTTTAAAAACAAAAAAAGAAAATACAAAAAAAAAAAAAAAAATAAGTGATAGTAAACAAATGAATGCTAAGTCAATGCTAGAACTTTTTTACTCTTATTACTAGCTTTTCTGCGCTGCATGCATGTCTGCAATATATACATATACATATACACACATATATATATGTTGTATAAATAAATTACTCAAATGCAACACAAACACAAAAAATACACAAAAAAAATGACATTTGTTATGGAAATAAAATGATATCAAATGTGTCCATTCATTCAAAACTTTAAGTCATAATAGGCACTTAATCGAACACACATCATTACACCAGGGCTGAGTTAGGTGTTTTTTGTTTGCACAAACAAATCCCTTTTCTCTTGTATTATTATGTAGATCCACCCCAGATTTTTATTTTTTTATAAAATTTTAAAAATGACGAATAAACAATGGATGTTTTTATCACGTGTTTAGTGATGTTTGTTTCCCAATTGTTTCCCAATGTTTCCCAAATTATGTATGCGGTGGAAATAAGCATCTCCCTTTACGCTTTACGCCTGAACAAAATAATAGGCTAAATAAATAACAAATTTTAAAAATTACATTTGTACATTTTAATATTTTACAAATCATATATATGAATGTTAGATATGCTGAATCAATGTTGTTAGACTTGAAATATTTAAAACACATGTTTGTTAATCTTATAAACAGGCATAGGAGCTTTAATCTCCCTTTAATTTTGATTGCTTTTTTTTTTTTTAATGATGGTGCTTTTTTGTAAACAATATCAAAATATCACCCATGCAACACAAACAAAATTACCGTGGTTAGAAACTTGTCTCTAATGGGGGTTGCAAATTTCAAAAATTAGTGAAAACTTTCAAACTATTTTTTAGGTTTAACTGACTTTATCATTTTAGGCATTATACCTATTTTATCCAAAAACAACAAGGGTTACAAGGAATTAAATTCATAGCCTAAAAATTAAATGACCACTTTCAATTTTTAAGTTTAACCTCATAATTTTATAAATAAGTTTTGGAATACAACCTAATCTATAAAAAACATTTTAACTAGCATCTCTTCCTCATCAAATGTTTCATCATCATCAACTCATATCACATCATCAAGCTGTAAACTCATCTCCCGAAGCCTGTCTTCTGGAAGAAACTTAAACACTCCTTCTGAAAAAAGAAATAAATGTTAAAATTTTCAAAAATTTTTATGTAAATATAGATTTTCAATCGTGTTTTTTTTTCAATTTATGTTGTTTTAATTTCTTTTTTTTCTAAATTCTATAGTTAAATGTAAAAAGAAAGAATAAAATGTAAAAAATTATTAAATAAGAAAATCTTTTATTAAATTTCTTTCTAATCATAAATATATATTCTGGTAAATCTGTAGTACCATTTACTATAATTTATTATCTAAAGCATATTTAAAAAGATAGTGATGCTCCCAAAAAAAAATTACTGTTTTGTTAAAAGATCCACCATGGAAAAAATATGAATACCACAATTTGTAAATAAATGTTCTTTTTTTTTTTAAAAAAATATTATTAAAAAAACAAAACTAAAACCTTGATTAAAAATAAATATTGTGTCTGGAAATCTTTCCTTAATAAATTATCGTTTCCTAATTCACTCTAAACCAATATCCTGTGGAATGTGTCATTTAACAGAATATCAGCAAGATCAACAATAATTTCATCTTTAAATCATCTTTAAATGAGTTGTTGTAAATCAACTATAAAAATCGCTACTCTGATTTGTTATGGATTTGTGGTTTTGTTTCTCTACAGATTTGTGGTTCTGTTTTTTTCACTTTGCATATTTATATGTAATGTTTACAAATATGTATCTATTTGGGGAACATGATTATTGTAATGTTTGGGAACACCAAACATGGGAAAACAGTTTGCCATTGGAATGCTTGGGAAAAAGGATAATCTGAGGATATGCAGGATTGAACAAATCCAATGACTGTTCTTAAATTATTCTTTTTTATTGATTTGTTAAGTTTATGATGGACACTTTTTTATAACTTGCAGTTAATAGTAAAGCATCTTAGTTAGTATTATCTGTTCTATATAAAAAATAAGCTACCCACCAATATAGTCCCACCTACATACATCTTATGTAAATATTATAAATAAATTAACCCATTAATTTAATTTCATGTTCTTTTGTTGTTTTAATTTTGGTGATTCTAATTCTTGTTTGTTTATCTAAATTAATCTTTTGTTTATAACAAAATTAATATCCAATTATCTATTATAAGTATAAGAATATATTACATTCTAATGGAGGATTATAAATAAGATCGTTAACTTATAATTTCATTAAATTAAGTGTGTTACAATTCGTTAGTACAGAATAAAGCATTATCAATTTGGGGGTTATCACAAAACAAAAACATTTGTAAGTTTAACCCTTTGAAATTAATTTCAAATTGAAATTAAAGTAAAAAACTAAAAAAGTCTTAAAAAGCTAAAAAAAATTTAGACATTAGGAGAATGACAGTAGGATTTTAAAAATAAACAAGTTTGTTGTTCTAAATTGTTTGTTCGCTCTTCTTCTTCTTTGCCTTTTCTTCTTCTGTTCTGCAATTCTGTTCTGAAAATCCTGGCCTTGCTTTGTCGATTAGTATTTCCATTTTGATTTAAGTTGTGCGACTTTACCTTTTGCTTGCTATAGTTTTTGTTGTTATAGTTTTCGTACTTCTTTGAATTAGGAGGAGTCTTATTTGATTAAGTTGAAGGACCACATTTGTCTTGCACGCGCAAACGTTTTAGTGCTTAAAAGGAGGGAAAGTGCGTGTTAGATGGAAACATCGTGTTAGTTGATCTACGATCAGTAATTTGGTGACGAAGCGCCAATTGCCAGAAGGTGGATCGGGATAAGCATTGCCATTTGCAAGATGTCGCAGGACTGACATCGGGGTATCAAAAGTGCATCCATCGGCACTATCTTCAGGTTTTTCATGGCAGCAGACAAGTAGTCTGATGCCTGAGGACAGCATGACCTCCCCAATTGACTGAATTTGAGCATGTAAGAAGAAATTAATAGGAGCAGAGACGGTATGATAATGATAAAGGAATTACCTGCAGGAAACTCCACTCCCCCCGTGCACCAAGCAAGAGGAAAGGAAGAATCAGCAGATAGAGGAGCTGAAAGGTGGGAGTTTGTACTGCAACACTGATCTACTTGAAGATCTACAATTAGGGTAAGTGGGACACACAACTGGACTATGTTCTTCAGTCAATGTTGCAGCACTAATTCTTGGAAGGATTCCAAAAGCTATCTGCTGGCTGGCAGGCAAGCACAGAGCTCAAAGTTGCAGCTTCTAGGATAGCCTGGATAGGGTCACCTTTAAAGAAGGCCATGGTAGTTGCCTCGTGCCTGCTGGAGTTAGCTGTTCTATGACCAAGTAAAGTTGTCCATGATGGGTGTAACAGAACTTAAGGCAAACCTCTGAGAAAGCTACCAACAACTGCTTTGCTCTACTTGGGGTTTTGGTCCTGTTTAGGTAGTATCCGATTTGCCTGTGTACATGCAGGGAAAGAAGAACTTGTTCTGCTTTGTTCTAAGGATTTGGAAAGAAAACTGGCAAGTGGATAGTCTGGTTTAGAAAATGTTCTGATACCACCTTAGGCATAGAAGGATGGATTACACTATCCCAGTGAAAGACAGTGAAAGGTTTTTTGCATATGACGGCTTGAAGCTCTGAGACCCTCCTTGCTAAGATAATAGCTATAAAAGTAGGGCAGACTTCCAAGTGAGCAGTTTCTCAATGTCTAAATTCATGAGGTTAGAAATATGTTACTGCTATGGGTAAGCTCAAAATATTGTTGTTTAAAAAAGGGAAGAAACTGATTTCACAGAAATAAGTGGAATTTTTGGGAATAATGCATGCAGACTAATGTTCAGGAGGAATGAGGTTTAAGGTAAAGCAGAAACTGAGCAATTTAGGTGATGTTAAAGTGAATAAAAATCGTTTAAAACACATGTACACTGCATAACAAAAGCAATTAAAGAGATATTGTTAGAGTTTCTTTCTTTTTGTATTAATATATTCAAAGAATCACAGGAGATTACTAGGCTATAGACCCAGAGGTCATTTTAAGCCTAGCCATTTCATCCCAATGTAATACCATAGAAATGCTACTCAATACCCAAGATTGCATTTAGTGATGACTACCCATGTCCAGGAGGGTTGTGGGCTCTATCCCTGGTAAGAATTTACGATGCCCCAGCCACTCCTCCAGGTTCCTCTTGAACAGTGTCACAGAGGTGTCCTGTTTCATATGAATTGATAGCCTGTTCCAAAGATGAGGCAGTCACTGGGAGATAAATCTGTTCCTCCAGCATGTCCTATTTAGGTCGCAGGCCATATTTAGGTCCTTGGAACGGGAACCCCTAGTCCCGTTTGATTTACGGATATGCAGCAAGTTCATTAGGTTTGGGTCTTGGATTGTTCTGTAGGTCAGGCACAAGTTTCCCCTAAGAAGTCTACACAATACGGATTACAGTGACAAGACTTTAGTCAGTCTGTGTAAGGCACATGCACATGCTGGATCCCCTTGAAATTCTTTGTTAGTAACCTCTGAGGTGTCTCTAATTGCTGCACATGCTTAGTACAGTACATTTCCAATTATGGGCCAGATAAATCCAGAGTATATGGGGGTTGTAACTTCTTTTGCTCTCCAGATGATGGCTTTATGAATCAAGTGTGCTACATAAAAAGCTTTCCTTACTACAGTAGACAGATGGTAGTCGAAGTTAAGGTTGCAGTCAACGTGTGATCCCAGGTTCCTTACCACTTCATGGGTACTTAGGTGTTGCTTTGATAGTGTGAGGGGACACTGTTTGTGCCGAACGGAATGACTATGCACTTATTTGCATTTGATTTGAGACTATGACTAATACACACTCGTTGGTCTGCATGAGACCCTCCTGGAGTAAACTGACATTATTTGGGGATTTAATGATTGCACCTAGTTTGCAGTTGTCTGCAAACTTGGTTAGCCACAACTCCTTAGTTTGGACCTGAACATCTGAGAAGTATATACCAAACAGTAGGGCGCCCAGCACTGACCCCTGTGGCACCCCACTGGTTACAAGTTTGCTGGTTGATGTGGAGTCACCCACTTTGACAGTGTATGTCCAGTTTATGAGGCAGTTGGCAACCCATCTTATAATGAAGGGGGTTATATTCAATTTGCTAAGTTTACTGGTAATGCCTAAATGTAGGATTGTGTCTAAATCTTTGCCAGGTAGATGTATGCTATGTGCACAGATCTGCCCTCATCAATGGGCTTGGTCACATTTTCGAAGAAACACACCAGATTTAACAGGCAGGATCTGCCCTTCACAAAGGCAAATTTGGAAGGATCCAGGGTTTGGAGGTCACCTATGTCTTTATTTATGAGGTCCATAATGATACATAACATGGAGTCTAATTCCATGGGTCTGTTAATAGGATACCTTTGTTGTAGTTTAAAATGTGTTAATTTAATAAAGATGTTTAAAAATAGCTTCCTGATGTAGTTAAAGGAGGATTTACAGTTGGTTTCTGAGGCTATTTTAGTTCATATTCAGCTTATACTAATCTGCACAGCCTCTAACCTATAGAACTTCAGGAAATTACTTTATATATCCATAGAATCCTGACTGGACAACTCAACTCTTATGTAACCTGCAAAAAAAAGAAAATACTACTTCTCATCCTTAAAACAATCGCACAAAGCAAAACTCCTGTCAAAATCACTTCATTAAATAACACCCTGCTTGAATCGGTCCCTAACACCAAACTCTCAAGCGTCACCACTGATGACAATATGAAATTTCAACTGCAATTAATAAAAAAAATAATACAAAAAATAATACAAAAAAAAGCTTGGCCTCTTACATAGAACAAAGCCCTACCAAATATACAGAACTAGAGAAACCATAGATAAAGCCTAGCTCCTACTTAAGCTACCGTATACCTCCTCACTCTTTACTAACCTACAAACTTCCACACAAACAAGGCTGGGACAGTGCTACAATAAAATCGATTGATTTGCTGCAAATCAACTCCTTAGAACTCACCACTGTTCTGCCCTTAAAACATGTAAATTGGACTGAACTCCCACATAACCTGCACTACAGTCCACTACTACTAGCTCATACTCTTATACTACCCTGATAAGTATCCAGCACTAAAAGGGCTGCTTTAAAACAACCACCCTACCAAAGATTTTCACCCTAAAGACAACCTCCTCCTCTCCATCACTAAAGCCCAAAATGTATAGTGCATCTCTTTATACTCTAACATTGTAGATACCATACAGAATGCCCTCTCACATGCTCTCAGGCTTTTTGAAAGCCAGCAGGCATTCAAAACACATCTATGTGAAATCCTCTCATAAATTTGGCTCCATAGCTGTACATCTCCAGGATAAGTATAATATTTCTGCTTTCTTCCTGCTCTTCTATTATACATCTGCTCTACTCTGTTATTAACTATCACCCTGTCTTTACACACCCCAGATTCGGCTAATGCCTCTCAATGCTTTTACCACTTTATGTATGTCTTAAAATTAAATCAACCTTTTGCTCTCCACCCACTGCAAGTAACTCAGTACTCTATATTGTGACATCTATCCTGCTACACAGTTATTTAACTATATCTGTATAGAGTGTAATTAGGATAAAAACCCTTACTATTCTATGTATATTTGCTAGATGATATATTTTGACATTGTAAAATTAAGTTTAATTGTGTTCCCCCTGACATTGTTGATATTATACAACTTAAAAGATTCTGACTGTACTGCATGTTCTGGAGCTTTTCTCCCCAGGCCTCTGCTGAAAAAGGGCCATTGTGCCCAGCCTGATTTCCCCAGTCAACAAGTATAAAATAAAATAAAATGTAAGCTTCTTAATGGAACCCTTAAGTTTCATCTCCCAAGCCCCTGCTTACACCACCAAAAGGTATCAGAACTTCTCAAACTTGGGATGCATGGGTAGGCTTAAAAAGACCCCAGTGGTCATTAGCCTAATATGTAACTATGCACCTACAAGCTTACTTAATGTTTCCTTCTTGTTATACAATTTATTTATAAGGCTATTCCACCGGGGGGGGGGGGGGGGTTGTTTTTAAATTCCTTATTATATTTGGTGTGGATGGGGACTACCTTATCAACATAACTATTTGAGCATGAGTGGAAATCAGAGGCACAAGTGTCAGCTCTGGCAATGGGATTAGTCAAGGGAGGACTGCATCTTAATTTACTTACATCACTTAGTAGCTGTAGGAATTAGCATTAGAGAAGTCCTGAAATGCCAAAATAACTGCAGGGGAAGTACCATCTATTTTAAAGGAAACCATCATGGATTTATGGCATACTTTATCGGGAGACAACAACAAACAGGTAGGCTTGCAAGAAGAGGCCATATTATTGTGAATGTGATAAAGGATACTGGAGCTCCTAAGAAGAATAAAATCGTATTACTTGCACATAAATGTATACCCCTAGGATTTTTTGAAGACATGTCCCCATACGCAGGAAGGGGGGATGGGACCTGTAACGTAAATGCAAAAAAATCTTAGTTATAAGACTGTCGCCAGTTAAAAATCTTAGTCACAAGACAGAGTCAGCAGTACTTACCGCACTTTTCATTAAACAGAGCCTCAACCCTCTGCTTCAGATCTGTGATTTTGGCATTCCAAGCTTCTGTTGATAAAATAAAACAGAACAATTTAATGGATACGTACCAATCAGATAAAATCATCTTTTCCTCTGTGGGTGCATGACACAATACCAAGAGGACCATTCTCTTCCCTTCCTACTCAAACCATAGACTAATTAATCAATGAATGCAGCATATTACAGAATTAAAGACCTGTTCTGTTTCCCTAAATGGCACAATGGCAGTACATCAGTAAACTGAAGAGCTATCAGAGATGGGCTCATTTCTCCACCATCTGTGCACTGAAGCCTTGTAGAGGGAACACAGCATAACAGAGACAGTTGCACCACCAGCATAACATTTACAGAACTAACTGGGATAGGATTATGAAAACATTTCCCTAAGAGATGATCACTAAAATTAAAAAAAAAAAAATCCAAAACAAAGTGTCCCACAGAATAAAGTGAAATCAGAATGCCTCATCTTCATCAGGTTATGTGGTTAGTTACGTATGTATAGCATTGGTCACTCAATTAGTTCTTTAAAAGGCAGACTCTTCAGCAGGTACCACAATGTGTTTTTCCTTTTCTTGTTTATTCAAGTAGTGATTTGTAGTTTTGCTATGTGCATTCTTTTACATTGTGATTTGATCCCAGGTGAAGTCAGCATCATGCGAGTATAAAAACAAATGAAATGGTCTACATGCTCATTCTAGTTTTTCAGTTCTTGTATATCAAAAAGGCACTTTGTAATGTCTTTAAAAGTTCTGTTTCTTTACAAAGTCTGAGCAAAAAAAGGAAAACAAACAAAAACATTATTTTTCAGAACACATGATGGAAAAGGAACAAAAAAATGTGGCCAGGAAAGATGAAATGGAAGTAAATGTTGAATGTTTATGGCTGACTAAGTCTGCAGATGATTCCAAGCCTGGGTTATCACAGACAACTCTGCAGACACTAGCATTCTTAAGAAGGTCTATCTCCGACTAGCAAGTGGTGCCAACTCCATGGTCTTAAACTCAATGCTAATAAATGCATAATTGTACCTTTTGGGAATTCAATCATCCCGGCTAATTACCATGTTGATAATACGCCCTTAAGAGTTGTCCCAGTGATCTGGGTAGATACATAGACAACAGCCTTACCTTCACCACCATGTAGCAACAGTGATGAGTATGACAATGTGAGGTATTGCCAGCTATGCCAGGAGAAGTAGGGCAGTGGATGTGTAACACATGCCAGCACAGCTAGCTGGAATTTTGTAAAGAATTATATGTCATTTGTATATCAAACTGATTTGTACAGATGCTTATGTCGAAAAATGCATTTGTAAAGTTGCTTGTGTTAAAAATGTGTCAACAGTGTGCCCCTGCTGGACAGGAAAGAAATACACATGCATTACTGTAACCGTTTAAATGTATACATTTTAACATAGAATACTGAAAGAGAAGAGGTTAATCTCAAACTTTAAAAATAGTAAGAAATTAAATTACTGGGCCTAGGCCATAAAGATGTGATCTCACAATTTTGACTGAAGCCAGCGATGCAGTGTCTGTAAGAGGTATAACGTATTAGCTCCTGTAGGAAGAGTGAAATGTTTTGTGATTTTTATGACTTCCAGGAGCTGCAGCAGATCTTAGCAAGGCTCTGTGTGTGTGTGTATTATTGACATACAGGTAATAAATACTAGCAGTTTCTAGCAATGCGGGGGTTGCATGGAACCATGGCCAGATGTATGTGATGTCATTCTGGAATTCAGCACTGAAATAATGTTTAATACTAGTTGAACCTGACACAGAAGGATTCTTTGCCTACTTCATCTTGTCTTGCTCTAGTAAGTAATCAAGGAATAATTAGATCAGTCAGGAAAATATAGTGAGATTAGTTAAGTATTGTTTTTCTGTAATTGTGTTGTGAACCTGTCCACCTGTGTTATTTTTACTATTTCCTGTGACTGATACTCTGGTGTTTATGGTAAACAGATATTTAACATTTTCATGTTCTTTTATTATTTACTGTTAAATATATTTAAACTTTTCATTGTGGCTGGACCTTTAGAGAATATCTTAACCTTTGAGAGTACTTACATCTGTTGGTGATACTGTGGCCACTCCTGAGAGCCTGGCTGTTTGGTCAACATTACCATTTATATTAAAATTAATTTCACTTAGTATAATTGGGTACCCTTGCAAGACCCTTAGAGTAACTGGCTTTGGGGTGTCTGGTGACAGTGTAACTACCTTATAGTCTGGGCAGAAGGGGGCATAGCTAGTACATCTGTGCCAGCCTTTCCTAGGTGTGTGTGTGAAAATCAAATCTCAAAGTGTGTGTGCGTCAGCTACTTACAAAAGGAACAAGCAGCAGTGGTTTCACAGAGAGGGTGCTGGAGAACTTGCCTTAGAGACTCAGCTGAGGACTTAACTCTACAGTTGTGCCAGTGGGGAGCCTTACTCGGGACCTGGGGAGAGAGAGAGAGAAAAACTCAGACCCCGAGCAGAGTGTGTTCCCTATTTGCTCTTAAGGGAAACTGTGCCTGATACAGAGAGCTGTGTCTAGAAATACTGGGTGTTCCAAGTGAATGCCCCTGTCCAGTGTCAGTGCAGAGAATTCTGCCTCCTTGATTAAATGGCCCAGAGTGGGGACATCCCAGTGAGTAAATATGTTTACGTTGCTCAACTTATAAATAAGGACATGACATCTAGGTCCAAAGAGCTTATTACCCCACTGCACTCTGCCCTTATCAGACCAATCACAGAGTACTACACTCCTTTTGGTATGTACGATTAGGAATATGCAGCAACTAGAGCGACCACAGAGATTCCTTACAGAAGGGATAAAAGGCATAGCAAACATGCCTTATGCAGAGTGCCTTAAAACCTTTTCCCTCTACTCAGTCTCTGATAGACTGCTGAGAGGTGATCTATGCCTGGCATACAAGGCATCTGCAAACCCCATATCAATGAATCTCCTACACATTTGTAAGTCAAAGAGTACAAGAAATACAATGTCTAGGGGCAAATTCTGTCTGACTTAAACAGAACATGCTGGAGAGATGTGTCACAGAGACTGCCCCTCCTATGGAACAGGCTTCCCATCCGTGTGAATCTCAGTTTATCCATTACCCAATTTAAGCAAAACCTAGACCAGTGCATGGGAATACGAAATTTACACCAGGCCTGGCACCCATGTCCTGTATGGACAGAGGAAGCTTATAAATGCCCGGCTCTCAATGTCCTACTCAGATACAAGACATCATTCTTTCAGAAAAACTTGGCTACACTTAGAAAGGCCGCCTGGATCATTAGCCTATTAACTATGAATCTATGGAAGGTAAGCTAGAGGCACCTGCTGCAAAAACTTCAGTCTCTGCAAAAAGTACACAACTACAGTGAGCAGCTCATAACTACACTGTTGTTACTTCAGAGAGGGAGCAGAAACCATCAAAAGACACAGTCCCAAAACAACAATCAACAAAATTAACAATGTTTTGTTCTGACAGACTGTCATTACAAACTTTGGTAAACAAGTCTACACAACAGTCTTCCATATACACTTATGGTAACAAAAAAAAAATCACAAGCAGCAATGCTTGGAAGTTAGCAGAATTAACTCTTCTGTTGCCTCTGTCATAAAAATTATGCTCCAAAAATGACTGCTAGAAAAGGCTATCCCTGATACCAAGAAAGAGACAAGTAATTCTACTGACACTGACTTGTAGAAAAGTAATAACTCAGAGACAGCCCTACCACATTGCTGTACCAAAAACAGGTGCAGCACAACAGTGATCTGTCTCTGTGGCCACTGTAAATGCTAATCAGGTATTCTGGGGGACTGGCCTATGCTAACAGCTCTGTGCCATCCTCCACACATGCTTGTGATAATACATTTATGAAGCCACCCAATTCAGTTAACCTGGCTAGAAGTTTGCATCACTCCATTAGTTTCAATGGGTGAGATCATGTTGGAGGTAAGAACCGGGAAGTACAGCAGACAGGTAATAGTGGGGTGGGTGTGGATGTCTGCATGAGTGTCTGCAGGGGGAAGAATGGTCCCCAGTGTGTGTGTGTGGGTGTGTGTGTCTGTCTGGTCACAGTAAAGGGGGATAGCTTGGGAATAAGTAGGGGAGCTGTCTGTGTGTGTGTGTGTGTGTGTGTGTGTGTGTGTGTGTGTGTGTGTGTGAGAGAGTGTGTGTGTGTGTGTGTGTGTGTGTGTGTCCATGGATGAGTGGACATGAGTGCAATCTGGTGTGTGTGTGTGTGTGTGTGAAAATACAAGATGGGGGTGCCTGTGCCAAAATGATGTATGGGCCGCCAGAGGTGCTTACTAATGGAAAGTAGTAAACAAGACTCACAGCAACACCATGTAATTCAGAGACAAGCAAAACAGCCAGCAATGAGGTATTTTCATTGCATCTAATATGTCTTTGAAACACATTTTCCACAACCATGGAAACAGCCCCTTTTGAATGTAGCTCTTACCACCAGCAGGGACTACTGACTGCTTTGATGGAAGGAAAAGTTTAAATGATACAGTGGCAAGAGTTAAAGGTACTTGCTCCTGTAAAACCTGTAGGCAATGTAAATCAGTAGTTAATAGGTTCATAGGTTGGTACTAGGCTATCGGCCCTACGGCCTATACAAGCCTAGCCATAACAATTCCCTGGCTATTTCTTCCCACAATATTTACTTCCCTGGACCTCTGTCTAGCAGGGGGACTGATGTGATCCCTGGGGTGAATTTCCCATCTCCCATCCAATCGTCAAGGTTCCTTTTGAAGACGGCCAAAGAGGCGCTCTACTTGACAGAGTCTGAGGAGTCTTTGGGTCAGGAACCTATCCCTCCAGCATGTTTTGTTCATTGTGATGACAAAGTTTAGATCCCTGGAGGATGTGGATCTGGGGATTAGGATTTCTTTCAGTGTAGCATGTCCAACAGCTCTGGGTTTGACATGGCCTTGTAGTTAAGCAGAGATCTCCTCTGAGTAGACTATATGAGACAGAGTACATCTGGAGATTTTTTAGACGGACAGCACAGGGCATCTGCTTTAGGCATGTGATTCTTTTAGTGAGGTATTTATGCGGCCTTTCCAGTTGTTGCAGATGTCTTGAGAGGTACATACCAAATGGGGCGTTGTATTCTAGAATGGGTCTAATGAGGGATGAGTACAGTGGGACAATGACCTCCTTTTTTCTGGATGAATTCCATTCAAGGATCTCTGACTCTTCTACAAATGACTCAGTTAAGTGACAAAGTAAGCATTATGATTCATAAGCTGAGAATAAAATCTGCATACACTTTCCTTTTGTTCTGGTTTGTGGCATGTACAAGCATAACATACTGAGTCACTTGGAGCTTCACTGCCAGGCAGCATGTATTCAAATGAAAGAAACTTTAGATACTTTGAGACTTCAAAGGATATGCTCATGAATATTAACAAGCACTTACACTGCTTCATTACTATGCATGAGCAGTGCAATGCAACTACACCACATTGCACTGCTCGTGCATAGTAACGCAATGCAACTACGATGCATTTGCTGTCAGTATTATGGTTAAAATATGCACTGTAGTGTGAACCTGAAAAGTACAGTTGTGTAAAGTTAACTTGCTATAACACTAAGTGTGCAAATAGGTGTGACATATCCAGTCAAGGATATCAGATGTCCAGCCAGTCTACCAAGCTTTGGGCTCTTTGCCTTTGTACTGTGTACCCATCCTCGGCAATGAAATTACAAGCTGGTATAACAGGGGTGTACTGACAAGCCAAAATTCAAACCTTTCTTGCTCAACATGGAGGATAAAGCTTAGAGCTCTAAAGAGCTTATGTAATGAAATGTCACATCAGAAGAGCAAAGGTACAACAGGGATACCCCAACTCGGGCAAAGGGGGGGGGGCAGGAGGAAAGAAGGATGATGGAAGTTTACTAATACACTGCAACAGTAATACATCTGAACATCTACTGTTAGGTTAACTTGCACAACTGTACCATTTTCTTTATTAGATCACTGTTTCACATGCCATGACTATACGAGATGAATGCCAAAGCTCATTCAGAGAGAATGGATGAAGAGCCAGGTACTAGATGTCACTGGAGAATACCTTTAATAAAACCTGCTATGTCCCTGGAAACTGAGTCTAGCTAGTAGTGAAAGTGAATACAGAGGACCAAGTAGCTGCCTCTAGAATAGATATAAAGTCCATCACTTGCCAAAACCCTTAGAAGATGATACAGGTCTGGCACAGTGAGACTGGACTTTTGCAGGGGGAGGGGGTTCCATGGTGTAAATAACAAAAACTGAGCAGTTACAGACAGCTATCTGACCATGCTTTATTTAGATAGAGGCTATCATTTTTTTATTCATATCATCAAAGGACAGAAACATTGGTTAGATTTCTTAAAATCTTTAGTCCTGTTCAGATATACCCTTAACTGTCTGTGCACATCTAAAGCATAAAGGATTCTCTCTATCCTTCTGTTTTGGAGTTCAAGAAAGAATACAGGGATATGAATGGTTTGGTTTAAAGTAAATTCAGAAATCGCTTTAGGCATAAAGTAAGGGATGGTTCTAACATTCATCCAATTTTTATGAAAAAATCAAAAAAGGCGTCAGACATCAGGGCCTGTAGTTCAGAAATCTATCTAGCTGAAGTCAGAAGAATGAACAATACAGTATTTTATGTAAAAAAAAAAATTATGAGGAACTGGCTATAGGTTCAGGTGAGAGAAGGCGTTAACTCCTCCAATGCAAATTAAGAGCCCATGGAGGTGTCACTTGTCTTCCAGATGGCCTAATGTGTAATGTCCCTTTCAAGAATTGTTTAACTTGAAACAAGGGGGGGGGGGTATAAAGGCAGGCAGGTAGAAACAGTTGAAAGGTGCATCTTGATGAAAGTTTATGCCATGCCCGAGCAGAGGAATTCACACAGGTAACTGAAGAACCACAGAACACCCTCTAGACATAGAGCTTATTCTCTTTTATGGCACCAACTAGAACACCTTTTCAATTTGGCCAAGTATGATTTCCCAGTAGCAGCTTTTCTCACCTCCTTCAACACCTGTTGCAGGTCCTCAGAAAGAAAGGTGTGTCTAAATGGGATCAAAACCTATCATCTACAAGACTTACAAGATGAATGCACACTAAGTAACAGCTTAATTTCAACTCTCACAGTGCAAAAACAGAAACTCAGAAGAGAGCTTTAAACAGTACATTCAAAGAGTTTATCAACTGAAAATAACAAAAGGCTGAAAAAATAAAAAAAGCTTTAAACAGATATTCAGATGAGCAGGTAAAACTATAAAAAACAGAAGTCAAAATTAAAAAAAGGCTGGCTGAGCATGAGACTGCTCAAGTAGTGATGTTTTAAAAACTTGTACAATTAGAGAACAGAGCATATAGGGAAAATCTGAGATTTTCTGGGTACCAGAGAGACTGGAAGAAACAGATTGCATTAAACTTACAGAGGTACAAATAATCAAATGGACTGGTACTCCATTGCAGAGTTAACTGACAGGGCACATCGTGTATGTTCCAAATCTGTCCATGAGACAACAGCCAAGTCCCGTATTAGTAAAGATGCAAATCTACCAGTAGAAAGTTGATCCTGACAAAACCGTGGCAAAAGGGGCAAAGTATGAAAAGTTGGAGACAGTAGAATGTTTGTAGAAAATGATTACTCACTGTACGCCAAGCAGAAGTACATTTATTCCAGAAATCAGAGAATGCCAAGAGGCAGATATGATATTCAAGCTGTCTTATCCAGCTATCTTCAGGAAATTTTTCCTGTAAGATCAACATTTTTTGAGGCAGACTATGCAGAAAAAGAGATACAAATGTTTCTCCAACAAAATGTGAGCTTTCTAACAGAAGAGTCTGCTTCTCATTCTTCTGATAATAAAGCACACAGACTGCCAGTTAAACCTCTTCCACTGTTCCAAAGGAAAATGCTTTAGAGATAGAGAAAATACAGGAGTTGACTAAAAGAATCATGAGTATCTTGAAAATGAGCTCAAATCTGAAGTGGGGAGATGAACAGGATGGCCAGCAACATGGAAATTAGTGAAATGTGAAACTGCAAGGCATCAACTGCATTTGTGAAACAGCTGTACATGAAAAAGTGTAAAAAGAGTGCACTTTTTTTTTTTTTTTTACTTAAACTTGTGAGGAAATGAAAGGCATTTGCTTCACTTCATGTCATTAACGTCTGGAAGGAAACTGGAGGAGGAGCAGAAAAATGTAACTGTAAGTAAAACAATTTCTGTTCTCAACAGTATTTCTGCGAAACTTGTTATGATATATGTGAAGACAGGTGAAGGTTGCCATCCTAGCCAGATAGAATTTTGTAGATAATTCTGTAACTTGTAAATATTAATGTACGCCACAGGCTTGTTCTCTTAAATGAGAAAGACTGCATTGGATATTGAAATGTAAAAATGTAACAGTGTGCACTCGGCTGTAAAAAAGCTAAGTCAAGCATTTTATAACTGTCTTTGATGTCAAAATTCTGAGCCAATATGTCTAGAGGGAGGCATCCTGCCTATTGTTTTAAGACCAGAGTTAATGGCTAGAATTTGCAAGTATAAATGTTATTTATTGCTCTGGTTTCTGACCAGAAGTAAAGAATGTAGATGTAGTTTCTGTTAGCCTGGGAACAACAGAGAAGTGTGAATAATGATGTCATGTGAAGCAGTTCTGTGTTATCAATTTAAAGAGAGAGACTCCGAGAGCTCAGAGCATTTTTGTCTTGAGAACATCCAACATCACCAGTACTGCTTTGCTCTATATGTAAGTTATTTAGAACTGTGTTTTCTTTTAAATATAGCTAGGAGATAATAAGATTAGACTAGTTTGTTTTCTGTGATGTCAGAACTTTGCTACTGTATTATTTTAAGTATTTCTGTGATCTCTGAACTCTTGACTAGCACTGTGTAGCAAGAAGTATTGTCTTGTGTTTTTATTTATTATTAAATATTTTTAAACCTTTCAACTGTGGCTGTTTTATGTAGAGTTAATTTAAGCTCTAGAGTACATTGCATGTATATAGTGATACTGTACCAAGTCATCTAATAAGCCTTGACTGTTCAGTCACACTTATCATTCGGATAATAATACTGCACAGTAATAATTGAACACCCTTTTAAGGGCCTTTGAGTAGCTGATAAATATTAGTGGGTGGTGGCAGCTGGTACTACCTTTTAGACTAGGCAGAAAAAGGGGCACAGATGGACAACCTGTGCCAGTCTTCCCCAGGAGTGTCTGTGTGGTTGTATAAACTCTTATCTCAAAGTGTGTGTCAGCTACTTGAGCAGGGACACAAAGCACTGGTTGGACAGAGAGGGTGCTGGAGGTTTTAGCTTGCCCGCTAGGCTGAGATCTGGACCCTATAGCTGTGCCAGTGGAGAGTCTTATTGGGGACCTGGAAAGAAAGGTAGCAACCAGCCCCAGAGTGACTGACCTCTGTGGTGCTCTTAAGGGAAATTTGTACTTTACTGTGTGTATTTATTATCCTTTCCCTATATGGATGCTCCTCACTGGTATTATTGGTGTGGATTGAGGCTCCTTAATTGCTGGGCCAGTGCACAGGTATCACAATATAAATTACACATTTTATAGTAAAGCATTTTCAGTTGTTCTTGTATGTGATAAAGATGCAAAAGTAAGCAAATGCTTTTTTTTCTTTCTTCTTTTTTAGTATTAAGAAATGTAGGCATTGCAATGCAAAAGGAGAAAAAGGCTGGACAAAAGCATGTTTAAGTTAACAGGTTGTAATCTTGGGTTGTTGAGATGGGGGTTAGGCAAAACCATACACAGATTATAATATATGTAGAGTTGATGTGTTTTATTACTTTTGCATAGGTGAATGTTTGGATTAAGGCCCTTGGCTTAATCTAACAAGTTTTAAGTGGAAAAAAGTAAGAAAGACAACATTGAATATAATGTAACGTTTTACTTTAGCAATAAATGTTTCAGCATGTCTCAGATGAGGACTACCATTTTTTATATGTTTCCAGGGAGACAAGCTGACACCTGGGTAAAAAAGCCAGAACACTGGCTTCTTCAAGACTAAAAGTTACTGTTTTCGGAAAGCATGCAAGTTGTTTCTCATATCTTGGAAGGGAATAAGGATAAAAAAGAAAAGACACCAATTAGTGTAGAAGCACAGGTAATCGCGTGTCTTAGCATGGATAACCTCAGTTTTATGTTAATTAAGGCCTGTGTTTACAACTGTCTATTTGATATACTTGTTCCTATTAGGAGGGGTAAACTACACTATTTAAAGATGTACATAATTTTGTGTGTTTTTATTAAGTTAACAGGTTCTGGGGGTGTGTCTTTTTTGAGAGTTTTCATTACAACAAATAGTCTTATAAAATGTCACATAGGTTCCAATGCTGATAAGAAAAAAATGTATAAAGGATTAACCTGCCAAACAATAGTGGGTGCATGTATAACAAAAGCTGCAAATAGACATTTAAAACAAGCTGTTACATATAACAGATGAGAATAATTGCTTCTTATCATATTGGCGACACCTTCAAATGCAAATAGTAATAATTCAGGAGAGACAGTTGTAAAGAACTGGGTATGTGACTGATGAAGTATTTCAGGATGGATACTCAGCAGAATATCAGGGACAAGAGAAAAGAGTACATATTTCAATTGCTAGAGGAGCTCCAATAGTGAAAGAGGAGGGGAAATATAACGGCTAATGTGCGGTAGTAAGGGGGCTATTGGTATGGGATGAGGATTACGCTGGCATGCATTTACATTCTAAGACTACTATTATGTTGCTTTAACAACTTGGAGAGAAATAATCAGCTTTCAGCAAAGAATATTACACATAGGTGGGGACTGGAATTTGATCTGCAACAATGAGGCTGTATCTGGGGGACTTAAAAGGGAAAATATAACAAAAGAGGGTATATTTCCAAAGAAATTTATGAAAATATTTGGTATGGAAGATGTGAATTTAGTAGTAGGAACTCAGGGAGGATTTACATATTCCCCAAGGTACACTAACTGGGCAAGACTACACAGAAATTATACCTCACAGAAATATGTGCATTTAATTGAGAACTCTGACACACATCCAATAATTATTTCAGATTCAGATTGTTCGCCAACAATTACCAAGATAAAAATATAGATTAATGAAATACAAATGACACACTTGTGCTTCCCCAACTACCTGTTAAAAAGAAAGGAATTTAAGGAATGGGTTGTGGAAATTATTTGGGAGTTATTAGGGAAGATAGGAAGTATTCTTGAAGTTCTAACTAGTGAGTGGGATAAATGAAAGAGTTTTAAATGGTAGAAATAAAAGAAAAAGCGATATGGTTAAGAAATAACCATTAGAAGGGCTGACAAATGAAAGTATTACAGAATAAGGGGAATCTCACAGAACAAGCGGCAGAACAACTGCAGAGTGCTAAAGAGAAAATAAGGGAGTACTTGGATAACGTGCACAAGTTTAGAAAGATTGTTGTTAAACAACTTTTTTTTTTTTAAATAAAAACTACAGAGCACAAAAATATTTGTCACAATGACATAGGCAACAGAAAATAGAAAGGGTTGCTACCAAACTTAGGGAGTCTATAACAAGAAAAAAAAAATAACCAGAGATCCTGTAGTGGTACTAGAGATATTCCAGAAATACTATGAAAATATATATAAACAAATAAATAGGGAAAACAAAAAAAGAACAAATGGAGACAATTTATGGAAAGACTAAAGTATGCCAAGGTTAGAGACAGATGAGGCTCAACAATCAACAGTTTAAGATATGAGCAGATGAGATAAACGTGACATATAATAAATCTGCAGGAAAGTTTCTAGAAGAGATGGTACTCCTGTAGATGTTTGAAAGTTAGGAGGAAAAAGTCATAAAAATCTGAAAGGTTTTGTTTAACAGTATTTTAAAAGAAGGGGAAACACCACCACCCTGGAAAAAGCTGTGGGGGTGTAAAATACCTGAAGAAGGAAATGACCCATCAAATCCAGCTTCATATAGACCCATTTAAATTTTAAACCAAGATTATAAAGTGTTTATGACTATAATGGCTAAAATAATGGCAACATTGTTGCCAAAACTGACAGATTTGGGTCAATGTGTTTTTTTTGGAAGAGAGGCAAACATCTGACAACATTAATAGAAACAATAATGATCCAGAGGGAAACAGAATGTAAAAAAATACTGCTGTTGCTGGTGTGTCATAATGCACAAGAAAACATTTGATAGAGTAAGCTGGGATTTTCTGAGTAGGGCAATGGAAGCATTTGCATTTCCTGATGCAATATTAAAGTTAATTAGGGTGCTATATGAGGGATCAGAGACAAAAATCGAAGTGGGGGAAGGCTCCTCTCTGATAAGTTGTGCCTGAACAATGGAACCCCTTTGTTATTTGCATTAATTTAGAACCACAGGCAAAGAAAATAAGGGACTCAAAAATTCAAGGGTATAATTGGTATGGCATTTAAGAAAAGTTGGTGTTATTTGCAGATGATATAATTTTATACACAATAGGACCAAAAACGGATATTTCAGTGTTGTTGAACATTCTGAGATAGTTCTCTTTTTTGGGGGATATAAAATTAATGAAGATAAAAGACAGACTACAGCTGTAAACTATGTACCCACATATGAACTGGTTCAGCAACACCCACATTTATGGGAACATGAAAAAATGAAGTATTCAGGAGTATGGGTTTAAACGATTCTGTTACAGCAGCTAAGGATATGTGGGAAGAAACTAAACAAAAGTCAAAACAAAAGTGTGAAACTGTCTATAGATAAGATACAAGCAGTAAAATGTTATTAGTTTTACACAGGTGAGGCATATTTTTATCAACCAGAAGAGAACTGTAGACAGCAATTAATAAAGAGATGAAGCACTACATCTGGGAGGGGGAAGGGACAACAGCCCAAGTGGGATAGGTTGATCCTTCCAATAGAACAAGGAGGTTTATGATTACTTGATTTGAAGAGATATTTTAGAGCTACACATTTAAAGTCCTTGTACATAACACAAGCAGAAAGCTACATTTCAAAGTGGAAAGGGATGATTATAAAGTGGGGGGTGGTGATCCAGGAAATATGGAAAGAGTGGGGTTTTGGATCAGATCCTTATGGAGAACAGTAGTAGTTATACAGAATATTATGGACACAGTAATATATCATCAGGATTTGCAGGCAGAAATGAGAGTAATGTGGAAGAAATACACCAAGACAGTTCCAATAGTAGTAGGAGCAATGGGTCTTATAAAAAAAAAAGAATCTATAATCATATTTAGGTAAGTTACCAATACATTTAACTCCATACGAATTGCAGGAGGCGTCATTACTGGACACATTGCAGTTGCTGTGAAGAGCACTTCTGGCTGACATCAAAGATTGAAACAATACTAAATTTCATGAACTTTAATCATACTTTGTCTTAGGAATGGGGTCCATTCCCATCATGGTATTAGAAACCCAAAAGATTTGAAGAAATTAAAAAAAGAGAACAACATTATGAGGTTTGTGCAAACATTATGGTATTGAAGTTGAAGTGACTGAAAAACACTGGAAACATGAGCCACAAAGCATCACAGAAAATGAGGAAGTCTACATCACATGGGATCACCCAGTACAAAAAGTTCAAAAGACAGATGTGAAAAAAAAACAGATACAGTGGTCCATGAAAAGAAGACAAAAGTAGCATTGATCATTGAAATTGCTACACCCAGTGACTAAAGTGTCTTGCATGCAGAGAGACAGAAAGTCATAAAATATCAGGATTTGTAAGCAGAAACAAGAGCAATGTGGAAGAAAGGTACCTAGACAGTTCCAATAGTAGTAGGAGCAATGGATCTTATAAAAAAAATAATCTACAACCATATTTAGATACGTTACCAACATGCAATCACGTAGGAGTTGCAGGAGGGGTCATTACTGGGCACACTGCAGGTGCTGCAAAGAGTATTTCTACCCAATATCAAAGATTCAAACAACAGTAATTTCATGAACTTTAATCGTACTTTGACATAGGAATGGGGACCATTCCTGTCAAGGTATTAGAAACCCAAAAGACTTGGAGAAATTAAGAGAGAGAAATAAGAAGTTATGCACTCACCATAACAGTCTATGTTTGTTGCCCATCTCGCCTATATTCTTGCTGGTTGGGTTCAGAGCCGTTCTCGGCTGAACACTAAACTCGAGAGCTTCCACTGGCTTAAGGCTAACCCCTATACCATGATGCTCTGGGCCAAATCCCCAGATCCTGTTTGCAAGTGAAAGAAAATCACAGAAAATCTGTAGATATATAAACAAAAACATATATATATATATATATATATATATATATATATATATAAATATATATATATATAAATATATATATAGTGTGTGTGTATATATAATATATATATATATATAAATAAATATAAATATAAATATATATATATATATATATATATATATATATATATATATACACATATATATATATATATATATGTGTGTGTGCATGTGTGTATGTATATATATATATATATATATATATATATATATATATATACACACACACACAAACACCTTATAAGGAACAGAGTATATACACACACACACGTATATATATATATATATATATATATATATATATATATATATATACACACACACACACACCTTATAAGGACAGGAACAGAGACTCCAAACCATCAAAAATCTATGTGCATAGTATATAGTTATCCACCAGTTCCTCCAGGAATACAGGATGGGGGAAGGAGGGTGGGATGCAAGAATATAGGAGAGATGGACAACAAACCCAGAACGTTATGGTGAGTACATAACTTCTTAACATTATGTTGTCCTATCTCGCCATAATTCTTGCTGGTTGGGGCAGCGTCCCTAGCACCTTTATCCTAGGGTGGCTCAGGAAAAAAGACTCTTCAATACAGTGGATCCAATAGAGGACCTGTTCCGGGAGGCCACATCTACTCTGTAATGAGTGCTAAAGATATGAGGTCTCACCCGTGTTGTGGCTGCACAGATAGAATCAATAGGAAGTCTAGCTTGAGAAGCAGAGGATGTTGAGACTGCCCTAGTGGAATGTCCTCTTACCTTTCCTGGTTGATGCTTACCCTACTTATTGTAGCAGAAAGAAATGCAAATCAGTAAGCCACTTAGATAAGGTTACCTTGGAAACTGGCAATTCTTTCTTTTTGTCCAGAAAGGACACAAAAAGCTGGTCAGATTTCCTGAAATCTTTTGTCCTGTGCAGGTAAAAGCATAATTGTCTATGAACATCCAGTTGGTGCAATTTATATTCTGCCTTGTTGCTACAGTTTGGAAAAAAGATTCAATGGAAAGGTCCAAATTATTCTCTGAACAGACTTTGGGAAGGAACAAGGGATTAGTTCTGAAGGAGACCCTATCCTTGTGAAAAATGATATACGGAGGACGAGTAGAGAGAGCTTGTAACTCCGATACCCTTCTGGCAGAGGTTACAGCTATTAAAAAAAGAGCATTTTCCATGACAAAAATTTCAAATCACAAGATGATGTGGGCTCAAAGGGTGGTAAAATTAGGGAAGTTAGCACAAGATTTAGATCCCAAAGAACTGGGGTTTCTCTGACTGGGGGTCTGAGTAAGAAGGTATTTTTGAGGAAAGCCTTAAATAACCTATGAGTCATAATCGGGACTCCAATTTCTCCAGTATGGAAATTAGAAATGCCTGCCAGTTGAACCCTAATGGTAGCTGCGGAAGCTCCTTCTTCAAACAGTTCAGTAAGAAAGTCTAAAATTGCAGATACGGAAGCTGTAAAGGGCTCTATGTTCTGTTTTGCAGCCCAACATGAAAATCTTTTCCACTTACTGGAGTATAATTTCCTCATGGATGGTTTATGGGAAGAAATGAGAATATGACTCACTGCAGGGGAATAGGGGTAACACCTGGCTATGTGTGGAACTGGAGCAGCCATGCTGTCAACTTGAGGGTTTGGACAGATGGATGGAACTCCCCTGAAGAATGGGTCAAGAGGTCTGGAATTGGATCCAGAATCCAAAGTTCCTCCAGCAGATGGGTCCAGAGAAAGGGGAACCAAACTTGATAAGGCCAGTACGGAGCAATGAGGATCACAGTGCTTTTGAACAGCCTGGCTTTCTGAATCACTTTGGGGATTAGAGGAAAGGGGGAAAAGGCATAGAGTAATCCCGGAGACCAATTGTGAACCAGTGCATCTCTTGGTCATTTCCTCGGAGGAGGAATGAGGGCAAAGTAGCTACTGCATTTGAGTCACGGACATGCCAAATAGGTGGCAGCAAGGCTGGCCCCATTTCTAGAAGATCACTTCCGCAATCTCTGGTTTCAGGGAGCACTCGTGAGGCATTACAATCACTCTGCTGAGCTTGTCCGCTATCATGTTGGATTTTCCCGGGATGTGCATTGCTATCAGAAAACATTGAGAAGCGATCGCCCATTGCCAAACTCGTGCCTCCCAACATAGTGGGTAAGATTTGGTTCCTCCTTGCTTGTTTATATACCACATTACTGACATGTTGTCCATCTGGATTGCAACCGTTCCCATGGGAAGAGAGTCCTGAAATGCCTGCAACGCATAAAGAACTGCTCTCACCTCCAAAACGTTTATTGGCAAGTGGCTTTTGTGATCTTGCCATAGGCCTTGGACTATCATTCCCAGATAATGCCCCCCCACCCGATCTGGGAAGAGTCCATGGTGAGTACTGCATTCGGTTGAGGAAAATAGAACTGATCTGTCTGGAGCCATCAAAAATTTTTTTGCATGACTCTGATGACAAATTGGTGTAAAAACGGCAACAAGTAAATACATGCGAATCTCCAAAACAGACAGACCCCTTCACAAACCAGGCATAGTCCAGAAGTAATCCAAAGGAAAACCACGTATTCCAGCTATAAAATGTTCCACTGCTGTAAAATAAAAAGCACAATCCAGTTGTAAAAACCTACTACACTTTATTTCTGTTAAGCCCTTTTCGTCTAACTTATAGCGAGACTTCTTCACACCACAGTTACATCACACTGTGGTATAAAACCTGTTCCACTCTCAACTTCCCTTCAATTAATTACACAAGTAAACTATGCTGCTTGATTAGTAATTGATAAATTACACATCAATTAAGTTAGTGCTTCACTATTACTTAGATTTCAATAAATGAAGCTCCAGAATAATGTGCTGTGTGCGTTGCTTACATTAAAAATATATAGGCTCTTGCTGAAATACATTTACTTGCATTGTACGATAATTAAATCAATTTTATAAGTTTGTGTCAAGTGTTATGAATTTATATTTATGTTTAAAATAAATACTTGTTTAAAATACATAGTTGAAAAACATAGTTAAAACGTTATGAATTTCTATTTAGAATAAATACTTGTTTAAAATGCATAGTTAAGAATACATACTTAAAATGTTTCACTTCTAAGTCTTACTTAAAACATACCTTAATACATAAATAAATCAAGACATTAATACATAAATCACCTCAACCAAAACTGTTACAACTATTTGCTTGAAGCATGCAGTACGTAAATAAATTTAAGTATGTAACAAATCTTGTCTAACAAACCTGTCTGAAGTACATTTCCTGAAGTTTATATAACAAACAGCACTAGTCCTAAATTGCCTGATAATGTGCATTCAGGAATGATGAACAATAAATGAATAAGCAGGGCTGAGAAAAGGAAAAAGGAAGGGCTGAGAAAAAGGAAGGGAAGAGAAAGAAATTCTACAAAATTTTCTATGTACTCTCTAGAGTTTAGATGTGTGACTTCATGAATAAATTATCTTGAAAGGCTCTTCAATTTCAATATACACGCTATTGAATAAATTTAATTCAAACCAGGGGCATGACAGGCACGGGTTCTTAGTTGCCAGGACAATTCTAATTTTTCCAGGGGCATGACAGGCACGGGTTCTTAGTTGCCAGGACAATTCTAATTTTTCCAAGTGTAAAGCAATTGGTCCACCTCTCCTGTCTTCTACAACACTGTGTTGTTGTTTGTCTTTTGGCTTTTCCCGGTTAGGGATCGCCAGAGCGGAACTCCGGTCAGCTAATGATTGGCAGTAGACTTTCACAAATGCTGAGGTGCCAGCTCAACGTTCAACCTTCAACGAAGGCACACCCATTTACGCATGTCTTTCGAACGCCCACCCAGCCACGGGGAGGACATGCAGACTCCACACAGAAGGCACTCCCCGCACTTCAGCTGAGAATCTAACGGGAGAACCTCTTACTGTGAGGCAACTATGCTACCTATTGTTCGAAAACCAAATGAGTGGTTCGGGTATTCACCTACATGTCTGGCTAAGGTATTTTCTAGTTTACACTTCCTAATACCATAAAGGTGTTCATACACCCTTTCCCCCAAGTTTCCTGTCGGTTTTACTGATATAGAACACAGGACACGACTTGCATAAAGCTAGGTAAACGAGTTACTGTTGAATTTGCATGTAGTACAATACTCCTGCTCACGGATAGAAAAGTTCTGACCTGTATCAATGTAGGGACAATAAGGGCACATCTGGCATTTACAAATTCCTTTAGTATTAACAAAGAGTACTTTTCCTTTATTTCCTTCCAACAGGTTCTTTAGATTTTTTTTCTTTTCGAAAAACTGTTTTAGGTGGCCCTTGTAGCTTACCAGATAGAACACTATAGGACTGAATTAGGTCCCAATTCTTACTTATGATGTTCATTATAGAATACCCGTCCAAGCTGTATGAAATAAAGTCAGTTGGGCCTATTGGGTCTCTTGCATTACCATGCCTTTCTGATGAAACTGATTGGAGCATGTCCTCCACCCCCAAAATGGGTTGGTAAAACCCACTCTGTCTTTTATTTACCACTTCCCCAATTAGGTCCTTTACCAGTCATTCAGGGTATCCTCTCTTGGAGAACATTTCTCCAAGTTTCGCACACACTATTAAAAAGTCTTCCTCATTTGAGACCATACGAGCTGCCCTCACAAGCTGCCCCTTCACCACTGATCGTTTCTGGGGCAGAGGGTGACAGCTACTAAAATACAGGAACACATTAGAATAAGTGTCCTTTCTGAATATTCTAGCTGTATAGGAGTTGTATTTCAAATCCTTCTTTAAATCAATGTCCAGGTAAGCTATTCTGTCCGTATTGAAAGTGTAAGTAAACTTCAAAAAACTTGTTGTATTGTTCAAATATGACACTAACTGGATGGCATTATTTTCGTCCCCTTCAAAAACATACAAATGTCATCCAGAAATCATGTATAAAAATGTATCTGCCTTGCAATATGAGGAACCTTTCTTACAAACTCCCTTTCCCAGTATGCCATCACCAGGTTGGCAAAACTGGCTCCATATGGGGAACCCATTGCCACACCTATTTTTTGCATATTGTACTTATTATCAAAGGTGATAAAATTGTTGGACAAAGTAATGTCCAACAATTCCTCCACTTGTCCTATTTCAGACCCAGGGGCCCCTAAACTGTGCATCAGTAGGTTTACCCACTCAATACCTTCCATATAAGGAATTGGAGTACAAGTCCTTGACGTCAATTGTTAAAAAATTCAAGTTGATGTTAAACTGGAGGTTTTTTATATTGTCCAGAAAGAACCATGGCTCTTTGCAAGTTTGTTCCTGTTGCCCCACGTATTTTTTTCAAAATCTGGTCCACATACTTTGCACATGCGTAAGTGATGCTGTTTCTCACATCGACTAAAGGCCTCATGGGTGGATCAGAAACAGACTTATGAATTTTCGGAATACCTAACAGAATAGGGATCTTAGGAGCTGGCATGTTCAGAAAATTTTAAGAGTCTACATTTAACCTGGCCCCAATAAACATTTCTTCCAATGAGGAATGTATTCTCATAAAAGCAATATTTAATTCATTCCATGATACTTCAGAGTACACCTCACTGTCAAGAACTTTTCCCATTTTTTGTTGGTATTCGTGCTTGTCCATTATCACCAACCCCCACCCTTGTCAGATTGCATCACTCTAACATGTCTGTTGTATCAATTTGAGGGCTTCTTTCTCCTCAGATGTTAAGTTATGGGAGCTACCCTTAAAATGCTTATGTTGGTTGATAAGATTGTACAAATCCAACTCACATACCTGTTCAAATGTAGCTAGTGTAGGGTGTAGGGGCGGGCTGTAAGTACTAGCAATATGAAATTATTTTTTTTCATAATTATCGTTGCCAAACAAAAATTTTAGGTTCAGTTTCCGGGTAAACAATTTCAAGTCTAAAACAATCTCAGCTATTTCAGCTTTTCTAGATGGTACGAATGTCTGTCCTTTTGCAAGTAAATCAGCTAAAACAACATCTACTTCAAGACTAGAGAAACTGAAAATGTTAAAGTCACCTTGTGTACTGAGAATAATTTCACAATTATTCGAACATGTCTCCATTGCCTCCATCATGGGTACTAGTTGTTCGTTGAATTGTACACAACCCGAGGTAGACCCTGCCTCAGGTTGTAGCCCAAGGCCTGTTTCCGAAAATTTCCTTCCCCTTCTGGGATAGATGGAAACCCCCCTTGTTGCGTGTTCCTTTTCGTAGAAGAGTTATAATTCAAACTGGCCCCATTCTGTATAGTCCCAGAAGGACCCCTTTGTATAACACTAGTATAGTTGTTACTAGTCCTATTGTTCTGCTGATTATGCATTAAAAATTCAGCCTCTGTTGAAAGGCCCTTCGTCGATGGACCAGATTGTGAATTGGGGAGTTTTGGGTAGGCTTTGCCTGATTCATATGCTTCCCTTTCTCTTTTCAGTTTTGTTTTTTTTTACCTTTGTTTCCTTCAATTTTCCTAAGTACTGGTCTATGCTTGAAAAACATCTTTCATATTCAAATTTATAATGTGAAAAGTCCAAGTCCTTCTTGATAATTTCATCCAAAATAGTTGCTTCCTTCATCAGTTCCTCCGCTGCCTGTTGATAATGTTTGCTCATCAGTTCAAGAAGTTCCATTCCATGCTTATTAAAAAGCACCAAGTTAGTTTAAAGTTAACTGTTATGTTCGGTAACCCTTCAGCCGGTTGCTCCGTATCCCGTTGTCTACTACTTGTGGGCTCTTGAAACGTCGGAACATCTTTGAACCAGGCATTCAAGCCCTTGGACGGAGCTCCAATAAGCCCCAAGGGTTCATTACTCGAATCAACAGGATTCCCATTGTCCTGTTGTGAATTAACTTCACCATTTACTGCGGTTATAACACACATAAGTGGTGTGTGAGTGCTCAGATTCAGCAATAGGTATATAGAATATTTTGTAGAATTCCATTCTCCCCCCCCCCCCTTTTTTCCGTGCCTTTTCTCAGCCCTGCTTATTCATTTATTATTCATCATTCCTGAATGCACATTATCAGGCAATTTAGGACTAGCGCTGTTTGTTTTATAAACTTCAGGAAATGTACTTCAGACAGGTTTGTTAGACAAGATTTGTTAGATACTTAAATTTATTTAAATACTGCATGCTTCAAGCAAATAGTTGTAACAGTTTTAGTAGAGGTGATTTATGTATTAATGTCTTGATTTATTTATGTATTAAGGTATGTTTTAAGTAATAGACTTAGTCGAAGTGAAACATTTTAAGTATGTATTAACTATGCTAAACAAGTATTTATTCTAAATATAAATTCATAACTTAACTATTTTAAACATAAATATAAATTCATAACACTTGACACAAACTTATAAAATTAACTTAATTATCGTACGATGCAAGTACACGTATTTCAGCAAGAGCCTACATATTTTTAATGTAAGCAACACACACACAGCACATTATTCAGGAGCTTCATTTATTGAAATTTAAGTAACAGTGAAGCACTAACTTAACTGATGCATCATTTATCAATTACTAATCAAGCAGCATTGTTTACTTGTGTAATTAATTGAAGGGAAGTTGAGAGTGGAACAGGTTTTATACCACAGTGTGATGTAAGCGTTTGTGGTCTGAAGAAGTCTCGCTATAAGTGAGACGAAAAGCGCTTAACAGAAATAAAGTGTAGTAGGTTTTTACAACTGGATTGTGCTTTTTATTTTACAACAGTGGAACATTTTATAGCTGGAATACTTGGTTTTCCTTTGGATTACTTCTGGACTGTGCCTAGTTTGTGAAGGGCTCTGTCCGTTTTGGTGATTCGCATGATAAATTGGTGTGACAGAGGAAGATCCTGCATTGACCACTGAGCAAAGAGCAACCACTGTAGAAATCTCATGTGTAGACATGCAAGCAGGACTAGGAGGACAGCTGCTGCCATGGTACCCAGAACTTGTAGCACAAATCTGGCTTGAACTTTTTTCTTTGACATCAAAATCTTGATTTGCTGGTGAAGGGACTGAATTTTGCCTGGGTTAAGTTTTGCTGTCATGCTTTTTGAATCCAGATCTGCGCCTAAGAAGGTAATATGTTGAGACAGCGACAAGGCAGGTTTTTTTTAAGTTTACTGTGATGCCTAGTCTGGCGCAAAGTGACAGTGTCTCGCCCCTTGTTTGAAGTAGTAGATGCCTGGTGGTGGCGGTGAGGAGCCAGTCATCTAGAAATGGAAACACCCGGAATCCCTGACATCTCAAGTGAGCCATAACCACTAGCAGGCTTTAGTGAGACCAAAGGGCAAGGCTCGAAATTGGTAATGACTGGCTCCCAGCTGAAAGTGTAAGTGTCTCCTTGATCGCCTGTCCATCTTTATATGGTAGTACACATCCTGGAGATCGACTGAGCACATCCAATTGTCTTTCCCGATAAATGGGAAGACTGACTGCAGAGTTACCATCCAGAACTTTGACTTCTTCACAAATTTGTTTAGTTTACTTAGATCTAGAATGAATCTCCAGTCCCCTGTATTTTTTGGAACTATAAAGAATCTTGAGTAAGTTCCGGATACTATTTGGTCAGCGGGGACCTCCTGGATGACTCTCTTCTCTAGCAACAAGATTACCTCTTGTGTTGCATGGCCTTTTTGGATGGGTGGGACATCCGGTAAGGACTGGCTTTTTGATGGGGAGGTACAAAAAGGTATGTAATAACCTCTGGATATTATTGTTTGTACCCATTTGTCTCGGAAAATTTCTTGCCAGGCATTTGGGTACAGTGACAATCGACCCCCGACTGCCTCCAGAGAAAAGCAGGAGCACTGGAAGGGCCCGTCAGAGAACATATATTGTCACCCTGGTTTTGTGGATATCCTCTGCCACGAGCTCATCTTCCATTAGAACTTCACCCTCTGCCCCTGGGGGAAGAGTCACCACGTGCATCAGAAAAACCTTTTTGGGACTTGCGGAACCACATTTTCCCACCCTTTTGACCTTTGGTTTAAGGTCTAGATGGGGCAGAAAAACGGACTCCAACAGCAGATAAGGTTTTCCCGTCCTGAAGGAAGACCTCAAGGGTTTGGCAAAACTGCAAAGGCGCATCCAGGAATGTCTCCTGAGGGAAATTCCTGCTGCTGCCACACTACTCGCTACATCCTCTACGTAAGAGATCAGTCTCATGGAGGAGTTTGAAATGGAAGTGAGGGTGGAGAGCTGCTATGACACTATCTGCAGACCCCAAAGCTGCTGTACCCTGAAAGGAATCTCCTTGCTCCTGTAGGAGATCCCTTTGAAGTCTCGTAAAATGGGTAAGGTAGTTCAGTGACCATAGGGTAAAGGCCACTGAAAAGAAGGTACGCTTCTCCATATCTGTCCATAATCCTAGACTCCCTGTCAAGAGGATGAACAGATGGAGGTCTCAGAGTTCCTTCTTGGTGGCCACCGCCACCACCATGGCATCTACAGGGACACCTTTCATCAAAAATTCTTTATCCGAGGGGGCTGTAATAAACTTGTTGGGCCTCCTCGAAACCTGCTCCACTATATCAGTTGATGTCCAGGCCTTACGTGATATGACCCCTAGCAGTTTGTCATATGGGAGAGTCACCCCGGAGGTGGAAGGGCGAGACCGAAAAGCCTCCAGGTATACCAATTCGTCCTCCAAAGGGTTGATGGGCTGCCAGTCACCCCTCTGCTTTAGGATTTCCAGGATGTCAGCTAAGGATACATCCTCAGAGGGGGACCTTGGGGACCCTTCAGACTCATAAGTCGGTATCAGAAGTGACAGACTCAGGGGAGTCTATATGCTTTCTCTTGCACAGTCTCTTCTGAGGGACCTCCTCGGAGGGGTACTCCGGGGAAGATTCAGAAAAGAACGCTTCCAACAGGGACTCCCTGAGGCTCCGGGTCTCTATGCCTAGGGGGAGCAGAGGTGAAGAGATTATCACTGGCATCTGGGGGGGACAAGAGACTGAATCTGATGGCAGGATGGTCTGGGGTGATAGCACCTTCATCAGTTCAAAAGCCTTCCCACCCCTCTCTGAAGTGGCTCTCTGCTCTGAAGTAAGGCAAACGGCTCAGAAGCTGATGTGGGAGTCTAACTCAACCTAGCCGAGGCACCAAGAGGAAGTGGAAGGGTCGGATGACATTCCACGTGACCCCCCACCCCCCCGGACCTGACTGTTGAGCTTTGCCTCCCAGACCCCTTGACTTCCGATGGAACCAAGGAAGTTAGAGCAGTCAGCACCGAAGATTCCAGCGGGGCTCTGGATGCCGATGGTTCCACTACTATCGGATCCGAAGATACTGAGGTGGTCGGAGGAATCACAATGAGGCATGTAGGTCTAGACGGCTCCGAGACCTTCAGGTCCAGAGATAAAATTTTTGCCAGGGCTGGTGTTTTGAGTAATCTCTTCACCATCTGGTTCACGTACTCATCAGATAAGCTTCTGGAGAAATGGGTGGATAAGGAAGGAGATCTGCCCCGGTCCAAAATGGGCAATCTCAAGATAGGCAAGTCAGGCTCCAGTTCTGGGGAGTGTCTCCTACCAGACCCTTCTGCCCGCTCCGAGTATACTGTTGGAGCTACAGAAGTAATGGCTGTGTCGGAACAGAGAGCCCTTGGTTCCAATGTCGCAATCTTTTTAGGTGGCTCGGTCAATGGAGCCGAAGAACCTGGTCTTTTGGTAGACTGTCTTAGAGGAAGAAGTAGACTGTCTTAGAGGAAGAAGGGGAGGAAGATTTGGAGCTGTCCTTTGTCTAAAGACTCCTGATATGCTCCTTTCATTAAACCCCTATCAATTAGTTTCCTCTTCCTTTCATGGAGCACCCTGCTACTGATGGCATGAAGGATAGTGCAGAGGTCCTGTAAATGCACCTCACCGAGGCAGTAGATGCAGCTAGTATGGCTGTCGGTGATAGACATTTTCTGGGTACATTATCACATTTTTTTAAACCCAGAAGGTCGATGTGCTTTTTCTTTTTCCTTTAGACATCATCCAAAAAGGAACCGCTACTGACAAGTAAAGTGAAACAACTACAACAGCAGAAAGCTATCTTATAGGAAAGATTTTTTTTTTAAACAGAAGGGCGGGAAGGGAGCGGCCCTCCAAGTCAAATGGGCCGCGAGGGCCCTCTAACTTAAACGGTGCTCTCAAGGATTAGGACAAGGGAAGAAATAGAAACTTCTAGTTGGAGATTCTCACTAAGGAAGAACACAGTAAAGAAAAGGGATAGGGAGAGCGGCCCTCTAACTCAAACGGGCCGCAAGAGCCCTCTAACTTAAACGGCGCTCTCTAAACTAGTGAAGAATAGGGACAAGACCTAACGCAGACTCGTAATAACTGTTAAAGTGGAAGACAGAGGAAAAATCAAGGAAACAACAGTGAAAAAATATAAATTTAGTCTACTTAGCCAACGAGCCAGCCAGACAGCAACCTCGGATGCTTGAGCGGAAAACGAGATCTGGGGATTTTGCCAAGAGCACCATGGGATAGGGGTTAGCCTCGAGCCAGTGGAAGCTCTCGAGCTTCAGTATTCAGCCGAATTGGAGCAGAGAATGGCTCCGAAGCCAACCAGCAAAAATTATGGTGAGATAGGACAACATAACATTATTACATTCATAAATTAGCAGAAAGTACACTAAAAACTAAGCCAATACAGGAATGGAGAAAGATTCTGCCAATAGAGATGACTGCAATTCAGTGTACACAGAATAGGCAACAGGAGGCTGGAATTTACTGGAGGAAGCTGGTGAAGCCACCAAGGTATTAGGAACAAATAATTAGAGAGGGAAAGGTAATGGAATGGGAAGAGGCCTACAGGCTAGAGACGGTCTTCCCTATCAGGAACTGATATCAGAGTTTAGGCCAAGAGAAAGAATAGGGGAAATCCTAAATGAAAGACTTCCACTGGTGGTGTTCTTAGTTGACTCTAGAACATTAGCTGCTATTAAAATAGGAATAATTAGTAGGGCACATAAAATACTGCCCAATAGTTACAGGAATCAGAGGCAGTCAGAAAGAATTTGGAGAGTGAGATTAGATAAGCAATTCCCAATGAAACAATGGGAGGACACATGTATGGCTCCCAAATATGCAATAACACCTAGACAATTTAGGATTTTTGCCTGGAAGTGTATACAAAGGTACTTTTATACCCTAGTTAAAGATTTTTTTCCTCAGGTAGATGCCAAATGTTAAAGGTGTAATGGGGAAGATGAGGTACCCAGGAGCACATGTTCTCGGAATGTAATGAATTGGCAGACTTTAAAAACTCCTACAGAGTACTCTGCCAGAAATTCTGGGTAAGCAAATGGTGTAACTAAGAAAATTATTTCTTTGAGCTGAGATACAGGATCTGAACTGCATCCGCATAAGGACTTGTTATGTTTAATTCTGGTGGCTGCCAAAAAGCAATTGCTAAAAAATGGAAATCAAAGTCTAAACCAACCACTCTTGAAGTAGTGTATATTGTAACAGAGATAAAAGAATAGGAAGTGAGATCTTTAAAAAAGGTTAGGAGTAAATTGCATAGAAAAATTGGAAATTGTAGAAACAGCACATGCAGAAAAATGTTTGGGGCGGGAATGAGGTTTAACAGAAGACAGGAACTGAACATTTTTTGTAATACTGGATTGATTATATTGTACAGAACTGTATCTGTGATGTAAATGACAACTTAATATAGTTTGATTACTTTTATATAAATCTAAGCCTGCCTGGGTCACAAGTGATAATTCAATGGTGTTAAAGAACTGCTTAACCCTCATTAATGAACTGCAATACCAATTCAATGCTGTCTTGGTTCACTTACTGATTTTTAAAATACCTTTACAAAATTCCTAAACTGTAGACAGTGACACTTAATACACAATAACCTGAAAAAAAATACATAAGAAATTTTTCATTTTCATGCATTATTCATATATGGTTCCTTTTTAACATTTACCATTCACTCCAACATCACTAATTGCTGAATTCCTGGCTTCCCTTAAACCTCACTCCTCCTCCTCCTCCTGAGCAATATTCTGCATGTACTGTTTCCACAAATTCCATTTATTTTTAAGTAGTTTCCACAGCCATCATCCAGGCAACCTCAGAAGATGTCTCCATGCTGCTTTGACATCCCTTTTGTAAGCTGCATTTGCTTCAAATGGGGGGAGATTCTACAGTGGACGCATTAAAGAGCCATTATCTCCAGATGGGAATTATGGCACCTCAGGAAATCCTGTTTCCCCAACTTTTTGAGGAGACTGCTCTCACCAGGTCCCTGATCTTCACCAGGTATTTCACTAGTAAAAGATATGCTACACAACACAGCCCTCAACCTCTTCACTCCTCTCTCACTCTAGATTCTCCAGCTTCCCCTCACTACCTGAACGATGATTGCCTGGGTTGTTGTTAAAGTACAATTTCTTTACACTATGGATACAGGTATACAACATTTCCAAACTACAGATCTAAATTTATTTTGAGTCCTTGTCTGGGAGATGGTGATACAGGGGATAAGGCAGGCTAACAATACTGGTCATAGACAATTGCAGTAGCCACAAAGGTGGACATCGGCTGATGGCTAAAGAAAGAATATCCCACAGGAGAAGGGTGCATTTTTTTGTCTACCTGATAAATCATGTCTGTCAATTTGTCTGAAGTGCCCACTGCAGATTTAACCAAAGGCAGTGGTGATAAAAACTTACATGGGGATTCTGAAAGGTTCAAATATCCCCCTACCCCCTTTTGTCTTTTGATGCTTATCTGCAATGGTGTCCTTAAAAAGATTTAGGAGTTTTGACTGGAAGTGTCTGCATAGGTATCAAATAACCAATGTTTTAGAAAAAAATTTCAAAGGACATATCAACTGAAGAGAAAGGCATACCATGACCAGAAGAACGTGTAGGTATGAAATAGGCTGTGGAAAGGGATCTTCAAGTACTAAAATACCCTGGGTGAGGATTGTCCAACTCCTGGTTTATTTAATTCACACTTTGAAACAAAGGACTGACAGACTGTATGATTTTTGCAGGCATGCTCTGGTAGTGGAGATGTTTTTAGGGAATCTGCCTACTGCAACTGCACTCTCCCCTCTTAGCAATGGAACAGAGAAAGTATAAGGAAGGTTCCACAATGGGGCACTTCTTCTGAACGAGCGAAGGCTAACAGCACCAATGACTACGTACAGAAAAGATCAACTGGTCTGAGACCTGTTTTCGGACTGGCAGTGAGACAGTTGAGTATTTATGCTCATATGTCTGCTTATGTACCCTTACGCCCATGGACATAGGTCATATGTTGGACATATGGCTCTATGGAAGTTTTTGGCACTGGCACTTCAGCCAGATTTCCAGGTTATATGGCAAGATAACCCAACAGTTTGGAAGATTGCAACAGTGGTCTAAGGTAGGAGATCTGTTTTACTGAGAAAGCTTGAGTCTATCCTAGGGTACCCTTATGCAAACCATGCAGTGCTGATATTCCGAATTTTTAAGTCAAGTGGAGTATATGTCAGACATTGTGCTCAAGTCGGGTGTACTGATCAGTAACTTATTACAGTGTATCCGTGCCATCATTCACTTCTTAGTGGATCATATCCTCCAGACAATGATCTGATAGTTTGCTGGAACCTGATTTTTCTAACATCTGACCACTATTCACTGTTCCTGAACATTTCCAGGTGTTCAGTGCTGTTGAAGCTGATAAGGCTTGCTGAGGCTTACAAAGTCCTGACATACTCTCATGATTTTACAGCCAGACACTGTATACCTTTTGGCCATATTGTGCAATGTGAGCCATGGTTCACTCTTCAGCTTCATGACCTAAGATGAAAGGAAAGATGACTGCAGTGCAGATGGCAGATGAATATTATTGTATCAGGCTGTGATCATGAGAAAAAAAATTACTCCAATCATTTGTTAGCTGTTACTGCTAAGATATCCCTTCAGTAGCACTCTTCTGCTAAGTATTCTTAGCAGCCCAGCCTGTCTTTGGCACCTACAAGACTGTTTTCGAAAGAATGCAGGCTTGCTAGCAGATACTGCCTAAATAAGTTTACCTCCATCAAGACCAGTTTGGTCCAGGCATACTCACAGTCACCCTTCACTGGATCACTTCATTTCAAACCTCTTGTTCTGAGTCTGACAATCTTAATTATGATGACTTAATCACAATGATCTCGAGGATGTGCTTTGCCACCTGCAGACTGGATCTTTGTCCATCCAAGCTTGCAATATCTTGCTTGGATGTCTTTACTTTAGTAATTTACCAGATAAGCAAACCTCTTCTTATGAAAGGAGTTTTATCTGTAACTTTTAAAGGGATTCCTGTCCCATCCATTCACCACTGGATTTTGGTTCAGGCAGAATACTAAACCTGATCGCTTAACAGCAGCATATCAAATGTTGTTAGTCCACTCTGGCCCTTTTAGATTTCTCTTAAGCATATGACACAGTGGATCATGACGTCTTGCTTGACCATCTGACCCATTCCTCTTGTACGACAGTGGTCTGCCTCCTAAGCTTACAGGTTACACTCAAGACATTGTGCTTTTACTTGATTCTTCCTTATCCTTTCCCATGAATATGTGAGGTGTGAAAGGGTTCTATTCTGGGTCTACTGCTGTTAACTGTGGGCATGTTGCCATTAGGAGAGATTATTCATAGGGGAGGTTTAAACTATCATTGTTATGCTGATGAGATGCAGCTTCACTTCAGTTTCCCTCAAGAATCTATTGACCATCAACAAACTTACTTAGGAGTTTGAATGTATAAATAAATGATTAATAAAATCAAATGAAAAAATTCAGCACCGGCATGATAATAGCTATGACCATTCATGCCATTACTTGTAATTCTACCATTCTAATTTTGTCCTCAGTATCATCTATAGTGGTAATAAAACTGGAATTTGTATTGAAAGTGCATAACTTAGGTGTGATGTTCAATGTTCAAATCACCTTTACGGACATTGTTTCTGCCAACGTCAATTAATCATGTTATTATATGAAGAACAGTCCTTCAATTAAGGCTTCTTATTCATTCAATTTATCTGCAATGGTGTATGGTCAGGTCTCTTCATGACTGGATTACTGTGATATCCTCAACTTGGGGATGTGAAAAGTTGAACTTTTTCTGACTACATTTGGTACAGTATTTTCCATCCCGGTTACTTATTGGAGCCTTAAGATAACACATTATAACAGTTTTGTGGAAGGTGCAATGGTCACTTATTCGGTCATGCATTGCTTACAAAATTCTGGTCCTGCAATATCTTGCTCTTCGGAGCTTGACCCCCCCCCCCCTCATCTTTTGGATTATCTCAACTAGTATTGGCCTGCTCGCACTCTTCACTGTTCCACCCACTCATTGCAAGTGGTTCAGAGGATTCAGATTTGCACATCAGGAGCTGTTTCTTTGGAGCTTTCTGCTATGATAGATTTCAAGCCAAATATTGACTGTTTCAAGCACTCTCACAAAACCTGCCTATCTTTAGTTATTCTTTGAGAGCTAGCATTTCTTTGCTACATTCTGCTACATGATTGCATTATTGTCACCCTGTTTGCATATGTTTGTTTTATGACTTGTAGTAGTGCCTATCTTATGCACACGTAAATAGATTTGAATTTGAATCTGGATGTAGTCAATTACAGGAATTATCTGCACAAAAATAATTTCATGGAAGAAAATTAAAAAGCAGTCATTCTTTGACAGTACCACCACAATCTTAGTCTTACCATGAATTTTTCATCTGACTACACTGAAAATTTGATAAAAATCACAGATCTGTTTCCACTCCTCTGGGAAAATGAGAATAAGAACTACTATACTCGGAGTCTGGGCATAAGGGCAAGGAGAACAGCAAAATGATGACGGTTTCCTAAAACTTATCTCAGCATGCCTTGGAGATAGCTTCTCACTATGGAATTAACTCAATGGTGCATCAATGATGACTATGTCCAGTTCTCAGTGCATGCATTCACCAATAACATTATGAACATAAGCTTTGTTGAGCAGCCTTTTAGCTATAAGTCATCTATATGGTGCTGTTAACAAATGGAAGGAGACAGACAAATCTTCATATGATTATATTTAACCAAGTCCCTCCAACAAATGGTGTCTTGACCTTTCTTCTTATTATTTAATGCCACAGCTAAAGATTAGAAGTACTTTTTTCAACAAAAAATATTCTTTCAAGAATCACAGATAGGATGCCTTTATGTTGCTATAGAAAATAACCACAGCAAGAACTTTTCAGAGATTTAACAAGCATTAGGTCAATCAGCCTGCAATTGGTTCCACAGCTATCTACATGGACGCCCGCAATCAGTAATCTGGGACAATAACTTATCATCTCACCTCCCAGTTACTCTCTGAGTTCCCCAAGGGTCTATCCTTGGCCCTCTGCTATTCTCACTTTTCACTAACAACTTACATACTGCCACCACACAAGCATCTCTTACACAGCACTCAGAAGACTCTACTCTCTTCTGCTCTGCCTCCACTCTACCAGAACTACAACAAACCACACAGGAATCATTCTCTTCTGTAGAAAGCTGGCTATCCGATGCTCAGCTCCTACTCAACCCAAGTAATACAAAATGTCTCCTGTTCCAACCTTCCAAAGCCACCCAAAACACCCCCCACTTCAACAGTCTTGCCAAAGACAATACCATCATCTCTCCATCAGTACACACAAAATTACTTGGTGTGGAAATAGACAACAAACTTAGATTTGACACCCACATATCTCTCACAATAAAAAAAGTTCACAAGAAACTTGGTGCTTTATATTGAAGCTGCCAATTCCTAACCAAGGCGGCTAGAATCTCGATAGCGAATTCCCAGCTAATCTCCACTCTATTCTATGCATCCCCATACTTACCAACCTTAAACAGACGGACCTACACAAGCTGGATACTTGTTACAACAAAATTGCTAAATTTGCCACTGGAACCTCCTACCACAGCTATCACTGTATCTCCCTTAAAGAACTAAGCTGGCTAGAACTCCCACAACTCCTTCACTTTTATCAACTCACCCGCGCTCATAAACTTATTAACCACCCCCTTAACATCCCTTCCCTTCAACCCCTTCTCCAACCCTTATCACCCCACTGGGCCCCTAAGATCAAGCAACAAAAATCAACTCGCTGTTATCAAACCCAAAAACACAGCAGGAGAAGCCATATTTTCATGTACCATATCTAAACTTTGGAACAATCTTCCACCCTCTATAACTACTCTACCTTCCAGCAGCCTTTTCAAGACTGCGCTCAAATTCGCACTGGCTTTGTCCTTGTTCTAATCCAGACAAACACCCCCACCTAGGCTCTTAACCCAACTATACTACCGCCACTACTAACCACAGTCAGAAATAGCTAGTTGTCTTTACATACTTTAACATCTTGTCTGACAACTTGCAACATTTACTGTATATACTGTTGATAATCAATATCTTGTTACTGTATTAAAGCCAACAACCTGTAATGTTGTTTACTATTGCTGCAACTTTGTATCTCTATTTATCATGTACATGATGTGGAGCTTTTCTCCCTGGGCATCCGCTGAAAAAGAACCTGCGTCCAGTTGGAATTTCCCAGTAAATAAATAAATCAATAAATGAATAATGATCTGGCCGTAAACAATATATGTACATAAAGTATTCACCTTGATGGGTCATTTTTGCCCACATACACATTTGTGGTTTAATGTCTCATCATCAATGGAAAACATGAAAAAGAGGTAATTTTCTATCAAGACAATGCACAGTGACTAAATAAATAAAGCTAAAATATATCAAGACACTCTGGAGAAAAATCTTTCACAATAAAAATTGAAACAAAGTTCAAACTCAAGTTCTGATCCTGTCAATAAATGTGAAGCATTGCAGAAGGAAAGCTCAGACATTAAACATTAATGTGCAGTCCTCTTAACATTGTTGATAAAGCCACAGAGTTTAGACAACAGGTCAGATTATGTTAGGAAAGAAAAAGGGAGGAACCCAAGAAGCAGCAAACCAGACTTTATTCTTCCTCTAGTGCTTCGGCAAAGCCTTCAAGGCGTACAAACTGACAAAAAAATCACCTCAAATTAAATACACAATACAATTAAACAATTAACCAATTATTAAACATAATAGGTTAAACAAATAGCCTCCAATTGCATTCCAAGTTAAGACCCAAAGGAGACAAAGTATATTTCAAAATAAAAATACTTTCCTTATATAAAATCTTTTTTTTATACATGCATTGTCAGAATAAAAAAATGGAATTTTTCTAAAACTGTAGCTTTTAAACCCTCAGGATTAGGATTATGAAACTGTATAAAATGTTTAACCACAGGACTGTCTTCTTTTTGTTTTTAATATTCCTAATGTGCTCCTGAAGTCATTTTAAATTTCCTTTTGCTTTTACCTATATATACAAGACCACAGGGGCACTGCAGGGCATAAATTATACCCTCAGTATCACAAGTAAATGTCTCAAGGGCAATAGATATGACCATTAATATAAGCAAAAGTTCTAACTATATAATTACATACATTACAGTGACCGCAAGGAAATGTACCCTTCAGATTTATATTAATACTAACAGTAGCAGACATCGCACTTGAATTTGGGAATTGAAAGCAATTACGCACTAAAATATATCTCAAATTTCTACCCCTTCTATAGGGAATACCCAAATGGGGAGAAATAATCCTAGTCAAGTCCACAAATTTGAAAAAAAATACTTCCAATAATATTTCACTAAATCAATAAGAATGGGAGTAAAAGCTCCATATACGTAACTAAATAAATTTATCTTGCAATGTTCCTTTTTTGAACTTTATAACAACATAAAATATTGTAAATTCATAATTATCTAGATTATCACTATTAAGGTATCTAGAAATCACCTTATCTACTGCCGCCTGTACCAAGTAATTATTATAACCTCTAAATTCGAACATAGTACACATTTTACTAACTTCAGCCTGAAAGTCAAAGTCATTCTCATTATTACATAACCTCCTCAGTCTTAAACATTCTCCATATGGGAGAGAAGCAATAGTGTGTGCTGGATGGCAACTACTATCTTCCAAGTATTTATTTCTATCTTCAAATTTCCTGTGGACTGATGTTTGAAATATCATCTAAAGTTAAATTTATACCCAAAAATGTGATCTGTCTTCCCACCTGCAGATCATTAAAAGAAAGTTTAAATCTATTATTTTGTAACCCTTCACAGAATACATTAACTTTCATCAAACCGCCCTTACAAACAAAGATAAGGTCGTCAATAAATCTGAAATATTTAACATATCTTTTGAAAAAAGTATTATTATATAAACATTCCAGTTCAAATAAACCCATCATCAAATTAGCATAGATGGGGGCAAAAGATGCCCTCATGGCAGTGCCTTGTATTGGTTTATAAATCTTATTAAACATAAAAACTTTTTATTATTTAGGCAAAAATCTAACAATTCCAAAACATGAGACTCAGGACTGTCTCCTATAAAATTTCTAACAGCTTCCAAACCGAATCTCTGTTGAATATTGGTATAAAGACTAACCACATCTACATTAATAAAGAACATTTCACTAGCCCAATCAAATCCAGATAACTTTTCTGGGAAGTCCATACTATCTCTAATGTAACAAGGTAACTTAACCACATAAGATAACATAAATCCATGTAAACACAGGTCTATATTGGATAAAAAATACTTTTGAGCAGAAACTATAGGTCTACCAGGTAGGAATCATGATTATTCTTGTGAATTTTGGGTAAGCAATAAAAAACAGCCATCTCACTGTCCTGTGGATTAAATTTTCTTTCTCAGTAAAAACGAGAAAAGTATTTTAATCTAACACCTTTTTGAATTAACTCAGACTCTAATACAGCTTTTTCATATTCATTCCAACAACTTCTTTTATATGTACATTCATCCATTAAATGTGACATACACATATGTAGATACTGTTCAACATTCATAATCACTATTTTGCCCCCTTTATCAGAGGGCTTAACAATTTTATCATTTTTGGCTAACAGTTGTATTTCTTTCCATTCCTGAGCACTTAAATTATACTTTATATTATGTTTATTATGCATAAAATTATTGTAGGCACCTTCAACAGCAAAATGTAACGTGACAGAAATGTTTAATCCCTTCATGATGATATGGAGGAATAAACTCACTTTTATAAGTGACTTTACTAGTGTCAAACTATAAGCATTGATGTCAGTATAAGTCTCCAAATCAACATTCTCATCTGGGTCAGAAAGACTAGAGTAAAAACTTTCTTCGCTAATATCATTCAAACATAGATATAAGACTTTCATTCTTATCAGCAAAAAATAAGCTAAATGTAATTTCCAGCACAATCTAAAAACATCACATTTAAGCTCATAAAGACAAGGCATCACAGTTGGTATACATCTACAAACCATAATTAAGCACTTTAAGTTGAATATCAGATACAATCATGCCAGAAATATTAGGCACCATAGAGTTCAATGTTAATTTAGTACCATTTGCTTTTATTGTAGTTTTGCATACAGTCACGGATGTTATTGGCTTCTGACTGAAACCGTCCTCTCTGTCTGTCATTATAACCTTCTTGTTTTCTATTCTCTCTCCGAAAATCATTAATCAATTTAGAAGGATTTTGCACTGCTGGTAAACTGGGAAAACTCTTCGTCTTCTCTATCCCTTTCTCCTGCTGTGGAAATGCCTGATATGTCAGACGTAAAAAAAATGCCCCTAGATGAAGTACAAGATCTCTTTATAGGTACAGGAGCATTTTTACGGTTTGAACTGTCCCTTTTATACCACTGAAAAGCACGACCACCTCCATAATCTTTTAGGTGTCTCTAATTTTGTGTTTTTACATTCGATAAGTTCTTGTTCATAATTTTCTAATCTGTCATTAATGTCAGATAACTGTCACTAAAGATTCCTGAAGTAAGTAATTTAGACAAGTTATGGTATGCGATTTTAATATCACCCCTTAATTTATTTTGTTTAACACGGTCACGTTCTAACAGAATAGAGATCCATTCAGCAGCACAATGGTGTACTGCTGCTACCCATGTTTTAGAGAAATTAACTTTAGTTTCATCAGTCATATCAAAATGGGTGTAGGGGGGTTTTAAAAGCTCTCAGCCCCCTTGGTGTAATATCTAAAGGCACATACCTCTGTAGACCTAACATGCTGAAATAAGTGGCAGTTTCCTTGTGTAATAAATGTTCCAATTTATCCAGTAAGGCTCCTGACTCACCAAGCAATGGGGGAAAAGAAGATTCACCAACTGCTGCAAACAGATTACCTACTCTATTCCTTTGATCATGTTCAAACTTATTCATAAAGTTAAAGGAACTAGAACCAACATTATCCTTTGCAGTCGCACCAGCCATTGGAACAACGCTACCAGTGTCCGACTGAATACCAAAATTATCCAAAGTCCTTTGAGAGTTATCCAGTGTATCATCTCTGAAGATGCGAGGTATATTCAAGGAAGGTTCACTTGCCATAAAAGAGAACAAAATAAAAAACAACCAGACAAAATAAAAAATGGATAGAAACAACAGGAAGGAATCCAAGAAACAGCAAACCAGAGTTTATTCTTCCACTAGCGCTTCAGCAAAGACTTCAGGGAGTACAAACTGACAAAAAAATCACCTCCAATTAAATACACAATACAGTTAAATAATTCACCAATTATTAAACATAATAGGTAAAAGAAATAGCCCCCAGTTGCATTCCAAGTTAAAACCCAAAGGAGGCAAAGTATCATATTTCAAAATAAATTACTATCCTTGTATAACAATCTTTTTTATGTGCATTTTCAGAATAAAAACCAACTGGAATTTGTTCTAAAGCAGTAGATTTTAAACCCTCAGGATTAGAATTATGAAGCTGCATAAAATGTTTAACCACAGGACTGTCTTATTTTTGTTTTTAATATTCTTAATGTGCTCCTGAAGTATTGTTTTAAATTTCCTTTTTCCATAGGGGCAGTGCAGGGCATAAATTATACCCTCAGTATCGCAAGTAAATGTCTCACAAGGGCAATCAATATGACCATTAATATAAGCAAAAGTTCTAACTACATACATACATATATTGTAGTGACCACAAGGAAATGGTACCCTTCAGATTTATATTAATACTAACAGTAGCAGACATAGCACTTGAATTTGGGAATTGAAAGTATGCACTCAGATATCTCTCAAATTTCTACCCCTTCTATAGGAAATACCCAAACAGGGAGAAATAATCCTAGTCAAATCCACAAATTTGAACAAATACTTCCAATAATATTGCACTAAATCAATCAGAATGCGAGTAAAAGCTCCATATGAAGTAACAAAATAAACTTGTCTTGCAATGATCATGTTGACTGCTGTGAAGTCTGAGGTCATAGCTCCCCCTAAAGGCACAGGCAGATATACAATATGATAGTGATGCTGACTGGGAACCTCTTATGATCACAGAAGTGTTCTTTTGAGTAACAACCCTCAATTTTATTAGTTCCAAAGATAACGGCATAATGAACAAGTTTAGATAGCAGAAGCTCTTGCATATCTCAATAGAAAATGCCAGGCTTGCTTTCAGCCATGCATGTCTACAGCTTGATGATACTACATGAAGTCAACCAAGGATCGCAGTTCTGTTAAACACAGGTTGATGATGTTCAGCTTTATGAAAGTCTGACTGTGGTTATATCAGAAGGGCTGCTGGTTTATAAACCAGTGTTCTAGTTTCGGATAAGAAAAACAAAACTCCAATGGTCATTACATGAAGTGTCTGAAATTGGTGCCAACATATGTCACACACATGGAAACACCTTGTCTGCAAATATCTGTATGTCAACATTGATGGTCTTGCATGGGGTGTTATCACCTTGCCTTATGATGGCAGATTGACCATTCTGTGATAAAGACGATCTATTAGAAGATGCAAGCTACCAAGTCTCCAACTATCAATTTTCAAGTAATATGCGAAAAACAAATTCTAATGTAACAAGTTCTGATTATTAATGCTCTCAAAAACACGCAAAAATATCTCACCAAATGAAAATTCACGACCTCGTGTTTTAAATGTTGAATTAGATCCATTTGTCTGTGCTGTACTTTGAGGATCTTCTGACATTGACTTGTCATTAGCACCTGCAGACAAACACAACCTCATTAAGCACTTTTGTATGTAAAACATAGTTTATCTGGGGAGATGATATTGAAAAGAAAAGTAAACCTAGTGAGATAACCCAAGGAACCAAAGTGACTGTTTAATAATATGAATTAGCAAGAAATCACCAGCTGAAGTCCTTTCAATAAATACTGACTGCCAGCTTTGCTTTGAACTCACTTTAGTCCTAACTTTTCCAAACTACTTGGGAAACAGTTTGAATTAATATGAACTTCAAATGTATGTTATATAGTAACAATTTGTATTTTAATAGCACATATTTACTAAAATCACTTTGAACCATACAATTCAAAATCACAACTTTTTACTGTAGTATCATTGATCCAAACTATATTCAAAATCTTGGACACAACTTTTCCCCCAAAATGCATGTTTTCCCAACTTCTTGGTAATCATCAACGTTCATATCTCTACCCAAAAAGGTAGCAGCAGCCTAATTTACTGATTACAGGCTCATCATCTTATTGCCAGTCCTAGGTAAACCTTAGGAAAAAGCTGCTGTGCAGCACCTGAGGACATAATTAGAATCTTTCAGACTTGCCTATTAGGGTTTCATTATGGGTCACAATAGTCCTACTGCACACCTTAACATCAGTGGGGAAAAAAAGTTTAGTAAGACAGAATGAAGTAAACTTTACTCATTTGGGTTGGAGGAACTAGATAAGACATTTGATTGTTTTTATGTTCTATCATCTGGAGACACAGGCCGTCATTCAGTTCAGTAACTGCCTCTGTCAAATATCACTTAGGGTAGTTGTCCAGCAATGAATGCCACTAAACGAGTTCTGCAGGGCTCAGCCCACTGCTGTTTAGTCTTCCCATAAATTTCATACATATGAAAACAACATTAAAGGCATCTGTATGCCGATGACTTTGCATTATACAGATGCCAGCAAATCTCCCTCCAGTATCAGCTCATGGCTAAAGCATAATTTAGTATATAAAAAAGTAGTAAAAGATAACTGTTCGCAGTTGAACCAGGCTGTAAATAAGTCAATGATGATTAAAGTATACAGCTCGATGTCTCTTCAGACCATCAGATCAATACAAATCCAAACAAGGGTAGCTGAGAAATCCAAATTCAATTCTGAGCATAAACATAAAAACTTTCTTTATTGACAGCAAATTCAGTTGGTAAGCGCTTTCGCAATGCAGCTTTATCAAACCTATACTGACCAATGCTAAAAAAGTGTTTATATAGTGCTTCACTAATAAGATCATTAGGACAATTAATCAATAATATAAAACGTTCCTTAAAGAGACACCAACTTTAAAAAACAAATACTTAGTGCAAGAAACTACTTGCATCTATTTTTGTCATTATATTTAAAAATAAAAATACAAAAAATATGACATTCATAAAAACTGAAATTCTGATGAATATTAAATATAAGTAAATAAGTATATATAATAAATAAAATAAGTAAAATGGAATAGATACACACCTAAGGACTTAATAGTTATTTATACAATTGGTTCACCTCAGTCTTTGTTTTCTATTTTTAAGAGCAGGTTTCAAGGGAATCCTTTCATTAAGCCCAGGAAAAATATGAGCTTGTAACCTGATGATCCATTTGGTTTCTGCTTGCTCAGTATAATTCTCTACATCACCTCCCCTAATATTAGGTAAATTAACATGTAGTACTGAAAACCTAAAGGTATGCATAGCATTAGTTTGTAGTGCATGCTTAGATAATGCATCAACTTCAGACTTGATACGAATTTGATAAAGATGTTCCCTCACCCTTTCTTTTAACTTTCTATCGGTCTTACCAATATAGAAAGCACTGCAGGATGTACAGATAGCAATATAAACATGTTTAGTATCACAGTTAGCATTAACATTAAAAGAAAAAACTTGATTAGTTACTGGATGCGTAAACATGTTGATATTAGAAATATAGCAGCAGAAGTCGCACTTATTGCATGGTTAAGTACCATTAAAAGGATGGTGTAGCTATGGGCACTTCGTGTGCCAATAGCTACGCCAACTTGGTCATGGCTTTATGGGAGGAGCAGAATTTTTTTTGCTTGTATTCTTATCAGAAATATGTACTCTTCTATAGGCGTTTTGTTGACTACCTATTTTTTCTTTGGAAGGGCACTTTAGAAGAGCTAAAAAGGTTTGAGAAGCAAGTTAATTCTTTGACCCCTTACTTAAAATTTACTATGGCCCATTCCAATCAGAATATTGCCTTCCTTGATGTATCTATTTGGCGGCTGGAAAATGGACAATATAATACAGGTGTGCACAGGAAATTATGTTATAAAAATACACTTCTGCACAGAAACAGCATGCACCCCAGTCAATTTTTTTTCTAATATTATTGAAGGACAAGGTATCAGGGCGCCCAGGTTAAATCCCTTATTGAAAGATTTTGAAGAAGAATTGAGTGATTTGGGTGTAAGGTTACGTGCTAGAAGTTATAAGCCAGCAGAAATAGAGAATGTTTTTACTCATATTAGAGATATTAGAACAAATAGAGCATGTCCCATTTTTTTCTGAAGCAGGAATGGAAGCTTATAAATTCAATATTGATGGTGCATTTAATACAGCTAGTGAGCAGCAGCACAAGTTAACTTTATTTTTCACTCAGGACATTCAATTGATTAAAGGGATTATTAGTAAGCATTGGGATCTGCTCACAATAGATCCAGAAATTAAAAAGTTTGTTGGAGAACAGCCACGTTTTATTTTTAAAAATAAGAAGAACTTACATAGGCTGTTATGTTTTCCCAGTAATAAACAATCCATAGGAACATTAACTTTCAATGGTACTCAACCATGCAATAAATGCAACTTCTGCTGCTATATTTCCAATATCAACATGTTTACGCATCCAGTAACTAATCAAGTTTTTTCTTTTAATGTTAATGCTAACTGTGATACTAAACATGTTGTTTATATTGCTACCTGTACATCCTGCAGTGCTTTCTATATTGGTAAGACCGCTAGAAAGTTAAAAGAAAGGGTGAGAGAACATCTTTATCAAATTCGTATCAAGTCTGAAGTCAATGCATTACCTAAGCGTGCACTACAAACTAATGCTATGCATACCTTTAGGTTTTCAGTACTACATGTTAATTTACCTAATATTAGGGGAGGTGATGTAGAGAATTATACTGAGCATGCAGAAACCAAATGGATCATCAGGTTACAAGCTCATGTTTTTCCTGGGCTTAATGACAGGATTCCCTTGAAACCTGCTCTTAAAAATTGAAAACAAAGACTGAGGTGAACCAATTGTATAAATAACTATTAAGTCCTTAGGTGTGTATCTATTCCATTTTACTTATTTTATTTATTATATATACTTATTTACTTATATTTAATATTCATCAGAATTTCAGTTTTTATGAATGTCATATTTTTTGTATTGAAATTTTTAAATATAATGACAAAAATAGATGCAAGTAGTTTCTTGCACTAAGTATTTGTTTTTTAAAGTTGGTGTCTCTAAGGAACGTTTTATATTATTGATTAATTGTCCTAATGATCTTATTAGTGAAGCACTATATAAGCACTTTTTTAGCATTGGTCAGTATAGGTTTGATAAAGCTGTATTGCGAAAGCGCTTACCAACTGAATTTGCTGTCAATAAAGTTTTTATGTTTATGCTCAGAATTGAGTTTGGATTTCTCAGCTACCCTTGTTTGGATTTGTATTGATCTGAATGTCTGAAGAGACATCGAGCTGTATACTTTAATCATCATCGACTTATTTACAGCCTAGTTTGATGGCGAACAGCTATCTTTTACTACTTTTTATATACTGGCTCTGTACTATTTTCTGTTTGCGGTCGTTTATCCACTGGTGGTATTTTTGTTTATTTTGGTTATACAGTATAAATTTAGCCTACATCCATTATTTACTTTTTCTGAAACCTATTTCAGTTACTTTATTGAACATCTCTTGAATCACTATGCTGGGTGTATCCATGCCTGCTGTTCAGCAGATCTTTATAATACTGTTGTACTATATTCAGCTGTACTGTAATGTACAACAGCGTGCAGGAATGTACTGTTTTTCTATCCCTTTGTACATCATACAGCTATTGAACTTTGGTATGTTATACCTTTGCATGGTTTCATTGCAGCTTTATTCAGCTTCCCCTTCCTTTTTAGATAGATCAGAGGTCATCAAATTGAATAACATCACATAATATAAGCCAAACGGCATATTAAGATCAGTTACAGGTCCTCTGTCTATCTCTTCTTCTGTTGATAGCTTTCTAGCACTAAGCACCTTGAGGCAGTGTTTAAATTGCCACAAGCTTACTGACAACTGCTTGCCATTTGTACATAATGAGTCCACATATAAGAGGAACAAATAATACAGCTGGAGGCAAACTTCTCTTACAAACTGGTTATCAGTACCTATACTAACAGCACGCTTTTACAGTGCAAGACAAATACAAAATGCTTCTATTTGTTCCAAAAATCACTTACAAAATCACACAGACTTCCTAGCTGCAACACTGAAGACACCTGCAATGCAGTCAAACCTCAGAAAAACACAACTCCCACTCTGTACCACATACGCCTCCTTCCACCACGAACAGTCAGAGTGCTTTAGTTAAGTCCCTCAGGCTACATATAAACAGTCCATTCACCATGGCAAAAGTAGTTATAGGAGAGTCCATAATTTGGCTCACCAAACCACCACTCACATGGCTGATTAAAGACACTAGAATAGTCAGCTGGCATTTAGGTATTAAAATCTGCGACATCACCAAGGCACTTAAGTCACTTCATTCCAAGTATGAATATCACATAGTTATTGTTCATGATGGTGAATGACTTGCCATGCACCACTCAGAATATATGAACTGGGACATGATGGAACTTCTTGAGTAGTCTTCTCAGGATGGAATGAAACTAGTTTCCAGATGTATACTACTGTCACTGAGAATAATACCACAGTTTAGTTACCAACTTGTATTTGATAGCTAGGTGGGTATGCTGGTCCTCAGACCCTTTTCAGACGCAACATGCAAAAGATGACTGCCTTTAATAATTTGTTTACTCCCTGGTGTCATTCAAACGAGGCCCACTGTGTGTAAGCCTGGAAGGAGATGGAAGACCATGCACCTATTTCCCCAGGGTTTTCGCATATGGACTAACTCATTCACTACCCTTCCAGTGTTTTTTTTTAGGCATGTCAATTTACTCAGATTAACAACCTAGTAAATACAAATTCAAATCTGTCAAATATCAGTGCAGTGCTGCTCAATGTTAGAAGCCTTAAGAAAATGCCTTCCTTCTTTGTTCTGGTACAGTGACAAAACTCACTTCTCTTTACCAGGTTTTTATGCTTATCACTCATTTAGGCCTGAAACTGTAGACAGCAACAACACTAGTGGTGGCATGTCTGCCTTTACCCAGAACTCCACCACCTGTAAAATAATTGTCTAGGCCAATGATCTTGAACTCCCTCATACCTTAATACCAGTAAACTAGCCATCATACAACATACAAGCCAACAAGAGAACTATACCCTTGACACCCATAGAATGCAAAACATATGTTAATAAGCCAGAGCCCCTATCCATTAGTGTGAACCCCATTTTTCGAGGGAACTTTTAACTACCCCTTCATAGGCTGGCATGCCAACACCTTTACAAATAATATCTGCAATGTTTCCTTGAATTTATCAGTGCAAACTCCTGTGACCAAAGAGTGTCCTTCCCCACTAGCGGCACTAACATACACAGTCTTGTTCTTGTCAGTACGGCTTTTGTCTGCTCCTTGACCACTACCATACCCACCACTGGACAAATCAGATCATCATGTTATTTTATTCACCATACAGTCCTAGTACAGGTCAAGGAATGCCCACACTATCTTCACAGATTTCTCCAAGGCCAGTTTCCTTGTGTTGACGTTAACTGAAGATGGTTCAACAGTCCCCTAACTGTCAATGGCCCTATAGCTAACACTATTACATATACCTGAAATTTACATTCCAATCTCAATTCTTGTATCGAGGCTCATTTTCTTACTTGCCACAAATACAATGCCAAATTCAGTAAGAAACATCTCCTGGTGAAACTGTTATAAACAAACTTCACAATAAAAGGTAAAGAAGAGAGCAAAGAATAGAGCAAAAACTAAGTGTTATGGTCAGCTTCAAAAGGGTTAAAGATCTTAAGAGCGGTATCACATCATATAGAATAAACTATGAAGAAAACATTGTTATGTCAGCAAAGGATAACCTGAACACATTCTTTAATTATGTAATGAACCTCAGAAATAATACCCAGCAATGCATATGATCTCTAGTGGCATCATCCACTCAAATCCTGAGGATATATGAATATCCTTGCAGAAAGATGTACTTATAACATTTAATTTGCATTTGTTCACCAGGAATGTCCAACTGGGCAAAAAAATAACCTTGTTCAGCAGAGGCCTAGAGAGAAAAGGTCTATGGAGTACATACGATTACATGGTTAAAAAGCACATATACATAATATTACATACTACATTAAATTCAGCACCAAAGTCTCTCCTCATCCATTGTAAAAGATCGCAGTACCCAGGTCCATACCACCCCATCCCACAAGGAATCACCTCTGACAAACACTAAAAGTACTTTCCAGGGCCAAAAGCACCAGCTGTATGAATCCAAATAGCATATGCTGTATTGTTGCCTAGTCAGTAGTAAACATCCCCCATTTAGGGTATCTGTCAAACTATTCACTTGCAGTCTTCTCCACTGGATACATACCAGAAGCCTGGAGAACAGCTACAATACTTTCCCTCCACAAGGAAGACCCAGCACGCACCTTGGCAACTAAAGGCCTATTAGTTTCATCAGCATAATCTGAAAAGTAATAGAATGCATCAACATGGACCTCATAAACAGGAACATAGGCAATCTAAAATCCCTAGATCCTAACCAATTTGGCTTTGTAAAATCAAATCTGAACCTGTCCCAAGAGCTCTGAACAGATCGTTGGTCTCTCAACTACAACTGTTTCCAGGAAAGGACATAAAAGTTTTAAAACATGACACTGTGCAATTACATTCAGAATCTAATGACTCTCTCCAAAGGCTCCTCAAGCAAACTCTGAAACTGGCTCCTCAACGGCAATACTAATTGGTAGTAAAGACCATGACCACTGAGCTGGTCATGCTGCCCCTCTTAAGGAACTGACAAACACAAGTGAGAGTATCAATACTTCCAGATACTTGGATACACTCCTCACTTAAAACAGAAAACTGCAATGGCTAGGAAGAAGTACAAGGAGTAGGGGCAGCATCATATAGTCCCTCAGTAATGAAAGCAGGTTTCCATTCTCATCCAGATCCTGAAAGGCCTGCCCAAACAGCATCTCACCCAAGAAAGAATTTAGGGAAGCTTGCCTGAGCTTATCTTTGAAGGAAGCTACCCTATGCAGAGTCACCCTTTACATGCATATGCCTGGACCTACTGCCCAAGACATTTCATCAGCACAGTTAAAATCTACAGCAGATCGCATGCAAGTACACTGTAGCTGGTGTGATAAACATGTTAACCAAACCTTCCTTGGGCACAGAGTCCAGGGGCTCTGTCGGCTTCTCTAGTGCCTCATCTAAAGACAAGCTTGAAACCTGGAGAAGTGACACTGGTATTTGTGCATACAAGCCCAAACATGGACAAGCAGAACACCCTCCTGCCCACCCTATTCAAAGTTTTTGACTCCTTATTAGGCAATAAGGTGGAAAGGTGAGATTCTCAATGGGACAGAAGCTGGACCAAAGAGATCACAACAGATCCCAACAGAAAATACTTGTAGAGAATCTTGCTCAAATCAATATGGCATGTATAACAGGATATTTGCCTTCATGACAGCTGTGTAAACACGAGTCAAAATGTTTCTGGACTGCAAAGATGGCATCTTAATCAAGAGGTCCATACACAAAATGACCCAAGACCCCTTATTTTCTTACAAGACCATAACTTAGGCATTTCATAGGAGAAGGCAGGTGAGCCACAGACTAATCCATGGACAACTTCAACAGCCTGAGAGTATCGTCTAAAGAAGAGGGTCATACTGGAGGGACCATTAGGGTAAGAATTTACTATCTTTATGCATCTCAAGAAGTAAGGGCCTCCCTGCTCCAGAGACTTTTCTGTCAGGAAAAATGAAAAGGAAGCTGAACCCCTCTCACCTGGCTCCTGAATGGGAAGGTATACATTCACTAGGTGCACCACATGTCCACTGCATACTGGACAACTAGTGTCGGGAGGAAGCATCCAAAGTATAATCTGGAGGTGGAACTGGTCTGGAAATAACTGGTGCAAGCATCTTGAGATGGCATCAGCCTGGGTTTTCTGAGGGTGTGCTCTCACACTTACAAGGACAAGTCCCATCAGAAACTAAGAGGCTGATGAATGTCCAATCAGTAGCATAGCTGGTTCATTCAGCAAAATGGGATGGTGTTATGAACCAGTGCCCCCACCTCCTCAGCTCTTCAAGTGGAGAGTTAAAAAAGGCAAGCACTTCATGTAATAAGGTGCAAGTGATCAGCTTATTACAATTAGATCTACACATACCACCACCCAGCAAAAACAAAAGAAAAAGAAAAAAAATGATGTTCCTGGCCAAACAGCTGGTCAAATGCATGGCATGCCTCCCCCTCACCTCCAGCCATTAAGGTCATGTTTCTGTGCCTTGCACCCAAACCACCTTTAACATATTTTATTTCCGAAACAGGGTGAAATAACTACCAGAACTGAAAACATGCATATAAAGAAATGAAGACATGCTTTTAAGACTTTGTGCACTGAGTTATAACAGTTTAACTCTCAGTAGAAATAAAACACAAGTCAAGTGCACCCCATTTGAAATTCCCTCACTAGAAGGAAATCTGGCTTAAATTTGAATTCTTTGCCATCTGACATATTTATTCCTCCCTGCAGATGGATTATCTAACAAGCTGGGAAGGGTCTATTGTGCAACATTCCTGTATATTGCTGGGGAGGAAGCGACAAAGGCATTTCATTAAACTACTTTACTTTTTTGACAAAGTACTGACACTTAGAAAAAAAATAATCACAATCAGCCTAAGAAAAACAATCTGATATTTTTCTTAGCTTGTTCACCAAGGTAGTACAACTGGACTGTGGTTATTTGTCCTAGACAGAAAATCAATACTATGTTACTGAATGAAGAAAACAGGCAAACACACAGTTGGAAAATTTCTCTTACATCCAGAACAATATGTGGCATTACAAGAAGTAAATTAAACTATTAAGAGAAATAGACCATATCTCTTCAAAGTTTAGAAGTGCACGGACAGCAAGTGAAACTACATGCGCACAATTAAAGAATGAGCATAAAATAAAATAAGTCAAATCATAATGCAAAATGAGACAGACTTATAAATGTATTACACACACACAAACGCACAAAAAGCAGTTATGTCACCATCCAAGATGGAGGCCACTCTGCATGCTTCATTTTAATTTAAAGACTCAATTGGTGCTGCCATTAGCACAAGAAACCACTGTCTTCAATGTATGCAATCCTGCAGAACTTCTTCCAGAAAAGGGCATTTTGGAAAAATATTATCAACAGAAACATTAAAAAGGTACAACAAATATTTCATATTCAATTTATTTATTTCACTTTGAAACAAAATATCTAATGAAAAAAAATGCACTTCAGTATGTAACAATATCCGATTATCTTGGTGCAAATCTGCATCTGAAAACCAAGGATTAAAATCATGACTGTGTTTGAAATACTGAATAACACAACTTCCCAGAATGTCAGAATGGTTCTATATATCCCTAATATGCTTCAAAATTCTGAGCCTAACCTGCCTGGAGGTTTGTCCAACACAAAATTTAAAGCATGAACCTCTCAAGGAATATACTACACTCATCTAGTTCCTACTATCTACAGGATAAACTCTCTGGCTATTGACATTGGGACGGATGCACAAAGGTTAAAGTGAGGTATATGCCTGGCATACACCATATATGGTAACCATTTCCAATTGAAAGACAGCCCTACTACAGCTGTCTCTGTGGCCTAGTGCAAATGCTAATGAGGCATTACAGTGGAGGAACCTATACTAAGACATGTGCTCTCCTCTGAAAATGTCTGCAATAAAGCATTTATGAAGACGGGCACAATTTAGAGAATACCTCATCTGTGTAAATTACATTGACCACCTTTGCTAATGAACATTGTTAAAACCTTGTAGCATAAAACTGCTCCCAGGAACCAGATGGCAAAACTTTTCAAACCAGTTGTATTCCAAAAAATAACGATACACTTGTACTCGTAAAAAGGCTCTAAATTTATTACAGAAATAGTATTTCTGTAATAAATTTAGAGCCTTTTTACGAGTACAAGTGTATCATTATTTTTTGGAATACAACTGGTTTGAAAAGTTTTGCCATCTGGTTCCTGGGAGCAGTTTTATGCTACGTACTTTTATTCTGACTTTTTTGTTTTTGTGAACCAAGCTCTGTTGGCTCTGTGCTCTATACTTGATTGGACATTGTTAAAACCTTGTGTTCACTAAATTGTGCTAGAGGCAAGTGCTAGGGAGTTTAGCAGAGAGGTAGTGTTGGAAGTGTGTACACGTAAGTGTATACAAATGTACAAGAGTTGTTTTGTGTGTGTGTGTGTGTGTGTGTGTGTGTGTGTGTGTGTGTGAGAGAGAGAGAGAGAGAGAGAGAGAGTGTGTGTGTGTGTGTGTGTGTGTGTGTGTGTGTGTGTGTGTGTGTGTGTGTGTGTTTCTGCCTGCCTGGTGGTCATAGTAAGGGAGTTAAGTTAGAGGAAAGGTAGGGGCGTGTGTGTCTGTAGGTGAAAATAGGTGGGAGGATGTGGGTATATGCATGAATGTGTGAATGTATGTACGTTGGGGGTGCTATCATACCTCCATACTCCACTAGACTAAAGAGCAAATCATTCAACATGGGGGACGAGGTACTACACATCAGGAATACTCTATACAGCATGCTTTAAAGGCAACTGAAAATACTAGAACAGTAGTTTTTTGTTTTTGTTTTTTTTTTATTATGAAAGACTTGGTTCAGGGGGATCACTAAATTTACAAAGTAGGTCAACTCACTTTACAAAGACAATTGAGCACCAGGTCCTGCATCACATTGCACTTTAAGTACAATAAGAACAAAGAAACTAATGCCTGACATTTCTGACTGGCTGCAGAAATCCATGATTTGCAAGGGTAAGGGCAAAAATAAGAACAAGACATTGGGGGGGGGGGTAGTCTGTCAATTCAAGAACGAGTAAGTGGTATGTCAGACTGTGTTGTAAGACTGGGAATGACTGGACTTTCTGCGCAAACTCAATGCATGGGCTGCCCAAGGTGCTTACCACATGTAAGTGCTGATACACCACTTGTGGTACTTAAGGGCTATTCAGACACACATCTGAGGAAGGTGATGAGGTATTTCTTCATTATGGTTAACATGGTTCTAAACTGCAGTTTTCCACATCGCATATACAGGCCCTTTTAGCAGCAATTCTTACCACCGGTGGTGGGGTCCTTTGTGAATCCTCGGGTTTATGTGGATTGCTGTCATCCCAGTAGGTACAGACTGAGCACCTCTTACTCCCTGCACTTTCAAGACAAGTGGCCTGGTTGGAAAGAAAACTCAATTGAATAAGCCAGTACATTAGAGAAGTAGAGATATGTTAAGATATTCTATGAGACATTTTCAGAAAATCTTTAAATCTTGTATTACTTTGTTGAAGTGCTAGTTTTGTTTAAATAAATAAAAGTTAAGTTTTAAAGCAGCTCTGTGGACTACAATCTGTAGATTTTTAAAATTTGTTGAACCTTATTAGAGTTCTTTTGGTGGTGGGGTGCCTTCTGTGTGGAGTCTGCATGTCCTCCCTGTGGTCGCTTGGGTTTCCTCCGGGTGCTCCAGTTTCCTCCCACATCCCAAAGACATGCTTGTAGGTGGACTGGACACTCCAAATTGGCCCTAGGTGCGAGTGTGTGTATGTATGCGCCTTCAGTGGAAGGTTGGGTGCCGGGCTGGCAACTCGACACCATAAAACTCCACTGCCAATCATGAGCGGACAGGTGATCTGCTGTGGTGACCCCTAACCGGGAAAAGCCGAAAGATGAAGAAGATTAGAGTTCTTTTGGTGAGAAGTGTTTCATTTGACTTCTTTTTCTTCTATATTGCCAACATCTCTGAGTCTCCTAGACTTTTTTTTTTCAAAAAGGCAACTGTGATAGGGAACACTAATTGATTCCTTTTGGTGATGTTCCATTTGTCTTCTTTTTCTTCCATTTCACTAACATGTTTTAGAGTCTCTCATACATTTTTTTGAAATAGCTAATGTGAAGTGGAAGGAGTTTCTTGTACAGAAAGATGCAATAATATAATCAACTTCTGGACATAGGGCTTCTGGTAGAGTCTCAAGTGTGGGGAGGATTCTTTTTGGCAAAGCAGTCACAAATACTGGAGATATTTGACAGCCTGCAATACAATATTCAAGAGGATATAAACTACTCTGCAAATATAGCCAGCTCTTCAACATTTGAATATTACTGGCCATTCCCTGGGGGTTTATGGATATTTGCTAAGCCATTTTTTTCCCTTTTCTAAGGAATGTAAAGACTTAAAAGAGAATTGATAAATGGCAACAAGAACTTCTTACTACCAAGATTATTAGACTTCAAGATAAACTGTGCAATTGTGAAATCATCTGTTTTCCTGAAAGAGAATTGAGACAGTAGCGGCTATGCAATCAAATGGAACAGTATTTAGAAATTGTTGCCATTTGAAAACAGCAAATGTTACATCAGATTAGGCAGGCATGACTAGGGAATGGGTTTCCTGATACCCACAGCCACAGCATCCATCTGCTGCAGCAAAAGACTCTGGGATTTTTCAAGCTGCACAATGACAGTGGAATCAGCAAAGAATTCCTTTGTGGAATTGCAAAGTGAATGCAGCCCAGTTACAGACTGAGGACACTACTGTGGATTTTGGTATCAATGGAGACAAGAGAATGACTTCTACCAGCAGTACTATCCAACAAAAAAGTACTGGCACTGCGATACAATATCAGAAAAGTACAGTTTTGTACCTACCATAAATGTAGATGTCCGAACTGGATAGCATCTGCAGTCATAACAAGTGGGTTGTCCTGTCGTCAGGCAGCCCTGCAGTCGGCCGGATTCCAAAGTCCGGGTCCGGCTGATGTCGCACTCCACCCGACGTCATCTCTGTTGGTCTTCGGGTATAAAAGCATCAGCCGACGCCATTTTCCTCAGTGTTTCTTGCCCCAGATGCCAGTAGCCCTCTTGCAGGCTAAAATTTGGATAGATGCCAATGTTTCCAAATAGATAGAGGTAAACACAACAATAAGCATATATGTACATATATACAAACAAATACACCATAAAGACTCCCCAACAGCTAGCTATTAGGAGGGTAAACACCCTAGGAGTACCACAGAGGGAAGGAGGGAGGGTAATCCTGACTGCAGATGCTATCCAGTTCGGACATCTACATTTATGGTAGGTACAAAACTGTACTATGTCCTTCATGGATGCATCTGCAGTCATAACAAGTGGGTAGAATACCATAGCCAACTAGGGAGGAGGATAAAAGTAGATTATGGTGTGTTTAGGATCCCTTGCAGTACAGCAGTGGCAAACCCTGCTCGGGATCTGGAATATAGAGGCAAATTATAATGCTTGGCAAATGTATGCACGGAGGTCCAAGTAGCCGCCTCAATAATGTCTTTGGTTGCCACTCCTCGTAAGAAGGCTGTGGTAGTGGCTGTTGCCCTTGTAGAATGAGGTCTTATGTTCTGTGGAATTGGTTTTCCATGGAAGGAGTAACAGTATCGTATGCAATTTCCTATCCATTTGGAGATTGTCTGTTTGGAAATAGCTTTTCCTTCCCTTCCTGTTGCATAGGCTACAAAAAGTTGGTCAGTCTTTCTGCTATTTTTTGTTCTGTCCAAGTAGTAGCGTAGCTGTCTATGTACATCCAAGGTATGCAGTATTCTTTCCCCTCTGTTTTGTGGGTTGGGAAAGAAGGTAGGTAGGTGGATTGCCTGGTTTAAAGACACTCTGGATACCACCTTGGGCATAAATGTAGGATTAGTCCTCATGGCCACTCTATCTTGGTGGAAGATTAGGAAGGGCTGCACTGCCATTAAGGCCTGTAGTTCTGAAACCCTCCTTGCTGAAGTAATTGCCAGTAGGAAAGCAGTTTTCCATGACAGGTGTTGTAGGTCTGCTGTTGCTGCTGGTTCAAAGGGTGATAGTGTCAACTTTTCTAGCACAAAGTTTAAATCCCAAGCTGGTAATGGTGGTTTCCTTGGAGGTTTTACATTCTTGATTCCTCTGAGGAACTGACTGAGCAAAGGGTGCGAAAAAACAGGTGGATCAAAGCTGTATTCTGCTGAAATAGCTGATGCATGTATCTTGATGGAGGAGTAGGACAGGCCTGAATGAAGAAGTTCGGCCAGATACTCCAGAATGTTAGGCATATCTATGTTTGACACATCTTTTCCTCTTTCCGTACTCCAAATGACAAACCTTTTCCATTTTCCAGCATAGTTCCTTCTTGTTGAAGATCTGCGTGCTTCAAGAATAATGTCTTTAACTCTTTGGGAAAGTTCTGGATTAGCTGCTGCTATGTGATGTTCCATGCAGTCAGTTGCAGCGTTTTAGGTTTGGATGTATGATGCTGTAGTTGTTCTGAGTTAACATCAAAGGCATCAGGGTATTGGCCACATATTGTTCGAGACATGCTCTTCAGTAGTGGGTACCAGTGTTGTCTTGGCCAGTTTGGAGCTATCAGGATTATCCTTGGACGTTCTTCCTTGATTTTTAGTAGTACCTTGTGTATCAAAGGAAGAGGTGGGAATGCATATGCTGTTAGGCCTTTCCAGTTGAAGGAGAGTGAGTCCACTTTCCATGCTAGTGGGTGGAATGTCCTTGTGCAGAATTTTTGAGCTGGTGATTGAGAGGTGATGCGAATAGGTCTATCTGTGGCATTCCCCATTTCTTTGAGATGGTCTTGAAGATGTCCGGTGCAGCTTCCATTTGTGGGCATCCAGTGGTTCTGCTTAATATGTCTGCTAGAGTATTGTCTTTCCCGGTACAAATATTGCCTGTAACTGAATGTTGTAGCTGAGTGCCAGGGTCCACAGCTCCAAGGTCATTCTGCATAGGGGTATGAATGAGTGCCTCCCTGTTTGTTGATGTACCACATGACTGTGGTGTTGTCTGTCCTTATCATCAACTGGCCCTCTTTGAGAAATGGTTTGAACTTTTGGATTGCCAGTTTTACTGCCAGCATTTCTTTTAGATTGATGTGCAGGTGAAGTTGATCCTGTGTCCACAATCCTTGCATGCATTTGTCCAGCATGTGGGCCCCCATCCTAGGTCTGAAGCGTCTGTTGTGATGGTCTGGCTTGGTTGACATCTGCGAAAGGGTAGGCCTGGGTTTGACTGGCATGCCTGAGCCCACCATAGGAACTCCTGTTTTAAGCATGGAATTAGTGGGATTTCTGTTTCTAGACTGTGTCTGTGTTGGGACCATAAATTCTTTAGGTACCACTGTAGCTTCCTCATATGTAGTCTGGCAAATGGGACCAAGATTATGCATGATGCCATGAAGCCCAAGGCCTGCAGAACTTTTCTTGCTGTTAACTTGTTCAGTTTTGTTAGTGCCAAGAAGTAAAGAGGAAGTTCTTTTGTTTTTCTGTAGTCAGGAATGCCATTTGTTGTACTGTGTCCAATTCCGCCCAAGAATGTCCTTGTTTGGGATGGTATCAGCCTTGACTTTTGTAAATTGACTGTGTATCCCAGTCCTTGTAGCAAGTAAATGACCCTTTGTAAATCTGTTGTCAGCTTGCTTTTGTTGTCCCCTTGTAGCAGGCAGTCGTCCAGGTATGGGTAAATTTGAATTCCCTGTAGTCTGCAATGGGCGATTACTGATGCCAGGCATTTTGTGAATACTCTGGGCAGTAGATAAGCCAAAGGGCAATGCTGAGAATTGATAGTGCTCTGATCCTGCAAGAAATCTGAGGTATCTTCTGCAGATTGGTCGAATGGGGACGTGCAGGTATGCCTCCTTGAGATCTAGAGTTACCAGCCAAGACTCCTTGCCCAGCATGGGAAGAAGTTGCTGTAGGGTCAGCATTTTGAATTTTGGGACAATGATGTATGTATTTAAGGTGGACAGGTCGAGAATTGGTCTCCAACTTTTTCCTTTCTTGGAACTAGGAATAGTCTGGAGTAGAACCCTTTCCTTGTTCTGCTGTTGGCACTCTTTCCACAGCTCTCATGTTTGCTAACTCCATTATCTGGCGTAGAGCCTCTGTTTTTGATTTGGAGGTAGATTTGGCATTCCTCTTTGACTGGTAAAGTGTGGAAGTGAAACCGTAACCTTGATCTATGGTTTGTAAAATCCACTTGTCTTTTGTTATGTAGTGCCAGTTCTTTGAAAATAAGGTTAACTTTCCGCCTAGAGGAGCTGCTATTTGTTCCCTGGTAGGCGGATTTAGGATTAAGTCACTGTGGTTGTGCTGATGTAGTGGCAGTGGCTGTGTCTGTGCCTCTGTTGTTACCTTGCCACTGTCGTCCTCTGTAGGCACCTCCTCTGGATTGGTTTCTGCCTCTGGAACGCCTATTCCTGCCCCTTTGAAATTTTGTGGAGTCAGGAAAGGACCAATTTTGGCAGGCCAGTTCCTGCTAAACCTTGGGGTTGAACCTGCAAGAAATCTTTAACAGTTTGAACAGATTTTGCCTTTTCTTCCATTTTCTTCATAACCTGCTGGGCAGGTGTACCAAACAAACTTGTCTTGTCCATAGGAGCATCTAGCAACTTAGCTTTAACATGATCCGGTAAAGCTTGTTCCTTTAGCCATGCATGCCTTCTTATCACTGTGCCTGTCATGGCTGATCTAAATGAAGCCTCCAGTGCATCATAGCCACATTTTAAGGAATGGTTGCTAACCTGTTGTATGTTATTTACCATCTCTAATACATATTTCTTATCAAGAGATTCATCAGTGGTTAGTTTTTAGTTAACTGATCAAGCATAAACTCTTGGTATTGTATCATGTGAAACTGACAGTTTAAAGCTCTAGCTGAGAGAGTAGCTGAAGTGTAGACCTTTTACCCCATCTGTCTAATGACCTTGCTTCCCTTTCAGAAGGAATAGGGTTTTAGCTGTGGTCGCGGCTACTGCCTTGGGACCCTGGGATATAGTTTCTGGGTCTGCAAGTGGGGCCTTGTAAAGGTGGTGATGAGTATCTGGCACCTTGTAAAATCTGTCTGGTTTGGCAGGGACTGGGGGTAAAGAATCTGGAGCGGAGCAAACATCATTGAAAGCATCATCCACCACAGAGAGAACAGGAGGTATAGCTAAGGGCCTGTGCTGTGGGAGGTGCAGAAAGGTCCTAAGTCTTTTCTGGAGTCTGAAAAATCCTGTTGCTGCCATTGGAACTGTTCTCGCATGGCATGCAAGGTTTCCCCAAAGGAGAATTCTTCTGGTGGGGAAGCAGCTGGAATGGATTCTTCAGCATCAGAATCTTCAAAATTGGAGAAGGGAGCCTCTGGCTGGTCAGTAATGTCTGATTCATCAGCAGAATCATCAGAAGACACTGGCTCAGGGGCTCTGCCCTAGGTCTCTTCTCTGGGGCTGAGAGGCCCTGTCTGGGTGAGATTGAGATCCTCTAATTAAAGAAATTAAATCTTCTGCCAAAGAAAGCATTTGAGAACTAGAAGAGGGCCTGGATGTGGGGGGTTTAACAGGCACTGTTTTAGTAGTCTTGGCTGCTTTAGCCCTGGCGAAGGCCTTAATGGACATGGCTGCTGGAGGCCTAGCAGCACCACGTGCTGGGGTAGAGACATCCAAGGGGATGGTGTCTGATAAGTCAACCACCGTAGTGGGTAAAATTTCTGAGGTCGATTCAAGAGTTGTAGCAGGGGCCTCAGTTGTAAGAATAGGTTCAGCTGTACTTTGATCAGTTTTCTCGGTTTCGGCCGAAACTGAGACACTCGCGGTTTGCTTTACCGTGGTTTCGGCCGAAACCGCGGACCGCGAGTGTCGGTCTTTATCTTTGCGTTTTTTGGTAGATTGGGAAGTCGGAGGATCCGACGGCATAATGTACGCAAAAACAGAACCGAAAAACTGTTCTGCAAACTCCCACCGGCGCCTAAGCGTTACGTCGGTTGAAAGAGGCACAGGCCGAACAGGCTGCTACGTCGTGGGCTGGGCCTAAACAAGGCAGACAGTAAGAGTGGAAATCTTTATGAGGTATTTGTTTCCCACAGGTTAAACAATTGTTAACTTTTTCTGACATCGGCTGAGGCAAGAAAGAGTCCCCAACGGGGTACTTAGCTTTAGAAGTCTTCGAAGTAGTATTCGGTAGAAGTAATCTCTGGATCCGACCGACCGGCACTTGCGAACAGCTTCTGCTTCGGGCGCCACGCGGCAAGAAAGACTGAGGAAAATGGCGTCGGCTGATGCTTTTATACCCGAAGACCAACAGAGATGACGTCGGGTGGAGTGCGACATCAGCCGAAGCCGGACCCGGACTTTGGAATCCGGCCGACTGCAGGGCTGCCTGACGACAGGACAACCCACTTGTTATGACTGCAGATGCATCCATGAAGGACATCAGAGCCTTTGAATGAACTGATCATTTGCTCTGCAAATTATTTTACTGAAATGAATACAGTTGTGCTGGGGAATAATTGCCTTTCGGAGGTTATTATTGCAGTTCTGTCTAAATAACTGAAATGTAGATCAGTCATAAGGATTTCCTTTTCTGAACTACCCCTGGACTTATAGCAATTGTGTAAGAAAGTGAATTTACATTTTTTTTTTTGTTTTTTTTGCTGGTCATGAGGCACAAGATTTAGGTAGGAATCTATATCCACCCCCCATTTTTAATGTTGAAAAAGCAAGCTTTTTATAGTCCGGATTTATTCCACCAGCTTCGTGTTGGGCTACAATGATGTATTATCACCTGATAATGTTAGGTAATTTTACAATATATGAAAGTACAACGAAACCTATAATTTACTTGAGGAAGAATGGCCCTGCTTTATACTAATCTGAATTTAAGTGTTAAACCTGCAGACAAAGGGCAATTGTTGGGAGTCATGTATAGAATGTATTAATGACAGAACACGTTAGGAGGAACTTCTAAATGTGCCTTCAGATTACTCTAGGTATCGTGAGAACATACTGAGACAGACCAGCCTTCCCTAATAGACATTTTACAGGAAGGAGTCTGGTATCCTTATGCTCAATGATTTCTAACCTGTATGATAAAACATCTCCCGGGTGCCCTTGCTCTACTCTGTCTCTCCAAGATCTGTAAATAAGGGGCACAGTATGTTAAGGGGACATTTTTATTTTAACAAACTGACAGTAAGTTGAAAAAAGTCATTTATTTTCTATTTGGCATCTGGGTAGCTGGACTGGTCCAGAGACCCTTTTCACCTGCTCTCCACTTTCTTAGAGGCAATGAACTTAAGTTATACACTTCAAATAATATTAGCGAATATGTGTACCTTGTGATCAGGTTTGCCCCATTTGTTGAAGGGATGCTATTAAAACACCTCTGACATACCTTGTTCAGCAAAACAAAACTGAAAGATTCTCTGAAGACATCTACTAACAAATTCTACCATAACTCTCGCTCCCTAATGGACCAGTTGGCCCATTTGTGTTTCCCAAAACAGGTCATCACTGACTTGGGAAATGCAGTGTGTGAAAGATGATTACTCTGTCCATAAAGATATAAAAGCATTCAATGTAATGCCAAGGAAAACAGGGTTTGCCTCTGGGCATTAGAAATCATCAGGTAAGTTCAGTACAAGTTCTAAGATACTTGTGTTACATTTTACATTGGTCAAACCTCTAGGCAGGTGAAGCACAGACGTTTGGAGCATACTGGAGCACAAGGAACCATTCTAAAACAACCTCTGTTACTCAGCAGTCTTGATTTTTACCAGAGCGATTTTTTGTTACACACACATTCAGATGCACATTTGCATCTCATGCTGAAGCACAGTTTATTTTTTTTCATTAAATGTTCTGTTACCCATCTGAATGAACAAACTGAATTTGAAATAATTACAGTAACATTTTTTCCAAGTATGTCTACGTTTTTTAAGTTACGTGACTGATTTGAACATGTCCCATTTGCATGGTTCCATGATTTCACACCTCCCTTGCACACAGTGGTAATCCATGTTTAGAAATGTGACAACCCACCACTGGACCAGTAATCAAGGAGCCTCAATCCTCACCACTGGCAACAGTGGGGGATGTTCACTGGGACGATAAGTACACGCAGCATTTCCAGATGCAGATCGCTGCATCAACTGCAATTTCCCTTAAGAGCACACAGAAACTACAGTCACTCCAGGGCTGGTTCCTCACTCTTTCTCCAGATCCCTAATAAGGCTCCCCACTAGCACTGCTATAGAGTTGAGATCTCAGCTGAGTGACCAGGCCAAAACCACCAGCACCCTCTCTGTCCAACCAGTGCTTCATGTCCCTGCCCAAGTAACTGACACACAAACACACACACTAAGGTTTGATTTACACACACACACACACACACACACACACACACACACACACACACACACACCCCTGGGAAAAGCTGGCAGGTTTACTAGCTATGCCCCCTTCTGCCCGGACTATAATGTAGTTTCCACTGCCACCAGTCATGCCTTATCAGCTACTTTAGGGCCCTTAACAAAGAGTGCCCAATCTTACTACGCAATATTACTACTAAAACAAATGGTAGTTTGACCAAGAGCAAGGCTATTAGGAGTGGCCCACATAGTGTCACCAAATAAATACGCAAGTACCCTCAAAACTTAAATATCTCTAAAAAGATCAGCTATAATAAAACGTTTAAATATATTTAATAATAAATAATAAACGAACAAGACAATACTAAATATGTATTCACAGTGACACCAGAGTTCAAAACCACAGGAAATATTTAAAACAACATTGCAGGACAGTCTCAAATACTTAGAAAAATATCTAAACTATACTTCACCAAATTCCTGACTGTATCTAAGAGAGTTGTACTGTCCCCTAGAATCTTACTTCATAAGAGCAAGGCAGATGTGTGGTAAATGTTTTTTCTTGTTGTTGTTGTTGTTAGGTCCAAGACAGAATGCAGAATACTCTGTCTCACCAAGACTTCTCAAAATAATATCTCAACTATTACTGCTGGGATAGCTTACATGATGACATCACTTCTTGTCATCTGAGTTCTAGTTCCTAGGCCAAAACCCCCCATTGCTAGAAGCTGGCAGCATTTAGCATCTACCTGTAAAAATATAAAGACAAGGCCTTTTCCCCAGATCTTTGTCAGATGCTGGAAGTCATAAAACAACTGCATTTCATCATGCTTCAAAAGTAGCAATTAGTTCACTCCAAGGACAATACTGAAAGCTTCCTAGTACAGACCTTGTGTCTCTAGCTGCATTGAAAACTACAGATATAGACTCTTTATTGCGTCCTATAAAGTAATTTAATTTCAGTTATTTTTCTAAAGTTTGCTGGACTGAAGTCAACCCTCCAGTTTCCTCTGCTGACATATACATTTAAACAGTTACAATACTGCATATACATTTCTGTTCACTTCCAGTAGGGCATACTGTGGATACATTTTATTCACAAGCACTTTACAAAACACCTTTTCAACACAAACATCTGTACAGAGCAGTTTGATATACACATGCCATACGGTTCTAATACATTTGTAACACAAGCATCTCATATAAATCATTTCGATATTTACCAATGATATATAATTGCTTACAAAGTTTCAGCTAGCTATGTGGGCAGTATCTCCTTTCATCACAAGAAACATGGAAGGTAACTCTACTTTTGTGCTAGTTTCTTTTATACGAGTGAATACAATTTAATTTAATGCCGCTCTGTTGACTTCAAACTGTGGATTCTGAAATGTTTTGTGAGAAGTTCTTTTGGTGAGAAGTGTTTCACTTATAAATATTAAAACAGACTGCTTGCAGGATACAAGACCTGATCCCATGAAATTTGGAAATGCATCAGGATGAGTGAGACATGAGTGCAAAGCAAGTTGTTGGAAGCAAATGCTACAAAATAATGGACACTGCAGAGATTAAACTATATAAAAAAGCACAAAATAAAACAACATAAAACATACATTTAAACAGCTGGGAACAGATGGCTTTGCTAAATGTGTACACTGTTACCTTATTAGACCCATTCATTGACATCCCTGGGTCAAAAACTGCTGGCATGGGAGTACAAAAACATGAAATACAGATGCCCTTTTCAAACAGTAGCATTTAAAGAATTCATTCTCCTTTTGTTTTGCATCAAGTAACTTCTGAGATTCAAGGAATGATAAAAGAATTCAGGGATTAAAAGCATAAAACTGCATGTGTTCAAAATTCACACCTCCGATATAATTGTACCTGTTGCACTCAAAAGTAAAGCTGAATAGGAAAGATAGAAGGGAAGGCTTATGTGTCATTAAGATCCAAAAACAGAAAATAATGGGTGAACTGTATGGCCAGTGTTGTGAAGAAACATATCTGTACTTATCAGCAACATTTGAACACAGATTAAAAGACAGTACTACCCATGGCATAATACCTGAAGTGATATCAAGCATACCAAGTGCAAAGTTTTTTTTTCAGTACTAGATACAAACATGGGTCACTGACATCAAATCTACATGAAGCAAACTCCAAAGTGTGTATTTTAATAAGCCAATAAGAAGGTACAGGTTCCTCAAATTCCCATTTGTTACTCCATAAGCACTAGAACTGTTCCAAAGAGTTTCTATCCTGGAAATTGTAAAGGCATTTGAATTTTCTAAAACCATAACCGATACATTCTATTATTATATGATCAAACAAGAAATGCGCAAGATTAGACACTGATACAGCTGCTGAACATATGAATACAACATAGATTAACTACAGAACAGTGACAAAAATGAAATACATGTGCCAAACTCTAACATAAGAGAGACCAAAACCTTATCCAGAACACATCTCAGTAATTTTGTGTGAATACAAAAGCCAGAAAGCAAACAGACATTGCAGAGGTTTCTAGTAAAGATGCATCTTGTAGAGTTTGCACCCAGTATGTTAAGGCATTTATGACTCTGTGAAAAAGTGTTAGAGCAAGATGTAACCTGGGAATAGCGCTACAATCATGAAAATATTTTTTGGAAATTTAAGAAACTAGTAACAGATGCTACAACCTTAAAAAACATTATGTGAAGTCACTTGTGTTACAAAAAGATGCCAGCCAGAATGGTAAAAATTGTCCAGACTATTCACAATGTGTGATTACACACCAGCATCATATGAACTATGTTTAATACACTACCACTTACCACAGTGATTGATGGCCATAGTTTATGGTAATGAACATTGGCATACAGACTGCCATCATCTGTGAATGGCACACAGTTGTGCATCATAGTGCTACAGATTAGGAACTTACTGTATGGCATGACCCAGCTGCAGAGTACAGCATAGGGTAACTACTTAATACAGTGTGTATATGACAATTGCAGAGATTCGTAAACGTTTTTCATTCATTTGGCATGACACTGCAGCTAGGGTTACTGCTATATTCTGGCAATGAAAAAATGTAGCATTGTGTATGATTCCACTAGAAAAAGATTGGCAATGTCACTGTGTATGGGAAGGGATGTGTGTGTGGTAATGTATAGAAGGTGAGTTTACAGGCAACAGTTTATGCTACGATTACGGTTTTTGCAATCAAGGGAAAGAATTCAGCTCTAGGATGACAAGGAACACATTAATGTTGGAAAGAAAATATCTTGTCCTAGACTTCATCTGCGGAGTAACAAAGTACAACAAAAAGTAAGAAGAACCACGTAAAAATTCACCTTGTATCATGACACTTTTAATGAAAATTAAGTGGTAAGATGTAAACTTTTTGATACTGTCAACCATCATTAGGATTACCTCACTGTAAATGTTATCAGTGTAGCAAATAAACAAAGCATAAACAGCAGACCAAGTCTTACAGCATAAATTCCTTTACCTGTCTTTAAGTCATCTTGTCCATGTCATATCACCTTCATGCTTCCAATAGATAAGTAACAATTTAATAAACTCTTGATTGCCAGTACAAACAAGTCATGATTCATAACAGTTTTTTAAAGTAAATGCTGATGATGTTGCTCAACTCAGTTAAAGTTAACACTCGTTTGCTCAAAGCTGTAGTGAATTAGGCCTTCTGCTGTTGCTCTGCTGTTTTACAAAAACTGCTATGGGATTACAAAAGATAAGTGCTCATTTTCAACTGTTTTCTGAATTTCTGATTAAACAGATATACATCAAATATTGTTTTAGTTAAACTGTGCAACTGTTTCTTAGGCCTAGTGAATTCAATCCTTACCTCTGTTCTGATCTTTGTCTCCTTTTTGTTTCTCCTTGTTCTGTGCATTGTACTTGCTTGCTGTACTTGAAAAACATTGGCACAGAGCTAAATATCTATCACAGTTTGTGACATTTGGAGCTTGTAGTACAATCTTTTGTCTAGAGAGGCCTAGCTGTTTCTTCGTGGGAGGGAGATTCAGTCTGGACTGATCTGGCTAGAGTTAGTACACAGGGCTCTGTGTTTTGATTGGATAATTTGGCTAGTTCCTGTTTCTCTGACTTAAATAGCCAGTGTTAAACCAGTTTGTACTTGTTTGCTCAAATATGCAGTGAGTTAGGCCTACTGCCCTTACTCTGCTGTTTTACAAAAACTGCTGTGAGACTACAAAAGGTAAGTGCTTATTTTCAACTATTTTCTGCACTTCTGATTAAAACAATATTTGCTGCACATCTGTTTAAACTGTGCAACTGTTTTTTTAGGCCTAGTGAATTCAATCCCTACCTCTGTTCTAATCTTGTATCCCACCCACCAGCCAAGCTGCTGCTGTTGTATTATAGCTTGGTGGCTTTTTAGTTGTCCGCCTCTACTATAAATTTGATATTAGCACTCCCCCAGTCCCATTACATCAGTACATTCTACTAAGTATAGTGAGATCAGTTGTGAAGGCCCACCCCTTTAGTTTCTAAACCTTGAATCATCTCCGGTCTCCTCAGGTTCTACTTAAAAAAACCTGTGCCTCTTCCTACTTCATTTTGCTTGTGCTTAGGTGTTCAGCTGCATTAAGTTTGTCGCATTTGTTACTGCTTGTTTTTAGCTTTATACTTGGTGTTTTTTTTTACTGTTGTGAATGATTGTGAGCTAATTTATCACATTTACACTGTTTTAATGCAATTTCAACTATATTTCACTGCAATTCATTACTGTTTAATTGCATTTTACTGCATTTTATTACTCAGTGTATTTTTTCATACTGTGAGTTCTGTTTTTGTCTGCAAGTGGTTTTTCTGTGCTTTTTTGTGAGTTTTACTGTGTTCTTAACCCTTAAATTGAATAGTATAGTCTGATACAGTGTTGCTGCATCCAGAGCTGTAGCTGAACTGTTGTTCATCCTTTGTGAGGTATTCCAGCTACAAATTTTCCCTCAGTTGAACTTGTGTGATCACCTAGTTGTACTATTCTTAGACCTTCCACCCTTGATTCTCTTATATCTTGCTGGCCTCTCTCCCTCAGTTTTTGACAAACATGGAAGGACAATTTCCTACACTTTCTCCTGCCGGTCTGGTTGATATGGGCATCCTGAGACAGTGTAGCAACTGCCTCATGTAAACGGACAACCCCCTACTACTACCACCTAGGAACACAATTTGTGAGAGAAGGCCAGTATATCTGGTATTGAGAAGGCTATCAGCAGAAACACCACACATCAAACATCATCCACACCAACATAACACACACTCACATATGCAGTGGTTCTCAAAAAACATAACCAAACAAAAGAGAACTCCAAGGGAAATATACATGCTAACTCCACTACCCACCAACACCACACAGAGTGCACACACCTGCATCTCACAACCACTAAGGCTTAAACATAAACCCAATCTCTCAACAGGTACTCTTAGAACTGTCACAGTGCATGTTGGCATGAATGACTTGAGACGTACCTCCACGGACTACATGGACAGAGACATGATCGAGCTCACTGAATGTGTGTCCCATGCAAGTATGTTCCTAGCCTTAAGCAGCATTTTACCATCACCCAGCATGATGCCTCAATACAAGCAGAAAATGATTGACTAACAATTGGCTTAGTTTCTGGTGTCAATTCCAAGGGGATCCAGTACCGGACAGCCTGGGTAGACATGACTGACAAACCAAGATGCTTTGTCAAAGATGGCCTGCATCTGTCTCCCTTGGGCTTCAGGCTCCTGGCAAAGGCTCTTGCCTCCCCCATAGTGCCTTTTTTAGGCAATGTCATGAGGTCACAACTAACATGAAACTTTCATCAAAACGCAAATTAAAGGTCATGCTGCTAAACATGGAGTCTAAACATGAAATGGCACTCACTGCAAGTATTCTTAACCCTGGAAGATGCTGACATTTGTGCAGACGCTGAAACCTGGTTCAAAGCGTACATTCAGACCCCAAACCATGGGCAACAAAGCAAAAGGAGGTGGAGTTACAATATATATATAAAAGACATACACACCTCCAGGCTGGTCAAACAGTATGATGCCCGGGAGACACTTCAGGTGCAGTAAACCGTTGACAGGACATCTATTCAAATCATAGCTAGCTACAGGCCCGAACTTTGACTCAAGATGTCCACTCCATTTATCTGGATCTCTTTGAATTTATCAAGACTCAACCCTTTATCCTGATCATGGGCAACTTTAACTATCCAACCATAGATTGGAAGAACTACTCATGCCAAAACACTACTCATGCCAAAACACAAATGCCCCGAGATTCCTTGATATCGTCAATGCAAATGCCTTGGATTGGCTGGTCGACACACCCAGAAGAGGTGATAATATCTTGGACTTGGTATTAACCAACATGAGTAACCAGTGTAGCATCCCTACAGTGTCATATTCCCTGGTAAGATCCGACCACAAAGCAGTCACTTTTAAAGTCACCATCTTCCCCGACCCCCCCCCCCAGCTAGGATCAAACAAAAACCTTCTCCAAAGCTGATTACAACCTCCTGAGGGGAGGTATAAACAGCTTCACAGTCTTCTCCATCTCCACAGTAACCTACACCAAAGTACTATACGAGCATTTATATAGCTGCATGGAATCAGGAATACCCGACAGGACAAAATCATCCTCTTCAAGGAAGAGTAAATCTGTCTGGTGGACACCTGCAATAAATGCTGTAATAAAAGGAAAAAATTGCTGTCCAGGACCAAGAAGGTGCAGTTGCCTAATTGGAAGCAATCTTCCCTTAGCCTGAACAAGCAAATAAGAGCACTAGTGAAATCCTCCAAAGCAAACTTAAGAGTCCAAACTGGCCACATCTACTAAAGCAATCACAAGGCTTTCTTCACATATGTCCACAATATCAAGGGAAGCTCCCAGATCTGCTCAGAATTGATGGTAAAGGACACCACATACACAAACACCATAGATATAGCCAACCTGCTGGCAGACAGGTTCAGTGAAAACTTCATCCCTCTCAAAGGCAAAAAATACAGCTGCCATGAGACCCGATAATATCCTGGGCTGTATCCTACATGAACTCAGGCAGGAACATGCAGCAACATTAGGCACCCTATTCAACCAAAGCCCGAGTACCTAGTTCATCCCAGCCGAATGGAGGACAACCACTGTCATCCCTTTATACAAAGGTGGAGCATCTACACAGCCAGGAAATTATAGACCCATCAGACTAACTAGCCTGATCGACAAGGCCATGGAGCGGATTATCATGGACCTCATTAAAAAGGACATTGGCAACCTCCAAACACTCAATCCCATACAGTTTGGTTTCAACGGGAGGTCATGCCTGTTAAGTTTGGTTGACTTCTTTGAGATAGTCACCAAAGCCATGGAAGAAGGGGAAGATGGTGCACACCATCTACCTTGACCTGGCCAAATCCTTTGATACTATTTCCCATTCGGGTATAATAGATAAACTCTCTAAACTAGGCATCAATCCATATGTTACCAGATGGGTAGCAAACTTACTGATAGATGGAACCCACTTAGTCAAAATAGGGGAAGTCACCTTAAGCAGTTGACCAGTAATGAGTGATGTACCCAGGGATTGGTCTTGGGGCCTTTGTTTTTTGGGATATATTTTTCTGAGGTGCAGGCCAAAACCAGTGGGCTATATGGCTGACCACATTTGCAGATGGCTGCAAGTTGGGTGCTGTCATCAATTCCCCTAATGATGTGGGCATCCTCCAAGAGGGACTCACCCAAACAAATGACTGGCCCCGATAAGTAAGGGTATCTCATCCAGGGACAAGGTGGTCCTAACATCCTTGTATTCTTCCCTTATAAGACAAAATATTGAGTACAATGCCCCTTTCAGCATGTACCTCACAAAGCACATGCAGCAGCTGGACAGACCACAGTGGTTCTTCACCAACAGAATCCAGGGCCTCAAACATCTACCCTACATAGATAGGCTAAAGGCCCTGTCCCACTACTCAGTCTCCTACAGACTCCTCAGAAGTGACCTCAGACCCACCTTGATGGGACTGCTGCATATGCGCAAGTCAAGCTCCACTTAAGTAACCAGAAAGTACAGTTGTGTACACTTACCATAAATGTAGATGTTCGAGTGTCTTCACTGTTGCAGTCATGACTGTAGGGTTCTCCCCTGCCAGCAGGCAGTCCTCGGTTGGCCAGAATCCCAAAGTCTGGGTCCGGCGTCGGCTGTTCAGCCATGCTCCCTGACGTCAGAGCGCCAGGAGTACAAAGCTGACAGCCGACACCATGTTCTCCAGTTTTTCTTGCCCCAGATGTCAGGTGCTCCAAAATGGGAAAGATCCCATACCCTTTGCAAATACACCTCAAAAGAAGGGTGAAGAAGGGAACTACACAAAAGAAAAAATAAGAGGGGACAGGAGGGAGGGAAACCCAGACTGCAACAGTGAAGACACTCGAACATCTACATTTATGGTAAGTGTACACAACTGTACTATGTTCATCGTGTTTCACTGTTGCAGTCATGACAGTAGGGTTGAATCCCAAAGCAGAATAAAAGGGAGGTGGTCATAAAGAAGAGGGGGCGGCTAAAAGGCCTTGCAAGACAGCAGAAGCAAAGCCTGCCCTAGACTTAGAGTAAAGAGGTAGATTGTAGTGCTTGGAAAAAGTATTCACTGAACTCCAAGTTGCAGCTTCCAAAATGTCTTTGGTAGGAACTCCCCTGAGGAAGGCAGCTGAAGTGGCAGCAGCTCTGGTAGAGTGAGTCCTTATACTCACTGGGATTTGCTTTCCATGGTGTGAATAGCAAAATCTGATTCCATGAGCAATCCATTTGGAAATGAGACCCGATAATATCCTGGGCTGTATCCCCATTCGTATGGGTCTGTTTTGAAATAGCTTTACCATGGGAACCTGAAGCATAAGAAACAAACAATTGCTCTGATTTCCTGATGTCCTTGGTAATGTCCAGGTAAAAACGTAGTTGTCTGTGTACATCCAAGGAATGCAAGATCCTTTCCCCCTTATTTTGAGGAGTGGGGAAAAAAGTTGGCAAGTGAATAGTTTAATTTAAAGCCACTTTGGAAATCACCTTAGGCATAAAAGTAGGATTAGTCCTTAATGACACCCTGTCTTGATGAAAAATAATATAAGGTTCCACAGCCATGAGAGCTTGCAACTCCGGGACTCTCCTGGCAGAGGTCAGAGCTAACAGGACAGCTGTCTTCCAAGATAAAAACTTGATGTCAGCTGTGGCAGCAGGCTCAAAAGGAGGTAAGGTGAGTTTTTCCAAAACATAGTTGAGATCCCAAGCAGGAATGGGAGGAGATCTAGGGGGCCTTAAGTTCTTAGCTCCTCTGAGAAACTGTCTCATGAGCTGGTGGGAAAAGATTGGAGGGTCTGTATTATAATGAGCAGAAATAGCAGAGGCATGTATCTTTATTGAAGAGAAAGAGAGACCCTTATGTAAGAGGTCTGTAAGGTAAAGTAAAATCAGAGGAATGTTAGGAATAAGAGGATCAGAATCCTGAACCTGCATCCAGGAACAAAATCTTTTCCATTTTTCTGCATAAGATTTTCTAGTGCTAGGACGTCTGGCTTCTAAAATGACATCCATAACCTGCTTGGGTAGGAACGAATGAATCAAAGATCCTGGATTAACCAGGCCGCCAGGCTGAGAGTTTTGACATGGGAGTGCAGAACCTGACCCTGGTGATGGGACAGAAGGTTCGGAGTCTGTGGTAAAACCCAAGGAGGCTCCAGACAAAGGTTTTTCAGTGTTGCGTACCAAAACTTTTGAGGCCAATTTGGGGCCAGCAAGATTATCATCTTGGGCTTGTCCTGTTTGATCTTTAATAATACCCGTGGAAGAAGAGGAAGAGGCGGAAAGGCATACCCCGAGAGGTTTCTCCGATTGAATGATAGAGCATCCACTTTCCAAGCTAGATCGTGGAATGTCCTGGTGCAAAAAATCTGTAGTTGATGATTGAGGTGGGATGCAAAGAGGTCTATGTGAGGACATCCCCAGACTGCTGTAATCATCTTGAATATTTCGGTGTCCAGCATCCATTCGTATGGGTCCGATAGGTTTCTGCTCAGATTGTCTGCCAAGAAGTTTTGCTTCCCTGGTAGAAACTGAGCTTGAAGGTCCAGTTTGCAAGCTAGAGCTGTGTTCCAAAGATTCATGGCTAGTCTGCAAAGGGGATAGGAATGAAATCCCCCTTGCTTGTTTATGTACCACATAACTGTGGTGTTGTCTGTAGTTGTCCTGGTTGTAGAAGATTCCTGAAGGCCAATAGAGCTTTCTGAACGGCTAACATTTCCTTTAAATTGATATGCAGGTGCTTCTGATCCTTTGTCCAAAGGCCCTGCAGACAGTTGCCCTGAAAATGGGCTCCCCATGCATAATCTGAGGCGTCCGTGGTTAGTATCTGAGTGGCAGGAGGCAGACAGAAGGGTTTTCCTTTGTTTAGAGTACATGCCTTGGACCACCAAAGGAATTCCTTTTGGAGACAAGGCAGGATGGAGATCTGTATTGTCTAAACTGTGGCAATGCTGAGACCATACACTTTTTAGGTACCACTGTATTTTCCTCATATGTAGTCTTGCATATGGTACGAGAAGGATGCAGGAGGCTATGTAACCCAGAGCCTGCAGGAATCTCCTTGCAGATAGCTGAGTTAATGTTGCCAAGGTTTTGAAAGTTGAAGCCAGCTGTAATTGTTTTTCGTATGTCAGAAATGCCATTTGGGTTGTTGTGTTTAGAGAAGCGCCCAGAAAAATTATCTGTTGTGAGGGTGACAAATTTGACTTTTTTATGTTTACAGTGAATCCCAGGAACTTGAGAAGATTCTGAACAAACTCTAGATGCTGGAGTAAGACATCCTTGCTGTCTGCCTGAATAAGACAGTCGTCCACATAAGGGTAAATTTTAATTCCCTTGAGTTTGCAATAAGCTACTACTGGAGCCAGCCATTTGGTGAAGACCCTGGGCGCAGTAGACGATCCAAAGGGCAGCGCAGAGAATTGATAGTGCCTCAATCCGGCCTTGAACCTGAGGTATTTTCTGCATTCCTGTCTGATGGGAATGTGCAAGTATGCCTCCTTTAAATCCAAAGTTACCATCCATGCATTTTTGGTCAGCATTGGAAGTAGCTGCTGTACAGTAAGCATCTTGAATTTTGGTACCTCGAGGAAAGTGTTCAAGACGGACAGATCCAGAATGGGTCTCCATGAATTTTGCTTCCTGGGGACTAGAAAGAGCCTCGAGTAAAAACCTTGTCCCCTCTCTGAAAGTGGAACTAGTTCTATTGCTTTCATAGCCAAGAGAGCTTCCACCTGGTTTAAGGCCTCTAACCAGTGATGTTTTGGAAGATCTGGCCATCCGCTTGGTCTTGGTAGGGTATGAAAATGGAATTTGTAACCTCTTGAAACCACATCCAGAACCCACTTGTCTTGGGTTATACGAGTCCAATTTAGGTGAAAAAGAGAAAGTTTTCCTCCGAGAGGGGCTTTCAGGCAAGAAGTTCCTGCAGCCCAACAGAGGGAGTCACTGAGTCTGCTTTCTATGAGCTTGCGACCTGTCCTCTCCTCCCCTAGGGGTGGAAGCAGTCCACTGTCTTGATCTACAAGAGGCTTGCGTTTGAGGCCTTCCTCGGGAGCATCTGTATCTACCCCTCTGAGGCCTGTCTGAATTGGGAAAGGACCAATTTTTTGTAGGCCAATTCCTACTAAATCTGGGTGGCTGTACTTGTAAGAAATCTTTAACTGTTTGCATGTATTTTGCCTTGTCCTCCATCTTCTTTATCAGCTCTTCAGCTTTAGATCCAAACAAAACATTATGCTGAACAGGAGCATCCAATAATTTAGCCTTTACTTGATCTGGCAAATTTTGTTCCTTGAACCATGCATGCCTTCTAATGACTGTGCCAGAGGCAGCAGCCCTACAAGAAGCCTCTAAGGCATCACATCCACAGTGTAAACCATGCTTTCCAACTTGTTCAGTGGCATGCATTAAGTCATGTAATTCCTTATCCTCTGCACAGGTGGAAATGAAAGTTAGCTTTTGTTTTAAAACAGACAGGAGAAATTGCTGGTATTTCAGCATATGAAACTGATAGTTTAAAGCCTTAATAGATAAAGTAGCAGAAGTGTACACTTTTTTGACCCATCTTTCTAAAGATCTGGAATCCTTTTCAGTGGGAATGGGTTTTTTAGCAGAAGCGGCCTTAACCCCCCTTTAGGACCCTGAGAAATGGTTTCAGGGTCAGCAGTAGGATTCTTGTATAAAAACTGGTGGGAATCAGGAACCCTATAATATCTGTCTGGCTTAACAGGAGCAGGAGGAAAAGAGTAAGGGGTTAAGTTGGCCTCCGAAAAAGCATCATCCACAATATCCAAAATAGGAGGAATAGCCAGGGGTCTATGTTGGGGAAGAAGAAGAAAATCCCTTAGTCTTTTCTTAGATTCGAGTACTCCTATCCTTCCCAGTGAAAATGTTCCCTCATTTCATGCAAAGCTTCCCCAAAAGAGAAATCCTCAGGGGGAGAAGCTGAAGGAATGGATTCTTCAGCATCAGAATCCTCATAAGGAGGGAAAGAATATTCCTGGTCATAAGAAGAAACTGAAGAAACAGAAGCCTGATCAGAGGAGTCATAATAAACTTCCTGCCTTGGCCTTTTATCTGGAGGGGGATGTGAACCCCTAATCATAGTCAGTAAGTCCTCCGCCATCTTAAGTAACTGTTTCTGAGACTTGGGTGCTGGATCAGAAGAGGCCTGGGCTGCAGTCTTTGATTTGGAAGGAGTCTTTGCCTTTGTCTTTGGCTTTACCTTTATTAGAAGCTGAGTAGGCCTGAAAACCCCTTCGGAAGCTGGTACCTGCACAGCGGCTCCAGACCCATCCGAAGAAGCATTGTCTGAAGGTCCTGCAACAGAAATATTCAAAGGCCTAGTTGGCTCCTCGTGGGAGTCCGTTTCGGCCATCGGTTCCGAAATGGCCGACGACAGGGGCTGCAAAAGCACCTCACTGACGACAGCCGAACCTGAAGCTGGCTCTGCTTGTAAAACATTGTCTGATTTGGACCTCGGAGGCCTGTCTTTATCCTTGCGTCGTTTGTGAACTCCGGTAGCCGGAACCGTATCCGACGACATTTTATAATTAAAACGCCTACCGAAGTAATGAAATGCAAAATCGTACCTTCGTTTAATCGTACGTTGATTGAATCTAGCACAAAACTGACAACTAGCTACGTCGTGGTCAGGGCCTAAGCAAGGAATACAGTAAGAATGAAAATCCTTATGAGGTATTTGCTTCCCACATGAAATACAATTATTAACTTTTTCTGACATCGGACTGGAGCAAGAAAAAGGTTTCCCCAATGGGGTACTTAGCTTTGAGTAGGAGAAGAAAGTCTTCGGACTGAAGTATGTTTATAAAAAATTGTCAGGAGTCAGCCGACCGGCACTTGCGAACTGCTATCACCACACGGCAAGAAAGACTGGAGAACATGGCGTTGGCTGTCAGCTTTGTACTCCTGGCACTCTGACGTCAGGGAGCATGGCTGAACAGCCGACGCCGGACCCAGACTTTGGGATTCTGGCAGACCGAGGACTGCCTGCCGGCAGGGGAGAACCCTACAGTCATGACTGCAACAGTGAAACACGATGAACATCACAGGACCTCAACCTGGTCTGTGATATCAATAGGACTTGTTGGTGGGACAGATTTGTGTCCCAAAGCCCCCACCCCCCTTATGTGGAATAGACTCTCGCTCCATGTCAAGCAGACAGCCTCATTAACCCTTTTTAAGCAGAACCAAGATAACTGGATGGAGAAAAAAAAACACCCCTGGGGTTCTACCTGTACCAGGTGCCGACTTGTTGGAACGTGGGCTAAATTCATGGCTAGATTTGTAAGGGCCTCAGGGCCAACAGCCTAGCAATTTCCTATGACTGGAAGGTAAAGGGGTTGCAAGCACTCTACATCTAGAGATAACTGGTCTGACTCCCATAAGGTGCCCCAGTGAGATTGACTCGCATGCAGTTTGGGTCGTGTTTGTGAATCGTCCATGATCATGGATGGGGAGGGGGTGGAGGCATCTGCATGTGTACTCCACTCTGAGACTACTATCCTACACAATGGGGTAAGACTGAATAGAAAGATTTACACCACTATGTATTTTGTTTGATTTATTTATTTTTTTATAAAATCACATGCATTTAATCTATCTGCATTTGTTTAACAGGAAAGTCTGACTGGACCAAAGCCCTTTTTCAGCAGAGGACTGAGGAAAAAATGCTTAACAATGAGCATTAAAATTACCTAAACATAACCTGTAATTAATATTATAGTGAATACAACAAACAAAGAAAAAATTGATAAAGTAACTTATAAGACATTCCACACATTGGTGGCAAAGAATTTGGATTTAAAGATGCTGAGTCAAACATCCCCGGATGTAGGAGGGACAGAATGATTCTTCCATATCCACTAACTCATGGTAAGTCTTTTTTGATGCAGAGATTTCCTTGGTTCCCCATTTGGGATACTTCCACATTAAATTCAAGGTATCATCACAGGAGACCATCTGCTGGGAGCCTGCAGAAATAGCCTTTTGGTAGTCTCTACTATGTTTCACAATAAAGGAGGTCTGTGACAAATGGGCGGAATTCTCCACAATAAGGTCACAGTCAATGAATGGCAAAGAAACTTATTTAAGGGGAAGAGAGAAATGCACAACTCACAAGCTTGTACAGGCTGGGCATTATCTCTTTGCCATGCCACAATGCACTTTGCAAACCTTGTATGGTCAGCTTTTAAAGACAGTGAGAAGGGGGTAGAGGCACCTCATTCTCAGGAATGGGGCCAACTCTCTTCAAAGAAGGCATACTATTATAAGTCCAGGTCTGTTAAGCTTACTAAACAGACATTCTGGACTAAGTTAATAAAGTTGAACTAGCCAATTGTGAAAACAAATTTACGGGGGCTGGCACCACCATAGGATTGCATGCATGTTTCACTGGCACCTGGACACTGGTATCCAGACCAGATATTGTCACTGCCTCCTGACAGGCTTGCAAAGGAAAAGTAGGACTCAAGAAAATTGTCTACTTTGACCTTTCCATAGTCAGGTTAAGATTAAATTTTGACATGATACAGTAAACTCACACTTAACCAGAACTCAAGCAACCAGCAAAAAGAAAAAATTAAGACATACAGTACAATTTTCATGTGGTGCACTTTGTTTTCCCCCCGCTGAAACATACCTTACGTTTTTGGAGTTTTAGACTTTTAAAAAGATAGAAATAAATTCCCTCTCTCCCCCCCAACCTGAGAAAAAGTCAGTGCTAGTCAGGCCTATTTTTAATAGCAACTCTCAAGCAACCAGAAACTACAGTTATCTGGCATCTACCAATCCCCATGGATGCCGGTTAACTGAAAGTTTATTGTACCAGAATGCAAGAGCACAAGACTGATGCTCATCAGGACCTGGGATAGCACATCTCTGCAGTGATGAATGGATCATAACAGTCTCATGCTCTTTTTTGCTGTTTAATTGCTAACTGTGAATTTTCTTTTGTTGGAGATTAAAGGTATAGGGTTTACTTAACCGGAAGCTCGCCCATATCAAAGCCTTCTTGACAAAACAGTTCTCAAGACTCTGGGCCCAAGTAGCCAGCATCTTCTTCCTAAATACTGCAGTGCTCTCACGAAGAAATGTACTGTTTTTTCTCTAAGCAAAATGCTTTATGTGGCAATTCTGTTATGTATGCAAAGTTGCTAAGAGTAGTTTTTAGGGATACCATGGATCTTAAGACATTTTAGGCAATGCCATTCTAGTGTAAATTAAGCCCAAATGAATAAGTCACAATTAGAATATATGGATCTCAAAAATCTGAATAAATAGTACACTAAATGGGTACTTATTTGCAATGGAAATTACCAGATGGTCAATGGACTAAACCAAGCACTTCTTCATGGAAAACACAAATGAAAATAGTTTGAGCATCCTGCTTTATATGCTGCACTCTGGCAAGACATTACTCAGGAAGGACTTATGTTTATGGGGATGTCCAAAATCAGCTCCAGAGGCTGTCACCTTCAGTGAAATCTCTTCTGCATGGAATACTATCAGAGTCATAATCTGTGTGATGAATAGAGAATACTTGTGTAAAACCTTACCATAACCATAGATGTCCCTCTCTTCTATCTTGCAGTATTATTAACATGAGGGATTCACTGCCAAAGGTGGTCCCGACATTTGGCCAGTATACAAAAGACTAACCACTACAAGGTACGTGGGACAATGTAAGAAGGCCAGCAGCTGGCGTCGGCCATAAAAGTGATGTCAGCACATACCATCCTCAGAGCTGAATGCCCCAGTAAGAACACCAGCCTAAGAAACAAAGGAGGTAAACGTACAACCACGGAAAAAGAAACACCAGGGGAAAGGTGGAAGAGATAGAATACTGTAACATAGAAGAGAAGGACATTTATGGTTATAGTAAGATTTTGCACAACTACTCTATGTCCTTCTATTCTTATGTTGCAGTATTTTTAACATGAAGGACAGTACAAAGCTCATGAGGAAGAAAGAGGGGGGGAAGGAGCATAGGAGCTTTCTAAAAAACATGCAGAATGGCTCCAGCAAAGCCAGCTCTAGAGTTTTAGATGCCATCCAGTTTATAACGTTTAGGGAAGGTATAAACAGAAGACCAAGCAGGTGCTTCCAAGGTGGTGGTAGTGTCCAAACCGTTGAAAAAAGCATCTAAAAAAAACACAGCTCTCGTAGAATGAGCCTTAACAGGAGTAGAAAGGCTCTTGCCATGAAAAACATAACAAAAGAAAATAGCTTTAGAAATCCAAGTGGAAACAGTCTGCTTGGAAACAAGCATTCTCAGAGCCCTGAGATGAAAAGAAACAAAAGGCTGATCAGATTTCCTGATAGCCTTAGTTTTATCCAAGTAAAATCCGAGTTGTCTAGGCACATCCGAGGTGTGTAGAACTCTCTCACTAGGTGATTGCAGAGAGGGGGAAAAAATGGGCAAATTAATAGATTGGTTAAGTGACAACTCATTCACAACTTTGGGCATAAAAAAAAGGGTTAGCACGCAAGGAAACCCTATCCCTACATAAAACTAGGAAGGGGGAGAAGCGATCAAGGCTTGAAGTTAGGACATCTTCCTGGCTGAAGTGACAGCTAACAATAACACAGTCTTCCAAGTACAGTGTTGCAGGGAAGCTGTAGCTGCCAATTCAAATGGAGCCACAGTGAGTTTTTTCAAGACAGAACTGAGATCCCAAGGAAGAGGAACAGGCTTCCTGGGAGGTCTGATGTGAAGGATGCCTTTAAGGAAGAGATTAACTTCCAATTTAGAGGCCAAAAGAAGAGACAAAGGCAGACACGTAGAAATGGCTGATAAAACCAGGGGTACATCTAGAGAAATTAGGTTCACTTTATGAGAAAGACACCAAATGGAAAACCTCTTCCAACTGAATATGTAGGATTTACTAGTAATGGGTTTTCCTAGCCTCCTGCAGAACCCCAAGCACTTCCTCTGAAAAGAGGTGTCTGAAAGGAATCAGAAACCTGTCACCCAAAGTGTCAGATGTAGAGTTGACAGGTATGGATGAATTAGAGATCCCTTGTCTTGTGTGAGAAGAGCCTCCCTGTGAGGTAACTTGTGATGACTGCCCCTGGCTAAATGCACAATAGGAGAGAACCATTGCTGTCTTGGCCAAAAGGGAGTCTCCAGCAAGATTTTTAGTTTGTCCTGCTGAATCTTCAGAAGAATTTCTGAATAAGAGGGAAGGGGAGAATGCACAGAGATATGTCCCCTACCATGTGAAAGAAAAGGAGTCCACCTTCCACACCAGAGGGTCTGGAACTCTGGTACAAAATTTTGGAAGTTGTGTATTTAGAGGGGAGGCAAAGAGATCTACTTGAGGAATACCCCACCCATGGGGAAAGTCCAGGAACACATCCCTTTAAGAAGCATCCATTCGTGGGATTGAGTCATGGACCTGCTTAAGAGTATTTGCCACTATATTCTGATTGGAGGAGATGTACAGTGCCTGATGCAAGGCCTGATAGTGAGTTGTCAGTTGCCATGTCATGAGGCTTAGACTGCACAGAAGTTATGATTTTGCCCCCCCACGTGTTTACACACCAAAAATCTGTGGTGTTGTCTGTAAACAGTTTTAGAGGGCATGGATGAGAGTGTGTGTGAAAAGTCTGTAGAGGCAAGAGCAGGATTCTCATCTTTATGTTTATGTGCTCTTTCCTTTGAGAAGGGGAACAAAAGCCTTGAATCTTCCAGGATGCAAAAGGCTGCCCCCAACCCATGTCTGAGGCATCTGTAAATAATTCCTGAACTGGAAGAGGAGGATAAAGAGGAAGGCCTGGGTTCAGGAAATTTGTTGAATCCAACGAAGTTCCCTCTTCAGATAAGGAAGAAGAGAAACAACAAAGTTCAGTGGGTGTGCATGTTGGCTCTAAACCTGACGAGGTACCATTGAAATTTCCTCATGTGAAGTTTGGACAGAGGTAACATGGGGATGGTGGATGCCATGAACCCTAGAAGGCAGAGAAACTCCCTGGCTGTAAGAGACTGCAGCGGTACGAGGTCTTGGAAGAATTTGGTTAGAGCCTGAGTTTTCTGAGAGGGCAGGGAAGCCAACATTCAATTTGTCTGGTTTCTGCAGCACTGGAAGACATGGTCTTGTGAAGGGGTGAGGAAAGACTTTTTGGAAGTTTATTGTGAAACCCAATCTTTGAAGAAGGGAAATAATGAAATGGAGATTCCTTTGCAAGGTCTCTGGAAGGAGTGCCCGGAGCAAGAGATCATCCAGATATGGAAAGACAGATGAGGTAGATGGACCAAAGGGAAAAGCAGAGAACTGAAAATGTGATGAAGCAACAGAAGAACACAAATTTCCTGAAAAGGGGGTGAATGGGAATGTGAAGGTAAGCATCCCTGATGTCCAAGGAGACCATAAAAGCTTGTGGAAAGATGATGGAAAACAAAGTAGGTAGAAAAAGCATCTGAAAGGCTGGGACACTTAAGGAGTTGTTCAGGTGTGAAAGATCCAGAATGGGTTCCCAAGGGCCATCTTTTCTGGGAACCTGAAATATCCTGGAATAGAAACCTCTTCCTCTTTGGTGCAATGAAAATTCTTGAATAGTTCCCTGGGATTTCAATACCAGGGCCACCTCTGGAAAAAAAAAAACTGCTGCTCTCCAGGTGGCTGAGGAATACCCATGAAAGGCAGAAGAATCCACTGGAAGTAAGTCATAGTACCTTTTCTGCAACTCAGAAACCTGAGAGCAGTGCTACTTAAAATATTCTCTCATCCTGACAAGTCTCCCCAAACGTGATATCTGCATCAGGAGACTCTGTGCCACTGGACTCTTCCTTAGTGGAGGCATACTCCAAGGCAGAGATAATCTGAGCAGAATAGACCAATGATTCATCATCTGAGAAATCCTCCTCTTCAGAAGAATCCTGTACTCTGGTCCTTTTTTGTGGTGAAGGGGTTAGAGAACTAGGAAGGGAAACCCCTAAGGGAGGTTTAAGGGCTATAAAGGCATTGAACAAGCCTTGTATGGAAGCTTCCCAATCAGCAGTTGGGTCCTGAGGAGCAGAAACATGTTTGGTTTTCTGTTTCTTTTTTAGAGGAACATCAGCCGTGTGAAAGGCAGAAAGACCAGACGTAGGCCTACATTCAATGATGTTGTCGATACATCCTCCCTTACTAAAATGTGTTGAATACCTCAAAGGCCTTCTGAAATGATGAGCCTCAGTTCCTCCTATTCATCTGAAGTGGATGTCTGCAAAGCCTTGGAGAATTTTCCGATGCCAGGTTCCCTTGCAGCCACCGAAGTGGTACCTGCCTTAGAAGCGGAGACGAAATTTGGATGGGTCTCCAGGCCTTCAACAGCCTCAAGAGAGATGTCTGGAAGGGGAGGCGCAGCTGAAGCTCCAGGCCTAACTTTCTTAGCATTCTTCATAGCAGGCTCAGCAGAAGACCCCAAAGTACCCTCCATAACATCACATGCTAACATTTTCAGTCTCTGATTCCCAAGATAAATATTAGGAGAGGAAAGGTGGCTATGTAAGGTCTTAGGGTTGAAAGCTTTACAAATAGGGCAAGATTTACAGCTGTGACTGGGCCCCAAGCAGAGGAGACACTGACTGTGGCTGTCTTTATGTGGAATTTGTCCTTCACACTTTCATTTGCCCTTTCTGGATGACATAACATCACAGCAAAGAAGCAGTAGCAAAATATAAAAGAAAACCCAAATGGGGCACTTATCTGAAGCTCTTGTATCCAACAAAGAACTCTGGCTAGCAGACAGACGATTGTAGATGGCGCTCGGAATGGTGGCAGAAAAGTTCTGAGGATGGTACGTGCGGATGTCAATTTTATGGCCAATGCCAGCTGCTGGCCTACGTGCAATGTCAATAAAAAGACAGATTGTGTGTATTCATTAAACTGCTCGTGCTTTTAAGTGCTTTTAAACGTGTGGATTCATCTTATTGTTCGTGCTTTCGCCTGGTTGTGGTGCTTTTTTACAGTTTATTAGTCTACGTGCAATGTCCCACATAACTTGCAGTGGTTACAGTCTTTTGTATACTGGCCGAACGTTGGGATCGCATTTGGCAGTGAATCTCTCATGTTAAGAACACTGCAATATAAGAATAGAAGGACGTCTTACTGTTATTTACAGTAATAATGCAATTGGCAAAAGATGTAAAAAAATTCAGACATACTGATACTGACTTAAAAAGTACAGTTTTGTACCTACCATAAATGTAGATGTTCGAGTGTATTCACTGCTGCAGTCATTACACTTGGGTTATTCCTGCCATCAGTTGGTCCCGCAGTCAGCCAGAGTTCCAAAGTCTTGGTCTGGCATCGGTTGCTGTCGCTTCTTCTCTGACGTCAGTGCGCCAGGGGTATATAAGATGCAGCCAACGCCATTTTCTTCAGTTTTTCTTGCCCCAGATGTCAGGTGCCCCCAAATAGGTAGGCAATACATACTGCTAATAAAACATACATAAAAAATAAAACCAAAACCTTCAGTTACCAGCAAATACACCACATAGGTAGTACAGGGTAGAAAGGTATAGATAAGTCCCAGCTAAGAAAGAGGGGATGAAGGGAGGGTAACCTGGACTGCAGCAGTGAATACACTCGAACATCTACATTTATGGTAGGTACAAAACTGTACTATGTTCATCGTGTCTCACTGTTGCAGTCATTACACTTGGGTTGAATCCCAAAGGTGAGGTAGGGTGGCTGGTTCTATAGAGGATTTGGGGTGGCTATGAGGCCCTGCAGCACTGCAGTGGCAAAGCCAGCTCTGGATTTAGAATAAAGAGGCAAGTGATAGTGTTTGGTAAAGGTGTGCACTGAACTCCAAGTTGCAGCTTCCAAGATATCTTTAGTAGGTACTCCTCTAAGGTAGGCAGTGGAAGTAGCTGTTGCCCTGGTGGAATGTGGCTTAATGTTGCTAGGTACAGTCTTCCCATGCCATGTGTAGCAGAAACAGATACAGTGTCCTATCCACTTTGAAATGGTCTGCTTGGAAATAGCCTTTCCCTGTGATCCTGCAGCATATGCTACAAACAATTGCTCAGTTTTCCTGAAAGCTTCTGTTTTGTCCAAGTAGAAATGTAACTGTCTGTGCATGTCCAATGAATGCAGAAGTCTCTCCCCTTTATTCTGGGGATTTGGATAAAAAGTTGGCAAGTGAATAGTTTGGTTAAGAGTCACACTGGATAGCACCTTTGGCATAAATGAAGGGTTTGTTCTTAAAGAAACCCTCTCTTGGTGAAAAATGATGAAAGGCTCCACTGCCATTAGTGCCTGTAACTCTGAGACTCTTCGTGCTGAGGTTATTGCCAGAAGCACAGCAGTTTTCCATGACGCATATTTTAATTCTGCTAAATTGGCTGGCTCAAAAGGAGTTAAAGTTAGTTTTTCCAAGACAAAATTGAGGTCCCAAGTTGGTGTTGGTGCTCTCCGGGGCTGTCTTATGTTTTTAGCCCCTCTGAGGTACTGTTTTAGCAATGGATGAGAGAAAATAGGAGGATCTGTGTTGTAATGAGCTGAGATGGCAGAGGCGTGGATCTTAATGGATGAAAAGGATAGGCCTTTGTCCAGCATCTCAGTTAAGTATTGTAATATCCAAGGAATATTTGGGACAAGAGGATCAAAGCTTTGAGCCTGGTTCCAGGCACAGAATCTCTTCCACTTTTCTGAATAAGATTTCCTGGTGCTAGGCCTCCTGGCCTCCAAAATGACATCCATAACAGCTTTAGAGAGAGGTGTTGTCTGCTTGACTAAGGACTCTGCCATGCAGCCAGGTTTAATGTCTTGAGCTGGCTGTGCAGGATCTGATTGTTTTGTTGAGTCAGAAGATGCGGAATTTGAGGTAAAATCCATGGTGGGCCTTGAGCTAAGTTCTTTAAGATTGGGTATCAGTGCTGGCGTGGCCAGTCTGGGGCAATCAGGATAATTTTTGGCTTTTCTTGTCTGGCTTTTAGGAGTACCTTTGAAAGGAGAGGCAGTGGTGGGAAGGCATAAACTTTTAGGCTTTTCCAGCTGAATGAGAGAGCATCCACTTTCCATGCTTGTGGGTGGTTAAGTCCTTGTGCAGAACTTCTGTAGTTGGCAATTCATTGTGGAGGCAAAAAGATCTATGTCTGGGCTCCCACATTTTTGTGTTATCATGCTAAATACTTGTGGATTTAATTTCCACTCGTGAGGATCCATGATGTTTCTGCTCAAGTCGTCTGCCAGTGTATTTTTCTTTCCTGGCAGGAATTGTGCTTGCAAATGAACTTGATAGGTTAGAGCTGTGTTCCACAAGGTCATGGCTTGTCTGCAGACGGGATAAGAATGAGTGCCCCCTTGCTTGTTTATGTACCACATAACTGTGGTGTTGTCTGTCTTTAGTAATAGTTGTCCTGGATGCAGGAAGTCCTTGAAAGCTGTTAGGGCATTTTGTACAGCTAGCATCTCTTTTTGATTGATGTGAAGATGCATTTGGTCTGCGGCCCATTTGCCCTGAATACATTTTCCCGCCATGTGTGCTCCCCAGGCGTAATCCGAAGCATCTGCTGTTAGTGTCTGCCTGGCTGTGGGTAGAGTGAAATGCTGTCCCTTGTTGTGGTGACATGCCTGTGCCCACCATCGAAACTCCTGTTGTAGGCAGGGAATAAGTGGTATTACTGTTTCCAAACTATGACAGTGTTGAGTCCAAACACTTTTTAGGTACCACTGTAATCTCCTCATATGCAGTCTGGCATATGGTATTAGTAGTATGCAGGATGCCATGAACCCCAAGGCCTGCAGAATTTTTCTTGCAGGGAGTTGGGTTTTTGTTGCCATCAATTGAAAGTACTGAGTCAGTTGTCCTTGCTTGTCTGGCGTGAGATAAGCCATCTGGGCCATTGTATTTAAGCTGGCACCCAGGAATATTATCTCTTGTGAGGACACTAGTTTTGACTTATTTTCGTTTACTGTGTACCCTAGGCAAATTAGCAATCTTTTTACAAACGCCAGTTGCTTTAGAAGAATGTCCTTGCTCTCTGCTTGAATAAGGCAGTAGTCCAAGTATGGATATATTTGAATTCCTTTTTGTCTGCAAAATGCAATTACTGGTGCCAGGCATTTTGTGAAGACCCTAGGCAAAGTAGATAAGCCAAAGGGTAGTGCTGAGAATTGGTAATGCATTGAACCAGCTATGAATATAAGGTATCTTCTGCAATTTTGTCTGATAGGGACATGCAGGTATGCCTCTGAGGTCCAAAGTAACAAGCCAAGCCTTCTTGCCCAGCATAGGAAGAAGCTGCTGTAGTGTCAACATTTTGAATTTTGGAAGATCCAGGTAAGTATTTAGAGTAGAAAGATCCAGTATGGGTCTCCAGGCTTTGCCCTTTCTGGGATCCAAAGTAACAAGCCAAGCCTTCTTGCCCAGCATAGGAAGAAGCTGCTGTAGTGTCAACATTTTGAATTTTGGAACATCCAGGTAAGTATTTAGAGTAGAAAGATCCAGTATGGGTCTCCAGGCTTTGCCCTTTCTGGAGACCAAGAAAAGTCTTGAGTAAAATCCTTGTCCTTGTTCCTGTTGTGGCACTTTTTGAATAGCTCTCATGTCCATGAGGGCTGTAATTTGTTTTTGTGCCTCTGCCCATTGATTTTGTGGCAGGTCTGGCATTCCTTTTTGCCTTGGTAAAGTGTGAAAGTGGAACCTGTAACCTTGAGACACAACATTCATAACCCATTTGTCTTGGGTGATTATATGCCAATTTTGTGAAAAAAGCACTAGTTTTCCCCTAAGGGAGCTGCCAAAAGGTAAGTGCTTGGCATGTGAAGGGGGAAGTCATTGGGACGGTTTCCTATAAGGTTGTGGCTTGTCTTCCCCTCCTTTTGGGGTTGAAGCACCCCACTGTCGTGGTCTATAAGAGCCTTGGGGCTGAGTTCTGCCTCTTGGGCGTCTGTATCGGCCTCTTTGTGGTCTGTGACACCGGAAAGGACCAATTTTTTGAAGGCCGATTTCTGCTAAACAGAGGTGGCTGTACCTGTAAGAAATCCTTCACTGTTTGCATAGATTTTGCCTTATCCTCCATTTTCTTTAACACCTCTTCTGCCTTAACACCAAATAAAATATCTTGCTGTAAAGGAGCATCCAATAACTTTGCCTTAACATGATCAGGTAAACCTTGTTCTTTTAACCAAGCATGCCTTCGAATCACAGATCCTGTAACTGCTGCTCTACAAGAAGCCTCTAATGAATCAAAACCACATTGCAGAGTATGTTTTCCCACTTGTTCAGCTGCATGCAATAAATCCTGCATTTCCTTATAGTCAGGATGTTCTGAACTTGTAAGCATTTTCTGTTTCAGCAGAGACATTAAACATTGTTGGTATTTAAGCATGTGAAACTGGCAATTTAAAGCCCTCACTGCTAAAGTTGCAGAAGTGTAAACTTTCTTCCCCCATCTGTCTAATGCTCTAGAATCCCTGTCAGAGAGAACTGAATTTTTAGCCGTGGAAGCCTTTACCCCTTTGGGACCCTGGGAAATGGTTTCTGGGTCAGCAACAGGGTTTTTATAAAGAAATTTGTGAGAGTCAGGGACTCTGTAGTACCTGTCTGGCTTGACTGGAGCAGGCGGCAAAGAATCAGGATTTAAACTGGATTCAGAGAACACATCATCCACAATATCTAACACTGGTGGAATAGCAAGGGGCCTGTGCTGAGGCTATAAAAGAAAGTCTCTGAGCCTTTTCTTGGATTCCGAGTAATTCTGGCCCTCCCAATGGAAATGCTCCCTCATGGTATGTAAAGTTTCCCCAAGAGAGTAATCCTCAGGAGGAGAGGCTGAAGGAATTGATTCTTCCGCATCAGAATCCTCACAGGGGGCTAAGGAGTATCCCTGGTCTGAAGAGGAATCAGAAGAAATGGAAACCTGGTCTGAGGAATCATAGTCTGTATCCTGCCTAGGCCTTTTATCAGGAGGGGGCTGGGAACCCCTGATCAGAGTAATTAAGTCTTCGGCCATTTTGAGCATCTGTTTTTAGGCATGTAGGCCTGTCCAGGTGAATGCTGTACTTGCTTCTTTGTCTTTAATAGAGTTTTAGACTTGGCTGTAGTTTTGATGGTAAGCTGTGAAGGTCTGAAAACACCCTCAGAAGCCGATGCCTGCTCAGCGGCTCCGGACCCATCTGAGGGGTTAGTTTCCGTAGGCCCAATACCTTGAGTTTCCAGAGGCCTAGACATCTCCACGTGGGAGTCGGAGGTGGCCTGTGGCTCTGAGGTAGCGAGTGTCTGGCTGCGTAAGCGCCTCATTGACAACCGGCGACTAGCCTAGAAAAGGCTACGTCAGTTTTGGGCCTCGGATGCCTGTCCTTATCCTTATCTTTGCGTTTTTTGTGTATTCCGGTCGTCGGTTGTTCCGATGGCATGGTATAATTGAACATTCGGCCAAAGTAATGGCGAGCTAAGTTAAACCGACATTTAATAGTGCGCTTGTTAAATCTAGCACAAAACCGACAACTAGTGATGTCGTGGTCTGGGCCTAGGCATGGAATACAGTAAGAATGAAAATCCTTATGCGGTATTTGCTTCCCACAAGAAATACAATTATTAACTTTTACTGACATCGGTCTGAGGCAAGAAAAAGTTTCCCCAACGGGGTACTTAGCTTTATTGAAGACTTCGGTTCTGAAATTCAAATTGAAAATCTCAGGAGTCGGCCGACCGGCACTTGCGAACTGCTTCGGGCACCGCGCGGCAAGAAAGACTGAAGAAAATGGTGTTGGCTGCATCTTATATACCCCTGGTGCCCTGACGTCAGGGAAGAAGCGACAGCAACCGACACCGGACCAAGACTTTGTTACTCTGGCCGACTGCGAGACTGCATGACGGCAGGATAATCCAAGTGTAATGACTGCAGCAGTGAAACACGATGAACATCTGCACTTACTGAAAGACACTAAAAAAGAAAGGCTGGTTTAAGCAAAAATCATTGGTAAGAAAAGAAATTCAGTCATATTTTATTTTTGAAAATCTAAGTTGAGTTCAGGGCTTGTTGTTTAAAGCTAACAACACAAGCTTTCCTAATAAAATGAGAAAAATGTTTGAAAAGCTATAGGAATCATATTTTGGAACTATAAAGGCAGAGACAGAGATATAATGCTTTAATCTGGAATATCAGTTCAAATAAAACTAGCACATTTTGCCACTTCCTGAAAAGCGGGGGGGGGGGGGGGGGGGGTTGGTAGAATAGTCAAGACTTTCACCTCACAGACACAAGATCCAGAGTCTGATCCTTACTTCTGCCTGTTCACTAGAATTGTAATAGTTTGCATACTGACCAAATAGTATTTAGAGGAGAGGGTTGGCATAATGGTCAAGATTTTGACTTCACAGGTAAAGGTACAGGGTTTAACTTTGACTTCTAATTATTGGCCAAGCTTTTAAAAGTCTGCAGACTGAAAGCCTAGTAATATGATTACATCCCATTTCCACACTGCATGTGGGGTCAAGTGGGCAGAGATTTGTTTCATTTCCAAGAAGTTATGCATCTCATATGTATAAATTACCATTCTTAGTTTCCTGGAGCAATCGAATAGAAACAAATGAATTAAGGTTGCATTCTTGAGACTAGGTATACATTATTTTGTTATATTTGACAATAGTCTGCAAATATACTCAATGTCCCTAATTTTGCCTCATATCTTTGCCCTAATCCTCATAAAATTCTTGATTTTCTGGTAAATAACTTATGACTACAGTCGGTCAATAATGAAAGACATTAAAGTTTATACTTTTTTATCGTTTTACCCTTCTGCCACTGCTCTTTGTTGAATGTAAACCAATAAAAGTGTGAAACTAGCATGAGATTCAATCTCAGCAGCTCTTGGGTGCCCTTTAAAATCTTTAGTTAAGCAGTCCAACTGCTGTAAAAATCTGTCTTGCATTAGTGAAGAACCTAATGATTTTAGGATATAATCATTGCACTCCATGCACTATGCATGCATTGTTTCTGAATCATCATACCACTATTTGACTTGGACTCTTCTGTCAGCATATTAATCTTTTCTATTGAAAGTCTCTTCTTGGTATTCTGCCAATTTAATATTTGCTTTGCACTGAAATAAAAGCCTTATTTTAATGTTGATCCATGCAGTCTTATAAAATCTTCTTGTCTTCTGAAATTCACACCTATTTAAACCTTTCCAGGTCAAGTAGTTTTATGTGGTCATAAACCTCTGTAGCTTTGGCACAATGACATTCTAGTAATTCTTTTCTCTTTACATTCCTAATATGTGACATTTTATGGGTGCCTCCTGAAATTATGAAGTCTGCCACTATCGTTCTTAGCAGAAATGCAAGTACAAATGTGGAGGAATGGGTCCATGTCAGATGGACAAAAGCACAGGTACACTAAGACCAAATCACAGAGACGACATCGCAGACAGGACGAATCCCCGACAACGGTAAGTAGTGCTGACTGGGAGTTAGTCCCATTACCTCACTGTAGTGCAATATCGAAGTTAGTATATTTAAGTAGGGGGGTGTGGGGGGGGGGTGCAAGGGGGCTTGACCCCTGCTATACATGTTGTAATGTGGTTTTTGGTGGTATTACGGAAAAAAGAAGTTATGTTCTTACCATAACATTCCAGGTGAGTTGTTCATCTCACCTTTGTTCTTACACGTGGGTTCGGAGCCGATCCATCGGCTCTGAGTCGGCCGCTTTCCAAGCTCTAGATCTCTGCTCGAGACACAGTCCCCTATCCCATGATGCTCTGCTGCCAAACCCCAGATCGAGTTTGCTGAAAACCAGCAAAAAACACAACTAAGCAACCCAATATAACAAAGTAACTATTTACAATTAGTTAAAAGATAACCTGGCTGACAAGAGGATACTAGTAAGATCAAACAGACCACCAGCCATACCCGTTCTTTCAGAACATGGAGGGGGAAGGTGGGAGGGAGTGTAAGAACAAAGGCGAGATGAACAACTCACATGGAACGTTATGGTAAGAGCATAACTTCTTTATGTGAAGTTGTTCAATCTCGCCATTTGTTCTTTACACGTGGGTAGCGTTCCAAGCACCCTAATCCTGGGCGGCTCACGGGAGTACATTCCTGAGAACGGTGGAGCCAAAGGAAGCCCTGTCCCTTGAGGCCCTGTCCACTTTGTAATGAGTAATAAATGTATGAGGTTTGGACCAAGTAACAGCTGCACAAATGGTGTCCCAAAGGTAAACGAGCTGCGTGAGCTAAAGACATAGAAACAACCCTGGTAGAATGAGCTTTCACTTCACTTTCTAAAGGTTGATGGGATGAAAAATATGCAAACTTTATACAATCAGAAAGCCATTTGGACAATGTAACTTTAGATACCGAAAGGCCCTTCTTTTTGTCTGCATGGGAAACAAATAGTTGATCTGATTTTCTGAATCCTTTTGTTCTATCCAAATAAAATCTCAGTTGTCTGTGAACATCAAGCTTATGCAACATATATTCCAATTTACTGGCATGATGCCTGAAAAGGTGGGAAGTTCAATGGACTGGTTCAAGTTTGCTTTGGAACAGACCTTCAGGAGAAAGGATGGATTTGTTCTTAGACACACCCTGTCGGGGTGAAAGACCAAATATGGGGGCCTAACAGAGAGTGCTTGAAGCTCAGAAACTCTACGCGCCGAAGTAATGGCCACTAAGAAAATTGTCTTCCAAGAAAGGAACTTCAACGGACAAGAAGATGCGGGCTCAAAAGGGGGAAGCATGAGTTGAGACAGCACCAAATTAGATGCCAGGGAGTAATCGGATGTCTGATAGGGTATCGAAGGTGATGAGCCCCTTTCAAAAACGCTTTACATAATCTGTGGGACATAATGTTAGAACCTCCGCATCCCACATGGAAGTTAGATATGGCAGCCAATTGAACCCTTATAGTAGCGGTTGCCACTCCACCGTGGAAAAGTGAAGTAAAAAATTCCAGAATGCTATGAATAGGGGCGATAAAGGGATCAATACCATGTTGAGAAGCCCAATGACCAAATTGTTTCCATTTACTGTTATATAGTTTCCTGGTGGAGACTATGCGAGGAAACCAGAATCTGCTGAACCGCGGGAGACAAATCATGAGACCTGGCTAGGTTGGGAAGTGGAGCAGCCAAGCTGTCAGTTTGAGGGATACAAGATAGGGGTGAAGAACTCCTGAGAAATGAGTCAGGAGGTCTGGGCACTGGGTCCAGAACCCAAGGTTCTTCCACTTGGTATTGTTGAAGGAAGGGGAACCATATCTGCAGAGGCCAAAACGGGCCTATCAGAATAACAGTTTTTCCCAAGCTTTTAGCTTTCTGTAAAAATTTGTGGATCAGCGGGGATGGAGGAAAGGCATACAGGAGACCCGAGGGCCAATCGTGTACAAGTGCGTCCATTGGGATGTCCCCCAGTGGAGGGTATAGGGCAAAGTAGCTTCTGCATTTGTCATTCATCAGGAATGCAAAAAGGTCGCAGCAAGGCTGGCCGCATTTACGGAATATCCTTTCCGCCACTTGTTCTTTGAGGGACCACTTGTGAGGCAATAGAATGGCTCTGCTCAATTTGTTCGCTATCACGTTGGATGACCCTGGGATGTGCATTGCTATCAGGAAGCGCCTGGTGGATACAGCCCACTGCCAAATTCTCAGGGCCTCTCGGCATAAGGGGTAAGATCTGGTTCCCCCTTGCTTGTTGATCTACCAGACTACCGACATGTTGTCGGTCTGTATTGCAATCATCTCTTGAGGTAGAGTCTCGTGAAAGTGTTGCAATGCTAGGAACACCGCTCTCAACTCCAAGACACTGATGTGCAAACTGGATTCCATCTCTGACCAAGTACCTTCCCTGACGCAGCCCCCCCCCCCCCCAACTCTCATCAGGGAAGCATCCATGGTCATTGTGGCTGTTGGAGGGGGAGTACAAACGAACAACCTACAGTAACTTGGTGGCTGTTCAACCACCAAAGGAGGTCCTCTTTGCAAGTATTTGTCAGCAGAATCTCGTGTGACAGTGGAAGTTGTTGATAAGACCACTGTGTGAAGAGTAACCATTGGAGTATCCTCATGTGCATGCGCCCCAGAGGCACCGCTATGAGAGTCGCTGCCATGGTGCCTAACAGCTTCAGAACTTGGAATGCAAGGACTTTCTTTTCCATCAAAAAAAGGGATACTTGGTTTTGTAGAGATTACTCATTCTTGAGGCAATCTGACCAGGGCGGTGGTGGCGTCTAGATCTGCTCCTATAAAGGAAATATGCTGCGACGGCGATAAAGCAGATTTTTTGAAATTTAAGGTTATGCCCAACTGGGAGCACAGGCTGACAGTGTAATCCCTGGCATGAATCAGTTGATGCCTGGTGGTGGCGGTGAGGAGACAGTTGGAATCCTAAACATCTCAGGTGAGCCGTGACAACTGCCATGCATTTGGTGAACACTCTGGGGGCTGTGGTGAGACCAAAGGGCAGAGCTCAGAATTGGTAGCGACTGGCCGCCAGCCAGAAATGCAAGTGATCTCTGGATGGCCTGGCCATTTTTATGTGGTAGTACGCATCCTTGAAATCTAGTGAGCACAACAAATCGCCCGTTTCGAGAAACGGGATTATCAACTGAAGCGTGACCATACGGAACTTTTCCTTTTTGACAAAGGAGTTGAGATTGCTGAGGTCTAAGATGGGCCTCCAGTCCCCTGTTTTCTTTGGAACTAAAAAGAACCTGGAGTAAGTTCCAGATCCTACTTGGTCCGCCAGGGCTGGCTAGATGACATTTTTCCAGCAGCCTCTGAATTTCTACAGCTGCTAGACTCCGCAGACTGGGTGGAACGTCTGGGATTCTTGTCCGAATGGAAGGGAATTCTGAAAAGGGGATGATGTAGCCTCTGGTGATTATGCTTTTTACCCAGGAATCTGATGTAATTTCTAGCCAGGCATCTGGGTATAAAGCTAAAAGTGACCCGCGACTGCCTCCAGAGTAGGACGGTCGGGCCTCCTCTCAGGAGCGCTGATAGGGTTTTGCCAGGGAACTGCTCCCTGTCACCCTGGTCCTGCGGACCCCCCCTCTGCCGCCTGGGCAGCGTCTACCATTATACCCCCCTCCTCTGCCCCTGGAGGGGGTTTCACTAAGTGTGTTCTGGAAAGCTCCTTGGGACTTTCGGAACCACATTTTTCCACCTCTCTGCCCTTTGGGGAATGGTCTAGTTGGGGTGGAAAAATGGACTCCTACGGCGGACAGAGTCTTTCCTTCCTGCTCACACCTAGTGAGCGTCTCCTTGACTTTGGGCCCAAACAAGGAAGAGCCATCAAATGGGGTATTCACAAAGGAAGACTTGAAGGCTTCCGCAAAGGAGCATAAGCGGATCCAGGATGGTCTCCGCAGAGCTATCGCTGAACCTGCTGCCCGGCTCGATCCCTCGGCTGCATAAGAAATTAGTCTCATGGAGGAGTTTACAATGGAATTAAGGGTGTTAAGCTGTGTCGTCACTTTCTGGGAGACAGCATCACATGTGTTGCCCTGTAGAGCATCTCCAAGCTCTTTTAGGAGATCTCGTTGAAGATGGGTAAAATGGGTTAAATAGTAAAGCGATCTCATTGCAAATGTTGCAGAACTAAAGATGCGTTTCCCATATCTGTCCATCGTCCTGGAATCTCTATTAGGAGGATGGACACAGGACGAGGTGTCTGACATCTCTTTCTTGGTGGCTGCCTCCGCCACCACCATGGCATCAACGGGAACCCCTTTTGTGAGAAAGGACTTATCCTGAGGGCAGGTGATAAATTTGTTGGGCCTCCAATGGACCGGTTCCATAGAATCAGGAGACTCCCACGCCTTTCGAGCGATCAAGTCCATTAATTCATCGAAAGGCGGAGTAACCCAGGAGGTGGAGGGCTGAGACACAAAAGCCTTCAGGAGCACCAACTCATCCTCAGTAGCGGTAAGGGACTGCCAGTCACCCCTCTGCCTTAGTATTTCAAGGATGTCTGCAAAAGAGACATCCTCAGAGTAGGACCGTGGGGACCCTTCTGATTTCTCCAAGTCGGTGTCTGATGTTAAGGATTCTTGGGGGGAATCTAAATGCCTCCTCTTACACAGTCTTTTCCTAGGAACCAAGCTCATCTGCGCCGAAGCCCCGAGAGGGAGAGTCTGAACTGAAGCGTTGATTCGACTCCCCCCCCCCCTCAGAACCGGTGAGAGAGTGTCGGCTTCGAGACTCTTCGATCGGAACTGAAAAAGTCAAGGTCGAAGGAGCCAAGATCACTGGAACAGGCCTCGGCTCCGAGGGTTCCACCACTATCGGATCCTCTCTTTCCGGCTCCGAAGGCTCGACTGCCTCAGAGGAGGACCAGAACTCGTGGAAGGAGGGGTTGTAGGCTTCAAAGCCAACTGGGTTGAAGCTGCAAGCAATTTGGTCAGGGCTAGGTTCACCAAATGTCTCTGTACCACTCGGTCCACATTGATGTCAGAAAGGGCACTGGAAGAACAAGTCGAAGGAGCCGAAGAAGCCACTGACTTGAGGATCGGAGATTTCAAAACCTCCGACACCGGTTCCAACACAATGACTTGGCTCAGAGGTAAGATCTCGGTGCACGGCTCCGAAGGCTGTAGAGCCGGCAACCGAGTCTTGCCAGAGGTGCTTGGAGCTGAAGACTTGTGCTCCAAAGACACCTTAGACGACTGCAACCCCTTCGAGGACTTGGAGGTCTGGTCAGTTTTATCCAATATATCCTGGAAGTCCAATTTCAACAGTCCTCTATCTACCAATTTCCTTCTCCTCTCTAATAACATCCTGCCACTGAAGGAATGTCAGATAATGCAATCCTCCTTTAAATGTAGCGGACCCAAACAATAAACACAAGAACTATGATTATCTGCGATGGACATCTTTTGTCCACAGTCACACTTTTTGAAACCAGATTTTTGCTTTTCTGACATAATGAAAAAATTGTCCAATAACACCACAAAAACTGCTTAGTAGTTCAGATCCCTGAACTGCAATAACTGTAGAAAGAAAAAACAAACGCTCAATACAAACTATAAGGTGATAGGGTATTAAATTTGACAGAGCCCTGTCAAGAAGAGTAAATCAAAAAGGCTAAAAGCTCCTATGAGCAAACCGCTACGAACTAAAAACAAAATACTAGCTTAGATTACCTACTCTAAACCACCGAAAAGGAAGGAAAAAGTAAAGCCTCACTAAATATCAGATCCCTGGTAGATATTAAAAGTCTAAATATGCAAATATATAATAAAAAGAATACTGGCCCGAGCTTCTTCAGAAGATCGTGTGATCCATTGCAGCGGCAAAACAGATCTGGGGTTTGGTGGCAGAGCATCATGGAATAGGGACTATGTCTCGAGCTTCTAAGAGATCTAGAAATTGGAAAGCAACCGACTCGGAGCCGATAGACTGGCTCCGAACCCACGTGTAAGAACAAATGGAAAGATTGAACAACTTCACATCGGGAATGTTTTCCGTTCCGTAATACATTCACTTACCATTGTTGGGGATTCTTTACATCATCGGCGACGTTGTCTCGGTGATGTGGTCTTCATTCACCTGCGCTTTCGTCCGTCTGACATGGACTCGGAGGAATATATGCTAACTGAAACTGCAGTACCTTGGAGCATTCCCTCTTCTCTAAGGTAAAGAGATATGGCTCTGTTTAGCAACTCCTGTAACTTTCGCTGAAGAAAATGCATGTTCTGCAATTATGCTTGCTGTCTGAAAATCTTCACCGATTCATATGCAAGTGCTAGGCTAGCTGCCTGTGCAGGCCATTTTTAAGCCTACCAATTTCCCTTTTATGTGCTTGAAATAACCTATCCCATTTAGTTATAGACTGGCCTTCCCCATTCCATGGTGAATAATTATACATTACCCCTAATGAAAATAAATGGGATCATACCACAGATAATCTGAGGAGACCCATGCAAGGAATAAATAATTCAGGAGCTGCCTCTGTCAATTAGTAGAACAGAGGACAGTCCTAGGATAGATTTTCTGTTTCCCATGCACAGATCTGAGTTCCTCTTGAAACTGGACAGGGATGAACTTTGTTTTATGTGGATGGGAAGTTACAGAAGAGGTTTAAATCTCTAGATCAAATATTTCTGATGCCATTTGACTTGCTGATGTATGATAAATCCATCAGTAATGGATCAGAAGATGCCTTGTATGCCGGACACAAGTCACCTCTTAGGAGTCTGTAGGATACAGAGTATAATGACAGGGCTCTGAGTCAGTCCATGTAGGACATGTTGCTTAGGCCTTGTATCCTTTTAGTAAGGTCTCTCTGTGGGCGTTCTAGTTGTTACATGTGCCTGGACAGATACCTACCAAAGGGGGGGCATTACATTCAAAGACTGACCTAATGAGGGCTGAGTAAAGGGGGACAATGACATCCCCAGTTCTAGACACAATCCCTTGGTTTATAAAATATGCAATACAGTAGGACTTTCTTACAACAGATGCATTTTGGTCAAAAGTTAGATCACTGTCCACGTAAGTTCCCAAATCCTGAGCAACTGGGTCAACTCTTAAGACTGTATTGTTAATGTGGTATTTTTCCCTGGGATAGATAACTTTCCAAAGGATAAAATAATGCTTTTTTGGCATTTAGTTTCAGTCCATGAGTTTAGCACCGGTTATTTATTTGAGACAAGCCTTCCTGCAGGATGGCTAAGTCATTTGTTGATTCAGTGGCTAGTCCTGACTTGCAGTCATCTGCAAACAGTAAGCCAGAGTCCTTTGGTATTGTCTTTTACTTCAGAAAAGAACTTCCCAAACAGTAGCGGTCCCAGCACAGAACCCTGGGGGACTAGTCTCTTTGTGTAAGTAACTTCCCCTGTTTTGATCATCTGCATCCTATTTGTGAGTCAGATGGCAAACCAGAGGGTGACGCAGGGCTTTATGCCCAGTTTATTTAGCTTTTGTACTATGCCTGAGTGTGGAATTGTGTCAACACTTCGGCAAGGTTGAGTTATGCTGGGTGTACCGTTTTGCCTTCATCCACTGCTTTGGTGAACTTTATAAAAAAAAATCCACCCAGTTGAGTACGCATGACATGACCTTGACAAATCCAAACTTAGAGGAGTCCAATGTTGGGAGGTTCCCTATGTCCTGACTGATTAAGTCCATAAGTTTTTCCATGTCTTTACATACGAGACTGGCCAGACTTGTGGGTCTGTGGAAAGTCCTTTTTGCAGGGGGAATGACTGTAGCTGTTCTTCATTTGCTTAATGCAAAACCTGTATGGAGGCTGATACTGAACACTGATGTTAGGAACGTGACTAAATCATGCTTCATGCTATTTAAGACGCATCCAAGTACATTATCAGGACCCACTGATGAAGTATTATTTAGCAGGTAAACCAATGAGTCTATCTGCCTTAAACTGCTTTAGGCTATTTAAGATGCATCCAAGGATATAATCAGGACCCACTGATTAAGTATTTTTAGCTTTTGATAGCACTAAGACTCTGTCTTGTGGGATACCCGGAGATAAGCCAGTATCAGATATATCTTGAGGGACAGATGTAGGGGAGAGAGGGGGGTAAAGTTACAGCTAAATTTATCGACTAGTAGGTTTGCTTTCACAATTAGCTCAGCACACTGCTGCAATGTGCTTTTGAGATTACGAATATCAACTAAAACTGCCTTGTGACTGGTCTTTAGTTTCACACTTGGCTTTGGTGGATTTTATTAAGCTCCTGAGTTATTTCAGTGAGAAGGGCTCTAACGTTGGAACTTTTGTCTAAATTATTTTTCTTTTATTATAAAGCTTACTGATATTATGGTTCCACCCATGTGGGTTTGTTTCAGGAGTTTGCCCTGCACTTGCTCTTACATCTATGCAGCTGTTTACTTGCTGGTCCAGTACGGTGGTGTGCATTTTTGCATATTCAGTAGTTAACTTGGCTTGGTAGGATTTGAAGCTTTCCAATGTATAACTTAGGAATAGGTATTTTGTCTTAAAGAAATTTCTAAAGGTATTTTTGAGTGGAGGGGAATCTCTGGTTTCAGTTTTACTTCGAAGGAGACTGCTTTATGGTCAGACTTAACAAGTGATGAATATATGCAAGGGATGGTGCAAGATACCATACTAGATAGGCAAGATCCAAGATAGTGTTTATTCTGTACGGCAGGTAACATACCCTTAATTTACTGTATGAGCAAATTAATTTATCAGACAGCTTCCTCAAAGAAATTAATAAAATGTTTAATTTATTACAGATGAAGTAAATTATTACAGAAGTTTTAAGGTCTTTGTACTTCTCTAATATCCTCCATACATTGCCTCAGTCATTACTTTAAATTAAACTAGTGAAAACAAAAATATGTGCTTACAAAGTCTGGAAAGTCACCATTCAGTTAGTACTTCCACATCAGCAATAATGAGAAGTTATGTACCTACCATAACGTTCCATGTTAGTTGTCTTCTCTCGCCTTCTTTCTTGCTTGATGGGTTCGGAGCCAATCCTCGGCTCCGACTCGGCACTTTGCTAAGCTCGAGAGTCACTTTTACCAGCTTGAGGCAGCCCCATATCCCATGATGCAAGGCGGTAAGTACTCAGATCTCGTTTGTTGTCTATAGGCAATAACACCAAGCATAAAAAAACTTCCCAAAAGGAAGAAAGAAGGAGAGAAAAAGCCTGAAGGATGGTTTTGGAGGACCAGTACTATATGGTCTTAAGAAGCATTCTTCCATGTAGAGAGAAAAGGTCTGTCCAGGCCGGGGGAAGGAGGGAGGGTCGCAAGAAAGAAGACGAGAGAAGACAACTAACATGGAACGTTATGGTAGGTACATAACTTCTCAATGTTAAGTTGTCAATCTCGCCTTCATTCTTGCTTGATGGGACCGCGTCCCTAGCACCTCTATCCTGGGTGGCTCAATGGAACAGACTCTTGAGAACTGTAGAGCCAAAACTGGCTCTGTCCCTGGAGGCCAAATCCAATTTGTAATGAGAAACAAAGGTATGAGGAGTGGCCCAAGTGGCTGCTGCACAAACAGTGTCTAATGGAAGTCTAGCTTGAAAAGCTGTGGAAGTGGCTAAGCTTCTGGTTGAATGTGCTTTAGGTTTCGAGCACAGCTGTTTTCCCCTGAGCTGATAAATTTCAGAGATGACAGAAGAAAGCCATCTAGATAAGGTCACTTTTGAGACAGGAAGGCCTTTTTTGTTATCAGCATAAGAAACAAAGAGCTGATCGGATTTCCTGAATTGTTTTGTTCTGTCCAAATAATATCTGAGTTGGCGGTGAACATCAAGATAATGTAACTTTTGTTCCGATCTGTTTGAGTAGTTTGGGAAAAATACAGGAAGATCAATAGCCTGATTCAAATTACTCTTAGAGGCGACCTTAGGTAAAAAGGTCGGATTAGTTCTCAATGATACTCTGTCTTTGTGGAAGACAGAATAGGGGGGGCGAACAGAGAGAGCATGGAGTTCAGACACCCTCCTAGCCGATGTAATAGCCACCAGGAATAAAGTTTTCCATGAAAGAAATTTCAGGGAACATGAAACAGCTGGCTCAAAGGGAGGAAGAATCAAGGATGTCAGCACTAAATTTAGGTCCCATTGAGGAGGAGGACTCCTGATTGGAGGTTTCAGGAGAAAAATTCCTTTTAAGAAGGCTCTACAGAGCTTGTGGGACAATGTTGTGATCTGCGAACCCGACATGAAAGTTCGAGATAGCAGCCAACTGAACTTTGACCGTGGAAGAAGAGGAGCCCGCGTGAAAGATCTCCGCTAAGAAATCCAAAACTGCTTGTACTGGAGCAGTAAAGGGATCAATATTTTTAGCCTTTGCCCAATAAGAAAAATGTTTCCATTTGCTAGTATAAATCCTCCTAGTAGAGGATTTTAGGGAAGCTACTATGATGTCTCTAACAGGATTAGAGATCATAGGAAGCCTGGCTAAGGAAGGAAGTGGAGCAACCATGCTGTGAGGTTGAGAGAAGGGATAGACCGGTGCAGCTGACCCGATTGGTGAATCAGAAGGTCTGGCACTGGGTCCAGATGCCAAGGCTGCACCAAAAGGTGACGATGGAGGAACGGAAACCAAATCTGTCGAGGCCAATAGGGAGCAATGAGAATCATTTTGGCTCTCAAAACGGTGGCTTTCTGGAGTACTTGAGGAATCAGCGGAAAAGGAGGAAAGGCATAAAGAAGTCCCTGGGGCCAATCTTGGGTTAGAGCGTCTCTGGGGGGATGGCCTGGCAGTGGAAAGAGAGAGAAGAAGTCTGGGCATTTGCTGTTTTGGGGAGTAGCAAAAAGATCGCAACATGGGCGGCCCCATTCTAGAAAAATCTCCTCCACTATAGATTGTTTGAGAGACCACTCGTGAGGCATGAGAATAGCTCTGCTCAATCTGTCCGCTAAAATGTTGGTTTTCCCAGGGATATGCGTTGCTACCAGAAACCGATGAGAGGAGATCGCCCATTGCCAAAGTCTGAGAGCTTCTCGACACAAGGGGTAGGACTTGGTTCCGCCCTGCTTGTTGATATACCATACTACAGACATGTTGTCTGAGTGAACTGCAATTGTTCCCAAGGGAAGAAAGTCGTTGAGGGCTTGCAACGTTAAAAGCACTGCTCTCATCTCTAGGACATTTATGTGCAGGTGGTATTCGAACGGTTGCCACATCCCATGAACCATCCTGCCCTGATAATGACCCCCCCACCCGATCAGAGAGGCGTCCGTAGTGACAGTGGCTACCGGGGCTGGGGGTACAAAGGGTCTGCCTTGGTGAATCTGGGGAGAAGTAATCCACCATGAAAGATGATTCCTGCAAATTTGTGTCACCAGTATTTGGTGATGCATCGGAAGTTGTTGGTAAGACCATTGAGTGAACAACATCCACTGAAGCAGGCGCATTTTGAAGCGGGCCAGGGGAAGAAGTGTAATGACCGCAGCCATGAGGCCCAACACCTTTAGAACCATTCTGGCTTGTACTTTCTTGCTGGCTAGGATGATCCTCACGTGACTTTGTATATCTAAGATTCTTTGGTCTGTGAGGGTTGCTGACATCCGAACAGTGTTTAAGTTTGCGCCTATGAAAGTAATAGACTGGCAGGGCAATAAGGAGGATTTTTCGTAGTTGATCGAAATTCCCAATTGAGTGCAAAGATTTATTGTGTAATCCCTGGCTTGAAGAAGTTGATGCCTGGTGGTGGCTGAAAGGAGCCAGTCGTCGAGATACGGAAACACCTGGAATCCTTGACGCCTCAGGTGAGCCGTGACCACTGCCATACATTTGGTGAACACTCTGGGGCTGTAGTGAGACCAAAGGGCAGGGCTCTGAATTGGAAATGACTGGACCCCAGCCGAAGCGGAGAAACCTTCTGGAGCGTCTGTGAATTTTATGTGATAGTACGCATCCTGAAGATCTATTGAGCACATCCAGTTGTCCTTCTCTAGGAAGGGCAGAATTGACTGAAGTGTGACCATTCAAAATCTTGTCTTTCTCACAGACTTGTTGAGTCTGCTGAGATCCAATATTGGTCTCCAGTCTCCCGTCTTTTTGGGGACCAAAAAGAATCTTGAGTAGATTCCGGACTCTGAATGGTCTGTTGTAACTGGCTGAATGGCACTTTTGTAGAAGTTTTAAAACTTCTAACTCTGCAATTTCCCTTAGACCGGGTGGTACATCTGGAAGGGAATTTGAGTGAGAGAAAGGACTTTCCTCGAAAGGAATTTTGTAACCCTCGGATATGATCGACTGTACCCATCTGTCTTGAGTGAGGGAATGCCAGGCTTCTGGGTACAGCGATAGTCTTCCCCCAACTGCCTCCAAGGATGGACAGTCGGGCAACATCTCAGGGATGCTGAAAGGGCTTGTCAGAGAGAGGCTCTCTGCTTCCCTGGTTTTGTGGACCCCTCTGCCTCTAGAGTGGCGTCTGTTATTGTTACCCCCTCTGCCTCTAGGGGTAAACTGACCACGTGTATCCGGCGTGACTCCTTGGGATTTGCGGAACCACATCTTGCCACCCTTCTGTCCTTTAGGGTAAGGTCTAGAAGGAGTGGAAAAATGGACCCCTACGGCAGAAAGAGTCTTGCCGTCCTGCTCACACCTGGTCAATGTATCCTTCACTTGAGGGCCAAACAAAGCTGACCCATCAAAGGGAGAGTTTGTGAAGGACGCCTTAAAGGGATCTGCAAAATTACAGAGTCGCATCCAGGCTTGGCGTCTAAGAGCCACACCTGTACCTGCGGCCCTACTTGCTCCATCTGCTGCATATGATATCAGTCGCATGGAGGAGTTAGTAATAGAATTAAGGGTTCCTAGCTGCGAAGCAATTTTTTGTTGAACCCCTGCAGCTGTGGGATCCTGTACTACTTCACCTAGCTCCTTAAGGATATCCCTTTGGAGTCTGGTGAAGTGACATAAGTAGTTCAGCGAACGCATAGCAAAGGTCGCTGAAGAGAACATCCGCTTACCATACCTATCCATGGTCCTAGAGTCCTTATTAGGAGGATGGACAGGTACGGAAGGATCTGCAAGTTCCTTCTTAGTGGCAGCCGCCACCACCATGGCATCAGCAGGGACACCTTTCGTAAGGAATAGCTTATCCGAAGGGGCAGTAATAAATTTTGACGGCCTCCTAGGAACTGGCTCTACAGAGTCAGGAGCAGCCCAAGCCTTTTGAGCAATAACCTCCATGAGGGGGTCGAAAGGCTGAGACACCCAGGAGGTGGAGGGCCGAGATCCAAACGCCTCTAGGTATACAGACTCATCCTCAGAGGGATTATTGGAGGGCCAGTTTCCCCTCTGTTTTAGGAGTTCTAGGATGTCTGAAAAGGAGACATCCTCAGAGGGGGATCTTGGGGATCCCTCCGACTCATCTAAGTCGGTATCTGAAGTGATAGACTCAGGGGAGTCTATATGTTTCCTCTTACAAATCCTCTTGCGCGGAGGATCCCCTGACTGATCAGGAGAATCCTCGGAAGAGGGGGTTCTTCCCAGTGGGAAAACCTGAGGCGGAGGATCTCTGGGTCCGGGAGCAAGAGAGATGGCAGAGATATCGACAGGCACCGTAGAGGGAGGAGCTAAGGGAACAGACTGCTGGCTGAGTCCAGTGGCCAGCACACTCTTCATCACCTCGAAGGCCCCCCTCCCAGGGAGGTCCGAGAGAACCCGTTCCGAAGAAGCCGGAACTCCAGGGCCCACCAAAAGGGAAGGCTCCGAGGCAGATGTCGGAGCCGAGCTCACCAAGGCCGAGGCTCCAAGGGGAAGAGTGGGGTCGGACAAGGGTCCGATGCCACTCACCCCCTCGGAGGAGACCAGGGAAGCCCGACCACCGAATCCCTCTAAGGAAGGTCTCGAAGAGGAGATAAGAGTAGATGCTGAGGGAGCAGAAGGGGGGGGGGGATCTGCCCCTCAGCCATAGCAGAAACTATTCCCGAAGACTCCAGCTCCAAACTCTGAGGTAGAGTCGAAGGAGGAACTACAAGAGGGTGTGGACTAATAGTCTGTTGAGACGGACTATGTAGCATCTGGGCCAGTGCCTGTGATTTCAATAATCTACTGACCACCCTCTCTAAATCATGGTCAGAAAGCCTGGATGACCTAGATGATCGGCTCCGATGGCTCCGTTCCGAAAGGAGAGGTGAGGCCGGAGCCGAGAGTATCGGTTCCAAGGAAGGGGACCTGGACCTCTTCCTCGAAGGAACCATCGGAGCCGACGAAACCATAGATGCAGTCGGAGCCGAGGACTTTTCGGCACCGACAGAAGGTCTCGATGCATCGGCTCCGGCCGGAGCCGATACAGACATAAAGGTAAGGGTGTCGGAGCCGGTCGGCGCCAACACCGAAGCCTGAGCCACATGGTGGTCAGAGCCAGTCGGAGCCGACACCGATGTGACTGAACCAGTATCGGCACCGATAGCCATCGGTGCCGAAGGTTTATGCAAACTAGGATCGGCTCCAGCCGGAGCCAATCTAGACTCAGAAAGAGTCGGAACCGAGGCCGCAGGCTTAGACACAGAAGCCTGGGCCTTGGAAGACTTAGAAGTCTTGCTCAGAGCCGACTTAGCCGGAGAGCCCTCCGGTTTAAGAAGACCCCTTAATATCAATTTATTTCTCCTCTCCTGCAGGACTCTCTGGCTAAAGGAATGACAAATCGCACAGGAGTCCTGCAGGTGGAGAGGTCCCAGGCAGTATAAGCAAGAAGTGTGACCGTCTGTCAGAGACATCTTCTGACAGCACGAGTCACACTTCTTAAAGCCTGAGACCCTTTCTTTGGACATAGTTGCAGAAAACACACACAACACAGTCCCAAAGAACAAGTTATCCCAAGAAAAATATTGAGAACTAACCTCTCACACACACACACACACACACCCCCTGACAAGGGGGGGGGTGGGAGGGGAGAAGGCCTGACTAAAAAAATTAAGGAGTGAGGGAAACTTTAGTCAGAAAAGGGCTTAATATAAACTAAAAAAGTTAAATATAAAGTTTAAAGTGAAAAGGGGGCTAAGATAGTTTTATATAAAACACTTACCAGGAGCTGGCAAAAGGAGGACCTCATCAGCGAAGCGGCAAACGAGATCTGGGTACTTACCGCCTTGCATCATGGGATATGGGGCTGCCTCGAGCTGGTAAAAGTGACTCTCGAGCTTAGCAAAGTGCCGAGTCGGAGCCGAGGATCGGCTCCGAACCCATCAAGCAAGAATGAAGGCGAGATTGACAACTTAACATTGTAATTTGATCTGCTTTCCCTTTATTAGGCCTGCCTATCCTGCGCAAGCAATAAGAATCTGTCAAGAAGTTTAGTACGAGTGAAAGTAACTGAATAGGTTGAAGTTTTACAAACAGCAGCAGGTAAACCAATGAGTTTATCTGCCTTAAATTGCCTTCAATGAGGTTAGTAATTCCAGTGAGTTACTCTGATCTCAGTCTCAATGGTTCTCTTTTCTAACATTCTGTTTTTGCAAAATGCTTACGTAGGGCACAAAATTCAAGAGCATCTTGTACAGTTACAGATGCCTTTTGTCATGGCGGTAAAATAATGTCATCTTTTAAGTACAAACAACAAAAGCAGCATCATACGTGAGCAATGAATTATCATCTGATGACAGCACTCACCACAGACAACATATACTTCACTGGAATGCAATTCAGGAACTTTCCAAATGCCATATGCCAGTAATAAACAAGGGCTGTGTGAGTGACAAGAAAGAAAGTACAGTTGTGTACACTTACCATAAATGTAGATGGTTGAGTGTATTTCACTGTTGCAGTCATCACACTTGCGTTATCTGCCTGCAGGTAGCCCTCAGTTGGCCCGAATACCAGAGACTTAGTATTTCTGCGTCGGATGCTGTCACTCCAGAACTGACGTCAGGTCGTCATGAATATAAAAACAGGCAGCCAATGCCATTACATCAGCTTTTCTTGCCCCAAATGTCAGGAGCCTGCCAAATAGGGAGCTAAGTTACGGTGGGGAAAACACCACCAGTAAAAAGTAAACACCAACACCAATACCCCTTGAAAGGGGTGAGTAACAGCCATAGAGAGGAGAAAGAGAGAGAGAGAAACCAGGGGGCTGAAGGGAGGGGAAACCAGGACTACAGCAGTGAATACACTTGAACATCTACATTTATGGTAAGTGTACACAACTGTACTATGTTCTTCGTGCTTCACTGTTGCAGTCATCACACTTGGGTGGATTCCCAAAGCTGAAGAAGGGTGGAAGCAGTCGAGAAGAGTTGGGGCTGGCTAATATGCCTTGCAGGACTGCTGTTGCAAAACCTGTCCTGGATTTGGAAAAGACAGGCAGGTGGTAATGCTTGGTGAAGGTGTGTACTGAACTCCAGGTAGCAGCTTCCAGGATGTCCCTGGTAGGGACTCCCCTGAGGAATGCTGTAGAGGTAGATGTTGCCCTAGTGGAATGTGTTCTGACCCCCTGAGGGGTTGGTTTCCCATGGTGCTTGTAGCAGAAATGGATGCAGTGCGCTAGCCATTTGGAAATTGTTTGTTTTGCAATGGTCTTGCCCTCTGCCCCTGTTGCCAAGCTGACTAGTAACTGGCCAGATTTTCTGAAGGGCTTAGTCCTATCAAGGTAGAATCTGAGCTGTCTGTGCACATCCAAGGAGTGTAGGATCTTTTCTCCTTTATATTGAGGATTAGGGAAGAAAGTTGGCAAATGGATGGATTGGTTGAGAGCCACACTGGACACCAGTTTAGGCATGAAGGAAGGGTTAAGTCCTGAGGGGAAACCCTGTCAGCATGGAAAATAATGAAGGGTTCCACAGCCATAAGTGCTTGTAGCTCAGGCACTCTTCTAGCTGGAGTGATGGCCAGAAGCAAGGCTGTTTTCCAAGAGAGGAATTTTAAGTATACTGATGCAGCAGGTTCAATGGGGGGGAAGAGTGAGCTATTCCAGTACAAAGTTAACGTCCCATGCAGGGGTGGGTGCTCTCCTTGGTAGCCTTAAGTTGTTTGCCCCTCTCAGGAATTGTTTGATAAGAGGGTGCGAGAAGAAAGGAGGCTTAGTGTTGTAATGAGCTGAAATGGCTGAGGCATGTATCTTAATGGAGGAGAAGGACAGGCCTTTGTGGAATAGATCTAAGTAATCCAGGATTAGAGGCAGGGAGGGCAAAGTTGTGTCCTTTAGACAAAATCCAGGAGAAGAACATTTTCTACTATCAGCATAGGATTTTCCTGTACTGGGTCTTCTGGCTTCAAGAATGATATTCCAGCACCTGCTTGCCTAGGGTTGATGGGGTAGAATTTCAAGGAATAAGCCAGGCTGCAAGATTTAGGGTTTGCAGTTGTGGATGCAAAATCTTTCCCTCCTGCTGAGAGAGCAGGGTTGGGTTCTAGTGTAGGTGCCAGGGTGGCACCGGTGACGGGCTGCACAGGAGTGGGTACCAGTGCTGGTGTGACCAGTCTGGGGCAATCAGAATTGTCCTTGGTCTGTCCTGTCTTATCTTGAGAAAAAGGACAGAGGGGGAAAGGCATAGACTGAGAGATTTACCCGCTGAAAAGATAGGGCATCCACTCTCCAGGCCCTGCTGTGAGGATTCCTGGTGCAGAATTTGCTGAGCTGGTGGTTGTAGGGGGAGGCAAAGAGATCCATCCCCCATTTCTGAATCAGAAGGTTGAAAGTGCTGGGCTCCAATTGCCACTCGTGTAGGTCTAGGAGATTTCTGCTCAAGTCTGCCAGTGAGTTTTGTTTGCCTGGCAGGAACTGAGCTTGCACATGGACTTGCATGTCCAAGGCTGTGTGCCACAGGGCCATGGCTAACCTGCAGAGTGGGTAGGAGTGGGTTCCCCCCTGCCTGTTGATGTACCACATAACTGTGGTGTTGTCTGTTTTTATTATCAGTTGTGCTGGAAAGAGTATGGATCTGAAAGCTGTCAGGGCATTCTGCACAGCTAGCATCTCTTTTTGGCTGATGTGCAGATGAATTTGACTTTGGCTCCAGTGGCCCTGAATGCATTTGCTGTCCATGTGTGCTGCCCAGGCATAGTTTAATGAGTCTGAGGTTAGGGTCTGGGTGGCGTGGGGTTGAGAAAAGGGCACTTCCTTGTTGTGGTAGCATGCTTCTGGCCACCAAAGGAACTCTGTCCTTAGACAGGGTATGATAGGAATGACTGTTTCCAGGTCCTGGGAATGTTGGCACCAAAGACTTTTTAAGTATCACTGAAGTTTCCTCATATGCAGTCTTGCACATGGAATTCGCAGTATACATGAGGCCATGAACCCTAGGGCCTGCAGTATTTTTCTTGCAGATAGCTGGGTTCTGGTGGCCATTTGTTTGAAGTAGGCTGTCAGATACACTTGTTTTTTTGAAGTAAGGAATGCCACCTAGGATGTTGTGTCCAAGCTTACTCCCAGCAATACAATCTTTTGACTGGGTACCAGTTCTGATTTCTTCTCACTGATGGTGTACCCCAAAGAAGTGAGAAGGTGTTTCACAAATGTCAGGTGCTGCAACAGCAATTCCTGACTGTCTGCCTGAATCAGGCAGTCATCCAAGTACGGGAAATTTGGATATTTCTCTGCCTGCAGTATGCAATGGCTGCAGCCAGGCATTTTGTGAAAACTCTGGGTGCAGTAGATAAGCCAAAAGGAAGTGCAGAGAACTGATAATGTATAGATCCTGTCCTGAAATGTAGGTACTTCCTGCATGACTCCCTGATGGGGATGTGCAGATAGGCTTCTTTTAAGTCTACGGTGACTAACCAGGCATCCTTGGCTAGCATAGGAAGAAGATGTTGCAGGGTAAGCATTTTGAATTTTGGTACCACCAGGAAGGTGTTGAGAATTGAAAGATCCAGGATTGGGTGCCAAGAGCCCTCTTTCCTGGGTAGCAGGAAGAGTCTGGAGTAGAATCCTTGACCCCTCTGCTCTACCGGAACCGGCTGAATAGCTCTGATATTGAGCAGGGAAGCTACTTGGCTTTGAGCCTCTGCCCACTGGTTTGGAGGAAGGTCTGGAAACCCGCTTGGGGTTCGTACCCCTGGGATACAATGTTGAGGACTTACCGGTCTTGTGTGATGGACATCCAATTTTTTGCATGAAGGGCAAGTTTTCCTCCTAGGGGCAAAAGCAATTGGGCAGGGCTGGGGAGTTGAGTAAATAAGTCATTGTGAATTTTTCCATAAGGAGGTAGCTTACCACTCCCTGCTTTAAAGGTGGAGGCACTCCATTACTTAGTTCTCTGCACACCCTTAGACTGTAGTCTGGGTGGTCGGCTTCCCCTGAGTTTGGTTTGAGAAAGCCTGGAGGGGGCTGGAAAGGACCAGCGTTTGGAAGGGCAATGCCTACTGAATCTAGGGGGTTGCACTTGTAAGAATTCCATAACAGTCTGCATAGACTTAGCTTTTTCTTCCAGCTTTTTAACAGTCTCTTCTGCTTTGGTGCCAAACAAACTGTCCTTGTTCAATGGAGCGTCTAGTAACTGATTTGACATGGTCTGGCAAGATCTGCTCCTTGAGCCAAGCATGTCTTCTCAGTACAGATCCAGTGACTGGTGCCCAGCAAGATGCTTCTAGGGCGTCAAATTAGGGTGTCAAAGCCACACTGCAAAGTATTCTTATTGACTTGGCTTGCAGAGTGCATCAGCTCCTACAATTCTTTATTTTCTGCACAGTCTGTAAAGGTTGCTACTTTTTGTTTAATAAGCTCCATAATATATTGCTGGTACTTCATCATGTGAAACTGACAATTCAATGCTCTAATACCAAGAGTTGCAGAGGTATATACCTTCTTACTTCATCTGTCCAAAGCTCTGAAATCCCTCTCTGAAGGTGTGGGATTCTTGGCTGTAGTACCCTTGATACCTTTAGGCCCCTGGGAAATAATTGCTGGGTCAGCAGTAGAATTCTTGAAAAGAAATTTGTGAGTGTCAGGTACTCTGTAGCACCTGTCTGGTTTCCTAGGGGCAGGAGGTAAAGTGTCAGGAGTAAGACTGGATTCTATAAAAACATCATCAACAACATACAGGACAGGGAGTATTGCTAAAGGCCTGTGCTGACACAACTCTAGGAATTCTCTGAGTCTCTTTTTGGACTGAAGATAGTATTGGCATTCCCAGTGGAAATGCTCGTTTAAGGTATGCAAGGTTTCACCAAAAGAAAAATCCTCTGGAGGGGAGGCAGAGGGAATGGATTCCTCTGCATCTGAATCCTCATAAACAGATAAGGGCATGTCTTCATAATCAGAAATCTCAGAGTCACTGAACTTCTGATCTGCAGAAGCTGTAGGGGACTGGTCTCTTTTTCTCTTAGCAGGGGAAGGCTGGCTTTCCCTAATCAGCAAAACAAGGTCTTCTGCCATTCTAAGCATTTGTTTTTATGGCACTGGAGCAGGTGCATGCACTTTGGTCATTGGTTTTCTAGGCATAGTGCGTACTCTAGGCCTAAGAAACTCGGTAGTTTTGGTTAAAAAAAGAAGTCGTCGGTTTGAGTCGAACATGGGTTGAGTGAAGAACTGCCTCAGAAGCTGGTGCCTGCACAGCGGCTCCGGACCCATCCAAGGTAGAAACATCTGCAGGTTCCATAGTCGAAGAAGAGTCTTACGGCATACTGGACTCCGAATGGGTCTCAGTAGAGGCCTACAAATCTACTGAAGGGGGTATCAGGGGCTGGGAAAGAACCTCACTGAGTACCGGCGGACTGGCGACTAGCTTAACGGAAGCGTCGTCGGCAGCTTTGGACCTATTCGGTCTATCTCTGTCTTTATCCTTACATTTTTTCAGAATATTGGTAGTGGGATGGCTTACCGAAGCCATTTCAGAATACGGACATCGAGAGCGAAAGAATTTACTGACAAAGAGAGCCCAGCGATGAATGGTTCAGGCATTAAACAGGGCACAAAACCGACAGCGAGGTACGTCGTGGTCTGGGCCTAAACAGGTGACGCAGTAAGAATGAAAATCTCTGTGAGGCATTTGCTTTCCACAGGCAAGACAAATGTTAACTTTTTCTGACATCGGGTAGAGCAAGAAAAAAGGATCCCCAACAGGGTACTTAACTTTAGAAGACTTCAGGATTATTCAATTCGTAAACAAAAATTCAGGTAACAGTCGACTGGCACTTGCGAACTGCTTCTGCTTCGGACTCCTCAGCAAGAAAGACTGATTTAATGGTGTCGGCTGCCTGCTTTTATACCCCTGAAAGTACAGTTTTGTACCTACCATAAATGTAGATGTCCGAACTGGATAGCATCTGCAGTCATAACAAGTGGGTTGTCCTGTCGTCAGGCAGCCCTGCAGTCGGCCGGATTCCAAAGTCCGGGTCCGGCTTCGGCTGATGTCGCACTCCACCCGACGTCATCTCTGTTGGTCTTCGGGTATAAAAGCATCAGCCGACGCCATTTTCCTCAGTGTTTCTTGCCCCAGATGCCAGTAGCCCTCTTGCAGGCTAAAAATTTGGATAGATGCCAATGTTTCCAAATAGATAGAGGTAAACACAACAATAAGCATATATGTACATATATACAAACAAATACACCATAAAGACTCCCCAACAGCTAGCTATTAGGAGGGTAAACACCCTAGGAGTACCACAGAGGGAAGGAGGGAGGGTAATCCTGACTGCAGATGCTATCCAGTTCGGACATCTACATTTATGGTAGGTACAAAACTGTACTATGTCCTTCATGGATGCATCTGCAGTCATAACAAGTGGGTAGAATACCATAGCCAACTAGGGAGGAGGATAAAAGTAGATTATGGTGTGTTTAGGATCCCTTGCAGTACAGCAGTGGCAAACCCTGCTCGGGATCTGGAATATAGAGGCAAATTATAATGCTTGGCAAATGTATGCACGGAGGTCCAAGTAGCCGCCTCAATAATGTCTTTGGTTGCCACTCCTCGTAAGAAGGCTGTGGTAGTGGCTGTTGCCCTTGTAGAATGAGGTCTTATGTTCTGTGGAATTGGTTTTCCATGGAAGGAGTAACAGTATCGTATGCAATTTCCTATCCATTTGGAGATTGTCTGTTTGGAAATAGCTTTTCCTTCCCTTCCTGTTGCATAGGCTACAAAAAGTTGGTCAGTCTTTCTGCTATTTTTGTTCTGTCCAAGTAGTAGCGTAGCTGTCTATGTACATCCAAGGTATGCAGTATTCTTTCCCTCTGTTTTGTGGGTTGGGAAAGAAGGTAGGTAGGTGGATTGCCTGGTTTAAAGACACTCTGGATACCACCTTGGGCATAAATGTAGGATTAGTCCTCATGGACACTCTATCTTGGTGGAAGATTAGGAAGGGTTGCACTGCCATTAAGGCCTGTAGTTCTGAAACCCTCCTTGCTGAAGTAATTGCCAGTAGGAAAGCAGTTTTCCATGACAGGTGTTGTAGGTCTGCTGTTGCTGCTGGTTCAAAGGGTGATAGTGTCAGCTTTTCTAGCACAAAGTTTAAATCCCAAGCTGGTAATGGTGGTTTCCTTGGAGGTTTTACATTCTTGATTCCTCTGAGGAACTGCCTGAGCAAAGGGTGCGAAAAACAGGTGGATCAAAGCTGTATTCTGCTGAAATAGCTGATGCATGTATCTTGATGGAGGAGTAGGACAGGCCTGAATGAAGAAGTTCGCCAGATACTCCAGAATGTTAGGCATATCTATGTTTGACACATCTTTTCCTCTTTCCGTACTCCAAATGACAAACCTTTTCCATTTTCCAGCATAGTTCCTTCTTGTTGAAGGTCTGCGTGCTTCAAGAATAATGTCTTTAACTCTTTGGGAAAGTTCTGGATTAGCTGCTGCTATGTGATGTTCCATGCAGTCAGTTGCAGCGTTTTTAGGTTTGGATGTATGATGCTGTAGTTGTTCTGAGTTAACATCAAAGGCATCAGAGGTATTGGCCACATTTTCTTCCGAGACATGCTCTTCAGTAGTGGGTACCAGTGTTGTCTTGGCCAGTTTGGAGCTATCAGGATTATCCTTGGACGTTCTTCCTTGATTTTTAGTAGTACCTTGTGTATCAAAGGAAGAGGTGGGAATGCATATGCTGTTAGGCCTTTCCAGTTGAAGGAGAGTGAGTCCACTTTCCATGCTAGTGGGTGGAATGTCCTTGTGCAGAATTTTTGAGCTGGTGATTGAGAGGTGATGCGAATAGGTCTATCTGTGGCATTCCCCATTTCTTTGAGATGGTCTTGAAGATGTCCGGTGCAGCTTCCATTCGTGGGCATCCGAGTGGTTCTGCTTAATATGTCTGCTAGAGTATTGTCTTTCCCGGTACAAATATTGCCTGTAACTGAATGTTGTAGCTGAGTGCCAGGGTCCACAGCTCCAAGGTCATTCTGCATAGGGGTATGAATGAGTGCCTCCCTGTTTGTTGATGTACCACATGACTGTGGTGTTGTCTGTCCTTATCATCAACTGGCCCTCTTTGAGAAATGGTTTGAACTTTTGGATTGCCAGTTTTACTGCCAGCATTTCTTTTAGATTGATGTGCAGGTGAAGTTGATCCTGTGTCCACAATCCTTGCACGCATTTGTCCAGCATGTGGGCCCCCATCCTAGGTCTGAAGCGTCTGTTGTGATGGTCTGGCTTGGTTGACATCTGCGAAAGGGTAGGCCTGGGTTTGACTGGCATGCCTGAGCCCACCATAGGAACTCCTGTTTTAAGCATGGAATTAGTGGGATTTCTGTTTCTAAACTGTGTCTGTGTTGGGACCATAAATTCTTTAGGTACCACTGTAGTTTCCTCATATGTAGTCTGGCAAATGGGACCAAGATTATGCATGATGCCATGAAGCCCAAGGCCTGCAGAACTTTTCTTGCTGTTAACTTGTTCAGTTTTGTTAGTGCCAAGAAGTAAAGAGGAAGTTCTTTTGTTTTTCTGTAGTCAGGAATGCCATTTGTTGTACTGTGTCCAATTCAGCCCAAGAATGTCCTTGTTTGGGATGGTATCAGCCTTGACTTTTGTAAATTGACTGTGTATCCCAGTCCTTGTAGCAAGTAAATGACCCTTTGTAAATCTGTTGTCAGCTTGCTTTTGTTGTCCCCTTGTAGCAGGCAGTCGTCCAGGTATGGGTAAATTTGAATTCCCTGTAGTCTGCAATGGGCGATTACTGATGCCAGGCATTTTGTGAATACTCTGGGCAGTAGATAAGCCAAAGGGCAATGCTGAGAATTGATAGTGCTCTGATCCTGCAAGAAATCTGAGGTATCTTCTGCAGATTGGTCGAATGGGGACGTGCAGGTATGCCTCCTTGAGATCTAGAGTTACCAGCCAAGACTCCTTGCCCAGCATGGGAAGAAGTTGCTGTAGGGTCAGCATTTTGAATTTTGGGACAATGATGTATGTATTTAAGGTGGACAGGTCGAGAATTGGTCTCCAACTTTTTCCTTTCTTGGAACTAGGAATAGTCTGGAGTAGAACCCCTTTCCTTGTTCTGCTGTTGGCACTCTTTCCACAGCTCTCATGTTTGCTAACTCCATTATCTGGCGTAGAGCCTCTGTTTTTGATTTGGAGGTAGATTTGGCATTCCTCTTTTGACTGGTAAAGTGTGGAAGTGAAACCGTAACCTTGATCTATGGTTTGTAAAATCCACTTGTCTTTTGTTATGTAGTGCCAGTTCTTTGAAAATAAGGTTAACTTTCCGCCTAGAGGAGCTGCTATTTGTTCCCTGGTAGGCGGATTTAGGATTAAGTCACTGTGGTTGTGCTGATGTAGTGGCAGTGGCTGTGTCTGTGCCTCTGTTGTTACCTTGCCACTGTCGTCCTCTGTAGGCACCTCCTCTGGATTGGTTTCTGCCTCTGGAGCGTCTATTCCTGCCCCTTTGAAATTTTGTGGAGTCAGGAAAGGACCAATTTTGGCAGGCCAGTTCCTGCTAAACCTTGGGGTTGAACCTGCAAGAAATCTTTAACAGTTTGAACAGATTTTGCCTTTTCTTCCATTTTCTTCATAACCTGCTGGGCAGGTGTACCAAACAAACTTGTCTTGTCCATAGGAGCATCTAGCAACTTAGCTTTAACATGATCCGGTAAAGCTTGTTCCTTTAGCCATGCATGCCTTCTTATCACTGTGCCTGTCATGGCTGATCTAAATGAAGCCTCCAGTGCATCATAGCCACATTTTAAGGAATGGTTGCTAACCTGTTGTATGTTATTTACCATCTCTAATACATATTTCTTATCAAGAGATTCATCAGTGGTTAGTTTTTAGTTAACTGATCAAGCATAAACTCTTGGTATTGTATCATGTGAAACTGACAGTTTAAAGCTCTAGCTGAGAGAGTAGCTGAAGTGTAGACCTTTTACCCCATCTGTCTAATGACCTTGCTTCCCTTTCAGAAGGAATAGGGTTTTAGCTGTGGTCGCGGCTACTGCCTTGGGACCCTGGGATATAGTTTCTGGGTCTGCAAGTGGGGCCTTGTAAAGGTGGTGATGAGTATCTGGCACCCTGTAAAATCTGTCTGGTTTGGCAGGGGCTGGGGTAAAGAATCTGGAGCGGAGCAAACATCATTGAAAGCATCATCCACCACAGAGAGAACAGGAGGTATAGCTAAGGGCCTGTGCTGTGGGAGGTGCAGAAAGGTCCTAAGTCTTTTTCTGGAGTCTGAAAAATCCTGTTGCTGCCATTGGAACTGTTCTCGCATGGCATGCAAGGTTTCCCCAAAGGAGAATTCTTCTGGTGGGGAAGCAGCTGGAATGGATTCTTCAGCATCAGAATCTTCAAAATTGGAGAAGGGAGCCTCAGGCTGGTCAGTTATGTCTGATTCATCAGCAGAATCATCAGAAGACACTGGCTCAGGGGGCTCTGCCCTAGGTCTCTTCTCTGGGGGCTGAGAGGCCCTGTCTGGGTGAGATTGAGATCCTCTAATTAAAGAAATTAAATCTTCTGCCAAAGAAAGCATTTGAGAAATAGAAGAGGGCCTGGATGTGGGGGGTTTAACAGGCACTGTTTTAGTAGTCTTGGCTGCTTTAGCCCTGGCGAAGGCCTTAATGGACATGGCAGCTGGAGGCCTAGCAGCACCACGTGCTGGGGTAGAGACATCCAAGGGGATGGTGTCTGATAAGTCAACCACCGTAGTGGGTAAAATTTCTGAGGTCGATTCAAGAGTTGTAGCAGGGGCCTCAGTTGTAAGAATAGGTTCAGCTGTACTTTGATCAGTTTTCTCGGTTTCGGCCGAAACCGAGACACTCGCAGTTTGCTTTACCGTGGTTTCGGCGAAACCGCGGACCGCGAGTGTCGGTCTTTATCTTTGCGTTTTTGGGGTAGTCGGAGGATCCGGCGGCATAATGTACGCAAAATCAGAACCGAAAAACTGTTCTGCAAACTCCGACCGACGCCTAAGCGTCGTCGGTTGATAGAGGCACAGGCCGAACAGGCTGCTACGTCGTGGGCTGGGCCTAAACAAGGCAGACAGTAAGAGTGGAAATCTTTATGAGGTATTTGTTTCCCACAGGTTAAACAATTGTTAACTTTTTCTGACATCGGCTGAGGCAAGAAAGAGTCCCCAACGGGTACTTAACTTTAGAAGTCTTGAAGTAGTATTCGTAGAAGTAATCTCTGGATCCGACCGACCGGCACTTGCGAACAGCTTCTGCTTCGGGCGCCACGCGGCAAGAAAGACTGAGGAAAATGGCGTTGGCTGATGCTTTTATACCCGAAGACCAACAGAGATGACGTCGGGTGGAGTGCGACATCAGCCGAAGCCGGACCCGGACTTTGGAATCCGGCCGACTGCAGGGCTGCCTGACGACAGGACAACCCACTTGTTATGACTGCAGATGCATCCATGAAGGACATCACCTGACATCAGTTCTGGAGCGACAACATCTGACGCAGAAATAGTAAGTCTCTGGTAATCGGGCCGACTGAGGGCTACCTGCAGGCAGATAACCCAAGTGTAATGACTGCAACAGTGAAACTCGAACAACATCTGGGAAAAAAGGGGGTGAACAACATCCCTAATCCCCAGTGAGGTGAAACCATGCCAGAACCTTGTGACAGGGTAAGCTAAAGAATTCAGAACAGCCACTTGAGAGGACATTAGAAGGAACCATACAAGTATCTCGTCCACTAGAGAAGGCATGTCAAGGTAAGGCAACAGTTTGTCAATAAACTCTTGAAATGTCCATAAAAACCAATAAATACATACCATATCAACAAAGGAATATATTTTACGTAGCAATGCCTTACCTTCAGTATTTATTTGTGAAGCCAAGCCAGGAGGTAAATGGGAAATCACTAATTCAGGCCTATAAGAGCAAGACAGAAAAAAAGAACAGACTGGCATACTTATAATGCATTAATCAGCAGATTCACACTCATATACATCAAAACATATAGTTAAAGTCCTAAGTAAAACACAGGAAATAACTGTCATTATTTTTCATAAGACTGGGATGGTTCATCTAGTAGGTAGCAACTAAGGCAAAGTAGCCACAATTCTAAAATAGGTCACAACCTGTAAAGGATACACCACCAAAATTATGACATTTTTCTTAAGTGCAACATATGTCACTGCCAAACTGATTTTTATTAAATCTTGTCATATTCTTCAAGTGTAGCACACAAAACCTTGAGAATTAGAAAAGGACTATATCTTTTAAAATTTTATCTATTAGAAACCCCAGAGGCGAATATCTGCACAACAAGGAATGCTGTAGTAGCAAGGTGACTTTTTTCTTCCATCTGACATGAAAAGTAGATGTTTTATAGTTTCTCCAGTGCAATAACAGTTTTACTCTGTTCTACAAACACAGAAATATAAATAAAAAGTTATATGAAGCCCTTACCATGAACATGGCGGCCAGAGGACCTTGCTTTTCTTAAGACAAGGAAATAAGGGGTTTGTCAGTGCTTCATTACAAACATTATCACTGTGTGAGATAATGAGAAATGGAAACCCTGACATTGACAGAAAATAGTTTTCCTCCACCTGTAATAAACTAATTCAATGAGTAAAAACTCTGGAAGAGCAGTAATGCCATGGGTACCTGAATGAGGAAATGGAAGGCATTTTCTTCTTTCTTGTCTAAAGGGCCTGTGCAATCTCACTGAGATCTCTGAACACTCTACAGATCCTAAATAGAAAAACTAACCTCATTTGTCATGCCAGTTTATGACTGAAGCCGTACAAATGAAATAATGTTTGAAGATATATTACTTTACAAGTGACAGAAAATTTGATGACTTTTTAAATAAGTATGAAATGTGAATCCAGCCCCATACAGAAGAATGAAAAAAACTAATGAGAAACTGAGGATGACCTTCTCATCTTAACAATGGCCATATCTGACTTTGATCAAATGTTGCTGCAAAGAGATGATTCCTTTGTAAATTCTGCAAACCAATAATTCTGTCTAAAGTTAGACGAAAGCAACTGCTTGGTGAGATAAGTCTGTAAAACTTCTCTTTTTGTTGCTTAAGCAGTAGGGTACTATTCCATTATCGGGGCAACACACAATGATCACACAGCGGTTAGCCTGGAAGCGGTTGCTTTGAAAGACTACCCTTGTTTAACTGTGCCAAAGTGTAGAGGCCTGAATATTAATCTGCTTAGGTTTATATAGTTATCAGCATGCTTTTCAACCTTCCAGGTATTACAACCGTATTATTAAGCTTTAAAGTCACAACAAAGGTTCAGAAAGACGAACACTTTCTTATGTTATTAAAAAGTAGTTTATATAACACTATAACATGCCCCACAATCCTCTACTCTACCAATCAACCTTATTCACAACTCCTACCCAAGACCACCCTCAAAAACAGCATCAGCTCAGTCAACTAAACAAACTAGATGTGGTTTCTGTAAGCTGCCACAGTGCAACACCTTTCACAACTGGAAAAGAAGGATTTGACTGTCCCATCTACTTACTCGTAGGGGAATGACAGCGGAGTGAAGCAGACACTTTCTACAGAAATAATTTACGTCCAACCTATGAGCTAAAATTGTGTGACGGCATTGTATTAAAAATGGGTTTAATCAGAACACTGACAACAAGGATTGCCGGTTGGGGGACCCAACGCGTTTTCAAGAAGAAAATAAACAACTTGATGCAACCACCTAACAAATTTTACTACAATAACTATACCTGTCAAGTGACTCTCATTTTAAGCCTTAGAGACGACTGTCCTCGCCGCTCCACAATGGGCTGTTACACGTACACTGCTAAGGATCGTTTTACAAAACAATACCCATGGTAAATAAGACTTAAATCATATTAATTCCTCCAATGTTATACAACACATTTTAACCACATTATCCACTTCTTAGTTGAAGTGCTCATTAGACCTGTTACCCCGATAATGGAAAAGTACCCGCAGCAGATATAGAACCATCATAAACTGGTGTTATCACAAAAAAAAAAACAAAGGGGGGAACTGTAACAAGAATGGCATCCGTTGAAAAACCTCAATCAAGGTATGAATAATCAGCGCATAATCCAACCGCTGAAGCTTTAAATTTGGGATTACCAGTAAAGTATAAAATACTGACAATCTCTGTGCTGCACTCAATCCATTTACCTCAAGACAGATAACAACACTCATTTATAATCTTTTACAGATGACACATGGAATGTTTAGCACCAACACTGGTTCAGGTATGAACTTTACATCAGCTTGCTGTACTACCTCAGATATATTAGGTTTGCACTTCCCTGACTTCAGCCGTTTGCTTCTTTTTTAGACTTTCATTAAATTATCACTTAAAAGATAGGCAAACATACACTTGTATGAAATAACCATATTAACATATTCCCAGTTACAAACAGTAGACATCACATCTATTTTTTTGAATAACTATCATCAATCCAGCATTACATAAATTTCTCAATCCTTGCCTTCCCTTAAACATCACCTCCTCCCTCCTCAAAACTCCACTCTGCCTCCTCTCTGTATGTATTGTTCTCACAATTTCCATATTTTTTCTTTGTAATTTGCTCCTGCCCCTTTGTAAAGATCCCACTTCCAGTTCTTTTCTGTCTGTTACAATATTTAAGACTTCAAATACACAGTTGGATAAAACTCCAACTTCCATTTTCTGGTAATTGCTTCTTTTGGCAGACATGAGAAATAAACTTAAAGCTTGATTATATCTAAGCAATTCAGGCCCTTTATCCAGGCTAAAAAAAGAAAAATCCTTAGTTACCGCCATTTTCTCACCCAATATTTCTGACAGAGTACTCAGTAGGGAACTTTTAAAATCAGCCAACTCATTACACTCGCAATACACATTTCCTCACTTACCTCTTTCTTCCTCATTACACCTTTCAACATTTGGCATCTACGTCTTTCTTCCTCATCACACCCTCCAACATTTGGTATCTACCTGAGGAAAAATTCTTTGGAGTTTGCTTTGGGTATAAAAATACCTATCGAGGCCAAGAAGAAATTCTCTGCAAGTAAGACCCAGATGCAAGGCAGGAAATAATACAAGTAGACAAAAATTGCCAGCAGCAAATTCAGTGTAGAGCATCAAAAAGCATCCAAAAGGCTGTTGAATAAAGTATATAAACGTTTTATTAAATGTAATTAGTATACACCCAGACCGGTTTCAGCCAACAGGCTTTCCTCTACACTGAATTTGGTGCTGGCAATTTTTGCCTACTTATAAAAATACCTATGCAAATACTTCCAAACAAAAATCTTAAATATTCTAGACTTTGCTGCATATTTGGGACCCATACATATGTCCTCACATTGTTTCCTTGTAAATTGCTTATCCAATCTGTCTTCCCAATCTTTTTTAACCTCTTCTGACAGGTTTTAATGGTTATTCTGCAATATTTTATGTGTTCTACTAATTGAACCTTTTTAACAGCAGCTTCTGTTCTAGGTTCAACTAAAAACAGGTATTTCACTTAGGATCCTCCTATCCCCATCTCTTTGCCTATACTCTGACATCAATCCCTGATAGGGAAGGCAGCATATCTCTTAATTTGTTCAGATTTTTGCAGAATGCCTAGATTTCACCTCATATGTTTGGTCTGTCACATTTTGAGATTTTCGGCAAATTACTGAAGGCTGAATATGCATCTGAGTTTCAGACTCTTATGTCCTTCAGAAATGCATGCAAACATAAATCAGGTTGTTTTAGCAACTTTCAAAGTTCATAAAAGGAATAAATTTGTCCCCACTGTTGTGCCTTTGACCCCCCCCATAATTTTAGTCTTTGTCCAGCTGTTTTCACTAACATGTTGAGTGGTATAGAAGGCAGTCTCTAGCCTGCAGTCCAAATCTCTGCTTGACGTACTCCCATTCTATTACCGTTCCCTCTATAATTATTTCCTCCCACAACACTGGTTCATTTGCCAGTTTTCTCCAGTAAACTCTAGCACACTCTTGCTTATTCCCTTTACGCCTACATGCAGTTATCCTCCATCCGCAAAATCTTTCTCCAGTCTCTTGTTGGTTTAGTTTATAGAATACTTTCTGCTACTTTGTGAATATAATATTCTCTATGGCTGTTGTTCTCCTTAAGAATCTGCATCCAGATTCCCGCTCATTTGCTCATTTCCTTATTTCCCCCGCTTCATCATCATCATCCCTTATACTTCGAATTCTACATATCTGCTTGTGTTGTGTGTATACAGGCCTTAACTGCATAGCTTCAAATGAGGTAATCCTAAACCCCCTTGTTTTATTGGAAGGATCAACTTATCCCAGTTAACCCTTGCCCTCTTCCCATCCCAGATACATTCCTTCAATTCTTTACTAATTATCCACAACTTCACCTCTGGTTGATAAAAATATGCCTGACCTGTACATAAAACTAAAGGGACTAAAATTTTCACTTCTTTTATTTTGCTATTCATATTCATAAACAGCAGCTTCCAGTTTCTCGGTTTTTGTATTATCTTTTGTTTCTTCCTAAGTATCCTTTAGCTGCAATAACGATCCTTTTTAATCCATACTCCTAAATACTTTATTTTATTATGTCCCCATAATTAGGGGTACTGCTGAACCAATTCATGTGTGGGTGCATAACTTACAGTTACAGCCTTTCTTTTATATTTCAGCAACAAACTAATAGGAAGACACAGAGACAGCTGATATATCTAGTTCAAAACTTTTACTGCAGTGCAACAAAACACAAGCACTTTCACCAAACAGGCATCATCAGGTGTATTACAAAAGCACTAACAAACACACCCCTATTTATACATCAAATGTCACATGATACAAATTCAAATTTAAAACCACAAATTTAAAGACACAACACATATAAAAGACATATATTTAATTTAAAAACATACATAAATAATGCATACTAAAACTATACTTCAATACTAATAACTACCTTCTTAGGGGTCTCTTCTTTAATTTTGGTACTAATGGAACTGATTCATTGAGCCCATGTCCTACATCAGCCCTAAACCTCACTATCCATGAGGATTCCAAATCCTCTGTCTTAGCACGTATATCACCCTGCCTCACATTCTCATAAATCCTAGCAATTACTAAAAATTTGAAACCATGACTAGAGTCAGTACTCAAAACATGCTTCACCAATGCACTAACCACATTACCTTTAGTCATATGGTAGATATGTTCTCTTATGCATTCTCTGAAGGGACGGTCAGTCTTACCTATGTAAAACTTTTTGCATACAATGCAGTGAGCTAAATAAACAATATGTGAGGTATCACATGTAGCTGCTGTTGTGAAATTATAACATCTACCTTGGTCAGGATGTTCAATTTTGCAACTGCTGTCAATATATACACACCAGTTGCAATGACCACATGGTTTAGTTCCATCTAAATGAGAATTCCTACTTGCATCCTTTGGGTAACACAATCTACTTCTCAGTGACCTACTGTTCTTATATACATTAAGAAACACTGGGGTGTCCTTAGAACTGATAATGATATCGCTAGGCACATACCTGCTCTGTTTTTTATATAAGATGTATAAATAGGGGTGTGTTTGTTAGTGCTTTTGTAATATACCTGATGATGCCTGTTTGGTGAAAGCGCAGTAAAAGTTTTGAACTGGATATATCAGCTGTCTCTGTGTCTTCCTATTCGTTTGTTGCTGGAATTTTTACTTTGGACACAGTAAGTGAGCCTTTTATAGTGGTAGTAGTTTTTATAGTTTCTTTTATATTTATTAATTTTGTATCTCAAAAAGACTTGAAATGGTCTCAAAATGTTCCACAACACTGAGATGTCCTTTTCTGGTTTTATCAGGTACAAAATAATACAGTCTGTAAATAAAGTCAACTTTTCCTGATTACCATGTTGTTGTTGTGTCTTTCAGCTTTTCCCGGTTAGGGGTCGCCACAGCGGAACTCCGGTCCGCTAATGATTGGCAGTTGATTTTTACGTACTGAGTTCCATCCCTAACGCACACCCTTCAACGAAAGTACGCCCATTCACGCATGTCTCCACGCAGAAGACGCTCTAGCTGAGAATCGAACCAGATGGCATCTTACTGTGAGGCGACAACGCTACCATGTAAATTATATATTTGAATTTCTAGTCCATTATTTTTTTTGCCAGATATGGGAAAGAGGACACACTGGCCTGGTTCCTCTGTTCAGACCCAGTTTGTCAGACATGAACCCTTCCATGATAATTTTCACCTCCAATCCCTACACCCTACATGGATCCTCCTAATTAATCTTGTTACTGTATCAGAGAATGGAAAGGGCTTCAACTCCCCTACTCATACAATGCCAACTTACTCTGTTGAATGCTTTTCCTGCATCAAGACCAGCCAATTGCAGTGGTATTTTATTACATTTCCCTTCCCTCTGGATCCCCACTGTTCTATTAATGTTGCCAAATGCTTGCCTCCCCCCCACAAAAGCACAGTGATCCACATCTGTCAATTTTAGCAAGACCCTTGCCATTCTTTTAGCTACTGTAGTCAAACATTTATAATCATGGTTTAAAATTGGAATGGACCTATATGAAGTGGTGTATGATGAGTCTTTGTAGTCTTTCGGTATCACAAGCACCACAGCTTTCTTCCAGGGTGTTGGTGCCTCCCCTCTTTTTAAAATACTGTTAAACAAAACCTTACAGATCTTTATCACTTTCTTCCCTCCTAGCTTCCAAACTTCCATAGGAATACCATTACAGACTGATTATATTTCACCGTTTTTTTATGACATCTCCTCTAATATTGGCATAATTAAGTCTTTCATAAATATTTCCATTTGTGCTCTTTCTTGATTTTGTCTGTCCCTGATATTCTATTGAATATCCATCCTGAAATACTTTATGAAATCTAAATGCTCTCTTCTTTCCAAATGCATCTCCTGTAGCATTGCTATTTGCATGCTGCATTTCTTAATATAATTCAATATTCTTTCCATTTTGTCTATACCTGTGAGGTCATTCACATTCCAAAATAATATGGATAGTGTAGCCGTTATGATAAAAAAATTATTATTCCCCCCTATTATACATTACATTTTTTTTTAATGTCTACTTTCAGCTTTTGTGTTACATGCATCCAGTATACAGCAGCTTCTTGTCATCTCCAACTGAACCTATGTCACATTTCAAAAGACTTATTTTTCTGGAAATCCTCAAGCAACAACAACCACCGCATTCCCAAGAACATCTCCATAACCTATTAAACACAAAAAAATATGCACATCTTTACATAATGAAGGTTAACTTTCCTGATCGGAACAATTGCCCAAATTGACATCTGCACCCACACGCATTACCTACCTAAAATTAAGGTTATCTATGCTAAGGCATGTTACACAGACTGTGTTCCTTCTTATAATTGCTGTCTGTTTTTGTCTTATCTTTATTCCTCTCCCAGATGTGAAAAACAAAATGCTCGCTTTCAGAAAACAAACTTTTAGCCCTAACAGAAAGTCTACTGGCCATCTTTAAATAAAAATATATTATACACTGTTATAGTAAATGTGTTGAAGTATTTAGGTACCAAGAATGCTGCTATATCTTATTCACTTTCAATAATTTCAAACTATTTTTACTAAGCTGCTTTCCATTTTACCTTTTAATTTTATGATTCTCTCAGCAAATGATACCCATTATACTCAACATTTATTGCCTGTACCTGCAGTCAGCTTATCTCCATGGAAACGCAACAAAATGTACAACTGCCCTCAACTAAATTCAGAAAACAGACTTCTCAATTCACACTATTTATTTGCTAATGGAAAACTTTTCATTACATTCACAGTACTCTCTTATTTTTAAAGCCCACATGCTTACAAAAGAAAAGTGTTAATAGATTAAGCCAAGGACATTATGCCATACATTTACCATGCAAAAGTAAAATAAAAGTGATTACATGTGATTTAGTGCACATCAGCAAGTCAAATGGCATCAGAAATTTTCGGTTTCTAAACCTCTTCTACAACATCAACAGAACAGCTTGCAAGGCACAGTTATATTTTACAGAGAATACCATTGCTATGGAACAGAATCCCCATCCATATAAAACAAAGATAATTCCTGTCCAAGTGCAACATAGATTTATGGATAGGAAACAGAAAATGTATCCAGCACTGTCCCTTGTACTACAAATGGACAGATGCAGCTCCTAAATGCTTTATCCCATGCACAGGTCCCCCAAACTAACTATGGTGAGATTCCAGTCATTCTCATTAAGGGTAATATACAATTATCATCCATGGGATGGGTAAGGCCAATCTATAACCAAATGGGATAGGTTATTTTGAGGACAAGAAGTTAAGATGGCTATGCTTAAAATGGTCAGCAAGGTCAGCTAGCTTAGTACTTACACATGAACCTAAAAACATCTTAGCTCTACATATATTATCAGTGCACTTTTACTCCCCAATCTACCACCTAAATAAGCCAAGATTACAGCATATTAACGTTAACATGTTTTTGTCCAGGCTTTCTTCTCTTTTTACATTATACTGTCCACATGTCTTATAATTAAAAAAAGAAAAAAAAGTACTTGTTCACTTTAGTATCTTATGACATACAACAATCCCTGAAAATGATTTACTATCTAACACACAATTCATATCATGAAATGTTTTACACAAACACACTTAAAAATTGTTTTACTTAGTTACTTTTTCCCCTTTATTGTCTTTCCACAATTAATGGCATGAAATGGAATATATGCCTTTCAGTCCCACCACAAGTTTAGCAAAGTCAACAAAAGTCCAATCTTTCTCGGCCACCTTTTCTTGTAAAGACATACTTCACAAATGTGACTCATGTTTTATAGTCCCACATTTATTTACCAATTCCAGTGTTGCTGGTCTTCTTTCTGTTCATCTCAACTCCAAGGTACTCACAATTCATCTACTCGACTCCTGTGCTTTATCTGGGCTCTCAAGCATTTTCTTTTGGAACACTGGAAAATGTTTCACTGGCAAAGTCTCTATGAGCTTTATAATCAGAAGAATGAAACAAACGGTCCCCTTCTGTTTGATGGCTCACTTTTTTGGACAAACTTTTGTATTTCCTTCTTGGTCTGTTGTGCATCAAAAAATGACTTGAATCCTCCAGAAAAAGATATTGTGAAGACAGCTGGGCACAACAGCTTGAATCTCGCACTTGCCTAATGACATTCCCTGTTTGCTGGAATAAATTTGCTCCACTTCTGCCTGGTGTACAGGGAATAATCATTTTCCACAAACACTACTGTCTCCAATTTTTAATACTTTGCCCTTCTGCCACAATTTTGTCATGATCAACTCTTTCTGCTGGTATGACCGTATCTTTAACTAATGCATCTCTTGACTGCTTTCTCATGGCCAGGTTTGGAGCATACACATGGTGTGTATTTTCAATTAACAAATCCTGCCATGGAATACCAGTCTAGTTGCTTATTTGTGCTTAAAATTAACACAGTCTCTTTCTTCCAGTTTCTCCGGTACAGCAGAAAATGTTTCTCTGCATCCTCTGTCTTCTAACACTACCGCTTTTGAGTTTGGGGGTTACCAATGTCTGGCTATAATTTGGCACCTAGAAAACAACAAAGTGTAAAGACTTATTTTCTCTGTCGATTTAAAACTGTACAGCTCATCAGATGAGGAACTGAAAGCACAACTGCAAGTAGTCAAAACTTTTTCAGATGATATCATTTGGTTTTGATAAATGTTCAAAAGTACCTTTAAAGCAGGAAAGCTGCAGCACCACAAAACCATCAGTTTGGGACAAGAATGTGATATAAAACAACTTGAGCAAGAAGGAGTTTATAAATATTTGGGAATTGATGAAAGATCAACAATAAAACATGAACAAATGTGAATAAAACTTAGTAAGGAATATTTTAGAAGACTAAATTCAGAAAACAGCACTGACATCTAGGAGCAAAATGTAAGTTATAAACCAATTTGCTCTTCCTGTCCTAACTTACAGTTTTGGAGTGAGTGACTGGCCCTAAAAGGTTTTGGATAGATTAGATAGGAAAACAAGGAGGATGCTTCATGCTCATCAAATGATTTATAAAAATCAGTGCATACCAAGATTACATATTCCCCATTCCAAAGAAGGTATGGGCCACCTTGAAATTGATTACATGTATAGATCTACAATTGTAGGATGGCACACATCTGGTGACCTCAAGACCCAAATGTAGTGAAAGTTTTGAAACATGAGGAGAATAAATCTAAAATGACTTCTCTGCTTAGTCTAACAGAAGCATATTGGTGTCAAACGGGAATGGCAATCAAACCAGAAGTAGATAAAAATCAGGCAGCAACTGAATGTGCCAAAAAACAAAAGAACGAATATAAAGTGAAGGATCAGATGAAAAGGCAAGAAATGTGGAAAATGTATAAATATAGCTGCAAGTACAGAAACCTCCTGGAAGAACCACGTGTTGATCAGGATCAAATACAGGAATGATTAAGGAGAGGCGAATTCGGCTCTAGATAGTGGGCTATATACATGCTGGTTTACAAAGTCCATTGAACATGTGGAAGAAACAGAAAACGTAGGCTTTGCAAAACAGAACTGAAACAGTTGCACACCTTGTTGCTGGTTCTGACATACTAATGGGAGAAGGACTGTATACTGAAAGGCATAATAATGTGGCAAGACTGTTGCACTGAGGATTGTGCAAACATTGTGGTATTGAAGTGGCTGAAAAACACTGGAAACATGAGTCACAAAGCATCACAGAAAATGATGAAGGCTACATCACATGGGATCACCCATTACCAACAGTTCAAAAGATACATGCGAGAAAAGCAGTTATAGTGTTCCATGAAAAGACAAAAGTAGCATTGGTCACTGAAATTGCCACACCCAGTGACCACAGTATCCTGCATAGAGAGGGGCACAAAGTCATAAATTATCAGGATTTGCAGGCAGAAACAAGAGCAATGTTGAAGAAAGATACCTAGATAGTTCCAATAGTAGTAAGAGCAATGGGTCTTCAAAAAAAAAAAAAATCTACAGTCTTATTTAGATATGTTACCAATACATGTAACTCCGTACGAATTGCAAGAGTCACTAATGGGCACATTGTATATGCTGCAAAGAGCACTTCTGGCTGACAAAGATTGAAACAATACTAATTTCATGAACTTTACTCGTACTTTGACTTAGGAATGGGGTCCATTCCTGTCATTGTATTAGAAACCCAAAAGACTTGGAGAAATTAAAAAAGGCATGCTGGGATACTGTCTGGGCCCACTAATGCAGCGTACTTGGACTTAGAGCATTAAGAACCTGATCCCAAGTGATAGTACGATTTCTTATATTTGATGGAATTTCCTGAGGGAAGGTTGAGTTTGAGAGCGGGGTAATGTTGGACCCCAATTTATGAGTCAGGAGGTTTGCTATATCATCTGCCTCATTGCAGGAGGTTCCAATTACAGTGAGATATGCACACAATTGTGTTTTACCTTTCTGGTTGAAGACATAGCTAAAGTGTGCTTTGTGGCTGTTCTTGGCCTGGGAGACCAAACTTACACCAAATCTGGCTGTGGTAGACTTTGTTTGTCCTCTGATTTATTTGTTAACTGAGTGTTTTTATCCTGCTGTGTGTTGCACCCTATGCTTTGCCATGAGTTTCTTCCTTCGGTTATACAGCCTACTGACTCTGTGATTACATCATGATGGCTTGATTTTGAGTTAGGTCTGTACTTCTTCCTGGTGGGTATGGCTGTCACTATGCAGCTAGTAAGATGCTCATACAGGGTTTCTGTGAATACATCTGCATAGGCTGCCGTGTTTGTGGGGGTTGAGAATGGGACAGTGTATCACATAATAACTGGAGGTCAGCCTTACTACTGAGTATTCCTCGTGTAGATGAGGGGATCCATGATTTCATTTCTACTTCAAAGGAGACCATTTGTGTTTGGACCTTACCAGGGAACACTTTACAGTATGGGGTGTGCATGACTTTGTCATATCGCCAAGGTCCACACCCAGTATGATTGCTCCCCTGGTTGGTGTACTGGCTAGGCCCACATCCAGTATGCTTGCTCCCCTGGTTGGTGTACTGGCTATCTGGTCCAGGGAGTTGTTGTTTACAAAATCCAGGCCCCTCTGAGCCTGTATGTTCGGTGTCACACAGCATTCCCAGTTAATAGTGCAATACTGCAAGTCACCCATGCATAAGGTATTGCATGGGATAGCTAGTCTTTCCAATAAGTTTAAATACATGATATGGACTTCATGGGCCATAGATGGGGGCCTACAGCTTGCATCGATGTAGTACTGGGTTTTGCTAATTGTGATCTGAAACAGGCACAGCTCAAGTGCATTGGCCTGTTTGACCAGCCTTGAGGTATCTTCAGTTCTGATGTACAGAGTAACCTCCACCTTTAGTCCCTGCCTGTGAAGTAGCTGGTCTAATTGGGTGGAAGGCATAACAACCTTGCATTGTTGTTGTGGTCTCCATGGCTTTAAGTCATGTGTCAGTGAATGCAGAGAGCTCAAATAGTATCTGTTAAGTATAGTCTAGGGAGGTACGTCACAGGTCATGTATTCCCACATGGACTTCGACTGGGCCAGATCATGGATCATTGGAACTTAGACTAACTGCCCTTGGTTCCTTACAGGCCTAGCCAAGTTCTACCCTTATTTCCATGATCAGCAACAACTGCTCCTGTCCAGGAGGGACATAGGTGGAACCCTTGGGGTGAATTTACAGTTACACATCCAATCGTCCATATTGCGTTTGAAGAAGACCAATGTGGTTCTCTGTTTGACATGAAGTGGAAGTCAATTACAAAGGTGTGGTAACCTCTGGCAGTCAAATCTGATGTTCCAGCATGTTGTATTACTGTAACATACCATGTTAATGTGTACTGAGTGAGTAAACCATGTGTCTTGCAGATATGCATTTCCAATAAAGCTTGGTTACATACTGCCTTATATGCAAGGCATAGATCTTCTCTGAGTAGTCTGCAAGAAACAGAATAAAGTGACAGTGATTTCAGACGATCCACACAGGACAGATGCTTTAAACTTTGAATTATCCTTGTGAGGAACCTTTGTGGTCTCTCCAACTGCTGCAGGTGTTTGCAAAGGTGCATACCAAAAGGGGCACTGTATTCCATTGATGGCCTGATGAGGGGAAGAGTACAGAGGGGTTTATAAATACTTTTTACTCTTCTGGGTGCAATGGCCTTACTTATGAGATGAGCAATATAGAATGCCCTTTTTACCACTGTGGAGACATGGTGATCAAAGATAAGATTACTCTCAACCCGTGTGACCAGGTCTCTCACCAGTGAGTGCATACGCAGGGTTTTTTTTATACGAGTTAGCAGGAAAGTACAGTTGTGTACACATACCATAAATATAGATGTTAGTGTATTCACTGTTGCAGTCATTACACTTGGGTTATCTGCCTGCAGGTAGCCCTCAGTCGGCCCGAATACCAGAGTCTTGGGATTTGTGTCGGATGCTGTCGCCTCTTCCATGACGTCAGGTCGTCAGGGGTATAAAATATGCCGCCGACACCATTACATCTGCTTTTCTTACCATGCGGGAGCCCGAAACAGAAGCAGTTCGCAAGTGCCGGTTGGCCGCTTCCTGAAATTTTCATTTTTCGAGTTTCAAACCTAAAGTCTTCTAAAGCTAAGTACCTCATTGGGGATCTTTTTTTCTTACTTTAACCGATGTCAGAAAAAGTTAACTGTCTTGCCTGTGGAAAGCAAATACCTCACAGAGATTTTTATTCTTACTGCGTCACCTGCTTAGGCCCAGACCATTATGTCCCTCGCTGTCGGTTTTGTGCCTTGTTCAATGCACAAACTATTCATCGTCGGGCTATTTTTGTCACTAAATTATTTCGCTTTCGTTGACCGTACTCCAAAATGGCTTCGATAAGCCATCCCACGAAGAACACCATCGCACTGAGGGATGTTAATACAGTTTTGTTGCACTGAGATTAAGGCCATAGATTTGGCATCAGTCATTTGTGTGTGTAAGATCCTCTTGTAGGATGTCATCATCTGGAACTTCTATGATAGCTCCCAGTTTGAAGTCATCAGCAAACTTTTTCAGCCACAGACCTTTAATTTTAGCTTGTACTTTGGAGAATTACACTCCAAACTGTAGAGGTCCCAGGACAGGTCCCTGTGGAACAACACTGGTTACAGGTGTGCTGTTGGAGGTGGATTCCGCTATTTTCACTCTGTGAGTTCTAATAATGAGCTAGTTAGAGACTATTCTAATGATACAAGGGTTGATACCTAGCTGGGTGTCTTTGGCTACGTCTAGGTAGGCTGTATGCACAGATTTTCCCTCATCCAGGTCCTTGGTGACCGTCGCGAAGAAGTCCACAATGTTTCACAGGCACCATTTCCCTTTGACAAATCAAAACGGACTAGGGGCAGCTGTTTGGAGCTTACCTATATCTTTGTTGATAAGGTCCAGGATTCAACCACAGCCTTGTAGATGAAGCTAGTCAGGTTAACAGCTCTACATTTCCCAGGGTCAGTGGAAGCACCACCTTTGTGCAAGAGAATAATGGTGGCAGTTTTCCATTCATCTGTGACAAAACCAGTGCTTAGACAACGTTTAAAAAGAGTACGCAATGGTGTTGACAATTCCTGATGGAGGCCATGTAGGATGCAGCCTAGGATGTTATCAGGTCCCATAGATGCTGTGTGTTTGGCCTTAGGGCATTTACGACTTGCTCTTTAGAGATACAAGGTAGGGGCCAGGTGGTATGCATCTCATGGGGTACATGTGGCACAGACTGAGGGGGGAAGGTATTCACAGAACCTGTCAGCTGATAGGTGAGCTATGTCCACAGGATCAGTATATGTGCTATAACTAGCAGTTTGGCACAGATCTGGCTGTGTCTTTTAGGTGACAGATGTAACTAACAACTTTTTGTTACCCTTTGGGAAAGAAGCGAATATGAATTCATAATTTGCTTGTGAGGACTTCACAAGAACTCTTATTGGTTTGTTTAGGCTGAGCAGGGAGTGTTCCCAGTTTAGGACTCACTCCCTCTTACTCTTAGACAGCTAATGTTTCCTTGTATTGTAAAGCCTGCTAATGGCAGTTGTCCACCAGGCAGGGTTGCTCTTCCTTTGGCAGTTGTCCACCAGGCAGGGTTGCTCTTCCTTGCGGAGCTTGTTTTGGTCCTAGCAGGTACAGTCGAGTCCTTGCAGTTAAAGAGGTGTTTGTATGACACACTGGTGTAGACCTGTCATAGTTGTCACTTCCATCTGGGGCGGGGACAGTACAGCTATTTATACCATCCCATACGAGGTAATTAGGAAAAGTATTTTAGTTTATTTGATGGTTTTTGGGGGGGGTGTGATATTTAGTTCACATGTTCTTAGGTAGCTGCTATGCTATCAGCCCAGATGCCTATGTAAGCCTAGCCAACAAGGTTTCCTGGCTTTCGCCACCCAAGAAAATAATTTTCCTGTGCCCCTGTCAAGCATAGCCACAAAAGTGATCCCCGGGGTGAATTTCCTATTTCCCACACCAAGATTTCTCTTGAAGAGTGCTAATGAGGAACTCTGCTTGACATAGATAGGTAGCTTGTTCCAGAGTATGGGAAGTCTCTAGGACAGGATTCTATCCCTCCAGCACGTTCTGTTTATTGTGGTGACAAGGTTTAGGTCCCTAGAGCGTGCAATCTCAGAGGGATTGGGATTTTTTTAGGTGTAGCATGCCCAACAGCTCTGGGTTTGACATAGCTTTGTATGTTAGGCAGTGATCACCTCGGAGTAGGCGATCTGCTATGGAGTAAAGCTGGAGTTTTTTGAGACAGTCAGCATAGGGCATCTGTTTTGAGTCCCGTAATCCTCTTTGTGAGGTACTTCCTGTGGGCTTTCCAGCTGTTGCAAATGTCTTCTGAGGTGCATTCCAAAACGGGCGCAGTACTTAATAATGGGTCTAATGAGAGCAGAGTAGAGGGGAACAATGACCTCTTTTTTCCTGGATGAGAGCCCTTTCATGATGAGGTGTGCCATGTAGAAGAATTTCCTGACTACTGTGGCAATGTGATTATCAAAGGAGAGAATACTGTCCACCTGATTCCCAAAGTCTCTTATCACACCTTCGGCATTAAGTGGACTGCCGCCTAAGTGGTAGTTCATGGGTACAGAGTTTTTTTCCAAAGGGGATGACAATGCACTTTTCTGGCGTTGAGCATGAGGCCATGACTCTGACACCAGGCATCTGTCTCAGTGAGGCCCTTCTGTACGATGTCCATGTCATTTGGGGACTCGACTATGGCACCTAATTTGCAGTCACCTGCGAACATCAGCCAGAGGCCCTCTGTGTAAGTCTGCACTTCAGAGAAGTAGATACCAAACAGGAGATGACCCAGGACTGAACCCTGTGGTACTCCACTTGTCACTGGTTTGAAGTCAGATTTGGAGTCTGTAACTTTTACGGTGTGGGCTCTGTCAGTGAGCCAGTTGGTGACCCATCTTGTGACGTATGGATTTATACCCAGTTTAGTGAGTTTATCTATAATTCCAGAATAGGGGATGGTGTTGAAAGCCTTGGCGAGGTCAACATAGGCTGTGTGAACTGCCTGACCCTTGTCTACGGCTTTGGTGACTGCTTCAAAAAAGTCGATCCGGTTCAGGAGCCACAATCTGCCTTTCACAAACCCAAAATGGGTGGGGTCCAGAGTTTGGAGGTTACCAATGTTTGTTTATAAGTTCCATGATGACACATTCCATGGCCTTGCAGACCAGGCTCGGCAGGCTAATAGGGTGATAGTTCCCAGGGTCCGTGCTGGCTCCCCCTTTGTGGAGTGGTATAAATGTTGCTGTGCACCATTCAGTGGGTACAAAGCCTGATGTGAGGCTATGACTGAACATGGTGCTTAGGTGGGTGGCCAGTTCGTTCTGAAGTTAGTTAGTGTAGAACACAGCCTACGATGTTGCCCGGTCTCATGGATGCTGTGTTCTTAGCTTTGGAGAGTGCAGTTTTTACCTGTGCAGTTGTGATTGCAGGGGCTCTGCATTCTTCCGGTATAGATATGGTCCCTTTAGGGGGTGAGAGGTTCAGTGCTAACTTTACCCCCTATCAGCCAGGATGTTGGCGATATCAGTTGGTTCTGTGATTTTTGTGCCATTGTGCTGTAACTCAAAGCAGATCTGGGTGTTGCCATTGAGATTCCTGACACAGCTATAGAATGCTTTATGGCTGTCCTTGGAATCAGTGGCAATCTTGTTTTTGTAGCTAGCTTTGGAGGATTTTATTAGGGATCTCAGCTTCTTACTGAGGCAGACCAGGGAGCTCCTCCACTCATGAGATTTTACTCTCTTTTGCAACACAGTTTCTTCCTTCTGTTGTAGAGTTTGTTTATAGCAGGGGACCACCAGATTGGCTTCCTTTTTTTGTGACTGACTTGTGGTCAGATCTCACTAGGGAACACCTCATAGTGGGGGTGCTAGAGTGGCACCCCATATTGGTAAGCACCAGATTCAGGAAGTTGGTATCCCTTGTGGGGGTGTCATCCACCAGGTCCAGTGTACTGGAGTGAACGAAGTTGAGGAACCTTTAGGCAAGTGAGTTGCACCATGAGTAATTTACTCAGTCAATGGATGGGTATTTAAAGTCATCCAAAGCCAGGGTTGTTTGGATGTATGTTGATGGACTCAAGTAGATCCAAATAGTCAGAGTGGTTGCCTTGATTCACAGAGGGGGTCATGTAACTGGTAATGACTTGAATAGGTGTCCTACTAAAGTACAGTTTTGTACCTACCATAAATGCAGATGTTTGAGTGGTTATGCTGCTGCAGTCATCACACTTGGATTATCCTGCCGTCAGGCGGTCCCCGCAGTCGGCCTGAATTCCAAAGCCTTGGTCCGGCGTCGGTTGTCGTCGCTTCCTCCCTGACGTCAGTGCGGCAGGGGTATAAAAGAGGCAGCCAACGCCATTTTCTTCAGTTTTTTCTTGCCCCCAGATGTCAGGTGCCCCAAACTAAGAAGGCAAAATAAGAAGCTTGCAAAACATACCTTAGTGCAAAACAATGGTACTAGTTGTAAGCAAATACACCATATAGACATGCATCCCAAAGGTTGAAGTACATGGAGGTATAAGAAAAGCTTTGATAGGAAGAGGGGATGGAGGGAGGGTAACCTAGAATGCAGCAGCATAACCACTCAAACATCTACATTTATGGTAGGTACAAAACTGTACTATGTTCATCGTGCTATGCTGCTGCAGTCATCACACTTGGGTAGAGTCCCAAAGCTATGGTTGGGTGGTAGGAGCTAAACTGGGTTAGGTGCAGCTAAGATGCCCTGCAGAACTGCAGTGGGAAACCCAGCTCTGGTTTTTGAGTACAGAGGAAGGTGGTAATGCTTGATGAAGGTGTGCACTGAACTCCAGGTAGCTGCCTCCAGAATGTCCTTTGTTGGGACTCCTCGGAGGAAGGCTGCTGAGGTTGCTGTAGCCCTGGTAGAGTGAGACCTAATACTAGCAGGCACTGCTTTCCCGTGGTGTGAGTAGCAAAAGCGCATGCAATGTGCTATCCATTTGGAGATGGTCTGTTTTGAAATAGCCTTTCCTTCTGAGCCTGGTGCATAGGATACAAGGAGTTGGTCAGATTTTCTGAAGGCCTTTGTCCTGTCCAAATAGTAACGTAGCTGTCTGTGAATGTCCAAAGAGTGAAGAAGTCTTTCTCCTTTATTCTGTGGGTTTGGATAAAAGGTGGGCAAGTGTATGGTCTGATTGAGAGCCACACTGGATACTACCTTTGGCATGAAAGAAGGGTTGGTGCGTAAAGATACTCTGTCCTGATGGAAAATGATGAAAGGTTCCACTGCCATAAGTGCCTGCAGTTCTGAGAGACTGCGTGCTGAGGTGATAACTAGCAGCAGGGCTGTCTTCCATGACAAGTATTGAAGCTCTGCTGAAAAGGCTGGTTTGAAAGGAGGAAGTGTTAACTTTTCCAGAACAAAATTTAGATCCCAAGTTGGAGTAGGTGGTTTTCTGGGGGGTCTTATATTTTTTGCCCCTCTGAGAAACTGCCTTAGCAAAGGATGAGAGAAAATGGGAGGAACCGTATCAAATTGAGCTGAAATGGCTGAAGCATGGATCTTTATGGATGAGAAAGAAAGGCCTTTGTGTAGCAGCTCAGTTAGATATTGGAGTAGGTGCGGAATATTTGGGATGCCAGGATTTAGGCTTCTGGCCTGGCTCCATACGCAAAATCTTTTCCATTTGTCTAAGTAAGTTTTTCTGGTGCTGGGCCTCCTGGCCTCCAAAATGACATTCTGGATGTCCTTTGAGAGAAGTGTTTGATAATTTAAGGTATTTTCCATGCAGCTAGATTTAAGGTCCTTAAGCTAACTGTGAAGGATCTGAGAGTTTTGCTGGGTTAACAGCAGAGGGAATTGAGGTAAGATCCATGGAGGACTGTGAGTCAAGTTTCGTAGTAGTGGGTACCAGTGTTGAGTGGCCAGTCCGGGGCAATGAGGATCATCTGTGGTCTCTCTGATCTGGTTTTCAGTAATACCTGGGTGAGTAGAGGCAGAGGTGGGAAGGCGTAGACTGACAATGCTGTCCAACTGAATGATAGGGCATCCACTTTCCAGGCCAGGGGATGGTAAGCCCTTGTGCAAAATTTTTGTAGCTGGCAGTTGTTGGTTGAGGCAAACAGATCTATGCCTGGCGGTCCCCACCTTTGAGTTATCATTGAGAATACTTGTGGGTGTAGTCTCCACTCGTGAGGGTCTGTCAAATTTCTGCTTAATTTGTCTGCCAAAATGTTTTCTTTTCCTGGCAGGAATTGTGCTTGCAGTTGTACTTGGTAAGTTAATGCTGTGTTCCATAAGTCCATTGCCTGTCTGCATAGTGGGTAGGAGTGCGTCCCTCCTTGTTTGTTTATGTACCACATAACTGTGGTGTTGTCCGTCCTTATTAGAAGTTTTCCTGGATGCAAAAGGTCCTTGAAGGCTGTTAGTGCATTTTTTACAGCTAGCATCTCCTTTTGATTGATGTGTAGTTGCTTTTGGTTTGCAGACCAGTTGCCCTGTATGCATTGTCCTGCTATGTGTGCACCCCAGGCGTAGTCTGATGAATCTGTTGTCAAGGTTTGGTTTGGTGGAGGCGAGACAAAAGGAAGGCCCTTGTTTGCTTGGCATGCTTGAGCCCACCATAGAAACTCTTTTTGAAGGCAGGGAATGAGAGTTATAGCTGCTTCGAGGCTGTGTCTGTGCTGGGACCATACACTTTTTAGGTACCACTGTAGTTTTCTCATATGCAGCCTTGCATATGCAATTAGTTGAATGCAGGATACCATGTACCCCAATGCCTGCAGGAATTTCCTTGCAGTGAGCTGGGTAGAAGTTGTTTTTGAAGTACTGAGCCAGTTGTTTTTGCTTGTCTGGCGTGAGGTAAGCCATCTGGGTCGTTGTATTCAAGCTGGCACCCAGGAAAATTATTTCTTGTGAGGGTATTAGTTTTGACTTCTTTTTGTTTACTGAGTACCCTAGGCAACTTAGTAACTGTCACAAAAGCCAGATGCTGTAGTAGGATGTCTTTGCTGTCCGCTTGGATCAGGCAGTCGTCCAGATATGGATAAATTTGTATTCTTCTCTGTCTGCAGTATGCAATTACTGATGCCAGGCATTTTGTGAATACTCTGGGCACAGTAGATAAGCCAAAGGGCAATGCAGAGAATTGATAATGCGTTGTGCCTGCCAAAAATCTGAGGTATCTTCTGCAATCTTGTCTGATAGGGACATGCAGGTATGCCTCTTGGAGGTCCAACTTTACCAGCCAAGACTCCTTGTCCAGCATGGGAAGAAGCTGCTGTAGTGTGAGCATTTTGAATTTGGGAATGTCCAGGTACGTGTTTAGAATTGAAAGGTCTAAGATGGGTCTCCAGGCTTTGTCCTTTCTTGGTACTAGAAACAGTCTTGAGTAAAATCCTTGACCTTGCTCTTTTGCAGGTACCTTTTGAATTGCTTTCATGTTCATGAGAGCTGAAATTTGCTTTTGTGCCTCTGCCCATTGGTTTGTTGGCAGATTTGGCATGCCTCTCATCCGTGGTAAAGTGTGAAAATGAAATCTGTAGCCTCGGGTAATAATATCCAGAACCCATTTGTCCTTTGTTATGATGTGCCAATTTTGTGGGAAAAGAGCCAGTTTTCCTTCCAGAGGTGCTGCCTGGGCAATTATGTTTGGCAGGCGAAGAGTAAAGTCATTGAGTTTGTTTTCTGAAGGGTTGAGATCTGTCGTCTCCCTCTCTTTGAGTTGTTGTTTGCCATTGTCTAGGCCTGAAGGTACCCTGTGCCTGGCCTCTGCCCCTAGGGCTTCTGTACCTGCCCCTTTGGGGTCTGTCTGAATCAGGAAAGGACCAGTTTTTTTGATGGCCAGTTTCTGCTGAAGCGAGGAGGTTGTACCTGTAAAAAATCTTTAACTGTTTGCATTGATTTTGCCTTTTCTTCCATCTTCTTTAAAACTTCCTCTGCTTTGACACCAAATAACGCATCCTTTTGTAGTGAAGCATCCAGTAACTTTGCTTTGACATGTTCTGGTAAGGTCTGCTCTTTTAGCCAAGCATGTCTACGTATTACAGACCCTGTAACTGCTGCTCTACATGAGGCCTCCAAAGAATCAAAACCACACTGCACGGTATGTTTTCCCACTTGTTCTGCTGCATGCAACAAATCTTGCATCCCTTTGAAATCTAGTTGATCTGTTTGAGGGATAATTTTCTGTTTTAACTGAGTAAGCAAGTACTGCTGGTATTTAATCATGTGGAATTGGCAGTTTAATGCCCTCATGGCCAAAGTGGCAGAGGTATACACTTTTTTCCCCCATCTTTCTAATGCCCTGTAATCTCTTTCTGCAGGTAGTGGATTCTTAGCAGTGGAGGCCTTAACCCCTCTGGGACTCTGGGAAATGGTTTCTGGGTCTGCAGCAGGGCTTTTATATAAAAACTTGAGAGAGTCAGGGACTCGATAGTATCTGTCTGGTTTAGGTGGTGCTGGAGGTAAGGAATCTGGATTTAGACTGGATTCAGTGTAGACATCATCCAGAATGTCCAAAACAGGTGGAATGGCTAGGGGTCTATGCTGAGGCAAAAGAAGAAACTCATGGAGTCTTTTCTTGGAGTCAGAGTAACCTTGTCCTTCCTAGTGGAAATGCTCTCTCATGGTGTGCAGGGTTTCCCCAAAAGAGAAGTCTTCAGGGGGGGGGGGGGGGACAGAGGGAAGAGACTCCTCAGCATCTGAGTCTTCATAGAGAGGGAAGGGGTAATCCTGTTCCTCAGAGTCTGCTGAGGAAATGGATTCCTGGTCAGAAGGAGGTAAATCTTCCTCCAGTCTAGGCCTTTTGTCAGGAGGGGGCTGGGAACCTCTGATAAGGGTAATCAGCGTCCTCCACCATTTTGAGCATCTGTTTTTTAAGCATAGGGGCCTGTATGGGAGTCTGTGGACTCGGTTTCTTAACCTTTGGAAGCTTAGCATATGACTTAACGGAAAGAGTCATCGGTTTAAAGATGCCTTCTGAAACCGAAGGCCTGTCCATAGTCTCCGGATCGCTGCCAGGGCTGGCGTCCGCGAGTTGAGGAGGAACCGGCTCCAGTGGCCTGGTAGATTCTGACTGAGAGGTAGTTGTATTTTCTAAATCTGCAGTAGTCAGGGGCTGCGTAGGTGCCTCACTGAATATCGAAGATCCGGCAGCAGGCCTAACCGAGACCTCGGTATCTGGTCTAGGTCTAGGCTGCCGGTCTTTGTCCTTGCGTTTTTTAAACATAGCGGTAGTCGGAGGTTCCGATGACATAATGTAGTTGAATTTTCTGCCAAAATAATGTCGGGCGGTATCAGCCCGACGCTTAATAGTGCGTTTATTGAACCTAGCGCAAAACAGACAACCAGAAACATCGTGGTCTGGGCCTAGGCAAAGAATACAATAAGAATGAAAATCCTTATGAGATTTGTTTCCCACAAGAAATACAATTATTAACTTTGTCTGACATAGGTCTGAGGCAAGAAAAGTTTCCCCAACGGGGTACTTAGCTTTATAGAAGACTTCGGCTGAAATTCTGTTCGAAAATCTCAGGAGCTGGCCGACCGGCACTTGCGAACTGCTTCTGCTCCGGGCACCGCGCGACAAGAAAGACTGAAGAAAATGGTGTCGGCTGCCTCTTTTATACCCCTGCCGCACTAACGTCAGGGAGGAAGCGACGACAACCGACGCCGGACCAAGGCTTTGGAATTCAGGCCGACTGCGGGACTGCCTGACGGCAGGATAACCCAAGTGTGATGACTGCAGCAGCATAGCACGATGAACATCAGTTAATTGCACCTGAAGTATGCCCAGGGAATCCTACTGTGTAACCAGTCTGGATGTGTACTCATCTGTAATGACTATGGAAACACTGCCTCCTTCAATTTTCATGCCTTCATTTTGTAGTCTGAATGTGTGGAAGGAGGTGTAGGCTGATATGGCTGGGGTGCTCCGCACAGCCGTGAACTAGGTCACAGTGACTGCACAAATGTGCAAGTCTTCTAAGGTGAGGGCTGCTTCCAGTGAGTGCAGTTTAATGATAAAACATCTAGCATTTAGCAGCATAAGCTTGAGGTTGCTGTAATATGTATTTTTCACATCTGGGATTTGTCCTTGAGACACTGCCTAAAAAGCTCACTATGGGGGCGGCAAGAGCCTTGGCCAGTAGCCGTAATCTCAGGGTGACAGATGAAGATCACGTCTGGCAAAGCATCGGGGCTTGTTGATGATGTCATCCCAGGCCCGCATATGTAGGTATGTGTGATGTGGGTTTGGGTGAAGTGGGGGGGTGAGGTGTGCATGGTGAATACCTGCGCATTGTCACATGTACTGACTGGTATGCGAGAGACCACATGCATTCCAGGCTGTTAATAAACTTGTATCTCTGACATGTTGAGTTTGTGTTACTTGTGGTCCAATAACATTAGCGTGTACATAATGTGGTGGATCCCAGCCCTTGATAAGCAAATGACTGTGCATTTCTCCTTATTCAGCTTGGTAAGACAGACATCAGTGCATCTCACAATGAAGTCTGCGATGACTAGAATGCTGGATTGTGTGTTGGCTTGCCTTACGGGCTTACAGGTTGGTCCTCTATGAGATGCAGCTCTGTGTGTTGATATACATGTAATTTTTACAGAGTGCATATGGGACTGCTGAGGGCATTTGTTATCTGGACTACCTCTAGGAGGTCTTTGTGATTTATGAAGGTGACATGCTAGTGCCTCAGCTCATATCTTCTTTGAATTGTGTGTGATGGGTGCGGCATGTATACCACTGACAACCTTATTGACATTAGGAGTACTTTTAAGTGAGAGCTTTGCCTTCAGTGACTATGTGTATACACATCTCTCACATGTCAGTTTGTTTGAGAATTAAGGGGTTGTCGGTAAACATGACGAGATTTCTACATTGCCTTAGGATGCCCATATCCATCAAGGTGGTGAATGTTACAGTGGGAAACCTGATATCCAAGGCAACAGATCCTTTATTGATTAAACATTTGTATTGAGAATATCACTCAATGTCAGCAGTATCTGTTCCATAACAATGGGGACAGCGCTTGTCAATGCATACTGGTTGTCCTGTGTGCAACACGGTATTGACGTTAATTCCATCATGGTTTCTAAGAAAAATGTCACCCAAGGTGTCTGAGTCAGTACAGTGCACTGCCAAACACTGGCGGGGAAACTAATATGTACACCCTGTAATGTTAAGGAAGGAGTATGTAGGCAGTTATTCTGAAGTTAGACACAAATCAAGCACTGCTTATGAAAATAATTACCTTGTGAAGAATGCTGAAAAGAGGGGAGTCACCTGACTTGTTACTGCCTGGCTACTACTACTGCTGGTCTCACCACGCCCTCACTCTTCTGGGATACAAAGCTCCTATTCTTTTTCACTCACCAGAAGCAAAATGTTAGCACCAAGCTCAAGATAAGGAGGAGGCCACAACCTGTATGTTGATCCACACACTTGTCCCAGGCGATGCTTGTTGTAGCCTTTTTCAGTAGATGCATTGATTAGCAACCAGATCAATCATTCAACTTTTGCATATATTATGCCTTGGGTTCCGAGGCTCGTAGGATCTGACTAGGGTACTGACTTGATGGTGATTAGGAGCACAGCTGCTGCATCACAATATAATGTTCAATGTCAGGTGACATAGATGTCCAAGGTTACTCTAGCAAGCTCCAGACGGCAGTGATCGATGTTAGGTAACAGCTTCACAGCAATTCATGCAGCCTGCCCTTCAACAGCATAATGGTGATGATCTGTGTGATATAGATGTGAGGCCTACTGCAGAGGAGTGGCCACCTTTGGGCAATGATTCTGTCCCTCCCACGTCCTGAGTATGTCAGAATGTATATTTGTGTTCCCACATCATTTCACACAACATACATTTGCTGTCTAGTTGTTTGACAGGCACTGTAGACTTGCAAGACCAAAGTAATGATTGCAAAGTTGAACAAGTTTTCTATGCTTGCATGAACATCCACATCTTCACTGCAAAGAGTGCCTGCAGAGAGTGTGTTTGAGGCTGTAAACACCAAGGGTGTAGCAGCATGAACCTTACTTTGCTGGAGTTGTACACCATCGCATTTTTAAGTATGGTATTGTGACCCCGCCTAATAACAGGAATCTGGTTCATGCAAGTGCCACATGCCTGGCAAAGCACAGTACTCCATCTACCATGTTATCCTACACTGTTGGGTACTGTTTTACCTTAGAATAACACCATAAAGGTAATATGTTACATTTAAGCATCTGTCAGGCCACTGCCTACCCATGGCCTGTTGTGACTTGTACACAAGCAATAATCTATTGCTAATGGCATTATCACTGACTGTTGAAGAGATGTGGTCAGCATCTCCAACCCTCTACTCCTACTCCACACAAAGACAAATGTGTGAGAGATGAAACTATATTAAAAACCTTGAATCCATACTCTCTCACACACAAGTCAGTACAGAGGACAATGAGCAGGTTGCCAACATGCATACCTCACCTCCTACTCCACCCAAACCCACATCACACACACCTACATCTGCAGAGGTTCTTACCAGAAGAATACCTACACATCATACACCTCACAAACACAAATGCAAGCATGCTACACATAATACTACCTCTGCAGAACACAGTACATATAACAGCTCACACACCACTGTCTCACCAGTCAAACCCTTAAGGCAAAACAACAAACATATTAGTCATAGTGATTGCATCATGACACACATCGATATCTCTCTCATCAAGCCAGACAAGGGAAAGGTCACGATCAGCTGTCTGTGAGGTGCCAAGATATGGCACATCACACACGCCCTCAAGTCTTTCAACAACAGGTACTGTTACAACTACATCATCACTCCTTGTTGGTGTGTACAATTTGAGACATACCTCTCTGGACTGTATGAAGAGAGACGTGACAGCTCTTGCACTGTGTGTCTTGGGCAGGTATGCTCTTGGCCTTCAGCTTCATTTTACCTTCACCTATGATGATACCTCTCAACTGCACAGATTTTTGCAGAATGTCCAGATTTTTGTCTAATATTTTTGATCCATTTTTCATAAAATTGTGGTTTTCTGGCAAATTAATGGCAAATAATTAAATACTGAAGTTAGAAAATAACGACAGACATTTGAGTTTCAGACTTCATAACCTTCAGCAAATTCATGCTAATGCAAAACCTGGTATTCTATCAACTTTCTAAGTTTATAAGAGCAATATTTAAAATTGTCCCTACTTTGTGCCTTTGTCCCACTTTTATTTATGGATTTGTCCAGATTTCTTGCGCTAAAAGGTTGAGAGGTATGATGATGCCTCATTACAAATAGAAAATGACTGACTTCAATAATTGGCTTAGCATTTGGTGACATTGTAAGGGGATCCACTACCTGTCAGCCTGGGATGACATACTCAACAGACCTCGACGCTTTGCCAGAGATGGTCTTCATCTGTCACCCCTGTGATTTCAGCTAATGGCCATGGCTCTTGCCACCCCCATAGTGCCCTTTTTAGACAGTATCTCAAGGACAAAATTTCCAATGTAAAAACTCCATCTACAAACAACCTCAAGGTTATGCTGCTAAACGCTAAGAATGTCAACACAAAACTGCACTCACTGGAAGGTGTCCTCACCTTGGAAGACACAAACATTTGTGCAGTCACAGAGATGTGGTTGAAGACTGTGGAGAGCACCTCAGCCATACCAGGCTACACCTCCTTCCACATGTTCAGACCTCAAACTGAAGGCATGCAAACTAATGGAGGTGGTGTAGAAATATGCATCAAGGATACATAAATATCCGGATTGATTAAACAGTATGATTACCTGGATGCACGTCAGGTGCTACTGACTGCTTGTAGGGCACCTACTCAAGTCAGTGCAAGTACAGGGGCCCCCTACATGAATAAGGACACCCACTCTGCTTACTTGGATTTACTTGAGTGTATTCAAGATACATCAGAACACCATGGATTTGGGTGACTAACTATCCTCTGATTGGGTAGATTACTCATGCTCAAACTCACTTACCCAAAGATTACTTGACTTAGTTAACTCCAATGCCCTGGACCAGATGGTTGACACACCCATAAGGGGAGCCAACATACTGGATCGGGTGCTTACTAATACAGGGGACCACTGTAGCAACCCCCTCTGAGGTCCTCCCTGGTGATATCTGACCACAAATTGGACTCATTCAAAGTATCACACCCGACACCCCACCCCCACCTTGCAGCAAATAAACTACAAAATGTCACCAAAGCAGAATATAACCTCCCATGGGATGGTATTAATAGCTTCACTGCACCTCTTCCTATAGATGGAACTGGCAACAATGCAGAGCTATACACCAATGCTTTATACTAACACCTGTATAATTGCATTGACTCAGCTGTACCTGACAGGAGCAAAACAAGCTCCTAATGGAAGGGCAAACCTGCCTGATGGACAACTACCATTAAAAGGCTTTACAACAGGAGGAAGATATTGCTGTCAAAGTAGGAGGAAGGCAGCCCCCCCCCCGATCTGGAAACACTCCCTCCTCAGCTTAAACAAGCAAATAAGAGTTGTTGTGAAGTCCTCCAAAACAAAGTACAGGTCCAAATTAGCCGCCTCCACAAAGGACAATCACAAGGCATTCTATAGTTACATCTGTAACCTAAAAGGAAAGGCTCAGATTTGTGCTGAACTCATAGTTAACGATGCCACATACACTGAGCCTCTAGACATAGCTAACCTGTTGGCTGACAGGTTCTGTGAAAACTTCACTCCCCTGTCCCTACCACCTGTCCCCTATCTTGTATCTCTAAAGACCAGGTCAAAAATGGACGCTCTAAGGACAAAAACACAGCATCTATGGGACCTGATACCATCCCTGGCTACAACCTACATGGGCTCTAACATGGATTAGTAACATTATTGGGAACTCTTTGCAATCAGTGTAACCACCGCCTTCGTCCCAGCTGACTGGAAAACAGCCACAGCTATTCTTGTACAGAGGTGCTGCGTCCACTGACCCTGGAAACTATAGACCTATTAGCCTGACTAGCCACATCTGCAAGGCCATGGGGCAAATCATCATGGAACTTATCAACAGAGATGATCTCCAGTTGTCTCTACACAGTTTGGATTTGTCAAATGGAGATCATGCCTGTTAAATCTGGTGGAGTTCTTTGAGACCGTCACCAAGGGTGTGGATAAGGGGAATCTGTGCATACAGCCTACCTGGACTTGGCCAAGGCATCTGACATTATCCCCCACTCAGGTATCATTGACAAATTCACCCAACTAGGCATCAACCCTTGTATCATTACAGGGGTCATTAATTGGCTCACTGGTAGAACTCATATAGTCAAAATATGGAATCCACCTCCAATAGCAGAACTGTAATTAGTGGTTTTCCACAGGGTTCAATCCTGGGTCCTCTACCATTTGGAATTAATTTCCCCGAAGTACAAGCACATTGTAAATGTCTGTGGCTGACAAAGTTAGTTGATGCCTGCAAATTGGGAGCAGTCATATAATTTCCAAATTATATCAACATCCTACACAAAAGGGTCTTACATGAACAAATGACTGTTGCCAAAGTAATGGCCTTAAACTCAATGCAAATCTATGTATCATCATTCCTTTCAGTAACAGCAATGTTCCTGCCAAGTACCACATCAAAAGCAACACCTTAAGTATGCACTCAGGGGTGGGAGACCTGGGCACACAGGCTTACAACTACCTTACCTTAGATAACCATGTCTCCACAGTGGTAAGAAGAGCATTCTATCTTGCTCATGTGATAAGCGAGGGCACTGTCTTCAGAAAAAAGTTATAACCTCCATGTACTCTTCCCTCATCAGACCAATAAGAGTGCAATGGCTGTTTTGGTACATACCTTTCTAAGCACCTGTGGCAATTGGAGAGACCACAAAGGGTCCTCACAAAGGACATTCAAGGTGTTCAGCATTTGTCCTATGGGAATCAACTGAAATCACGGTCAATTTAGTGTGTGTCATACAGACTACTCAGAAGTGATCTCTGACGTGCATATGAGGCAATCTCTGACCCTGCTTATTGGAAATGCTGCATATTCGTAAGTCGAATTGTACATGGGTTACTTGCTGCAAAGATTTTGACCTGGTACGTGACATTAATAAAACCTGCTGGATGGAGAGATTTGTTTACCAGAGTTTTAACACACCCTTGGAACAGGCTCTCACTTCATGTCAAACAGAGCACCTCATTGGCCCTCTTCAGATGCAATCTGTACAACTGGATGGGTGACTGTAACTTAACCACAGGGGTTCCACCTGTGTCCCTCTTGCACAGGGGCAATAGGTGCTGATTGTGTAAAAAAGGGTAAGAACGTGGCTAGGATTGTAAGGGCCCTAGGGCCATTAGCCTGTGTAAAAAAGGGTAAGAACGTGGCTAGGATTGTAAGGGCCCTAGGGCCATTAGCCTAGTAAATTGCAATGATCCTATGATCTCATTGGCTGATGTAAAATGCTCCGACTAACATCCATACACAACTTGGATGCAGTGAGAATAGTACCACTACCTATTTATGTTTACAGAACACTGCACAGCAGAGGCACGCAAGTATTTTGAGAAATGGTATGTTTTGGAGAAGCCCAGATCTTTTGTTACCAGATCTAGTACACAGATCAGGTTTCTGCCATTACATTTTGGAATATCTCGGTACTTAATGAATTGTTTTTACCGAGAACACAAGATTCAATTGAAGCATGGCATCAACGCCTAAAGTGTCTGACAGGGAAGCATGTGTCAGGTCTTCACAGTATAATGTCAGCTATAACCATGGAACAGAACAGAGATGGCTGAAATACGTTTAAGGATGTCTGTAGCCTGCCCACCTTCTCCTGCAAAGCAGGCTTTATTGCGCCATCAAAAACAGTCTGAAACTATATTTTCTCACAAAGATGAGTATTCTAATATTGATTACATTTGCGTTAGTGCACATTTGTTGAAGATGTAAAGTGCAGGTTTTGTTTACAGATGGAAGTGTGACTTATGTGTATTACGTTTCCTTTTATATGTTTTTCGTGGATGATCTTTTATGACTGTTCGCACACGATTTAAATAAGATTTTCGGATTACAAGTGTGGTAGCACTACTAAGTTGGATTACAAGTGTGGTAGCACTACGGTGGTTCTCATATTCACTGCGGTTAAATTCAATGTTGTGTACTTCGCTATTATGTAGTTTCGATAATGTGTGTATGTGAAATCTGGATTCGATAACGTGTTTTTTTGATATTACAACACAGACCAATATATATATATATATATATATATATATATATATATATATATATATACATATATATATATATATATATATATGCATATACATACACACACACACACACGCATAACTAGAATATATACACAAACTTTAAAAAAAATTGCAAGAGGAGCAATGGACTTGTGCTCTGCTTAAAGTAGACATGTGCAGTGACATTTTTTCGATATGTGTGTTGCTAAGCAGCGCGTAAATGGGAGCTGGATCTACCTACATACTCGGGTCCATAAATGAATCTACAGTTTCAATCACTGTGTGCTGCATTTAATATTCACCTTTCTATTTATGTTTTCCACATCTCATATGCTTAATTTTTGATGCTTTTAATCAGTGTATTATGCTCCTGTGCCCAAATGGTCAACTTAGTCAAGTTATTTTGCAGACATGCCCTATCTGTAACACATGTAATCAGTACACCCAATTTCAAGTCATCTGCATACAGACTGTAGAACAACTCAGATGAAAAAGAGAGATTTAAAAGACAAATCTAAACACGAACTAGCATCTAGATGTCACTTATGTAAATCTAGATGTCACTTATGTAAAAGTAGAATCTAGATGTCACTTATGTAAAAGTAGACATCATTGAAAAATGTTTTAACAGTACATGGTTGCTGATCAAACTAATAACTAATCATTGACAGTTTGTACTGTATACATTACTGTAAGGAAAGGATTTATAATATGGGCAGATTTCTGCTATTTATTGTATCGTATTTCATGCATTACATTTTAAATATTTTAAACAATTTTATGCAGTAATTGTGCTCACTTGAGCGAAAGTATATATAGCTTTAAAACTTTTAAACTGAGAACACTGTGACCTGATAGGTCAGTTTTATAAGGAGAGGTTATTTAAACAGGATTTATTCGGTTTGTTGTCTGAAGAAGTCCGGACAGAATCCGGACGAAAAGCGCTTAACATTGAATTGTTCTGTTTCATACGTTTTCAGCCTTTATTACTAGTACTTGTTAGTACTTTTTACACTGTTTATGTGACATTCGATGTTCGAATAAAACATCTGGAAGCATTACTGCCGTTTGCAACTCAGTGCTTTTTTGGATTTTACAAATCTAAACATGTTTGGGCCTAGGACAGAGCCCTGTGGGACACCCTGACTGTAACCAAGAATTTCAATTGTCTATTTGCTGTATGATACTTGCCATATCCTATATATAAAGCCATGCAGCTATCCATCTTATCAAGAGTGCATCAATAACTAGCTGTAATTTATTGATCAGTGTTTTGTGTATGGCCCTGTCAAATCTATATAAATTACATTACAGCACAATGTTTCAGTCCTAGCTATTATATTGTTATAGTACATCATATTACAGGTGGTACTAGATCTATTTTCAACATATGCATGCTGATATATAGTTTCAAGTCCCAACCTTTGCAATTCTGATACCAGCTTTTCCAATATTACCCAAAACTTTTTAAAAAAGTATTAAATATGCGGTGCAGACACCAATGTGTAATTGAGATGTGAAATAGGTTAACACTAGTATAGCACAAACAGAGTCACAGTCCGTAAAACAATACTTATTACTACTTCACATGCAAAATATCTGGATATCTTGGGATTAAAACCCTGAACACCATCACAAAAGCTACCTGCCTTAGTCCTTGGAGTACTAAGAGACAAAAAAGTAAGAAATAAGAAAAAAAATCTCATCTGCTGTGTGACGCCCGTGCCCTTGCCCAGCAATCAAGTAGTCTCAATCCTCACCACTAACACCAGTGAGGGGAGTCTCATATAGGAGGAAAGGATAACAAATACACACAGTAAAGTGCAATTTCCCTTAAGAGCACACAGAGATCACAGTCAGTCCTGAACTGGTCCCCAATAAGATTCCCCCACTGGTACAGCTATAGGGTCCAGATCTCAGCCTAGTGGGCAAGCTAAATCCTCCAGCACCCTCTCTGTCCAACCAGTGTTTCATGCCCTTGCCCAAGTAGCTGACACACACACACACAGACACAGACACACATACGCGCACACACACACGCACACACACACATACGCGCACACACACACATACGCGCACACACACACATACGCGCACACACACACATACGCGCACACATACGCGCGCACACACACACACAAAGAAAAGTTTATACAACCACACAGACACTCCTGGTGAAGGTTGGCACAAGTTCTGCAGCTGTGCCCCTTTTTCCCCAGACTATACTTTAGTACCAGCTGCCACCACCCACTAATATTTAGCAGCTACTCAAAGGCCCTTAAAAGGATGTCCAATTATTACTGCGCAATACTATTATCCAATTGATAGTACAGCCTACGGCTAAAGCTATTGGAGTGGCTTTGTACAATTTTACCAAAGGCATGCAAATACTCTAAAGAGCTTAAATTATCTCTACAAAAACAGCCACAGTTGAAAGGGTTTAAAAATATTTAATAACAAATAGTCAAACACAAGACAATACTTTTAGTACACAGTGCTAGTCAAGAGTTCAGAGAAATACTTAACATAATTCAGTAGTACAGTTCTGACATTACAGAAAAACAGTCTACTCTTTCTAGTTTCTAGCGATTTCTAAGAGAAAACACAAGTTTAAGGTAAACTTACCTATAGAGCAAGACAGTGCTGGTGAGTTGGATGGTCAAGACAAAAATACTTAATACTCTCTGATTCTCCGTTTTTAAAATCACATTTCTGGTTCACATTACATCATTCTTCACACTTTCCTGGGTTCCCAGGCTAACAGAAACTTCATTTATATTCTTCACCTCTAGGCAGAAACCAGAGCAATAAAGGACATTTATGCATGCACATTATGGCCATTAACTCTGGCCTTAAAACAATAGGCAGGATGCCTCACTCTAGAATTACTGGCTCCAAGTTTTAACATCAAAGGGTCACAACATGCTTTACTTGGTCAGTAGAGTGCACTGTTGTTATATTTTTTCAGTTCCGCATGTAACACTATTTTTACCATTTAAATCAACAAGCCTGTGGTTTACACTGATATTTACAGATGACAGAATTATCTTCAAAATTCTATCTGGCGAGGCTGGCAGCCTTCATTTACCTTCACCTAATCTTCACATATCTCCCCCCCCCTGGAGAACTCAAGCTAGTTTTTCAGGTGACCGTTGAGAAACACTGCTTGAGGGAGTTAGGTTTATCTGAGTGTACCTTACCCCATTCCCTGTCTTGAGAGTCCATCTGCATTGGCATTACTCATCCCACTGCGGTGTTGCACGGACATATCATATGCTTGCAACCCCAGGCTCATTCTTAGCAACTTGGCATTTTGCTGGTTGGCTCTGTTTAACCATGTTAGGGGGTTGTGATCTGTCATAACAGTGAATTTCCTTCCATACAGATAAGGCTGAAGTTTCTGCAGTGCCCACACTATGGCTAGACATTCCTTTTCTACAGCTGCATAGCATTCCTCCCTTGGTTGGAGCCTACGACTGATATAAACCACTGGGTGCTCTTCCCCGTCTGAAGAAATCTGGCTACGTACAGCCCCCACCCCATGGTTCGAAGCATCCACCTGCACAACAATTCTTTGCTGTAATCTGGACTGGCTAACACAGGGGGTCTTCACAAAGCTTCTTTAAGCTTCTGGAATGCCTGCTCACATGCTGGTGTCCATACTACCTTATCTGGCCTGTTCTTCCTTGTCAGGTCTGTGAGGGAAAGCAGCTATGGTACTATAACTGGGGACAAACTTTCTGTAGTACCCTAATGTACCTAAAAATACCCTCACCTGCTTTTTTAGTAACAGGTGCAGGCCATGCCTGAATGGCTTCCACTTTGACAGGTTCTGGCCTTATCTTAACACTCCCCACTCTATGTTCTAGGCAGGAGACCTCTGCCATACCCATCTGACATTTGCTCTGCTTAATGGTCAACCCTGTCCTCTGTAGTCTGCCCAGCAACTCCCTGACATGTTGAAGGTGCTCTTGCCAGGAATAGCTGTAGATGGCAATATCATCTAGGTAAGCAAGGGCAAACCCTCCTGCTCCTGCTAGGATATGATCTACCAGCCTCTGGAAAGTTGCTAGGGCATTCTTCCTCCCAAAGGGCATCTTTGTGAACTTATACAATCCAAAAGGAGTCACAAAGGCTGACATTTCTCTAGCACTGGGAGTCAAGGGCACCTGCCAGTAACCCTTGGTAAGATCAATGGTTGTAAGATGCTTATCCCCACCCAGCTGCTCTAGGGCCTCATCTGTCCTAGGCATAGGGTAAGCATCTGACTCTGTGTGACTATTTAACTTCCTGTAGTCCACACAGAACCTGGTGCTGCCATCCTTCTTTGGCACCAGCACCACTGGGGAGGCCCAGGGACTGTTGGACTCTTGAATCACCCCTAGTTCCAACATCTTCTGTACCTCCTCCCTCAGAGTCTGTTTGACTCTCTTAGGCACTCTATAAGGAGCCTGCCTAATAGGCCTTTGGGGTCCTGTATACACCTGGTGCTGCCCCAAATGGGTGCACCCTGGTTTCCCAGTGAACATGTCCCCAAATTCCTGCAACACTGCTTGGATTTCTCGAACCTAGGTAGTAGATAGCTGCTGGGACATTGCTATCCCTTCTACTGAGGTGTCAGCCCAAGCCTCACTGAGATCAGTCACCAGATCTCCCACAGACTCCTCCTGAAATCCACTGCAAATGCTCAGCACAAGGGCCTCCCTATCATGGTAAGGTTTCATCATGTTAACATGGTACAATCTATGCCCTTGCCTTCTGCCTAGCAGTGCCACCATGTAGTTAACATCACTTACTTTTCTTACCACTTTGTAGGGTTCCTCCCAAGCTGCTTGCAGCTTGTGTCTGACAGGAATGAGAATCATTACCTGCTACCCCACAGCATTCTCTCTAGCTCAAGCATTCCTGTCATACCACACCTTTTTCTATTGTTGGGCTTCTGCCATGCTCTCCTGGGCCAAGCCCATGAGTTCTCCAAGCCTTATCCTGAAGTTTAGGACGTATGCCACAAAAGACTCCTTGTGAGACTAGCACTCTCCTTCCCACTCATCTCGAATTAAATCTAGAGGTCCCCTCATCCTATGCCCATACAGCAACTCAAAGGGTAAAAAAACTGTGGATTCCTGGGGAACCTCTCTGTAAGCAAACAGATAGGGCAAATATGTGCCTCACTCCCTCTTAAACTGATCTGCAAATGTCCGTAGCATGGACTTCATTGTACAGTTTAACCTCTCAACAAGACCATTAGTCTGGGGTGGTAGGGGATGGTCTTCATGTGCTTCACCCCACAGGACTTCCACAGACAAACCAGCAGGTCCGACATGAAAAAGGCTCCTCTGTCAGTATTTCTTTTAGGAAACCTACCCTGTTGAAAATCTCTAACAAAGCATTTGCCACCTTCTCTGCCTCAATGGAGGACACAGCCACTGCCTCAGGGTATCGTGTAGCATAATCCACTACCACTAAGATATACTTTTTCCTTTTGGAACTTTGGGTACAAAGAGGACCCACAATATCCATAGTTACCCTCTGAAATGGCTCCTCAATCACAGGCAAAGGCATCAAAGGAGCTGTCACCTTGTCTCCTGCCATGCCTACCTTTTGGCACTGCTCACAGGTCCTGCAGTACCCTGTTACATCTCTGGAAATTCCAGGCCAATAGAAGTTCTGCATAATACACCTCTTTTTAAGTTTTATGCCCATATGACCTGCAAAGGGAATATCATGGGCTATGACTAGAAGCACCAGACGATAGGCACTAGGCACTATCAAACTGCTGTACTCTCTCACCTTCTAGCCCTCCCTCAGGGGTCCACTCTCTGTACAGTAACCCTTTGTCCCAATATACAGATTCCCCCTTTCCTTGAGAATCAGGTGTCTTCTCAGCTACCTGCCTCAGGCCTTGCAATGTAGGGACCGAGAGTGGAGCCTGTCTCAACTCTCGCCTTGTAACCCATCCCAGCTCTCCTTCCACAGGACGTCTGGCATCCTCTGACAGTGGTGCCTCACTGTCGGAATGGGTACTACTACTCACCCTCTACCTTTGCAGTCACTCTGCCCAAGGGACCTTCAGTACCCCCAAGCAGCTGTGGCTCACCTTCCGTCTCACTGCTACAGGGTAGCTCCCTCCCTAAAGTAACCACCTCAACAGTCCTGGCTGCAAGTATGCAGTCTGTCTGGGTCTCCCCCAGGCTACCAGACCCACATGCTTGTCTCCTAGCCTGACTGCGTGTTAACTGCACAAACACATGGTACTGCCTCATCCAAATCCTTCCCTATCAGGACATCTGCAGGATGGTAGTTTGGTACCCTTGTTGTCTCAAAACAACCTATTGGCAATTTGTCTTTCCCACTTACTGGCTCCCTCACCTTTTGTTCCCCACATTGCCTCCGTGGACACCTGTATGCTACATGGCCCAAATGGTTGCATTCAAAACATTTAACCCTAGCTCCTGGACGTGTATCTGGACTAGTGGCTTCCCCTGCTACTGGCAGATGCTGTTGGTGCAGTCTGTGCTGCCCACCATGGGTTCCTTTAGACCCATGAGCAGTACTGCAGGGGTCCACTTCCTGTGCAGGGCTGCCCTGCTTGCCAGGTATAGGTCTCGCTTCTTCCCCAACTCATTTGAAGAGGCACATTGTCTATCAGCTAACCAGATCCTCATGTCCTCAGGCAAAGTGCTAAGGGTTTGTTCCCTCACCAAAAGGTCTGCCAGCCCATCAAAAGTGGTGACCTGACATCCACTCACCCACATATGGAAATAAGTGCTCAGTTCAGCAACATATTCACACTTTCATCTGCGTCTATGCTCACAAAACTTTTTCCTATATGTTTCAGGTGTTAGCTTAAAACAATTCTAACAAGTGATTTTTAACAGCAGTATAATCAAAACATGCAACGTCAGACATTTTTGACAAAACAGTTACATCTTTATCATGGAGTAAGGAGGTCAGGAACCGGTACCCAGAGCCTTTGGTCAGCACCATTCTGTTTGCATACCCTCTCAAACATATGAATGAAACTATCAAAATTATCCCCTCTTTGAACTGCGGAAGAAATTTACTGACCTTTTGTGCTTCTGGTGTTCAGTTACTCCCTTCCCCATTACCTCCATGACTCTGGCGAAGAGTCAGCATTTCCCTCTCACGCTTCCTCTGCCATTCCTTTTCCTCAGCTTCCAGGCATAGCAGTTTCTCATTCTCCTCAGCCTGCAGACTCCTAAGTCTCTCAGCTGCTTCTATTTCCAAATGCCTGGCCTCCAACTCAAGTCTCTTTAGCTCCAGATGGATTTTTAAGTCCTCTGCAGAAAGGTTGAGCTGTCCATTCTCCGAGGGTATTATATCTCCACTGCCAGTCTGACTGTCCTCCTGGTTGCTGTTTTCTGATGCTGCTGTAACCAAGGCTGCAATCAGGTCTGTTTTAGTCAGGTTTCCATGCACCAGTCCCCTAGCCTGGCACATCTCAGCCAGCTAGCTCCTTGTCAGCTTTCCATACTCCTCTGTTGACATGCTGCCTGCTCACCCTGACTAACTAAGCTAACAAAAGAAATAAAACAATTGTGATCTGAACTCTTGAGTATTCACTGCGTGGCTGATTTAGAGTACAAAACACCTTCAAAGCTCACTGTACACAAGCTACAGGAATTCACTCTACCCATACCACTGCAAGCCAATTAGTATTTGCCAACCAATTAATATGTGGTGTGGATATCCCACCACTGCCAATTAATAGATATGTGGTGTGGATATCCCACCACTGCCAAACAATTGATATGTCACACCTGTGCCCTGGCCCAGCAATCAAGGAGCCTCAATCTTCACCACTAACACCAGTGAGGGGTGTCTCATATAAGAGGAACAGATAAATACACGCAGTAAAGTGCAATTTCCCTTAAGAGCACATAGAGATCACAGTCAGTCCGGGGCTGGTCGCTCCCTTGCTCTCCAGGTCCCCAATAAGACTCCTCACTGGCACAGCTATAGGGTCCAGATCTCAGCCTAGTGGGCAAGCTAAAACCTCCAGCACCTTCTCTGTCCAACCAGTGCTTTGTGTCCCTGCCCAAGTAGCGCACACACACACACAAACAAACAAACAAACAAACAAACAAACAAACACACACACACTTTAAGAAGAATTTATACAACCACACAGACACCCCTGGAGAAGGTTGGCACAGGTTCTGCAGCTGTGCCCCTTTTTCCCAAACTATACGGTAGTACCAGCTGCCACCACCCACTAATATTTAGCAGCTCCTTAAAAGGGTGTCCAATTATTACAGTGCAATATTATTATCCAATTGGTAGTATAACCCAGGGCTAAAGCTATTGGAGTGGCTTTGTACAATTTTACCAAAGGCATGCAAGTACTCTAAAGAGCTTAAATTATCTCCACAAAAACAATCGCAGTTGAAAGGGTTTAAAAATATTTAATAACAAATAGTCAAAACACAAGACAATACTTTTAGTACACAGTGCTAGTCAAGAGTTCAGAGAAATACTTAACATAATTCAGTAGTACAGTTCTGACATTACAGAAAAACAGTCTACTCTTTCTAGTTTCTAGCGATTTCTAAGAGAAAACACAAGTTTAAGGTAAACTTACCTATAGAGCAAGACAGTGCTGGTGAGTTGGATGGTCAAGACAAAAATACTTAATACTCTCTGATTCTCCATTTTTAAAATCACATTTCTGGTTCACATTACATCATTCTTCACACTTTCCTGGGTTCCCAGGCTAACAGAAATGACATTTACATTCTTCACCTCTGGGCAGAAACCAGAGCAATAAAGGACATTTATGCATGCAAATTCTGGCCATTAACTCTGGCCTTAAAACAACAGGCAGGATGCCTCATTCTAGACTTACTGGATCCGAGTTTTAACATCAAAGAGTCATAACATGCTTTACTTAGTCAATAGAGTGCACTGTTACATTTTTTTTCAGTTCCACATGTAACACTATTTTTACCATTTAAGACAACAAGCCTGTGGTTTACATTGATATTCTATCTGGCTAGGCTGGCAGTCTTCATCTATCTTCACCCAATCTTCACATGCTGTATGTTTGTTTGAAAATGTATTATGTAAGAAGGCTGAATATGAATTCTTTAAATTTTTAGGTTTAGAGAAGAATAATAATTTAAACTAAGAGTGAGTGGATGGGTTTTCAGAATTTATGTGAGCATCTAAGTGAATATGTGTTTAGAGAAGCAGACAAGGGTGGAAACTGGGTGGCGAGTAAAATTCAATACTGTGAAATGGTCAAGTTGTTGTACAAGTCCGAGGACTATGTGCAATTAAAGAACAAACCAGTAAAAACATTTAATTTGGAAGTGCATGAATTACTGCAGAAGGGAGAAAGAATGGGATTTTTGGGGGAGAAGGATGCGAAAAAATTATTTGTTACAGAACTCAAAGATCCGAAATTTTATGCAATTCCTAAAATACATAAAAATTTGTCCAACCCTCCAGGTAGGCCCACAGTGTCTGGGATAGGCTTGTATTTGTATAATGTGGGTAATTCTGTGGATTTTCATTTTAAAAAATATTTGCAAAAGGTACCGTCACACATTAAAAATACAACTGAGTTACGTGAAGTTTTGAGGATGATTAAATGGCAGGAAGACTATTATTGGGCTACTGTTGATGTTTACTCACTATATACAAATATTGAGTTAAAATGAAAGTTGAATGCAATGAATAAAATTATGGAGGAAGGTCCTCAAACTTACCTGTTGGCCATTTTGGAGTTTTGTCTCACCCATAATTATTTTTGTTGTAATAAAGTTTTTCCTACAGACCAGGGGGAAAGCAATGGGTGCCGCCTATGCTCCAACTTAAGCAATCATATATGTGGCGAGTTTGAAAGACAGTTTGTACATCTGACCACTTTTTTGGGAGACAATATGGTTTTAAAAGGTTTATTGATGATCTGTTTTTTACTTCTAATGCCAACAAGGAACAATATCAGAAATTTGTGGGGACCTGAATGGTAATCTACATGGTTTAAGATTCACATAGAAGTTGGGTTTGAGTTCTACTGCGTTTTTGGATCTGGAGTTGTACATAGATGGAAAGACTTGTATACAGTACAGACCATTTAGAAAGCCTACTGCTAACAGCTTCCTTCATGCAAGTAGTATGCATCACCCCATTTGATTAAATCACTCCCTTATGGAGAGTTTAGAAGAATCTACCACAATAACTCATATAAAAAATTGAGGGAAGTAAGAGTTGATGAGGTGTATAATAAGTTGTTAAATCTTGGTTATTCAGATCAAATATTGGATGAAGCTAGGAGGAGTGCTTTACAACAAGAAGAGAGGTAAAAGGTTTTGGGGAAGGAAGAGGAAAACTTGTGATAATAAAATACTGTTTTTTGTGACAAAATTCTCCCTCTTTTGTGTGTATTTGGAAAAAAATAAAAAGATCTGTGGTATGTGGTATGCCAAGATGCCACAGTGGGATGCGTATTTCCAAAAATTGTGACCTTTTCATATGGGAGGTATAGCAATTTGAAAGAATTGAGTGGAGATTTTGTGTTTACACATAAGGGAGAGAGAGAATGGGGGCTCGAGCATGTGGAAACTGTAAAGTGTGAATGAAAATTAATGGTAGGAAATATGTGGCCAAAGAAATGTTTAACTGTGATTCTCATGGGGTGATATATGTTATTGGGTGTGGGTGATTGCAAACAAAATGGTATATTGGACAAACTAAGCAGAAAGTTAAACGAAGAATTATGGAACACTTGGGAGATATTAGAAGGTGTAATTTGAGTAGCCCTGTGGCCAAACATTTTTCAGCAGCGCACGGAGGGTCTGGAGAAAGTTTATTTTTTAGTGTCCTAGCCCGCCCTCATCTGCCTAGGAGAGGTAACTTTAGGGAAGAATTAAGTAGATTGGAATGTAAAAATAATATTAATTATAGAACATCACACCCTGGGGGGGGGGGTGAACTTAGATGCCAGTTTGCCACTGTAGGCTAAGTATGTATTTATCTATTTATTTAGTGATTATAAGATTGTATTTTGAATGGATTTTTATTTACTTCTTGGGGTGTTTTAAGAATTGGGGTTTGTATCTTTCATTATCATCTTCTTCTTTTAGCTGTTCCCGTTAGGAGTCGCCACAGCGGATTACCTGTTTCCATTTCTTCCTGTCCTTTGCATCTTGCTCTGTCACACCAACCACCTGCATGTCCTCTCTCACCACATCCATAAACCTTATCTTAGGCCTTCCTCTTTTCCTGTCACCTGGTTGCTTCATCCTTAGCATCTTTTTCCCAATATACTCAGCATCCCTCCTCAGCACATGTCCAAACCAATGTAATCTTGCCTCTCTGGCTTTGTCTCCAAACCTTCCAACCTGGGCTGACCCTCTAATATACTTATTCCTAATCCTGTCCATCCTCGTCACACCCAGTGCAAATCTTAATATCTTTAATATGTTTAATTGGTAATTGCAGGATTAATTTGATGGACACTGGGTTTGTATAAATATGATCTTTTTGCACTGTTAGATTACTCCCAGAAAGCAAATGGCAGAGGTTCCAAAATAAAGGAAAATTGAATTGTCTTTGTGGTGGAGCTGCTTCTTACTTTTTTGTTTTTTAGTACTAGTTTGTGCATATTTGACTGCTTAGTACTTAGTCCCTTGAGGCACAGAAGCTGCTTGACAGACAGGGAATCATTCACCACACCATCACCTGCATAAATATGTACTTTGTTATTCTTAGTTAACTAGCACATAAAAAGTAATTTCAAATTGTACATTACTGGCCTGATGCTGTGTGGCATAATGACTGTGTGAAATTCTCATACAGTATAGATGATTTAGAGTTAGGACAGTTACAAGGGGACACTGCTGTTTTGAGGGGTGGGGGAACAAATCCCCATGTTCTGCTAGGACACACACCAGTCTGACCATCATTTAACCGGGTTCATGTCTATCGATCGACAACTCACTATATCGACATCCACTTCACCGACATCTGAAATACTCGACACCGCAAATCACGGACATTTAACAGGTAAGAGATTTAAATTTAGCTAATCATGCCTACCAGACATGCATAACACTGCCATACTTACTAAAACATGGGAGGCATGATTAGCGAATTTAAATCTCTTACCTGTTAAATGTCCGTGATTTGCGGTGTCGAGTATTTCAGATGTCGGTGAAGTGGATGTCGATATAGTGAGTTGTCGATCGATAGACATGAACCCATTTAACCTCATTTTCTAACACATCCCTTGAATGATGTACCAGTAATATGTTGAAGTAGGACTGCATAAATACTCCATGCATGAAGCCTACCTATTACAAATGGTAACATGTTAGTTGAATAGGTGTCTGTAGTCCCATGTGGATGTAATTTTAGTTTAAATAGCCCAGTATAGTTGCCTGCATTACGTACCTGTTCCATAGCTACAATGATACAACATAACAATCCACTACACTACTGTGTAGGTTATGGACTTGCCTTACAAAAGTGTAGCAGTTGACACAACTGTAGCTCAGGGCTGACTCTGACGCAAGCAGTACACAGCCAATACATGGATAAGTGTATAGGATGTGTGATTTGGCTGGCATCAATTTTAATATCTGTATGTAAGTAGGAGTAAGGTGTTAGTCCCTAGGTTATCAGTGAATGGGCTATGCATTCTCTCTTAGCCAAATCAGGGCGTACTAAGCACGCCTACATCTGCTTACAGGGACATCAGCAGGGGGTTCCTCCTCCAACTCCTCCTGTGACTGTGGTGACCTATGCGCTGGTGTGTGTGTGTGTGTGGGGGGGGGGGGCTGTGTGTCCCTTCCCTTTGCTGATCCTGCTGCAGCTATTTCCGCAGGATCAGATTGTGTAGCATAGCATACACTGTGAATATCTGTGCACATGTGGCTGAAGTATACTGCAAGGCTCCACCAGATATATGAAGGCACTGGAACCATGACTTCAGAAGCCCAAACGCATGGTCTATGATGTTCCTAGTTTGTGCATGTGCCTCATTATAGCATTCTTCTGTGGGTGTGTGCGCATTTCTAATGGGTGTCATTATACATGGTTCCAGGGCATAGCCTGCATCCCCAGTAAATGGCCCTTTGGGATGTCCTCCCAAACATCTGGTACCAAATATGGAGTTATGATAACTGCCAGGGTTGCCAGCACACACATTCATGATAACCCCCTAGGCACTGTACATTACTTGGCAGTTAATGGAGTGATATCCCTTGCGGTTAACATAGATTCTACCCTGCTCACCAGCTGATGCCTTGATGTGTACATGAATGCAATCTATGGCACCCAGTGCTTCAGGGTAGTGTGCGATATGGTAGAAGTGTTGTATATTGCTGGCCCTCACCTCAGGTCAAGGGGAAATATGCGCTCACTGGCATGTGGGAGCACAGCACCCACAAATTGGAGCATCCTGGATGCAGATGCCTATGACACTTCCATTATGAGCCCAGTTGGTCTTTGAAAAGTACCTGTAGCTAGTATCCTAAGGAATACACATACCTTAGTTTCCACTGGGATGGGTTCCCCTCTGTTAGCTCTGGCTGTGAGGTGAGGGCGGCAGAGCTCATTGAGCTCCTGTAATATGTCTCTGTCCACCCTGTAGCACTCTACAATCTCCAGCTCATGTAGTTCCTGGAAGGTTACCCTGGGTCTCAACACTCTTCTCCTTCTCTGCCTAGGCCTATTGTCAGCAGCACCAACAGCAATGACAATCTAGCACTTGTAGATGTAGAATAGCTGCAGCTAGGGTTGCCACCTTTTCAAATGCCCAAAGTGGGACATATCTTGTAGAAATGTGTGATTTTGCAGGACAAAACATACCCATGGCCAGTGCAAAGGACAACACTTCACTTCTTTGCCAAAATAAAAGCTTATTTTTGTAGCATTTGAGTTGCTTATGTATTTCATGTAATATTTATGTGTTTCAGATACAAAGCAACTGTTTTATGCAACTATTAAAGAAAACTTAAATAGATTTTGTCTTAAAATCTCAGGACATTTGCCATTTTTGAGGTTTTTTGCAGGACACAACTGCCCAAAGTGGGACTGTCCCTCGCAACGAGAGACAGGTGGTAACCCTAGCTGCAGCAGCTCCTAGCATTATCTCAGTTAAAATTTCCAAGTCTCTACTCCAATGGTTCAGAGTACTGAGGGAAAATCAGAATGTAGGGTGTACGCACACTTTATACAGTTCTGCTGTAGGTCCACCATGTGAGATTGGCCAATTATGATGCAGTTCACCTGCCTAGGATGTAACTGACATGATTTAAAGGCCGTACTTTACTGCAATGACGCGTCGCACAACATAGCTTATACAAATGTATATGTTATTAATTTAATATATCCAGTTTTAATCGATAGATGCGTACGTCATCACTGTGACATGAGTAGTCTGTTTGCATGAATATACCAAGCTATGCGGCATGCCATGTAAGCACTCATGCTGAGCACTAAAAATTCCTAAATGTAACAGGATACACCCCCCCCCAATTTCCTGTGGGAATATCACCACCGTGTAGAAGCCTACATCAAGTGGATATGCGTACATGGTTGCTCCTTTAAGCGATTCAACAAATGCACCTCATTTGCATACATATTTGTGCTGACAGCCTGGAAACTACACGTTTCTTAGCCATGTAGGCTGGCTAACAGCACAAATGCACTGTTGTATGGACTTGATGCAAAGTCCTACAGTACATTTGTGTAAACTACATTAGAGATGTTATTTTACAATTTTTTTTTTGTTCTCTAGTTTTCTGTTAGGCATGTTTGCGCAATGAGGCACATAGTGCAAACATGCAGAAATTATTAAAAAAATATTAATTTAGCATATTCCCTTCCTCTTCAGACATCCAGAATGTATGTTTAGCACATTTATGTATGTGATCTAACATTTTCAGGGGGAGTTATGTCCATATTTGTGAACTGTTACATCCCCTTCTGTCTGTGTAGGCTCCTGTATGCGGAAGACTTCCAAGTACACTACAAACGCAGAGTCTACACGGTTGCCTTTCGGCTTGCTGGATTATTCCACGTGGCTAATTTGCATAACATTCACCAGCTTATGCAGAAATTCACACTGCACATAAGTTTCCCTGTTTGCTTGTGCTTGCGTACCGCTAAGAGATGTTTACTGAATCTAAAAGAATTGTGTAGGCTTTACTGAATTCCCCCCATTATCTTTATCAAGCTCAAAAATTGTGACCTTTGTCCCCTCCCTTAGATCCACCTACTTTCCAGGACTCTAAGAAGGAAGAATACCTGCTAGTACTGGCACCCAGAAAAATTCTGTGCCCCCTTCATGACAGGGACAGAAGAGATGGTGAATACAGACTAAGGGCAAAGGAAATTCTCTGAAGAGGTGGAAAGAATTCACCTGAGGAAGTGAAAGGAGGTGACAGGCAGACAAATCTCTACATTGACATCAAAAGGTATTCATTATTGATGTGTTCCTGTACCCACTAATTAATTTCTCATCATGTCAAATATTTTCTGTAAATCTAATAGCAAGTAATAAGAGTCTAACATGTTTGGGACTCTATCAAATCTCAATGATGAGCCTTCAGCTTGAGGGAAGATGAGGTAGCATATCCTAAGTCAAGAAGTGAACTTCAGTGACATGTTTCAGGTCTTGTTGTAAATGAGTAAGCAAGCCACTTTTGTTCAAACACAGAAGGCAATGCACTCCACTCCCAGGACACACTTTCCCTCTCTCTCTTCCTCACCTTTATGCCGTACACTACACAAAAGGAGCATTAGGGAGAATTTCAGGGTACATTTTAAAAGCAACAAATAGTCTTTGGTAGACTGGCTGGACATTCAGGCTTCCACCACAGGGAGTCCCATCTGTTAAGAAAACTGCAGCAGTGAAGTAAGGACATCTCAGATACACTGGGATGTGAGGGAGAAGCTGAAACAGTAGGGGGCAAAAAATCCTCTCAAACACCTCGACTGCCAAGGCCAATGCCTTGGGTATCAAAGAAGGCAATATATGAGGCATCTCCAAAACAAGGATGATGTGACAAATGGCCCCAATATTTACACACCACATACAGAAGTGTTGATCAGGTCCGAGACCTAGACTGGAGTGGACATATCAAGCATCGAAGACGCCAAAGCTACAAGATGACCTGAGAAAGATGGTGCCAAGGGAGGTCCCAGGACATTGGTGTCAAACTTTCGAGTGGAATGGAAACAATAACAGTGTTGATCCACCTGGTGCCATCAGCATCTATAGGGGGATAAATGGGTTGGCTTTGGCTCTCAAGTTACTGGTACCAAAATAAGTGCTGGGAAAGATGCCAAAGAAAGGGGGGATGGGAAGTCTGGTCTTGTCCTCTCTGTGTGTGGAGTGGGATGGGATGACTCCCTGGTCTATCTGAGCTTTCATAAAGACCCTCATCATCTGGTCCAAATTTAAATCAATTTTTGCAGGACCTGGTAGATCTAAGTACGGATACAGAAAGAGGGACTGGAAGCCACAAACTGAGAGCTCACTACTGGGAGGACTGGCTACTTGGTGGGGCTTGTTTTCTCAGGGATTGGTCATGGATAATGATAGTGTCAAAAGACCAGGAAACTGATGGTTCCAACATGGTTGGAGCTGAAGCTGCAATTTGCCTTGATGGTTTAAGTATCTTCATCAGACAGGAAGATTGAGATGTGTCAAAAAGACCTTTTCCTCTTCTCTTTCACTTTTTCTCCTTATATTTTTTCTTTATTCTTGTCCATGTCCATACTTTTCAAAAAAGATTTTTCAGCACTTTTTGAAAGGTGAGACGAAGATTCACTATCAGATTCTCACAAGGTGGCTGGCAGAAAGCATTTCATTATTAATTTGTTCATCCAATCAATGATGGACTATGGACCTAAAGACTGAACAATATAGCTACTGGGTGTCCAAGTTATATATATGTATACACACACACACACACACACACACACACATTATAACATAGGGCAGCATTAGGAGTCCCCCTGCCCTCTTTAGTAATGGATGTTAACCTTAACCCTACACATCTTAACGTCATTAAATCTTCCTGTAATACTGCCACTATTCAGATAAATTTGATACTAGTATTACAGAGGTTTTAGTTTTACTATTAGGAGAGGGAAATAGTTTTCCGCTCTCAGTATCATTCTTTTCATTTTTTCACCCTATTGTGTATGATTGAACTTATTTTGTCCATATTTAAATTCGACATTGGAGATTTGGGTGGTTTGGTCATGCACAATAAACCCATACACATACATAGATATATGCACACATGGGTGCAGGGCAATTCCCCTGACACCCTGCAGATGATCATCATAAATCAAAGTCCCTGACACTGACACATCCTGCATATGGCTCTAGGGATTACCCCCAGAGTGGACTAAACCAACAGAAAGTGTTTTTGTAGTGGTTAGGAGTTAATCAGACAAGGCCTATATCTAGCAGCGTACTCAGAAAGGATAAGAACAAATGCATAAGTTGCTCAGAAATGATAGCTTAGAGACTAGTGGCAATGCTAATAATTGTACATTAAGGTGGTGTATGTTGTTCCACCACTTTAATGGGGCTAGGTTCACAGTAAAGGGAAATTATCTATTGAGAAAGAAGTGTTTTGAAAGGAAGAGTCAAACAAAGAGCGGCCACAGAGACATTTCCTGTCTCAACATAGTTACAACAGAGAAAAAGTAGAAGTGTGAAACATTAATCACAGCTGGCAGGATAAGTGGGAAATGCACCTTAAACTTATCTCTTTTTTTGCTTGCTTTTTTATTTGCTAAGGTGTCTTTGTTCAGTGTTTGGATAGAATCCACTGCACAGCTGATGTTGGTTTACGGTGTGAGAACAGACTAATGTTGCCACCTATCCATTTTTTTTCCAGGACTATCCAGAAATCGGGTCTATATCAGAACATCTAAGTTTTAAAACTTCGAATGTTAATATCGACCTGTTTTGAGCGAACGCTAAAAATAGCGAAGCTGCAGAACACCAAATTCTTTCCTAGGGATAGAATTCGGTTGGCCGGTTCTGTGGCTTCACTATTTTCAGCGCTGTGGTGGAAATTTAAAACTTCGAATGTTAATATCAACCTGTTTTGAGCGAACGCTATAAATAGCGAAGCTGCAGAACACCAAATTCTTTCCTAGGGATAGAATTCGGTTGGCCGGTTCTGTGGCTTCACTATTTTCAGCGCTGTGGTGGAAATTTACGGATCGGGTTCAGGTAAGTGTGCGATTGTGTAGTCGTTAGGATTAGGGCACAGGTTAAGTGAGTTAGGGTTAGGGCGCGGGTTAGGTGAGTTAGGGTTAGAGCGCGGGTTAGGTGAGTTAGGGTTAGGGCGCAGGTTAGGTAAGTTAGGGTTAGGGCGCAGGTTAGGTAAGTTAGGGTTAGTGCGCAGGTTAGATGTGTGCGATAGTGATGGACCTTAGGGTTAGGGTTAAGGTAAGTGGATAGACAGTAGTATATGTACAGTTTAATGTAGGATTAATTGTAGGATTGTGTGTGTGTGGATTGATGTTTTTTAGGTGTGCTTGTGTTGTGTGTATGTGTTTCGGAATAGCAAATATTTTCCCCAAGGAAAAGATTTGCTGTTCTGAATGTTCAATATGTGGTTTAGATATTTTAGGTTAGATGAAATAGCGTTCACTATTTTCATCTTTTGATAGCGTGATATAAATGCCGGAAATCAAACCAATTGCCTAGTAGTCCAGAAAACAATGTACAAACTCCGGCATTACTTCAAAAAACCTTCTCTCCCTGGTTAACTCAATCCACTTGTAACCTTATGTCACAGAGGGACAAGGCCTGGCAAAACTGGAAAAAAACAAATCTACCTAACCACCTTCAGAAATGCAGAGAACTTAGAAACCTCACTAAGAAATACATAGACAAGGACAACAGGCAATACTTTAGTAAACCTCTCAACAATCCCAACTCTAATCCCAAACTATTTTGGAACAATATTAATAAGCTCCTCCACCCTGGCAAACCTACTACACCCAGTCCATCTCCTGATAGCTCTGACCTCGATACTGCCACTTTACTCAACACCTTCATCAACTCAATTAAAGATCTTATTAAAAATAAAAACTCAAAACTTTCCTTATCTAAACCAAATTCCACCACAACTACCCAAACCTTATCTCTTAAACCCACTCCCACTACCTATATCAGATCACTTCTCACTAAACAAAAACCATGCTTTCCCTCTGCTGACAACCTACCCCCCAAACTTCCTGAAAACTGCACAAATTCTACTGCCTTCCCTGTCTCCATTCAAGAAAACACCATACCCAAAATCTGGAAGAAATTCTATGTTATTCCTCTTCATAAGGGTGGAACCTCCACAGACCCCATCCACCTATTGTCCCATCGCTATCCTATCTCCCCCTCTAAAATAATGGAAAAATGTACCCATAAAAAAATACTGGAACATCTCTTACATGAAAACCTCCTAACACCCACATCACAGTACCGCCACTGCTCTCATTACCTTCACTCAGACAATTGCCAAAGCTCGAGATGATAAACTGGTCTCTTCCCTCTTCCTCGATTTATCAAAAGCTTGACACTCGCTCTCATAATCTGCTTCTATCAGAACTCAAAAACCTTAATCTCTCTCAAACTACCATACTCTGGTTCTCCAGCTATCTCTCTGATATATTTAAGTCAGTCAGATGGTTATCTGCATCCTCGCCATTCCTTCCTGAACATACAAGAGTACTCTAAGGCTCCATACTTGGGCCCCTACTATTTAACATCTTCACAAATAACCTCTACAGATCCTGCCCCCCTCTTCTCTAATCCAATATGCTGACAACTCAACATCATATCTTACTCTGATAATCTTCCCCACCTTCTGTCCATTACTCAAGACTCTCTTCTATCTAGAAAAATGGCTCATTGACAATGATTTCTTACTTAAGCCAAAAAAACTTTTTTTTCCCTAAAACCCTACAGCACTACAAAAACTCCTTCTTAGTCTCATCATTTAACAATACTACAGTCTCAGTAGAAACCCATGCTAAACTCCTTGGTGTGGTTATTGATGTTCAACTTAAATGTGACATTCATATTCTACAAAGTTTCAAAAAAACACCAAAAACTAGGACTATTATATAGACACAAGAAATACCTGATGAAAGACACAAAACACTCCCTTGCTCAAGCCTTTCTACTGCCTACTCTATTTGATACTGCACATATTCTCACAAATCTCCAATCCAACCTCATGAACTTGAATCCACTTACAATAAAATTGCCAGGTCCGCTGCCAATTTACCATACAGATCCCATCACTGCACTGCCTTAAAAAAAATCTTTCATGGCCAGAAGCTTATAATCAATTCCTACTTCCTCAACTGCACCTCACACACACTGTTCTAACGAATCCCATACGCTGCTCTGCTCTCTCTACCTTAATCTTTCCTTATACTCCCAAACATCATCTCCACAGCTCAAACCAAAATCTCCTTGAAGTCAATAAACCTACAAAACAAACTGGTAAACTTCTGTATAGTCACTCTGTTTCAAACACCTGGAATAAATTTCCCCCGGAACTCGGATCTATCACTAACAACTTTATTTTTAAAAATCCCAAAAAGACTACATGTTAAACAAGTGGGCCTACTCCTGTCCTACCCCCACCTGACCTCTTCCTCCCCAACTTCCTCTCTCCCCTTTTTCTGTATTGTACTAACCCCATCCCACAAGTCTAAGGACATAATTATATTGTTTTTTGTACACCGGAAAACTAAACAGTGAATTTAGTTACTAGACTACTTAACCTGCTTTACCTCTTGCGAATGTTGTGCTTCAAGCTCATACCCTGTTTGCTTACACTACTGTTTAAATGTTTGTAAAAAATCTCAACTTGCTTTTGATCCTCCATACCCTGTTCACTTGAAATATGAATTTTGTGCTTGTTTTACTTTTTAATAAGTTGTTCATCTATGAATGTTTTTCACTTGCTTATGTCTAGAGCTTTTCTCCTTGGGTCTCTGCTAAAAAAGGGCTTCTTGCCCAGTCAGATACAAATGTCAAATATATAAAATAAATAAATAAAGAAACATACTATCGGAGTTTGTTAAATTGCAGGATTTGCTACGCATTTTTACAGAAAACCATAGTAAATCTACAGAATGAAGGCATCAGCAATGGAAAAAAAGTGTGTGTTCCTCCTCATCTGATGTTATGATGACATCATGAAATAGGCAGAAAGTAGGAGGGAGAAGGAAGGAGATGGGTGAAGTTATGGGAGGTGTGAGGACAAAAGATGGCAATCCTAGGACAGACACAGGTTACTTGACAAAGTGAAATACTTGAGGGAGGAAGGCCACATAGTATAACAACAAAGATGGGGGAAGAGCTCCTTTAAATTAGCAGGAAGAAAAGAAAAAAGCAATTTTGTTTCACTTTAGAAACTCTACACAGAAATAAGATAAACCTGAGAGCCATGTAACTACCACACAGCAGATGTACAACAAAAACAATAAGGGTTTAAATGTAAAGATCATAGGTTCATAGTTTCAAAACTTTACATTAGCAGACGTTCACATCACCGAGTTTTCACCATGTAAGTAAACACTTGGCCAACAGTACATAAAAAAGCAAACCAAAGCAAATAAAAGACACCCAAGTGGGGGGCTTCACCCCCCCACCCCCTCCTAACTAAATATACCAACTCCAAGATCACAGTACAGTGGTGAAAAGGGCAAATTTCACCATGTTGGCCAACTGCCTACTTTTGAAGTGAAAAATTATGGTGATGTGAACTTTTGTTAATGTAAAGTTTTGTGGTTTTCGTCTCGGTGTTCTGCAAGTCAATGTTATGGCATTTCAGTATTTTAAAGTAGACCCAGATATATACAGATGTAGATATATAATTTAACTTTCCATCATACTGCATTTTCTGTCTCGTTAATACTAAGTTTCTGTGTCTCTGTGGGTGTGTGTGTGTGTGTGTGTGTGTGTGTGTGTGTTAAAAGTATACTTACTTACACACACACACACACACGCACACACACACATATACATATATGTATATCCAGTTATGTTTGTGAGGCTGACACCATTTGGTTGACTGAAACAGATAGCTGAGAGGTTGTTGCGAGATCAGGAGTTTCCGGATAGGGGAATATTTCCTTCCCTCAGCAATTGTGTGATTTCAGAGTTGATATATGTCATTAGCAGGTGAGTGGAGGATGCAGCCCCTCCCTGTGGTCACGTGGGTTTCCTCCGGGTGCTCCAGTTTCCTCTCACATCCCAAAGACATGCTGTAGGTGGATTTGGCATTTGAAATTGGCCCTAGGTGTGAGTGTGTGCATGTGTGTGCTTTCTGTGGAAGGTTGGGCGCCAGGCTGGCAACTTGACACCATAAAACTTCACTGCCAGTCATGAGCGGACAGGTGATCCACTCCACTGTGGCGACCCCTAACCGGGAAAAGCCAAGAGAAGAAAATATATATATATATATATATATATATGTATATGTAAAAACACACACAAACACAGACCTCTGAAACAAAGGAATATTACTACTGATACTAGAAGGCAGTGAGGAAAGACAAAGGAAATATTGAAATCACTTCTCTTTCTTCTTGATTGAAGGAGTGCTGGATTATCACAACTAGTGCTAACAAGCTGAAAATGAGATTCTGAGAGACAAGTGGGACTGCACAGCATTATGGGAGATGGGGGAAGATATAGCACTGAAGAAATATCTGAGTGAGACCTCTGCCATCTCAGATCCACCATGAGAGCAGACAATCCAATCAATGAGATGGACAGAGGGGTACAGTACAGGATCTACCACTTACTGTTTTTATTTGCACATTCGGTTGTCTAACAATGTTCACTAGTACGACAGCCACTTAATTTATATTTACTTTTTCTGTTCTGCACAGTGTTTTCTACCAGACTCACCTTTGCAAAGAAGATCTGCTCAGTGGATTTTTACTAGTAATAGCTGATAATTTTATACAAAAAATTATACTTTCGGAATATTTTTATCTTTTCCAAAAGCCAGGTGACCATCTAAAGTTGGTTATTTTATGGAGGGGAATGTGGAGGGCCTTTCCTCCTCTATGGCTTATATAGGGGCAAAAGCCCTCATGTAAAAAACAAAACAAAAAAAAATGTAATGCAATGTTTTCTAAACTGCTGCTCTCTCTCAAGAAGTCTTCATCAAAAATTACTGGTCAAGTGGTCGGTGACAAAAGAACCTGTAACTAATATTTAATGTTCTGGATCTTTTCTGAAAGAAATACAGAGTACGGGAAGCCCAGTGGATTAGATTACAATGAGTGCAAATTTAACAGGTAAATTTAGCTGTGACAGGTTATCAACTGAAACTGGGCAGAAGACAAAACTTCCATCTAAATAAAATGAAAATAACGAATCATAAGAAAGTAATGAAGCAGCTTACTTTTTCACAATAAACTTAATTTTTGCATTTCCACGAACTATTCTTTCAAGCCGAGGAATTCCAAACCAGGTGGGACTTCTGAAAGGAATTCCTTCTGGCAGGCCTTCTACGTACAGATTTTCAGGATTAGACTCGAACACTGGATAGGGCACCTTCACTGGTTCAGTCAAGCCAAGAGCTTGTGCTGCAATAGCAAGACAAAAGGAAAACACTATTATGCACCAGTCATTTTTCTTGATCAAGACCATCACTGTATTTCATAACAAGTGTTGTTTAGTGGTACAATTCAGTTACTTTTCTAGGCACATTCAGCTATAACACATGTGGCTCACACAGCACATACGTGGAACATAACCACCTATGGTTTGAGGTATCATCTGTGTGTTCCATTGTTACTAATTTCTGACTCTAGTGATGTACTGGAGTCAGTAGTAAAGAAGGATTTTTATTTTCACTTTTACAAATAATCACTCTTTTTCAACCTTGGAGTACACATATACAAGTAATAATGTCTTCATGAAGCAAAGCCCCCACCCACCTGGCATGCAGTGGAGCTTACATCTGCAAAATGTTTGGCTTATTTGTTCAAAAACCCATGCTGTTCAAGCAAGCATGTTTAGAACTTAAAATAAGCTGCAATAGCAGACCGCATGCAGAAAAGTATCACCTATTGTGTTAAGTGTTCATACAATTCAAATTAACTCTGTAAACCACAGGCCACAAATGTTAGCAGAGACTAACTGAAAACACTGTAGTAAATATTCTTAAACATACTGGAAAGGTTAAAAGACTGACTGACACTTGGCCTATGTATCACTCCTTAAAATACTTTGCAAGAAATCAAGTCATCCCGACATGGGCTGTACTTCAGCTTCTCATAAATGTGCTAAGTGACATTGCCATATGACAGAGGAAATTGAGTATTTTTTTAAGCAAAGTATTTCACTCAACAAGCTGTACTTTGTTCAAACAACAGTCAGTCAGCTAAAATTAAGAGCAAAAAAAAGACAGCTCCTTCATCTTACCTGCATGTCCACCCACTCATGCACATTACAGAAAGGCTGTAAGAGAAAAATCTTAAACAGCACCAATGGTGGCCTGAGTGACATACCGTCTTGGTTGACATCCCCCCCAGTGATGATGGATGAATGGGCCAACTGACAGAGAGGACTGGATGGAAGGCCATCACTGGAGGCAAAAAAAAGGCAGCTTCTCCATTTTAAGACCTCTGTTACCAGTTAGACACTTGGTGATGATCCTTTGGATGAAGGGCAGTATCTTTTGTTGCATGAGACAGTTAAGTTAACAACCTCTTATGAGATTCCCGGATATGGATTTGACAGCCCATTATGTCTGCTGACACCATCCATAACCCTTCTAAAAACAATGCAACTACTTGTGGAAAAGCTTTGTGAAACTTCACATATATGATGTGAACGCTGAAATCATTCAGCCCTAGAAGGGCTTAACAGAGCTAAAATCTTGAGCACAATGAAAAGGTTGGGATCAGAATCTTTGCTCCATTTAAGGCACACTCCCCAGCTCCAATGTCCAAGACAAAGTGATACTAAACTAGAACATTTTCTAACACTAAGTGATTCTACAGAGGAGGACAACATGAAGAAGCATCTTCCAGTTGTTGCATGTCTTTTTTTAGAATACGTTCTGAATACATCCGTCATGGGTGACAGCACTGTAGTTCAGTGAACTCAGAAAACATTCTTCCCATCAGGGTGACTGCTTGTGGGGGTTGGGGGATGGAATCAAAAGAAAAGTCCTCTTAGAGGACTTAAAGGAAGGCTTAGGAAGGAACCTAATATCTAGACAGTTTTCTTGGCAACAGTCTTAGACTTAATGTGTTAGTATTTCTCCATAACTGCTAATGCATCAAATTTTTGTGAAAAATTTAGGTATTTCTCCATAACTGCTAATGCATCATTTATTTGTGAAAATTTGGGGTTTTCAACATCCACTCCACCAAAACATCCTCGATACTAGGAGCATGACCTTAAATTTCAGGTTCTTCCTAGTCACCCAAAAGATGAGAGTTCACAGTCTGTACTTTGTACATGACAGAATTCAATATTTTGTGCACAAAAAGTTTAATATTTTACTCCTTTTATATGTTCTATGCTCTTTGTACAAAACAGCTATGTTTATATAACTTTTGCATTATTTTTATTATTTATTATACTTTTTTACTATGTATTTGGAGCTTTTCTCCCAAGGCCTCCGCTGAAAACGGTCACCTTGTGTCCAGTTGGACTAACCCAGTAAACAAATGGAAAACAAAAATAATATACAGAAAATAATCATCTCCTCAATATCCTACTCAACACAAGGATTATTTCTATGCAAGAAATGTACAACACATTTACCTCCAATATTCACTTTGTCTTAAACAACTAACTCAAATACCAAATGGAAGAACTATTCTAGTTCCAAGTACTTCAGTACAGAATGAAGTTCTTTCTCCAATACAGTATGAAGTCATTCAAACAGTCCTCTGCTATTTTGTTAAGCTATTTTCCCTTATAGACCCATGACCTCATCACCTCATTCATACTTTCCATCCCCTCCTCCCCAGTATTTCAGAACAATGGAAGAGGGATGTAAGACCCAGAGATCTAAGCTGTTACTCAGAAAGGGTTAGAAGATTTTTGTTATGCTCTTAACTCCCTTCAGTGTCTGTAAATGCTGAATGAATGCCCAAAGTAAGTGCCTGCTTCCACATACAACACATCCATCTATGGAGCACATGCACTCAGTGGATTTTTTTTTTTTTAAAGTCCCACACTGCATACGTTGAAGCAAATAGCATTCCATCTTGTGCTAGGAATAATACCACACACCTCTCAGAGTAGGCAAGGTTAGCATTGGTCACTCACCCACTTACTACCCCTACTGATTCTGGCAGCATCATCATGACTGCCAAGCAAACCAAGGTCATTTGGGGGCAGTGTTAGGGCCTTCAGCTTTCTTTGTCATGGAACAAGTCCTCTGTTCTTTACATTTTCATCATATGATTAATGAAACACTGCAGCCTCAACTATTACGAGCAAATGAATCAATGTATTCCATAATTTAACTATTAGCTTATACAGTACACAATCAAGGAAGTAGTTAGACATGCTTCTCTTCATGACTCCTCAGACTTTCTACAACATTGGAGACATTACCGTACAATTCCCAAAATAACACTTAGAGAAATACTGGACATTCTTTTCTTGAGATTATTTCTGGGTTCAAAAACAGGCAATTTGATTTGTGAATAAGGATCAATGTTCAAATAATAACGGGACAAGTGTGCAATTCAAAATCAAGCTTCAAGTAGTTTCTAACTCGAAAAAAGATGGTCAAAGCTGCTGTTGTAACATCAGTCTCTTTGGTTCAGTTTCATACAACAGTTTCCTACTGCAGCCACAACTTTAAAAGGGTACTGCATAAAGGGACATTATATATTCAGAAAGGAGTTTATGCAAGGCTTCCTCATACACACTTCTGTAGAGGATTGCACATCACCTCACCTATGCCTGTACCCATCTTGAACTCCTTGTGCAATAAGGACCACTTTGTGGAAAAATGACCATTTTCTGCACAGTAATGTGCTACAGATGTTTGCATCCAAGCATCCTTTGATAGGTTCATAGGTTCATACTAGGCTATCTGCCCGAGGGCATTTACAAGCCTAGCCCATAGTTTTGTGGCTTACACCACCCCTTTAGTATGGGGAACTATACCCATTATTTTGCTGTGCCTCTGTCGAGCAGTGACACTGAGGTAATCCCTGGGGTATATCTGCCATCTCCCATCCATTGGTCAAGATTTCTCTTGAACAAGGCCAGCGAGGTGCTCTGCCTCACATATACCGGGATTTTGTTCCACAGCATAGGGAGTCTTTGGGTGATGAATCTATCCCTCCAGCACGTCCTATTAATAGCCGTGTCGAGGTTTAAGTCTCCCGCCCTTGTGGCTCTGACTGATCTAGATTTTTTGAGGTGAAGCATATTCATCAAATCTGGGATTGACATGGCCTTGTATGTCAGGCAAAGGTCACCTCTGAGCAAGCGGTAAGCGACTGAATAGAGCTGGAGTTCTTTCAGTCGGGCAGCATAGGACAGATTTTTGAGACCCTTTATCCTTTTGGTGAGGAACTTTTGTGGCCTCTCCAGCTGCTGCAAGTGTCGGGTCAGATACATTCCGAATGGGGCATTGTACTCAATCATTGGTCTGATGAGTGATGAGCATAGGGAGACTATGACCTCCCTTGATCTAGATGTGAATCCCTTCATGATAAGGTGGGCAATGTAGAAAGTCTTCCTAACTACTTTAGCTACATGGGTGTCGAATGATAGGCTACTGTCAACCTGGGTCCCCAGGTCCCTGATAACTTCTTCTGTGCTCAGTGGATTGCCACCTATATGGTAGCTAGGGGTAACCTTGTTTTTCCCGAAGGGTATGACTATGCATTTTTTGGCATTTAACTTTAGGCCATGGCTCTGGCACCAGTTATCCGCTTCTGTGAGACCCTTCTGAAGGATATCTGTGTCAGATGTGTTTTCGACTATGGCCCAGTTTGCAGTCATCTGCAAACTTTGTCAGCCATAACCCTCCTGTGTTTGCTTGTACTGGAAAAGTAGATGCCAAACAAGAGTGGGCCCAGGACTGAGCCCTATGGGACACCACTTGTGACAGGCGTTGAGTCTGACATGGCGCCAGCAACTCTGACCCTGTGGGTTCTGTCACTCAGCCAGTTTGCAACCCATCTTGTGATGTATGGGTTAACATTTAAGCTGATGAGTTTTTCAATGATACCCGAGTGGGGTATTGTATCAAGGCCTTCGCCAGATCGAGGTAGGCTGTATGAACTGCCTTTCCTCACAATGGCTTTGGTGACTGTTTCAAAAAGTCAACCAAGTTTAAAAGGCATGATCTGCCTTTGACAAAGCCAAACTGGGTTGGATCCAAAGTCTGCAAATTCCCTATGTCTTTATTTATGAGGTCCATTATGATCCTCTCCATGGCTTTGCAGATAAGGCTTGTCAAGCTAATGGGCCGGTAATTTCCAGGGTCGGTGGAGGCACCGCCTTTGTGAAGTGGGACCACAGTTGCAGTGCGCCACTCACTGGAGTGCGTATCCAGAGGTGAGACTATGATTGAACAGCTGTCCTAGCTGTGGGTTTAATTCCTCGTTGAGTTCGTGGAGCACACAGCCGGGGACACCATCAGGTCCCATGGATGCTGTGTTTTTTGCTTTGGAGAGAGCAGTTCTCACTTGGGTGTTAGAGATGTTTGGGGGGCTGCAATCGTTTGGTATAGATATCTCTCCTTTTGGGGAGTGGATAAGTTTGCACTGAACCTGTCAGCCAGTATGTGGGCAATGTCTGTAGGATCAGTAATCTTCACATCATTTTGAACTAGTTCTGAGCATATCTGGGTGTTTCCTCCCAGGTTTCTAACATAGCTAAAGAAGGCCTTATGATTGTCTTTTGAGTCTTTAGCTATTTTTCTCTCAAAATTTGCTTTGGATGATTTTATGAGAGCTCTTAATTTTTGACTTATAGTGATCAAAGGTGTCTTACCTTTTAAGGATTTTGCTCTATCTTGTAGTAGCTTCCTCCTTTTGTTGTAGAGTTTGTTTATGGCTGGCGTCCACCAGACTGGACGCTTGCCTTTGGTACAAAGAGTCTTTGTTTTGCTTGGGATTGCCTTATCCATGCAGTCCTGCAGGTGCTGGTAGAAGGCATTTGTAAGTGATTCAGCGGCTTGAGTACTGTTTTCCGCCAGCTCGGGGCCTTAAAGGAGACCACACTAGTCTTTAGAAGTGTGAAGTCGGCTTTCGAGAAGTTCTTTACTGTGGTCTTTTTATTTCAGGTGGGGTGGGATGAGGACCTCCAGCGAGATTAGTTTGTGATCTGATCTCACCAGTGAGGGGTATACTTCCGGTGTTGAACATTGTGCTCCCATGTTCGTGATGATGAGATCAAGTATGTTTTCTCCTCTTGTGGGGATGGTGACTAGTTGTTCCATGGCATTTGAGTTTATGAATTCCAGGAACTTTTGGGCTAGGGTGTTTGGGCTTGAGTAGTGTTCCCAGTCTATATTAGGGTAATTGAAGTCACCTAGTATGATGGTGTTTGGTGATACATTTATCCCCTCCAGTGTTTTCAGGAAGGCCATGTGAGGTTCCTGAGTTTGTGAGGGTGGCCTGTAACATGCTACAATTTGCAGAGCAGTCTTGCCTATGGTTAATTGCACCTGGATGGTCTCCGATGCATCATGCGTTGCCACAGTCTTGAGGTGTGGGTGTCCTTGATGAATATGGATACCCCCCCCTCCTTTCTTGGTATTGTCCGGATTTTGGGGCCGGAACACATGATATGAGGTAAAACCTGATAGTGCTGGGGTGCTCTCAGGAGCCTTGAACCAGGTTTCAGTTACAGCACAGACATCGATGTTCTCCATACTGAGAAGGGCCTCGAGTGCGTGCATTTTGAGATTTAGACTTCTGGCATTGAGCAGCATTACCCTTAGTTTTTTTCCTTTTTTGTGTTCTAGGGTGGTAGGTTTAGAATTTGAGCCTTGCCTAAAAAGGCACTATGGGGTGGCAAGAGCCTTTGCCAATATCCGAATCCCAGGGTGACAGGTGCAAGCCGTCCCTTGAAGCAGCGTGGCTTGTCCAGCATGTCATCCCAGGCAGACAGACATTGATCCCCTTTGAATGACACCAGAGTTTAAGCCAATTGTTAAAGCTGATCATCTTATCTCTGTATTGTGGCATCATTCTTGGTGAAGGTAGGATACTGCTCAAGGTCAGGGTCATACCTGCCTGGGCTACATAATCAGAGAGCTCCTCAATGTCTCTTTTCATGTAGTCCAAGGAGGTACGTCTCAGGTCGTTTACACCAGCGTGGACAATGACTGAGTCGTATTTGTACCTGCTGTTGAGAGACCTGAGTGCTTGCGTTATGTGGCGGATTCTAGCGCCCGACAGGCAGCTTACTGTAACTCTCTCCGTACTCAGTCTGGTGAGCGGGACGTCAGTGTGTCTGACTATGGAGTCACCAATGACTAGTGTGTCTGGCATTGTGTTTGGCCTTAAGGGCTGTGACTGTTTGACACTCTGACTGTGAGGTCTATGTGTATCAGGTGTTGTGTTCTGAGGAGGTGGTTGTTTGGGTGTCTGCTTTGGTGGCCTCTGCTGTTTTGGTAGAATTTTGATCAGAGCCTCCGAGTATGTCTTTGTGTGTTTATGTGTATGATTTGAGGTTGTGATGGTACTATGTGAGACTGGGTCTATAGTGTGTGTGGTAACCTTCTCCTCCTGACTGGTCTTGCCAGACCTATGTTGAGAGAGCTCAGCCTCCAGTTTGGCCGTATAGTTGCATCTCTCGCATGTATTTGTGTTTTGTGGGAGGAGGAGAGGGTTGTCTGTGTACATGAGGCAATTGTAACATTGCCTCAATATTCCCAGGTTCACCAGCTGAGCAGGAGAGGACACTAGCAACTGATCCCTCGGCATGCTAGGAGTAGTAGACAAAAAAACTTTAAAAGAGATTCCGGGGGATATGGGTGACCGAGAAATGGGGGGTTGCCTTTTTGGTGTACTATCTATGACAAGAGTGCTGTATCAAGGTAATAAGTACTGTAGGAGTAAGTGCTAGGTTTAACAGATAGAGAATAGTCTACTTGGAGTCAAGTAGAGATGATCTTTTTAGTTGTAGGATACACTGATTAGATCAGTAGTATAGTTCGAGGAAGGTAGTTTTAAGGGAAAATTTGAAGAGTGGACTTTAGGTAGCCCGAATAGTTTAAACCTGCTTAACCGGCACTGCCCTAGTGTGCAACAGTGGCAACTCCGCGCTAAAACGCGCTTTATAGCAGGGGGCTGGAAAAGACAGGAAATTACCCAAAATGGCCAATAGACTACAAGTTACTGCCTTAAACCACTCCTCTAAGGGCAAACAGGCAGCTCAGTACTCCCCACTCATTCATAAATGGCCTTTTCCTGAAGAACAGGAACTTAAACTGGCTATAGTTTTTTTCAATAAGCAAAGATGAATCCCTTTCAAATTTCTGTGCCGGAAGACACCAAGATCTGTGGCACAGCAGCAAGAAACAGGTGGTTCCTTTAAAATCAGAACTTTCCTATACTCGGCTAACTGGCTGACATTTTAAGGTGGCCACACTAACAGACCAAATGCAAGGTTATCTTTCATCTCAAGGGCTTAAAGTTACTGGCAACATTCCACAATATCTCAAAATTTAGTGGCTCAAGTCACAGGTTAAAGAACTTTCTTTCTAGATGTACTGTCACTCTTTTGCCTAGAGCAGGGGTGTCCAACCTTTTGGCTTGCTGGGGCCGCATTGAGTGAACAGAAATGGTCTTGGGGCCGCATATAAAATATATCATATTGTTAACTCTTTCGTTGCTCCGGAAGACCACAGTCGACCTCCTGGCTGTACTGTAGGTGCATTTGAACAATGAATAAACGTAATAAATGCATAATATTTGCCTAGAAATTCTAATTCTCATTCTAATTCTAATTCTCTAATCTAACAGTTAACTCTAACATCTTAGTTAATATATATATATATATATAGATATATATATATATTTTTTTTTACAAATAAACAAATATTCACTACAGCACTAGCATTTCTCACTGGGAAAACCATTCCAGCAGTCCAACTACGTAAAATGTCAACATCAGCAGTCCTACAATATGATAATCCACAAAAATAAACCAATAAATTTGCAATAAAGTAAATAATTCACATTACTGACTTAATACAACAATTCTGAATAAGCTACAAGAGGGTCTCACCCAAACAAATAACTGGTGCAGAAATATGGCCTCAAGCTAAATGTCAAAAAATGCATCATCATCCCCTTTGAGGAGAGTGATGTCCTCACAAATTATCACATTAATAACAATGTTGTAAGCACGCAGTAAGTCGTATGGTACTTGGGCACCCAGGTTGATAGAAACCTGGCTTTTGACTACCACGTTGTCTCCGTTGTAAGGAAAGCTTTTTACATGGCCCACTTCATTAGTAAGGGTACCTCATTCGGGGACAAGGAGGTCATAACATCCCTGTATTCTTCCTTTACAAGAGCCATTATTGAGTGCAATGCCCCTTTTGGCATGTGCCTCAGCAAAACACCCTGCCAAAAGAAAGACTACAACCATTTCTGACAAAAAAAGGTCAAAGGACTAAGTTCACTTAGTTATCCAAACAGACTAAAAAGCTTCTTGCTTTCCTCTGTCTCTCACTGGCCCTTATAAATGTCATCATTGGCTTGCTTTCCAGGCTAAGAAAGATCCTGCCTTAAGAGACTTTCTCTACCTCAGAAATACTGGTTATACTTAAAACGCTCACTACAAAGACCACAGCCTTCACTGCAACATAAACAAGCCACTTTTTTATGGACAGGTTCTTGACACAAAAACCTTCAACTTCTGTAAAAAGCTCCTCTCATTATCAAACAATGTAGTTCAGCAACACGATGGCTGGATGGATAGCCATAAATGTAGTCCTTGGTTAAGTAGCATAGCCTTCATCAAACTAGATGGAAAATCGACATACTAACCTTTCCCAGCTGGATGGCTAAGATCTAATATTGGTTACTCAAGTCTAGTTGCCCAAGAAGAGGGGCATGTTTAACTAAGAATACCCTTTCTTCTTATGAAGTGAAAAAGACGTCACACTGAGTTTTTGTAGTGAAGTCCTTGTATTTTGATAACAGCCATAGTAAATGCACTTGATTGTATATCATATTATATTATACTATTATATATTTTCATAGCCATCCTATTAATATATTGTATGTCCCTATATTAAGTGGAACAGTTGTAGATATATATATTTTAATATTACAATATGTCAATATATTTTTATATATTTATTACATTTTTATACATTGTATCATATAAAATTATTATTCATTATAATTACAGTAATTTAGATGTATATATGATCTGATATTAGGATGAATGATATTTAAGTAACTGTATTTAAAAATATTTTTAAGGTTTTTTTAAAAGTTTCTTTAAGTGTAATTATGATATGGTCAAATCACTAGTTTATCATGTATTAGATGAAATAGTAGTGTCCCTTTAAGATTTGTGTTGGCGCCAAAAAAGATTTAAATAGAAGGTATTAGCCTGCTTTCATTGGTTCTGAGGAAGTCTGAATAGTTCGGATGAAAGCGCTTAACCTGTTCTTGTACTACGAGTGTTTATAATAGTTGGCTTGTGTGTGTTTTTTTGTGGTCAGAAAATTAAACACTTTAAACCAACTTGGTCGATTCTCTGTTCGAGCTGAGTGGAAGGCGAGTCTGTGGATTGAGCATTAAATGTAAGTATCCATCCACTGTAAATGGGAAGAAGCTATGTCTTAAAAAAATCTACTTCTGGCATGCGTACCCAAGTATTAGGTTTTGAAACAAAGAAACATATTCTCCACAGTCCGTAAGTCTCTGTCTTTAATAATCATCTACTGTTGCAGCACTCCCAACACATAAGCACTCACATACACACTAAAATCCCCAACATTTAAAAAATGACATTGTGCCCACTTGATTTGACAGTATTGATGATCCGTCAAAGCTATGCTTACTGTTGTCCAATCTACCACTGCTTAGGACCCACCAATAAAAAAACAGTACTAGGTGCTTTTTTGTTTGTCTGAAAAAACAATACAACTTTATATATTGCAGTCCCACATAGTCAGTCCACTACTGACCTATTAACCGTAGGCTGCTGTCTCATTCTTACTCCCTGGAACTGCATTACCTTGGATGACTACTTTTATTTCCTAAGCAAAAGACACAAATTGGAAGATGAGGCAAAAATCCAGACATTCTTTGAAAATCCATGCAGTTAAGAGGCATGAGTTCATGTTCAATACAACACTCTCCCTGTCAGGAAAAGCCGCAATTTAATGAAAGTGTACTCTTAATGTATGATGTATTTGTGAGCTAACTTGTTTCTGTTCAGTAGGTAGACTGATCATTGTTAGCCTCTTTGTGCATGCGTCTCTCTCAGTCATGCAACCATATACACACATACACACACACACACACTCTTCTTCTACTTTCACGCACACAATTCTGCTTTCATGCATGCACTCACTCACTCCATACTTACCTATTAACACATGTAATTGCTGTCCCTTTCAAAGGCAACAGCGGCAAATCCATACATGAGTCCCTCTTCAGCAAGAACACACACACACACACACACACACACACTGTTTGTTCGGCGCAAAATAATGGCGTAAACACACTGAGCCTTTTTTGGCTGAAAAACAAAACTAGAAGGGTGCTTTGGCGCATGTGCACACCGACATTAGCATTACAGGTCACGGGAGCGAAAAACACAAAACAAAAAAAGTGTTTTGGGGCATGCATGCATCGATGTTGCAGTTAGAGGTTGAGGGCCGCATGGAAAAGCTCTGAGGGCCGCAGGTTGGACACATCTAGCCTAGAGAGACAGTTTCCTCATGCATGCATTCCATAACCCATTCAAGAATCCTGATAAAGGGCACAGTGAAGATATCCAAGATGACACATCGTGCACTCATCTGGTTGATGCATATTTGCTTATCCCACTTCAGAAGATTACAGCAGTATTCAATGAATACTTTGTATTATGCAAGAAGGTGTTAACCTGCCATTGATTTCATAATATTTACCAGGCTTAAATTATGCAAGATTAAGTTTCAATTTTCAGAATGGTCCAAAAGCTATCTACAAGCACCTAAGCAGGTTTTCAGGTGGGAAGGTACTACATCCATAGCAGTGAAGTGACAACTGGAGTCTCACAGGGGCCTGATTTCACACCTCTTCTTTCTTCATATCTGTCAAGACAGATGAAAAAATTGTGACTACTAAACCACACTGGGCTAATATTTACTCACTGCCCTATCTGTCCTGTACTATCACTGAAGCACAAAATTCATTACAGGTGGCTTTGGTAGCTTCAAACCTTGATTAGTTAGCTACGGCATGTTTTCTAGCACATGACACAGGCATACTTGCTTGCTTCTTGACCGATCAAAACATACTTCACATTGGGACTTCCAAGATGGCTGCACAATGAGTAACAGCTTAATTTCAGCTCTCTCAGTGTGAAAACAGAAACTCAGAAGAGCGAACCAGTAAAGTCATATTTTGGGGTAAATATTGGTAACTGGCTAATAAGTACACTGACTGGATGCCAGCAAAAAAGAAATTCACAGAACCTGAAAGAAAATCAATCACAAAAGGTGAGGAAAAACACTGACTGGGAAGAATTCTGCAGTTATTCAGCAAAAAGCAGTGCAAGCTCCAGCTTTGGTGCAAGACATGACTTCTAGTTACCTAAAGGAAAAAAATATGTCAAATGTATTCAGAGCAGATTAAAACAAATTAAACACTGAAGGAGTTTATCAACTCAAATAAAAGGCTGGAAAATAGAGGAACCTTTAAAAAGATATTCAGATAAGATGATAAAACTGCAAAAATCAGAGATTGAAATGAATAAAAGGCTGGCTGAAAATGAGACTGCTCAAGAAGAGATGTTTCAAAAATAACAGAATTAGAGGACAGAGTACGTAGAGAAAACCTGAGATTTTCTGCAGTATCAGAAAAGCTGGAAGGAACAGACTAATAATTTTATGAAACAGTAAATAAGCAACTGGGCTAGTATTACACAGCAGGAGTTGTTAATTGAAAGGGCACATAATGTGTACACTCCAAATCTGGCCATGAGAAAGCAACCTAGACCTTCAATTGTAAAGATGCAATCCTACCAGAAGGAGTGGATTCTGACAAAACTGTGGCAGGACGACAAAGTACTAAAAGTGGGAGACAGTAGAGCATTTCTGGAAAATGATTACTCACTGTATACCAGGCAGAAGAGGAGTACATTTATTCCACTAATCAGGGAATGTCGAGAAGCAGGCATGAGAATCAAGCTGCTGTACACGCAGCTATCTTCAGAATAATTTTTCCTGGAAGTAAAAAATAATTTTTTGATGCAGAGAATGCTAAGGAGGAAATACAAAAGTTTGCCCAATAAGAACAGAGTTATGTAACAGGAAAAAAATTCTGCTTTATGTTCTTCTGGTAATAAACATCAGAGAGAGACTGTGCCAGTGAAACCTTTTCCAATGTTTCAACAGAAAACACTTGAGAGAGAGAAAAAAGAACCGAGAGTACACTGGAAATGCAGCATAGACTGGATTTTGGAGATGGAGTTCAACAGGAACAAAACTAGCAAGTCAGAAACTGACAAATACATGTGGGATTATAAAGCATTAATTATAACCAACAAAAATCACACTAGGTGATTAGTAAAACACAAGTTCCAAACAGAGAAGTCACCACAACGCCCAGACATCCACGGAAGTACACTATTAAATAAATAAATAAATAAAAACACTTACTGCTTTCACCTACTTACATTTAGGCATCATCAGAGTCAATTTCACATTTCCATTAGTTCCCCTATATAGCATTGTTTAACTGAATGACAGTTACTTAAACAACAAGTATCAGTCTCCTTCTTAAAGGTATAGCATCAGGCTGCATATATCAAATATGGTTTAAAATGCTTAAATAATGTAAAACCAATACAAAAAATGCACTTTTTTGTCACAGTGATGTGTGTGAGAGTTTTAAATTTTTTTTATTTTTTATTGTAGATAGAGTTGTGTATAATGGGGGGGGGGTTTGCAAACGTTACTGGAATTCAGGCAGACTGTGGCAAATGAGACTTAATGCCACAGTATCCCCAGGTATAAATGACAGTTACTCTGTTACTAGCTTACTAAAATTAAGGTTGATGCAAGTATAATATATTATACAGGTGATGTATTTTAACAAGTTTTTTATTGGTTTTACATTATTTAAGCATTTTTAACCATATTTAATATATTCAGCCTGATGCCATACCTTTAAGGAGGGAACTGACACTGTTTATGTCATTCACTTAAACAATGCTATATGAGGGAAGTAATGGTAATGTGAATTTGAGTCTGAAGATGCCTAAATATAATTAGGTGAAAGCGCTAAGTCTTTTTTTTTTATTTAATAAAGTGTACTTCCATGGATGCCTGGGTGACTTCTCTGTTTGAAAAAAGCATTAATTATATTTGTGAAATATGACAGAAGAAGAAATCTTGGAATATTGGACTTATTTAACTGTGTTAAACTTGTAGGGGACTCACAAGCATATACCCTACCTACTTCATGCGATTAATGTTTGGAAGAATATTTAAGGAGGGAGAAAGAGTTAAGTAAAACAAATTTGTGTTTTAATAGTATTGCTTTTATAATGCAAAATACAATCTGCATGCTATACAGTAAAGTTTTCTCAGTTATTTTTGAGTGTAATAGGAATACTAAAGTAAACAGAGGATTTATTGTTTTCTTCTTTCTTTCTATCTCCTTATTCAGTTTAAATAAATATAAGCACTGCAACATAAAAAAAGAAAAGGTGGGTCAAAAGAGCAGGATACAAGAAAAATCAAAGTACTTTTTTCACTCTTGCACAGGGAAATGATTGGATTTAGGCCCTTGGCTTGATCTAGTAACACGTTTTAAGAGAAAACAAATAAAAAAATTACACCGTTTAGCAAAAAGATGAGTGCACGTATAAGCAACTCTGTATCTACTTCTCAGGTCCCCATGAAGACAATCTGATGAGCAATAAAAACAAAATACTTTTTTCTTTCAATGGTTAAGAGATAACATGTTCTGGAAGCATCTAAGTGTTTTCCAATCTGGGCGAGTAATACAAGATATGACAAAACTAAACAACACTTAGTAGAAGCACAGGCTGCACCATGTGTCTTAGCATGGATAACCTTCCGTTTAGGTTAATCCAAGTCTATGAGTGTGGCTGTCATTCCTGGACAACTGTTCCTACTAGGAGGTAAAACTTCAATATTTAAAGATGTACACAGTATTGTGTATTAGTATTAAGTTAATAAAAACATGGGCGAAGTTCTTGGCTAGGCTTATAAGGGCATCCAGGCCAATAGCCTAATATCATCCTATGAACCTAAGTTTTAGGGGAGTATTGGAGTTTTTTTTTAGTGATTTCAATAAAACAAAGTTTTGCAAGATGTGACATAGGCTCAAATGGATATGACAGGAAACTGCTGCATAAAAGATCAATCTGCCAAACATCAGTGTATGCTTGTAACAAAAAAGCTGAAACTAGGCACTTAAATGCTGTTACACACAAAAAACAGGAATAACAACTTTTTAACATAATGATGCTTTCTATATTATCTTTAAATGTAAATGGACTCACAGACATATACACAAAAATGATTAGTGAACTATAATAAAAATGTACAGCGCAACAGCTATCCTACAGGAGACACATTTGGAAATAACTGAACATCTGAAATTGATAAAGAAAGGTTTTCAGGATAGTTATTCAAGTGGAATACCCGGGACAAAGGAAAAGAGGAGTACTTAGATTAATTACAAGAGGAGCTCCAACAAAGGAGAATAAAAAATATAATAATGGTACATATGTAGTACAAAAGGGCTACTGGCAAGTGAGAAGGATTACACTGGCACATATTTATATTCCACCTAAAACTGTTATAATAAAGCTTAAAAAATTATGGGAGAAATAATCAACTTTCAGCAGGGAATATTACTTGTAGATGGGGACTGGAATTTGATTTGCAGCAGTGAAGATGCACCTTGGAGGCCTAGAAGGGAAAATATAACAATAAAGGGTAGAAATTTATAAACATATTTGATATGGAAGACATGAATTCAGTAGTAGGAGAGACTTTACATATTCCCCAAGGTACAATAACTGGGCTAGACAAGACAGAAATTATATTTCACAAGGACATATGCATTTAACTGAGAACTCTGAAACATATCCAATAACTACTTCAGATCATGTGCCAATACTTCCTAACACAAAAATAGTGTGGAAATAAAAGAAAAAGAAATAAGGTTAAGAAGTAACAAAAATTATTTAGAGGAGCTGACAAAGGTTAAGTTATTACAGAATAAGGGGAATCTCATGGAACAAGAAAAGGTGAAGCAGCACAGTACTAAAGACAAAAAAGGGAGTACCTGGATAATATGCATGAGTTTAGAAAGAGTGCTGTTAAGCAACTATTTTTTGATAACTCCAGAGCAGAAAAACATTTGGCACAATGACTTAGGCAACAGAAAGTAGAAAGGGTTGTTGACAAAGTTTGTGAGCCTGTAACAAGAAAAATAACCAGATATCCTACAGAGGTATTACAGATATTTCAGAAATGTTATGAAACATTCTATAAAACAGATAAATGGGGAAATCAAAAAAAAAAAGCACAAATGGAAATATTTACTGAAGACAAACATGCCAAGTTTACAGACTGATGTGTCTTGACAATTAACAGTTAAGAGAGTTCAAGAACAAATCTGCAGGAAATACTCTAGGAGTAGATAGCATTCTGGTGGAAGTTTAGAAGCTAAGAGGGAAGAAAGTGATAAAGATTTGGAAGATTTTAATATTATTTTAAAAAGAGGGGAAGTGCCAACATCCAGGAAAAAGCTGTTGTGGCTGTAATACCTAAAGACAGTAAAGACCCATCAGATCCACCTTTATATAGGCTCATTTCAATTTTAAACCTAGCTTATAAAAAGTGTTACACTCATAACAGCTAAAAGAATGACAAAGGTGTTGCCAAAATTGACTTATGTGGTTTTGTGGAGGGAAAGCAAACATTTGACAACATTAATACAACAATGATGATCCAGAGGGAAGCAGAACATGAGAAAATACAGCTGTTTTTGGTGGGTCTTGATGCTTAGAAAGCATTTGTCAGAGTAAGCTGGGATTTTATGAGTAGGGCAAAGGAAGCATTACATCTCCTGATACAATAAGGTTAATTAGGAGTATATATGAGGGACAAGAAGCAAAAATCAAAGTGAGAAAGTTCCAGTCTGATAAGTTGCGTCTAAACAGTGGAACCAGGCAGGGATGTCCTCTTGGCCCTTTGTTATTTGCATTATATTTAGAACAACTGGCAAATAAAATAAGGGACTCAAATTAAAGGATATAATTGGTGTGGCATTCCAGAAAAGCTGGCTGTATTTGCAGATGATATTATTCTGTACCTGATGGAACCAAGAATGGACATCTCAGTACTGTGGAACATTCTGAGAGAAGTCCATATTTTTTGGGAAAAAAAATTAATGAAGAAAAAAACAAAAGCATAATACTATGTACCTACACACAAATGTTTTGGCAACACCCACATTTATGGAGACATGACAAAATGAAGTATCTAGGAGTATGAGTTAAATAGGACTTGGTTATGGCAGCTATGGATACGTGAGGCGAGACTAACAGAGGATTATACAAACACTAAGAAATGGAATCTCTTGCCTATGGGTATATATAAGCAAGATACAAGGCAATAAAAATGTTTTTAATCCCCCTTAGCTTTATACAAATATCAGGCATACTTTCATTAACCAGAGAAGAAGCTGTGGATACTAGTAAATAAAGTGTTGAAAGATTATATTTGGGAGGGGAATAGGGCAAGAGTCAAGTGGGATACGTTGATCTTCTCAACAGAACAAGGAGGTCTAGGATTACCTGATATGGAGGGATACTTTAGAGCTACACACTTAAGGCTTTTATACATAACAAGCAGAAAGCTACAATTCAAAGCAGAAAGGGATAATTCAAAAAAATGGGATTTTGAACACAGATCCATATGGAGAATAACAGTCATACAGAATATTATATTCATAAAATAGCAAAAAGTATACCAAGAACTAAGCCAACAAGGGGCTGTAGAAAGGAGATTCTGACGAAAGGGATGACTGCAATTAGGGGTACAGAGAATAGGCAATAGGGGGCTGGAATGTACTGGAGAAAGCTGGCAAATGAAGCAAGGTATTGTGAACAAATAAAAAGAGAGGGAACGGTAACAGAATGGGAAGAGGACAGAAAGATATTTGGACTGCAGGCTTGAAACTGCCTTCTGTAACAGGGATTGTATAGAGTATAGGCAAAAAGAAAGGGACAATGGAATCCTAAATGAAAGACCTGCACTGGTTGAGTTTTTAATTGAATTTAGAAAAGAAGCTGCTGTTTAAAAAGGGATAATTAGTGGAGTATACTAAATATTGCAAGATAACTCTAGGAATCAATCAGAGGGGGTCAGAAAAGATTGGTAGGAGAGATTATATAAGCAATGCACAAAGAAACAATAGAAGGACATATGTATGGCTCCCAAATATGCAACACAAGCTAGAAGATTTAGGATTTCTGCCTGGTAGTGCTTGCATAGGTACTTTTACACCCCAAGCAGACTCCAAAGATTTTTTTCCTCAGGCAGACAGCAAATGTTGGAGGTATAATGGGGGAGAGGTACCTGGAAGCATATGTTCTTGGAGTGGAATGAGTTGGCAGACTTTAAAAATTTCCTACAGAATACTCTGACAGGAATACTGGGAGAGCAAATTAATGCAACTAAGGAAATTATTTTTAAGCTAGGACACAGGATCTGAATTGCCTAACCATTGCAAGGTCTTAAGTTTAATTCCGGTGGCTGTCAAAAAAGCAATTACTAGAAAATGGAAAACGAAGTCTACACCAACCATATCTGAAGTAATGAATATTGCAATAGGGATTAAAGAACAGGATGTCGGATCTTTGGAAAAGAGCAAGAGTAAACTACACAAAAAATGGAAACTGGGAAAAATACACACAATGTTTTGGAGGAGGAATGAGGTGTAAGATTAGTCAGGAATTGAACAATTTATGTAATGCTGGTGTGATTACATTGTATAGAACAATATGTGTAATGTAAAAAATTTGTAAATGTGAACTCAATATGGTTTGATTACTTTTATGCAACTATAAGTCTATGTCACAAATGAAAGTTCAATAAAGATGTTTATATACTAATAATTATTTAAAAAAAAAAAAAAAAAAACATGGCTTGTAAGACTCCAAAACCACATCCTTCTTGGCCAGCAGTAGGCTGTTCTTTCTTCCATGAATTTCATGATCAGGCATGAAATCAAGGTTAAAGAAAACAGTACAGGAATTTTCCCTGCCATAATAGGAAGAAACTGACTGCCAACTTTCTTTTGCCTTATTACACAAAATGGCAAGACCACATTCTCCTCAGTGACAAACATCTCCTTGGTACCCCAACTCCTGAAAGACCCTGACTAGAACTCCTGAAAGACCCTGACTAGACAGAACTCCTGAATCCTTAAGTCCAGGAATGGGATGAAGGAGAGGATCAGGGATTATCCCAGTGTTAATCTCTCCTGGGACGTGAATAGCTGAGAGTGATGTCCCTTTCTACATCTCACAGTCATGCACGAAACACCACTATGCAAAAGGGATAACTGCCTATGCCTTCTTGTTTCTTTGGGTACTGTATAAATTATTATTTCTTAGACCAAACTAGGAGGGGGTCTCAATTTCAGCTCACCCTTCAAAGTCTTTATGGCAAGACCACCTGCCCAGAAATATGCCTGGTTATATGATGCCAGTCCTCTTTGCATGGACCCTTTTCCTTGCACTGTGAAGAAAATGAGGCAGACTCTCCACCTCTCCAGTACAACATTAATATCAGGACCTGCAAGGGGTTCAGCTGCAAGAAGAGAAGGCTCCCCCACATTGGGGGTATGGTCTATCAGATTATACATCTTTACTTAGATTTTAAAATGTAAATTGGTGTGTATTTCATTAGAGGTACATAACTTAAAAATGTTTCCTTTTACTAACAGTCTTCACTGACCTCTGCAGGACCTTTGAAAGTGTAGATCGCTCAATAAGAAGCTAGAATTCGCTGACAATACATTCAAATTGGTTTAAAAGCTACTTAATTACCGGTGCAGAAAGGTACACTATCCACAGGCACCTTTCTCAGCTGGAGTCCCACAAGCCTCTATATTTGGTTCCTCTACTTCTGTGTGTATAAATGACACACCAGCCATCCATCCTGCCAACATTACCCTTTATGCTGATGAAAACCCTTTACAGGAGCAGTCCATCTGTTCTTCAAACAGATTCTTCCTGTCCTTGCCAATGGCTTACTAATAACCATCTTACTCTAAATATGACTAGAACAGCCACTACTTACTATACGGCCTCCTTAGAGATGTCCTATTTATAGACCTGACAAAGGAATTTACCTTCATTTAACAGTCTCTTTTCCTAATTAAACTAACTGAAATTGTATCTCCCTAGGATTCAATCTTATTAAATGCTTAAAAAGAGCTATAATTTTAGAGGGGATCTAAAATGATTCAATTAAAAAAAAAATCATGGGACAAGCCTTCTGGACCCCCAACTAATTATATATACCAACTCCAAGTCACATAAAAGGAGGGTAAGGGCAAATTCCCAGAATATGCTATAAAGCAAACTTGTACAGAAAGCAGCCTGAAAAGTGAAAAACAGGACATTCACTCTTCTGAATGTTCACTCTTATTAACTACAACCCTACCCAGATAACACTCCCTGGTTTAAAATCTTCCCCCCCTTCTGAGTTAAAACTGGATCCTCCCAATCAGAATCTGCACCTATTATCAAAGATCTACTAAAAGGATGCATTCATGCCCCCCCCCCCCCTATATTCATTAACAAACTTCCTCATGACCTTTCCTATCTCCCACTCATACTCCACTTAAATAGCATGGTCATTTACTGATCAAGTCACTCAGACTAGCATTTAATCCCATCTCCATACATGAGCTCCACCAATGGCTCAAACCACAAATTACCAAATTCCTCCAAGACCAAAACTGCTTTTTTGAACTCCACAGAAGGTTCACCATGTGCCTGATGCTCTACTCGTCTCTGATGTACACAACCATAACATAACATCCATCTTCATATACTTAGGATAATGATGAGATCAGTCTCTCAACTTCCATTTCTACACAGACAGAGCTAAAGCAAAAATAAACGTTCTCCTCTTCTTAACCAAAACAATTTCCCCTTTTCGATTTCAGCCAGGGCAGCCACTGGCAAAGCAATTCTCCCCTTTTAGCTAGAATATGGATTACCCATATTCATATCCACCTCTAAGAAAAATATCACCACTGCTGACTCATTAGAAACTTATCCCTCCATAAGCACCACTGTAGCACCCTAGAAAAAGCCAAATGACTACCCATAAAACAAAGATCTAACCCACTGTCAGGATCTCAACTCTGCAAACCACTCCCATCTCCACACATTTTCTCCTCTTATAGCTAAACTTCATGAGGAAGCCTTATAACATCTTTAGAAGCCACACAAACTTTCATTACCTCTAGAACCAAACTCCATAGCACTACACACACATACTCCTCTCAAGCACCCACGCTTGGCCAAGGTTTCCTCATCAGTTTAAAGGAAATAAACATTTACTCCACATTCAGAATGCAATTCAAAATGTACCTCTTCAAACAAAACAAATGTTCCTGCTTCAACACAGAACATATCACTAAACACATTATCGCTATCTTCCTTCCACACCTATTTTTCTCTCAAGGAATTTCTGAAAGTTGACCCACTTCATAAATGAATGTAAATTTTGTGCATTATATTCTGCTTGTTTACTATAATGCATGTGTTTTTTTTTTCTAAATAATCAATCTTAACTACTCTGTTATTACTTACATTTCTACCTCTTTTGTTTGTAAAATATTTTGTATTTCACCAAGGCTAAGCTGGAAATTGGGCAATATTAATCAGTGCACTACTCCAGTAAATAAACAGCCAATCAATCAATCAATAAATAAAAACTATGTCCTACAGCACCTAACACAAGCAAACAAAAATCTTCCACCCTAGAAATAGGTACATCAAACAACTGGCACATCACTTCAGTGAGTAAATACAAGTATCTTGGCTTAATTTTAAACCCTACTGTAATATTCAAAACCTACACAGACTCTACCTTCTCAAAAGTTACAACTCAATGTAAAGCAAGCTACTCGGTCTCCAATCACGGAAATAATGAAGGCAGGCAGACACTGGCTAAGAATGTCTTCAGATCTAGACTTGAGTATGCTCCCTAAATAATCCTCCCCTACTTCTCCAACACAAACAAAATTCAAACAACTTAACTCTATATGCAGATTTATGAACCTGTCACTTCAACTGAAGCACCACAGCTCATCTCTTTAAAAAAAAAAAGCTTCTTCTTTTGTCCTCACTTACCTTTAAAATTTTATGAAATACTTTAATCCCATTTCTTGGAAGCAGGCTATTAGTCAAAACCTTTCCATGCTTTCTCAGGAACTGGGAAAATAATGCTCCGGCCATACAAAGGCCACCCTCTGGAAACTCAAGCAGGGGGAAAGGGCTTCCAAACAACTTTCATATAACTGAAACCACCTACCCACAGAGCTTAAGAGCATAGTAGAATACCTGCATATTAGAAAGAAGCTTCTGGAGCCCTTAAAGGAAACCTACAAATGTTCCTCTTTCATGTAAAAATGCTATCTTAATTTTTTTTTCATTTCTTGCCCACATGCAATAACCTACAAAGTAAATTACTAATTCATCTGGGTATTTAACAGACCTAGAACTGCTCAGATGACTGGTCAGTCTTTGGAAATATGTAAAGACAAACAGAAGGTTACCAGTACCTCTAAATACATTGAATATAATTGCAACCTTGTGCATACTTAAAACAAGCAAAGCCAATTTCTGATAACCTTTCCCTGCCCCCTCCTCAGCTTTTATTTTTTTTAACAAGTGTCATGCCTACCTCTTCTTAATTCGTTCATCATCTTGGAGTTAAAAAAAAAAAAAAAAAAAAAAAAAAAAAAAAAAATTCCAGTTTCAACTGGATCATCAAGATGGCCTTACATTATCACTGCACTACACTACTGGGTGCATCATAACAAAACTATTCATAACTGTGTACAAAGAAAAGTACAGTTGTGTAAACACTTACCATAAATGTAGATGTTCGAGTGTATTCACTGTTGCAGTCATTACATTTGGGTTATCTTGCTGGCAGGTTGCCCTCAGTCGGCCTGAATTCCAACGTCTTGGGTCCTGCGTCGGTTGCTGTCGCCTCTTCCCTGACGTCAGGTCGTCAGGGGTATAAAAGATGCAGCAGACGCCATTTTATTCAGTTTTTCTTCCCCAGATGTCACGTGCCCCCAAAAGGGTAGGCTAAAATTATGTAAATAAAACATACATGCGCCAAAATAAGCTTTACCTTCATCTATAAGCAAATACACCACCTAGGTTGTATAGATTAGAGAAGTAAAGATAAGTTCCCGCAAAAATAAGGGGGATGGCGGGTGGGTAATCTGGACTGCAACAGTGAATACACTCGCACATCTACATTTATGGTAAGTGTACACAACTGTACTATGTTCTTTGTGTTTCACTATTGCAGTCATTACATTTGGGTTGAGTCCCAAAGCTATGGTTGGGGGGCTGGAGCTAAACAGCATTAGGAGCGGCTATGAGGCCCTGCAGAACTGCAGTGGCAAAGCCTGCCCTGGAATTAGAGTAAAGAGGCAGATTGTAATGTTTTGTAAAGGTATGCACTGAACTCCAAGTAGCAGCCTCTAAAATGTCTTTGGTTGGTACTCCCCTGAGAAAGGCTGCTGAAGTGGCTGCAGCTCTGGTTGAATGTGGCCTAATGCCCTTAGAGTGCCATGGTTTTCCATGCTGTGAGTAGCAGAAACGAATGCAGTGACCTATCCACTTGGAAATAGTCTGCTTGGAGATAGCCTTTCCTTGTGATGCTGTGGCATATGCCACAAGTAATTGTTCTGTCTTTCTGAAAATTTTAATTTTGTCCAAGTAGAATCTAAGTTGTCTGTGTATGTCTTGTTCTGTGGATTTGGATAAAAAGTTAGCAAATGAATTTTTTGGTTAAGGGCTACACTGGATACTACCTTAGGCATAAATGTAGAGTTTGTTCTCAGAAAGACCATGTCTGGATAAAAAGTGATAAAGGGTTCCACAGCCATGAGAGCCTGTAGCTCTGAAACACGTCTTGCAGAAGTTATTGCTAGGAGCAGAGCTGTTTTCCAAGATAGGAACTTTATATCTGCAGTAGCAGCTGGCTCAAAAGGAGGTAAGGTGAGTTTTTCCAAGACATAATTGAGGTCCCATGCAGGTATTGGTGTTCTCCTTGGAGGCCTTATGTTTTTGGCTCCTCTAAGGTACTGTCTTAATAAAGGATGAGAAAAGAGTGGTGGCTCTGTATTGTAATGAGCCAAAATGGCAGAGGCATGGATTTTAATTGATGAAAAAGTTAGGCCTTTGCCCAGCATCTCAGTTAAGCATTGCAAAATCTGAGGAATATTTGGGATAGCTGTATCAGTTCCTTGAGCTTGGTTCCAAGCGCAAAATCTCTTCCATTTCCCAGCATAGGATTTTATAGTACTAGGCCTTCTGGCTTCTAAAATGACATCCATCACAGCTTTACTGAGAGGTGTGGTTTGTATGGCTACATTATCCGCCACGCTGCCAGGTTTAGGGTCTTGAGTTGGCTGTGCAGAATCTGATTGTTTTGCTGGGACAGTAGATGAGGTATTTGAGGTAAGGTCCAGGCTGGGCATTGGGACAAGTTCCTTAAGATCGGATACCAGTACTGACGTGGCCAGTCTGGGGCAATCAGAATCATTTTTGGTTTCTGCTGCCTGACCTTTAGGAGTACCTTGGGGAGGAGAGGCAGTGGAGGAAAGGCATATACTCATAGGTTTGTCCAGTTGAAAGATAAGGCGTCCACTTTCCAAGCCGGTCTGTGATAAGTCCTTGTGCAGAATCTTTTTAGTTGATTGTTTTGAGGGGAGGCAAATAGATCTATGTCCGGGCGTCCCCATTTCTTTGTTATCATGCTGAAGACTTGTGGATCCAGGTGCCACTCGTGAGGATCCATGAGGTTTCTGCTTAGTTCGTCTGCCAGAGTATTTTCCTTTCCTGGCAGGAATTGTGCCTGCAGATGAACTTGGTAAGTCAATGCTGTATTCCATAAAGCCATGGCTTGTCTGCACAGGGGATACGAATGAGTGCCCCCCTGCTTGTTTATGTACCACATGACAGTGGTGTTGTCTGTCTATCAGTAGTTGTCCCTGATGAAGTAGGTCCTTGAAGGCTGTCAGTGCATTTTGAACAGCTAGCATCTCTTTTTGATTGATATGTAGATGCTTTTGGTTTGTGGACCAGGTGCCCTGAATGCCTCTTCCTGCCATGTGTGCCCCCCAGGCATAATCTGAAGGATCCGTCGTTAGGCTCTGCCTGGCTGGGGGTAGTGAGAATGGCTGTCCCTTGTTTTGGTGACGAGCCTTTTTGTGTCCAGACACTTTTTAGGTACCACTGAATTTTCTCATATGCAGTCTTGCACATGGAATTAGTAAGATGCAGGATGCCATGAAGCCCAAAGCCTGCAGAATTGTTTCTTGCAGATAACTGGGCCTTTGTTACCATTTCTTTGAAATAGGTAGTCAGTTGCCTTTGTTTGTCTAGAGTGAGATAAGCCATATGAGCAGTTGTATTTAAGCTTACACCCAGGAATATTATCTCTTGAGAGGGTACTAGTTTTGATTTCTTTTTGTTGACTGTGTACCCTAGGCATGCTAAAAGTCTTATCACAAACGTCAGATGCTGTAGTAGAATGTCCTTGTTCTCTGCTTGTATGAAGCAGTCATCCAAGTAAGGATATTTTTGTATTCCTCTTTGTCTGCAGTAAGCAATTACTGGTGCCAGGCACTTTGTGAAGACCCTGGGCGCCGTAGATAAGCCAAAGGGCAGTGCAAAGAATTGGTAATGCTTTGAGCCAGCCTTGAATCGGAGGTACCTTCTGCATGACTGTCTGATCGGGATATGCAGGTATGCCTCTTTTAGGTCTAAAGTCACGAGCCAAGCCTTGCTGCCCAGCATGGGCAGAAGCTGCTGTAAGGTCAACATCTTGAATTTTGGTATATCCAGGAAAGTGTTTAGAATAGATAGGTCCAGTATTGGTCTCCATGCTTTGTCCATTCTGGGTACCAAGAACAGTCTTGAGTAAAATCCTTGTCCTTACTCTTGCTGTGGCACTTGTTGAATAGCCCTCATGTCCATGAGAGCTGTGACTTGTTTTTGAGCCTCTGCCCATTGATTTTTTGGCAGGTCTGGCCAACCGTTTGCCCTTGGCAGGGTATGGAAAAGAAGCTTGTAGCCTTGTGACACTATGTCTAGAACCCATTTGTCTTGGGTTATAATGTGCCAATTTTGAGAAAAAAGTGCTAGTTTTCCCCCTAAGGGTGCTGCCAGAAGATAAGTGTTTGGTGCATGCAGGGGGAAGTCATTGGGACCGTTTCCTGTATGATTGTGCCTTGTCTTCTCCACCTTTGCAGGTAGAAGCACTCCACTACTTAGACCTGTAGGATCCTTGCAGCTGTGATCTGCCTCTAGGGCATCTGGATCTGCCCCTTTGAGGTCTGTCTGAGACTGGAAAGGACCAATTCTTTGTAGGCCAGTGTCTGCTAAAACTAGGTGGCTGTACCTGTAAGAAATCCTTACCCATTTGCATAGATTTAGCTTTGTCCTCCATTTTGTTTAACACCTCTTCTGCCTTAGCACCAAACAAGGTATCATGTTGTAAAGGAGCATCTAATAATTTTGCTTTAACATGGTCAGGCAGATTTTGTTCCTTTAACCAAGCATGCCTCCTAATGACAGAACCCGTAACTGCGGCCCTGCAGGATGCGTCCAGAGAATCAAACCCACATTGCAAAGTATGCTTTCCAACTTGTTCAACTGCATGCAATAAATCCTGAATTTCTTTGTTTTCTGCACATTCAGAATTTGCCATCATTTTCTGTTTAAGCAGTGGCATGGTATATTGCTGATATTTGAGCATATGAAACTGGCAATTTAAGGCCCTTATAGCCAAAATAGCAGATGTGTAAATATTTTTCCCCATCTATCCAGTGCCCTATAATCCCTGTCAGAGGGGGTAGGGTATTTTGCAGTAGAAGCCTTGACCCCTTTCGGACCCTGAGAAATAGTTTCTGGGTCTGCAATAGGGTTTTTGAAAAGGAATTTATGAGAGTCAGGGACCCTGTAGTATCTTTCCGGCTTAACAGGACCTGGAGGTAAAGAGTAAGGGGTCAGACTAGACTCCGAAAACACATCAATTACAATGTCCAACACAGGTGGAATAGCTAGAGGCCTGTGTTGAGGTAGTAAAAGGAAGTCTCTGAGCCTTTTCTTAGATTCTGAAAAACCTTGGCTCTCCCAGTGAAAGTGCTTCCTCATGGTATGCAAGGATTCCCCAAAAGAGTAGTCCTCAGGAGGAGAAGCTGAAGGAATTGTTTCTTCAGCATCAGAATCCTCATGGGGGGGAAGAGAATATTCCTGATCAGAAGAGGAATCAGAAGAAATGGAAACCTGATCTGAAGATTCATAGTCTGTCTCTTGCCTAGGCCTCTTATCAGGAGGGGGATGGGAACCCCTGATCAAGGTAATTAAGTCTTCGGCCATTTTGAGCAATCTGTTTTTTGGGCATGGAGGGCTGCCCTTGTGGCTGGTGAACTTATTTCTTTGCCTTTAAAGGTGTTTTAGTTTTTGTCTTTGAAGTCGGTTTAATATATAATTGTTTAGGTTTGAATACACCCTCAGAAGCAGATGCCTGCTCAGCGGCTCCGGACCCATCCGAGGGAATAATCTCCGTAGCTCCAATACCTTGAGTTTCCAGCGACCTGGCCAACTCCACATGCGAGTAGGTAGCAGCCTGTGACTCTAAAGTAGCTGTCGTCAGGGGCTGCGAAAGCGCCTCACTGAGAAACGGCAAACCAGCAACTTGCTTAGGAGAAGCTTCGTTGTCGGTTTTAGGCCTTGGTTGCCTTGTCTTTTTCTTTCTGTTTTTTGTGAACTCTGGTAGTCGGATGGCTATCCGATGACATTGTATAATTAAATCTTCACCCAAAATATCTTAATGCAAAATCGGACCGGTGCTTAATTGTGTGTTGGTTAAATCTAGCACAAAACCGACAACTAGCAACATCGTGGTCAGGGCCTAGGCAAGGAATACAGTAAGAATGAAAAGTCCTTATGAGGTATTTGCTTCCCACAAGAAATACAATTATTAACTTTTTCTGACATCAGTCTGGAGCAAGAAAAAAGTTTCCCCAACAGGGTACTTCGCTTTTAATGAAGACTTCGGATCTGAAACTCGAACACGAAAATCTCAGGAGTCGGCTGACCGGCACATGCGAACTGCTTCTGCTTCGGGCACCGCGCGGCAAGAAAGACTGAATAAAATGGCGTCGGCTGCATCTTTTATACCCCTGACGTCAGGGAAGAGGCGACAGCAACTGACGCAGGACCTAAGACTTTTGAATTCAGGCCAACTGAGGGCAACCTGCCAGCAGGATAACCCAAATGTAATGGCTGCAACAGTGAAACACGAAGAACATCAAGTTTCAAGTATATAAACTGTACTACTCTTATGAATTGATATCACTACACGTTACAGTGTTCAACCTCTACAGTTTTGCATGACAACACATTTACCATGTAGCACTTTCTACTGCATATAACTTTTATTACTATGACATGCACACTAACTTTGTCGCAATAATTTTAGAATTATCTATACAACAGTTTATAAGATATAAAAACTTACAATCATTTCATATCCAAATTACCTATGTAGTAGTCAATTTATTGTCACCAATAACAATCTGTGCAATTGCACTCAAGTTGTGGCTTAACAGAGTTGAACTGCTTCACTTACCTTGTCAACAAAGGAAAAATAAAATAAAAATAAATTTCCTGCTGCCATGCTGAATACTTCCTTGAGAAGCCGAGTTACTACTAGAATACAACTATTCATGCATTTTTGGCTGTTTTAAAAGGAAAGACATGTTGCATTTGAAGTTGAAAGTCTACCTAACCTCAGTGGAGTGTACTGAACCAGAAGAGATACTGGCATTTTCGTATTTTTTTTGTCAAGAGTGTTATTTGGACTTGAAAATCTTCTCTGACCTCTCGGATTATACTGAACCTCAGTTGCTCTCCTCTTCTTTTTGTCTAGGCTATTTGAACTGAAATTCTAACTTGTAAAGAAAGTTAAATCAAGGATTTCCAAAGAAAAGACTTGATGGACTTTATTTTCAACATGAAACTTCCATCGGTTACAGTCAGTAAATGGAGATAAAAACAGAAGGAATTAATGCTTTATTTTTCTGACCATCCTGACGCAACATTTACCTGAAGGTCAGGCTTAAAGACAAAAGCTTTTCCAGAACCTAATTAGTTAAAAAGAATGCACAGTTGTGCAAGTAAATCTATATGTTCAAAAGGATCACTACTGCAGCAAATCTAAGCTATAGGAGAAGCTGCCAAGGACTGGATGCCTGACCAGCTTCCAAAGCTTTAGGTCACCTTCCCGTGCTTGCATAACCATTACAGCCAGAGGGTGGGCCAGTATATGGGAGCAAAACATCAGATACAAAGGATGCTAGAGACTTGCTAAGAAAGAAAAACAATGTACTAGGAGAAGAGGGGAAGATAGTGTCCCCCATCTTGGTATCATACAATAAATGGGGATGGAGAGAGGTTGTCTGGATTGCAACAATGCTCTATTCCAATATCTGTTGCTATGGCAATACAACTGTAATATGTTCATCATTAGATCACTGTTGCAGTAGCCTAAGCTTTATGGGATTAATATCACAGCTTAGAGAGAGAGGAGGAAGGATGGTAGGAGAATAGGAGCCCATGCAGAATAGTCGTAGCAGGCCCTACAACGGTCCTACAGAAAGAGTCAATTTTATTTATTTATTTGCCATTTTGTAGTGTTTGGTAAAACTAGGAAGAGAAGACCAAGTTGCTCCCTCTAGGACTCTATACTAGAGTCTACCCCCTTTTCAAAAAGCAGCAGAAACAGTCATAGCTCTGGATGAATGGGCTTTGACTTTGCCTGGAAGTGTATTGTCATAGTATGAATAACAAAACTAAATGACATCAAACAACCACTTAGAAATTGATTGCGTGGTTACTTTTTGCCAATTTTATTCTTATGTTCATAAGAAATGAGCAACTGACTACAACTCCTGAAGTCCTTTGTCCTGTCAATATAGTATCCAAGTTAGCTGTGGATATCCAAAGTATTCACACATCTTTGCCTTGATTGTTGGTTATGGAAAGAAAACAGACAAGAATAGGTTGGATTCAATGTAAACTCTGAGAATCGAATCTTTTTTCAAACAAACCCTATTTTTAATGAAAGATAAAATATTTATTTACTTAACCTGGACAGTTGTTAACTGGGATTGTCCATCTGAGCAAAAGCCCTTTTTCAGTGGAGGCTAGGTCACTAAAAGTGCTTGCAACTCAGATACTTCTTACAGAAGTCAGAGCAATGAATAAACCCTGTTTTCCATGATAAGAACTTTATAACCACCTCATGAGGCTAATTTAAAGTAAAAAGTGACAAGTTTCTTCAATACATAGCCAAGACCCCACTGAGAAGCCACCTGTTTTCTAGGTAAGTGAATATGTAATACAACTTTCAGAAATGGTTTTACTTGAGATGAAGAAAGGGCAGAGCCACAGCAGACAAGCAAAAATAGACATGGAAGAGTAGAAAAGGCCTGAGGATATTACTCACCCAGACTTTGAAGAATAAATGGAGTTTCAACCATAAAACGATCTTGGTTCATTCTATGGCACTAACTAGAGAATCTTTTCAACTTAGCCAAATATGATTTTCTAGTAGCAGGTTTCTAAACCTACTTTAACACCTGCTACACGTCCTCAGAGAAAAGGTGACTAAAACGTAACAGAACTCTTATCATCCAAGCTGTGATTTAAAGAACTTGAAGAGTGGGGTGAATCAAAGAGCCTTTGTTTTAGGTGAGTAAGGCCATCCTGTGAGGCAGTGGTAATTGAACATGAACACTTTCAAAAGAAGGGAGAACCACTGCTGCCTGGGCTAAAATGGAGTTATCATTGCTATTTTTTTGACAGACCTTCTGAATCTTTAAAAGAACTCTGGTTGACAGATGAAAGCAAGGAAATGCATACAAGAATATTTCTGTAAGGGACTCCTGCAGCAGAACTTCTTTAACTGTATGTTGTGCATGAAGACAAACAGGTCTATTTAAGGACTACTCCAGTCATTTCTTGTAAGACCCAAAAATGTAAATTCTATTCATGGGGGCTGTAGTGGTCCTGTTCAGCTTATCTGGCTCAAATTTTTGATCCAATGGAACATATGTAGACTGTAGAGGGGGACAGAACTGGTTATTAGCTATCACTGCTCATCTTCAGAAAGTTTTAAAAGTTTGCCAGGGTTGGTGAAGAGAAAAAAATGATGGCTGTCATTGTCAATCATATTTTTTTGATTATCCATGGGCCTAAAAGAAGATCCTCGCTTCTTTTTGGAACCTCCACGCCACTACTTCCAAAGGGTCTGCTTACCTGTCTCTTGAAGGGATTGTTTAAACATTTTTGTGTTTTATAAAAAGGCCCTGGACTAAAAGAAAAAGTTTTGATTATATTTCGAGACAGGGACTGAAAAAGATGACAACTTCTTGAATTAACTTTCCCCTTTCATCACATGCCCCAAGGACCTCAGCAGAAGAATCAAACACGCTTTTGTCTGGAGGTGCATTCAAAAGCACTGCTTTAACATCCTCTGATAAATTGTGCGCGCACAATCTGGCGAATCTCACAAGTGACCCAGTGGCTGCTGCCCTGAAACAGCATCAGCAGCAGTGTCATATGAACACTTAACAGAATGTTTGGCAACAATGGAAACCAAAGCCTCCTGGGGTAGTTTTCTCTTCTTTGAGACTGTACAGGGAATATCAGAGGAAACAGAACCCCAACTCCATGACTCTACATGTGAGAGTCTTCAACTTATGTTTGTTTAAATGTAAAAAACTAGAATTATGTTTGCTTATAAGAGTTTTGGGACTAAAGGAAAATAGTTTGAATAGGACTGAATGCAGTGATCCCTCACAGGCAAAAAAGGCAGCACATGTGGTGATCTTAATATGGAATCTGGTGACCACAAACAATTCTCTGTTCCCACAGAAATGGAAACAATTACGTACCCAACAGGATACTCATTTGCCCACTTGACGAAAACTAACCAATCACTGAACCCAAGAAGTTGCAGCAGAGTGAGACTTGCATGTTGCTTCAACAGCAAGAAAGTTTGGATTTTTGGCGCCCACATGTATGCTTTTATACCAGCTCATCCCTGATCTGCAATGATCATACAGGTGTGTGGAACCAGCCCTAAAGCCTTGGAAGCTAACTGGAAATCCGATCCATGGTAGGATATGTTCCATATAGCTTTGACTATGACAATGCTCTAATGATGAACATCTAGAAGTTTGACAAGTGACAAACAGTTGAGGGACATAAGCTACAATATGGAAGAAGAAAAAAAAATGTGGCCACCCTGACCAAGGCTTAAACTCATTTTCAGGCAATAAATGGCAAAGTGCACTAGTATCTAGGATGTAGACAGAGTCAAAGATCTTGCAAGAGCCAGCCTTAAAGATGGGTAACTCACTCCATCCAAGTTACGGCTTGTAGAAAGCATAAGCTTTCTTGGGAATTGAGGGATCCAGATACTTCTGGTCTGCACAAAATGCCATTCTTCTCCTTCATTCTCAGATCCTCATTCAGACATTTCTGTATGAAAAGGAATGAGACGGTGGCATAGGCCTGTATAAGGTATACGTCATCATTCTGAGAGCTTCTCAAAGGAAGCATCATCAGGTGCTACATGGGGAAGAGGTCTCATTATTCTGATCTGTTCCAGAGGCAAGGTAACTGAAGTCCCCTTCCCACAGCATAAAGTGCGAGGCAAACCCACTTCTCTGTACAGGCAGACTCACACTGGGTTAAGAGCGGTTGACAAATGAGGCAGCAATGCTTTCTGGCAACATTTGAAGTCACTGTAGGAATAAGAAAGGCCTTATTCTCTAAGGGGCACACTCAACACTAAGAGGCCAGGTCTCATGAGATGTCAAAGTGCGAGCTTTGGCACAAAAGGCCATGGTAATCTCTCCTCAGACCTGCTGGACCTAGGAAGAGGCTTTGACAAAGACATCTTTGATCCGGAGTACAAGTTTAAATTGTTACACCCTCTCATAAGGTCATGGGAAGTAAATTAACGGGAATTTAGGTTATAGATAATCATTTGAAAATAATATGGCATTATTAGATTAGAGGCAAGAAGGAGAAATTGTGTAAGTGCAGGGGGCCTCAGATCTGAGGAAGAAACTAGTGCAGGAGAAAAAAAAAGAGAAACTTGTATGTACAAAGGGCCTCAGATCAGAGGAAGAGATGGTACAGAAGAAGAAAGCAGTACAGGAGGGATGTAGTGATCTATACGGAGGGTGTAAAAGGGACAGCATTATAGATATAGTAAGTTATAAAAATAGAAAAAGTCTTATAGATCAGACTTGGGGGTAAAGTGGGAATTGGGAGAGGGAGGGGTTAAGTAGGGTGGTTGCAGGTACATATAGGGTTATTATGGAGATACAGTATCAGGTCATGTTTGAAGTTAGAAAGGGAGGTATGGCTTCTGATTTGGAGTGGAAGATTGTTCCAGATAAGGGAAATGGAGTGTTTATATAGAGTATTTTACCAATGTTCTTATTGGGTCTATAGACTTGTAGTAAGCGTTTATCAGAGCTGCACAGGGAATGGGGAGGGGTATACCAGATCATCAGGTTGGACAAAGACGGACAGTCAAAGTTAGAATTAAGAAGTGTAAAGCTTGGAATAGCTGACTTTTGGCCAGAAGGTGTGGGAGTTCAAGCAAATGTAGTTTTGTGAGTGCTGTGCAGTGATGGGATTTATAGGAGCTACTAACAATTTTGTTGTAGGTTTGGTCAAGCTTTGCCAGCAGGTTATTTTGTAGATTACAAAAATAGAGGGGAGCCACAGAGGAGGTCAGAGAGGAGACAGGATTGGGCTAGCAGAAGTTTTGAGTTGGGGGTCTGAATTTGCTATTTCTGTAAAGCAGGCCCAGTTTTTGGTGTGTTTTCTTTAAGGAATGAAGTATGTGGAGGTCTAGTTTGAGCTGGTCATCTAAGATGACACCCAGGAGTTTAGTGTGCGAGTCTGGTCTTATGATGGTGCCATTTAGAGAGGATCAGAGACAGCTGGATTTGTGTTGGGCTATAGTTTAAGGCAGGAATAATAAGAGTTTAGTTTTAGAGGGGTTCAGGATGAGTTGATTGTTGGTGAGCCACTTCTCAACAGAATAAAATGAAGTTTGGGTGGAATGGTGGAGGTTGTTGATAGAGTCAGAAATGGAGATCAGAGTTGAATCATGTGTGTACTGAATGATAGAGGAGAGGTTACAGGCAGTGTGTAGGTCACTGGTGAAGAGACTGGAAAGGAACGGAACGAGAATTGAGCCTTGAAGAACACCGGTCTGAACTGCCAGAAAGGGAGAGAAGAAATTTAGCCATTTAACTGTTTGTAGACTATTGGACAGGTAACTTGAGAACCAATTAAGAGTGGGGATGGAAATGTTCAGCTGAGAAAGTTTATGAAGTAGAAGGTTGTGAGAGACAGTACCAAAAGCTTTTGAGAGATCTAAGAAAATGCAGGACATGAGTTTGCTATTGTCTCTGGCTTCAGCTACTGTATGTGAGAAGGATAAGAGTGCAGTGTTAGTACTGTGTTTGGGTCTGAACCAATGCTAGGTGGTGTTTAAAAGATTGTTTTGAGTAAGGTGAGAAAGTAGTTGAGAATAGATACACTTTTCGAGAATTTTGGAGAGGGGAGAAAGAATAGCAATGGGACGGAAGTTAGATGGTTCTGTGGAGTTACCTCCTTTATGTAGTGGGATAGTGTAGTATTGCTTCCAAACAGAGGGGACAGTGGATTCTTGGATAGAGCGGTTGATTAGAATGGTGATAGGAAGGGCAATACAGTTAAAAGCAAGTTTAAAGAATTGGGGAGGTATGTTATCAGGGGCAGAAGAACAAGGTTTGAGTTTACTGAGGAGAGTTTTAATATAACTAACAGAGACAGGTTTGAGCATGAAGGGGTCTGAGAGGTTAGTGGAGTCAGACTGGGGATGTGAAAAAAGGTGTGGGCTTGGTAGTGGAAGTAGTAGAACTGGAAGCGGAATTAGAGGTAGGGCTGGGGTTGTTGGTGGTGTTAGGTACTAGTTTTGAAATGGTATCAATGAAGTAGTGATTTAAATGGATGGCTGTATCTGAGGGTGATTGATTGGGAAAAGGGTTGGGAATTGTGGGTGAGCCAGGTTTGAGAAGAGTTTTGATTGGGAAAAAGGTTGGTAGTTGTGGATGAGCCAGGTTTGAGAAGAGTTTTTATGGTTGTCCAGAACTTCTGGGGGTTAGAAGTGTGCAGAGATTGGTCACAGAAGTGAAAGTTCATCTTGTCCTAGTTGACTTTTTTTTGGTAAGGTTTCTAAGTTTCCTGTACGATTGTAGGAGGGCAGGAGATTTGCTTTTCTGATATTGTTTCCAAGTGGCATCTCTTTTATGCATAAGGTGGAAGGTTTCTTTGGATAGCCAGGGATCATGTTTAGCTTTGAGTTTTATTTTCCTGATGGGGCAAGAGAGTTGAGTATGTTCAGGAATGTCTGGTTGAAGTAGATGACTGTGTCATTTAAAGGTAGAGAGTATAGGCAGGATCAGTTAATTCTGGAGAGGATTCAGTCGAAGGAGGTGGTACTGAATTTTCTTAGGTTACAGATGTATTTTATGAGGTGAGTATTAGTGAGGCTGGGTGAGTATCTAGTAATATGGATAGGCAGGTGGTCACTGATGGAGTCAGGTAGTGTATCTGGCTGGTGGTACCGATTTGGAGAATTTACAAGAATCCAGTCAAGGATAGAATTGGAGTGGTTTTTGCCAAGGCGGGTGGGAGAGGAGACAAGTTGAGTAAAACCACCATGTAGATTGAGACTGTGAGAAGGTGTAGTAGAATTAACTGAGTTCCAGTCTATATTTACATTCCCAAGAATGATAGTTTCAAAGGGGATGTGATGAAAACACCAAGATAAGATGTCTTCAATGGTATATGCAATTAGTGTGCATGTGCGCATAGGTACATGTATGTCTGCGTGCGTGCGTGTGTGTGTGTGTGTGTGTGTGTGTGTGTGTGTGTGCACTCGCACAATGTGCTGCAATCTCAGTGTGTGTGGACTGCTCAAGGAGTCTGCTTGTTACTGTTTTTTTCCCCAACTAGCTGGTTCTCAACTAGTCTCACTGAGATTATGGACCTATCTGAAAAAAAGATGCATTCTACATCTTGCCAAAGCACTACAGTCTGACTGAATAGTAAAGTGAAATATGTAAGCTCTTCTTGGCTTACCTTTTTTTTTAAATCTCTAAAAAAAATAATGAGCTTTAAGATGAAAATTTTCAGACAATGTCAGAGTCCTAATCTTACCTAAAACATTATCTAGGGAAAGCTGTCTGTTAAGGCAAGTATATCTTCTAAACATGCTACAAGTTGCTGCAGACCTAAACAAAGAGAAAGATGAATCATAAGCACAATTAAAAGTGCAGAATGCAGTCTTTGCTGCTGTTATTAAACATACTGAGAGTCTTAAATATGCCCCATCAGAAAAACTGTCAAAATCCTGGAGAAATTTACCTACATGGTATCCAAAATAAAAATAGAAATAAAACTACATTCAGCCCTCAGGAGTTTGTGGCCCTTTAAACTGGCACACGGTTACTCATGTGCACCTCCTCATGCACAGCAATGTAGCAATAGCAGGTCAAAAGACTGCATTGCCACAGCTAACAAAGCAAACAGTAGTGTCATGCACTGCTTAAGTAAAAAGCTAATTAACAGTTAAATGGCAATAGCTGCTGAGTGTTAATGTGCAGCATCCATGCAATCAACATACACTGCAGTACTATATTTAAAGTAACATAGGGTTTGCAATCAAGCCAAGCTTTATTGCAGATTCATGGGTGAATGTGCTAACTGCATCTATTACATTACTGCCATGTTGTATGTTGCTGTTAAACTGTACAGCAATTCAGTATTTCAGTATTCAAACACAGGCATAAGCTACAATACTGTGACACAATGCAATGTCAGACAAAAAGGTTAGAGCCAATATCGGCATTAAATTATACTGTGGCACATCCGGTGCCAAATTATGTCACAGTCAGAAATGTTGGGGAAGCAAATTATTTTACCTAAGGAAATGTTTCTTTTAAGCTGGGATATAGAAAAGTACAGTTTTGTACACTTACCATAAATGTAGATGTTCGAGTGTATTCACTGTTGCAGTCATTACATTTGGGTAATCTGCTGGCAGGTTGCCCTCAGTCGGCCTGATTAACAAAAAGTCTTGGGTCCTGTGTCGGTTGCTTTCCCTTCTTCCATGACATCAGGTTGTCAGGGGTAAAAAACATGCAGCCAACGCCATTACATCAGTTTTTCTTGCCCCAGATGTCAGGTGCCCCCCCCCCCCAATGGGGAGCAAATAAAATTAAAAACACAAAAATAAACCTCCAATCCCAAAAGAAACTACACCAAAAAGGCTTTTAAGCATAGTGAAAGAAAGTAGAGGTATAGCCAGAGAAAAATAGGGGGCTGGAGGGAGGGTAACCAGGACTGCAACAGTGAATACACTCGAACATCTACATTTACGGTAAGTGTACACAACTGTACTATGTTCTTCATGTTTCACTGCTGCAGTCATTACATTTGGGTAGATTTCCAAAGCTATGGTTGGGTGGAGGGAATTGTACAGCATTAGGACCAGCTATAAGGCCCTGCAGGACAGCAGTGGCAAAGCCAGCTCTAGATTTAGAGAAAAGTGGTAAATGGCAATGTTTGGTGAATGTATGAACTGAGCTCCAGGTAGCGGCTTCTAGAATGTCCCTGGTAGGAACACCTCTGAGAAAGGCTGTTGAAGTAGATTCAGCCCTGGTGGAATGGAATCTGATCCCCTGGGGGACAGTTTTTCCATGGTGCATATAGCAGAAACGAATACAATGGCTTATCCATTTGGAAATGGTTTGCTTTGAAATAGTCTTTCCCTCTGCCCCTGCAGCAAATGCCACCAGCAGTTGTTCAGATTTTCTTTGAGATTTTGTTCTGCTTAAGTAAAATCTAAGTTGTCTGTGTACATCCAATGAATGCAGAATCTGCTCCCCCTTGTTCTGTGGATTGGGAAAGAAAGTTGGCAAATGAATGGTCTGATTAAGAGCGACACTGGATACCACCCTTAGACATGAAGGATGGATTGGTCCTGAGAGATACCCTGTCCACATTAAAAATGATGAAAGGCTCCACTGCCATAAGAGCCTGTAATTCGAGAAATCCTTCTAGCTGAAGTGACTGCTAAAAGGAAAGCTGTTTTCCAGGAGAGAAATTTTAAGTCTGCAGTAGCAGCTGGCTGGAAAGCAGGGACAGTGAGCTTCTTCAATACAAAATTGAGGTCCCAGGCAGGGGTGGAGCTCTCCTGTGTGGTCTTAAGTTTTTGGCCCCTCTGAGATACTGCTTTAGCAGAGGATGAGAGAAGAGGGGAGGATCTATGTTGTAATGAGCTGAAATGGCTGAGGCATGGATTTTTATGGAAGAAAAGGACAGGCCCTGGTGAAGCATCTCAGTTAAGTATTGTAAAATCTGTAAAATGTTGGGCACTGCTGTGCTTATCCCTTGAGACCGATTCCAGGCACAGAATCTTTTCCATTTGTCAGCATAAGATTTTCTAGTACTAAGCCTTCTCGCCTTCAAAATGACATCCATCACATGTTTGCTGAGGGATGCTAAGGGTGAATTTAGGTGCTAAGCCAAGCTGCAAGATTCAAAGTTTGGAGCTGAGTGTGCAGAATTTGGTTGTTCTGCTGAGACAGTAAGTAAGGTGTCTGAGGCAGGTGCAACTGAGGAAGGTATGACACACTGCACAGGAGTGGGTACCAGTGTTGGCAAGGCCAGTCTGGAGCAATCAAAATCATTTTTGGTTTGCCCTGTTTGACTTTTAGTAGAACTTTGGAGAGCAAAGGCAGAGGGGTAAAGGCATAGACTGATAGGTTTTTCCAGCTATAGGACACAGCATCCACTTTTCCAGGCTTAGTTCTTGTGCAAAATTTGTCCAACTGATAGTTCTGGGGTGAGGCAAAAAGATCTATGTCTGGGCTCCCCCATTTGCATGTCAACATGTTGAAAATCCGTGGTTCCAGTTTCCATTCATGAGGGTCCATGAGATTTCTGCTTAGTTCGTCTGCCAGAGTATTCAACTTTCCTGGCAGGAATTGAGCTTGTAGTTGTACTTGACAGGTCAAGGCCGTGTTCCACAATGCCATGGCTAGTCTGCAAAGGGGGTAGGAGTGTGTACCCCCCTGCTTGTTTATGTACCACATAACCATGGTGTTGCCTGTCTTTATCATTAATTGTCCTGGATGAAGGAAGTCCTTGAAGGCTGTCAGTGTATTTTGTACAGCTAACATTTCTTTTTGATTGATATGAAGGTGCATTTGATTTGGGCTCCATTTGCCCTGAATGCAGTTCCCTGCCAGATGAGCCCCCCCAAGCATAGTCTGATGCGTCTGTAGTTAGGGTTTGGGTGGCAGACGGTGGTGTGAATGACAGTCCCTTGTTTTGGTGGCAGGCCTCTGCCCACCATAGGAACTCTAGTTGCAGGCAAGGTATGATAGGAATCATTGTTTCCAGGCTGTGACAATGCTGACTCCATAAACATTTTAAGTACCACTGAAGTTTCCTCATATACAGTCTTGTATATGGAATTAGAAGAATGCAGGAGGCCATGAACCCCAAGGCTTGCAGAATTTGCCTTGCAGATATAGCAGGGTTTTTGTGGTCACCTGTTTGAAGTAAGTCACCAAATGAATTTGCTTTTTCTGGTGTAAGGAAAGCCATCTGGGCAGTTGTATTCAAGCTTGCACCCAGGAATGTAATTTTTTAAGAGGGTACCAGTTATGATTTCTTTTCTTTTATAGTGTACCCTAGACACGTTAGAACCCTTTTTACAAACGCCAGATGTTTTAGAAGAATGTCCCCTGTTTTCTGCCTGAATTAGACAATCGTCCAGGTATGGATATATCTGAATAGTTATTTGCCTGCAAAATGCAATCACTGGAGCCAGGCACTTTGTAAAGACCCTGGGCGCAGTAGATAAGCCAAAGGGCAGTGCAGAGAACTGGTAATACAAGTAGCCTGCTTTGAAGCGGAGGTATCTTCTGCAAGATTCCCTGATTGGGATATGCAGGTAAGCCTCTTTTAAATCTAGAGTTGCCAACCAGGCATCTTTGCCTAGCATAGGAAGTAACTGTTGAGTCAACATCTTGAATTCTGGAATGTCCAGAAAGGTGTTTAGTAGACAAATCCAGAATTGGACACCATGATTTGTCCTTTCTGGGTACCAGGAAAAGTCTTGAATAGGAACCTTGTCCCTTTTCCTCTTCTGGTACTGGTTGAATAGCCCCCATGCTCATGAGGGAAAGTACTTGTTTCTGGGCCTCTGCCCACTGATTTGGGGGCAGGTCTGGCCATCTGTTTGGAATTGGCAACGTGTGGAAATGAAATCTGTATCCTTGGGATACTATATTTAAAACCCATTTGTCCTGGGTTATAAGTTGCCAGTTTCTTGCATGAAGAGCCAGTTTTCCCCCCAAAGGGGTGGCTAAAAGGTAAGTGCTTGACAAGTGTAAAGGGAAGTCATTGAGACTGCTTACCATAGGGAGGTGTCTTGTTGTTTCCAAATTTGGAAAAGGAGGCACCCCACTGTTTTGTTCTGAAAGTCCCTTGGGAATGAAACCTGGAGCCTTTGGAATGTCTGGGTTTGGGCCACAGTATTTAGAAGCAAAAATGTACAGACGTTTGATAGTGCGTTGATTTAATAAAGCACAAAACCGACAGCAAGGTACGTTGTGGTCAGGGCCTAGGCAAGGAATACAGTACAAATGAAAATCCTTATGAGGTATTTGCTTCCCACAAGTAATGCAATTATTAACTTTTACTGACATCGGTAAGGAGCAAGAAAAAGTTTCCCCAACGGGGTACTTAGCTTTTTAGTTGAAGACTTCGGATCTGAAACTCGAAAACAAACATTTCAGGAGTCGGCCGACTGGCACTTGTGAAATGCTTCTGCTTTGGGCACCGCTCGGCAAGAAAGACTGATGTAATGGCATCGGCTGCATGTTTTATACCCCTGATGACCTGACGTCATGGAAGAAGGGACAGCAACCATCACAGGAGACTTTGTTAATCAGGATGACTGAGGGCAACCTGCCAGCAGACTACCCAAATGTAATGACTGCAACAGTGAAACACGAAGAACATCTGAGATGTCTAGACACAGTAAGGCCCCACTAAGTTTAATGCTGTTAGCTGCCAAAAAACTAATCACTTGAAAATGGAAATCAAAAACAAATCCAACTGTAACTGAATTAGTTTATGTTACAAAGGAGATAAAAGAACTAGCCGTGGGATCATTAAAAAAGGGAAGACACAAATTACACAGAAATAAATGGAATCAGTGGGGGGAAAATACATACAGAAGACAGGATTTGAGGTATGAAACATTAAACTGAATAATTGTAAAGGCATAAATCATATTTGCATAAATACATCTTTGTAATGGTTTGATTTGTCTTTTATAACTGAATATGTACTCATGACACTATACAATATGTGATGATAAAGACTTTTACAAAAAAAAAAAAAAAGAGAGAGAGAGGGATTATGAAAATTTCTCTCATGTTGGGTTTGGAAAGTGGCTAAACTAGGATAGGTTAGGCAACAAAGGAGGCAGAGAAAACGTGAAGTGCAACCTATAGGCAGCATGTAGAGTTAAACCTCTGTTTAAGTAAGGCATTTTTCATGGCCTATTTTACTTGGCATTTTTAAATCTAATGGGGTCACCGGTGCGGTGGGAAAGGGATAAAAGTTTTTACTTCTCTTTAATGGGTAGCCACTTCAAAAAATGTGAAGCCCTGCCCTCAGCACTTCCACAAACATAAATACAACTGGTATGTCTTAATATATTTGTTAGTGTCAATCTGGGCATTAGATTAAACTGTGACGCACCTAGTCCTCAACATAACTGCAAACTGAGACTCATCGAAAAGCTTGGCAACTATGGAGCCCTGTATCCTTTCTCCCTCAGCTTTTTATTCTACTTTACTATTTAACTAGTTAAGTACACTGAACAGGGGGCACTGTTCTTGATAAACGACTATGTCAGAGTCGCACAGCAGGCAAATGGAGACTGAAGTCACCAAACCTTAGACGACAGGAAGCAGTCTTTAACCCTCTGGTCTAACTGCCAAACTTGCCTCCACACACACAGCTTCTTTATTAGGAAAAAACACTTTTTTTAACTAGACTTGGCAGGAGCAATATCCTCCTAATCTATAATGGGAGTATGGAAATTAATCACCAAATAAACTCCTTTAGACACTTATAAACCTTATCCATAAAACTTAGAAAATTGCCGTTAGTTGCAAAATTACTTGGCATTTAATGTCCTGAGGGCCCTTCCACATACTGCTTTGTCTCTTTAAGCAATCTTACTTCATTTGTGCTAACCCTACATATTAAATTACTAAAATCTCCTCTCTAATAGTAATACTATACAAGAAAAAAGGACACAGAACACACAACATTGAACCCATCCCCCCCTTACTCAACCCTAACCTGTAAATATTTGCATACTCACACCAACTGGTTAAGCCGTGGTGGTGCAGCGGTTAGCGTTGTCGCCTCATAGCTAGATGTTCTCGGTTCTCAGCTGGAGCACCTTCTGTGGGGAGTCTGCATGTCCTCCCCACAGTCGAGTGACATTAAAGACATGCAGGTAGGTGCAAACGTGAATGAGCGTGCCTTCATTGAAGATTGGGTGTCGGGCTGGCAAATCGGCACCGTAAAATCCACTGCCAATCATGAGCGGACCAGGGTTCCGCTGTGGCGACCCCTAACCGGGAAAAGCCGAAAGACAGTATTGTATGTATGTATGTACTCACACCAACTGGTATAACACAGACTTGCACATCTTCACAAATACTTTTTAAAATTCAGACAATATTCCTGCATACTCCTGGTTACTTATGCAGTACAAAACAAAATTCAGCCACATGACTCGCATAAATAAGCATTAATTTATTTGTGCATTCCTTTTTACATACAAACTTTTGAGTTACAACTACATGCGCGTGTATATATACGTATGTATGTATGTGTGTGTGTGTGTGTGTATATATATATATATATATATATATATATATATATATATATATATTACATATATATATATATATATATATATATATATATATATATATATGGGTCTACATCACATAGTCGAAGTCATAACTTATGTTTGAAGTTACAAAACTTCGACTATGGATTAAAAAAGACAAAACAATGGAAAACTAAATCAACTGTTTTAAGCAGGGGGCAAGCCCCCCTTGAACCCCCCCACACCCCTGCTACTTAAATACACCAACTCTGAAATCGTACCCCATTGAACAAAATGGAAACCTCTACTTATGGAGATTTCCATTGAAACGCTCAAACTTTTACAAATTCGAACTTATGGTCTCGATGTATGTAAAAGTTTGACTACATGATAGGAACCCTATATATATATATATATATATATATATATAAAATTTTCCACAATTAATTACTCCAACATTACATAAGCGGCTCAAGTCCTGCGTTCCCTTTAATCTCACTCCTCAACATTGAAAGGGTCTGTACCACATTGTGTTAAGAATGTTTTTTTGATTATATCCAAAGTGAATAATAATGGATTATAATTCATCAAAGAATGTTTTACAATTATAAGGAACACATTTTAACTATCATGTGAGCTTCCTAGTTGAAGTTGTTAGTACGTGTTCCACATTATGAGATGTAGTGTTCCACATTTAGATGATGGCAGATTGATTGCTATGTGTATAACACATTCCCCACAAATGAGTACTCCTGAACCATTTCATGAGTGGGTACACAGTTTACTGGTATAGCATGTTAATTTTCAATTGTTTTACATTCTGAAAAAAAATTTGAATAATCTCAGCATGCCCTGCAATACTGATACATCTAGAAAGGGACATTTCAAGTGCAAAAGAATATCTGCAAATCAAGCTAATTTTTCGGAAGTACCACACCAGTTATATCCTCGAATTTGTGAATACCATATTTTCTTTGCCAAGGACTCTAAATATAAAGCAAGTAATAGAGGTGAAAAAGGGCATCTCTACCTTATTCCTCTGTTCTAACATAGCTTGTCATACAGGGGCCCCTACGCATTATTTCTTTTCTCAGACCCTTCATATACCCGTCTTATTAACCTTATACTATCATGGAATGCAAATGTTACTACTGCCCCACTCATGAAATTCCTTCTGGCTCTAACGAATGCTTTGCATCAACACTCACCGGTGATAATGCTATTTTACTACACTCTGCTTCCCCAGATCATTACTACAATACAAAGCTAAGTATTTGCCTCCCTTCCACAAAACCACACTGATCTATATCTATCAACTCTTTTAACACATTTGCCATTCTCTTAGCTACTACAAACAAACGCTTTATAATCATACAGTAGTTTAATATTAAACTGACAGATCTGAAGGGTCTTTACCTTCTTTACAGCACAGCCACCAAAACTTTCTTTCAAAACACTGGTACTCTTCCGCACACAGACACGCACACAGACACACACTTTGCCTTCCAGATAGTTATCACTTTCTTCTCTTTAATGTCCAAATGCCCACAGGAATACTATCAGCTCCTGAAGACTTTACTGTTGACTGATATGTTAGTGCTTTTATATTATCTGTTCTTATTTAAGCTAATTTTTGAACCTCAGCTTCCTCTACCTTTCTCATAATTAAGTCTTCCATAAATAATAGTGTATTTCCTTGGTTTCCCCATTCCTCTACTTTATACAAATATTCATAAAAGTTTTAGAACATCTGCAATATATCTTATAGGATCCTGTTGTTTTTCTTGTCATAAGCTTACTAAGTTTGGCTGGTTCTCTCTCTACTTTCTGTTGTCCAAGTCTTTATGCTACAAGTTTGTGCACTCTAGAGAGTTATCAAAATAGTTGTTTAAGTGTAACACTTTTAAACTCATGTCTGTTAGCCAAATACTCCCTTATTTTCCATCTAGCATTCTGCAGTTGCCTCCAATCTTATACTGTGGGATTCCCCTTCTTTTGAAATACTTTAACCTTTGTAAACCCCTGTAAATAATTCCTTCCTTCCAATCTCTCTCTCTTATTTCTACCATGCTTTTCAATATATTTTCATGTTATCCCACTCGCTTGTTATCCCTTCTGAAGTAATTTGCATATACCCCAACAACTTTCAGACCATATCTACTATCCATTCCATAAACAGGTAAGTGGGAAAGTGCATGTTTCTACTTTTTTATATCATTATCCTGCATCTTTATCTTAGTTTTTATTGACGTATAATAAAATACACATGCTCCTGTGAAACAATCTCTATACAATCTAGCCCAAGTATTGTATCTTGGAGAATAATATGTAGGTTTGTTTTATACATGATGGACGTAGTTCATAATACATAATATTTGTCAATTTTAACGTATGTGTTAGATAGTTGGCAATGTTTTATACTTATATATAGTTTTATTTTTTGGTTATGGATTAGTTTAAATTAGCCAACCATGTGAGCTATATTTCTTATTGTTAACAAATTTCATTGAATGTTTGAGATTCATTTGTCAAGTTGTTTTTAGTTAGGTCTCCATGGGTGAAGTGCCCTTTAAAGTTATCAGCCGGGGTGAAAGCGCATCGGCACGAGATTTAAAGTTCTGAAGAAGTTGGTGCAGGGCGCCGACAAAAAGCTGCATAGAGTTGTTTGGCTTAAATAAAGAATTTTTCGTTCATTGGCGTCCAGCGTTTTTTTACATTTGAAGACTTGTAAACCTGGTTGGGATTGCCTGAGTGGTTCGTTTTCTCTGGAACCGCGGTGAGAGCGTGGGCTAGCGTTGTTGAAGTTTGTCTCTTTTGTCTGTTGGAAATTGTATCTTGGAGAATATGTAAATTCTGTCCAAGTTTCTGCTACTGAATTCACATCTTTTGCAACCAATATTCTCAATAAATATTTCTTGAGAAAATCACCCTCTTTTGTTATATTTCCTCTCTAGGTATACCTGATAAACCCTCAATATTGCAAATCAGGTTCCATTTCCGACCCATAAATAATATTCCCAGCTAAAAGCTTATTCCCCACAAAATTTTGTTAAGCTCCATAACAGCAGTCTTAGATTGAAAATAAATACATGCCAGTGTAATCCTCCTTCATCAATAACCCTTTACTACCACAAATCTACCACTATTGGCTCCCCCCTCTTCTACGATTATTAGTTACCCTCTTGCAATCAGTATTATATTCTTTTTCTGCCCGATACTCAGCAGAATAGCCATCCTAAAATCCTTTGTTTGAAAATTCATAAAGCTCATTTCTGTCCGCATGCATTTCCTGCAGCATTGCTATTTACACTCTGCACTTCTCAATATACAGTGCAATGAAAAAGTATTTTCCCCCTTCCTGATGTCTTATTTTTTTGCATGTTTGTCACACTTAAATGTTTCAGATCATCAAACAAATGTAAATATTAGACAAAGATAACCCAAGTAAACACAAAGTGCATTTTTTAAGTGATGACTTTATTAAGGAAAAAAAAAAAACATTCCAAACCTACATGGCCCTATGTGAAAAAGTAATTGCCCCCTTGTTAAATCATGAAGTAACTGTGGTTAATCACATTTTTGGGAAAGCTGAACTCAATTTCACTAGTCACAGCCAGGCCTGATTACTGCCAGACCTGTTGAATTAAGAGATCACTTAAACAGAAAGTACAGTTTTGTACCTACCATAAATGTAGATGTTCGAGTGTCTTCACTGCTGCAGTCATTACACTTGGGTTATCCTGCCGTCAGGCGGGCCCGCAGTCGACCTGAGTTCCAAAGTCTTGGTCTGGCGTCGGTTGCTGTCGCCTCTTCCCTGACGTCAGTGCGCCAGGGGGTATATAAGAAGCAGCCGACGCCATTTTCTTCAGTTTTTCTTGCCCCAGATGTCAGGTGCCCCAAAAAATGGTAGGCAATGCATACTGCTAATAAAACATACAAAAAAGGTAAAAATAAAACCTTCAGTAACCAGCAAATACACCACATAGTTAGTATAGGTTAGTCCCAGATAAGAAAGAGGGGATGGCGGGTGGGTAACCTGGACTGCAGCAGTGAACACACTCGAACATCTACATTTATGGTAGGTACAAAACTGTACTATGTTCATCGTGTTTCACTGCTGCAGTCATTACACTTGGGTAGAATCCCAAAGCTGAGTTTGGGTGGCTGGCTCTATAGTGGATTTGGTGTGGCTATGAGGCCCTGCAGCACTGCAGTGGCAAAGCCAGCTCTGGATCTAGAATAAAGAGGCAAATGGTAATGCTTGGTAAAGGTGTGCACTGAACTCCAAGTTGCCGCTTCCAAGATATCTTTGGTAGGTACTCCTCTAAGGTAGGCAGTAAAAGTGGCAGTTGCCCTGGTGGAATGTGGTCTAATGTAACTAGGTACAGGTTTCCCATGTTGTGTGTAGCAGAACCAGATACAGTGTCCTATCCACTTTGAAATGGTCTGCTTTGAAATAGCCTTTTCTTGTGATCCTGCAGCATATGATACAAACAATTGTTCAGATTTTCTGAAAGCTTTTGTTTTGTCCAAATAGAAGCGCAATTCCCTGGGTATGTCCAATGAATGTAGAAGTCTCTCCCCTTTATTCTGGGGATTTGGATAAAATGTTGGCAAGTGAATAGTTTGGTTAAGAGCCACACTGGATGCCACTTTAGGCATAAAGGTAGGGTTTGTTCTTAAAGAAACCCTGTCTTGGTGGAAAATGATGAAAGGCTTCACTGTCATTAGTGCCTGCAGTTCTGAGACTCTTCGTGCTGAGGTTATTGCCAGAAGCAGAGCAGTTTTCCATGATATATATTTTAACTCTGCTGAATTGGCTGGTTCAAAAGGAGGCAAAGTGAGCTTTTCCAAAATGAAGTTGAGGTCCCAAGTTGGTGTTGGTGCTCTTCGGGGCGATCTTATATTTTTAGCCCCTCTGAGGTACTGCTTTAGCAATGGGTGAGAGAAAATAGGAGGATCTGTGTTGTAATGAGCCGAGATGGCAGAAGCGTGAATCTTAATGGATGAGAAGGATAGTCCTTTGTCCAGCATCTCAGTCAAGTATTGTAGTATCTGAGGAATGTTAGGGACCAGAGGATCAAGGTTTTGAGCCTGGTTCCAGGCACAGAATCTCTTCCACTTTTCTGAATAAGATTTCCTGGTGCTAGGCCTCCTGGCCTCCAAAATGACATCCATAACAGCTTTAGAGAGAGTAGTCTTCTGTTTGGCTAATGAATCTGCCATGCAGCCAGGTTTAAGGTTTTGAGCTGACTGTGCAGTATCTGATTGTTTTGCGGAGTCAGAAGGTGTGGAATTTGAGGCAAAATCCAAGGTGGGCCTTGAGCTAAATTCTTTAAGATTGGGTACCAATGCTGGCGTGGCCAGTCTGGAGCAATCAGAATCATCTGTGGTTTTTCTTGTCTGGCTTTTAGGAGTACCTTTGAAAGGAGAGGCAGAGGTGGGAAGGCATAAACATTTAGGCTTTTCCAGCTGAACGAAAGAGCATCCACTTTCCATGCTTGTGTGTGATAAGTCCTTGTGCAGAATTTTTGTAGCTGGTAATTCAGTGGTGAGGCAAAAAGATCTATATCCGGGCACCCCCATTTTTGCATTATCATGCTGAAGACTTGTGGATTTAATTTCCACTCGTGAGGATCCATGATGTTTCTGCTTAAGTTATCTGCCAGAGTGTTTTTCTTTCCTGGCAGGAATTGTGCTTGCAGATGAACTTGATAGGTTAGAGCTGTGTTCCACAAGGTCATGGCTTGTCTGCATAGGGGGTAAGAATGAGTGCCCCCTTGTTTGTTTATGTACCACATTACTGTGGTGTTGTCTGTCTTTAATAGTAATTGTCCTGGATGCAGAAGATCCTTGAAAGCTGTAAGGGCATTTTGTACAGCCAACATCTCTTTTTGATTGATGTGAAGATGCATTTGGTCTGTGGTCCATTTGCCCTGAATACATTTTCCTGCCATGTGTGCTCTCCAGGCGTAATCCAAGGCGTCTGTTGTTAAAGTCTGCCTGGCTGTGGGAAGAGTGAAAGGCTGACCCTTGCTGAGGTGACATGCCTGTGCCCACCATCGAAACTCCTGTTGTAGGCAGGGAATTAGTATTATTATGGTCTCCAAGCTGTGAGAGTGTTGAGACCAAACACTTTTTAGGTACCATTGTAATTTCCTCAATTGCAGTCTTGCATATGGAATTAGTAGTATGCAGGATGCCATGAATCCCAAGGCCTGCAGAATTTTTCTTGCAGGGAGTTGGGACTTTGTTCCCATCAATTGAAAATACTGAGTCAGTTGTTTTTGTTTGCCGTTGTATTTAAGCTGGCACCCAGGAATATTATCTCTTGTGAGGGCACTAGTTTTGATTTCTTTTCGTTTTACTGTGTACCCTAGGCAACTTAATCTTTTTACGAACGCCAGATGCTGTAGAAGAATGCCCTTGCTCTCTGCTTGAATCAGGCAATTGTCCAGATATGGATATATTTGAATTCCTTTTTGTCTGCAAAATGCAATTACTGGTGCCAGGCACTTGGTAAAGACCCTGGACGCAGTAGATAAGCCAAAGGGCAGTGCAGAGAATTGGTAGTGCATTGAACCAGCTATGAATCTGAGGTATCTTCCGCAATTTTGTTTGATAGGGACATGCAGGTATGCCTCTTTGAGGTCCAAAGTAACAAGCCAAGCTTTCTTGTCCAACATGGGAAGGAGCTGTTGTAGTGTCAGCATTTTGAATTTCGGAACATCCAGGTAAGTATTTAGAGTGGAAAGGTCCAGAATGGGTCTCCAGGCTTTGTCCTTTCTGGGTACCAGGAAGAGTCTTGAGTAAAATCCTTGTCCTTTTTCCTGCTGTGGTACTTTTTGAATAGCTCTCATGTCCACGAGAGCTGTAATTTGTTGTTGTGCCTCTGCCCATTGATTTTGTGGCAGGTCTGGCATTCCTTTTAGCCTTGGAAAAGTGTGAAAGTGGAACCTGTAACCTTGAGACACAATATTCAGCACCCATTTGTCTTGGGTGATTGCTTGCCAGTTTTGAGAAAAAAGTGCTAGTCCCCCCCAAGGGAGCTGCCAAAAGGGAAGAGTTTGGCATTGGAAGGGGGAAGTCATTGGGACTGTTTCCTGTCAGGTTGTGACTTGTCCTCACCTCCTTTTGGGCCTTGTGGCTGAGATCTGCCTCTTGGGCGTCTGTATCTGCCTCTTTGTGGCCTGTCTGACACTGGAAAGGACCAATTCTTTGTAGGCCAATTTCTGCTAAATCGTGGTGGCTGTACCTGTAAGAAATCCTTCACTGTTTGCATTGATTTTGCCTTATCCTCCATTTTCTTTAATACCTCTTCTGCCTTAATACCAAATAAATTATCTTGCTGCAAAGGAGCATCCAATAATTTTGCCTTAACGTGATCTGGTAAACTTTGTTCTTTTAACCAAGCATGCCTTCGAATCACAGATACTGTAACTGCTGCTCTACAAGAAGCTTCTAATGAATCAAAACCACATTGCAAAGTATGCTTTCCAACTTGTTCAGCTGCATGCAATAAATGCTGCATTTCCTTATAGTCAGGTTGTTCTGCATTTGTACTCATTTTCCATTTTAATTGAGACAGTAAGTATTGTTGATATTTAAGCATGTGAAACTGGTAATTTAGAGCCCTCACTGCTAAAGTTGCAGAGGTGTAAACTTTCTTTCCCCATCTGTCTAATGCTCTAGAGTCCCTATCCGAGGGAACTGGATTCTTAGCCGTGGAAGCCTTAACCCCTTTGGGACCCTGGGAAATAGTTTCTGGGTCAGCAACAGGGTTTTTATAAAGGAATTTGTGAGAGTCAGGGACTCTGTAGTACCTGTCTTGCTTGACTGGAGCTGGGGGTAAAGAATTAGGATTTAAACTAGATTCAGAGAACACATCATCCACAATGTCCAACACTGGCAGAATAGCAAGGGGCCTGTGCTGAGGCAGTAAAAAAGTCTGTCAGCCTTTTCTTGGATTCTGAGTAATCCTGGTCCCCCCAATGGAAATGTTCCCTCATGGTATGTAAAGTTTCCCCAAAAGAGTAATCCTCAGGAAGAGAGGCTGAAGGAATCGATTCTTCAACATCAGAATCCTCATAGGGGGGTAAAGAATATCCCTGGTCTGAAGAGGAATCAGAATATATTGAAACCTGGTCAGAGGAATCGGTCTGTATCCTGCCTAGGCCTTTTATCAGGAGGGGGATGGGAACCCCTGATCAGAGTTATCAAGTCTTCGGCCATTTTGAGCATCTGTTTTTTAGGCATGGAGGCCTGTCCAGATGAATGCTGTACTTGCTTCTTTGTCTTTAATGTAGGTTTAGTCTTGGCTGTAGTTGCAATGGTAAGTTGAGTAGGCCTGAAAACACCCTCAGAAGCCGATGCCTGCTCAGCGGCTCCGGACCCATCTGAAGGGTTAATTTCCATTGGCCCAACACCTTGAGTATCCAGAGGCCTAGGCACCTCCACGTGGGAGTCGGTCGCGGCCTGTGGCTCTGAAGTAGCGAGTGTCAGGGGCTGCGAAAGCGCCTCACTGAAAACTGGCGACTGGCCTAGAAGATGCTTCATCAGTTTTGGGCCTCAGGTGCCTGTCCTTATCTTTATCTTTGCGTTTTTTTGTGCATTCCGGTCGTCGGTTATTCCGACGGCATTGTATAACTTCGGCCAAAGTAATGGCGAGCAAAATCAAACCGACGTTTAATAGTGCGTTTGTTAAATCTAGCACAAAACCGACAACTAGTGACATCGTGATCTGGGACTAGGCATGGAATACAGTAAGAATGAAAATCCTTATGAGGTATTTGCTTCCCACAAGAAATACAATTATTAACTTTTACTGACATCGGTCTGAGGCAAGAAAAAGTTTCCCCAATGGAGTACTTAGCTTTATTGAAGATTTCGGTACTGAAATCGAATTTGAAATCTCAGGAGTCGGCCGATCGGCACTTGCGAACTGCTTTTGCTTCGGGCACCGCGCAGCAAGAAAGACTGAAGAAAATGGCGTCAGCTGCTTCTTATATACCCCTGGCGCAATGACGTCAGGGAAGAGGCGACAGCAACCGACGCCGGACCGACTTTGGAACTCAGGCCGACTGCGGGTCCGCCTGATGGCAGGATAACCCAAGTGTAATGACTGCAGCAGTGAAACACGATGTCAGACAAAGTGAAGTAGGCCAAAAGATCCCAAAAAGGAAGACATGTCGCGATCCAAAGAAATTCCAGAACAGATGAGAAACAAAGTAATTGACACCTGTCAGTCTGGAAAAGGTTACAAAGCCATTTCTAAAGGTTTGGGACTCCAGTGAACCACGGTTTGAGAGCCATTATCCACAAATGGAGAAAACATGGAACAGTGGTGAATCTTCCTAGGAGTGGCCGGCCTACAAAAATTATCCCAAGAGCGCAGCGACGACTCATCCAAGAGGTCATAAAAGAACTCGGAACAACATCTAAAGAACTACAGGCCTCACTTGCCTCAGTTAAGGTCAGTGTTCAAGACTCAACCATAAGAAAGAGACTGGGCAAAAAAGGCACGCATGGCAGAGTTCCAAGGCAAAAACCACTGATGACCAAAAAGAACAAAGGCTCATCTCACTTTTAACAAAAACATCTTGATGATCCCCAAGACTTTTGGGAAATATTCTGTGGACTGACAAAACAAAAGCAGGAACTTTTTGGGAGGTGTGCGTCCCGTTACATCTGGCGTAAAAGTAAAGTACAGTTTTGTACCTACCATAAATGTAGATGTTTGAGTGTATACACTGCTGCAGTCATCACACTAGGGTTATCCTGCTGTCAGGCGGTCCCGCAGTCGGCCCGAGTTCCAAAGTCTTGGTCCGGCGTCGGTTGCTGTCGCTTCTTCCCTGACGTCAGTGTGCCAGGGGTATATAACATGCAGCTGACGCCATTTTCTTCAGTTTTTCTTGCCCAAGATGTCAGGTGCCCCCAAAAAGGTAGGCAATGTAAATTGCTAATAAAACATACATAAGAAAAGCAAACAAATACTTCTGTTACCAGCAAATACTTCCCATAGGCAGCTAAGGGTAGAATATTAGGGTTAGAACAGCAAGTAAGAGGGGAAGGAGGGAGGGTAACCTGGACTGCAGCAGTGTATACACTCGAACATCTACATTTATGGTAGGTACAAAACTGTACTATGTTCATCGTGCTACACTGCTGCAGTCATCACACTTGGGTAGAATCCCAAAGCGGAGGTAGGGTGGCTGGTTCTATAAGACATTAGGGGTGGCTATAAGGCCCTGCAGAACTGCATGGCAAAGCCAGCTCTGGATTTAGAGTAAAGAGGCAGATGGTAATGCTTGGTGAAGGTATGTACAGAACTCCAAGTTGCTGCTTCCAAAATGTCCTTGGTAGGTACTCCTCTGAGGTAGGCAGTTGAAGTGGCTGTTGCCCTGGTGGAATGAGACCTAATGCTGTTAGGTGCAGTTTTCCCATGATGTGTATAGCAGAAACATATGCAATGCCCTATCCATTTTGAAATGGTCCGTTTTGAAATGGCTTTTCCCTGTGTTCCTGCAGCATATGATACAAACAATTGCTCAGTTTTTCCTTTAGTTTTGTCCAAGTAGAAGTGTAACTGCCTGTGTATGTCCAAGGAATGCAGTAGTCTCTCCCCTTTATTCTGTGGATTTGGATAAAAAGTTGGCAAGTGAATAGTTTGGTTTAGGGCCACATTTGATACCACCTTTGGCATAAAAGTAGGGTTCGTTCTTAAAGACACCCTGTCTTGGTGGAAAATGATGAAAGGTTCCACTGCCATTTTTGCCTGTAATTCTGAAATTCTTCATGCTGAGGTTATAGCCAGGAGCAGAGCAGTTTTTTATAGCCAGGAGCAGAGCAGTTTTCCAAGAGACATATTTTAAGTCTGCTGAGTTAGCTGGCTCAAAAGGAGGTAAAGTTAACTTTTCCAAGACAAAGTTGAGATCCCAAGTTGGAGTTGGTGCTCTACGGGGTGGTCTTATGTTTTTTGCCCCTCTGAGGTACTGTTTTACCAAAGGATGAGAAAAAAATGGTGTAGCTGTGTTGTAATGAGCAGAGATGGCAGAGGCATGGATCTTAATGGATGAAAAGGAGAGGCCCTTGTCCAGCATCTCAGTCAAGTATTGTAGTATCTGAGGAATATTTGGGACAAGAGGGTCAAGGCTGGGAGCCTGGTTCCAGGCACAGAATCTCTTCCATTTATCCGAATAGGCTTTCCTGGTACTAGGCCTTCTGGCCTCCAGAATGACATCCATAACAGCTTTGGAGAGAGGCATTGTTTGCTTGACTAAGGAATTTGCTATGCAGCCAGGTTTAAAGTCTTGAGCTGGCCGTGAAGTATCTGATTGTTTTGCTGAGTCAGAAGTTGTGAGATTTGAGGCAAAATCCATGGTGGTCCTTGTGCTAAGTTCTTTAAGATTGGGTACCAGTGCTGGAGTGGCCAGTCTGGGGCAATCAGGATCATCTTTGGCCCTTCTTGTCTGGCTTTTATAAGTACCTTTGAAAGGAGAGGCAACGGTGGGAAAGCGTATACTTGTAGGTTTTTCCAGCTGAATGAGAGGGCATCCACTTTCCATGCTTGTGGGTGGTAAGTCCTTGTGCAGAATTTCTGTAGCTGGAAATTCATGTGGGATGCGAACAGATCTATGTCCGGGCTCCACCATTTCTGTGTTATCATCCTGAACATTTGTGGATGTAATTTCCACTTGTGCGGATCCATGACGTTTCTGCTCAAGTCATCTGCCAGTGTGTTTTTCTTTCCTGGCAGGAATTGTGCTTGCAGATGAACTTGATAGGTTATAGCTGTGTTCCACAAGGTCATGGCTTGTCTGCAGAGGGGATATGAATGAGTGCCCCCTTGCTTGTTTATGTACCACATAACTGTGGTGTTGTCTGTCTTTAGAAGTAGTTGTCCTGGATGCAGAAGGCCCTTGAAAGCTATAAGGGCATTTTGTACTGCTAGCATCTCTTTTTGATTGATGTGAAGATGCCTTTGTTCTGCGGGCCACTTGCCCTGAATACATTTTCCTGCCATGTGTGCTCCCCAGGCGTAATCTGAAGCATCTGTTGTCAGTGTTTGCCTGGCTGTGGGTTGAATGAAAGGCTGTCGCTTGTTGAGGTGACAAGCTTGAGCCCACCATCGAAACTCCTGTTGAAGGCAAGGAATAAGTGGTATTACTGTTTCCAAACTGTGACAGTGTTGAGACCAGACACTCTTTAGGTACCACTGCAGTTTCCTCATATGCAATTTTGCATATGGAATTAGTAGTATGCAAGATGCCATGTAACCCAAGGCCTGCAGAATGTTTCTTGCAGAGAGCTGAGTATTTGTTGCCATCAATTGGAAATAATGAGTCAGTTGTCCTTGCTTGTCTGGTGTCAGATAAGCCATCTCGGCCGTTGTATTTAAGCTGGCACCCAGGAATATTACCTCTTGTGAGAGCACTAGTTTTGATTTCTTTTCGTTTACTGTGTACCCTAGGCAAATTAGCAGTCTTTTTACAAACGCCAGATGCTTTAGAAGAATGTCTTTGCTCTCTGCTTGAATAAGGCAGTCGTCCAAATATGGGTAGATTTGAATTCCTTTTTGTCTGCAAAATGCAGTTACTGGTGCCAGGCATTTTGGAAAGACCCTGTGCACAGTAGATAAGCCAAAGGGCAGTGCAGAGAATTGGTAGTGCATAGAACCTGCTAAGAATCTGAGGTATCTTCTGCAATTTTGTCTGATAGGGACATGCAGGTATGCCTCCTTGAGGTCCAATGTTACAAGCCAAGCTTTCTTGCCCAGCATGGGAAGAAGCTGCTGTAGTGTCAACATTTTGAATTTTGGAACATACAGGTAAATATTTAGAGAAGAAAGATCCAGAATGGGCCTCCAGGCTTTGTCCTTTCTGGGAATCAGAAAGAGTCTTGAGTAAAATCCTTGTCCTTGCTCCTGAGTTGGTACCTTTTGAATAGCTCTCATGTCTTTGAGTGCTGTAATTTGACTTTGAGCCTCTGCCCATTGATTTGGTGGCAGATTTGGCATTCCTTTTAACCTTGGCAGAGTGTGAAAGTGGAACCTGTAACCTTCAGACACAATACTGAGAACCCATTTGTCTTGGGTGATTATTTGCCAATTGTGACTGAAAAGTGCCAGTTTTCTGCCGAGAGAGATGTTTGGCAGCTGTAGTGGAAGTCATTTGGTCTGCTTTTTATAAGGTTGAGGCCCGTCTTCCCCTTCTTTCTGGGTTGAAGCACCCCATTGTCGAGGCCTTTAAGAACCTTGTGGTTGACCTCTGCCTCTTGGATGTCTGTATCTACCCCTTTGAGGTCTGTCTGAAGCTGGAAAGGACCAATTTTTTGTTTGCCAATTTCTGCTAAATCAAGGAGGCTGAACCTGTAAGAAATCCTTCACTGTTTGCATAGATTTTGCGTTATCCTCCATTTTCTTTAATACCTCTTCTGCCTTAACTCCAAATAAAACATCCTGCTGCAAAGGTGCATCCAATAATTTTGCTTTAACATGATCTGGTAAGGTCTGTTCTTTTAACCAAGCATGTCTTCTAATGACGGACCCTGTAACTGCTGCTCTACAGGTGGCCTCTAAGGAATCAAAACCACATTGCAATGTATGTTTTCCCACTTGTTCAGCTGCATGCAATAAATCCTGCATTTCCTTATAGTTAGGAAGATCTGAATTTGGAAGCATTTTTTGTTTCAACTGAGACATCAAATATTGCTGATATTTAAGCATGTAAAACTGGCAATTTAATGTTCTCATTGCTAAAGTTGCAGATGTGTATACTTTCTTTCCCCATCTGTCTAATGCCCTGGAATCTCTGTCAGAGGGGACTGGATTTTTAGCTGTAGAGGCCTTTACCCCTTTGGGACCCTGGGAAATAGTTTCAGGGTCAGCAACAGGGCTTTTATAAAGGAATTTGTGAGAGTCAAGGACTCTGTAATATCTGTCTGGCTTAACGGGAGCTGGAGGTAAAGAATCAAGATTCAAGCTGGATTCAGCATACACATCATCCACAATATCTAACACTGGCGGAATAGCAAGGCGTCTGTGTTAGGGTAATAAAAGGAAATCTCTGAGCCTTTTCTTGGATTCTGAATAATCCTGGCCCTCCCAATGGAAATGCTCCCGCATGGTATGTAAGGTTTCCCCAAAGGAGTAGTCCTCTGGTGGAGAGGCTGAAGGAATGGATTTCCTCAGCATCAGAATCCTCATAAGGGGGTAAAGAGTATCCTTGGTCTGAGGATGAATCTGAGGAGATGGACACCTGGTCGGATGAGCCATAGTCTGCATCCTGTCTAGGCCTTTTATCAGGAGGAGGGTGGGACCCCCTGATCAGAGTAATAAGGTCTTCAGCCATTTTGAGCATCTGTTTCTTAGGCATGGAAGCATGTCCTGGTGAATGCTGAAGAAGTTTCTTTGTTTTAGTTTTAGCAGAAGATTTAATGGTTAACTGAGTAGGCCTGAAAACACCCTCTGAAGCTGCGGGTTGTTCAGCTACTCCGGAGCCCTCTGAAGGGCTAGTCTCGGTAGGTCTCAAGTATGGTGAGTCCGAAGGCCCAGCCATCTCCACGTGGGAGTCAGAGGCGGCCTGTGGCTCCAAAGAAGCAGTAGTCAGGGGCTGTGAAGGTGCCTCGCTGAAAACCGGAGAACCGGCGACTGGCCTAGAAGAGGCTTCATCGTCAGTTTTGGGCCTCGGATGCCTGTCCTTGTCTTTGCGCTTTTTGTGTATTCCGGTTGTTGGTAGTTCCGACGGAATGGTGTAATTGAATTTTCTGCCAAAATAATGTCGGGCAAAATCAAACCGACGTTTAATAGTGCACTTGTTAAACCTAGCACAAAACCGACAACCAGTGACGTTGTGGTCTGGGACTAGGCATGGGATACAATAGGAATGGAAATCCTTATGAGGTATTTGCTTCCCACAAGAAATACAATTATTGTGGTGGTGCTGCGGTAGCGTTGTCGCCTCATAGCAAGACATTGTCCCGTTAGATTCTCAGCTAGAGCGTCTTCTGTGTGGAGGCATACGTGAATGGGGCATGCCTTCGTTGAAGGTTGTGCATCAGGGCTGATAACCCGGTACGTAAAAATCCACTACCAATCATTAGCGGACCGGAATTCCGCTGTGGCAACCCCTAACCGGGAAAAGCAGAAAGACACAAACAAAACTGACATCGGTCTGAGGCAAGAAAAAGTTTCCTCAACGGGGTACTTAGCTTTGTAGAAGACTTCGGTTTTGGATTCGGAATGAAAATCTCAGGAGTCGGCCGACTGGCACTTGTGAACTGCTTTTGCACTGGGCACCGCGCGGCAAGAAAGACTGAAGAAAATGGCGTCGGCTGCATCTTATATACCCCTGGCACACTGACGTCAGGGAAGAAGCGACAACAACCGACGCCGGACCAAGACTTTGGAACTCGGGCCGACTGTGGGACCGACTGACGGCAGGATAACCCTAGTGTGATGACTGCAGCAGTGTAACACAATGAACATCACAGCATTTCAGAAAAAGAACATCATGCCAATGGTCAAACATGGTGGTGGTAGTGCGATGGTCTGGGGCTGCTTTGTGCTTCTGGACCTGGAAGACTTGCTGTGATTGATGGAACCATGAATTCTGCTCTCTACCAAAAAAACCTGAAGGAGAATGTCCGGTCATCAGCTCATGACCTCAAGCTGAAGCGGACTTGGGTTCTGCAGCAGGACAATGATCCAAAACACATCAGCAAGTCCACCTCTAAATGGCTTAAAAAAAAACTAAATGAAGCTTTTGGAGTGGCCTAGTCAAAGTCCGGACTTGAATCCAATTGAGATGCTGTGGCATGACCTTAAAAAGGCAGTCCATGCTCAGAAACCCTCCAATATGGCTGAATTAAAACAATTCTGCAAAGAAGAGTGGGCCAAAATTCCTCAACAGCGATGTGAAAGACTCATTGCCAGTTATCGCAAATGCTTGAATGCAGTTGTTTCTGCTAAGGGTGATACAACCAGTTATTAGGTTTAGGGGGCAGTTACTTTTTCACATAGGACCATGTAAGGTTTGGACAGTTTTTTCCCTTAATAAATAAAATCATCACTTAAAAACTGCATTTTGTGTTATCTTTGTCTAATATTAACATTTGTTTGATGATCTGAAACATTTAAGTGTGATAAACCTGCAAAAAAATAAGAAATCAGGAAGGGGTAAATACTTTTTCATTGCACTGTAATTTAATACTGTTTATTTTTGTCTTCACCTGGAAGGCCATGTACAGTCCATTTAATATTGACAAAAAGGCCGTTCATATAAGATACAAGACGGATCTTCTGACAATATTTTCCAACTTACAGTTTACAGGTTGGCAAGGTGAACTTATATGCAACTGCTGCATTTCAGCACTAGTTGAACCCTTGCCATACCTCTCAATTGCCTGATTGCGGAAGAAAATTCTGCTTTGGGACTCTAAGAGGGTGCCACAAATTTATGAATGGCCCTTTAATTTTTGTTTTTCATTTTTCTTGTGCTTTCTGCTTGCTAACATCACCCAGTGCTGGCCTGCCCTGCGGCATCATCAATGTTCAAAGAAGAACATGATGACATTGAAGGTGCTGCAAGTGAGCAGGAGGATATACAGTTTTTTATACATATTTATAAACAAAACATCAGGCTTTGATGCTTTGTGAAACGACTCTGTCACAGCACAGCCACAGAGTGTGCAGTTGTGTACACCAGCCAGCCAGTCAAGTCAGACATGGAGAAAGGGTGGGAGGGAGCCTGAAATTTAAAACCTCTACTGTAGTCCTGCTGATGCTTCACATCTCCTCTTCAAACTAAAGGAAAGCAGCTTAGCTAAGATGATTCGCTCAGCAAAACAAATGCTGCTGCTGCTGCTGCTCCGCCTCACCTCAACAAAGGAATTTAAAGCACTTTAGCTTAGCTGATGATTAGCTAAGAAAAACAAACAATTCATGCATTTATTCATACCCATGGAACACTACTAGCCAGAGACACATTATGGTCTGGCAGTAGCTAGGCTAGGACTGGACTGGAAGAGGCAAACAAAACCAAGGGAAACAGATGAGACTGAATGGGAAACAGGAAAGCTGCTGTGCAGCACTGCAGCCATCTGCTACCACTAGATAGATTCCAGTGTCAGTCTAGATACCCAGAGAAGTTAGGAAGGATGAGAATATATTCAGGGATGGGAAGTGGCAAGGGGACAGCTGCTTCTCCATCCAAAATTACAAAATCCTCCAGCACTACTACTTTATAAGTAAATGTTTTGCAAAAATGTCATCCATGGTTGCAATATGTCATCCGTCCATCAGTGTTGCAGTCTGTTTTGTCATGTCACATCGTCTGAATATAAGAAATAAAGAATATAATCACAATTATATAAAATGAATTACATATTGTATAAAATATATATAATGAAATGAATATGGTTACATGCTGCCTGCAATATTTGTTTAACTTGAATCTGATTTATTTATACTAGATTACTTAATGTTTCTGAGCACTGGTAGCCCACAATCCCATTAGACTGTATGGAGTTATACTATTACATATGCAACCTTTATGCTAATTACCATCAAGATTTTTGGCCAGACGTTCCTATTTTTCACGGGTCTTTGCCCAGATTTTTGATGTCTGTAGGTTGAGAGATATGTGGCCCATGTATTATTTACGTTGCAGAAGGGGTTTAGTTCCCTAGACAGAGTATTTCTGATGCCATCTGACTTGCTGATGTGCAGTAAATCCATCAGTACTGCATTGGAGGATGCCTTGTATGCCAGGCAAAAATCACCTCTTAGCAGTCTGTAGGATAACTGAATACAGAGGCAGTACTTTGAGTACGCACAGCCAAACATTGTTGGACCAATTGTTTACACCTTGTATCATTTTAGCAAGGTATCTCTGTGGGTATTACAGCTGTTGCACATGTCTAGACAGATACATGACAAAGGGGGCATTACACTCAATGACAGGCCTAATGAGGTCTGAGTAAAGAGGGACAGTGACATCCCTAGATCTACACACAATCCCTTTGTTTATAAGCTGTGCAATCTGAAAGACTTTTACAACAATGGACAAATGGTTGAATGTTAGGTCAGTGTCCACATAGGTTCTCAAATACCAAACAAATGGGACAACTATTAGGGGCGTACTATCAAATGTGCTAGCTCCCTAGGGTAGATGACATCCCAAAGGATACAATAATGCATTATTTAGCATTCATTTTCAGTATATGGTTGGTACCATTATTTATTTGGGACTAAACCTTCCTGTAGGATGGCTAAGCCATTTGGGGAGCCAATGACTAAGTTTACAGACTACCAGAAGCACGCAGCAGTCACTGAATCCTCAAATTACTTCCCCCCACTAAGGCATAGTAGAACAGCTAAATAAACTGGAAATATTATCACAACCAGATTTTTAAGAAAGCATAATTGTCACTATTCATGGGAAACAAGTGTATAAATAAACACAGCACAAATATTAATAAGTTTGAAGTAGGTAATTATAGGCATAAGTCATCCAGATCAATAACTATATTTACATACAATACAGATAACCAATGAAAATTTATCTGTACTGCTAAAAATGTTGGTCTGGCATCACAACCACATTTGAAATACTATGAATCGGTAACGCATGGCACTGCTGGCTGACTGCAATGTTCGGTGACTAAAATAACTGACTGCTATGCTCAGTGATGTAGGGCAAACACATTTCATGAGGGACAGGATAGGTAAAAACCAGGGAGAGTGGGGAACTTCCCTTTTCACTGATAGCATTTTACAGTGATGCAAACAAGCCATGGCTGAAAAATAACTGCCTAAGCGCACCATCACCACTCAAACTTATGCTGATCTGTACACACTATCAAGGCAAAAGTAAGCAAACAGAGTAGTATCAACCGTAACAGACCTGAAAGTCACAGTTCAACAACTAGGGATACTACTCTCTTGGTATATGTCCTTCTGATGAACAATGACTTCTCTGTTCTAGCAGTAAGGACATTGTTGTAGTAGCACCCATGTTCGTTTTATTTCACATTAATTTACATCGGTAATGCCCAGTAAACAGAAAGAGGAATTTTGGTGTTATTCCTGTTCCCGCTCATACCTCTCAACTTCCCAGTGTAAGAAATCTGGACAAAGCCATAAATAAAAGTGGGGCAAAGCCCCAAAAATAGGGATAAGCTTTAAATAATGCTCTTACAAACTTAGAATGTTGATAGAATAACAGGTTTTGCATTAGCATGAATTTTCTGAAGGGTATGAAGTCTGAAACTCAAATGTCTGCCATTATTTTCTAACTACAGTCTTTAAAGATTTGTCAATAATTTGCAATTTTATGAAAAATGGACCAAAAATACGAGGCAGAAATCTGTACAGTTGAGAGGTATGTTCCCACTGCCTAAATAGGATACAACACTAGCAAGATCTTTGAACACCCCTTTTCAGTATTACATACACTGTTACCCGCGAACAGTGACAATTATGCCTCCTTAAAAATCTGGTTGCGATAATACATAATTAACCTTTTTTTTTGTGAAAATGAAACTTGAGCAATGTAGCACTTTGTGCCGACAGGGTTTAATCTGTAGCAATAGTTTACTATATTTGTAGCAAAAAGTTTGCTACAGTTTAAAAGAATAACTTTTTTTTAATATATCATGTTGAATGAGGGTTGGGGGCAGGGCAAAGAAATGGGACCTGAATGGCTGAGGCAAGAGGAGGGTGTGTGTGCCATGCATCTGGTCACCTGGTTGGTGTGCCAGTAGAAGGAACATTTTTGCTCTTCATTTGGAAAGTTGAGGGGATGTGATGGTGGTTGGCAGTACTGACCCATGGTGCTGGTTAAACCAGTTACATTCTACAAGGTTCTTCCTTACTAAAGAATATTTCTTAATGCAACTGTTTAGGCAGGCCAGTAAGGGTTGCTTGATGTCCCTTAGCAAAGTTAATTAGCAAAAAAAAAAGTTTACACTCAAGCACCATTATTAAATTATAATTTAAGACATTGGGAAACACATATCAACAGAAAATAAAATAAACCATATTTCTATTATCTTTTATAATATTAAATACTTCAAATACGACAGGTTTACAGATGAAGTTCCATTTTCAAGTAATTGCTTTTTTGGCAGCCAAAAGAACTAAACTGAATAATGTCTTACTATGTATGTCTAGGCAATTCAACTAATGTCCCAGCTCAAACAATAATAATCCTTAGTTACAGTCATTTGCTCACAGAATATTTCTAACAGACTATTCTGTAGGAATCTGCCAACTCACAGCTCCCAAAATATATGCCTCCAGTTATCGCTTTCTTTTCCATCACACCTCCAATATTTGCTATTTATGCAAGGAAAAAAAATCTTTGAAGTCTGCTTGGGGTATAAAAATAACTAATGCAAACACTTCCAAACAAAAATCATTAAAAATGTTTGGACTTTGTTGCATACAAGGGAGTAATATACATGTCATCCCACTGTTCTCTCAAAAATAGCTTTTACAGTCTCTCTTTCCAACCTTTTCTAACATTCTCTGATTCTTGTAGTTATAATGGTCTGAATGGTGAGATGATAAATCAGCAAGCAAAGGACAGTAGTACTGCTAGAACTGAATTCATCCTCAAGTCTTGGTAAGTACCTTTCACAAAGTGGACCCTGTTTTACACAATATCTCACCAAGATGACACTGATATATAGACTGTGTTATACCAGCATATATCACGGACAAAGGTAGGTTAAAAAATAAAAAAGATAGCTGGGTGCACAAGATCCAGGATAAAAAAGTGCCCAATCCTGGTATGCGATCCTGGTGCCAAGAATGGAAAAAATGACCATGTAAAATACTCAAGACATGGAAACATTCCTACAATGGAGCTAGGCCATGCCCAGAGGGAGGCTGGCCTTCCTGTTGTAGAAGGAAGTAGCAGTCCACAAAAATCACAAAAACTGATATGCCAAAAAAGAGCCATACAGACGATAGAGTGGACTATTGAGGATAAAAAAGAAATTATGTATTGTTACTATTTTGCAAGAAGCCCAGAATTTCCAGATAGAAAGCATATGAAGAGATTAAGACAGAAATTAGATAAAAGAAAAATACTTCCACAAGGAAAATTTTCGGAAGCTTCAAATGCAAATTTGTGTTCATTAATACATCAGATCCATGAAAAACACTATACAGCTCAATAAACCTTAAGCCAATTGGAAAAAGAAGCATTTAAGGAAGTGCAAAAATATAAACAACAAAATATAGAACTTTTGAAAGGTATAAAAATAAATATGGACATTGGAAAGAGAGATCTGATATGGCGCAATATTTATGCAAAGGAGAAAGCCACATTAATCAATCAACACAAAAAAAGCAGCCCTAAAGGTATTCGAAACGAAATACAGGCAATAGCATCCAAATATGGACAATTTCACAATAAAAAAAATAAGATCACAAACAGGGAACACAGAAGAGAAGATTAGTCATGTAGAAGTTAAAAAAAAAAAAAAAAAAAATAGAAGCTTAAGTTACGGAATACTAGCAAAGAGAAGGATACAGCATAGAAAGTCTAGCACAGGTTATATCACAGCAGGATGAACAAAAACCCAAAGTAAAAAGAAACAGGAGGAGCAGGAGACATCTAAAGAAAGGTACAGTTGTGTACACTTACCATAAATGTAGATGTTCGAGTGTATTCACTGTTGCAGTCAATACATTTGGGTAATCCTGCTGGCAGGTTGCCCTCAGTCGGCCAGAATTCCAAAGTCTTGGGTCCTGCGTCGGGTGTTGTCGCCTCTTCCCTGATGTCAGGTCGTCAGGGGTATAAAACATGCAGCCGACGCCATTTTCTTCAGTTTTTCTTGCCCCAGATGTCAGGTGACCCCCCTAAAAGGGTAGCCAAATTTTATATTATATATATATATATATATATATATATATATATATATATATATATATAGATAGATATATATATATATATATATATATAGATATATAGATATATATATACATATATATAGATATATAGATATATATATACATACATATATATATATATATATATATATATATATATATAGATATAGATATATAGATATATATATATATATATATATATATATATATATATATATAAAAATAAAAGTACATGCACCAATATAAACTTTACCTTCATCTACAAGCAAATACACCACATACGTTGTAGAAATCAGAGAAGGAAAGATAAGTTCCAGAAGGAAAAAGGGGGATGGCGGGTGGGTAACCTGGACTGCAACAGTGAATACACTCGAACATCTACATTTATGGTAAGTGTACACAACTGTACTATGTTCTTCGTGTTTCACTGTTGCAGTCATTACATTTGGGTAGAGTCCCAAAGCTGTGGCTGGGTGGCTGGAGCTAAACAGCATTAGGAGTGGCTATGAGGCCCTGCAGAACTGCAGTGGCAATGCCTGCCCTGGATTTAGAGTAAAGTGGCAGATGATAATGCTTTATAAAGGTGTGCACTGAACTCCACGTTGCAGCCTCTAAAATGGCTTTGGTTAGTACTCCTCTGAGAAAGGCTGCTGAAGTGGCTGCAGCTCTGGTTGAATGTGGCCTAATGCCCTTAGGCACTGGCTTGCCATGCTGTGAGTAGCAGAAATGAATGCAGTGGCCTATCCACTTAGAAATAGTCTGCTTGGAGATAGCCTTTCCTTGTGATCCTGCAGCATCTGCCACTAGTAATTGCTCTGACTGCCTGAATATTTTAGTTTTGTCCAAATAGAATCTAAGCTGTCTGTGTACGTCCAAAGAATGCAGAATTCTCTCCCCCTTGTTCTGTGGATTTGGATAAAAAGTTGGCAAATGAATAGTTTGGTTAAGGGCCACACTGGACACCACCTTAGGAATAAATGTTGGGTTTGTCCTCAGAGAGACCCTGTCTGGATAAAAAATTATAAAAGGTTTCATAGCCATGAGAGCCAGTAGCTCTGACACTCGTCTTGCAGAAGTTATTGCTAGGAGCAGAGCTGTTTTCCAAGATAAAAACTTTATATCCGCAGTAGCAGCTGGCTCAAAAGGAGGTAGGGTGAGTTTTTCCAAGACATAATTGAGGTCCTATGCAGGTATTGCTGATCTCCTTGGAGGTCTTAACTTTTTGGCTCCTCTGAGGTACTGCCTTAATAAAGGACGAGAAAAGAGTGGTGGCTCTGTATTGTAATGAGCCGAAATGGCAGAGGCATGAATTTTAATTGATGAAAAAGATAAGCCTTTGCCCAGCATCTCAGTTAAGTATTGCAAAATCTGAGGAATATTTGGTACAGCTGTATCAGTTCCTTGAGCTTGGTTCCAAGCACAAAATCTCTTCCATTTTCCTGCATAGGATTTTCTAGTACTAGGCCTTATGGCTTCTAAAATTACATCCATCACAGCTTTACTGAGAGGTGTGCTTTGTATGGCTACATTATCCGCCATGCTGCCAGGTTTAGAGTCCTGAGTTGGCTGTGCAGAATCTGATTGTTTTGTTGGGACAGTAAATGAGGTATCTGAGGTAAGGTCCAGGCTGGGCATTGAGACAAGTTCCTTAAAATTGGATACCAGTACTGACAGGGCCAGTCTGGGGCAATCAGAAGCATTTTTGTTTTTTCCTGTCTGACCTTTAGGAGTACCTTTGGGAGGAGAGGTAGTGGAGGAAAGGCATTATACTGATAGGTTTCTCCAGCTGAAAGATAGGGCGTCCACTTTCCATGCTTGTCTGTGATAAGTCCTTGTGCAGAATTTTTTTAATTGACAGTTGTGAGGAGAGGCAAATAGATCTATGTCCGGGTGTCCCCATTTCTTTATCATCATGCTGAAGACTTGTGGATCCAGGTGCCACTCGTGGGGATCTATGAGGTTTTGGCTTAGTTCGTCTGCAAGAGTATTTTCCTTTCCTGGCAGGAATTGTGCCTGCAGATGAACTTGGTAAGTCAATGCTGTGTCCCATAAAGCCATGGCTAGTCTGCAAAGGTGGTAAGAATGCGTGCCCCCCTGCTTGTTTATGTACCACATGACCGTGGTGTTGTCTGTCTTTATCAGAAGTTGTCCCAGATGAATTAGGTCCTTGAAGGCTGTCAGGGCATTTTGAACACCTAGCGTCTCTTTTTGATTGATATATAGATGCATTTGGCTTGTGGACCAGGTGCCCTGAATGCTTCTTCCTGCCATGTGTCCCCCCAGGCATAATCTGATGCACCCGTTATTAGGTTCTGTCTGGCTGGGGGTAGTGAGAATGGCTGTCCCTTGTTTTGGTGACAAGCCTTTGCCCACCATCAAAACTCCTGTTGCAGGCAGGGAATGAGATTAATCACAGTTTCCAGGCTGTGGCAATGTTGTGTCCAGACACTTTTTAGGTACCATTGAAGTTTCCTCATATGCAGTCTTGCATATGGAATTAGTTGGACGCAGGATGCCATGAAGCCCAAAGCCTGCAGAATTTTTCTTGCAGATAGCTGGGCCTTTGTTGCCATTTCCTTGAAATAGGTAGTCAGTTGCCTTTGTTTGTCTGGCGTGAGATAAGCCATCTGGGCAGTTGTATTTAAGCTTGCACCCAGGAATATTATCTCTTGAGAGGGTACTAGTTTTGATTTCTTTTCGTTGACTGTGTACCCTAGGCATGTTAATAGTCTTTTCACAAATGCCAGATGCTGTAGTAGAATGTCCTTGTTCTCTGCTTGAATGAGGCAGTCGTCCAAGTAAGGATATATTTGTATTGTATTCCTCTTTGTCTGCAGAAAGCAATTACTGGTGCCAGGCACTTTGTGAATACCCTAGGCGCATTAGAGAAGCCAAAGGGCAGTGCAGAGAATTGGTAATGCTTTGAGCCAGCCTTGAATCTGAAGTATCTTCTGCATGCCTGTCTGACTAGGACATGCAGGTATGCCTCTTTTAGGTCTAAAGTCACGAGCCAAGCCTTTCTGCCCAGCATGGGCAGAAGCTGCTGTAAGGTCAACATCTTGAATTTTGGTATATTCGGGAAAGTGTTTAGAATAGATAGGTCCAGTATTGGTCTCCATGCTTTGTCCTTTCTGGGTACCAAGAACAGTCTTGAGTAAAATCCTTCTCCTTGCTCTTGTTGTGGCACTTGTTGAATAGCCCCCATGTCCATGAGGGATGAAACTTGTTTTTGAGCCTCTGCCCATAGATTTTTTGGCAGGTATGGCCAACCGTTTGCCCTTGGCAGGGTATGGAAGTGAAACTTGTAGCCTTGTGACACTATGTCTAGAACCCATCTGTCCTGGGTTATAATGTGCCAATTTTGTGAAAAAAGTGCTATTTTTCCCCTTAAGGGTGCTGCCAGAAGATAAGTGCTTGGTGCAGGCAGAGGGAAGTCATTGGGACTGTTTCCTGTAGGGTTGTGATTTGTCTTCTCCACTTTTGGAAGTAGAAGCACCCCACTGCTTAGACCTGTAAGAACCTTGCGGCTGGGATCTGCCTCTAAGGCGTCTGGGTCTGCCCCTTTGAGGTCTGTCTGACACTGGAAAGAACCAATTCTTTGTAGGCCAGTGTCTGCTAAACCTAGGTGGCTGTACTTGTAAAACATCTTTGACCGTTTGCATAGATTGAGCTTTGTCCTCCATTTTCTTTAACACCTCTTCTGCCTTAACACCAAACAAGGTATCACGCTGTAATGGTGCATCTAATAATTTAGCTTTGACATGATCAGGCAGGTTTTGTTCCTTCAACCAAGCATGCCTTCTAATTACAGAACCCGTCACTGCGGCCCTGCAGGAGGCCTCCAGAGAATCAAAACCACATTGCAAAGTATGCTTTCCCACTTGTTCAGCTGCATGCAATAAATCCTGCATTTCTTTGTTTTCTGCACATTCAGAATTTACCAACATTTTCTGTTTAAGCAGTGTCATAACATATTGCTGATATTTGAGCATATGAAACTGGCAGTTTAAGGCCCTTATAGCCAAGGTAACAGATGTGTAAATCTTTTTCCCCCATCTATCCAGTGCCCTAGAATCTCTGTCAGAGGGGGTAGGGTTTTTTGCAGTGGAAGCCTTAACCCCTTTGGGACCCTGAGAAATAGTTTCTGGGTCTGCAGCAGGGTTTTTAAAAAGGAATTTATAAGAGTCAGGAACGCTGTAGTATCTGTCAGGCTTAACAGGAGCTGGAGGTAAGGAGTCAGGGGTCAGACTGAAAACACATCATCAACAATGTCTAACACAGGTGGAATAGCTAGAGGCCTGTGTTGGGGCAGTAAAAGGAAGTCCCGGAGTCTCTTTTTAGATTCTGAATAATTTTGGCTCTCCCAGCGGAAATGTTCCCTCATGGTATGCAAGGTTTCTCCAAAAGAGTAGTCCTCAGGAGGAGAGGCTGAAGGAATAGATTCTTCAGCATCAGAATTCTCATGGGGGGAAGTGAATATTCCTGATCAGAAGAAGAATCAGAGGAGATAGAAACCTAATCTGAAGATTTATAGTCTGTTTCGTGCCTATGCCTCTTATCAGGAAGGGGATGGGAACCCCTGATCAAGGTAATTAAGTCTTCGGCCATTTTGAGCATTTGTTTTTTGGGCATGGAAGCCTGTCCATGTGGCTGATGCACTTGTTTCTTTGCCTTTAAAGGTGCTTCAGTCTTTGTTTTTGAAGCTGTAGTCGGTTTAATATATAATTGTTTAGGTCTGAATATACCCTCAGAAGCCGATGCCTGCTCAGCAGCTCCAGACCCATCTGATGGAATAGTCTCAGAGGCTCCAATACCTTGAGTTTCCAGCGGCCTGGCCGACTCCACGTGGGAGTCAATGGCAGCGTGCGACTCTAAAGTAGCGGGCGCCAGAGGCTGCTTAAGTGCCTCACTGAGAACTGGCGACCCGGCGACTGGCTTAGGAGAAGCTTCATCATCGGTTTTGGACCTCGGTTGCTTGTCTTTTTCCTTTTCTTTGCATTTTTTATGAACTCCGGTAGTTGGATGGCCATCCGGCGACATTGTATAATTAAATCTGCGCCCAAAATAGCTTAATGCAAAATCGTACCGACGCTTAACAGTGCGTTGGTTAAATCTAGTGCAAAATCAACAATTTGAAACGTCATGGTCAGGGCCTAGGTAAGGAATACAGTAAGAATGAAAGTCCTTATGAGTATTTGCTTCCCACAAGAAATACAATTATTAACTTTTTCTGACATCGGTCTGGAGCAAGAAAAAAGTTTCCCCAACGAGGTACTTCGCTTTTAACGAAGACTTTGGATCTGAAACTCGATCACAAAAATCTCAGTAGTCGGCTGACCGGCACTTGCGAACTGCTTCTGCTTTGGGCACCGCGTAGCAAGAAAGACTGAAGAAAATGGCGTCGGCTGCATGTTTTATACCCCTGACGACCTGACGTCAGGGAAGAGGCGACAGCACCGGACGCAGGACCCAAGACTTTGGAATTCAGGCCGACTGAGGGCAAGCTGCCAGCAGGATTAAAAACAATTCCACGGAAGGTGCAAAAGTTACTATAAACCAACACAAAAGCACTTCGAACCCAGAAGGTTAAATCACGAACAGCTTTAATAACGAACACAAGTACAAACCAAAAGGATTAACGCTGACAGAATTAAAATAACGTTTTCGTCACCAACTTCCTCAGATAAAATAATCTCTCTACCTTCGCCATTTATATATTAAATAATTAATGCGTGTCCAATGAAATTGGAGCTACAATTAAATAATTAAGACATCATAATGTTGTGTCACATCTTTCCATAAACCTTCTAAAAATTTTTTTTACAATAAATACACAGTATATAAAATATGAAATTGATTATAAAAACAAAGTCAATTGTGTGGATATTCACATACACATTTTATCAATTTTAGTGAATATACATATATATATATATATATATATATATATATATATATATATATATATATATATTCTACTTGAAACAAAATTAATTTTTGGTTCCCCCTACTAGAAAAATTTTTCATTGCAAGTGCAACAAAGCTACATTTGAATATTAAAATACATTAATATCCTAAATATTTTAAACTCACTATGTAGTCAGTGTTAAAAGTTTCTAAACGAAACACAAAATAAATGAATACTTAATATACCTCCTAAAATAGTTTCTAATATGTCTAGTCCTTTAAAATAATAGCAGTTAAATTATAACTTCGCCGATCTCAATTTCAATACTGGAATAAGTGAAATCATATCATTGACTCCTGGGGATTTACTGGCTTCCAAAATTATCTGCCAGTACAATTCTCTATACTCAACAAGTGTTCCCCACATACCACCCCTAGGGTCAACAGCTACTACCTCTAATATTAAAAAAGTACAGTTTTGTACCTACCATAAATGTAGATGTTCGAGTGTTCACACTGCTGCAGTCATTACACTTGTGTTATCCTGCTGTCAGGCGGTCCCGGAGTCGGCCAGAGTTCCAAAGTCTTGGCCCGGCGTCAGTTGCTGTTGCTTCTTCCCTGACGTCAGTGCGCCAGGGGTATATAAGATGCATCCGACGCCATTTTCTTCAGTTTTTCTTGCCCCAAATGTCAGGTGCCCGCAAGTAGGTAGGCAATACATATTGCTAATAAAAAATATACACAAAATTAAAAACAATACCTTCAGTTACAAGCAAATACACCACAAAGCTTGTATAGGATAGAAAGGTATAGATAAGTCCAGCTAGTTCAGAGGGGATGGAGGGAGGGTAACCTGGACTGCAGCAGTGTGAACACTCGAACATCTACATTTATGGTAGGTACAAAACTGTACTATGTTCATCGTGTTACACTGCTGCAGTCATTACACTTGGGTAGAATCCCAAAGCTAAGGTTGGGTGGCTGGTCTATAAAGAGTTAGGATTGGCTATGACGCCCTGCAGAACTGCAGTGGCAAATCCTGCTCTGGATTTAGAGTAAAGAGGCAGGTGGTAATGCTTGGTAAAGGTGTGCACTGAACTCCAAGTTGCAGCCTCCAAAATTTCCTTGGTAGGTACTCCTCTGAGGAAGGCTGTTGAAGTGGCTGTTGCCCTGGTGGAATGTGGCCTAATGTTATCTGGGACTGATTTTCCAAGCTGTGTGTAGCAGTAATGTATACAGTGTCCTATCCATTTGGATATAGTCTGCTTTGCGATAGCCTTGCCCTGTGATCCTGCAGCATATGCTACAAACAGTTGCTCAGTTTTCCTGAAAGCTTTTGTTTTGTCCAAGTAGAAGCGTAGCTGCCTGTGTATGTCCAAAGAATGCAGAAGTTTCTCCCCTTTATTCTGGGGGTTTGGATAAAAAGTTGGCAAATGGATGGTTTGGTTAAGAGCCACACTAGATACCACTTTGGCATAAAGGTAGGGTTTGTCCTTAAAGAAACCCTGTCCTGATGAAAAATTATAAAAGGTTCCACTGCCATTAATGCCTGTAGCTCTGAGACTCTTAGTGCTGAAGTTACTGCCAGGAGCAGAGGTATTTTCCATGATAAAAATTTTAGATCGGCTGTATTGGCTGGCTCAAAAGGTGGCAGGGTCAGTTTTTCCAAAATGAAATTGAGGTCCCAAGTTGGTGTTGGTGCTCTCCGGGGCGGTCTTATGTTTTTAGCCCCTTTGAGGTACTGTTTTAGCAAGGGATGAGAGAATAAAGGAGGATCCGTGTTGTAATGTGCTGAAATGGCAGAGCCGTGGATCTTAATTGATGAGAAGGATAGGCCTCTGTCCAGCATCTCAGTTAAGTATTGTAAAATCTGAGGAATGTTTGGAACAAGAGGGTCAAGGTTTTGAGCCTGGTTCCAGGTGCAGAATCTCTTCCATTTTTCTGAGTAAGCTTTCCCGGTGCTAGGCCTCCTGGCCTCCAAAATGACATCCATAACAGCATTAGAGAGAGGTGTTGCCTGTTTGACTAATGAATCTGCTATGCAGCCAGGTTTAGGGTTTTGAGCTGACCATGCAGGATCCAATTGTTTTGTTGAGTCAGAAGGTGTGGAATTTGAGGCAAAATCCATGGTGCGCCTTGAGCCAAGTTCCTTAAGATAGGGTACCAATGCTGGCGTGGCCCGTCTGGAGCAATCAGGATCATCTGTGTTTTTTCTTGTCTGGCTTTTAGGAGTACCTTTGAAAGGAGAGGCAGTGGTGGGAAGGCATAAACTTTTAGGTTTTTCCAGCTGAACAGAAGAACATCCACTTTCCATGCTTGTTTGTGATTAGTCCTTGTGCAGAATTTTTGTAGTTGACAATTCAGTGGGGAGGCAAAAAGATCTATGTCTGGGCATCCCCATTTTTGCGTTACCATGCTGAAGATTTGTGGATTCAATTTCCATTCGTGAAGGTCCATGATATTTCTGCTTAGATTGTCTGCCAGAGTATTTTTCTTTCCTGGCAGGAATTGTGCTTACAGGTGAACTTGATACGTTAGAGCTGTGTTCCACAAGGTCATGGCTTGCCTGCATAGGGGATAGGAATGAGTGCCCCCTTGCTTGTTTATGTACCACATTACTGTGGTGTTGTCTGTTTTTAATAATAATTGTCCTGGATGCAGAAGGTCCTTGAAAGCTGTTAGGGCATTCTGAACAGCCAACATCTCTTTTGGTTGATGTGAAGATGCATCTGGTCTGTGGTCCACTTGCCCTGAATGCATTTTCCTGCTATGTGTGCTCCCCAGGCGTAATTCGAAGCATCTGTTGTTAGAGTCTGCCTGGCTGTGGGTAGGGTAAAAGGCTGACCCTTGTTTAGGTAACATGCCTGTGCCCACCATCGAAACTCCTGCAGTAGGCAGGGAATCATTGGTATTACTGCTTCTAAACTGTGAGAGTGTTGAGTCCAAACACTTTTTAGGTACCATTGTAATTTCCTCATATGCAGTCTGGCATATGGTATTAGTAGTATGCAGGATGCCATGACTCCCGGGGCCTGCAGAATTTTTCTTGCAGGGAGATGGGACTTTTTTGCCAGTAGTTGAAAATATTGAGTTAGTTGAACTTGTTTGTCTGGCGTGAGGTAAGCCATCTGGGCCGTTGTATTTAAGCTGGCACCCAGGAATATAATCTGTTGGGAGGGCACTAGTTTTGACTTCTTTTCATTTACTGTGTCCCTAAAGAAATTAGCAACCTTTTTACAAACGCCAGATGCTGTAGAAGAATGTCCTTTGTCTCTGCTTGAATGAGGCAGTCATCCAGGTATGGATATATTTGAATTCCTTTTTGTCTGCAAAATGCAATTACTGGTGCCAGGCACTTTGTGAAGACCCTGGGCGCAGTAGATAAGCCAAAGGGCAGTGCAGAGAATTGGTAGTGCATTGTACCAGCTTTGAATCTGAGGTATCTTCTGCAATTTTGTCTGATAGGGACATGCAGGTATGTCTCTTTGAGGTCCAGAGTAACAAGCCAAGCCTTCTTTTCCAGCATGGGTAGAAGCTGCTGTAATGTCAACATTTTGAATTTCGGAATATCCAGGTAAGTATTTAGAATTGAAAGGTCTAGTATGGGCCTCCAGGCCTTGTCCTTTCTGGGGTCCAGGAAGAGTCTTGAGTAAAATCCTTGTCCTTGTTCCTGTTGTGGTACTTTTTGAATAGCTCTCATGTCCATGAGGGATGAAATTTGTTTTTGTGCCTCTGCCCATTGATTTTGTGGCAGGTCTGGCCTTGGTAAAGATGAAAGTGGAACCTGTAACCTTGAGACACGACATTCAGAACCCATTTGTCTTGGGTGATTGATTGCCAGTTTTGAGAAAAAAGTGCTAGTTTTCCCCCTAAGGGGGCTTCCAAAAGGGAAGTGCTTGGCGTACGAAGGAGAAAGTCATTGTGACTGTTTCCTGTAAGGTTAAGACTTGTCCTCACCTCCTTTTGGAGTTGAGGAGCCCCACTGTTGTCATCTGTTTGAGCCTTGGGGTTGAGATCTGCCTCTTGGGCGTTTGTATCTGCCTCTCTGTGGCCTGTCTGACACTGGAAAGGACCAATTCTTTGTTGGCCAATTTCTGCTAAATCGAGGTGGCTGTACCTGTAAGAAATCCTTGACTGTTTGCATAGATTTAGCTTTATCCTCCATTTTCTTTAACACCTCTTCTGCCTTGACACCAAACAAGGTATCATGCTGCAAAGGAGCATCCAATAATTTTGCCTTAACATGATCAGGTAAACTCTGTTCTTTTAACCAAGCATGTCTTCGAATCACAGAACCTGTAGCTGCGGCTCTACAAGAGGCCTCTAAAGAATCAAAACCACATTGTAGAGTATGTTTTCCCACCTGTTGAACTGCATGCAATAAATCCTGCATTTCTTTACAATCAGGAGCTTCTGAGCTTGCAAGCATTTTCTGTTTTAACTGAGCCATTAAATATTGTTGGTACTTAAGCATGTGAAACTGGCAATTTAAAGCTCTTACTGCTAAAGTTGCAGAAGTGTATACTTTCTTCCCCCATCTATCCAAAGCTCTGGAATCTCTGTCAGAGGGTACTGGATTTTTTGCAATGGAAGCCTCAACCCCTTTTGGACTCTGGTAAATAGTTTCTGGATCAGCCGAAGGGTTTTTATAAAGAAACTTGTGAGAGTCTGGGACTCTATAATATCTATCTGGCTTGGCTGGTGCAGGGGGCAAAGAATCAGGAGATAAGCTGGATTCAGAAAACACATAATCCACAATATCTAGCACAGGCGGAATAGCCAAGGACCTGTGCTGAGGCAATAAAAGGAAATCCCGGAGCCTTTTATTGGATTCTGAGTAGTCCTCACTTTCCCAATGGAAATGCTCCCTCATGGTATGTAAAGTTTCCCCAAAAGAATAATCCTCAGGAGGAGAGGCTGAAGGGATAGATTCTTCAGCATCAGAGTCCTCATAGGGGGGTAGAGAGTATCCCTGGTCTGAAGAGGAATCAGAGGAAATGGAAACCTGATCAGAGGAATCATAGTCTGTATCCTGCCTAGGCCTTTTCTCAGGAGGGGGGATGGGAACCCCTGATTAGAGTAATGAGGTCTTCGGCCATTTTAAGCATCTGTTTCTTAGGCATGGAGGACTGTCCAGGAGAATGCTGTACTTGTTTCTTTGTCTTTAATGGTACTTTTGTCTTGGCTGTTGTTTTAATGGTAAGTTGTAAAGGTCTGAAAACACCCTCAGAAGCCGATGCCTGCTCAGTGGCTCCAGACCCATCTGAAGGATTAGTTTCCGTAGGCCCAATACCTTGAGTTTTCAGAGGCCTAGCTGTCTCCACGTGGGAGTCGGAGGCAGCCTGTGGCTCTGAGGTAGCAGGTGTCAGGGGCTGCGAAAGCGCCTCACTGAGAACCGGCGACTGGCCTAGAAGAGGTTTTGTTGTCGGTTTTGGACCTCGGATGCCTGTCTTTATCCTTGTCCTTGCGTTTTTTCAGTATTGCGGTCGGTGGTTGATCCGACGGCATAGCATAATTGAACCTTCGGCCAAAGTAGTGCAAAGCAAAATCAAAACGTCTTTTTATAGTGCGTTTGTTAAATCTAGCACAAAACCGACAACTAGTGACGTCGTGATCAGGGCCTAGGCATGGAATACAGTAAGAGTGGAAGTCCTTATGAGTTATTTGCTTCCCACAAGAAATACAATTAACTTTTTCTGACATCTGTCTGAGGCAAGAAAAAAGTTTCCCCAACGGGGTACTTAGCTTTATTGAAGACTTTGGATCTGAAATTCGACTTCGAAAATCTCAGGAGTCGGCCGACCGGCACTTGCGAACTGCTTCTGCTTCGGGCACCGCGAGGCAAAAAAGACTGAAGAAAATGGCATTGGATGCATCTTATATACCCCTGGCGCTCTGATGTCAGGGAAGAAGTGACAGCAACCGACGCCGGACCAAGACTTTGGAACTCTGGCTGACTGCGGGACCGCTTGACGGCAGGATAACCCAAGTGTAATGACTGCAGCAGTGTAACATGATGAACATCTGAAATTCTGCCTGTTTGCATACAGCACTATGCTTATACAGTGCATTATTTTCACATTTAGTTCTGATGTCATAAAGATGCTCATAAATTCTTTGCTTAAGCTTCCTTTTGCTCTTCACCCGATGCAGGACCCAGGACTTTGGAAATCAGGCCGACTGAGGTCAACCTGCCAGCAGGATTACCCAAATGTAATGACTGCAACAGTGAAACACGAAGAACATCATGGACATGGAAAAGTAAAAAGAGATTTAATGTGGTACAATATTTATGCAAAGAAGAAAGCAAAACAAATCAATACAAAAAAGAGCAGCACCAAAGACATCTGAAGAGAAATAAAGGCAAAGGCATCCGGACATGGAAAATTTTACAATACAAAACTAGGAGGAAAAGTAGAAAAGAGGATTGGTGATGGAGAGGTTAAAGAAATTGAAAATGAAGTTATGGATTACCGCAAAGTGATGGATTCAGTGTAGAAAATTTAACTCAGATAACATCACAGCAGGATAGAGCAATGAACACCCAAATTAAGGAGAAACCAGTGGAGTAGAAAACATCTGATCAATTACCATATGAAGATACTTTGGAGCCTACCACTGGAAACCAGTACAAACGTTCAATTGGAATTGGACAGCAAGGGAAGGAACAGGAACCTGGGGCAACTTTGATGCAGTCAATGTTGTGGAGTGATAGGCCAGTGAGTTCCCATATGAAAGAGCAACAGATGACACGGGATGAAACTGAAGAGAAAGTGGCACAGGAAAATGTTCTGGAATTTTCTGCAGAATGCCCACAAGAAATGAAGAAGAAAGAATGTGCCCTCAGTTTAGAAGAAAATGATCTAAGAGAATAGTTGCTTCGTTTAATAGAGATGGACACACATATTAAGATCACTAAAAGAAATAGGCTACAGGAGAAAAATAAAAAACAAAAAGGTAGACGTTTGATAAAACAAATGAACATAGTAATTAGGACTATCCATAGAGATTCATGCAATATAAGACATATTACTTTGCAGCTAAATGAATAACCAAGTCTTACCACAAGAACACAGGGTGGTAAGGGAATGGAAGGGAAGAAATCAAATAGAGAGAACTATAAGGGAGTTAAGACAAGTGCCACTGTTAGAAGAGTAAAGAAGAGGGAACAGATCAACAAAAATACTCAGACAGAAGTGATAAAAGCAACACGCACTAACAGATGAAGATCTGTTGTGCACTATCGCAAATGAGCTAAAAATATCAGCACAGGCAGAACAACTTGGAAGATATGTAGATTAATATAAAGGAAAAGTATAAAACAAGCAATTTACTGATGACCCAAAAAAGTTTTATAGAGAATTGGGAAACAAGGGAAAAGGAATTGAAACACCACCAAAGAAAGAAGAAATGGCTACATTTTGGAGAAATATTTATGAATATCCTGTGGAACATAATAAAGATGCCAAACGGATAGAAGTAAAAGAAAGAATAAGAAGTCCAAATGTACAGGATATTAAATGTGATGAAGTAACAGACAGACAGATTGAAATAAAGTAAAGAAAAGTTCCTAACTGCAAACCTCAGGCCCAGATGCAACACTTAACTTCTGGCTAAAAGTAATAACATCTTGCATGAAGATTAAGCCATGAGTAAGAAAAAGTTATGTACTCACCATAAAGTTCCATCTGAGTAGTTAGACTTCATTTGTCAGCAACCTGTGGGTTTTGGATCGGATATGGATCCGAGCCGGCAGCTTTCTAAGCTAAGATCCGAGCTCCAAGCTCCTCCCCCATTACCCATACTACACTGCAACCTCCTTCCAACCCTCAGATCGAGTTTGCCACCCACAACGTGACACATCAACCCAAGAGAAATAACCTGACCTGATCACACAGACTAGGCTCACAAGACCCAGTAAGTCTGAGTCCAAGGACCATCGTAAACGACTAAGGTCAGAGGGAAGGTTGCTGACAAATGAAGTCTAACTACTCAGATGGAACGTTATGGTGAGTACATAACTTCTTTAGCTGCAGTAGTTAACTTCATTTGATCATCAACCTGTGGGACAGAGTCCCCAGCTACTAAAGACCTTGGGAGGCCCTTATGGAAGGATATTCCGGAGCACTGCAGAACCAAAAGAAGCCCTTCCTCTAGATACCATGTCCAACTTATAATGAGTAATAAAAGTGTGAGAGGAAGCCCAGGTAGCCGCTAAACAAATGCCATCCAGAGAAACTCTGGACCAGAACGCAGCAGATGTAGCCATAGAATGAGTAGAATGAGCATAAACCCTGTCTGGTTCTGGTAATTCATGATCCTTGTACACTTGCAGGATACAAAGTGAAATCCATCTAGCAAGAGTCACCTTTGAAACTGGTTTCCCCAAAAACAGCTTGGCAAAGGAAACAAATAGCTGATCAGACTTACGAAAAGGTTTAATTCTATGTAAATAAAAGTGCAACTGTGTGTGGACATCCAGCAAATGAAGCTTGTATTCCCCTTTGTTTTAAAAATTAGGGAAGAATACTGGGAAATTAATAGACTGATTGATATTTGACTACGAAGTGACTTTAAGGAGGAAAGAAGGATTTGTCCTTAGAGAAACCCTATCCTTATGAAAAACTAAGTATGGGGTTTCATACACATGCTTGAAGTTCAGACACTCTCCTAGCAGAGGTGATGGCGACCAGGAAGGCTGTCTTCCATGACAAGAATTTTAAATCAACTGACACTGCGGGTTCAAACGGAGACGCAACTAAGGCCTGAAGAACCAAGTTCAAATCCCACAGAGGGGAAGGATGTTTAATCGGAGGTCTCAGCAAAAAAGTGCCTTTGATGAAAGTCTTACAAATCCTAGAAGCGGCTAGTGAACCTGAATTTTCTCCGACATGAAAATGGGATATAGCCGCAAACTGGACCTTAACAGTGGAAGAGCTGGCCCCCTGCTGGAATATCTGAGACAAAAATTCTAATACCTCTGGAATAGGGGCAGTAAACAGATCCAAATCTCTCTGAGAAGCCAAAATGGAAAAATGCTTCCATTTACTACAGTACACCTTTCAGGTGGAGGACTTGAGTGCCGCCACCAGAATGGACTTAGGAAAAGAGAGTCTGGGAGTCCTGGCAATTAGTGAAACTGGAGCAACCAAGCAGTAAGCTTGAGGCTGTCCAGATTCGGGGGAGGAATTCCAGAGGGATGACAAATGAGATCCGGAATGGGATCTAATATCCAGGGCGGAGCTACAAGATGAGATCATAGGCAAGGGGAACCAAACTTGACGCAGCCAGAATGGGGCTATGAGGATAATCCTTCTCCCCAACCGATGAGCCTTTTGCAAGAATTTTGTCATTAGAGGTAGTGGGGGATACGCATAAAGAAGACCAGGTGGCCAAGCATGGACAACAGCATCACTAGGGCCCCCCCCCCCCCGAGGGGAAATCAGAGTGAAAAACTCACTGCACTTCACGTTGGACGGCAATGCGAGTAGATCGCAGCAAGGTTGACCCCACTTGAGGAAGATCTGTTTCGCTACACAAGGGTTCAGAGACCACTCATAGGGTAAAAGGATAGTCCTGCTCAGTTTGATTGCTAAAATGTTGGACCGACTCAGGATGTGCATTGCTATCAGAAAACAGTTGGTGGAGATCGCCCATTCCCACACTCACATGTCCTCTCGACAAAGCAGGTAGAACCTGAGTTCCCCCTGTTTGTTGATATACCAGACCACTGACATGTTGTCTGACTGAACTGCAATCGTTCCCAGAGAAAGAGAAGCACGAGGGGCCAGCAACGCTAGAAGGACCGCCCTCATCTCTAGAACATTGATATGCAGAATGGTCTCGTTCGGGGACCACATGCCTTGGACAGTCCTGCCCAAGCAATGCTCCCCCCACCCTAGACAGGAGGCGTCCGTGGTCACCGTGGCTTGGGGCGGGGTCACAATAAAGGTGCATCCTTCTCAAAGTTCCTGGGATTGAAGCCACCAGATGAAGAAAGTTTTGCATACCTTGCTTAGAGGATTCGGGTAACTTAAGGACTGGTATAACAGAGATCACTGAACTTGTAACGTCCACTGTAACACTCGTGTGCAGACATGTGCAAGGAACCAGATTTATAGCTGCTGCCATGGACCCTAAGGCCATCAGAACTAGCTCTGCTGGGGTGAAGAAGTGCCAAGAAATGGAGAGTCAGGTTTCGAAGTTTGTCTGGAGTCAAAAATACGTTGGCCTGGAGAGAATCTATTCTCACCCAATGAAGTCCAGAATCTAAACAGGCTGAAGAGAGGACTTCGCAAGTTTTATTGTGCTACCCAATAAATTTGACAGCTGAAGGAAACAATTTCTGGCTTGAACAAGTTGATGCCTGGATGGGGTGGTGAAGAGCACTTACAGAAAGACCTGAATGCCCTGAAGCCTCAGGTGGTTCGCTACAACTGCCATAAACCTTGGTAAACACCCTGGGGGCTGTGGTGGGACTGAAGGGTAGGACCCTGAACTGGTAGTGATTGGCTCCATGATGAAAGCAGAGAAACCTCCCGGATTGCCTGTCCATCATAATGTGGTAGTATGCATCCTTGAGGTCTACACAGCACATCCAGTCTTCCTCCTGCAAGAATGGCAGGATGGATTGTGAGGTGACCATCCGGAACTTCTCCTTGGCAACAGACAGGTTCAACATGGATAGGTTGAGAATCTGCCTCAAGTCCTCCATGTTTTTTGGAACCAAAAAGAGCCTGGAATAGATGTCTGATCCGGACTGGTCTGGGGGGACCGGCTGGATTGCCCTTTTGTTTAGCAGCTTTTCTATTTCCAAAGCTGCCACCTCCCTTTCAGCGGGTGGAACGTCTGGGAGGTGCTTTGGAGGGAAGGGACTGGTCAGAAAGGGAATGGAATAGCCTCTGGATATTATTCGAAGCACCCAGTGGCCTGACGTTATGGACTCCCATTGAGATAGATGTTTCAAAAAACCGCCCACCCCGACTGCCTCCAGAGTGGCGCAGTCGGGCAACCCCTCAGGGTTGCTGCACGGGTCGATTTGAAAACGGTTCCTGTGACCCGAAATTCTTCGGTTCTCCTCTGCCTCTGGGCCAGCATCCACCTTGTCGCCCTGTGCCTCTACGGGAAAAGGAGTCCGGAGTGTCCCGGGAATGCTGAGACTTCCAGAACCACAGCTTCTTTTGCCCTCACTGATTCCTGGAAAAGGACCTTTGAGGGTTAGAGAAGCAGAGCCTGATGGCCGACAGCATCTTTCATTCCTTCTCACTCTGGGACTAGCGTATGTCGGACGGTCTTCCCAAACAGGGTCGAATCATCAAAAGTGGCATTTACGAAGGAAGCTTTGAAAGGTTCCAAAAAAATCGCAAAGCCGGAGCCAGGCATGATGCCTCATGGCAATGTCGGACCCAGCCACCCAAGCAGCTCCCTCGGTGGCATGAGAGAGTAGACGCCTGGACTTGTTGACTTAAGAGTGGCCATACATGCGGAGAATGAACGTTTATCTTCGGCCAAAATGGACTCCGGGGGAGACTCGGCATACTCTTTCACGAGGTCGCACTGAAGTCTGATCACGTGGGCCATGTAGCTCAGTGCCCTTATAACAAAGGTAGCTGAAGCATACATCTGTTTTCAGAGTGTATCCCATCGCCCTAGACTCCTTGTCTGGAGGACAGACTGAGGAACTCTCCTGCGCCAACTCCTTTTTGGTGGCTGCCGCCACCAACATGGCATCAACTGAGGAACCTTTACTCCATGCAGGCTTGTCCGTAGGAGAGCTCAAAAACTTATCTGGCCGTTTATGTCCGGCTCCTTCCAAGCTCTAGTGGTAATGAGATCCACAAGAGGATCAGCCGGAGACACCCAAGAGGTAGATGGGCCTGCGTTGAATGCCTCCAGGAATACAGACTCGTCCGAGGAAGGCTTTTGGGTGGACCAATCTCCCCTCTAATGGAGGATTTCCATTGTCTCTCCAAATGAGACATCTTTGGGAGGTGATCTGGGGAGCCTTCCTCTTCCTCAAAGTCAGTATCTTCTGTAAGGGACTCGAGGGAGTCCATGTGCCACCTCTTGCACTTGCAATTGCGAGTGACCTCCTCGGGGGGATCTCTGGGGGTGGGCTCACAAACAGCTTCATATTCCTCGAGGGGAACTGTCTGGGGCATATCAGACACAGGCTGTCCCTGGGAGGACTGAATGACAGAAGACACACTCAGCAGAGGTGGACTACGAGGAAAGAGTGAGGGGTCTCCATCCTAAGAGAACCCTCTCCACAACGAAGGCCGAAAGGGAACTGGCTTCTCTGAAACTAGCAAGACAAGTAACCATATCCCTCAGATCCGACAAAGGGATCGGAGACGAATCTGGGACCCAGAGGAATGGTATGTCCCAACCATAAAGGAGCCGATGACACACTCATCCCCCCGGATCTGACGTCCAAATCACAGCTCTGAGAGCTCGGATCCGACATAGGAGCTGACAAACTCGAGGGCATGGCCGGCGTCGAGGTTGGAGGAACCATCGGCGCAGACCCCCTGACTCCAGGGCTCCTTGGATCCAGCTATTGGGGCAAACATTGGAGCCGAACTCGACATCTCAACCCCCACAACAACAAAAAGGCTAACTAAAGCCCTACCTAAACACACACACACACACACACACACACACACACACACACACACACACACACACACACACACACACACACACACACACAGCAAAGGCGGGAAAGGGAGGCCTACACTAACAAAAATATATACAAAGTTTTACAATTTTTTTTTCGAACAGAAACCTGGGGGGGAGAGAAGAAAGGGAAGGCAAACACTATCTATGCACACTAAACTGACTTTACACAGTTAAAGCCGGAAAAATCCTACTCTACCTGCCAGGAGCTCAGGGATCACGTCTTGGCGAAGTTGCGGCAAACGATATCTGAGGGTTGGAAGGAGGTTGCAGTGTAGTATGGATAAGGGGGAGGAGCTCGGATCTTAGCTAGGAAAGCTGCCAACTCGGATCCATATCAGATCCGAAACCCACAGGCTGACACCAGCCTGGTTAACAGGAAAAACAATGCTGCTGCTTAGGAGTGAAACTGCATGCTATCCTAAACACTATAGGCCAATAACTTGCCTTCTGACGATGTACAAACTATACACTGGAACTGATGCAGACGCAGTTTACAGTCATTTAGAAGAAAACTCAATCATGGCAATAAAACAAAAGGGTAATAAAATAAATCATATAGAACAAAGGATCATTTGTTGATAGTCATAATGGAGAACTGTAAAATGGGGAAAAATCTAAGTATGGCATGGACAGACTACAAAAAAAAGCAACCGACAGTATTCCACATTCATGCATAAAAGATTGCATAAAAATGTGCAACATGGACCCTACACTGATCAATTACATTACAGCAGCCATAAAACAGTGGCAAATCACTTTACAGTTAAGCCATGATAAAGGACAAATTATTATTACAGGGATAAAAATTCAAAGGGGGATATTCCAGGGTGACATGCTGCCACTGCTGCACTTTTGTCTTGCCCTTAATCCATTAAACTGTATGCTTAACAGATTGGGTAATGGCTACAATTTGGCTCCCAGAAAACACCAAAGTGTAAAGACTTATCTTCATTTTGTAGATAATTTAAAACTGTATATTTCATTAGATGAGGAACTAAAAGCACAACTGCAAGTTGTCAAAACTTTTTCAGATAATATAAAAATGTCATTTGGTCTTGATAAATGTCCAAAAGCAGCCTTTAAAGCAGGAAATCTGCAGCACCAAGAAAACACCAGTCTGGGATAAGATTGTGATATAAAAAAATGAAGGATTAACAATAAAACATGAACAAATGTGAAAAAAACTTAAGGAATATTTCAGAAGACTTCAATTAATACTAAAAACAGCACTGGCATCCAAGAACAAAATCCAAGCTATAAACCAATTTGCTCTTCCTGTCCTAACTTAGTTTTGTAGTTACTGACTGGCCCAAAAAGGTGTTGGATAGGTAAGACAGGAAAACAAGAAGAATGCTTCATGCTCAAATGATTTATAAAAATCAGTGTATATTATATTCCCCATTATGAAGGAGGTATGGACCTCCTCGAAATTGATTACATATATAGATCTGCAATTGTGGGACTGCATACATACCTGCTGACCTCACAAGACCCAAATCTAATGAACGTTTTGAAACACGAAGAGAAGAAGTCTAAGATGACTTCCCTGCTTAGCTTAGCAAAAGCATATCAACATCAACCGGGAATGGAAATCAAACCAGAAGTAGATAAAAATCAGGAAGCAACTGAAATGTGCCAAAAAACAAAAGAAAGAATATAAGGTAAAGAATCAGATAGATGAGAAGGCAAGAAATGTGGAAAATATGTACATATAACTGCAAATATAGAAACCTCTTGGAACATCACCATATTGATCAGGATCGAACACAGGAATGGTTAAAGAAGTGAATTTAAACCAAAAGATGAAAGGTTAATATTGGCAGCCCAAGATAGTGAACAATGTACACACTGGTTTACAAAGTCCATTCACCATGTGGAAGAAACAGACAAATGTAGCATTTGTAAAACAGAATTTGAAACCGTCGCACATTTTGTTGTTGGTTGTGATATACTAATGGCAGACAGACTGCATACTGAAAGGCATAATAATGTGGCAAGACTGTTGCATTGGGGATTGCGCAAACATTATGTTACTTAAGTGGCTGAAAAACACTGGAATCTTGAGCCGCAAAGCATTATAGAAAATGAAGTTTATATCACATGGGATAGAATAGTTGTGTAAAATCTTACCATAACCATAGATGTTCCTTCTCTTCCATGTTGCAGTATTCATATTGTGAGATTTCCTGCCTCAGGTGACCCAACGTCAGCTCCTATACAAAAGCTTAAGTCTGGCTGCTGTAGGTGCGTGGGACGTCACATGCAGGACCATAAAACCAGGGAACATAAATGTGATGTCTGCACACACAGACCTCAGAACTTGAAGCCCAGGATAAGGTGTACAGAAGAACAAGTTCAGGCTAAGGAGCAAATGTCCCTGAAGAGCTGTACAGATTAGCCTGTAGGGAGTGGATACAGAGGTCAAAGACCAACCATCCAGTAGAGATAGAAAAAAGGGGGTATGTAGGGTGGGAAGGAATACTGCAACATGGAAGAGAAGGACATCTATGGTTATGGTAAGATTTTACACAACTATTCCACGCCCTGCTATTCCTATGTTGCAGTATTCATACTGTGGGAGAGTACCACAGCTAGAAGTAGTGAAGAGAGGGGGCGGAGGTAGAGGATTCCAAGAATCCCTGCAGGATTGCCTTGGCAAATCCTGCTCTGGCCCTGGAGACCTGGTCTAGCTTGTAGTGTTTTGTGAAAGTGTGATCTGTAGACCAGGTAGCTGCTTCCATGATGGAGGCTGTGTCCAGCCCTCTAAGAAAGGCTTTGGAGGTAGCCATGCCTCTAGTGGAATGAGCCTTAGCTCCTTGAGGCAATTGTTTGCCATGATGTGAGTAGCAGAAGAGAATGATTTCCTGATCCAACAGGAAATGGTTATGTTTGGAGACTGCCTTACCTAGAGCCCTGGGGTGTAAGGAGATGAAGAGTTGGTCAGACTAAGTAGAATCTCAGTTGTCTGTGCACATCTAGGGAAGGAAGGATCCTCTCCGCAGTATTAGTTGGAGAGGGGAAGAAGGTAGATAAGTGAATGGACTGGTTTAATGATAGTTTGTTCACCACTTTGGGCATGAAAGACGGGTTTGTGTGCAAGGTTACCCTGTCATTGTGGAAGGTGGTGTGAGGATGACAGGCCATGATTCAGACAATCTTCTAGCGGAGGCAATGGCCACTAAAAGAATGGTTTTCCATGTGCACATTTGTAAAGAATCTGTGCTGGTTGGCTCAAAAGGAGGCAAGGTGAGTTTTTCTAGCACGAAATTGAGGTCCCAGGGAGGAGGGATGGGTTTTCTTGGTGGTCTGATATGCAAGACCCCTCTCGGGAAAAATTTAATGTCCAGTCTGGAAAGCAGTGGTGGCTTAAAGGCAAGTAGGCTGAAATAACAGAAAGGTGGCCTTTCACTGTTCTTCCTTAATGAGCTCGCATATATAGCTAAGGACAAGTGAGGGATCTGCCTGAAAAGGGTCCCCGTCCTTAAGGGAACACCATTTTGAGAATCTCTGTCATTTAGACAAGTAGTTTTTCCTAGTAGTTGGTTTCCTGGCCTCAGGATCGAGAGCACGTCCTCTGAATAATGTTGTCTGAAAGTGATCAGAAGTTGATCACCCAAAGAGTTAGATGCAGCAAAAGCAGATGTGGTGAATGAGAGATCCCTTTTGTTATGTGAGTAGGTCCACCTTGTGGGGTAACTTGTGGTGACTGCCCTTGGCAAGGGGGAACCAGTGTTGCTTTGGCCAATAGGGAGTCACCAGCAAGATTCTTGGTTGGTCCTTCTTGATCTTCAGTAGGAACTTTTGTATTACAGGAAAGGGAGGAAAGGTGTACAGGAACATTCCCTCCCATGGAAAGCTGAAAGCATTCACCCTCCAGGCTAGTGGAGTGTAATCCCTAGCGCAGAATTTGTTTAGTTGTCTGTTCTGGGGGGAGGCAAACAGGTCCCCTTGAGGTGTGCCCCACTGGTAGATGATGTCTATGAAGGTTTCTCTGTGCAACTTCCATTTATGTTGTTGAGAGGATGTTCTGCTCTGCTAAGTCTGCTTGTTTGTTTTCCTGAGAGATGATGTAAGAGGCCTGCAGGAAAAGGTTGTGATTGGCTGCTAGATCCCAGGGTTACCTGGCATAACTGGTACGCCTTTGTCCCTCCTTGTTTGTTGAGGTACCACATGACAGTTGTGTTGTCTGTCACAATGTGGAGCAGCCCTGGTTGCAAGATGGGAAGGAAAGCTTTTAGAGCCAGCAAGACTGCAGTCATTTCCCTGACACTGATGTGTTACTTTTGCAGGGCAGAGGTCCAGCGCTGTTGTACCCTGAAGTCCTTTAACGTTGCCCCCACTCTAGGTCTGATGCATCTGTGTGCATGGATTGAGTGGTGGGGGGAGTTAAAGAGGAATGCCCTGATTCTGTATGATTTGCTGAATCCACCACTTCAGTTCTGTTTTTAATCAGGGCAGAAGGGGAATACGTTTGGTGTAGTGGATGCTGGCTCAGACCACACATTCTTTAGGTACCATTGGAATTTTCTCACGTGCATCCTGGATAATGGGAGCATGGGAATAGTAGCTGCCATGAGACCTAGGACTTGCAGAAATTGTCTTGCAGCCAGACGAGATTCTGAAATAGGCTTTGAAAATGGGTAGAGAGAGACTGTACTTTGCTCGGTGGGAGAAAGGATCTCATCAGGTCTGTTCTGATCCTGCAACCTAGGAAAACTTTGTCCTGCTGACGAAGAACAGAGGATTTCTGTAGGTTGAAGTCCAACTTGTGAAGGAGAGTCATGGTGACCTTGAGATGAGTTTGTAGGGTGGACTCTGATTCTGCCAGAATGAGAATGTCATCCAGGTAAGGGTAGATTTGGACTCCATCAGTTCTGCAATAAGCAATGGTTGGGGCCAAGTACTTTGTAAATACTCTGGGAGCCATAGACAAGCCAAAGGGCAAGGGTGTAAACTGAAATTGTGAAGAGTGGCCAGTGAAGCGCACAAACTTCCTGTGGGAGGGCCTGATAGGAATGTGCAGGTAAGCATCCTTTAGGTCCAGAGTGACCATGAAGGCTTGGGGTGGAATGAGGGGTAGAAGAGTTTGAAGGGAGAGCATCCTGATGGAGGGAACCTTTAGAAATGGGTTCAGATAGGATAAATGCAGGATTGGCCTCCAAGGGCCATCCTTTTTGGGGACTAAGAACAGACGAGAATAGAAGCCTTATCCTTCCTGTCCTGAGGGAACTGGTTCTATAGTTCCTAGAATCAGGAGTTCTTTCAATATGAGAGGGAATAGATGAAGCTGATTTTTTGGAGGAAAAGGAATGATTTTTGGTTTTGTTTTTTTCCTTCCAGGATAGAAAATATCCTTTTTGGATGGTGGAAAGAACCCAAAGATCTGAGGTGATGGTTTTCCAGAAGGGGAGGCAGTGGGTAAGGCGGGAGGACACAGGCAGTTGAGTAAGACAGTCATGCTGAAGTGGGGCCCCCTCTGTCTGTAAAGGGCTGCTTGGCTGGGGGCTGAAAATAGGGGGGTCTGGAGAAGGGCAGTCTCTTGGATCCCATCCCCTATGAGGCTTAGAGGAGGAAGGATGTGACGCTGAGGGAGTCCTTCTGACAAAGGAAGTTTTAGCTGGATAGTTCCTGTAATATCTAGGGAAGGGGGACACCAGCAGATGCTTAATGTTCTGCAACTCTCTGCTTTTCTCTTGTAAGTTTTTGAAAAGTTCTGCTAAATTTTTCCCGAAGTAAAAGGTTGTGGTTCAGTGGAGCATCCATGATTCTGGATTTAAAATCCTCTGACAGAGGTAGTAGGTAAAGCCAGGAATATCTGCGCAAAGCAGATGCAGAGGCAGCAGACCTGGGTGAGGCCTCTGCTGCATCACAACTGCACCTAATAGAGTGCCTGGCTACTTGTGTAGCTAGAGACAGTTTTGATGCAATGTCAGATTTGGTTGGACAGTCTGGGGAGGAAGCCAGCAAGGTGGAAGCCTGGGAGACCAGGTCCAGGGCATATTTAACCATGTGGGTTTGGTAATTGATAGCCCTGAAGGTCAGGGTAGAGGAAGCGTATACCTTCTTACCCATTCTGCCCATGGTTTTGCTGTCCTTATCTGTGGGCAAAAGTGAAGCAGAAGGCAATTGTCTAGACTGTCTGTCCGGACACAGAGCAATAACTGCTAGTTCTGGTCTTCAGGCACTTTGCAAAACCTATCCAGCCTTTTGGGGGCAGGAGGTTGAGATTCTGGACAATTAGAGACTGAGTTAAAGGCATCCAGAAAGGCTGGAAGCACTGGAGGAATAGGTGAAGGACAGGGAGACTCAAGTTGAAAAAGTTCAAAATTTCTTTTCTGGGTATCTGTCATCAAGGTAGTATCCTATTTGAAGTACTCTTTCATTTTTGAAATAGTTTTCCCAAAGGTTATATACTCTGGTGGGGAATCCCCTCAATGGAGTCTTCGTCTGGGGAATAATAATCCACAGGTGAAGCCATTTGAGATGCATAGAAAACTGATTCCTCAGAAGAGGAGTAGTACTGGTCTGGTTCTTCTTCTCCCTGTTGAGTAGTGGGTAAAGGGAGGGAGGAAGCAAAGGCTATCCTAGGACTCAGCCCAGGAATGTTGGTAGGTGCAGGGCCCTAAAGGCCTGCATTAAAGAACTGGTAAACAACTGCCAATCTGGAGTTCCTTGAGGCACAGGGCTCAAGTGTTTTGTCTTTTGCCCCTATATTGGTAGTTGGCGGGAGTTCCAATGGTAGAGCGGCATCAGGAGTAGGCCTGGAAACCTTGGCCTTTCCGTTAGTTGTTCGGACTGGGCGGCCATCTCGGGATCCATCCTGAGAGTAAGGCATTTTAATTGTTAATTCTCTAAATACATATTTAGTGCAGCCAGATGACTGCGTAGGGTTTTTGGCAAGAAAGACTGACAAATGGAGCAGGCCTTATGGTCGTGCTCCTTACCTAAGCAAAACACACACTGGTCGGGAGAATCTTTGTGCGGTATCGGATGCCTGCAATTACATTTGCTCTTTTTCTCAGACATCGGCTAAAAAAAGGAAACTTACAACAATCAAGCTCAAGTATACGTAAGAGAGAAAAACCCCAACTGGGTACTTATCTTTTGAAGTCTTCGGTCATAGGAACGAAATGGTCGAAGCTAATGTAGTCTGCGACTGAAAAGTTCCGGGGTCTATGCGTGCAGATGTCACATTTATGGTTCCTGGTTTATGGCCCTGCATGTGATGTCCCATGCACCTACAGCAGCCAGGCTTAAGCTTTTGTATAGGAGCCGACGTCAAGTCGCATGAGGCGGGAAATCCCACAGTATGAATACTGCAGCACAGGAATACAAGGACATCATCCATTACAAACTGCTCAAAAAACAGAGGAGAGAAAACCAGATATAGTAGTTCACTAAAAGAAGACAGAAGTAGCATTGATCATTGAAATTGCTCTACCCAGTGATTACTGTGTCTTACATATGGACAGACACAAAGTCATAAAATACCAGAAATTGCAAGCAGAAATGAGAGCACTGTGGAAGAAGGATACCCAGACAGTTCCAGCAGTAGGAGGTGCAATGGGTCTTACAAAAAAAGAATTTACAATCATATTTAGATATTTTGCCAATGCATGTAACTCCATACAAATTACAGCAGTCATTACTGAGCACATTGCAGGTGCTGCGAAGAGCACTTCTGGCTAACATCAAAGATTGAACGAATACTAACTTCATGAACTTTAATCATATTTTGACTTAGGAAAGGGGTCCATTCCAGTCATAGCATCAAAAACCAAAAAGACTTGGAGAAATTAAAAAAGCAAACAAACTTATAATGCAATATTTTATATGCCCTACAAATCCCTTTTTAACAGCATTTTCTGTCTTACATTCAACTAAAAACATCACCAGAGAAGGTCTTTCACTTAAGATATAACTATCTTCTTCTCTTGACCTATCCTCCAATATTAACCTCTGTTAGGTGAGGCAGTCTCTAGTCTGCACTCCAAAGGTCTTCCTGGCCTCAACCCACTCTATTACCTTTCCTTCTGTAGTCATTTACTCCCAATACCTTGGTTTCTTTGCCATTTTTTTCCAGTAAAATTCCAGCGCAGGGGACCTATTTTCTGTACGCCTACTTGCAATCATCCGTAATGGCAAAATCTCCTTATTTCATTCTCCTTCTGGCTTAGTTCTTATAATATTTTCTGCTACTTTACGAATATAATATTCCGTACGGTTATTATTCTCATTAACGACCTGCAACTAAAATACCACTCTGTTTCTTGAATTTCCCCCTGCGTCATCATCACTTTCCATTTTGAATTATAATCTTCTACTTGTGTTATGTACAGGACTCAACTGCGTAACTCTATAAAGTATCTCTTCAAATCAATTAATCCTAAGGCACCTTGTTCTATTGGACAATCAACATATCCCATTTAACTCTCGCCCTCTTCCCATCCCAGATAAATTCCTTCATCTCTATTATTGCCCATAAATTCTCTGATTTATAAAAATATGCCTGATCCACATAAAAATTAAAGGGCCTAATAACATTTTCACTGCTTGTATCTTACTATGCATATCCATTAACAAGAGTTTCCAGTTTCTCAGTTTTTGTATTATTTTTTGTTTAGTCACTTCCCACATATCCATAGTGCCACAGCAGTAACCTTTCTAATCCATACTCCTAAATTAATTTTATCGTGTCCCCATAAATATGGGTAGTACTGAACTATTGTGTGTATAGGTACATAATTTATGGCTATACATTTTATTTTATTTTCATTAATTTTATATCCTGAATAGACATGAAACTGTCTCAAAATGTTCTACAACACTTTTGCTTGGAAGTGTTTACATTGGTATTTTTATACCCCCAAGTAGTCTCCAAAGAAAGAATTATGTAGACAGCAAATGTTGGAACTGGGAACATATTTCTGTGAGTGTAATGAGTTAACAGACTTTAAAGATTCTCTGCAGACTGCTCTGTCAGAGATACTGGGTGAGCAAACTGGTGTAACTAAGGAAATAATTTTTTTGAACTAGGATACAGAATTGGAATTGCCTAGACATAGTGAGGTCTTGCTGAGTCTAGTTATAGTGGCTGCCAAAAAAGCAATTACTAGAAAATGGAAATCAAAGTCTAAACCAACTTTATTCAACGTAGCGAAGATAGTAACAGAGATAAAACAACTGGAATTGGGATCTTTAGAAAAGGGTAGGGGTAGGAGCAAATTACATAGGAAAAATAGGAATTGTGCAATTAATACATTCAGAGGAGGAATGAATGAGGTATGCAATGTTTGACAACGATTAGAAGTGATGTATAATGTTTGCAGCTACAGTTGTGTTAGCATGGTTTGTAGTGTATAATGTTTGCAACTGAAATTGTGCTGGTATGTTTTATTTTCATTTATCTAAATGTAAGCCTGCCTATGTTACACAAGGTAATTTAATAAAAATGTTTCTTGTTTAAAAAAAAATTCTACAACACTGAAATGTCCTTTTCTCAATTTAACCGGTCTAAAATAATATCTGTAAATAAAGCCAACTTTTCTTGAATACCATACCAATTACATCCTTGCATTTCTGAGTCCCTTGTTTTCACTGCAATGGCTCAATATATAAAGAAAGAAAGGGGAAGAGAAAGTACAGTTTTGTACCTACCATAAATGTAGATGTTCGAGTGTAAACACTGCTGCAGTCATTACACTTGGGTTATCCTGCCGTCAGGCGGTTCCCCAGTCAGCCTGAGTTCCAAAGTCTTGGTCCGGCGTCAGTTGCTGTCGCCTCCTCCCTGACATCAGTGCGACAGGGGTATATAAGATGCAGCAGATGCTATTTTCTTCAGTTTTTCTTGCCCCAGATGTCAGATGCCCCCAAATAGGTAAGCAATTCAAATTGCTAATAAAACATACATAAGAAAAGCAAACAACAACTTTCAGTTACCAGCAAATACTCCCCATAGGTAGTAAAGGGTAGAAGGCATAGGTACGTACCAGCAAGTAAGAGGGGAAGGAGGGAGGGTAACCTGGACTGCAGCAGTGTTTACATGCGAACATCTACATTTATGGTAGGTACAAAACTGTACTAAGTTCATCGTGTTGCACTGCTGCAGTTATTACACTTGGGTGGAATCCCAAAGCTGAGGTAGGGAGGCTCGTTCTATAAGGCATTAGGAGTGGCTATAAGGCCCTGCAGCACAGCAGTGGCGAAGCCAGCTCTGGATTTGGAGTATAAAGGCAAATGGTAATGCTTGGTGAAGGTATGCACAGAACTCCATGTTGCTGCCTCCAAAATATCCTTGGTAGGTACTCCTCTGAGGTAGGCAGTTGAAGTGGCTGTTGCCCTGGTGGAGTGAGATCTAATGCTGCTAGGTACAGGTTTCCCATGGTGAGTATAGCAGAAAGTTATACAATGTCCTACCCATTTTGAGATAGTCTGTTTTGAAATGGATTTTCCCTGTGCTCCTGCAGCATATGTTACCAATAATTGCTCAGGTTTTCTGAAAGCTTTGGTTTTGTCCAAGTAGAAGCGTAACTGCCTGTGAATGTCCAAAGAATGTAGTAGTCTCTCCCCTTTGTTCTGTGGTTTTGGATAGAAAGTTGGCAAGTGAATAGTTTGGTTTAGAGCCACACGATACCACCTTTGGCATAAACGTAGGGTTAGTTCTTAAAGACACCCTGTCCTGGTGGAAAATGAGGAAAGGTTCCACTGCCATTAGTGCCTGTAATTCTGAAACTCTTCGTGCTGATGTTATTGCCAGCAGCAGAGCAGTTTTCCAAGAGATGTATTTTAATTCTCCTGTGTTAGCTGGCTCAAAAGGAGGTAAAGTTAATTTTTCCAAAACAAAGTTGAGGTCCCAAGTTGGGGTAGGTGCTCTAGAGGGTGGTCTTAGGCTTTTAGCCCCTCTGAGGTACTGTTTGAGCAAAGGATTAGAAAAAAATGGTGGATCCATGTTGTAATGAGCAAAAATGGCTGAGGCGTGGATCTTGATGGATGAGAAGGAGAGGCCCTTGTCCAGCATCTCAGTTAAATACTGAAGTAGCTAAGGAATGTTTGGGACAAGAGGGTCAAGGCTGTGCGCCTGGTTCCAGGCACAGAATCTCTTCCATTTATCCGAGTAGGCTTTCCTGGTGCTAGGCCTTCTGGCCTCCAGAATAACATCCATAACAGCTTTGGAGAGAGGCATTGCTTGCTTGACTAAGGAATTTTCCATGCAGCTAGGTTTAAGGTCTTTAGCTGGCTGTGAAGTATCCGATTGTTGTGCTGTGTCAGCAAATGAGGGGTTTGAGGCAAAATCCAGGGTGGTTCTTGTGCTAAGTTCTTTAAGATTGGGTACCAGTGCTGGCGTAGCCAGTCTGTTGCAATCAGGATCATCTTTGGCTCTTCTTGCCTGGCTTTTATGAGTACCTTTGGAAGGAGAGGTAAAGGAGGGAAAGCATATACTTGCAGGTTTTTCCAGCTGAATGAGAGGGCATCCACTTTCCATGCTTGTGGATGGTAACTCCTTGTGCAGAATTTCTGTAGCTGGCAGTTCATTGGGGATGCAAACAGATCTATGTCAGGGCTCCACCATTTTTGTGTTATCATTCTGAATATTTGTGGATTCAATTCCCATTCGTGGGGATCCATGATGTTTCTGCTTAGGTCGTCTGCCAGTGTGTTTTTCTCTCCTGGCAGGAATTGTGCTTGCAGATGAACTTGGTAGTCTAGAGCTGTGTTCCACAAGGTCATGGCTTGTCTGCAGAGGGGGTAGAAGTGTGTGCCCCCTTGCTTGTTTATGTGCCACATAACTGTGGTGTTGACAGAACACCCCTAACTGGTTCCTCTGCTCTTAACAACTTATCAGACAGAAACCCTCCCACTTTAACTCTTTCCTCTTTTCCTTCATATATCCTTCTAATCAACCTTATTATTATATCAGGAAATGCAAATTCTTCCATTACCCTACTCATAAAATCCCAGCTTGCTCTGTCAAATACTTCCTCTGCATCATGATCCACAAACAGTGGTATTTTCTTAAACTCCACTTCCATCTCCATTAACATTGTCCTGATAAAGTTGTCAAACATTTGCCTCCCCACCACAAAACCACATTGATCCATATCTATGAATTATGTCAACATCTTTGCCATTCTTTGGTATATACAAACAATTTATAATCATGGTTTAAAATTGAATGAGTCTGTATGAAGCTGGGACTGACGGGTCTTTACTGTCCTTAGGTAATACAGCCACTACAGCTTTCTTCCAAGATAATGGTGCTTTCCTTCCTTTCATATTTTTAAACAATCACAGGTTCAAAGGTTTACACTAGGCTAATGTCCACCAGAGTCTTTATAAGCTTAGCAATGCAACCCAACTCAGTTTTGTCTCTGATTACCTTGAATGTCTATACTGTCGGGTATATTAGTAATTTTGTTTTGATAATGTGCAAGCAATCCATCAGACACAGATCCGAGGATGCCTTACATGCCGGGCACAGACAACCTCTCAGTAACATGTAGGAGACAGAGTACAAAGACAGGGGCTAAAGGCAATCTGCGTAGGACAGGCCTTCCTACTTAGGATTCTCCTGGTAGGGAACCTTTAACAGCATTCCAAATGTTGCAAGTGTCTGGTTAGGTACATGCCACAAGGGGCATGGTACTCAATTATGGGTCTGATAAGGGTTGAGTAAAGTGGTACTAAAACTTCCTTGGACCTGAATGCCATACCCTTGCTTATGAGTTGAGTGACAGAATGATTCTCTTACTACTTTGGCTACATGTTGACTGAAGGTCAGATTACTGTCTATATATGTTCACAACTCTCTAGCTACGCGGTCAGCTATTAAGGGTGTTTTATCAAAGCAATTAGCTTTGGTGGATGATTTCCCAAAGAGCACTAAAATGCACTTTTATGTCGAGTTTTAATCCATAGCTTTGGCATCAGACATTTGATTGTGTTAGACCCTCTCGCAGGATGCTGGTATTGTGGGGAGGAAATCTATGATGGCTTCCAATTTACAGTCACCTGCTAACTTGTTGAGTCATAGGCTTCTGACATTAGCTTTGACTTCTGAGAAGTAGATGCCAGACATGTAGCCCTGGGGTACTCCACTGGTGACCAGTTTCCTGGTGGAGATGGTCTCACTTATCCTCACTTCCTGGGTCATATCTGTGAGTCAGCCTGTCAACAACTCAGCTAGATATGAAGGCATTTACACCTAGTTCTACGAGTTTGTCAACAATACCTGAGTGGGGTATTGTACCAAACTCCATGGTCAGGTCAAAGTAGATAATATGCACCCCCCCCCATTCATAGCGGATCTTTATCACTTCCTTACCTCCTAACCTCCAGCCTTGAAAGGGAATATCATCTGCTCCTTAAAACTTTCTGAAGACTGATTACATATCAGAATATTTATTTCATTCCCTCCTGACTTAACTTAGATGTTGAGCTTCATCTACCTTTACCCTTTTTATATTTAAGTCTTCCATAAATATTTCAGTTTGTGCTCCGTCCTGATTTCTACATTTCTTTTCGTAAAATTTCTAAAATATTACTAATACCTCTACAGGATCTATAGATATTTTTCTTGTTACAGGTTCCCCAAGTTTAGCAACAACCCTTTCTACTTTCTGTTGCATAAATCATTGTGCTACAAGTTTTTATGCTCTGGAGTTAGTCTAATAGCAATTTTTCTAAACTCATGCATATTATCCAGATACTCCCTAATTTTCTCTTTACACTCTGCATTTGTGCTTTTTGTTCTTAGAGAGACCCTTATTTTGCAATACTTTATCCTTTGTCAGCCCCTCTAATACCCATTACTTCCTAACCAAATACATGCCAGTGTAATAGTCTTCCCTTTCCAATAGCCCCTTATTACCACGAATCTTCCTTTTTTTCCTATACTTTCACTATTGGAGACCCTCTAGCAATTAGTGTAACTACTCCTTTTATTTTGTCCATGTGCTGAAAATCCATCTTGAAATCCTGTAAAAGTCACATGCTCACTTCTTTCCAAATGCATCTCCTGCAGCTCTGCTATGTGCACTCTGCATTTCTTAATATAATGCAATGCTCTTTTCTTTGTCTATATCTGTAAGGCCATTAACATTCCAAAATAATATGGATAGCATAAAAATTATGATAAAAAACTACCGTTTCCACCTATTCTACATTATCTATTTTTTTAAATGCTCATTTCCAATATTTGTACTGCATGCAGACACTAATGTTTGGCAGGCTGATCTTTTGTACACTTATTTCTTCTTATCTCTATTTTTACCTACATTACATTTTTCTAAACTTTATGTTTTAATGAAAACTTTCATACTAAAAACTAAATACTATGTACATCTTCAAATAATGACACAACCCACCAGACAGAACTGCCTCAAACTGACAGTTGCACAGAGACATTACCCAACATGAAATTAATGCTTCCTATGCTAAAGTGCATGCTGCAGCCTATGTTCCCCTCTTACACTGATTGGTGTCTGTTCTTTTCTTATTTCTATTCCACTCCCAGATGTGAAAAAAAGCAGCTTGTATGCTTTCAGAAAACATTAACCTTTTTCCCCAAGAAAAAGTGCACTGGCTATCTTTAAATAAAACAAATTTGTATACTGTTATATTAAATACATTAAAGTATTGCTTCTAAGGAGGATGCTGTCTCTTACTCACCTCCCAGAATTCCCAACTTTATTTTTCACTTAACTCCTTGCCATTGTACCATTGAATTTTGCATTTCCCTCACCAAAAAATGCTTAGAGCTCTCAAGATTAATTGCTTGGAATTGCAGACAGACTGTCCCTATGTAAAGTACTCTGCAATGAATGTCAGTTTAATTCAGAAAAGAATATACAGCTACCTTCAGCTGCAGACTTATGGACTCTCACTGAAAATTTGCTAATAAAAAAGCAGTACCTTCACAAATATAAATATATATATATATATATATATATATATATATATATATATATATATATATATATATATATATTCATGGCTTTTATCATTTTGCCTTGTTTTTAAAGCTACTTGCTCACAAGAAAACTTTACAGCTTACGCCAAGAGCATTAAGCTAGACATTCACCCTTGTAAAAATAAGAGAAAATATCTTAATTCTATATATATGATATGATACAACCACTATTACAGTCCCCACCCCCTCCTCCCAGCAGACCAAGATTACAGCATATTAATATTAAACTTGCTTTTCCCAAGCCTTCCTTCTCATTACATTGTAAATCCTACATTTCTTACAACTAAAGTACTCATTTACTTTATTAGCTTTAACACAATTACTGAAAAGACCTCCCACACACATTTAATATGCCCTTGGCTACACACTACACAAAACAGCTTTACTATATGTAACATGCAGTTTACATCATGAAATGTTTTATTTTTGTAAGAAAAATGGTTTTACTTACTTTTTCCCCACCTTTTTGTGTCCTTTTAAACATTAATGACAAAGTGGGGTATATGCTTTACAATCCACCAAGTTAAACAGTCAACAAAAGTCCAGCTTTTTTCAGACACTTTCTTTCAAAGCCACATTTCACAACTGTGATTGAAGCTTTATAGATTTCTTGATTCTTCTAGTCAACTCCTGTATTTTCTCTCTCTCTCAAGCATTTTGCTTTGGAATATTGGAAAATGTTTGTCGCTCTATGATTTACTGTCAGAGGAATGAGAAGCAGACTTTCCTTCCTTTTGCTGACTTACTTTTGTCGGATATTTTTTTTTCATCTTAACCTGCTGTGCATAAAAATGTTTCTGATGCTTCAGGAAAAAAATTCTCTGAACACAGCTGGATACAGCAGTTTGAATCTCACACCTGTCTCTCAGCATTCCCTGACTGCCAAGATAAATTTGTTTCTCTTTTGTCTGGTATACAGTGAACAATCATTTTCTACAAACACTCTGCTGTTTCCATTTTTCAATATGTTGCCATTCTGACACAGTTTTGTCAGGATCAACTCTTTCTGTTGGTATGATTGCATAGTTACTAATACAGGTCGTGGCTGCTTTCTCATGGCCAGGTTTTGAGCATACACTCAAAGTGTCCTTTCAATTAACAAATCGTCTTGTAGAATACCAATCTAGTTGCTTATTCTTTCATAAAATTAAAAGTCTGTTCTTTCAAGTTTGTATGGTATAGCAGGTTTTCTCTGCATGCTCTGTCATTTAACTCTGTTTTGAAACAGCTCTTGAGAAGCCTCATACTCGGCCAACTTTTTCTTCATTTCAGCCTCTGATTTTTGCAGTTTTATCAGTTCACCTGAACAGCTAGTTAAAGTTTCCTATATTTTTCTAGTCCTTTGTTATTTGAGTTAATGTAGTCCTTCAATGTTTCATTTTTTTTAATCACCTCTGAGTACATCTGAATTAGTTTTCCTCTAAATTACTGGAAACCATCTCTTGAACCAGAGCTGAAGCTTGAACAATTACAGACTCTTTCCCAGACAGTGTTTTCTCATCACCTTTTCTAGATGATTTGTTTTCAGGCTTATGCATTTCTTCTTTACGGGCAACCAGGCAGTGTACTTACTAATCAGTAACTGAATTTTACCCAAAAAACAGTTTCAGTAGCGCTCCTTTTTCTCAGTTTCTGTCTTCACACTAGGGGAGCTAAAGTTAAGCTGCTGGTCAGTGTGCAGCCATCTTGAAAGTCTAAGAGTCTCTATTTTTAAGAGCTGCCTAGAAAATAAATTAGCAACCAATTGGCTTGACTTAATTGATACCATCTTAGGAAGGTTTTGTGTTGGTGAACAGTGATACCACTTCCTGCACAAACAGGCTAGAGATGCTCTTTAGAGTACCTGAAGTTCAAAAATGTGCCTAGCTAACATGATGACTACTAAAAGGAGAGTTTTCCAACACAAACCAAGTCCTCCAATGCCATAAGCTCAAACTGGGGTCAGAGCAGAGTTTTCTACACAAATTTTAAGCCTCAAAAAGTTGTCAGAGATTCAACTGATGATTTAAAAGTAAGCATTTCAAAGATCAGATTAAAAAAAGAAGAAACAGCTGAAATGTTGACTTTAACAGTAGAATGCTGTAAATGTGGCTCTGAAAGGGACAACAAATAATCAATATAACTTTTGATTAACAAGAAAAGAGATCCAAGATTTGATCCTGCCTAGACCACAAGTCTCTGCTATTTAAAAGAGTAGTTAACTCTAGCAGAAACTTTTCTAACCACCAACACGACTTTAGATAGGTCTGCTGAAGCCTCAAACCAGACTAGTGATACATCTTCAGAGCCAACTATATGGACAAACACATTTTGAAACATGAGGGAGGAGTGGATTCTGAGCAATTTAAAAAATATCCTAGCACAATATTTGAAGTAGATGGGTAGGACACTGGTCAGCTGCTGCAGAATAGCAAGCCATACCTGTATGCATCAAACAGAAACTATAAGATGCACCCTAACTTGTTCTTTTTGCACTTTGACCAACACCCTCAAGACAAAAAAAGAGGAAATGCACAAATTAACCTCCCTTTGCTTGAATGCATTGCCCTTGTGGAAACCGCAAGAGGTTTATGCCTTTAAAGATGGAATATTGGCAACTTGCTGTTGAGAGATGTTGTGAACAGATTATATTCTAGGTACCCCAGAAATAAGTTTTTCAATAAGTTTTTTTAGAGCTGTTATACACAGGCAACAATGTAAATATGCTTATGACATCGTAGGGATTATTGGAAAGCTGATGTGTACTACAGTAAAACAAATCTGCTTAGTCACATTATCAGATATCAGCTACTGTGAGCTCTAGGATATTGAGTAGTTCCAACTCAAGATATAGTCCACATTAATGTGATGCAATGAGAATAATGAATTCCAGAGAAAGGGATTAAAAAACAGTCTCAACCCTTTTGCAGGTTTTTTTCCAGACTGAGATACCATTGCAAGTTTGTCTAGACACAAGAAGATCCACCAGAACATCATGGAAGTACCCCAACTGCCGGTTCAAGTCAGAAGACAGATCCCTCTGAGAAGGTCTCAACTCAGTGTCTTTACAGATTAAAATAAGCCATGAGACCAAGAATCTAGAAAAAAAATCTTGTCAAGAGTTTGTTCTTCGGAGGCAAGTGTCAGTGCAAATGGACTGAACACATTATATCATGAATGAAAAATATTCTTGCTTGCAAAGTGTTATGGAGACCTAGGAAAGTTATGATCCAAGACAGTACCAGTTGAGTGTTTTGGAAATTAACTGTGATATTAATAAAAATTGAAGTACAAAATTATTTGCCACAAGATTAATAGATCTTTAAGGTTGATACTAGCCAGCCATTCAGGTGAGGGAATGAACAGACATGTGTGTGTGTGTGTGTGTGGGGGGGGGGGGGGGGCTTTTTGCTTCTTGATCTTGGTGTACTTCTGTGGTGCATTGTACTAACATTTTCTATACAATGGGTTTTACTAGTTATTCTTTATTCTTTGGTATTCCTGTGGCTCCTCTCTTTTTCCAGACCTACAAGAAACTGAAGCCCATAGTCCCTGAAAACAATACTCCACATTCATTTGTTGCTGGAGGCATATGGCTATTTCCCTTCCCATCACAGGATGCAGAGAGGAGCTGGAAGTAAGTGAAGAGACCAAGGTAGGAGTTTTGGGACTGGAGAAGCAGGGAGCTTTTATAGGCAAAGCAGCTCTCTAGTGGTAGAGGGACCATGTTGGCACTTGCCTCCCTCTATCTTTCCGCTGCCAACTTCTTTTCTGGAAGGTCTTTAATCTTTTTAGTGCTTCCATTTTCCTGGAATGGTCTTTGCTTGGTGGAATAACCCTCTACTGTCATTAGGTACAAGAGGATTAAAAATGTGCTAGACAGATTCTAGAGTCTTCCCTATAACTTCATGAAGACACTACAAGTGGTTGTGTGGTGTTGGGGGGGGGGGGGTTCTGAAGAGCAGCTCTCAATCTACTGGGGAACTGAGCAGCTGCACCTTTACATTTTCAGACAGGGACAGTGTCCACAACTGAGCGCATCTCCTGAGAAATGACCTTGTAGCAGCAGTCCTGGCTGCTGCATTTACAGCATCACATTCATGTTTAACAGTATATTTTCATAAATGCAAAGACGTCTGGGCCTGCAGGTACAGGACAACCATCCTTATCTCATCCTGCACTCCTCCACAACTCTCCAATAGTTGCAAAAGGATGTGTTCTTTGCACTTGAGGATGTGCGTCTGGACAAATAAGAGCTCTAAATACCACAGTTGCTGAAGCATACACTTTTTGTTTACCATACCTGTCAAGTAATCTACTGTCCTTATCATTAGGGAGTGTGTTATGTACTGGACCCAGTCTAATGCCCTGCAGATTCCAGGGACATCACACCTTTTTTTAATTTTAATATAGGAACAAACGGGGAGCTTAGACTCAGCTGGGTCTTTGAGGCTGAAGGCGACGAGTGTGGCTTCAGGATGTTAAACACATCTAGGATGACTACTTTGACTGGTGGAATAGCAAGAGACTTTTAAGATCTAATCCCCAGAAGTTTCATGGCTCTCGTGAGTGTCATGGGCTTCATGGGCTGCTTCCACCGAAAATGCTCCCTAATGCATGAGGGAGTATCTGGAGGAGAATCAGAAGGCAGGGTGTTTGGGATTTAAGGTCCACATTCACTCCAGCATCAAAGTCTGAGAAGTCAGTTTTTCTCACTGGGTAAGTCTCCCTCCTTCTCTAGGAAGACCTAACTCTAAAAAAAAGAGGGCTTCTCTCTATCAGGTTACAGCCCATATAGAAACTGGAAGAACCCTGAACAAGTTTAGCCCAACCCAAAGAAGGAAAAGAAGGTGGGCTGGGGGTTAAAGACCTGCAAAGGGGCAGATTTTCCGTAGCAGAGGTCTAGGCTATAAGGGTCTTGGGAATCTGATGGTGACATTCTTGGGTTCCAACTTATTAATAGCAGTGTGGACATCCTCCTCTACAATGAGAAAGAGTAAGCCATCCTTCCTTTTCTTATCAGTTACTATTCCAGGGTGGATGTCTCATCTTCTTCCAACAAATCTAAAAACTGTTCATTCTGCTACAATGTGATAAAGGGTGACAGCATATCAGCCTCCAAACCAAGAGACAGACATTAGGTCCACAGGTTGGTCAACCACCTTAGAGGTACTGGCACTCTTGGACCTAAAATCCTTAACAGTTTCACCTGACTCTTAGGCATCCTTACACTTATGTCTCTCCTCCTTTTCAGAGGAGACATCTGGCTGTCTACCATCTGATGATGTAGGCCACTAGCCACTTTTTGTTCAAGTAGACCTAGACAGAACTGTATCACATATGAATGAGTCTTCGACCTGAACTCGAGACCTTTTGCAAGCACTAAACTAGTGTTCCAATTGGGACAATACACATACAAACACAGTCACTGATCATGGACTTGACCTCTTCGGCAATATGAAGCATGCCCAATACCTCCATATCAGGAAGTATCATAGAGGTGTCTGTAACACACACACCCACACACAAAAAACAATGAGGCAGAAGTTAAACACAAGCATACCAGTTATGGTAAAGAGAAAAATAAAGGACAGACCCCAAATGGGTATTTTTTCTGCTTAGTGTTCTGAATCATGCCCTAGCCAAATGGTCTAATTGAACATCTTTCTCTGTGTGCTACATATGCAGGGAGAAAGAAAAGAAAATTGCTAGCCATATACCAGGAAACAACAGGAACAGTACTCAGCTCTGAAAGTTTGGCCAGATATTGGACCTCGGTCTGTGGCAGAACTCTCTGAGGTTATGACTGCGATAATGACCCACTTGAACTTTGGATGGAATTTCCTTGCTCCAGCAAATTAATAAGCTCCATGGTCTGTAGCTACTGCCTTGCCTGTATGTGGTCGGTAAATTTGCCCCTGACAACTCTTATAAATCGAGGAAGTTGTCTGATAAAGCAGTAAAATATCTGAAGCCTGGGGTTTGGCTAGGGTTGTGATTCTGTACTGCACTTGCAGTTGTGGGTTTCAGATGGCTTGTTGTTCAGGCTCTGCTGACAGTGTTTGAAGGCTTACTTCCTTTTCCTATGAAACTTTTTCTTTGGTTGGGATGGATGGATGGCAGTCAATTTCTTGATTTTAAAATTTAATGAAGAGAGGTCTCCTGCTTCCTTTTCTTCAAATCCATGAGGATCTCTCTGCAAAATAGGTTAAAACCCATAAAGAAAGCATGGAACAACGTCTGATAGATATCAGCAGTCATCTCAAAGATGCACAGGCAAGCAGGTCTACTCAATGCACGTCAACTGCATCTTCCTTGGCTAAGTATTTGAGAAGTTAATCATCAAAATATGGAAATACGTATAGGTCTCTTTACAAGTCTCAGAATTCTGGAAGAGCTTTTTTTAATTTTAATCAGACGTAGGAAAGTGTACAATTCTGTCAGCATCTTCAAAATCTGTGGAAATGTGCATTGTGGTTGGTAATGTACAGGTGAAGGACAGCAACTACATGCATCGTTTTCTCTCCTAAAAAAATAAAATGGCTTGCCTCTCTGGGTGTGGTATATCATTAGTTATGTTTCACTGGAGTAACCATGGAAATTGCCCTATCTGTCTAGGAAAAAGTATAATGCTGGGAAAGGCTATCTTCTGCTCATATGTTGACTCTTAACTTGCATCTCAGTTATGTACAAGTTGATTTCATGGCTGACTTAATGACAGGCAGGAGACACTGAAGAAACATTTTAGGTGGTTCAAAACATTCAGATAATCTCCTGACAGTTGCTGTTGACCAATGATTCACGAAAGCCCATCAACTATCCCACTTTTTGAAAACAAAAGTAGCAAATGATGGATCCCCTGAAGAGGGTGCAAGTCATGTCCTGTTCAGAAAAAAATAAATAAAAAACAAGAATAAAACAGGACATGAACAGATGCTGATTTAAACTTCATGTCTTTTTACAACTAGGATAGTTCCTGTGCAAAATACTCATCAGAAATGGGTCAGAATTTGGTTCAAACATGCAAGCCCCTTGGGAGGTCAAATTCTTTTTGACTTCAGCTAAAGAACTGGTAATAGCAAATGTGATCTAGATATACAGGATCCATTTTAGAACACTGAAAAAGAGGCTTTATTCAACATCACCGCTAGGCTCCCCAAGATGGAGTAGCAGAGTCCTTCATTGGGACTGCTTTGAAGAGAGAGACAGAAAATAAAATCTGCACAGACCTGCTTCATCAAAACAGGAACAAAGACTATGGCAATCTCCCCCTCACATACCGTAATGATGGTACAGGAAGCTGAGAAAAGGACTGCTAGAACTTATCCAGTCCAACATGTTCTGTGGACAGTTATGCCCATCAGAGGGAAGTGCACCCAGTGGGCAAAAGTCTCAATTATTCCCCTACAATTCCTTTTATTCATGTGATATTAATGAAGAGTGTCCTGAGCAGCCCTTTTCTCAACTGGCTGCTTACAGGTGTTATGTTTAAACTTGAATGGGGACCTACCTTGACAAATCTGGGCATGGAATTTCAGTACATGTCAATGACTGACACACCAAATTTCAGAATGTTTCTTAGCTTTCTTCAAAGACTTTGATGGGAATCCCTTGAAACTGCCTTAAATAGCACGAGATTGACAGTTAAATGGTGTTACTGAAAAGGTTGCAAAGGGAGAACACAGCCTTCATATGGCTAAAACCTATTCAAAACATGTAATCCGGGTGCTTGTCTAAAGCACTAGTCCCCGTCCCCCCAAGAAACAGTTGAAAAAAAATGGGACCTACCATACATGTTTCCATGCAGTAGGTGAACTGGAAAATTATTCAAGAGCTAAAACACAATGAAATGTTACGCTTATAAAGTCATAAATAAACTAAAACATGCTTTATTTTATATTTTTTCTTTACTTTAGAAATAAATCATCCAGAAGTGTGAACACGCTTCACGTAAATGAAGTTTATTGCAACCTATTGTTATTTTATTGTTTATTATTATTGTTGTTGTTTGTCTTTCGGCTTTTCCCGGTTAGGGGTCGCCACAGCGGAACTCTGGTCCACTAATGATTGGCAGTTGGTTTTTATGGTGTCGAGTTGCCAGCCCGACACCCAACCTTCAACAAAGGCACGCTCATTCAACGCATGTCTTTCGAACGCCCACTTGACCACGGGGAGGACATGCAGACTCCACACGGAAGGCACTCCCAACCCATGTCGAGAATCGAACATTGTCTTAATACCCATCTAAAATAAGTTCAGTAGGCTGTGGGGGAAGGGGTGGCATAGGGGTGTGGCTCAGAGTATGGTGAGGAGAGGGATTGTTTATTATTACTGTATCCTATGTTAATATTTTGATATGTTTCCTGTGTTTAAAACTTAAGTTATGTATTTACTGTCTCTGTACTGTTTTGTTACGTGGAGATTTTCTCCCCGGGCCTCCGTTGAAAATGGACATGTAGCCAGTCGGACTATCCCGGTCAAAAAATGTAAAATAAAATAAATAAATAAATGCAAGCTGTGATCCAGACAGTGGCGGGAAAGAACTAAGAAGGGGCAGGTTCACCTTGGTTTCACTGGAGACAGCTCAAGAAATAGGACTATGACAGCTCAGTACGAAGAAAGAAAGAAAGAAGGGTAAAGCCTGTCAAGACTGTTGAGGCATTTCAGTAGAGGGCTTCCTTTACTGATAGCAGGAGAGTTTTGTGAACGAGTGCCCTGCTGAATGCCAGCCCCTAAAGAAATCACTTAGGTTCACATTCAATTTGCAGCTCAGAGAACTGAGAAAGTTCCAGGCAGCATTATTTTAAAAAAAATAAGTACTTGACAGAAGAACATAATCACAAACAGTGATCTCAGAAGGAATCTTAATTTAAACAGGACTGTACCCTCACAGCTTGTGGTGGTCTTTTTTCCAACTTTTTGTCCCAGCTGCCTGTCAATCATCAGTCCACTATTGGCCAATCGGATCACTTGATCCCCCATCACCAGGGTGCAGGTAAGCTTGGAGGAGCCATCATTTTAGACAACCATCAGGGATGGTTCAAGTTTTTTCAGGTTCTTCTCCTCAGCCCTAGTTGTGTACACCCACAAAAGTACCTGGGAGAAGCATACAACTGGCTGTCCACAGATGGCATACCCTCTCCTCCACAAAGCCATTCCCTCCAAATAGTCTTGCCCCTCTGTGAAACGCAAGCAGTGGTTTCCTGGTAGATATCAAGAAAATCATACCACCCAGTCAAGCCCCTTCACTCCTCTCTCGCCTTGCCCAATGCATCCATTCCCAGTTCCTTAAGTCTCTGAATGTAGGTTAGTTTTTTCCCTTTTATCGCCTTCCTTTTTTTTTTTTTTTTTAAATCCAAAGCACTGAACTTATCACCCATCAACACAATTTCAGCAAGTTCAGTTTATGTAGTGAGGAGTTAAATGACTATAGCAAAAATGCAGTTTTAACGTTACTGAGCAGAATCAAGTCAGCCAATGAGCTAGCCACATTTCTAGATGTTGTTACTGACATATATGTACAACCCACACAAAAAATCAAGGTGTGATCAATGCCAGACTGCTGCAGTATTTGTACCTGTGTGAATTCTAAGTCTGACTTAAGATTATCCCAAAGGTGTGGACTAAAAAACATTTCTCCTGGTCGTTATACTCAAACAAAGGAAATACACTTTTCAGTCCACAAAAAACAAACCTGAGCAAATAAAGCATTTAAAAAAGGAGATAGTAAATCAGCTATGCATACATCCCTCTCATGTTATCTATTTTTCTCTCTCTACCTTATGTCAACATTTTGATTTTACAGTTAATCAAAACACATTTCTTAACTTACCATATTTCATGTTGAAAATATCCTCCACTTGCTTTCTTAGTTTTGTAATTCTAACATTCCAGTCTTCTTTGACTGCAAGAGAGAAATAAATGACAAAAGTACACTCAGAAAGACAAGACAGTCCAATAAAGTTATCATAAAAACAAAATCCCTCAAAGCTCATGACTCATCTGCTACATCAATACTCCATACCAACCAATAACTGAATGCTGAAACAACAGACATTTTGCCTTCAGCAACACTGGTCCAATGTTAAATAATAAGAAGTTATGTACCTACCATAACGTTCCATGTTAGTTGTCTTCTTCTCGCCTTCTTTCTTGCTGGATGGGTTCGGAGCCAATCCTCGGCTCCGACTCGGCCAATACTAAAGCTCGAGAGCTAATTCCACCGGCTCGAGGCTCCCCTATATCCCACAATGCTAGGCGGTAACTACTCAGATCCCGTTTGATAGCTATACCAAGCAACCCTAGTCTCCATAGAATGGAGAAGGGAAACCCACCTCAATAACAACCTGCGTGAAAGGTATCGCAGACCTAAGAAAGGAGAAAAGGAGGTGGAAGAACGTGTAGGAATGACGACTTCCAGAGGAAGATCACAAACTGAATTCCTATCGGTCTGTCCAGGCTTGGGGGAAGGAGGGTGGGACACAAGAAAGAAGGCGAGAAGAAGACAACTAACATGGAACGTTATGGTAGGTACATAACGTCTTAATGTTAAGTTGTCTATCTCGCCTTCATTCTTGCTGGATGGGACCGCGTCCCTAGCACCTTATCCCGGGTGGCCTATCGGAACAGACTCTTGAGAACAGTGGAACCAAAGTTGGCACGGTTTCTGGAGACCATGTCCAATTTGTAATGTGAAATGAAGATATGAGGAGAAGCCCAGGTGGCTGCTGCACAAATGGAATCTACTGGCAGCCTATCCTGAAAAGCTACGGATGTAGCTAATGCCCTAGTTGAATGAGCTCTAGGTCTTGAAGGTAGTTTTTGATGTCTGATCTCATAGATGAATGTAACTGTAGAGTTGAGCCATCTAGAGAGGGATACTTTAGTAACAGGAAGGCCCAATTTCCCTTCCGCATATGACAGAAACAGTTGATCAGATTTCCTGAATTGTTTAGTCCTGTAAGTAATATCTAAGTTGGCGATGAACATCCAGAAAATGTAGCTTTTGTTCCGACCTGTTTGAATAGTTAGGGAAAAAGACGGGGAGATCAATAATTTGGTTTAGGTTTGCTTGAGAGGAAACCTTAGGTAAAAAGGATGGATTAGTACGGAGGGATACCCTATCTTTGTGAAACACTAAGTAAGGAGGACGACTGCACAGAGCATGGAGTTCGGATACCCTTCTCACTGAAGTTATAGCTACCAGAAAAAGTGTCTTCCAAGAAAGCAACTTCAGAGAACATGAAGCCGCCGGTTTGAAGGGGGGGAGGATTAAAGATGCCAGAACCAAGTTCAAATCCCATTGAGGCGGGGGATCTTTGATTGGAGGTTTGAGAAGAAATACGCCCCTTAAAAAGGCTTTACAGAGTTTGTGAGCCATGATGCTAGACTCCGAGACACCTACATGAAAATTAGATATGGCAGCCAGTTGAACTCTAATGGTAGATGCAGATGATCCTAAATGAAAGAGTTCTGCTAGAAAGTCTAGAATAGACTGGATAGGTGCAGTAAAGGGATCTATGTTTTTTGATGTTGCCCAAAAAGAGAAGCGTTTCCATTTGCTACTATAAATCTTCCGGGTAGAAGATTTATGAGAGGTTATCAAGATATCTCGGACCGAGCGAGATATTGAGGGAAGCCTGGCTAAGGTTGGAATCGGAGAAACCATGCTGTGAGGTTTAGAGAATGCAGAGATTGGTGCAGCTGACCCGATTGGTGGGTTAACAGATCTGGTACTGGGTCCAGATGCCAAGGCTGCTCCAAAAGGTAACGATGAAGAAACGGAAACCATATCTGTCGAGGCCAGTAAGGGGCAATGAGGATCACTGTCACTCTCAAAGCGATGGCTTTCTGAATTAGTTGAGATATCAGTGGAAAAGGGGGAAAGGCATATAGAAGTCCCCGGGGCCAATCGTGGACTAGAGCGTCTCTGGTGGGATGGCCTGGTAACGAGAAGAGAGTGAAGAAGTCGTGACACTTGCTGTTTTGGGGAGTAGCAAAAAGATCGCAGCAAGGGTGGCCCCATCTTAGGAATACTTCTTCTAGAACTGATTTCTTTAGAGACCACTCGTGGGGCATGAGAATTGCCCTGCTCAACTTGTCTGCAATCACGTTGGATTTTCCGGGAATGTGCGTTGCTATCAGAAAATGCTGAGAAGAGATCGCCCATTGCCAAAGTCTGAGTACCTCTCAACATAAGGGGTATGATCTGGTTCCGCCTTGTTTGTTGATGTACCACACTACGGACATGTTGTCCATCTGAATTGCAATAGTCCCAGTGGGAAGAGAGTCGTGAAGGGCTTGCAATGCTAAAAGCACTGCTCTCATCTCTAAGACATTTATGTGCAAGTGGCACTCGAAAGGTTGCCACGTGCCTTGGACTGTCCTGCCCTGATAATGCCCCCCCCCACCCGATCAGGGAGGCGTCTGTTGTCAACGTGGCCACTGGGGGGGGAGAATGAAGGGTCTTCCTCGGAGAACCTGAGGTGATGTGATCCACCAAGACAGTTGATTCTTGCATGACTGAGTTATCAATATGGTATGGGACATCGGGAGCTGTTGGAAGGACCATTGAGTAAACAGCATCCATTGGAGGATCCTCATGTGGAAGCGAGCTAAGGGGAGAAGGGGAATAGCTGCTGCTATGAGTCCTAACACCTTCAAAACTAGTCTGGCTTTGACTTTGTTGCATTGTAAGAGAAGGGAAACTTGTTTCCGAATGTCTGACACACTCTCTGCTCTGTGAGTCTGGCTGAAAGATTGAGTGTGTCTAAGGTGGCGCCTATAAAGGTAATAGATTGACAAGGTGACAAAGCAGATTTTTCGAAATTTAATGAAATGCCTAGAGCTTGGCAAATTTGGATGGTGAAGTCCCTGGATAGAAGAAGCTGATGTTTGGTGGTGGCAGTAAGGAGCCAGTCGTCTAAATATGGAAACACCTGGAATCCTTGACGTCTCAAGTGAGCCGCGACCACTGCCATGCATTTGGTAAACACACGGGGGGGCTGTAGTGAGACCAAAGGGCAGGGCTCTGAACTGGTAGTGACTGGCTCCCAGCCTGAAGCGGAGAAATCTTCTGGAGCGTCTGCTCATCTTGATGTGGTAGTACGCGTCCTGAAGATCTATTGAGCACATCCAATTGTCCTGACCCAAGAAGGGTAGAATGGACTGTAGCGTGACCATCCGGAATTTTGTTTTCCTGACATACTTGTTTAAGTTGCTGAGATCCAGTATGGGTCTCCAGTCCCCTGTTTTCTTTGGTACCAAAAAGAATTTGGAGTAGATTCCGGATCCTTGCTGGTCTGCTGGGACTGATTGGATAGCTCTTTTTGATAGCAGCTTTGAAATTTCTAATGCTGCTTGTTCCCTTAGACTGGGTGGAACGTCTGGAAGGGATCCTTTGGGTTGGGATGGGATGTGAATAAAGGGAATTTTGTAACCCTCGGATATGATCGACTGTACCCATTTGTCTCGAGTAAGGGAAAGCCAGGCTTTTGGGTACAGGGATAACCTTCCCCCGACTGCCTCCGAAGGTGGACAGCCGGGCAGCCCCTCAGGGATGCTGAAAGGGTTTATCAGAGAACATTTCTCTGCTACCCTGGTTTTGCGGACCTCCTCTGCCTCTAGGGCGGCGTCTATTATTCCCCCCTCTGCCTCTAGAGGGGAATCGACCTTGTGCATCAGATGAGACTCCCTGGGATTGTTTACGGAACCACATCTTTCCTCCCCTCTGACCTTTGGGATAGGGTCTAGAAGGGGTAGAAAAACGGACTCCTACGCCAGAGAGAGTCTTACCTTCTACCTCACACCTGGTCAATGTATCCTTCACCTGTGGACCAAACAAGGATGATCCATCAAAGGGAGAATTGGTGAAGGACGCCTTGAAAGGGTCCGCAAAGTTGCACAGCTGCATCCAGGCGTGACGTTGTAAGGCAACACCTGTGCCTGCGGCTCTACTCGCCCCATCCGCAGCATACGAGATAAGCCGCATGGAGGAGTTAACGATGGAATTCAGGGTTGCCAACTGGGAGTTCATTCGGTCTTGGAACCCCTCAGCTGTAGGATCCTTTATCACTTCACTCATATCCTTGAGTAAATCTCTCTGGAGACGAGTGAAGTGGCATAAGTAATTCAGCGACCGCATTGAAAAGGTCGCTGATGAGAACATCCGCTTACCGTACCTGTCCATGGTCCTAGATTCCTTATTAGGAGGATGGACAGGAACCGAAGGATCGGCTAACTCCTTCTTAGTGGCCGCAGCCACCACCATGGCATCAACGGGGACACCTTTGGATAAAAAATCTTTATCTCTAGGGGCAGTAATAAACTTAGATGGCCTCCTCGGGGTGGGTTCCACTGAAACAGGAGCCGTCCAGGCCTTCCTTGCCACCACTTCCATAAGGGGGTCAAAGGGAGGGGACACCCAGGAGGTAGAAGGGCGAGAGCCAAACGCCTCAAGATACACTGACTCATCCTCCGAAGGGTTAAGGGCTGGCCAGTTCCCCCTCTGTTTCAGGATCTCAAGGATGTCAGTAAAGGAGACATCCTCAGAGGGGGATCGAGAGGAACCTTCAGATTCCTCTAAGTCAGTGTCAGAGGTGATAGACTCAGGGGAGTCAATGTGCTTCCTCTTGCACTGCCTCTTCCTAGGGGGATCTCCTACTGGGTCAGGAGAGGCCTCGGAAGAGGAGGAAATTCCCAATGGGGAAACTTGAGGAGTTGGCTCTCTGCAGTCTAATGCAAGGGGGTGGGTAGAAATCACCGCAGGCACTGAAGATGGAGGGGCCGATGGAGCTGACTGTGGGGAAGACCCTGGTTCTAGCACGCTCCGCATGACCTCGAAGGCACACCTATCAGGCAAGGCCGGAGGTCCCCGCTCCGAAGAGACAAGGACCCCCCCCGGCACCGACAGGGACGGCTCCGAGGCCGATGTCGGAGCCGAACTCACCAGCGCCGAAGCCCCGAGAGGGAGAGCGGGGTCGGACAAGGGTCCGATGCCACTCGCCCCCTCGGAGCAGACGAGGGAAGCTCGGCGCAGAGATCCCTCCAAGGAGGAGATCGGAGCAGACGACGGAGCCGAAAGGGAAGGTATCGGATCCGACGCACCGACAGTCATGGCTCCGACGAGCCCTGGCTCCGAACTCAAAGGAGTCGGAGGAGGAATACATTGGGGAACGGAAATAGCCACTGACTGCTGAGTCGGGCTATGCAGCATTTGGGCCAGTGCCTCGGACTTGAGAAGTCTACTCACTACCCTTTGCAAACCGTGGTCAGATAGCCTGAAAGACCGTGAGGAATGTGTTCTATGGCTCCGTTCAGAAAGAAGAGGGGATCCTGGTGCCGAGTGCACGGAGCCGATAGAGGGGGATCTAGATCTCTTCCTAGAAGGTTGCTCCGATAAAAGTATCGGAGCCAACGGAGTTATATCAACCTCGGCTCCAGCCGGAGCCGAGGTAACAGTATGAAGCTTGGAAACATCGGTTCCGGCCAGAGCCGATGTCGAAGCAGACTTTACATTTCCAGTAGTCTACTCAGAAACCGGAGCCGACTGTTTGGAAGTTTTAGAAGGCTTCCCCGACACAGACTGAGTCGGGGGGCCTTCAGGCTTTAATAAGCCACGCAAGATTAATTTATTCTTGCGTTCCTGCAGGACTCTAGGGCTAAAACCATGGCAAACAGCACAAGAGTCCTGCAGGTGCAAAGGTCCCAGGCAATATACACAAGAAGTGTGACCATCTGTCAGAGACATTTTCTGACAGCACGAGTCACACTTCTTGAAGCCTGAGACCTTAGATTCCTTAGACATAATAAAAGGTCCAAGAAAACACACACAGACAAACACACAGGCCTTAATTAAAAATAAAATACCAGTCACACAAGGGGACTAGAAGGGGCCTAAAACTAAAGGGGAATAAAGGAGGGAAAAAAGGGCAACAAAGTTGTCGAACCAGGAAAAAGGGGATTTAAAACTAAAGGTTTCAGTAAAAAAAGGGTACTAGGGGTCTAAGAATTGAAAATTTAGAATTAAATTATTCACTAACTTGCCAGAGCTGGTAGAAAAGCACCTCGTCAGCTAAGCGGCAAATGAGATCTGAGTAGTTACCGCCTAGCATTGTGGGATATAGGGGAGCCTCGAGCTGGTGGAATTAGCTCTCGAGCTTTAGTATTGGCCGAGTCAGAGCCGAGGATCGGCTCTGAACCCATCCAGCAAGAATGAAGGCAAGATAGACAACTTAACATTAATCATTATAATAAATACAGATTCTTTATAGCTTAATTCCATGCGTCCAACAATTTGAAACGTGAACTCTTGCAAATGCTCAGTCCTTAGCAGTCAAGAGTGCTGCTTCAGACACTTGATCCTGGAGTGCAGGGCCTGTTCTTGATCTTGCAGAAGGATGTCCTATGAAAAATGTACGAGTATACAGCAAGCTTTTAAAACAGGAAGAAAACAAGTATCTGGCTGTACCAAATAAAGGCTATCAAGACAACACTGGATCCTTTAGTCTACACTCTTTGGAATCATAAATGGGCGACTATGTACGACGGACTTGCCAAAGGAAATTTCAGTGAGTAACACTGCAAGCTCCTCTAACACAAGTGGCAAAAAGTGAAAATTCTACTTCTGCTGAAAGTGACTTTTATAGTAATTACTCGGCGGTATCGGCACTTCCTGCAACTGCCTTCATCTTCATACACTTGGCTGATTCTTGCTGAATAAGCACCTATAGAGAAAAAATATCTTATACAAAAACTTCATATCTGTTTAGAGACAAAAGGTCTGAGCAGACAGCCCTGACACTTGGCTACCATGAGCAAGAGGTAAGAAGTCTGACTTCACTACAACTTAGAAAATTTCTTTTTTGTAGAAATTATCCATTCTCAGAATACCTTTCTTAGTGTTCATTACTGATTTCCTATATGTAGCTATATGTAGTTTGGTGTGGCTGAACAATTTAGTGAGTTTACTAATCAAATGTCCATAGCTGGTACACAGTAAGCTTGAAAACCCACAGCCTAGAGTCACAGACTCAAGACTTCATTACAAACATACCAGAAATACAGAATCATGGCTTCACGCAAAAAGGAACTTCAGTGAATACTCTCATTTCCCATGTGTACTGACATAGAATGACACCACAGAGTCGTCCATCATAATTAGAGGCATCTCCAGAATAGGCAATCCTGAAAGAACTACAGGGTACATGTATAAGAGACACTGATATTATTTTCTGGCTCTGAAAGACAGTTTCCGTTACAGTGAATGCACCTGCAGTAATGATAAGGCACATGTCATCATGCTGTGAACTGGATCTAGGTTAAAAAACAACATTGATAACACGTACTATATGACATCATCACCACTCTCCACTGCTCCCTTACTTTCAGCCAAACTAGAATATAGTCTAAATCAGTGGTGCACAGCTGAAAAAATGCTAGGCCTTACTCCAGCCATGCAAACTTTCCAGCAGTGCTTACTTACCTAATTGACTGCGGTTGCGCACACCTCTAATTTTAGTTGCGGAAGTAACTATTCTTTGTTATTTACAACTTGTAGTTTGTAAACAGTAGTAACTTTCTGGAAGAGTTTGTAATAAGTCATGGCTGCAAGTCAGAATAAAGTTAAACACAAAGTTGATGTAGAAAACAGGCAATTTCATGACTGCTGTCTTAAGTAAAAATGTCAGTCACCTGTACCTATTGTTAACTTCTAACAACTTACTATGTTTTGAGGTGGCCCGCAGATGCATTAAGAATTCATGTAGTGGCCCTCCCCACAAAAAGATTGTGCACCACTGGTCTAAATTCAGCCAGTGCTGGCTGCCAGTAAACAGTGAGACATCCTTACATAAAAATGAATCAGAAAAGTGATCTATTAACATTCAATATGAAATTTAGTGGCACACAGGAATGCACTGCTGTGATACAGTGTCCTGTAGAAACATTATTAAAACTGGATGGCAGGAAAACTAATTCACCTCTGGAGCAGCATGCATTACATTGAATTGTATACTTAAATTTCTTTATATATTTAGATCTGGATTTACTATAATGAAAACCTTGTCACAAGTAATCCAGCAACAATTTACATGTTACAATCTTGTATTTCAAAATGCTGTTTCATAGGTTTTGAAAAAATAAAAAGGCTGACATTTAAGGATATATACACAGAGACTTGTATCAAAATTAATTTAAAAAAATCTAGGTGTAGCAGTCCATGACACATCTACTATAACTGTCTACAAAAGGTTAATTTGCATGCTGACATTTTTAATAGTCATGCGTTAAACTGCATTACACAAAAAACACAGCATAAACAATGGTACGTTGTTGAATAATACCATTCCTACCCTCACTTTTTCATTAACCTGAAAGGCCCATTCGAACAGTTGCATACCAGTCTGTTTTTTTTTCTTCTTTTTTTTGAAAACCATGCTCAACATCAGTTATGTTGTCATACATTAGCTCTACAGTTAACTTTTTAAAAATCTTATTAAATCAAGTCAAAAGTATTAAAGTCCCATAATTTACATATTTTTCCCTTTCATTTTTTTGAAAGCCTAGATGATAGTGCTTCCAATCTTCACAAAACTCACCTTTCAATATGGAAACATTAAAAATCTTAAAGAGCCATGACTAAAAAATCCAAACCTAATTTAATATAAATATAAATATATATATATAAATATATATATATATATATATATATAGATATATGGGCATCTTCAAAGAAGAGCAGATCACTTAAGAAGACATAAGTTGAGAAGAGTTCTAAATGATGGCAAGGGATTTAGCTCAATGGCAGGCACCTGGCTCAAAATGTTAAACACAAGCCATAGCCGGGAAAAATATCCCCGGCTAAGTTTTGTTGACAGATATGCGAGTGATCTGGCATACAGTCAAATATTGCAGGAAAGCAGAATTCTTCATTTCAATGCCGTTGCTCCTTCTCATACTACTGCTGGGCTGGTGCTACAAGGTGGAAAATTTGGACACAAATGAGAAATGAATGGTTGCTTTTGTGTTTTTGTTTACTTTTGTTACATTCCTTTCAAAAGCGTGTAGTTAGGAGGGTTTGCTTACCTTAAAAGGATGACAGTAGAAATTAAATACATAAACCCACTCTTCCAGCTTGGATACTACAGCCTCAACATCTTCTCCAAATAAAAACAAGTTAAAATGATTTCCTTTAGAACTTTATGTAGATAGCCTGAAAATTATCAGCCACATGTTGCTTGAAAGAATCAGGTTAATGTAGCAATCCCTAGCCTGGACAAAAGCCATGTGCCTTACATTATGCAAAAGACAATCAGTGTGCTTCTAAAATTTCTAAGGAATTTTATTTAAGCATATGTTTTACCTCAGAGTCTGGGAGATTCTCTAAGGGAACCCCTGTCCTTCTGTAGAGACTTTAGTACCTGCTGAGATGTGCCTTGCAGTCAGACTACTGCAGGCATTCTGCCTTCAAAGTGTTCAAGGCTAGATAGGGGATCCTCTTCTAAAAGCAAGAGAAAAAGGCCCTGATTTTATATAAAAAGAAGTTATGTACTCACCATAACGTTCCATGTGAGTTGATCATCTCACTTTCATTCTTACAGATGGGTTCGGAGCCGATCCTACTACAAAGCTGCAGGTTTTCAGACAGATAGAGGCCAAATCCCTATCCCATGATGCACCTTGAGTTATCTCAGATCTTGTTTGCTGCCTCTAATAATACCATATGCCATTCTATCACTTTTTTGTAGGTAAAAACCAAAGAAAGATAAAGCAACCATGATAAAACTAGTATCTTGGTCCTCGAAAAACCCTGAAGGGGGTAGGAGGGTGGGAAGTAAGAATGAAGGCGAAAGGAACAACTCACATGGAACGTTATGGTGAGTACATAACTTCTTTATGTGAAGTTGTTCTATGAGGCCGTTCATTCTTACAGATTGGTAGCATCCCAAGCACCACTTTTCTCGGGTGGCTCATGGGAGTATGTTTTTCTGGACAGTAGAACCAAAGGAGGCCCTGTCCCTGGAGGCCCTATCGACTTTGTAATGAGTGATAAAAGTATGAGGATTTGACCAAGTGGCTGCTGCACAAATATTGTCTACAGGTAGCCTAGCAGAAAATGCAGAAGATGTGGACACAGCTCTGGTAGAATGAGCCTTAATTTTGTGTTGTAGAGGTAAATTTGGCAGCTGAGTAAGTGAAAGCGATGCAATCAGATAACCATTTAGATAGTGTTTTTGCCACAGGCATACCTTTCCTAGAATCTGAAAAGGAAACAAAGTTGTTCTGATTTTCTGAATTCTTTAGTTCTATCCAGGTAAAATCTGAGCTTTCTGTGAACATCAAGCTTGTGCAGCATATACTCTAAATTGTTGGTGCGTTTAGGGAAAAACACTGGTAAATCTATAATTCGGTTAAGGTTAGCTTCAGTACAAACTTTAGGCAAGAATGAAGGATTTGTTCGCAGTGAAACTCTGTCAGCATGAAAAACCAAATAAGGAGATTTTATGGACAAGGCTTGCAGTTCCGATACTCTTTGGGCAGACGTGATGGCTACTAAAAAGATAGTCTTCCAAGACAAAAATTTCAAATCACATGAGGAAGCTAGCTCAAAAGGTGGGAGAATAATGCGTGAGAGCATAAAATTTAGGTTCCAGAAGGTACAAGGGGATTTAACTGGTGGTCTAAGGTGGAAAGTCCCTTTGAGAAAAGCTTTGGATAGCTTGTGTGACATTATGTTAAATCCTTCAGTACCAAGATGAAAATTAGAGATGGCGGCAAGCTGCACACGAATTATAGCTGCCGCTGCTCCTTTGTTGAAAGGCATAGTCAAAAATTCTAACATAGAGGAAACAGAGGCGTGGTAAGGATCAATGTTATTCTAAGAAGCCCATATGGAAAATCTCCTCCATTTGCTAAGGTACAACTTCCTAGTAGAGGATTTATGAGAAGATATTAAACTATGTTGCGTTTTGTTTGAGAGGTTATGGAACATGGCTATGTTGGGAATTGGAGCAGCCAAGCTGTCAATTTTAGGGACTGGAGGGAGGGATGAAGAGCCCCCGACGAATGCGTCAGAAGGTCCGGAACTGGGTCCAGAACACAAGGCTCTTCTAACAGATGAAGTCGAAGGAAAGGGAACCATATCTGACGAGGCCAATGATGGGCTATTAGAATGATGATCCTTCCCAGGGCTTTTGCTTTCTGTAGTACTTTGGGTATCAGGGGAATCGGTGGGAATGCATAGAGGAGACCTGGAGACCAATCGTGTACGTGCGTGTGCCTTGTGGAATCTCCCGGAAGGGGAATCAGGGCAAAGTAGCTTCTGCATTTTGTGTTCATGGGGGATGCAAAAAGATCGTAGCAAGGCTGGCCCCATCTGAGGAATATTCTTTCCGCTATATCTTTTTTGAGGGACCACTCATGAGACAATTAAATGTCCTGCTCAGTTTCTCTGCAATCATGTTGGATTTTCCCAGGATGTGCATTGCTATCAGAAAGCGCTGGGTAGATGTAGCCCACTGCTATACTCATACAGCCTCTCGACAAAGGTGATATGACCTGGTTCCTTCCTTGTTTGTTCAAGTACCAGACCACCGACATGTTGTCTGTCTGAATCGCAATTGTCCCCAGAGGGAGAGATTCCTGAAAGTACTGCAACGCCAAGAGTACCGCTCTCATCTCCAAGACATTGATATGCAGATGTGTCTCTTGTTTGGTCCATGTGCATTGGGCTGTTCTTCCCTGAAAATGCCCCCCCACCACCACCCGATCATGGAAGCGTCCGTGGTCACTGTGGCTGATGGTGAGGGTAGGCTAAAAGGACAACCTATCGTTACTTGGAGAGGTCAACCACCACCGAAGATCCTTTTTGCATGTGTTTGTTAGAATAATGAGATGAGACATTGGGAGTTCTTAATAAGACCACTGCGTGAACAGCAGCCATTGTAGAATCCGCATGTGCATGCGACCCAACGGAATCGCTATTACTGCAGCTGCCATCATCCCCAACAACTTTAGCACTTCTGATGCTGGAACCTTGTCTCTGGATATGAATTTGCTGACGAAGTTCTGATATCTTTTCTGATGGAAGTTTTAAAGTGGTGGTGGTGGTGGTGGTGTCCAATTCTGCTCCAATAAAAACGATATGTTGTGATGTCGACAAGGCAGATTTTTCTGCATTTATGATAATGCCCAGTTGATTGCAAACAGTAAGTGTGGTGTCCCTGGCTTGTATTAGCTGATGCCTGGTGGTGGCAGTGAGGAGCCAATCGTCCAAGTACGGAAACACCTGGAATCCCAAATGCCTCAGGTGAGCCGTGACCACTGCCATATATTTGGTGAACACTCTGGGGGCTGCAGTGAGACCAAAGGGCAGGGCTCGAAACTGGTAATGACTGGCTACCAGCCGGAAGCACAGATGATCCCTGGATGGTCTGGCCATTTTTATGTGGTAATACGCATCCTGGAGATCTATCGAGCACATCCAGTTGTCTTTCCCTAAAAAGGGAAGTATCGTCTGAAGCGTGACCATCCAGAACTTCTCCTTCTTGACAGACCTGTTTAGTCTGCTGAGGTCCAAAATAGGTCTCCAGTCACCTATCTTTTTTGGAACTAAACAATCTTGAGTAAGTTCTGGATCCTGTCTGGTCTGCTGGGACTGGTTGAATAACTCTTTCTTAGCAACGTTTGGACCTCTACTGTTGCTTGTTCCCTGTAACTGGGTGGAACGTCCGGGATTTTTGATGTGAATGGGGGTGGGGGGTGGTGAAGGGAATAGAATATCCTCTGGAAACTATGCTTTGTACCCAGTTGTTGTTTGACATTTTTTGCCAGGTGTCTGGGTACAAAGATAAGCGACCCCTGACTGCCTCCAGAGTAGGACAGTCAGGCCTCCTTTCACGAGCGCTGGTAGGGCTTCCCAAAGAACAAGTCTCTGTCGCCCTGGTTTTGCAGACCCCCACTGCTGTGAGAGCGGCGTCTTCCATTATTGCCCCCTCCCCTGCCCCTGGAGGGGGTTCACCACGTGTGTCCAGAAAGGCTCCTTGGGCCTTTCGGAACCACATCTTGCCTCCCTTTTGACTTTGGGGTAGGGTCTAATAGGGGTGGAAAAACGGACTCCGATGGCAGACAGAGTTGTTCCTTCCTGCTCCCATCCGGTCAAAGTTTCCTTAACTTTGGGCACAAAAAGAGATGAACCATCAAAAGGAATGTTGACAAAGGATGACTTACAGGGCTCTGCAAAGGAACATAAGCGCATCCAGAAGTGTCTCCTGAGAGAAATTCCTGAAGCCACTTCCCTACTCATTCCATCAGCTGCATATGAGATCAAACGCATGGACGAGTTCACTATGGAATTAAGGGTAGCAAGCTGGGAGGCAACCTTGTCTAAAGCTCCTTCAGCTACCGTACCCTGAAGAGTATATTCAAGCTCTTTTAGGAGGTCTCTTTGCAGTCTTGTAAAATGTGTAAGATAGTTCAGTGAATGCATGGCAAAAGTCGCTGAACTATACATGCGCTTCCCATACCTATCCATGATCATAGAGTCTCTGTAAGGAGGCTGGATAGAGGAAGAAGTTTCTGACATCTCCTTTTTGGTGGCTGCCGCCACCACCATGGCATCAACAGGCACTACGTTAGTGAGAAAAGTCTTATCCTGAGGGGCAGAAATACATTTATTGGGCCTCCTAGGGACAGGCTCCATGGTGTCTGGAGACTCCCACACCCTTCGTGAGACCAGCTCCATAAGCTTATTGAAGGGCGGAGACACCCAAGAGAGGGAGGGTTGAGACCCAAAAGATTTCAGAAGGACCAACTCATCTTTAGTAGGGTTGGTGGGCTTCCAGCCACCCCTCTACTTAAAGATTTCCAATATATCTGCAAATGAGATATCTTCAGCGGGGGACCGTGGGGACCCTTCCGATTCATCTAAGTTGGTGTCAGATGTGAGAGACTCCTGCAGGGAGTCTAGATGCTTTCTCTTGCAAATTCTCTTCCTGGGAACTTCATCAGCGGGAACTTCTAGTGAGGTCTTGGAGGAGGAGGGGCCACCCAGTGGGACTTCCTAAGGCTCAGGGTGTCTACGCTTCAAAGGGATCTGAGAGGCAGAAGTGGACACAGGCACTTTTGGGAAAGAGGTAGTTGGTCCTGAAGTTGTGGATGTCCTGGGTGACATTACTCTCCTCATGGCCTCAAAAGCACCTCTGCTCCGAAGAGAAGGAACCGCTGGGATCCGAAGAAACAGCTGATTCCCTTGGCACTGGAACAGTGGGCTCTGATCCAGACGTAGGAGCCAAACTCATTCGAGCAGAGGCCCTGAGAGGCAAAGTCGGAACTGACAGGTCAGTCCAACTTTCCTCCCCGGACCCGACCGGCGAGTGTTGGCTCCTAGACTCCTCGATGGGCGCAGAGGAAGTCTGAGTAAACTGAACCGATGGCACTGGAGCAAGCATCTGCTCCGAAGGCTCCACAATCATAAGGTCCAACTCCTCCAGCTCCGACGGACCAGTATGGCTCGGAGGAGGAAAAGAAGTAGATGACGGAAAAGTTTTCGGTTCTGAAACCACTTGGGTCAGAACCGATAAAAATTTTGCAAACGTCGATGCCTGTAACAACTTCTGCACCACAACATCCATATCCAAATTGGATAGGCTAATCAAGGACCGAGATGAATGGAGAGAGGGTGGTACTGACTGGAGGACTGGTAACTTCAATACCGGTTCCAGTACTGGGGACTGGCTCTGAAAAGACAAGACGCTCAGCTCCGAAGGCTGTACAGCCGACGAAGGGTTTTTTGATTTTGTCGAATCTGATTATGAAGCCTTAGAGGACTTGGAAGACTTGGGAGACTGACTAGTTTTATCATGGTTACCCAAAGATTCTTGAAAGGAAGATTTTCATAGTCCTCTATCCATTAATTTTCTTTTCCTTTCATGACGTACATGGCTTGAAAAGGAATGGCAGATGGAGCAACTCTCTTGTAAGTGCAAAGCACCCAAACAAACACAATTTACATGACTATCAGTCACTGACATCTTTGTCCACACTTTGGACATTTTTTAAACCCAGACTTGGGATGTTTCTCTTTATCTTGGTCAGCCATGAAAAAGTACAGTTTTGTACCTACCATAAATGTAGATGTTCGAGGATCCACATTGCTGCAGTCCTAACCATTGGGTAGTCCGCTGTCCAGTCGGCCCGAATACCAAAGTATATGGCTGACGTCGGTCAAGGCGCATTAGACTGATGTCAGGACGTCAGGGTACTAATGCGCATGACCGACGTCATATCCTCAGTCTTTTCTTGCCCCAGATGTCAGAAGACCCTAAAAAGACAAAGCCCAAACCAAAAAACCAAAAAACCCTGCACCAAACATATATACAATATATACAAATGTACAAGAGTATATCCTAACCCACACCACCACCCCTAAACACAGAGGGAAGGAGGGAGGGATTGGACTGCAGCAATGTGGATCCTCGAACATCTACATTTATGGTAGGTACAAAACTGTACTATGTTCTTCATTCCACATTGCTGCAGTCCTAACCATTGGGTAGAATCCCAAAGCAGAGTTAAGGGAGGCTGGCAAATCATAAGGAAGCAGGAGCTGTCAACATGCCTTGCAAAATAGCTGTGGCAAAACCAGCCCTAGATTTAGAGTAGAGAGGAAGGTGGTAATGCTTAGAGAAAGTATGCACTGAACTCCAAGTAGCTGCCTCCAAAATATCCTTAGTTGCCACCCCCCTTAGAAATGCTGTTGAAGTGGCAGTAGCCCTAGTGGAATGAGGCCTAATCCCAGCTGGAATCTCCTTGCCATGATGGGAATAACAAAATGAAATGCAAAACCCAATCCACTTAGAAATAGTTTGCTTAGACACAGGCTTGCCTTGAGAACTCAAAGCAAAAGAAACAAACAACTGCTGAGACTGCCTGAAATCCTTAGTCCTGTTTAAATAATAACGCAACTGCCTATGTACATCTAAAGTGTGCAAAATCTTTTCCCCTTATTTTGGGGATCTGCATAGAAAGTAGGCAAATGAATAGTTTGGTTTAAAGCCACACTAGAAACCACCTTAGGCATAAAGGAAGGATTAGTACGTAATGATACCCTATCCTTATGAAAATCAAAAGGGCTCTACTGCCATAAGGGCCTGCAACTCAGAAACCCTTCTTGCAGAAGTAATAGCCAACAAAAAAGCAGTCTTCCATGACAAGTATTTCAATTCAGCAGTAGCCGCAGGCTCAAAAGGTTGTAGAGTAAGTTTTTCCAACACAAAATTGAGATCCCAAGCAGGAGTAGGAGCTCTACGTGGGGTCTTATATTCTTTGCCCCTCTAAGAAACTGCTTGAACAAAGGATGCGAAAACAATGGTGGGTCACAATCATAGTGAGCTGAAATTGCTGCAGCATGAATCTTAATGGAAGAGAAGGACAAACCTTTGTCCAATAACTCAGTAAGATATTGAAGAGCCACACTCAAATTAGGCTCAGAAATCTCCAAATTCTTTGCTGCACTCCAAAATAAAAATCTCTTCCATTTTTCTGCGTACACTTTCCTTGTACTAGGTCTTCTGGCTTCCATAATCACATTTAAAACTTGTTGAGGAAGTTGAGACCTGTTGTGTTTTAAAACAGAATATGCCAGGCTGTTAGATGAAGAGAGTGAAGCTTGACATTGAGCAGGTGACCGTCCTTCTGAGATAACAGATGTGGAATCAAAGGTAAAGGCCATGGAGGCTTCCTTACCAGACTCCTTAATAGTGGGTACCAGTGTTGCCGAGGCCAATCTGGAGCTATTAAAATCATCCTTGGCTTGTCTTGTCTGACCTTTAGGAGCACCTTTGGAAGAAGAGGCAGAGGTGGAAAGGCATACACATGAAGATTTTTCCAACTGAAAGAAAGAGCATCCACTTTCCAAGCTGTGTGATGAAACCCCTTTGTGCAAAACTTTGGCAGCTGGTGGTTTAGTGGAGAAGCGAACAGATCTATGTCTGGAGTTCCCCATGACACTGTCAATTTCTGAAATACATGAAGATCCAGTTTCCACTCGTGGGGATCCATGATTTGTCTGCTTAACACATCTGCTAAGGAGTTCTGTGCTCCCGGCAGAAACCTTGCCTGAAGAGTTAGTTGCAAGCTGAGCGCAGTTTCCCATAAAATCATTGCTTGCCTGCATAGAGGATAAGAATGTGTTCCCCTTGTTTGTTGATGTACCACATGACAGTTGTGTTGTCTGTTAGAATCAACACCTGCCCTGGAAGAAGTAACTCCTTGAAAGCCATTAATGCAAACTGGACTGCTAACATCTCCTTCATGTTGATATGTAGATGCTGTAGTCTGGCAGGCCACTTGTCTTGTATCCACTTTCCATTTAGATGAGCTCCCCAAGCATTGTCCGAGGCATCTGTCGTTAAAGTCTGACTCGCCTCTGGCCGGGTCACAGAGAGTCCCTTGTTTAGGTGACATTCCTGAGCCCACCACAAAAATTCTTTTTGAATGCAAGGTATTATTTGAATGACAGTGTCCAAATCCTGGCAGTGCTGTGTCCATACATTTTTGAGATACCATTGCAGCTTCCTCATATGCAGTTTGGCATTGGGAAGCACCAGAATACAAGATGCCATGAACCCTAAGGCTTGAAGGACTGTCCTTGCAGTCAGCCCGGACTGAAGAGATAGTTGATGGAAGTAACTGGAAAGATTCTTTTGTTTGTCCGGGGTTAAAAAGGCCATCTGGGCTGCTGTATTCAGTCTCACACCCAGAAAGCACATGTCTTGAGAGGGTACTAGACTGGACTTTATTTCGGTCACAGAATACCCTAGGCATCTTAGCACTGCTATGACGTATTCCAAATGCTGTAGAAGGTCTTCCTTTTCTTGAGCCAGAATCAGGCAGTCGTCCAAATAAGGATAGATTTGAATTCCTTTTAGCCTGAAGTAAGCTATCACTGGAGCCAGAACCTTTGTGAATACTCTGGGCGCAGTAGATAAGCCAAAGGGCAATGCAGAGAACTGATAATGAGAATGTCCAGCTCGAAAACGCAGATACTTTCTGCAACTTAGTCTTATAGGCACATGAAGGTAAGCTTCCTTGAGATCTAAAGTTACCATCCAGTGATCTTTGCCCAGCAGAGGTAAAAGCTGTTGTAACGTCAACATTTTGAACTTGGGAATGTCCAGATAAGTGTTGAGGATAGATAAATCCAAAATTGGTCTCCACGTGTTCCCCTTCTTTGGTACTAGGAACAGGCGAGAATAAAATCCTAGGCCCCTTTCTGGTACAGGGACTGGCTGAATGGCCCCTATTTGGAGTAACAGAGAAATTTGCTTGTGAGCCTCTTTCCTTTGTGGAGGAGGAACGTCTGGCATGCCTTTGAAAGGGGCAAGGTATGGAAATAAAACCTGTAACCGTGGTGAATGATATCCAAAACCCATCTGTCTTGAGTAATTAAATCCCAATTTTCTTTGAAAAGAGACAGTCTTCCTCCCAAAGGAGCTGCCAGGCGAGAATGTACTGGCAGCTGAAAAGGCAGGTCATTGGGTCTGTTTACTGAAAGGACTGACCCCTGCCCTCACCAGAAGTCTGAGCAGGAGAACTCCCTGTTCTAGGCCTAAAAGAACCTTGAGCTCTGCCCCTACCACGTTTAAACCTACCCCTAGACTGGGAATCATAAGCAGGATATGTCCATCCCTTAGTAGGCCAATTTCTGCTAAACTTTGGAGGCTGCACCTGCAAAAAATCTTTAACAGTCTGCATAGATTTAGCCTTGTCCTCCATTTTCTTTAAAACTGCTTCCACAGGGGAACCAAACAACACATCAGACTGTAAAGGAGCATCCAAAATCCTTGTCTTAACATGCTCAGCTAAATTCTGATCCCTCAACCAAGCGTGCCTGCGAAGAACAGAACCAGTGGCAGCCACCCTCGAGGAGGCCTGCACAGCATCAAAACCACATTGCAAAGAATGCTTACCCACTTGTTCAGACACATGAACTAAATCCAGCAACTCTTTACACTCAATACCTTCCGCCAGAGCATCTACCTTAGATTTCAATTGTGAAAGGAGATAATTTTGATATTTTAGCATATGGAACTGACAATTCAACGCCCTCATGGCTAAAGTGGAAGAAGTATACACTTTCTTTCCCCATCTATCCAAAGCCCTTGCCTCCTTATCAGAGGGAACAGGATTTTTAACAACAGAGGCCTTAACACCTTTAGGCCCCTGAGAAACAATTTCTGGGTCTGCCCTAGGACTCTTAAAAAGATACTTATGAGCTTCGGGCACCCTATAGTACCTATCAGGTTTAACAGGGGCAGGAGGCAAAGAATCAGGGTTCAGGGAAGCCTCTGCAAAAACATCTTCCACCACATTCAGCACCGGAGGTATAGCCAAGGGCCTATGCTGAGGTAAAAACAAGAATTCCCTAAGCCTCTTCCTGGAATCAGAGAAATCTTGGCCTTCCCATTTAAAATGCTCCCTCATGGAATGCAGAGTCTCTGAAAATGAAAAATCCTCAGGAGGAGAAGCTGAAGGAGTGGAATCATCCACATCAGAATCAGAATAATGAGGGTACTCCTGCAAGTCTTCAGCCGAAGACTCAGAAGCCTCTGAACACTGTTCAAAACTCTCAAACTCAGGCTCCACCCTAGGCCTCTTATCAGGAGGGGGCATAGAACCTCTAATCATAGTAATCAAATCCTCTGCCATTTTAAGCATATGTTTCTTAGGCACAGAACCTGAAGTGCTAGGAGAAGCCCCCACAGAAGCTAAACTTGGCCTACCTCTCAAAGAAGTCTTGGAAACAGAAGGAGAGGCTCTAACTACCTTAGGAAGAGGGGGAAGAACAGCTACCTGAGAAGCCCCCTCAGCCTGGCCTATCTCCTGAGAGGGCACATCCTGTAACAGTACAGTCTCAGCCTGAGACTCCACCGAAACTCCTGGCAAAACCTCTGGCTCCACTGAGCCTTCTAAAGAACCGACGTCCGGGACTGCCGGTTCTTCAACCCTAGGCTTTGCTGCTTTGTCCTTGCGCTTTTGATCGAAGCGGCCGGAGCATCCGACGGCATTTTATAATTACAACGCTTCCCAAACACTAACCTGGCACAGTCTAACCTTCTCTTAATAGTGCGTTTGTTAAATCTAGCACAAGAGCGGCATCCAACAACGTCGTGCTCAGGCCCTAAACAAGGTATACACAAAGTATGGTAATCCCTATGAGGTATCTGTTTCCCACAAGAAATACAGTTATTCACTTTTCTGACATCCGGTTAAATACTGAGGCAAGAAAAAACCAAAATGTTCCCCAACGGGGTACTTAGCCAACTTTGATTCGGTCTGAAACTCCGACTTCAGAAAATTTCAGAACGCCAACCTGCACTCGCAAAACTGCTTCTGCATCGGACCATGCGGCAAAAAAGACTGAGGATATGACGTCGGTCATGCGCATTAGTACCCTGACGTCCTGACATCAGTCTAATGCGCCTTGACCGGCGTCAGCCATATACTTTGGTATTCGGGCCGACTGGACAGCGGACTACCCAATGGTTAGGACTGCAGCAATGTGGAATGAAGAACATCTATCTAAATGCACACAAGCAAACTTGTATGATCAAAAAATACACACACATACACATTTTTAACAATTTGAAAATATAATGTAATATTCAAAACAGTAAGTAGCCCTTAAAAAACAAATAGGCTCTATATGGTTAAATATGAGCTAACTATAAATGTATAAACACACTCTAAAGCTTATAAATGCTTGCTAAAACACACTACTAAGCTAGTAAAACTATTCTAATATCTAAATAAAGGCACGCCAAAGAAAGGGAAGGGAAATATTAAAGGCCTATAAAAACGACAGCCGAAAGGACTACAAGAGACTACCACAATTAAGCTAACAAGCTATTAAAAGTTATAATTATGAAGATATAAAGAAAGTTGAAAATAGGAATTTATTCTAGAAACAATTTGTTATACTGGCCCGAGCTGTGAGGAAACCTCCGATCTGTTGCAGCGGCAAACTAGATCTGAGGTAATTCAAGGTGCATCATGGGATAGGGACTTGTCCTTGAGCTGTCTGAAGACCTCTAGCTTTGTAGTAGGCCGACTCAGAGCCGGGGATTGGCTCCGAACCCATCTGTAAGAATAAACGGTGAGAGAGAACTTCACATCTACAGATATATATCGACTGCATCCCAGCCCCTTAGGACAAAGGGGGTATGCTAAGGACCTCTCACTAGGGCTTAAAGTAATGCCCTATTGCCCTGAAAGGACAATGGCACTGCTCCCACCTCTCATGCCCTCCCAGCCCCCCCCCCCCCAAAAAAAAGGAATGAATGGAACAAAGGGCTCCTGCCTCCACAAGAATTGAAAAGCCAGCTGGGTAGTCAGGAGAAAGGCTAGATGGTCACTGGAGATTGGGAGCTAAACATTTAACAAAAGTGTGTAAAGCAAATATCTTCCTAATGGACTGAACATTTGCATTCTTTGCCTGAGAGCAGTTTCTTTAAATGATGTAGCATCTTCTTAAGTTTAACTGACAAAGAAATGATCATACAAAAACTATACCCCTTGGGGAATTTATACTTCCTGTCTATGTAGGGAACCATGGAATTAAACTTGCTGCAACTCACCTCAATTCCCTCAAGGCAAACTTCTCTTGTGCCCTTTTTGCTTTCCCCAATCTCCCAGCTAATGCAGAGTCCCATTCCTCCAAATGTCCCCTTCCCCTGTTCATTGGCATCCAAGAACAGCAGGCATAAAAAAGCAATATCTGGAGATCAATACCTTTCAACATGTGAGGACTCAGGATATTTTTTATCTTTTTGTTACCAACTCCCACCCTTGTTGGCCAGCAAGCATCATGCAATGCCTGCTATGCTCAACCCATGTACATGTACACTTTTGTTCACCCAATATGCCAAGTTAGAGAGAGATGTCTTTCCTTTGTATGCTTGCACATCTAACCTTTGCTTTCTTTTACAGGGCATATGTGTGTGGTCTACTTCACGTGTGTTGCTTAAGCAGTTAGATGTGCACTGATCCCTATAACCTTAATAGGTCTGCTGGCACTGGTCAATCATTTCAACCCCTTCCCAGTCAGGAACAGATTAACTTGGACATAGTCAAGGCTTTATCCCATTATGTTAAAATGCCAGCACCTTAGAAGACAACTTCACCACTGAGAGAAGGGTTGGCAGGATGTTCAGTGGCAGCTCTGCTGAGTCTAAATACTGAATAATTTGGACCTCGCATTCAGTACACTGGAAACACAATGGCTACCCAATTGGAACAAATCAGTGGTGGGTTTTCTAAGTTAAAAGGCAGAGCTCCCAACCTTTGTTTCCCTAATGTAATAAAAGAGAAGCAACAGAAGTAGACTTTCCTCCTAAGCAATCTTTCTTCTCCACTTTCTCCTTTGCCTTCGAGCCCATCTTTTCTTACTCTAAGAGATACTGATGCCTGACAAATACTGTAAAGTGTTTTTTTTACATATATTTTAAAAGGGCAGAGCTACACAATTTTAGATGTAAAGACTGGCGATTGTGACTATGAGGTACTAAATGATGAATAAGAAGAGTACCAGGGCAAATTACTAGTGTTATCTCCAAATCCACGAGGAAGTAACACACTAGTGGATATTATTATGGCTGTTGTCCTTTAAAGTAAGATTGCTAGCATATGGATGTCATCAAGGTTTGTCTACCTTTAATGAAATGAACAAGACTGCTAGCATACTTACAAGTGTCCTCAAAATTTGGTCACCTTTAAAAAAATTAAGACTAAGGGCATAAACTTTATTATGGAGTCAGACTTGTAGGTAGCCAATTGTCCCAAATCCATTCAAATGTATAAAAAAGTGATTTAATTTATGGCTTTCCTACCTTAATTCCTTAAATTCATACTCCAGACCTAACAGTGCAATTGGCCAGTTGCATGAGATGGAAAAAGAAATCTGAGATATCCAAATCGTGTCCAAAAGCAGGGGGATAGACTATGCAAATAATGGAGACAATAGGTTCATAGGTTGATACTAGGCAATCTGCCCTAGGGCATTTATAAGCCTAGCCAGAGTATGTTTGGCTTTTGCCACCCTTTTAGATTAGTTGATTGTGCCTCTGTATAGTAGGTCACAGAAGGTAGCCCTTTTAAGGTTTGCTTACTGTACCTCTGTCAAGCAGCGACACAGAAGAGATCCCAGGGGTAAACTTATGATCTCCCATCCATTCGTCAAGATTTCTTTTGAAGAGGGTCAGTGAGGGGCTCTGCCTGACATGGATTGGGATTTTGTTCCAGAGTGAGGGGAGCCTCTGGGATATGAATCTGTCCCTCCAGCATATCCTATTTATTTCTGTGCTGAGGTTCAGGTCCCTGGCGCATGTAGCTCTAAGGGATTTAGATTTCCTGAGGTGAAGCATGTCCATTAATTCTGGGTTGGACATGGCTTTATACATCAGACACAGATCGCCTCTGAGTAGGCAGTACGCAACTAAGTAGAGCTGGAGTTTCTTCAGCCGAACTGCATAGGGAATCTGTTTGAGCCCCTTAATCCTCGTGGTGAGATACTTCAGGGGTCTTTCCAGTTGCTGAAGGTGTCGGGTAAGGTACATCCCAAACGGGGCATTGTACTCAATTATGGGTCTGATAAGTGATGAGTAGAGGGGCACAATGACCTATCTTGATCTAGATGTGAACCCTTTCATGATAAGGTGGGCTATACAGAAAGTCTTTCTAACCACTTTGGCAAAGTGATTGTCAAAGGAGAGATTGCTATCTACTTGGGTCCCCAAGTCCCTAATTACTTCTTCCATACTTAATGGATTACCACCTATGTGGTAATTTGTGGGCACTTTGTTTTTTCCAAAGGGGATGACTACGCACTTTTTGGCATTTAGCTTTAGGCCATGGCTCTGGCACCAGTTATCTGTCTCTGTGAGACCCTTTTGGAGGATGCTTGTGTCAGTCGGAGAGTCGATTATAGCACCCTGTTTGCAGTCATCTGCGAACTTGGTCAGCCATAGTCCACCCATGTTAGCTGTACCTCGGAGAAATATATACCGAACAAGAGAGGTCCCAGGACTGAGCCTTGTGGGACACCACTTGTAACTGGTTTAGAATCTGACATGGCACCTGCTACTCTGACCATGTGGGTTCTATCCCTGAGCCAGTTTGCAACCCATCTTGTGACATAGGGGTTGATATTTAAGCTGGTGAGCTTATTTATGATGCCCGAGTGGGGTATTGTGTCAAAGGCCTTTGCGAGGTCCAGGTAGGCTGTGTGGACTACCTTCCCTTCATCTATGGCTTTGGTAACTGTTTCAAAGAAGTCGACCAGGCTCAAGAGGCAAGATCTCCCCTTAACGAAGCCGAATTGGGTAGGATCCAGTGTCTGGAGGTTCCCAAAGTCTTTGTTTATGATTTCCATGATGATACGATACGTTCCATAGCTTTGCAGACCAGGCTAGTCAGGTTTATAGGGTGATAGTTTCCGGGGTCTGTTGTGGCACCACCTTTGTGGAGTGGGACCACTGTTGCTGTACGCCATTCCTTGGGAATATATCCTGTAGTAAGGCTGAGATTGAACAGTGACTTTATATGAAGGTTTAGTTCTTCTTGGAGCTCGTGTAAGAAGCAGCCCGGAACACCGTCTGGTCCCATTGATGCTGTGTTTTTTGCTTTGGAGAGGGCAGCTCTCACCTGTGCATCTGTGATCTCAGGAAGGCTACGCTCTCTGTTGGATAGACATTTGTTCTTTTGGGGGGGAAGGGGGGGGAGAAGTTTGCACTGAACCTTTCTGCCAGGATGTTGGCAAAGTCTGTGGGTTCAGTGAATTTTTTGTCATTTTGCACTAACTCAGAGCATATCTGGGAGTTGCCTCCCAGGTTTCTGACATAACTAAAGAAGGCCTTGTGATTATCTTTAGTGTCTTGTGCAATTTTTCTTTCAAAGCTGGCCTTAGAAGATTTTATGAGGGATCGTAGTTTCTTGCTAGTACTTATCAGTGACGCCTTCCCTTTTTGGGATTTTGCTCTGTCATGTAGTAGCTTTCTCCTTCTGTTGTATAGCTTATTTATGGCCGGGGTCCACCAGACAGGTCTCCTGCCTTTGGAGGAGTGAGTCTTGGTTATATTTGGGATAGCATGCTCCATACATTCCTGTAGGTGTCCATTGAATGCTTTTATAAAGGACTCTGCATTTTGGGCTGTATTGTCCACTGGCCCGAGGGCTTTGAAGGATTCCACCTCAGTTTTGAGAAGTGTGAAGTTTGCTTTTGAGAAGTTCTTCACCGTGGTTTCCTTGGCTAGGGGTGGGGACGGAATATGGATGTCCAGTGAGATTTGTTTATGGTCTGATCTTACCAATGAGGGGTATATACCTCTGGTGTGGAACATAGAGACCCCATGTTGGTAATGACCAGATCCAGTATGTTTTCCCCTCTTGTGGTAGTGGTGACCAGTTGTTCCATAGCATTTGAGTTTATAAATTCTAGGAACCGTTGGGTGAGGGTGTTTGGGCTTGAGTAGTTTTCCCAATCGATGTTTGGGTAGTTGATGTCACCCAATATATTCTCCAGTGTTCTCAGGAAAGCAGAGTGAGGTTCCTGTGTTTGGGCGGGTGGTCTGTAGCAGGCTACAAACTGAAAGGCAGTTTTGCCCACTGTTAGTTGCACATGGATGGTCTCCGAAGCTTCGTGCAGTGCCGTCCTACTGAATGCTTGGGAGTAAACAGCTCTGAGAAAAAAATCACAGCTGTCTCTTCAAAAAGTGAATAAGCAGCTAGATTAACACTGCTGCCCATAACATGAAGTTTGCTGAGGTTGGGGAGGTGCTTTCCAACCATGTAGATGCATTACTGTCCGTTATCGATGAAAATGCGAAACTTAAGAGCAGAAGCAAGACTTGATTATCCTGAATCCCTGTTAGACCACAAGGACAGGGCTAGAAGGTACAATGTAAGGATCAACAGTCTTCCCAAAGCAGTGGGAGGAAAGGACTGTGAAGGCTTCATCTGGAAGTAGTTGGCAGCTTGGGCTGGTATACCACAGGACGAGACACCAATCAAGGTAGATGACCTAGAAGAATGACTGTACAATGATGAATTAAACAAAACTAAATACAACATTTTTACTGGCCCTTTGGAAACCAGAGTTTACAGGTCTTTGTTGATAAAGATAGTTTTGTATAAGAGCACAACTCTTGCTGACTATATGATTGTGTAGACATCAGGATATAAAAATTAAAAAACTTATAATTTAACTCTTCTAAAACTAAAGAAAAAATATACAATTCAGGAATAGCTCTTCACATTTCCCATTCTGGTGATGATTAACAAAAGGGGTTCTAAAACATGATACAAAAGGAACATACTCCATCTGTCCAGATGAGAGGAATAAAGCAATCCCAGTTGCCTAGGCAGGAAGGCTGTAGAATGGAACAAGTTCCAGCAAATCAAAAAAGTCAAGGAAAGGTGCTGTCTCCATTTTCTGGAAGAAACAGAAAATAAAGGATTAGTTTGGATAAAATCACTTTAGCTAGCAGAGCTAGGAGACTCCCTCTCTCCCTCTGATGCCCTCCCTGTAAGGAATTAAGATGCCTTGTTGAAGTTTCAAGTAGTTTATTCAGTTAAGCAAGGCAGACAGACAAGTGTCATCTCCTGTTAGAGGGTGATTAACAGGAAGGTGGAACTTATGGTTACGATAACTCATTGGTGAGTAGACCTCATCGACTGCAAGTATGGCAGAACCAGCAGAAGGTGAAGTGTCCGATGGATGCTAAACTTTGTGTTGTGTATCCTTAAACACTGGAGGATGTACGAGTCAGTTGGTTTACTATTACAGGGATTGTTGAATTACGATTTATAGGTTCATAGGTTCATACTAGGCTATCTGCCCTAGGGCATTTATAAGGCTAGCCAGAGTGTGTTTGGCTTTCGCCACCCATTTTAAATGAATTTTGCTATGCCCTTTTTCGAGGTTAGTATACTGTGCCTCTGTCTAACAGTGACACAGAAGTGATACCCGGGGTAAACCTACGATCTCCCATCCACTCATCAAGATTCCTCTTGAAGAGAGTCAATGAGGGACTCTGCCTAACCTGGACTGGGATTTTATTCCAGAGTGAAGGGAGCCTCTGGGTTATGAATCTGTCCCTCCAGCATGTCCTATTTATTTCAGTGCTGAGGTTCAAGTCTCTCAAGCGCGTAGCTCGATGGGATTTGGATTTTCTCAGGTGCAGCATGTCCATTAATTCTGGGTTGGACATGGCTTTATACGTCAGGCACAGATCACCTCTGAGCAGGCGGCATGCCACTGAGTAGAGCTGGAGTTTCTTTAACCGGGGCGTGATGGGATCTGTTTGAGCCCTTTAATCCTCTTGGTGAGGTACTTTTGGGGTCTTTCCAGTTGCTGCAGGTGTCTGGTAAGGTACATCCCAAAAGGGGCATTGTACTCAATTATGGGCCTGATGAGGGATGAGTAGAGAGGCACAATGACCTCCCCTGATCTAGATATGAATCCCTTCATGATTAGGTGGGCTATATAAAATGTTTTTCTAACCACTTTGGCCACGTGGTTTTCAAATGAGAGACTGCTATCAACTTGGGTCCCCAGGTCCCTAATTACTTCTTCCATACTTAATGGATTACCAGCTATGTGGTAATTTGTGGGCACTTTGTTTTTGCCAAAGGGGATGGCTATACACTTTTTGGCGTTTAGCTTGAGGCCATGGCTCTGGCACCAGTTGTCTGTTTCTATGAGGCCCTTTTGTAGAATGCTTGTGTCGGCTGGAGAGTCGATTATGGCGCCTAGTTTGCAGTCATCTGCGAACTTGGTCAGCCACAGTCCTTCCGTGTTGGCCTGTACCTCCGAGAAATATATACCGAACAAGAGAGGTCCCAGGACTGAGCCTTGTGGGACTCCACTTGTAACTGGTTTGGAGTATGACATGGCTCCAGCAATTCTAACCATGTGGGTTCTGTCCTTGAGCCAGTTTGCAACCCATCTAGTGACATAGGGGTTTATATTTAAGCTGGTGAGCTTATCTATAATGCCCGAGTGGGGTATTTGCGAGGTCCATGTAGGCTGTGTGGACCACCTTCCCCTCATCAATGGCCTTGGTGACTATTTCAAAGAAATCGACCAGGTTTAAGAGGCAGGATCTGCCCTTAACCAAGCCGAACTGGGTAGGATCCAGTGTCTGTAAGTCCCCAATATCTTTATTTATGAGGTCTATGATGATCCTTTCCATAGCTTTGCAGACCAAGCTAGTCAGGTTTATGGGGCGATAGTTTCCAGGATCCGTTGAGGCACCACCTTTGTGGTGAGGGACCACTGCTGCTGTACGCCACTCTTTGGGTACATATCCTTTAGTATATGGCAATATCTACTATGTGGAAGATGAACATTGTTTTGCACTCTTACTGAGCATTATTAGTCTAGTTATATTTACTCATTGATTGCAGGGAAGGAGTTAGTAACACTGCAGATTTCTTAGAAAAGTGGCATACATACAACTTAGATACTTGGTAAATGAGCAATGGTTATCCTTTTTTTTGGCTTGCTTTTGAAGCAGACCGATGAGCATATAGGTTCTATGTTTGCAATTTGTGACAACAGAATCAAGAGTGGATGCTCCAAACGACTGAGGTGACAATCAGTAGGAGGCTTGATATGCCCTGAAACTATGTAAGTTGAGAACAGGCAAGAGGCTCAGGCCTGAAACCAAGGGGACACAAGCATCTCTAACCTTGAAAAACAAATTCTGCAAATCTCGGAGTACAGTTAAGACCCATTAAAGTTTCTGGATGGGGGGATGCAATTTGTGGGACTAGGTTGAGGATTCATCAGTGCACTTCCTTAACTGAGATTGATCAGACTCAGACACTGAATATTTTGTGTGTTAATTTATAGCCAGTTGTCAGTATATTCTTAACCCAAAAAGGGGAGGGGACACTAAGTAATTCTTGAGACTATTGTGGAAGAATAAAAGGATGGCCTAAAGGAATGGATGTTTAGGTTACTGCACTCCTCTACACCAAACTACAATGAATGAGAGAGTTTAAAATAACCTCTTGGAACATTAACGGAATCACAAATCCAGTCAAAAGGGAAGGATACTATCATTCAGGAAGTTAAACACCGACATTACAGAATTACAGAAGACCTGTTTAGGGTCAGATGTATACTGTACACTAGGATGCAATGGATATACCACAAGCACCCACATTCTCATTCCAAGAAGCCAGGAAACTGGGGCAGTGGTACTGGTGAATATGTGGCTAAATCTACTTGTATCAGAAATGCTAGTAAAATGACATAGGTTTGAAAGTGACATGGGGAATGCCCCCCCCTTTTTTTTTTACAATTATTCTTCCCATCAAGGCCACTAGCACATTTATAAGGCATATTTTAGCAACTATTATTTTCAAGAGGGGATTCTCATCATAACTATAGACTGGAACATAGTAATGAGAAGAAATGATGCTGACAGGAGCCAACATAGAAATTATGATGAGGAAGGGGACATTCATGGTCCATCTAAACAAATTACTTGGACTGAAAAATATACAGTTTACAAAAAGCAGAAATTGCACTAGTGGGGGCTACAAATACTACTCAAAATATCATGCTTGATCAACACCGTTCTGGACCTACAATAAAGACCGCATAAGGAGCTATTATGGGATACTGGGAACTGGCCCATAATTTTTTTCACATCATCTTGACTTGCAAGCACAGTTCATACTAAACGAGAAGAGAGACTGGTAAAGCAGTGGAGGTTTCTGTCCTACCTACTGACACAATAAAGATGAGGAAATGGCTGGAGCAGCTACTAAGGAAGCATTTAGAATCTGTGGGGCAGTTATTGGCTGCTGAATGGAATACTTTCTGCTGCTGAATGAAATACTTTCAAAAGAAATTTAAGGGAAGAAATAGACAAATATGGGTCAACCAAAGGGCTGCATGAACATCACTGTGGAAGAAGGGGAATTTGACTGTTCAGATTAGAGGCAAACCTACATAACTATAATATTACAGGCATTAACACATGACAAATTGATATCTGAAAGAGCAGGGATAAGGCAGAGAGATAACTTGTCACAAAAAAGCCCTTACAGCATTAGTAACAACAAACAACAAAAACTGGAGAGAGGGATAAGAGTATTGAAGTTCAGAAGCAGAAGCTCTGAGACATGAATTTTAGATCAGGCACAAGGAATTAGGGTTTTGTATCAGTGCCTATACTCAGAAGAGAACACTCAAATGAATTAAGAGGCCCATCTTAAACATTTCTTGGGTTCACTACCTTTTCCCCAGTTACCAGTGAAAGTTATGGGGGATATAATTAATCTGATACAATAAACTACCTTAGAGGGGTAATTAGCAAGATGAAATCTGCTAAATCACCTGACTAGATGGCATCCAAATAAGGGTATGCCATTTGGTAGGGAAGAGGTTGTGAGGACAAAGACTGGGCATGACTAATGTCATACTTAAGGGACTGAGTCCTCTGGTTTTAAGGAAATCTTAAAAGACCCATTACCATGCTTTATCATGATATGAGGCCTTTATGTCAACACTAGCATTTAGGTTGACTAACTCTGATAATCATACATGGGGAAGCAGTATGGGTTTGTGATGGGGAGATGGGCAGCCAATAACAAAACAGGCACTAATGATTATACAGGATGCCCAGTTTAGTCAGAAGATGCTACAGGTCATTAGCCTAGATGCAGAAAAGACACCCAACAGAGCTGGACGGAATTACTTCCTTAAATTATTGAAGCTCTGGGGATTCACTGAAGCATTTGTTAATCTTGTGGTTATCCTGTATCAGTGCACCTTGACTAGGGTTAATATACAAGCAAAGCTATCGGAAGTCTTTTATCTAATACTAGGCAAGGTCCAATAGACAGGATACAGTTAAGATGACAAACAAGGGGATGAAATTTTGAAAAAAAAAAAAAAAGTTTGCTCATGAGGTGGAAGACTATCCTGCTTGAGTTAGGCCAAACATTTCAGGTTTTACAGGTTCACATTTTCCCGATTGTTATACTTTGCGCATATTTTTTGGTGGTGCCTATAAGAAAAATACCCAAAAAAGTGAAGCACAAATGGTGACATTTCCATGCGAAGACGACAAGCCAAGAAGAGCATAGAATTTGCTAACCATGCTTAAGGAGCTGGGGTAAGGTATCTAAAGATGCCCAATGTGAAACTATCGTTTTGCAGCCATTGGGCCTTGACACTGTGGTGTCTGAAGACAGAGCCTTGGCCAGAATATTATGATTTGGAAATAATTCTGCTGAGAGCAGATGACATTTTAGAGATACTGGGGATTAAGACTACTGTCTGTAGCCACAGAGGTGGTGGGTTGGACCAGAATGACTGACAGTAAAAGTTGTATTTCCTAACTCATTCATTCCATTAACCCTTTGTCTACACTGGTATTAAAAAAAAAAAAAATGAAAGACTAATTGCAGCAGTGATGCATTACAGGAAGACATTTTTCCTGTTTCGAGCTGTAAGTGATTGAAAGTTTGTTTCATCTTAACATACAAGGGTGCTGACCTTTACCCTCTTGTCTTCTTTCTTACTTCATTTCAACTGCATAAATTATATGTATGCAGGAGGTTAAGTGTGGTGGCAGTCCCACTTAAATATATTAAGATATCGGATCTATAAACTAGCAAAAATAGTTAATATCAGTTCCAGCTAAGACTTTCCTGCAGTAGTACTCACTATGTCACACTTTTTTAAAATGCTAATTTTAGTTGCAGAATTACCAGCAGGTTAATTTGAAGGTTCACTTAGGTTCATAGGTTCATAGGTAAGTACTAGGCTATCTGCCCGAGGGCATTTATAAGCCTAGCCAGAATGTGCTGGCTTTCGCCACCCCCTTAGCTTAGTTCCCTGTGCCTCTGTCCAGCAGAGCCATCAGTTCCCTGCGCCACTGTCCAGCAGAGCCAGTGCAGTGATCCCCGGGGTAAATTTTCTGTTTCCCATCCACCCGTCAATGTTTCTCTTGAAGAGTGTTAGTGAGGGGCTCTGCCTGATGTATATTGGAATCCTGTTTCAAAGCATGGGGAGTCTCTGGGATAGGAATCTATCCTTCCAGCATGTCCTATTTATTGTTGTGGTGAGGTTTATATCTCTAGAGCGTGTGGCTCTCTGGGATTTGTTTTTTTTTAGGTGGAGCATGTCCAATTCTGGGTTGGACTTGGCCTTGTATGTCAGGCAGAGATCACCTCTGAGTAAGCGGTATGCAACTGAGTAGAGCTGGAGTTTCTTGAGTCGGGCTGCATAGGGCATCTGTTTGAGGCCAGTAATCCTCTTGGTGAGGTACTTTTGTGGCCTTTCCAGCTGTTGCAGGTGTCTTGTAAGGTACATCCCAAATGGGGCATTGTATTCTATGATGGGTCTAATGAGTGATGAGTAGAGAGGCACAATTACCTCTTTTGTTCTAGATGCGAACCCTTTTGTGATTAGGTGGGCCACACAGAAGGATTTTCTAACCACCTTGGCAATATGATTATCAAAGGAGAGATTACTATTTACTTTTTCCCCAGATCCCTTATTACATTTTCTGTATTTAGGGGACTACCACCTATGTGGTAGTTCGCGGGTATTTTGTTTTTTCCAAAGGGGATGACTATGCACTTTTTGGCATTTAGCTTGAGGCCATGATTTTGACACCAGGTATCCATCTCAGTGAGACCTATCTGAAGGGTGTCTGTATCAGCCGGAGAATCAATTATGGCCCCTAGTTTGCAGTCGTCTGCAAACTTGGTCAGCCATAGTCCTCCTATGCTTGCCAGTACATCTGAGAAGTATATACCAAACAGGAGGGGTCCTAGGACTGAGCCCTGGGGGACGCCACTTGTAACCGGTTTAGAGTCGGACGTAGAGACTGCAACTCTCACCATGTGGGTTCTATCCATGAGCCAGCTGGCAACCCATCTTGTGACGTAGGGGTTTATGTTCAAGCTGGTGAGCTTGTCTATAATACTGGAATGGGAAATGTTGTCGAAAGCATTTGCGAGGTCTAGGTAGGCTGTGTGGACCTCCTTTCCCTCATCTAATGCCTTGGTAACCGTCTCAAAGAAGTCCACCAGGTTTAGGAGGCATGATCTGCCCTTAACAAAACCAAACTGGGTAGGGTCCAAGGTTTGGAGGTTCCCAATGTCTCTGTTAATGAGTTCCATGATGATGCATTCCATAGCCTTGCAGACCAGGCTAGTCAGGCTTACAGGGCGATAGTTCCCGGGGTCCATTGTGGCTCCACCTTTGTGGAGTGGGATAACTGTTGCTGTGCGCCACTCTATGGCTACGTAGCCTGTAGAGAGGCTGAGTTTGAACAGTGTGTTTAGGTGAGGGGTTAGTTAATTTTGGAGCTCTTGTAAGACACAGCCTGGGACCCTATCCGGTCCCACTAAAGCTGTGTTTTTGGCTTTGGATAGGGCTGTTTTAACCTGTGCATCTGTGATTAACGGTGCCCTACATTCTTCTGGTATGCTTATGGGCCCTTTAGAGGGTGAGAGGGGGGTGAAGTTTGCACTAAACCTGTCTGCCAGAATATTTGCAATATAAAAGTCAGTTCAGTGTATTTTGTGCCATTATGCACTAACTCAGAGCAGATCTGAGAGTTTCCACTTAGGTTCTTGACATAGCTAAAGAACGCTTTGTGGTTATCTTTGGAGTCATTGGCAATTTTTCTTTCGAAACTAGCCTTGGATGATTTAATGAAGGATCGTAGTTTCTTGCTGAAACTGATCAGGGATGTCTTTCCTTCTTGGGAATTTACTCTTTTCTGTACTAGTTTCCTCCTTCTGTTGTATAGCTTGTTTATGGCAGGGGTCCACCAGACTGGTTTCCTTTTCTTGGAGGAGTGAGTCTTGGTTTTACTTTGGATAGCACGATCCACGCATTCCTGCAGATGCTCCAAAAGTGCCTTTGTAAAGGTTTCAGCAGCTTGAACAGCATTGTCCTTTAGCATGGGGGCTGTGAACCTTTCCACCTCGGTCTTAAGTAACGTGAAGTTTGCTTTTGAAAAGTTTTTCATGGTGTTTCCTTGATTGGGGGTGGGGGCAGAATGTGGATATCCACAGTGATTAGTCTACAGTCTGATCTAACCAGCAAGGGGTTGACCTCCGGTGTGGAACACCGGTTGCCCATGTTGGTGATGACCAGGTCCAATATGTTGTTCCCTCTGGTGGGGGTGTTGACCAGTTGATCCAGGGCGTTCGAGTTTATAAATTCTAGGAGGCATTGGGCAAGGGAGTTAGTACTTGAGTAGTTCTCCCAGTTTATGTTTAGGTAATTGAAATCACCCAGTATTAAGGTGTTTGGTAGGATCTTCGTATTTCCCAGTGTCTCCAGAAATGTGGAATGGGGTTCCTGGGCCATGGTGGGTGATCTGCAGCAAGCTACAATTTGGATTTCAGTTTTGCCCATTGTTAGTTGCACATGGATGATCTCTGATGCATTGTGCTGCGGCACTAACCTGGAGGTGTGGGTATCCTTGATGAATATGGATACACCCCTGCCTCTTGTGTTTCGGTCCTGGTTCTGTGGCCGAAAGGTATGGTATGAGTTATAGCCTAGTAGTGCTGGGGTGCTCTCAGGAGCCTTAAACCAGGTTTCTGTTACTGCACAGATGTCGATGTTCTCCATACTGAGGAGTGCCTCGAGTGCGTGCATTTTGAGGTTTAGACTTCTGGTGTTGAGTAGCATTACCCACAGTTTTTGGTTACTTGTACTATTTATGGTGGTGGGTTTGACGTTTGAGCCTTGCCTAAAAAAAGGCACTATGGGGGGCGGCAAGAGCCTTGGCCAGTATTCGAATGCCTAAGGGTGACAGGGGCAAGCCATTTCTTGCGAAGCAATGTGGCTTGTCGAGCATGTCATCCCAGGTGGACAGATACTGGATCCCCTTTGAATGACACCAGAAACTTAGCCAATTGTTGAAATTGATCATTTTTTCTTTATACTGTGGCATCATTCTTGGTGAGGGCAGAATGCTACTCAGGGTCAGGGTCATACCGGCCTGGGCTACATGATCAGAGAGCTCTTCCATGTCTCTTTTCATGTAGTCCAGGGAGGTATGTCTCGGGTCATTTACACCAACATGGACAATGACAGAGTTGTATTTGTACTTGTTCTGGAGTGACCTGAGTGCTTGTGTTATGTGGCGGATCCTGGCACCTGACAGGCAGTTAACTGTAACCTTCTCCTTGTCCAGCCTAGTTAGTGGGACATCAGTATGCCTGACTACAGAGTCGCCTATTACTAGTGTGTTGGGTATGTTATTTTGCATTAAGGGCTGTGATTGCGTAGCACACTGATTATGTGAAGTATGTGTTTCATGGTTGGTGATGGGGTGTGGAGGTTGCTTGGATGTCTGCTTTGGAGGTCTCTGTTGCTTTTGCAGATTTTTATTTAGAGCCTCAGAGTATGTTTTCATGTATTCATGTGTGTTATTTGCCGGTGTTGGTTTATTAGGTCTATGTGAGACTGGTGGTGTGTTGCAAGTATTACCCTTCTCCTCTTGACTGTCAGTTCCAGTCTTGGGTTGAGAGAGCTTTGCCTCCCAGTTTGGCTGTATAATTGCATCTCTCGCATATATTAGTGTTTGGTGGTAGGAGGAGAGGGTTTTCTGTGTACATGAGGCAGTTGTAACATTGCCTCAAAATGCCCAGATTCACCAGTTGGACTGGAGAGTACACCGGAAACTGCCCTTTGGACATGTCTGAATAGGTAGAGTAAGCTGTTTTTCTGATTGGCTGGTGGGGACGAATAGAGAGCCTTGTCCTTCTGGACAGTATAGGGGAGTCTAGTGCTAAGGTTAATTAGTGCTTGCTATGAGTTTTAAGCAAGTGCTTGACTGTGAAAGTAATGGTTTAAGTGCTAAAGTTGATGGTTTGTCTAGTTCCAAGGGAAAATTTGAAGAGTACACTTCATGGAGCCGAGAACACTAACTCTACCTAAATGGTGCTGCCCGGTGCATAAAACTGTACAAATCTGTTTTTTACAGCAGGGAAGTGAAACAGAGAGAAATTAGCCCAAAATGGCTGATAAACTACTAACTTCTGGGCTGAAACCACTCCTCCAGGGACAGAAAGGCTGCTCAAAGCTCCCCTCTCTCACAGGTGAACAGAGAAACTTCCTTCTATCCAAGTAAGATTTGGGCAACACAGAAACTTGTAATTCAGCCCTGGATTCAGCAATAACCTGAAAACTGGACTATACTAGTTCAGAAAGGCGGGTAACATGTATATATATTTTTTTCAGAAAATACAGTAGATACAATCAAAACAACACTTTAAATGCACAGAAAAGGCTATCGCACTTTTGTGTGTAGCCTACAACAGTTAAACAGATTATTTAAACACAAAAATGACTTAATTCAAGTGCAGGCAGCAAATAAGTACAATATGTAGCAATAACAAACTTTTTAAATCACAGATTCGCTAAAAAAAATGGTGTTTTAGGCGGAATTAGTTAAGACAGCAAGAAAAGTGATGCTGAATCACTCCAAAGTCACTCTTTTTGTCTCTCTGCTGCTGTAGACTCTGCAGGACACCTGGAAGGCACTTGCTGAGCGGAATACAAACTTAAAAACTGCGCAAATTAGGTTTTTATAGCAGGAAAGTGAAAGAGATAGAAATTAGCCCAAAATAGCCAATAAACTACTAACTTCTGGGCAGAAATCACTCCTCCAGGGACAGATAGGCTGCTCAAAGCTCCCCTCTCTCACAGGTGAGCAGAGAAACTTCCTTCTATCCAAGTAAGGTATGGGCAACACAGAAACTTGTAACACAGCCCTGGATTCAGCAATAACCTGAAAACTGGGCTATACTAGTTCAGAAAGTGGGTTTAGATCAGACTCATGCTTACCATAGTGAAATTTTAGTGCCTGCAACTCTGCATCCTGGCAACAGAAGAGTAGTCATAAACTTAGCATTCACTGACTTACTGTTGACTCGTAAGGTGCAAAGCAACCTACCTTAGATGTACTACAGAAAATAATGGAGTATGTAAATCACAACTGACAGGGGCAGGGGAGAAACATCATAAAGAATGATTGATGGTTAACACATCTGAAAAAAATAAAATAGGGGTATTAAATTCTAGAATAAGACTGCAAGAGACACAAAGGTGACAACCTGGGACAAGTTACAAAAAAGTAAGTTTAACCATAACTTAAGTGGTATTATATCACTTTAATGAAAGTCGTAAGAGAACTGAAATGGTGTTACTGCCCTGTGGACAAGATGGTTGACCTATTCAGTTGGATTATGCCAACGGAAGCTGAGGGCTCTTATCCAAAGCTTATAAGACTTCACCCAGAAAGATCTTCTCCAAAGCTTGTAAGGCTTTAAGTATGATTAGGATGAAAGCTTCCTGGGAGAAGATCATGGGTGTACAAATCCCCTTAGATAAGTAGGTCAATATATATTCTTCAGTAAAGTATGCTGCAAACTACTGAAAGTTCAGGATTTTGGGGTGGAATTATTTTTAGGTACTTATATACTCCCAACAGAGTTGCTAAGATGTTCCTGAAGTAGTTTTCCACTGCTGGAGATGTGCAGATGTAGAGAGGTTATAGACTGAAATCATATTTTTTGTGTTTCCTGTTGAAATCCTATAAAGAACTGCAACAGACAAAGGTTAACGAGCAGTACATTCACCTTATTAGGGAACTCTTTTTCAGGTGACTATTAGACAATCCTCCCACACAATCAGCAAACAATGCGGATAACACTAGTTCTGCTCAAAAAAATACATCACCATGAGATAGTTGCGAAAACTGCCCCTATTCTCAAAGAGCTATACCTTTTGATAAATGACTTAATATACAGGAAGAAGTACACCTGAAACCTACTATGGCCAAAGTCTTGGCAAAGTGGCTACAATGGCTGCAGTATAGAAATAAGAAGAGGGGCTAGAGATGATCACACCCTTCATGGGATTGAGCAAAGTAAAGATATGAGCCAGGTACTGATCAGTCTTACATCTGTATAGTAATCTAATATGATCTTAAATCGAGAATGTGTGACTAAATATTAAAAAAGGATTGAACAAAACAAGAGCACTTTTATTTATTTATTTTTTTCTTCTATGTTTTGGATAAATGTAGAAGCATGAAATGATGTAAATAAAGCAAGAAGTCTACATATAGGGTTTTATATTAGTTACCAGGAACTGTGTTTTCCATTATTTATTTATTTTATTTATTTTACATTTGTTGACCGGGCTAGTCTAGCTGGATTAATGTCCATTTTCAGTAGAGGCACGGGGAGAAAAGCTCCACAGTAAGACATAATTTTACAAACATAGTTGTACAGAGGGTGTGTATTTAACAGACAGACTGTAGTACACAACATTTTCATAAAAGTCTAAAACTACTAGTAGCATCAACAGGAAAAAGTACATTAGATTCTTCTTTTAAACATCCATCCATCATAGTGGTATTGAGAATCCAAGATTAGATGAGAAGTAAAGAAACAGTAAGAGAATATCTTGTTATAGATAGCAGGAGAAAGGAAAAGGCATGGAACAAAAAAGGATTAGTCAGGGTTAGAACAAGGGCAGAGCCATTGGGAGTAAAGCCATGATTTTATATGCTTCTTGAAAGTAGGTAAAGAGGTAATAGACATAAGTTCACTTGGAAGTTTGTTCCAGATGGGTGCAGTACAGTTGGAGAACAGACTATCCCCAGCTTTGTTGTTGGATTTGTTGGAGGCAGCTAGAAGTTTGGTAGCAGAGCGTAGGGGAAGAGATGTTTTTATATGGGGTAATGAGGGAACAGAGTATAGTGGTATTAGTGGGCTGATGAAAGATTTTGTGGGTAATGGTCAGTTGCAGAAGTCATATATGATTTTGTAGTTCTAGCCAGCCTAGCTGTTTGAGATTAGAGCAATGGTGGGTACGAACTGGGGCTCCTGTTGCAAATCTGGCTATGTTATGGTAAGCTGTTGCTAGTTTGTTGAGGTTACTTTTAGTTAGGTTTGTATAGATTGGAGAGGCATAAAATAGGGTAGAGAGTAAGTGGGTTTGTGCTAAAGTACTTCTGGCTGAGGGAGTGAGGAAGGGTTTAAGTCTGTAGAGAGATCCAAGTTTTCTATTGATTGATTTGATAGTTAAGTTAATATGTGAATCAAAGTTAAGGTTGTGGTCTATTGTGACACCAAGAAGTTTGGTTGTGGGATCAGGGGATATTATGGTGCCATTGTTAGAGGATATATTGAAGGAGAGAGAGGATGACTTATGTGATGGAGCGAATAGTAATAGTTTTGTCTTTTTTGGATTCAGTAAGAGGCAATGTTGTTGGAACCAGTTTTCGGCTGCTGTGAAAGCTTTTTGAGTGATATTTTGAAGGTCATTAAATAAATGTGCTCTTATGAATAAAAAAGTACAGTTGTGTACACTTACCATAAATGTAGATGTTTGAGTGTATTCACTGTTGAAGTCATTACATTTGGGTAATCTGCTGGCAGGTTGCCCTCAGTCGGCCTGAATAACAATGTCTTGGGTCCTGCGTCAGTTGCTGTCTCCTCTTCCATGATGTCAGATTGTCAGGGGTATAAAAGATGCAGCCGACACCATTTTAGTCAGTTTTTCTTGCCCCAGATGTCAGGTGCCCCCCAAATAGGGAGCAAATATATATATAACAGTAAATATATATAAATGCACTTTTAGAAACAAACTTTAAATTCATATAAAAGCAAATACACCACAGAGGCTTTTGTGTATAGTGAAGGAAAGAAAAGGTATAGAAAGGGGGATGGCGGGTGGGTAACCCGGACTGCAACAGTGAATACACTCGAACATCTACATTTATGGTAAGTGTACACAACTGTACTATGTTCTTCGTGTTTCACTGTTGCAATCATTACATTTGGGTAGAATCCCAAAGCTATGGATGGGAGGATGGAACTAAACAGCATTAGGAGCGGCTATAAGGCCTTGCAGAATTGCAGTGGCAAAGCCTGCCCTGGATTTAGAGAAGAGAGGCAAATGATAATGCTTTGTGAAGGTATGAACAGAGCTCCAAGCAGCAGCTTCTAGAATGTCTTTGGTTGGAACCCCTCTGAGAAAAGCTGCTGAAGTAAAGGCAGCCCTGGTGGAATGTGATCTGATCCCCTTGGGCACAGGTTTACCATGATGCAAGTAGAAGAAACGAATACATTGGCTTATCCACTTAGGAATAGTCTGGTTTGATATAGCCTTCCCCTCTGACCCTGCAGCAAATGCTACCAGTAGTTGCTCAGACTTTTAGAGATTTGGTCCTGTTTAAGTAGAATCTTAGTTGTCTGTGTACATCCATTGAATGCAGAATCCGCTCCCCCTTGTTCTGCGGATTTGGGTAAAATGTTGGCAGGTGAATGGTCTGGTTAAGAGCCACACTGGATACCACCTTAGGCATAAAAGAAGGATTGGTCCTGAGGGACACCCTGTCTGGGTAAAATACAATAAAAGGCTCCACTGCCATGAGAGCCTGTAGTTCTGAAACCCTTCTTGCTGAAGTGACTGCCAAGAGAAAAGCTGTTTTCCAAGATATAAATTTTATATCCGCAGTAGCTACTGGTTCAAAAGGAGGCAGGGAGAGTTTTTCTAGCACAAAATTGAGGTCCCATGCAGGAGTTAGTGATCTTCTGGGAGGCCTTAAAGTTTTGGCCCCCTGATACTGTTTAAGCAGAGGATGAGAAAAGAGGATCGGCTCTGTGTTTTAATGAGCCGAGATGGCAGAGGCATGGATTTTCCCTTGTCAAGCATCTCAGTCAAATATTGTAAAATATGAGGAATACTGGGCTTTGCTGTGTCTGTTCATTGTGCTTGGTTCCAAGCACAGAATCTCTTCCATTTATCAGCATAAGATTTTCTAGTACTAGGCCTCCTGACTTCCAAAATGACATCCATCACAGATTTACTGAGAGGTGTTGTTTGAATAATTAGTTGATCAGCCATGCTGCAGAATTCAGAGTTTGGAGCTGAGTGTGCAGAATTTGATAGTTCTGCTGAGACAGTAGATGAGGTATTTGAGGCAAGTACCATGGAGGAAGCTGAGACATATTCCTTAGAAGTGGGTACAAGTACTGGCGAGGCCAGTCTGGAGCAACTAGGATCATTTTTGGTTTTTCCTGCCTGACTTTTAGTAAGACCTTGGAGAGTAGAGGCAGAGGGGGAAAGGCATAGACTGATAGGTTTTTCCAGCTGAAGAATAGGGCATCCACTTTCCATGCTTTTTTGTGACGAGCTCTTGTGCAGAATTTGTCCAACTGATAATTTTGGGGAGAGGCAAATAGATCCATGTCTGGGCTCCACCATTTCTGTGTTAACATGCTGAAGATTTGTGGATCCCATTTCAATTCATGCGGGTCCATAAGATTTCTGCTTAGGTCGTCTGCCAGAGTATTTTGCTTTCCTGGCAGGAACTGAGCTTGAAGATGTATTTGGTAAGTCAAGTCTGTGTTCCACAAGGCCATGGCTAGTCTACAAAGGGGGTAGGAATGTGTACCCCCCTGCTTGTTTATGTACCACATAACTGTGGTGTTGTCCGTCTTTATCAGTAGTTGTCCTGGATGAAGTAAGTCCTTGAAGGCTGTCAGAGCATTCTGAACAGCTAGCATCTCTTTCTGGTTGATATGCAGATGCATTTTGTTTGGGCTCCATTTGCCCTGAATGCATCTCCCTGCCAGGTGGGCCCCCCCAAGCATAGTCTGATGTGTCTGTAGTTAGGGTTTGGGTGGCAGGGGGTAGAGTGAATGACAGTCCCTTGTTTTGGTGACATGTCTCTGCCCACCAAAGAAACTCCTGTTGTAGGCAGGGAATGAGAGGAATCAAGGTTCCAGACTGTGACAATGTTGACTCCATAAACTTTTTTGAAGTATGTTGTCAGTTGCCTTTGTTTGTCTGGCATGAGGTAAGCCATCTGGGCAGTTTTACTCAAGCTTGCACCCAGGAATGTAATTATTTGAGAGGGTACCAGTTGTGATTTCTTTTCGTTTATGGTGTACCCTAGGGCATGCTAGAAGCCTTTTTACAAACGCCAGATGTTGAAGTGTGTCCTCGTCCTCTGCTTGAATGAACCAGTTATCCAGATAAGGATAAATTTGAATGCTTGTCTGCAGAATGCAATTACTGGTGCCAGGCACTTTGTACAGACCCTGGGCGCAGTAGATAAGCCAAAGGGCAGTGCAAAGAATTGGTAATGCAAAATACCTGCTTTGAAGCAGAGGTATCTTCTGCATGATTCCCTTACTGGGATATGCAGGTATGCCTCTTTTAAGTCTAGAGTTACTAATCAAGCATTCCTGCCTAGCATAGGCAGTAACTGTTGTAAAGTCAGCATTTTGAATTTTGGAATATCCAGGAACATGTTCAAAATCGATAAGTCCAGTATTGGATGCCATCTGGGTACCAGGAAAAGTCTTGAATAAAAACTTTGTCCTTTTTTTCCTTTTCTGGTACCGGTTGAATAGCCCCATATCCATGGGGGACATGCTTGTTTCTGGGCCTCTGCCCACTGGTTTTGTGGCAGATCCAGCCATCCATTTGGAATTGGCAAAGTATGGAAATGAAATCTGTACCCCTTGTCACTTGTCCTGGGTAATTAACTGCCAATTTTGAGCATGAAGTGCTAGTTTTCCCCCCAAAGGGGCTGCCAAAAGATAAGTGCTTGGTGATGGTAGAGGAAAGTCATTGAGACTGCTTACTGTAGGGTTGTGCTTTGTTTCCTCCAGATTTGGAGGTGGAGGCACCCCATTACTTTGACCTGTAAGAACCCTGTGATTGGTATCTGGAGCCTTTTGAGCACCTGGATTTGCCCCGAGTGGCTCTGTTGGACATAGGAAAGGACCAGTTTTTAGTAGGCCAGTGTCTACTGAACCTGGGTGGCTGCACCTGCAAGAAATCTTTTACAGTTTGCATAGATTTAGCTTTGTCTTCCATTTTCTTTAAAACCTCTTCTGCCTTATTACCAGAGTATCATACTGCAAAGGGGCATCCAACAATTTAGCTTTAACATGATCAGGCAGATTTTGCTCCTTGAGCCAGGCATGCCGTCTAATCACAGATCCAGTAATGGCAGCCATACAAGAGGCCTCCAAGGAATCAAAACCACATTGCAAAGTATGCTTTCCAACTTGTTCTTCTGGATGCAATAATTCATGTAACTCTATTTCCCACACAATCAGAAATCAACATAATTTTCTGTTTCAGTAAGCTCATAACATGCTGTTGATATTTAAGCATATGAAACTGGCAGTTTAAAGCCCTGATTACCAAGGATACAGACGTATAAACCTTCTTAACCCATCTATCCAGCGCCCTGGAATCTGTATAAGAAGGGGTGGGATTCTTGGCTGTAGAGGACTTTACACCCTTGGGACCCTGAGAAATAGTTTCAGGATCAGCAGCAGGATTTTTGAAAAGAAATTTGTGGGAGTCAGGAACCCTGTAATATCTGACTGGCTTACTAGGAGCCGGAGGCAGGGAATCAGGAGCCATGCTTATAGGTTCATAGGTTTATACTAGGCTATCTGCCCTAAGGCATTTATAAGCCTAGCCCAAATTTTTGTGGCTTACGCCACCCCTTATATGAAAAAATACTGTGCCCATTAGTTTGTTGTGCCTCTGTCCAGCAGTGACACAGAGATGATTCCCGGGGTAAACCTACGATCTCCCATCCACAGGTCTAGATTTCTCTTGAACAGAGTCAGCGAGGTGCTCTGCCTCACATGGACCGGGATTCTATTCCACAGCATAGGGAGTCTCTGAGTGATAAATCTATCCCTCCAGCACGTCCTATTTATATTCGTGCTAAGGTTTAAGTCGCTTGCTCTAGTGGTTTTGGTGGATTTGGATTTTTGAGGTGGAGCATGTCCATTAATTCCGGGTTGGACATGGCCTTGTATGTCAGGCACATGTCACCTCTGAGCAGATGGTATGCGACTGAATAGAGCTGGAGTTTCTTCAATCTGGCAGCATATGACAGATTTTGGAGTCCTTTATCCTTTTGGTGAGGAACTTTTGGGGTCTCTCCAATTGCTGCAGATGTCGGGTGAGATACATCCCGAATGGGGCATTGTACTTTCGATCATTGGTCTGATAAGTGAAGAGTACAGGGGAACAATGACCTCACTAGATCTGGATGTGAATCCCTTCATGATCAGGTGGGCAATGTAGAAGGTCTTTCTAACCACTTTAGCAACGTGAGTGTTAAAGAAAGGCCACTGTCAACCTGGGTCCCCAGGTCCCTGATAACCTCTTCTGTGCTTAGTGGATTGCCACCTATATGGTAGCTTGGGGTTACCTTGTTTTTCCCGAAGGGTATGACTATACATTTTTTGGCGTTTAACTTCAGGCCATGGCTCTGGCACCAGCTATCTGTTTCCGTGAGTCCCTTCTGAAGGATATCCGTGTCCAATGCACTTTCCACTATGGCGCCCAGTTTGCAGTCGTCTGCAAACTTTGTCAGCCAAAGTCCTCCCATGTTGGCCTGTACTTCTGAGAAGTAGATGCCAAACAATAGGGGGCCAAGGACCGAGCCCTGTGGGACACCACTTGTGACCGGCTTGGAGACTGACATAGCGCCAGCAACTCTAACCCTGTGGGTTCTGTCCTTAAGCCAGTTTGCAACCCTTCTTGTGACATATGGGTTTACATTTAAGCTGGTAAGTTTTTCTACAATACCCGAGTGGGGTATTGTGTCGAAAGCCTTTGCAAGGTCAAGGGTAGGCTGTATGGACTGCCTTTCCCTCATCAATGGCCTTGGTGACTGTTTCGAAGAAGTCGACCAAGTTCAAAAGGCATGATCTTCCCTTGACAAAGCCAAACTGGGTCGCGTCCAATGTCTGCAAGTCCCCTATATCTTTGTTTATGAGCTCCATTATGATCCTCTCCATAGCTTTGCAGACTAGACTTGTTAAGCTTATGGGGCGGTAATTAACAGGGTCTGTAGAGGCGCCGCCTTTGTGGAGTGGGACCACAGTTGCCGTACGCCACTCCTTGGGCACGTATCCTGTGATAAGGCTGAGATTAAACAGCTGCCTTATGTGCGGGTTTAATTCCTCATTTAGCTCGTGTAGCACACAGCCGGGGACACCATCCGGTCCCATTGATGCTGTGTTTTTAGCTTTAGAGAGAGCAGCTTTCACCTGCGCATTTGAGATGTCCGGGAGGCTACACTGGCTGGGATAGTTATCTCTCCTTTAGGGGAGAGGGTGAAGCTTGCACTGAACCTGTCTGCCAGTATGTTGGCAATGTCTGTGGGTTCAGTGATTTTTGTATCATTTTGGACTAATTCTGAGCATATCTGGGAGTTTCCACCCAGGTTCCTAACATAGCTGAAAAAGGCCTTATGATTGTCCTTTGAATCCATGGCAATTTTTCTCTCAAAATTGGCCTTAGTTGATTTTATGAATGCTCGTATTTTTTACTAATAATGATCAGGGTGACTTCCCTTTTATGGATTTTGTTCTATCATGTAATAGCTTTCTCCTCTTATTGTAAAGTTTGTTAATGGCTGGGGTCCACCAGACTGGACGTTTGCCCTTTGTGGAAAGAGTCTTGGTTTTATTTGGGATTGCCCGATCCATGCAGTCCTGGAGGTGTTCATAGAAGGCATTTGTAAGGGCTTCCAGCTTGGGTTGTGGTTTCCACTGGCTCAGGGGCCTTGAAGGATACCACACCAGTCTTGAGTAGTGTGAAGTTTGCTTTAGAGAAGTTCTTCACTATGGTCTTTTTGTTTGGGGTGGGGCGGGATGTGGATTTCCAGTGAGATTAGTTTATGATCAGATCTCACCAATGAGGGATATACTTCGTGTGGAGCATTTTGTCCCCATGTTTGTGACAATGAGATCTAGTATATTTTCTCCTCTCGTGGGAACAGTGACTAGCTGTTCCATGGCATTTGAATTTATGAACTCCAGGAACCGTTGGGCTAGAAAGTTAGGGCTTGAGTAATGTTCCCAGTCTATATTCGTGTAGTTGAAGTCACCCAATATGATGGTGTTTGGAGATACATTTATACCCTCCAGTGTCTTCAGGAAGGCTGTGTGTGGTTCCTGAGTTTGAGAGGGTGGCCTGTAGCATGCTACAATTTGTAGAGCCGTTTTGCCTATCGATAGTTGCACCTGGATGGTTTCCGAGCTTATGCGTTGCCACCAACCTGGAGGTGTGGGTATCCTTTATGAATATGGATACACCCCCTCCTTTTGTGGTGTGGTCCGGGTTTTGGGGCCGGAACGCATGATATGAGGTAAAACCTAATAGTGCCGGGGTGCTCTCAGGAGCCTTGAACCAGGTTTCAGTTACAGCACAGACATCGATGTTCTCCATACTGAGAAGGGCCTTGAGTGCGTGCATTTTGAGATTTAGACTTCTGGCATTGAGCAGCATTACCCTCGGTTTCTTCCCATTTTTGTTTTCTAGGGTGGTAGGTTTAGAATTGAGAACACATCATCAACAATATCTAATACAGGAGGTACTGCCAAAGGCCTACGCTGAGGAAGAAGGAAATCCCTAAGCCTCTTTTTTGATTCAGAGAAGTCCTGACTCTCCCAGTGAAAATGTTCCCTTAAAGTATGCAAAGTCTCTCCAAAAGAGTAATCCTCAGGAGGAGATGCAGATGGGATGGATTCCTCTGCATCGGACTCCTCATAGGGTGGAAAAGAAAATTTCTGATCAGAAGACGAATCAGAAGAAATGGAAACCTGATCTGAAGATTTATAATCAGTGCCTTGCCTAAGCCTCTTAGCAGGGGGTGGTTGGGAACCCCTGATCAAGGTAATTAAATCCTCAGCCATTCTGATAGACTGTTTTTTAGGCATAGGGGCCTGAGCACGTGGCTCATGCGTCATTTTTTTCAGACACAGAAGTTGTTTTTGACCTTGTTTTTGTTGCTGGCGTCAGTTTAATATAAAAATGTTGAAGCCTGAAAACACCCTCAGAAGCCAGTGCCTGCTCAGCAGCTCCGGACCCAGGGAGAGACATCCGCGGGTTCAATACTATGAGAATCTCGCAGCAAACCGGACTCCGAATGGGTCTCGGTAGAGGCCTGCGACTCAAAAGTAGCAGGTATCAGGGGCTGCAAAAGCACCTCACTGAGTACCGGCGACTGGCTTAGGAGAAGCTTCATCAGTTTTAGACTTTGACGGTCTGTCTCTGTCTTTTTCTTTGCATTTTTTGTGAAGTCCGGTAGTCGGATTGCTAACCAACGACATTTCAGGATAATTAAATCTTGAACCAAAATATTTAGAAGCAAAAATATACCAACGCTTAATAGAGCGTTGGTTAAATCTAGCACAAAACCAACAGCAAGGCACGTTGTGATCTGGGCCTAGGCAAGGAATACAGTACAAATGAAAACCTTATGAGGTATTTGCTTCCCACAAGTAATGCAATTATTAACTTTTACTGACATCGGTAAGGAGCAAGAAAAAGTTTCCCCAATGTGGTATTCAGCTTTAGTTTGAAGACTTCGGTTCTGAAACTCGAATACGAAAATTTCAGGAGTCGGCCGACCAGCACTTGCGAACTGCTTCTGCTTCGGGCACCGTGCGGCAAGAAAGACTGAATAAAATGGCGTCGGCTGCATGTTTTATACCCCTGACGTCATGAAAGAGGAGGCAGCAACCAACGCAGGACCCAAGACTTTGTTATTCAGGCCGAATGAGGGCAACCTGCCAACAGATTACCCAAATGTAATGACTGCAACAGTGAAATACGAAGAACATCTGGTATTATAAGCAAAAGGTTTAAACTTTGTATGACTTCAGAAGATAAAAAGAGGCAAGAAAATTAACTACCACTATTCTGAGATGGCAGGAGGGTTCAGAAGAGTGAAAGGATCTGAATTCCAGAATACGAGACCCAGAAAATCAACTTTAGTTTTCTGAGACCAAGGGTTTGGCAACAGTGGCAATAAAGTACAGTTTTGTACCTACCATAAATGTAGATGTCCGATAGGAATGCATCTGCAGTCCTTACAAATGGGTTGTCCTGTCGTCAGGCAGCCCTTCGGTCGGCCGGATTCCAAAGTCTGGGTCTGGCTTCGGCTGGTGTCGCACTTCACCCGACGTCATTGCTGCAGTTACTCGGGTATAAAGGCATCAGCCGACGCCATTTTCCTCAGTGTTTCTTGCCCCAGATGCCAGGTGCCCTCTAGGAAGGCTAAATTTTGATAAATGCCAATGGTTCAAAATATTAGAGAGCAAACAAAAAATAAGCATGTATGTACATATATACAAACAAATACAACATAATAGATTCCCCCAGATAGCTATAAGAGGGGCAAATACCCTAGGAGTACCACAGAGGGGAAGGAGGGTGGGTAATCCTGACTGCAGATGCATTCCTATCGGACATCTACATTTATGGTAGGTACAAAACTGTACTATGTCCTTCAAGGATGCATCTGCAGTCCTTACAAATGGGTAGAATACCATAGCCAAACTGGGGGAGGAGGAAAGATAGAATTATGGTGTAGTTAAGATCCCTTGCAAAACAGCAGTGGCAAAACCTGCTCGGGATCTAGAGTATAAAGGTAAATTATAATGCTTGGCAAATGTATGCACGGAGCTCCAAGTAGCAGCCTCTAAAATGTCTTTGGTAGCCACTCCTCGTAGAAAAGCTGTGGTAGTGGCTGTAGCTCTTGTAGAGTGAGGCCTGATGTTTTCTGGAGTTTTCTTTCCATGGTAGGAGTAACAAAATCTAATGCAATTTCCTATCCACTTAGATATTGTCTGTTTTGTAATTGCTTTCCCTTCCATTCCTGCTGCATATGCTACCAGTAGCTGGTCAGTTTTTCTATTGCTCTTGGTCCTGTCCAGGTAGTAGCGTAATTGTCTGTGTACATCCAAGGTATGCAATAGTCTTTCCCCCCTGTTCTGTGGATTGGGGAAGAATGTAGGTAGGTGGATAGCCTGATTTAAAGATACTCTGGAGACCACCTTAGGCATAAAAGTAGGATTTGTTCTCATGGACACTCTATCTTGATGGAAGATCAGAAAGGGTTGTACTGCCATTAATGCCTGTAGCTCAGAAACCCTTCTTGCTGAAGTGATTGCCAGCAGGAAAGCAGTTTTCCATGATAAGTATTGCAATTCTGCTGTTGCTGCTGGTTCGAAAGGAGGTAGTGTCAATTTTTCTAGCACAAAGTTCAAGTCCCATGCAGGTAATGGTGGCTTCCTAGGAGGTTTTACATTTTTAATTCCTCTCAGAAACTGCCTGAGCAGAGGATGTGAGAAAACTGGAGGATCCAAGTCGTATTCTGCTGAAATAGCTGAGGCATGAATCTTAATAGAAGAGTAGGACAGGCCTTTGTGGAATAGCTATGCCAAGTATTCCAGGATGTTGGCTATGTTTACCAGTGACACATCTTCCCCTTTAGCAGTACTCCAAATGAGATATATTTTCCATTTTGCTGAATAGGTTTTCCTTGTTGAAGGTTTGCGAGCTTCTAAGATAATGTCCTTAACCCTTTGGGATAAATTTGAGTTAATTTGTCTTATGCAATGTTCCAGGCAGTCAGCTGCAGAGTTTTCAGGTTTGGATGCAGGGTGTTGTAATTGTTCTGAGTTAACAGCAAGGGAACTAGGGGTAAGGGCCATATCTGTTCCCGAGACATGCTCCTCAGTAATGGGTACCAATGTTTCCTTGGCCAATCTGGAGCTATCAGAATGATCCTTGGACGGTCCTCTTTGATCTTCAATAGCACCTTGTGCATCAAAGGAAGTGGTGGGAATGCATATGCTGACAGATTTTTCCAACTGAAGGATAGGAGTCCACCTTCCATGCCAGTGGGTGGTACGTCCTGGTGCAGAATTTCTTTAATTGGTGATTGAGTGGGGATGCAAATAAGTCTATTTCTGGGAGACCCCATTTTCTTGTAATGGTTTTGAAGATGTCCGGATGCAGCATCCATTCGTGGGCATCCGTGGTAGTCCTGCTTAATATGTCTGCTAGAGTGTTTTCTTTTCCTGGTACAAAGATTGCTTGTAACTGAATGTTGTAACTCAGGGCCACATTCCAGAGGTCCAGGGCCATCCGGCATAGAGGGTACGAATGTGTGCCTCCCTGCTTGTTGATGTACCACATAACTGTGGTGTTGTCTGTCCTTATCATCAATTGGCCTTGTCGAAGAAATGGTTTGAAAGTCTGAATTGCCAGTTTTACTGCCAGCATTTCCTTTAGGTTTATGTGTAGGCGCAGCTGCTCGAGTCCATAAACCCTGTATGCATTTGTTCATCATGTGGGCCCCCCAACCGAGGTCTGAGGCGTCCGTTGTGATGGTTTGGCTTGGTTGAGTGCTGTGGAAGGGCAATCCTTCGTTTGATTGACAGGCCTGAGCCCACCATTGGAATTCTTGCTTCAGGCATGGAATTATTGGAATTTGAGTTTCTAGGCTGTGCTTGTGCTGAGACCATAAATTCCTTAGGTACCACTGTAGTTTTCTCATATGCAGTCTGGCATGTGGGACCAAAATTATGCAGGATGCCATGAAGCCCAATGCTTGTAGGACTTTTCTTGCTGTTAGATGGTTTTGTTTTGTTAATGCCAAGAAGTAGAGAGGGAGTTGCTCCTGTTTTTCTACTGTTAGGAATACCATTTGTTTGGATGTGTCCAGCTCCGCACCCAAAAGGGTTATCTTTTGGGATGGTATCAGCCTTGACTTTTTATATTGACTGTGTATCCCAGGGCTTGTAGAAGGTAAATGACTCTTTTCAAGTCTTCTGCTAGCTTGTTTTTGTTGTCTGCTTGTATTAGGCAGTCGTCCAGGTAAGGGTAGATTTGGATCCCCTGAAGCCTGCAATGAGCGATTACTGATGCCAGGCATTTCGTGAACACTCTGGGCGCAGTAGATAAGCCAAAGGGCAATGCTGAGAATTGATAATGCTCTGATCCTGCAAGAAATCTGAGGTATCTTCTGCAATTTGGTCGTATGGGGACGTGCAGGTATGCCTCCTTGAGATCTAGAGTTACCAGCCAAGACTCCTTGCCCAGCATGGGAAGAAGCTGCTGTAGGGTCAGCATTTTGAATTTTGGAACAATGAGGAATGTGTTTAAAGCGGACAGATCGAGAATAGGTCTCCATTTGCCTTCTTTCCTTGGTACTAGGAAGAGTCTGGAGTAAAAGCCCTTTCCTTGCTCCATATGTGGTACCTTTTCCACAGCTCTCATCTTTAATAATTGATTTACTTGTTGTAGAGCTTCTGCCTTTTGATTTGGAGGTAGGTTTGGCATTCCTCTCTTTCCTGGTAGAGTATGGAAATGAAACCTGTAACCTTGGTCTATTGTCTGCAAAATCCACTTGTCTCTTGTGATGTAATGCCAGTTCTTTGTAAATAAAGCTAGCTTCCCGCCTAAGGGTGCTTCTAGTTGTTCCCTGGTAGGCGGTGCCAGAGCCAAGTCACTGTGATTGTCCTGTAGTAGTGGTGGTGGCTGTGTCTGTGCCTCGCTGGTTGTTACCCTGCCACTGGCGTCCCCTGTAGGCACCTCTGGATTGGCTTCTCCCTCTTGAATGCCTATTCCTGCCTCTCTGGGCTCTGGAGGAGTCGGGAAAGGACCAATTCTTGGAGGGCCAATTCCTGCTAAACCTTGGAGGTTGGACCTGTAAGAAATCTTTCACTGTTTGGACAGATTTTGCCTTCTCTTCCATCTTCTTCAGCACCTGTTGTGCAGGAGAGCCAAACAAATTGATCTTGTCCATGGGAGCATCTAATAGTTTTGATTTGACATGGTCCGGTAAGGCCTGCTCTTTTAACCATGCATGCCTTCTGATAACTGTGCCAGTCATGGCTGATCTAAAGGAAGCCTCCAGTGCATCATAGCCGCATTTTAAAGAATGGTTACTAACTTGCTGAATGTTATGTACCATTTCCTGAACATATTTCTTGTCTAAAGGTTCATCAGAGGACAGTTTTTTGGTTAACTGGTCTAGCATAAATTCTTGATACTGGATCATATGAAATTGACAGTTCAAGGCCCTAGCTGACAGAGTAGCAGAAGTGTAAACTTTTTTACCCCATCTCTCTAAGGACCTGGATTCCCTTTCAGAGGGAAGGGGATTTTTGGCAGAGGTAGATGCTACAGCCTTAGGCCCCTGGGAGATAGTCTCGGGATCTGCAAAAGGAGCCTTGTATAAATGGTGATGTGTGTCCGGGACCCTGTAGAACCTATCGGGCTTAGCAGGGGCCGGAGGTAATGAATCAGGAGCAGTACAAGCATCATTAAATGCATCATCTACAACAGACAGAACTGGAGGTATAGCTAAAGGCCTATGTTGTGGTAAATGCAAAAAGGTTCTAAGCCTTTTTCTGCAGTCTGAAAAATCTTGGCCCTGCCACTGAAATTGTTCCCTCATAGCATGCAAGGTTTCCCCAAAGGAAAATTCCTCAGGTGGAGAGGCAGAAGGGATGGACTCTTCAGCATCAGAGTCTTCATAAGGGGAAAAAGGAGCCTCTGGAGGGTCTGTATTATCTGAATCATCAGAGGAATCACCTGTGGAAACTGGCTCAGGGGGTTCTGCTCTAGGCCTCTTCTCTGGAGGTGGGTGAGAGGCCCTATCTGGGAGAGGTTGGGATCCCCGGATTAAAGAAATGAGATCCTCTGCTAAACTAAGCATTTGGGAACTGGAGCTAGGCCTGTGAGAGGGGGTCTTAACAGGCACAGATTTAGTAGCTTTAGCTGCTTTAGCCCTGGCAAAGGCCTTAATGGACATGGCTGCAGGAGGCCTAGCAGCTCCACGTGCAGGGGTTGAAATATCCAAGGGAATAGTGTCAGATAATTCCTGAGAAACCACAACTGCAGGTTGGATTTCAGAAGCCGATTCCACCAGGTTGGAAGAGGCCTCGGTAGAAGGTAAGCTTTCGGCTGAAGGAAGAACCGCTTGCTCGGTTTCAGCCGAAACCGAGACACTCGCGGTTGTCTTAACCGCGGTTTCGGCCGAAACCACGGACCGCGAGTGTCGGTCCTTTTCCTTGCGTTTTTTGGATATTTGTGAAGTCGGAGGATCCGACGGCATAATATAAGCAAAATCAGAGCAGAAAAACTGCTCAGCAAATTCCGACCGACGTCTAAGCGTCCGTCGGTTAAAAGAAGCACAGGCTAGACAAGCTGCTACGTCGTGGTCTGGGCCTAAACAAGGTAAGCAGTAAGAGTGGAAATCTTTATGAGGTATTTGTTTCCCACAAGTTAAACAGTTATTCACTTTTTCTGACATCGGCTGAGGCAAGAAAGAGTCCCCAACGGGGTACTTAGCTTTTTAGAAGTCTTCAGTAGTAGTAGAAGTATTCGGTAGTAGTAATCTCTGGTTCTGACCGACCGGCACTTGCGAACAGCTTCTGCTTCGGGCGCCACGCGGCAAGAAAGACTGAGGAAAATGGCGTCGGCTGATGCCTTTATACCCGAGTAACTGCAGCAATGACATCGGGTGAAGTGCGACACCAGCCGAAGCCAGACCCAGACTTTGGAATCCGGCCGACCGAAGGGCTGCCTGACGACAGGACAACCCATTTGTAAGGACTGCAGATGCATCCTTGAAGGACATCTTCTCTCTCCCTTTTTTTGAATGGGATGTGGCAGTAAACTCTTTTCCCATTTTAAGTGGCACATCTGCAGAAGGATAAGAGGTTCAGTAGAATACTAAAAAAAAAAGTACATAGTACATAAACAGTCCCATTACCTGGAGGACCACAAAGATTATAACGTGCATATGTTTCTTATTTTGAGCAGACTCACATATAGAGGAAGGTAATCTGAAAAATGAAAAGCAAACCTGCTGCTAAGCAGAAATTCCAGTACAGAAAAGTGGTACAAGAAAATGCTGAACTGCTTAATTTTAAAATGAAATCACTTGTATTTTCTCGATATTAAATACTACAATTTCAAAACATTTCAGAGAACAATCATTCTTCAGAAAATCTCTTACCTCCAGCATTGCCCTTCTGTTGAGCATTTTCATTCAGATTCAGCAATTCTGGTCTGAAATCGAAATATATTAAAAGATATACAAGTGCCATAAACAGCCCAATTCAAGACATTACAAGGACTAATGAAAAAAAAAAAACAAAGCACTATTATAACCATACAGACAAGCTACTGCTCCACATTAAAATCCTGCTTTGCTTAAAAGAGACATCTTCCAGGCTGTACCATAAAACAAACAAGCAAAATTACATCATACTTAAAAATTAACAGAATGGAAAACGAGAGAGTAACCTGTTTATTTGTTCCACAATTATCTACATTAAACTTTAATCGTTGCCATAAATTTCAATATAAAACAAGAAAAAGGGGGAGGAGATGTAACTGCGCATCTCCCTGTCCAACTCCACTATTAGTTCTGGTTAAGTGCTGCTGCAGTTACTCATTTCAGTCCAAAAGGCTGACACGTCAAACTTTTCAGGGATACCATCACCTAGTAGGTACAGTGGATATAAAAAGTGTACACACCCCTGTTAAAATGCCAGGTTTTTGTGATATAAAAAAATTGAGACCACAATAAATAATTTCAAAACTTTTCCCACCTTTAATGTGACCTATAACCTGTACAATTCAATTGAAAAACAAACAAATCTCTTAGGGGAAAAAAAATATAAAAAATAAAAAACGTGCAATATGCTGGTTGCATAAGTGTACACACCCTTAAACCAATACGTTGTTGAAGCACCTTTTTATTTAATTAGAGTATTCAGTCTTCTTGGGTACACACCTGCTATTAATTAAAGAGACTGATTAACCCCAAATAAAGTTCACCTCTTCTAGTAGGATTTTCCTGACATTTACTCAGTTGTCTGCTACAGCAAAAGCCATGGTTCGCAGAGAGCTTACAAAGCATCAAAGTGATCTCATTGTTGAGAGGTATCAGTCAGGAGAAAGGTACAAAAAAATTCCACAGCATTGGATATAGCATGGAACACAGTGAAGACAGTGATCAAAAAGTGGAGAAAATATGGGACAACAGTGATGTTGCAAAGACAAAAACTGGTCAGGGAGGTTGCCAAGAGACCTACAGCAATACTGAAGGAGCTGCAGGAATTTCTGGCAAGTACTGGTTGTGTACCACATGTGATGATCTCCCATATTCTCCATATGTCTGGACTATGGGGTAGGGTTGCAAGATGGAAGCCTTTTCTTACAAAGAAAAACATGCAGGCCTGGCTAAAATTTGCAAAACAATATATCAAATCTTCAAAAGGCATGTGGGAAAATGTGTTATGGTTTGATGAGACCAAAGATGAACTTTTTGGCTACAATTCCAAAAGGTACGTTTGGTGAAAAAACATAACTTCGCATCACCAAAAGAACACCATGCCTATGGTGAAGCATGGTAGTGTCAAGTATCAATGCTTTGGGGTTGCTTTCCTTCAGCTGGAACTAGGGCTTTAGTCAAGTTGGGGGGAATTATGAACAGTTCCAAATGCCAGTCACTTTTGGCCTAAAACCTTCAGGCATCTGCTAGAAAGTTGAAGAGGAATTGCACCTTTCAACACAAGAATGACCCCAAGCATACATCCAAATCAACAAAAGAATGGCTTCACAGGAAGAAAATTAAAGTTTTGGAATGACCTAGCCAGAGCCCAGACCTAAATCCAATAGAAAATATGTGGGCTGACCTGAAGAGGGCTGTGCACAAGAGATGCCCTCGCAATCTGACAGATGTAGAGCACTTTTGCAAGGAAGAGTGGGCAAATGTTGCCAAGTCAAGATGTGCCATGCTGATAGATTCCTACCCAAGAAAATGGAATGCTGTCATTAAATCAAAGGGTGCTTCAACAAAGTATTACTTTAAGGATATTTGCACATGCAACCAGCTTATTGTACATTGTTTTTATTTTTTTATATTTTTCCCCTAACAGATTTGTTTTTCAATTGAATTGTACAGGTTATAGGTCACATTAAAGGTGGGAAAACCTGGCATTTTAAACAGGGTGTGTACACTTTTTATATCCACTGTACGTCTGTCACTAACAGGAACTAGTACAGATTGATATGTGCAATATGAGGAATTAAATTCTTAACCTTAGTCTTGACTTACCTGCCACAGGAGAGAAAATGATTGCGGACTACAAAGTTAGAGTCAGGAGTTTCAGCACTGTACATCTACAGCATCCCACTCTACAACACTGCATGACAGTGTGCAAATTTCTAATTATGTAATGCAGTAGGCATTCCTCTCAACTGTACAGATTTCTGCAGAATGTCCACATTTTTGCCTTATATTTTAGTCTGTTTTTCATAAAATTATGTTTTTCCGGCAAATTAGTGGCAACTTATTAAACACTAAAGTTAGAAAATAATGACAAACATTTGAGATTCAGACTTCATACCCTTCAGAAAATTCATGCTAATCCAAAACCTGTTATTCTATCAACTTTCTGAGTTTTTAAGAGCAATATTTAAAAACTGTGCCTGTTTTTGGGACTTTATCCCACTTTTATTTATGGCTTTGTCTACATTTCTTGCTCCAAGAGGTTGAGAGGTATGGCAGTAGGTCTTCTCTGTTAATTCATTGCTACTTAAGATTATTTATTGTACATTTCTGTTCCATCTATGACAATCTATGTAATGAAGTATTGCAGTGTTTTTTTTTTTCGCATCTCCAGAGAATGAAGCTCACTGGCTCCACTACCTACACCCAATCTTCCCATTCATTCTGTGATCACAGGGCCAGGGATTCTTGAGCAGGAGAGAGCCCTATGCTCATTCACTCATTCCTGCCTCGGAATCCCCCATTAGCTCATTTGTTTGTGGCAAAAGTTGGGTGATTGGGAGTGAGCCAGCCCAGCTGGTCCAGCAGGACGGCAAACTCACCTCCCCAGTGAGCAGCATCACCCCCCCCCCCCCATGCAGCAGCTCTTTCAAGCTTCCCAACAGCTGCGCACTGAGGGTTCTCCTCAGCTTCCAGTGAGACATGTATATGGCAGCATTGGCTCAACAGACTCGAGTGCTACAGGGTACACATCTAGATCTCCCATTAGGTAACACCCATGTGGTGAACCAGAGCCATCACCCTCCCCTCAAAATGAGAAAGCGGGCAGCATACACTCACAGCCGTCCTCCCTTACCATCTCCTACATTGTTCTAAGTTGCTATTCAAACGTGGGCTGGCTTTGTGATCTCAAGGACTTTAGCATGCCAAGCCTCTCTGTCACAAACTGTTTCAGAAGTTATTGAAAATTCACATCCATTGCTTCAGAATTCTGGCCATCCACCTTAGCATCTACCACCCTCCCACTTCTTTTGCATCAGTGTCTTCTCTAGCAAATACTTTCTTCTCATTATGTGGCATAAGTATTTTAGTTCTAGTTTTACTATCAAGCTTTACAATAAAGTCTGGATGTATTTCCTTAATTACTGACCTATTCCATCTTTCTGCAGTCCGAAGGATTCTCAAATATTTTCAACACCACCTCAGTTCCAAATCAGTTTTCTGGCACTGGCATACATCCTTACTTAACATTCCATCTCTCAGACATATGTTACTTCTGGGAAAACCATGACTTTTGTGATAAAGTACAGTTGAGTACACTTACCATAAATGTAGATGTTCGAGTGTATTCACTGTTGCAGTCATCACATTTGAGTTATCCCTGCCAGGGCAGCCCTCGGCCGGCCCGAATATCAGAGGCTTAGTATTTCTGCATCGGTTGCTGTCGCTTCAGCAAGGCAGCCAATGCCATTACATCAGTTTTTCTTGCCCTAACCTGTCAGGAGCCCCCAAGTGGGAGCCAGGTTCTGGTGGAAGAACCCCACCAGCAGGAAGTAAATACCAATATGTCCCTTGTAAGGAAAGAGAAGAAAGAGGAGGGGGATGGAGGGAGGGAAACCAGGACTGCAACAGTGAATACACTTGAACATCTACATTTATGGTAAATAACTGTACTATGTTCTTTGTGTTTCACTGTTGCAGTCATCACATTTTGGTTGATTCCCAAAAGCTGAGGAAATAGGTGGAGGCAGTCGAGGAAACTAGGGGCTGGCTAGGATGCCCTGCAAGACTGCAGAAGCAAACCCTGCCTTGGATTTGTAGAAGATAGGCAGGTGGTAATGTTTGGTAAAAGTGTGAACAGATGTCCAGGTGGCAGCCTCCAGGATGTCCCTGATGGGGACTCCCGCTGAGGAAAGCTGCAGAGTTGGAGGCTGCTCTGGTGGAGTGAGTCCTGACCCCCTTGGGGGGAGGCTTTCTGTGTTGCTTGTAGCAGAAATGGATGCAGTGTGCTATCCAAGTTTGTTTGGAGATGCCTTTGCCCCTGCAGTAAAGCTAACCAGCAATTGATCAGACTTGCTGAAGGATTTAGTCCTGTATAGATAGAATCTGAGCTGTCTGTGCACATCTAGACAGAGTGCACAATCCTTTCCCCCTTGTTCTGTGGGTTAGGGAAAACGGTGGGCAAATGAATGGATTGGTTGAGAGCCACACTGGACACCACCTTAGGCATGAAGGATTGGTTAGTCCTGAGGTCTGTCAGCATGAAAGATGATGAAAGGTTCCACAGCCATGAGTGCTTGCAGCTCCAGCTCGGAGACCCTTCTGGTTGAAGTGATGGCCATAAGGAAAGCGGTCTTCCAGGAGAGAAATTTTAGCTCTGCTGAAGAGGCTGGTTCGAAGGCGGGCAGGGTGAGCTTTTCCAACACAAAGTTAAGGTCCCAAGCTGGGTTTGGTGCTCTTCTGGTTGGCCTCAAGTTGCTAGCCCCTCTTAGGAACTGTTTGATTAGAGTGTGTGCTCAATGGGGAAATGAGCAGAGAGCAGAGGAATGAATGAAAAAGAGAGACCACTGTGTAGTAGGTCAGCTAAGTAATTCAGAATGAGAGGGAGGGAGGGCTGTGCCGTATTCACTCCTTTAGCCTGAATCCAGGTGCAGAAACTTTTCAATTTGTCAGCATAAGACTTTCTAGTGCTAGTGCATCTGGCCACACGTATAACATCTAGAACCAATTGGCGATGCATGAATTCTCCTTCCCTCTGGGTCAGGAGGGTTGGAATCTGAGTGAAATGCCATGGTGGCAGTGAGGACAGGCTGCGCAACAGTGGGTACCAGTGCTGGCGAGGCCAGTCTGGAGCAATAAGAATTGTCCTCCACTTTCCAAGCCATGCAGTGATGCTCCCTGGTGCAGAACTTGCTGAGCTGATGGTTGGTGTGGAAGGCAAAGAGGTCGACCTTCGGGGTGCCCCAGTTCTGAGTTATTAGGGTGAAGGTTCTTTTGTCGTGCTGCCACTCATGTGGGTCCAAAAGATTTCTGCTTAAGTGGTCTGCCAGAGAGTTTTGAGAACCTGGTAGAAATTGTGCTAACAGGTGGAGTTGCATGGCAGCGGCTGTGAGCCAAAGGGTCATGGCCAGCCTGCATAGAGGGTAAGAGTGAGTCCCTCCCTGCTTGTTGCTATACCACATCCCAGTGGTGTTGCCTGTTTAGATCAGGAGAGCCCCTGGGGAGAGAAGGGGCTTAAAAGCTGTCAAGGCGTGATGGACAGCTATCATCTCTTTTTGGCTGATGTGCAGATGGATTTGCTGTGGGCTCCACAGGCCCTGTACGCACCTGTCGTCCAGGTGTGCACCCCAGGCATAGTCTGATGCATCTGTGGTGAGGGTCTGGGTGGCAGGGGGTGGTGAGAAAGGTAGTCCCTTGTTGTGGGAGCGTGCTGAGCCTACCAAAGGAAATCTTTTCTGAGGCAAGGTATCATGGGTATGAGAGTCTCCAGGTCTTGAGAGTGTTGACACCAAAGGCTTTTTAGGTATCACTGAAGTTTCCTCATATGCAGTCTGGCATATGGAATGAATATAATGCAAGATGCCATGAACCCCAGAGCTTGCAGAATTTTCCTTGCAGATAACTGGGGTCTGGTGGCTAGTTGAGAGAAGTAGGCCGTCACGAAAGTTTGCTTTTCTAGTGTAAGGAATGCCATCTGAGATGCTGTGTCCAGGCTTGCTCCCAGGAATATAATCCTTTGGGGGGGGGGGAGTACCTGTTTGGATTTCTTTTTGTTGACTGTGTACCCTAGGGAGGTTAGTAAGGACTTTACAAAGGCCAGGTGCTTGAGCCAGGTCTGCCTGAATTAAGCAGTCGTCTAAATATGGGTAAATCTGGATATTCCTTTGTCTGCAAAAAGCAATGGTTAGAGCCAGACATTGTGAAAACTCTGGGAGCAGTAGATAAGCCAAAGGGAAGTGCAGAGAAGTGAAAGTGCTGAGATCCTGCCCTGAAACTGAGATATTTATTGCATGATTCCCTGAAAGGAATATGGAGGTAGGCCTCTTTTAGATCTAGGGTGGCTAGCCAAGCATTCTTGGAAAGCATGGGTAGCAGCTGCTGGAGGATGAGCATTTTGAATTTGGTATCACCAGGAAGGTGTTTAGAATGGATAGATCGAGGATGGGGAGTTGTTGGTAATGGTGACTCAGGTGCTTGCGTGAAAGCAGAGTTTTCTGGGTGCAGGAGGGAGGGTGTCAGGAGTCAAACTGGATTCCAGGAAAACATCCTCCACAACATCCAGGACTGGGGGAATGGCCAGGGGTCTGTGCTGTGGAAGATCTAAGAATTCCCTCTTTTTACACTGAGGGTAGTCCTGACTTTCCCACTGGAAATGCTCCATTAAGGTATGAAGGGTTTCCCCAAAGGAAAAGTCCTCTGGGGAGGTGCTGAAGGAATGGAATCCTCGGCACCAGAATCCTCATAAGCAGAGAGGGGTTGCATGTCTTCATATTCAGATGCAGAGTCAAACTCCTGTTCAGACAAAACTACAAGGGACAGATCCCTTTTTCTTTTGGAAGGTGTAGCTTGGCTTCCCCTGATCAGCATCATAAGGTCTTCCGACATTTTAAGCATTTTAGACTGAGGCAAGGAAGCAGGTGCCTGAGATTGGGTCGGTTTCTTGGGTGTGGTTCATACCCTGGGCCTATGAAACTGTGTAGTTTTCGAAAGAATGGTAGATGCAAAAGAAGTCATCTGTTTGTGTCGTGAATCAGTAGTGTGAAGGACTTCCTCAGAACTGGTGCCTGCTCAGTGGCTCTGGACCCATCCAAGGGAGAGACAACCGCAGGATCCTTAGTCGAAGAGTTTTGTGGCATACCGGACTCCAAAAGGGTCTCAGTAGCGGCCTGCGAATCCACAGAAGTGGGCATCAGGGGCTGCGAAAGTGCCTGAGGACCGGAGAACTGACGACTAGCTTAACAGAAGCGTCATCGGTAGGCTTGGACCTGTGCAGTCTGTCTCTCTATATCCTTACATTTTTTTCAGAAGATCTGCTGTCGGGTGGCTTACCGAAGCCATATCGGAATTAGAGGACTGTAAACAAAAATACCTAGCTACAATAAAGGCCCGACGATGTATAGTTCTGGCGTTGAACAAAGCACAGAAGTGACAGCGGGGGACGACGTGGTCTGGGCCTAAGCAAGTGACGCAGTAAGAATGAAAGTCTCTGTGTGGTATTTGCTTTCCACAGGTGAGACAATTGTTAACTTTTTCTGACATCGGTTAGTGCAAGAAAAAAGGATCCCCAATGGGGTACTTAGCTTTAGAAGACTTCAGCTTCAATTTGGAAGAAGAAACTCAGGTAGCAGCCGACAGGCACTAGTGCAAACTGCTTCTGCTTCGGGCTCCGCGGCAAGAAAGACTGGTGTAACGGCGTTGGCTGCCTTACTTTATACTACTGATGACCTGACGTCATTCCTGAAGCGACAGCAACCGACGCAGAAATACTAAGCCTCTGGTATTCGGGCCAGTCGAGCGCTACCCTGGCAAGGATAACCCAAATGTGATGACTGCAACAGTGAAACACGAGGAACATCTTCGTAAACAATGTAATGTCTTTGCTTTTAAAAGTCTTTGCCACATTTTCATCACCTTTCCTTCCAAAAAGAAAGCCCCTTTTAATTTCAAAGCAGGAATCACCATCTCTAGAGGTCTTTGAGCCGAAGAAAATAAAACCTGTCAGTACCTCCACTTCTTCCCAATCTATCTGAAAAGAACAGATAGGGCTAGATGACAATTTTTTTATGTTGAGAAACAAACCAGTTCTGGCACTTCCTTTCACCTTCATCAACAGGGTCTTTGATGCTTCAGTTTCAGCCAATAGAATTATTATCTTTATACCAGAGTCTGTTAATATTTCTCCCAGCAATTTTGATTCCAGCATCTGATTCATCTGACCTAGCATTTTGCATGCTGCATTCAGCATATAAACTGAAAAAGTAAGGTGATAATATACAGCCTTGTCATACTCCTCTGCCTATCTTAAGCCATTCAAGTTACTCCGCATTAGGTTCTAACTATTGCATCTTGTTCTAGAAATAGATTCCTCTGCTGCATACCTCCCAACCATACCGAATTACTCGGCATTTACTGAGTTTTGGGGTCCAAATGAAGAGGTGACACGATTCCCGATTGGCACCCCTTCATTTCCGATTTTATTTGCTTCATTTTTTTTTTTTTTTTTTTTAAATCTCGCTGTCGGAGCTGACATCATCATGTGCGTGATGACGTCAGCGCCGTCAGGGCTACCAGCCAGTCGGAATTGAGCTCAAGGAGCTCACATCATTATTTCCAGCTGGCTGCGAACGGGAATACAGCAGCAAGCAACCGTAATGCTCGTTTTATTTTTTTACAAGCTGGCTGCAAGCAGGAACCAGGAATACAGCAGCAACGAGCGCTAAGAAGCAGGCAGCGAGAGCGGGTAAACGTGGGGGTGGTAAGTGTAAAGCTGCTCACGCGGTCCCATTGTGGCGTGAAGAACATGTCTGAGGATGAGGACTCCTGTTGGGTATCTGTGGCAGAGATTCAGTCGTGGTGGAAGGTCCCCGGCTATCTCCCACTTTTGCTCCCTTTTCAGGACTGCCTTCCAGTTGCCAGACTTTGAGATTGAGGTACGTAGAAAAAAGGGAAATGAGGCGCTTCTATCTCTAGCGATTACTTTTCTCTTGAGGTTGGTGGCACCTAGCTGGTATCCTCTGTAAGTTGTAAGTTTTGTGGAAGGGTTTCTCTGATTTAGAATCGTTTTGCTGTAATTACTTTTAGTTTTGCTATTCTGCAGTAATTTTAATAAACATTATCTTATTCTTGGTCTATTGTAGCTGGAGGGTGGTCTGTTTAGGTTTGTTAGTCTACTGCTTGTAATTTTAATACATATTGAAATTGTTGGATGTTTTACGATAGTAGTTCTTTTTACTTTGTTTCAGTCATACTGAGCTGTAAAGACGTTTTAAAGAAGTTTAGAAAAGTTGAATAATTTAGGCAATGCGTAAGTGATGATGCAACTGTTCAGGAATTTTGTGTCTTTTTGTTGGAGGATCTGTGATGCGCACAGTGTTTATCTATCTGGGGCTGACTGGGCTGTCATGAGCACTAAGTTTATTTGCATTTTTGTAGGGTGAAGCAAGGCCCGAGTCTGTTTCTCAGACTCCATAAAGGTGACCCCCCCCCCATGAGGTTTGTGTGTGGCCTTTTTGTGCCTTTTGCTTTGTATGTAAGATTTAAGAGAGAGAAAATGGGCATTTTTACACATTGAATGATTTGTTCTAGTCGTTGCATAATGTAATGTTTTATTTTTATGATTAAGACTAAGATACTGTGAACTTGGCCCTAATCATAAAAATTATTTGCTCTGCCCTTTTGATTTTAGCAGTTATACATGCTAAAATTTAAGCTTTTTAATGCTTATGCAGTTAGTGTAGCAAGGTCATCACCATAAACAATGCACATGCTTCATATTGTATACAGGCAGCATAGATTTTACTTTTATTAACATAAGTGGCAATGATCATTCAGTTCTTGTAAGCACTTCCATCATTATAGGCAATCCTGTCACCACAGCTGGGATACTTATGCAAAACTGGCCTAAATTAACAGTTGATACTGTTTATTTTATGCAGTCTGAAGGCTGTTCCACCCTATTTTATCTGTGTAAGATTTCCATGACTGTAGAACTTCTCAGCTTAAATGGACCAGTAAAGTTTTATTTTAATCCATGTTCTACTAAGATGTAAAGTTGTAAAATTGCTTTATATCTGTCTCATGCATTCTTGAATTGCACCACACTTTTTGATTCACATTTCACACCTTGAGTCCTTTCGTGAAAAGAAAAGTTGGCATATTTTCTGAACTTTAGCTGTGTGTTCAATGTGTTCAAGGTGTTGCTGCTTTGGCCTTTGACTTATCTCTTGTCTTCATTCTTTAATCTTCGAGGGGTGTACGAGGTTCTTATGATGCCTGCTGATTTCTGCCATTTTTTCCCCTTTTGTTGTACATCTGTTGTACAGCCTGTTTAATTTGGGATGTCACCAGTGTGATTTTGTTTCTAGGGCTAGTCTTGGGCTTAGTCATGGTAGTCCTGGGTGGAAAATAAAGTCAGATTAACATAAGGGATAAGTATCTCAAGAGCCAACGGGTTTAAGAACGCCAAGGACAGGATGGTTGGAATGGTCCTCTCACAGAACACACTTTCCTGTGGCAGAGTGCAAAATAAAATCCAAATAATCATTGTAGAAGTAAAGCAGTATGCACACATTAGTGTTTATGGTAAATGGTGTGAAATAGCCAGTTAATGGGGCATTGGAATGTCTGCAGGGGGACTCTGTCTGGCCTGGTGCCATATTTTGGTTGTCTGTTGTTCAGTTTGCGTTTGAAAGTTTATATCCCACAATTCCATTGGAGTGGGTGGGGTTACGTAATAATGTATGCAAATTGTATGTTAATCAGCATACAGATTTGTACCTATTTTTCATGGGCCTTGTCCAGATTTTTGATGTTTCCAGGTTGAGAGGTATGCTCTGCTGACAAAAGATGATGGCACAGTGGTGCACCAGTAAACGTTGTCACCTCACAGCAACACGTTCTTTGGTTCAATTCTTGGCAGGAGGTGCCTTCTGCGTAGAGTCTGCATGTCCTCCCTGCATTCATGTGGGTTTCCTCTGGGTGCTCCAGTTTTCTCCCATGTCGCAGACATCCACCTGGAGTGTTTGCCTCGGGCCTCCACTGAAAATTGGCTTGTTCCAAGTTGGACTTTCCTGGTAAACAAATGTTAAATAAAGACTAAGTATCCTCATTTCTTTAAGAACTTGCCAAGTTTGTCATGATCCATGTACTCAAAGGCTAAAGAAGTCTGTAATATAGAATTAAAAATTCTTCTGAGAATGGTAGAGGTCTAAAGGGGAGCAAAGATGAATGGGTTGACATATGAATTGCAGCCGGGTAGTGGTAACTTTGAATAACATACTGTTTACTGCTTAACAGAGGAAACGGAGTTTATTCATTAAAACAATCTTTCATTATAGGATACGATTTCTACTTAAACTGTAAGTCAACAATTGTGGCAGTCATGAAGAAGATAGCTAAAAAGACTTGTTAAAAGAAATGGACTGAAAATATTTCAGTACTGGAAGTCATGAATTCAGATTTAGAACCTGAAAAAGCGGCATTAAGGCTTTTCTACATGGTAGAGAGTATACAGAGAGGATTTTTTCCAGTGCAAGATGCTTCAGTTTTTCTTAAACTGACTGTATGGCCATGTTGAATTTGAAGGCAGGAAAGAGGGAAACTACTATATTAGGATAGGAGTGCAATGTGGGGGAATCACTACATCCCAGGAATCTGAAGTCTCCAGAAGAGACAATTGACCATCCAGACTTTCATCAAGATGGCAATCACTTGCAGTTCAATTCAAACGGACATTAACCTCCTGTAACCTTTTCTGAAGAAAACTATTTTATTATACCTGCTAACTCCTTGGCTAAAAATGTTCCAGAAACTGAAATGATCTCACATTTGAGCAAACTTTATTATACCTGAGAAACCCCACTTTATTTTGTCTGTCAATTTTTTGTTGTTGTTGGCCCAGTGATTTTTTTCCCCTGGGAAAAAGAATCGCTGTTCTGGCCGTTCTGAGATATTGACATTTCATTTAATATGTGCTGACTTAAGTGCATTCGCTGTTTTGCCCTGTCGACTTACTAATGTAGACCCTAATGATAGTATTTGTCAGTATAATCATCAAAGGATCATTTTAACAGACCAGAATGAGGAAATTCAGACTACAGACTGATTTTGGATTTCCAACAGAAAAAAAAAGCAGTCCATGTTTAAATCAATACATATTCTTGGAAGAAATTTAATTGGATACTGAATGAAAAAAGTTATTTTCCAGATGATGATGGAGATAAATTAGGTGGGGGATGTTATAGGAGTGTGAATTCATTAATTTATGTTTTTTGTGAATTAATGCAGCATGTTCATAAACTGTAAGCGTATGAATTATGTGTATGAATTTATTACTTGCATATAAACAAGTATTCTTGTGGACCTTCCTTTTTTCTCAGTCTATTGCCAGTGGATGTTGACAATTGGATTTTGGATGCCTCTGTCACTTCTAAAACCAGCTTTTACATATTGCAGTTCTCATCCCACATACTGATAGAAGTCTAGCTCCTGCTGGATTGCAAGTATTATCTTGTTAGAATACGAACAGTGCGGCTGTTCAATAAGTACTCATTAGCAGTACCCCTTTTTTAGGAATGGAAAACAAACTGAACTTTTCCCAGCTAATGGTCACAGCCCTGTTCTCCAAACTTACTGGGAAATTCCAAGCAACACTGTATCAACACCATTTTGCAGGATTTTAAGCAGTTCACCTGCAATTCCACCACTTTCTCCAGCCTTGTTTTTAGCATAGCTTTCTAGGGCCTGTTTAACTTCACTGTCTAGGATGTCTGGCTCTATATAAATGAGCATACACAAGTCTACACATATTCCTGCAACTCTCTTTTTAATACCTGCTTCTATTAGGTCTTGTCTGTGTTTATCTTCTATCATATCCATTTTTATATGGAAGTTTCCCTTAATATCACCAAATGTCTTTAACAGATCTCTTTGTCCTACCCTTAATATTAACTTCTTCCAGTTCTTTGCACTGTTCATTTAAATATGCCCTCCTTTCTCTTTGCTGTTCCCTGAAATTCTGCAATCATAGTGGCATATTTTTCTTATCACTATTGCCTTTTGCACTCCTCTTTTCCTATGTCACTTTTAAAACCTCCACAGACAGCCACTCTGTCTTCTTGATCTTTTTTCTATTTCAGATATTTTTGATACTACCTCCTGGACAGTATCACAAACTTCTCCACAGTAAGAAGCCGAGATCCCTCATAAAATCCTCCAAAGCTAGTTATGAAAATAAAATTTCCAAAGATTCCAAAGACAACCACAAGGCACTCTATAACTATGTCAATAATCTACATGACAATGCTCTGAGCTACAACAGAATGGCATTAAATATACTGATCCCAAGGATATTGCCAATATCCTGGCAGATCAATTCAGTGCCAACTTCACTCCCCTCTCACCCCTAAACGGCCCATCTCAATACCGGAAGACTGCTAAATTCCGGTAATAACGGCCACACATGTAAAAAATGCACTCTCCAAAGCTAAGAATACAGCATCCAAGGGACCAGATGACATCCCGGGCTGTGTACTACATGAACTATAAAATGAACTGGCACCTCACCTAACTGTCATGTTTAATCATAGCCTCACCTCAGGCTTCGTGCCCACTGAGTGGCGCACACTCCACAAGGGGGGATCCAACTTGGATCCCGGGAACTACCACCCCATCAGTCTGACGAGCCTGATCTGCAAGGCCATGGAACGTATTATCATGGAACTTGGAAACAAAGACATTGGCAACCTTCAAACACTGGACCCCACCCGGTTTGGGTTCGTGAAGGGCCGATCTTGTCTCCTGAACCTGACTGACTTCTTCAAATCAGTCTCCAGAGCCGTGGACGAGGGTAAGGCGGTCCACACAGGCTATCTGGACCTCGCCAAGGCCTTTGACACCATCCCCCACTCTGGAATCAAAGATAGACTTGCTAAGCTGGGCATTAATATTTACGTCACCCGATGGGTTGCCAACTGGCTTACTGACAGAACCCACACTGTAAAAGTAGCCGACTCCAAATCCAGCTCCAGACAAGTAACAAGTGGAGTACCTCAGGGTTCAGTCCTGGGACTGCTCTTGTTAAGCATCTACTTCTCTGAAGTACAGGCCAACACTAAGGGGCTCTGGCTAACAAAGTTCACAGATGACTGGAAACTGGGAGCCATTATCGAATCCCCAAATGATATGGATACTCTACAAAAGGGCCTTACAAAAACAGATGATTGTTGCCAGAGCCATGGGCTCAAGCTCAATGCCAAGAAATGTATAGTTATCCCCTTTGGGGAAAAAAACATGCACCCGTGAATTACCACATAGGTGGCAGTGCACTAAACACCCAAAAGTGTGATAAGATACTTAGGGACACAGGTGGATACTGGTCTCACATTCGATAACCACATCGCCACAACAGTCAGGAAATCGTTCTGTGTGGCACATCTTATCACTAAGGGCTTTTCATCCAGAAAAAAGGAGGTCATTGTCCCCACTGTACTCATCCCTCATTAGACCCATTACAGAATACAATGCCCTGTTTGGTATGTACCTCTCAAGACATCTGCAACAACTGGAAAGGCCGCAGAAATACCTCACTAAAAGAATCACAAGCCTAAAGTAGATGCCCTACGCTGACCGCCTTAAAAAGCTCTAGCTATACTCTGTCACATATCGTCTACTCAGAGGTGATCTCTGCTTAACATACAAGGCCATGTCAAACCCAGAGCTGTTGGACATGCTACACTTAAAGAAATCCCAATCCCTCAGAGCCACATGCTCCAGGGATCTAAATCTTGTTATCACAATAAACAAAACATGCTGGAGGGATAGGTTCCTGACCCAGAGATTCCCCAGACTCTGGAATAGACTGCCCATATATGTCAAGCAGATCATCTCTTTGGCCCTCTTCAAAAGGAACCTTGACAATTGGATGGGAGAAAGAAATTCATCCCGGGGATCACGTCAGTCACCCTGCTAGACAGGGGTCCAGGGAAGTAAATAGTTTGGGAAGAAATACACAGGGAATTGTTATGGCTAGGCTTGTATAGGCCTTAGGGCCGATAGCCTAGTACCAACCTATGAACCTATAGTGCTTCAGGTACTTTATCTACTAGATCTATATCTTTTAAAACTGTTTTTTTTTACATCTAGTACAGACTCACTTTGAATACAATAAATAAAAAAATAAGATTATCATCTAGAAGCTTAATTCTAAACTCTGTAATACATAGCTGATGACCTGAGTCACAGTGAGTTCCAAGTTTTGTTTTAGCTGACTGTAAAATAGTTCTTGCATCTCTGAATGCAAACCATACAGTTAGTTCAATTTTGGTGCTGATCTGCAGATAGCTATATATAAAGCCTTCTCTTAAGCTGCTGAATTAACTGCTTTGACATCTAGCCATGATGAACATAATGTTTTTCCAGTGCCATTTCCAAGAATGTCCACAAATCCTCATAAAAATGGTCAACTTCTCTTAATTATCTGTAGTTGCAACATAAACTGCAAAAGGACATTGAATGGCTTACCTTTCAGTCTGACTGAGCTCATTTCATCATTTTTGGATTGCAACCAAGCAGTGATTTTGGTTCTCTTTAAATAAAAGATTTACTAAATTTCTTAACCACAGTAGAAGATACAATTATTGGATATAAAAATATCCATTTCAGTCAGTTCACCAATTCCCAAGATGTCAATTTTTATTTTTATGACAATACCACACACAAAAAAATTATAGTAAACTCACAACTACAGACATTTGAAGAGAAGTCACTAACTAATTCGTAACATGGATTATACTAACCTTATCAGCAGCTTCTCCCACACAGAAATGGTAGCTTCTTCCCTATAATGTATCAGTGAGGGTCTTGTGCTGAAGGACACTGACTTGTACAGTAAACTCTCACTTAACTGGAACTCAAGCAACCAGCAAAAAATATTGAAAAAATAAAGTACAATTTTCATGTGTTGACCTTTCAGAACCAGCTTCACAGACCCATTTTAGTTTCAAACTATGATTATAACTTGTTTACGTCTATACTAACAGACAAGAAAATGTGCTGCCAAAATTGATAAATACAAATGTACGTGGTTTTGTGGAGGAGAGCAATCAAAAAAAGGCAATCAAAAAAACGCCAGCGAGCATCAGCAAGATTCACATCCAAAAAATTGTTTATTAATGTAGGGACGAAAAATCCCCCTACACATAGTTAAATCAAACCGGTTTCGGCTCCCAGGAGCCTTCTTCAGTGAAATACAAATATACAAATGAAAATCAGAGTATCAGAATACATCCATATAAATACGAATGGGCTGTCCATTATAACCAATCACAGCACCACATTAATGATTGTTACAATTGATCATTAAGGCCAGGTGGAAACAAAGCTCCAAGGTTTATAATCCATTTTCTTTCCTTGGAGCGGAGTAATTCAAGCCAATGCTGTTTATTTTGGCATCTCCCCTTGATACAATCAATAGTAACAAATTTAAAAGAGGCTGAGGCATGTTTTAAGCAATGTTTATATAATGCATTATTAATACGTTTATTTTTGATGTCACTCAAATGCTCACAAATTCTAAGCCGGAAAGGCCTGGAGGTCTTTCCGACATAGAAAGCAGAACAATTGCAGGTCACCAAGTAGATGACCCACTCAGAATTACAATTGCCCCAAAAATTGATGTCAAAAACATCAGACGTGTTTTTGCTGCTAAATTCATTGGTGCGTAGAACACGGACACAAAAAGAACAGTGTCCACAAGGCATACATCCAACAATAGGTTTACCTATAAGCGACAACTGAGTAGAAGTAGGAAAATCAGGTCCAACTCTTTTGTAATGACTAAATTTGGAACCCATAGTCTGTCCCCTTCTGAATGAGAAGGAACATATATCAGGAAGTAAAAGATTAAGTTTGTGATCCGCTTTAAGAACATTCCAATGTCTATATATAATGTTTTTAAAACCCTGTGTGTTGCGTCCATATGTGGTCACCAAACGCAAGGGTTGTGGCTTCTTGTTGTTTTCCTTATCTCTATATAATAATAGATCATCCCTGTTGATATTGGACACAGATCTTTTGGCTGAATAAACTGTACCTGGACGATACCCCCTCCTAATAAATCTCTGTGTCAAATCCTCCTGGGCATCAAAAAAGGATTGCTGGCTAGAACAGATTCTCCTGGCTCTTAGAAATTGAGATTTGGGTATATTCTGGATGACATGTTGTGGGTGGAAGCTGGTAGCATGTAATAATGAATTAAATTCTGGGAATTTCCTAAACATCCTAGTTGACAAAGTATTATCCTCATTTCTACTATTATCATTAAGATATCCAAGAAACTCCATAAGATAACATTCATCAGCTTTCCACACCAACCAACAGTCATCCAGATAACGACGCCAAATGTCCATCTCACACATATAGATATTGTGATTATAATCATAGATGATAATTTCTTCTATATATGCCATGAAAAGATCTGCATATATGGGTGCAAAAGATGCACCCATAGCAGTGCCTTTGGTTTGCCAGTAACAAAGATTTTGAAAATAAAAAACGTTGCTGGACAAAACATGTTCTGTAAGGCATATAAGAAATGTGTTAAATCCAGGTTGATATAAACCTGATCTAGCCAGCCAGTAATCCAACGCTTGTAAGCCTGCCCAGTGTGGAATATTAGTATAGAGGGAAATGATGTCCAAGGTGCATAAAAGCCAATGTGGTTCAAGTTGAGAGTTGTTAATAATGTCCAGGAATTGGGTGGTGTCTTGAATTCTGGCTCTAATGAAACCCAATAAAGGTTTTAAATATTGGGTTAGATATTCAGACAATGGTTCAGTAAGTGACCCATGTCCGGAGACAATGGGTCGACCTGGTGGATTTGTGGCATGTTTGTGAATCTTCGGTAACATGTATATATATTGTTTACTAGGTGAATCAACCATTAGTTGCTCTTTGGTATGTTGGGTAATGATACCCTCCTCAACTGCCTCAGTTAAAAACTCACCAATTTTATGTTGAAAATGTGGTGAAGGATCCAAAAACATCTGCCTGTAATATTGCATATCACCCAATTGTCTCATAACTTCACTATCATAAGCAACCTTGTCTAGTACAACCACCGCTCCACCTTTATCAGCCTGAACAATAACAAGGTCTTTATTGTTAATAAGCTCATTTAAACTTGATATTTCATCAACAGACAAATTGTTATGAAAAATAGGAAAATCCTTAAGATGGCAATGTATGTCCTGCAGGACATTTTTTTGAAATTCCCCCACTAGATGTGACATAGGTGGATTAAATGTCGATTTTTTAAACCTGAAGTCATGACATGTATCACAAGAAATATCACGATTAGTATTATCAAAAAACAAATTCAAGTTCAACATTCGACAAAAGTTTATCACATCCTGAGCCAAGGATTGTTCAGAAACAAAAAACCCAGGGACAAAATTAAGCCCTTTATTCAATATGTTAAGTTGTGCATCAGTCAATTCAACCGATGAGATATTATGAACATTGGAATGAGAACTTAATGTTGTGTCATGATCTTCAAAAGTGTCTCCAAACTTTGTTTTGATGTTTCGTTTCTTATGTTTCCGCCCCCCTCGTCTGTATTTAAATTGGGAGGGTGTAAAGAGTTATCCCTCTTTGCTTTAGGTGACCCATCTCTGGAATGTGTATCAAATTCCCCTTCAGTATTAGAAGAAGTATCCTCACCAGAAGTACTGATTGAAAAACCAGTGTTTTTCTTAAGAATAGATTTGGGCCTTTTTCTTTTGGGTGTGGATGACCTATTATCATGCTTGTTCTCATCTCTAGGTAATTTAAAAGAGACATTCTTCGATGTATCAAAGGGTTTACCCCTCTCATAGTCACCCACATCCCTAAGAAATTTTTTGATTTTCCTATCTTTTAATGTGCTTTCCAATTTAGACAAATCTGTAGTAAGTTTTTTAATCTGTGTCAAGAATGAATCACAAACTTCAAATTTCTTAGCCTCCAAACAAACAGTTTCCAAATCTTTGACCCCTTGTTGCACCTTACGCTCATAAAAACTGGCCAAGGCATCCACAAATTTGGAAGAGGCCAACTGCTGAATATGACCCCAATCCTCAATGAGCTGGTCATCAATCTGAGAAACCAAAGGTTGTACCCTGACCCTGAGGCCCCGAGGGGTAATATGTTTTTGCTGATATGCTTTGAATAAACGTAAGTGCCACACATTATTCCTAACCATTTTCATATTATTGCCCATTCTATTAAAAAATATTTCACATTGTGCATCTAAATCAGATTCCAAAGCATTGGTAGTAGTTAACAAACCATGCTTATCTAGACCAAACACCGTTAAGTCATCCATATCCGCCGATAAACCCTGTATAATAGGTGAAAGAGCCATATTGCTAACCTCAAAGTTAGACAAAACCACACCAAATAACAATAATGAATATCACCAAGTAAAAGGTGTCCTGTGGAAGATGAGCCGATATGTAAAAAGACACAAAAAAATTTTTGTAATTATAACGTGTCTGTCAAAAGGCCTGAGAGACTATGAAAAATGTCTAAACAATCATAAAACCAAAACTTGAGGTTGTCCAAAAAAAGACCATTATACACCAAATAACAATATACAAGACACCATCAATTGTTACTGTGTACAAGTCTTTTGGATCAATACACCACTAAATAGACCAATACAATATAGCAGCCAAACCGGTCCAACAACTACTTTCAAGTCGTCTTGCTGCGTATTGGTATAGACATATCCCAAAAAGACCATATATAATATATGGTATAATCAAATAATCCAAAGGCCGATTGCAAACACTGCCAAACCATAAAAAGTTTGGCCAACACCCTGGCATTAAAAATAATACCAAGAATCAACAATTTAAATATTGTGTCAGTACCAATCAGCAAAATCTCCACAGGTAAACACCCCTAGATATGTTATAGCAAAATAAGGTTGGCTCCAAAGCAGTTATGGCTCAACAATGTCAATATATATTTCTCAAATAGATGACAATGTGCTTATTTCAAGGAACTGAAACATATCCCCTAAATCTCATTGGGTATACATATCACATATAACATATGTGGACATCAATGTAAAAAACTATAAAATAATATCATAACCCAAACACGAAACATTAATAAGGAAAACTGGACCCAAAAGAATCTTGTTCATCACCAAAAAATATTTGCCAAACAGCAAACAGTAAAAATTATAATACTGCTATTGAAAATTGTAACATAATAAATACTATACAAATAAAGCATCACAACTAACACAAGCTAGCTAATATGTGTAACATATAACCTGTAGTTAGGGGCCCAAATATACAAAACAATATGCAACCATGCAACTGCGCCCCCAAAAATCAATTAAACATGTATATTATTTGTATTTCGCTTTGACAATATACAAAGCTTCATTGACAATATCCAATATAATGTAGCAATTAAGCATTTGAATACTGACCAAAAACAAATATATATTCTGAATGGACCTATAAGGTTGAGCTCTTGAACAAGCTGTGCAATCAGACGCTAATGCAAAATGTAATCCGAAAAGAATTAATAAATAAAACTCACAGCTTGCCTACACAGACCATAGACAGAATGGATCGCAAATAGCGTATGAATAATGGTCACAGAGATGGCACCTGTCTAGCGCCAAATAAATCAGAAAGAATTTAAATGGCGTTCACACAAACTGTAAGTATCAGCTGGGTAATATCCAGCATTACACAATGTGTACACAATAGTGACAAAAAGTATAACTATATCAATGTAATTGCGCCCAACTGCCAACTTACCCACACATGCCCCATATACATGTAAACATCAAGGAAGAGACGATAGTCCAGTAAAATAACCATAAACAAAACTGACAGAATGTAGTGCAACACGCACAGATGAGTCCGTTTGGCCCAGACGCAAACACAAAGTCATTCAAGGCTGGCGTTGATGCAAAAAACTCTTCCAATATCTATGAGAAAAAGTTCGCCAAAAACGAACAGGAAGTGCAGTTGCGTGAAGATCCAAACGTAACCCTGAGGCAGCAAAACGGCCAAGTAACGGCTGCTCACTTATTACAAACAAAATAATGTCTGCAATATCTACAATAAATCCAAACCTGAAAAAAAAGGCAAAGATGCATTCCGATACCCTGATAAAGTAAAATTGAGTCAAAAACAACGATGAAAGTAAAATTGAATAGAATGTGAAAAACGCCAACAACGGTTCCCAGCAGCTGAGCAAGCAACAGTCCAACCAAGAAGCAGATGCCCGTGAAACCCTCGCACGGCCAACCAGTCAAAGTAGGCAATCAAAAAAACGCCAGCGAGCATCAGCAAGATTCACATCCAAAAAATTGTTTATTAATGTAGGGACGAAAAATCCCCCTACACATAGTTAAATCAAACCGGTTTCGGCTCCCAGGAGCCTTCTTCAGTGAAATACAAAAATACAAATGAAAATCAGAGTATCAGAATACATCCATATAAATACGAATGGGCTGTCCATTATAACCAATCACAGCACCACATTAATGATTGTTACATGTATGCCTTGTGGACACTGTTCTTTTTGTGTCCGTGTTCTACGCACCAATGAATTTAGCAGCAAAAACACGTCTGATGTTTTTGACATCAATTTTTGGGGCAATTGTAATTCTGAGTGGGTCATCTACTTGGTGACCTGCAATTGTTCTGCTTTCTATGTCGGAAAGACCTCCAGGCCTTTCCGGCTTAGAATTTGTGAGCATTTGAGTGACATCAAAAATAAACGTATCAATAATGCATTATATAAACATTGCTTAAAACATGCTTCAGCCTCTTTTAAATTTGTTACTATTGATTGTATCAAGGGGAGATGCCAAAATAAACAGCATTGGCTTGAATTACTCAGCTCCAAGGAAAGAAAATGGATTATAAAACTTGGAGCTTTGTTTCCACCTGGTCTTAATGATCAATTGTAACAATCATTAATGTGGTGCTGTGATTGGTTATAATGGACAGCCCATTTGTATTTATATGGATGTATTCTGATACTCTGATTTTCATTTGTATTTTTGTATTTCACTGAAGAAGGCTCCTGGGAGCCGAAACCGGTTTGATTTAACTATGTGTAGGGGGATTTTTCGTCCCTACATTAATAAACAATTTTTTGGATGTGAATCTTGCTGATGCTCGCTGGCGTTTTTTTGATTGCCTACTTTGACTGGTTGGCCGTGCGAGGGTTTCACGGGCATCTGCTTCTTGGTTGGTTTGTGGAGGAGAGGCCAACATTTGACAGCATTAACAGAATAACAATCCAGAGATATGTAGAACATAAGAAAACATGACTGTTGTTAGTGGGTTATAATACAGAGAAAGCACTCGGCAAGGATTTTATGAGTACGGCAGTGGAATCATCTGCATTCCGTGACAGAAAGTAGGGTTAGTTAGGAGGATATATGAAAGGTTAGAGGCAAAAATTAAAATGGAACAGTTCCTTTCCAACAAACTGTGTTTGAAAAGAGGAACAAGGCAGGATTGTTCTCTTTCCCCTTCGTTATTTGCTTTATATTTAGAGCCACTGGCAAAGAAAAAGGGACCCACAAATTCAAAGATATAAATGGTGTGATAATCAAGAAATGTTAGCTTTATTTGTAGATGATATTATGATGTACTTGACAAAAGAGGACATTTTGGTGTTCGGGAACATAATGAAACACTTTCAAGTTCTTGGGATAAAAATGTAATGAAGATAAAACAAAGGCTTTAGCGGTAAGCAAATATTGTACCCAAAAAATGAATTTGTTGAGCAGTACATATCTATGGGGCATGGCAAGATGAATAGTTAGTTATATGGATTAAAAAGGACTCTGTTACATCAACTAAGGATATGTGGGAAAAGACTATGCAAAAAAATAATACAAAAATTGACAAAATGGAAGCTCTTGGTTATAAATATGGACAGTAAGATACAACCAGTGAAAACACTTAGTCCCTTTAGTTTTATACACAGATCAGGCATATTTTATCCACCAGAGGAGAAGCTGTGGAAAACATTTAATAATAAAGTGAACTAATGTATTTGGGAGGGAAATAGGGCAAAGGTTAAGCGGTTCCACATAGAATAAGATGGTTTAGAATTACCTGACTTGAAGGGACACTTTAAAGCTATGCAATTAAGGATCACATACATACAGCACAAGCAGAAGATTATAAATCAAAGTGGAAAGGGATGACAGCGAACCAAAGAGACAGAAGGATTTTGAATGTAGGTCCTTAAGAAGAATGAAAATAATGATACAGAGCATTTATAAATAAAGAAAAATATTCCAAGAAGGAAGTCAACATGGGAACTGAGAAAGGGCATGTTGCCAGTAGGGATGACTGCAAACAGGGCTTTAGAAAAATATGTAAGGTGGCTCTGGAATTTATTGGAGAAAATTAGCAAGAGAGCTAAGTTACTGGAACCAAAATATCTATAGAAGGAAAGGTAACAGAATGGGATGAGGCTAAGCAGAAATCAGGACTGCAGGTTAGAGGTCATCTTCACTACCACAAACTGATATTAGGGTATAGTCATAAAGAAAGGGATACTGGAATACTAAGTCAAAGACCAGCTCCAGTTAAGTTTTCAGTTGAGTCTAGAATAGAAGTTGATGTTTAAAAGGGGATAAATTAGAGTAGCATATAAAATACTGTATGATAACTGTAACATTCAATCAGAGGAGGTTCAACAAGATTAAGAAAAACGAGAAGGCAATTTACAAATGAATAATGGGAGGATATCCGTACGGCTCCTAGATGTGTGTCAAAATCCAGAAAGTTTAGTTTAGCTCAGAAGTGTTTGTAGTGTAGTACTGGAAGAGTTCTGAGTTGAGTACTAAACAGAAGCTCCTGTTAAAAAAGGGGTAATATAAAATACTGAGTGAGAACACAAGAACCAAACAAATGATGTTAGAAAACATTGGGAAAATACAATGGAAAGGAATTTACAAGGGAACAATGGAAAGAAATTTGCAACAATACCCGGAATGTTTAGGATTTTTGCATTAAAGTGTTTATATATGCATTTTTATACCCCAAGTAGACTTGAGGATTTTTCCTCAAGTACATAGCAAATGCTAGAGGTGTGTTGTGCAAAGAGAGGTAATTAAAAACATGATTTTTGGGATTGTAACTATTTGGAAGATTCCAAAATAATTCCCTATAGCGTATAAATTCCACATAAACCACTTCAGAGAACTTAGTGTTTGAAATGCAGACGTGCTGAGCCACAAAAATAATTGTCTTCAGCTAGATCATCAACATATTGTGATTTAGTGTTTTTGTTTTTCTAAGCAACATCTGAAAAACATGTTTACTCTGTGCAAAAACAAGACTAATGCTGGCTATTTAAGCAATAACCGACGACGTGGTGTGGAATATTGAAGATTTATCCATGGTTGGTGTGGTTTAATCATGAGGGTGAAGCCCGAGTGATTAAACAAAGGCAACCATGGGTAAATCTTCAATATATCACAACCATGGAGTCTGTTACTGCTATTATACAACATTATTTAAGAAAAAAAATACTTACTTTTCTTAAATTATGTCTTTGTATAATGGCGGATTGGTGTTCTTCTGCCGATTGTCGTATACATTTTATTGTTGTATACATATATTCGTTTTGATGTACTGTGCATGCGTATGGGACTTGCGTTCCCACGCATACCCAGTACATCAATGCTTTGAAACAGAAGCAATGGGGAAAAGAAAGTCTCCGTTGCTCCGTTTTATCTCTCTTTTTTTTAATTGTAAAAAAAAAATAAGGTTTTGAGGCAGTTTATACCAATGGAAAAAAGTCCGGGTGACCGGACCTTTTTCCATTGGTATTATTGTGGGATTTACAACGGGCACGCTGGTTGGGCTGGCCAGTCAGTGCGCACGTTTTTGAATATTAACAGGGAGTTATTGTATAATTTATTTTAACATAATACATAGCAAAAAACATCAAGTAAAAGTTGATCAAATACATGAAAATGAAATACATGACTATTCCATGTGGCTTCTCCTGCACAGAAATTGCACAAAATAAATTCCTTCATTTCAGTCTTCTGCACAGATTCAAAAGCTATTGAGCTGGTGCTCAACAGAAAAGTAACTCATGGTGTCAAAGAAGTTTTTATATTCTGACATCAACTAATATACATATGCCTCTGCTGAAGTATACTCAGGAATGGCCTGAAACAGCCAGGTCACAAGGACATAAGGTACAGCCAACACCAAGGCTTAATCCGTAGACACTGCCTTATAAATTATAACTATATCACATGCATCCATTGTACAAACTATACACCATTCAATAGGGATTTACACTATTACACCTACTCTTAATATGCATCATCTGCATACTACAGATAAAACTAAAATGCTTTGAATTTATCTGTAGTATGAGACACAGTTAAAATTCTAACTTTTAATTCATTCTGTATAGAATATACAATAAACAGGGCAATGTTTGTATAAACAAAAGCAAAATAATATTAATATAACCTCAACCACATTGATCATGCAGTACTAATGTGACACAAGGCACTGACAGTTAAATCAAACATGATTCCTTACTGTTCAATATTGATATGCTGTTGTAGCATTTCTACCCATATAATTAAAAAGGAGATGGTGGGAGCAAGTTGAAATGTTTTTGTGACCTTGCCTTTTAGACAAAATTCTGAAAAGTATTATCACACAACAGCAGTGCCCTCCTCAGGGAAGGTCACTATAACAATGAATACTAACAACTGGGTAGAGTAGCACACAGTTTTATCAGGAGGAGGCATTTCAGTGCCACACCTGAAATAAAATGCAATTAATATTATGGCACGAGTTTTCATTTTCTTATGAAAATAAAACACGGCAGCATAACAGATGTATTGCACAAAGATATTAAAAAACTCTCACAAATTACATGACAAGGGTGAACTGAAAATATGGACTTGTACAGCAAGTTCTTTGTGTTAGAATGAAATTAATTTTTTCAAAATTATTATGAATTCATATCCAGACTACAAAACGCATGCTTACAAAAGAGCTTCTTTTTTATGCAGTTAGGGATTACTTGATTCAGAATGAACTCTGATGTGCTGGCTATATCAGGCTCTGCAGAACAAAGGTTACAGCAGTTGGTGAGGTAACACTAGAGTCTGGTACTGACCAGTGGAATAATGAAGATCAAAATAATACTTAAAAGTTTCAGTAATGTCCATATATATATATATATATATATATATATATATATATATATATATATATATATATATATATATATATGGATTCACTTTATAATTTCGAAATACTGAAATACCGAATTTCAGTATTTCGAAATCAAAAAGTCAAACGTCCATAATCCCGACAGCACACAATCGTGAAACACAATTACGAACACATGCAAACCATACACCACACAACACATACATCGTTCAACCCACACTACAACAAACAAAACACACACAAACACAAAAACACAAACAAACCTACACTACATGTAAGCAGGGGTGCAAGCACACCTGCGCCCCCCCCCACCCCCTACTTATATATACACTAACTCAGAGATCGTACAGACAAAAAGAAAACACACACCCAAACATTTCACAGTCCCTCGCACACACAAACATCACACATATACATACATCCACACAGACATACACAAACTCTCACACAAAACACTCTTACCTTCAATTGCACCTACATCCATACACGATACACTCCCAACACTGAAAGCCACGTACCGTAAGCCATAATCGCGAATCTGAGATATTCGAATTTGCGATTATGCACTTTCGCGATTTTCAGTTTTCGACATTAAGAGTTCGAAATACTAAAATTTGGTATTTCAAAATTATAAAGTGAACCTATATATATATATATATACACACACACACACACACACACTATATATATATATATATATATATATATATATATATACACATATATGCATATATATACATACACTATATATATATATATATATATATATATATATATATATACACATATATGCATATATATACATACACACACACTATATATATATATATATATATATATATATATATACACACACATACACACACACACACACATATATATATATATATATATATATACATACACACACACACGCACATAATATAGGCAAGAATGGGGTTCAAACAGGGAAGCAGGGCACAAGATTATTCTGAATATTCTGAACGGTCCTCCAGCATACCTCTCAATTGTCCATATTTTCACAGAATATCCAGATTTTTGCCTGATATTTTTGATCTGTTCATTACATTTGTGGTTTTCTGGATTTCTGTGGCAAATCAGTGAGGACTGAATTCACTATATAATGACAGGCATTTAAGTTTCAGACTTCATATCCTAGAGAAAATGCAACGTAACACAAGACCTTTAAGTATAGCAACTTTCTGAGTTTATAAGAGCAGTATTTAAAATTTGTGTCCCCCCATTATTTTTGGCTTTGCCCAGATTTTTTGTGTCAAGAGATTGAGCACTATGTACTCCAGCATACTTTATGTACACATATTAAACACAGTCCACTTTTAAGTACTCAGGAAAACAGAAATGAATTACCAGAGTGATGCAGACGTTTCCATAAGCTGGTACCTTTGATTACAACAAAATAATCCGTCTGTGGTAGTACTAAAAAGTAAGGGAGCTGTGACAGATGCTAATTAATAGAACACATGGTATGACTGTTACAGTGAAGCCTTTAAGAGAGAGATCGGGAATCGGCCCAGACAAGGTTAAAAAAACATAAGTTGCTGCAGTAAACTACATTTTTTAATATATGGCAAGAAAATACAAAAATGGGATCTCTATCTCGTTTTCACCAAGACTTAAGTAATTGATACTGGACAGAAGGTGGAAAGCCTGACTGAAGGAGACTGGATCCTCCAACAGTACCCCTCGTATAATCAGTCAGAATTCATATAATCTCTAGATGCTACAAAAGTGAATCAACTTATCTCCATGGCCCTTCAAACCTATAATCAGGATCCCAAGTCTCCTAATGTCACTTCGGACATTTATATTGAATCCAAACTCCTCCAAACATTCCATAGCACTGCAACTTCACAGGTTCATAGGTTCACAGGTGTATGCCATGTTAATGATCACCAGGGCCTTTATATGCCTAACTGAAAAATTCAACCCAATTTTGTCTCCAAGTACACTGAACACCTAAACAGTGGGGTATGTTAGTAAGTTGGGAGCCAAGGGTTTCATGTGGGGGTATAATAGTTGGGGATTAAGTTTACTTACTGTTGACCTCTATCCATCAGAAACATGGAGGCCAGACCACGGGTGAATTTGCTGGTTCTCATCCATGATCAAGGTTTCATTTAAATAGGGTCAGGGATGAACTCTGCTTCACATAGACAGGGAGCTTATTCCATAGTGCAGGGATCCTTTGAGATGTACATTTGTCTCTACAGCATGTTCTATTTATGTCACAGGCAAAGTTCAGGTCATAGGATCTTGCTTTCCTAGTGCTGTTTGTTTTGTGGATGTCCAAGAGATCCATCAAAGCTGGGTATGAGGATGCCTTACATGCCAGCATAGACTGCATCCCAGTAATATGTAGGAGACTGAGTATACACATAGGGCCTTAAGGCAATCCATATAGGATGGAGTATTCATACCCTGGATTCTCATGGTGAGGAACCTTTGAGGGCATTACAACTGTTTCAAGTGCCTGAATAGGTAAATGCCAAAGGGGGCACTGTACTCAATGCTGGGTCTGATGGTGTCGGCTGCATCTTTTATACCCCTGGCTCACTGATGTCAGGGAAGAGGCAACAGCAACCGACGCCGGACCAAGACTTTGGAATTCAGGCCGACTGCCAGTAGCCTGCCAGCAGGATAACCCAAGTGCAATGACTGCAACAGTGAAACATGATGAACATCCTGGATTCTCATCGTGAGCAGCCTTTGAGGGCATTACAACTGTTTCAAGTGCCTGAATAGGTACATGCCAAAGGGGGCACTGTACCCAATGCTGGGTCTGATAAGGGCTGAGTAGAGTGATACTACAACCTCACTAGAACTAGAAGGCATACCCTTTTTTATGAACTGGGTGACAGAGAAATACTTTCTCATTAACTTCGTTACATGTTGGTCCAAGTCCAGATTACTGTCTACATATGTTCCCAGATTCCCAAGCTACCTGGTCAACCCTTGGGGGTGTTTTATTAATGGCATAATTAGTTTGGGTGGACAATTTCCAAAAGGGTACTACAATGCATCTCTTCATGTTGAGTTTTAATCCATGGCTTTGGTACTATTCATTTCTTTTTGTTAGACCCTCTAGTATGATGTTGGTTCATGGGGGGAATCTATGGTGGCTCCCAATTTACAGTCATCTGCAAACTTGGTCAGCTAGAGGACTTTGACATTAGCCTTGACTTCCAAGAAGTAGATGCTAAACAGGAGTGGGCCGGCACTCCTACGGGCATGAACCTAATCCTGTGCACCCACAACCCATGTTCTTTTTCCAGCACTAAAATTGTACACTCAACCATGACTTAGCTGCTCCTCAGATGGTCACATGACCCACTGAATATATATCAACTCCTTAAGACTTTCCTACCCCTTTCTCACCCTTAACTCTAACAGCTATAACTCAACCCCCCCCCCCCCAATTTAGGCAGATCTGATGATGCATTAACAAAAGCATTTGCAGAACTACGAGTTTCACCATTTTAACGCCCACTCAGATGGATGTAACATTCTTTGAACTTATTACTATTTCTAAAAATCACTGTTGGTCGCTCCTTAACCTATGTGTATTTAACATTTTTAAAATTAAATCTATCCAATAAAGGACATTCAAGCCAAAACTGCTTGGTGCCAAAGTCAACTTATTTGGCATAACTGTCAATCATAGCATACGCCCACCTGGGCTGACTGAAGATAAAAGACACTCCTCCAAGCTTTTGTATACAAGAAATTGCATTAACTGCTAATGGACACCCAAAACAGAAACACTCCTCTGCCTAAAGTCTTCATCCTACATAAAGTTTTTTAAATGCAACTGTTTCTCAGAGTTTTTTTTTACTCCACAATCTGGACTCCTCAAGATGACTTTCAGCTCGAAATAATCCACCATGACAGCACTAGAGGTTCCTTCGTAGTTTGGTTAGGTTGTGTTTTTTTCTTACACGTACTGGCAACATTGGTTTAATGCTACAGGACCAAGCAGAAATGCCTATCGACCCGGTTCACCAAAAAAGGGGAGCAGTGCATTCTTTTCTTGGTGAAATTTACAAAGACTCGTTACGGAGTACATTTCCATGGAGACAAGTTGTCTACAGGTGCAAGCAATTAATACTGAGACTTCTGAGTATTCTTTGCTGAAGGGAATGCAAACTTTAAAGATACAATGGCAAGCATTTCACTGAAAACAACAAGTTTGAAATTATAGGAGTAAGAGGCAACAACCTCCCTGGCAGCCTTAATACTTTAATGCAGTTACTAGAACAGTGCGCAACATAGTTTTATTTAAATATAGCCAGTACACTTGTTCTTAGGAATAAAAAATGATGTTTTCTGAAAGCATACAAGCTGTTTTCCATATCTGGGAGGGGAGAAAGTACAGTTATGTAAAATCTTACCATAACAGTAGATATCCTTTTCTTCCCTGATGCAGTATTCCTTACATAAGGGATCTCCTGCTAAGAATAGCCCAAAGTCCAGCCAGTATGCCAAAGCCTTTAAAGTTTACAGGCATTCACATTACACAGATGCTCCCCATGCAAGGTGAAGGGCATAAAGGTGATGTATGGATGCAAACACCTCAGGACTGAAAAGCCCCAGGATGAACAGAATGTCCCTAGGGACCAGAAGGATGAAAAGGAAAAGAATCCCTAGGTAAGAAAAATAGGGCACAGCAGAGGGGTTGGGGTGGGAGTGAATACTGCAACAGTGAAGAGAAGGACATTACTGTTACAGTAAGATTTTACCCAACTGTAGTATGTCCTTCCATACCACTGATGCAGTATTCCTTACATAAGAACATTACAAAAGCTCAAAAGGAATGCCGGGAGAAGGAAGGCACTAAAGAGTCCTCTATAAACCCATGCAGGATAGCCCTGGCAAAGCCAGTTCTTGCTCCAAAAATAACATCCAACTTGTAACTCTTAGTGAAGGTATGGATAGAAGTCCAAGTAGCAGCCCAAGGATGGAATTGGTATCTAGTCCTTTGAAAAAGTCACCAAAAGAAGAAACAGCTGTGGCAGACTGAACCTTTACTGAAGAGGAAAGACATTTACCATGAAGAGAATAAAAAAAAGAAATGGCCTTAAAAATCCAGGAAGACGGTTTGTTTAGAAACTGCCATACCCAAAGACCCAATGAAAAGAAACAAAAAGCTGCTCAGATTTGCAAACAGCCTTAGTCTTACCCAAAAAATATCTGCGCAGTCTATGCAAATCCAAGGTGTGAAGAATCTTCTCACTGGCAGACTGAGAAGAAGGAAAAAAGGAGGGCAAATTAATAGATAAATTAGAGACAACTCATTGACCACCTTGGGCAAAAAATGATTAGTACGAAGAGACACCCTGCCCCTGTGAAAAACTAAAAGAGGAACAAGCCATGGCAGCCTGAAGCTCAGACACTCTCTTAGCTGAAGTAAGGGCCAAAAAAAGCAGAGTCTTTCAAGTACAATGTTGCCAGGAAGCTGAAGCACCTGGCTCAAAAGGAGCACAAGTAAATTTTTCAAGAACAAAACGGAGGTCCCGGGAAGGTGGAACAGGCTTCCTAGGAGGCCTGATATGAAGGATGCCTTTAAGAAATTGTCTGACCTCAAACCTCGAGGCCAAAGGAGGAGGTAAGGGCAGACAAGCAGAAAGTGCTAACAGGTGAGCATTAACTGAAGAATATGCCAACCCAGCATTGAGCAGATAACACAAATGGGAGAGAACCAGAGAAATGTTCACTGAAAACACAAAATCTGTTCCATTCGGACAAATATGGTTTCCTGGAAGTGGATTTATTGGCTGCCTGCAAGACCCGAAGCATGCCCTCAAAAAAAAGCTGCCTAAAAGTGATCATAATCCTATCAATCACAGCATCAGTTGAAGAGTAGACAAGTGAGGATGGATAAAAGACCCCCTTGTCTTGTGTGACAAGGTCCACCTGGTCAAGTAACTTGTGGTGACTGCCCCTGGCTAGGTGAAAAACAAGGGGGAACCACTGCCACTGCTGTCTGGGCCAAAAGGGATTCACCAGCAAGATTTTGGGGAAGTCTTGCCTGATCTTGTGCAAGATCCTAGAAAGCAGAGAAAGGGAAGGGAAGGAGTAAAGAAACATCCCCTTCCAAGGAAAAGATGGGGTATCCACCAACCAAGACAGAGGACTTCGGACTCTGGGACAGAAGAGAGGAAATTATCTGTTCAAACAGGAGGCAAAAATATCTACCCAAGGAATACCACACTGATGGACAATGTCCAGAAATACATCTCTGCATCCATTCGTGAGCCTGTGTGTACCTACTCAAAAAGTCTGCCACTATATTTTGCTATGAAGGAATGTAGATACCCTGAAAAGTCCCTTGACATTGGACAGCTAGATCCCAGGCCTGAAAAGAAGGTATGACAGTGCCCCCCCCCCTTGCTACATGTCTTACCACATTACTGTGGTATTGTCTCTAAAAACTTTGAAAGGCCTGGGAAGAATGAGTATGAAAGGCCAGAAGAGCTAAAACGAGAGATCGTATCTCCTTGATGTTGATATGGTCTGACCTCTGATGAAGATGACAAACACCCTGGACCTTGAATGAAGCAAAAGTAGCTCCCCACTCCTTGTCGGAGACATCTGAAAAGAGCTACTGAAATGGGCCTGGAGGTTACAAAGGAAGCCCTGGGTTGAGGGAAAGTTGATGAATCTACCACTGAAGTTCAAGCTTGATACAGGGAACTAGGAAATCCAGGGACAGCAGCACTGAAGCCATTCTGACTTGAGATACCAATGGAGGTTTCTCATATGGAGACTGGTCAGAGGCATCATAGGAATGGTGGAAGGCATAAACCTGACCACCATGAGAAAAACCTTGGCTGTGACTGAAAGCTAGAGGAAGAAGAGACTGGAAAAAAGCAATCAGAAAGACAGCCTTGGGAAAGTAGGGATGCCAGCATGGGAATGGTCTGGACCCTGCAACCGAGAAAAACATGATCCTGAGAAGGAACCAGGATGGATTTGTTTAATGTTTATGGTGAACCCCAAGATCTGCGGCAGTGACACAGTAAACTGAAGGTCCTGAGGCAGAATTTCAGGGGATGAAGCCTGAATGAGCAGGTCATCCAAGTAAGGAAAGATCTGAACCCTTCTCAACTTGCAAAAGGTAATGACAGACACAAGGCATTTGGTGAATACCTTGGGGCAGTGGAGAGGCCAAAGGGCAAAGCAGAGAAATGAAAACGCAAGAAACTGAGAGATGCAAACATTTATTGAAAAGGGGATGGATGGGGATGCGAAGGTAAGCATGGACATCGAGACACCAAAAATGACTGGGGAAGAGGAAGAGAGAACAAAGACTGAAGGGCCAATGTCTGAAAGGAGGAGACGTTTAAGAAAGGTGTTGAGCTGAGAAATATCCAGAATTGGTCTCAGGTGCTTTCCTTCCTGGGGACCATAAACATTCTGGAATAAAAACCCTTCCCTTCCTGGGCAGGGGGAAGAACTCGAATGGTGCCCTGGACCAAAAGAGGAAGAAACACCTCTGGAAAGAAAGGAACCTGTTCCAGAGGAGGTTGAGGGATGCCCAGAAATTAAGGAAGAGACTTCCACGCCATGAAATACCCCTGTTGGATGATGGAAAGAACCCAAGTGTCTTGTGTGACCCTTAACCAATTTAGAAGGGACAAGAAAACCTGGCCGAGGGAAAAGGGAAGATGAAACCTGGCTTGTCCTGAAAAACAAAGGTAAGAGTAGACTTAGCTGGAGATACATGTCTAGAACCCTTTTTACCTTTAGGGTGGAGGGCGAGACGCTCTGCGAACAAACACAGATTTGGAAGGATAATTCCTCTGAAACTTAGGGATAGAAGAAACAAAAATGTTACAACTCCAGTAAGGTCTTGTGCTTATCCTGGGGGATTTAAAAAGTTCAGCAGCAGCAGAACCAAAAAGACTTGTTATCAATAGGAGCATCCAATAACTTGGCCTTAATGCCATCAGGCAAAGCCTGAAGATGAAGCCAAAATTAATGCCTCAGAACAGAACTAAATGCAGCAGCCCTAGAAGAACCATCAGCTGCATAATTTATTTACACTTAATGGAGTGGTGAACCACTTGAGAAGTAGAAACCAACATGAAAAGGAAAGTAGCCTGACCATCAGAATCAGGAAAGTCAGAAACTATCTGAGAAAACTGAAAAAGAAAGGTTAAAACATACCTAGTCATATGAATCTGGTATTTGACAGCCCTAAAGGCCAGGGTGGCAGCAATATAAACCTTTTTGCCCAGTCGTTCCATGGTCCTACTATCCTGATTTGAAAGAAGCAGCTTGGTAGAGGGAAACAGCTTAGAGGGTTTGGCAGAAGAGATTATAGAGTTTGTCAAAAGAGAGAGGCACCACAAAAGGATCAGGAGAGTGACATTTATACCAAAACTCACAATCATCAGGCACCTTGTAAAATCTATCAGGTTTATTGGGAGCTGGAGGCTGAGAATCAGGGGCTACAGAAGCTGCTGAAAAGGTATCCAGGAAGGCAGCCAGAAATGAAGAATAGCAGAGGGTTTGGGAGACTCCATCTGTAGGAGTTCATAACACCTCTTCTGAGCATCAGAAACCTGAACAATCCCACTTGAAAAAAATCCGTCCTATACAAAAAATTATGTGCCCAAAGGAAAATTCTCCCAAACGAGAATCTGGACTGATAGAATCCTCTTCCTCAGACCCATAGTCCAAAGAAGGAGTCTGAGAAGAGTATGCCAAGGACTCTTACTCATAATCTAGATCCTCATCAGAAGCTCTTGCTCTCTAGGTCTCTTAAGAGGAGTGGAGGATCAGGGAGGGGCAGGCACAGAAAAGTACATTGTGTACACTTACCATAAATGTAGATGTTCGAGTGTATTCACTGGTGCAGTCATCACATTTGGGTTATCTGCCTGCAGGTAGCCCTCAGCCAGCCTGAATACCAGAGTCTTGGAATCTTGCGTCAGATGCTGTCTCTTCTTCCATGACGTCAAGTCTTCATGGGTATAAAACATGCACCCGACACCATTACATCCGTTTTTCTTGCCCCAGATGTCAGGTGCCCCCACAATGGGAAGCAATTACATGTTATGGTACACCTCCATCAAAAAGCAAATACACCAGTAAACTTAAATACACCAAACAAGAAAGAAAGGTAGAGCCAAGAGAAGTCAGGGGGGCTGGAAGGAGGGTAACCAGGACTGCAACAGTGAATAAACTCAAACATCGACATTTATGGTAAATGTACACAACTGTACTATGTTCTTCGTGTTTCACTGTTGCAGTCATCACATTTGGGTTGATTTTCAAAGCTAAGGAAGGGAGGAGGAAGTTAGAGAGCATTAGGGCCAGCTATTAAGCCCTGCAAGACTGCAGTGGCAAAACCAGCTCTGGATTTAGAAAAAATAGGCATGTGGTAATGCTTGATGAAGATATGTATAGAGCTCCAGGTATCAGCTTCTAGGATGTCCATGGTAGGGACTCCTCTGAGAAAGGCTGCAGACGTAGTTGCAGCCCTGGTGGAATGTGATTTTATCCCCTGTGGGGTAGGTTTTCCATGGTGCTTGTAGCAGAAATGAATGCAATGAGCTATCCATTTAGAAATGGTTTGCTTTGAAATGGCCTTCCCCTCTACCCTTGGAGCAAAGCCAACTAGCATCTGTTCAGATTTTCTGAGAGGCTTAGTCCTGTCCAAATAAAATCTAAGTTGCCTGTGCATGTCCAGAGAGTGCAGTATTTGTTCTCCTTTCTTTTGTGGATTAGGGAAAAAAGTAGGCAAATGAATGGACTGATTTAGGGCCACACTAGATACCACCTTGGGCATAAAGGAAGGATTGGTCCTGACAAAAACCCCGTCTGCATGGAAGATAATGAAGGGTTCCACTGTCATGAGGGCCTGTAATTCAGACACTCTTCTTGCTGAAGTGATGGCTAGAAGGAAGGCTGTTATCCAAAAAAGGAATTTTAACTCTGCAGTTGCAGCTGGCTCAAAGGGAGGGAGAGTGAGCTTTTCCAATACAAAGTTAAGGTCCCAGGCTGGAGTAGGGGCTCTCCTGGGGGGTTTTAAATTTTTGGCCCCTCTAAGGAATTGCTTTAGCAGGTGGTGAGAGAATAGGGGTGGCTCAGTATTATAATGTGCTGAAATGGCAGAAACATGAATTTTAATTGACGAGAAGGATAGACCCTTGTGGAGCATTTCTGTTAAGTACTGAAGAATATGAGGTAAGCTGGGCACCGTTGTGCCCATTCCCTGAGTCTGACTCCAGGAATAGTATCTTTTCCACTTTTCAGCATAGAATTTTCTAGTACTAAGCCTCCTTGCCTCCAGATTGACATCTAGCACCTGCTTACTGAGGGATGCTATTGGAGAGCTCAAGGAATTAGCCAGGCTGCAAGGTTCAGGGTTTGAAGCAAAGGGTGCAGAATCTGGCCTGCCTGCTTGGAAAACAGGGAAGGGGTCTGAGAGGCAGGTGCCATGGTTCCAGCAGTGTCATATTGTGCAAGAGGGGGTACCAGTGCTGGCGTGGCCAGTCTGGTGCAATCAGTATTGTCTTTGGCTTGTCCCGTTATGATCTTTTGCAGAACCTTTGAGAGGAGAGGCAGAGGGGGAAAGGCATAACCGAGAGGCTTTCCCAGGTAAAGGACACGGCATCCACTTTCCAAGCTTGACTGTGGGAAGTCCTTATGCAGAATTTGTCCAATTGGTAGTTCTGACGGGAGGCAAACAGGTCTACCCTCTGGAGTTCCCCATTTGTTCAAGAGGTTGAATATTTTTGGTTCCAGTTTCCATTTGTGTGGGTCCATGAGATTTCTGCTGAGGTCATCTGTCAGTGAATTTAGCTTGCCTGGCAGGAACTGAGCTTGTAGGTGCACTTAATAGCTCAAGGATGTGTTCCACAGAGCCATGGCTTGTCTGCAGAGAGGGTATGAGTGAGTTCCCCCTGCTTGTTTATGTACCACATAACTGTGGTGTCGTCTGTCTTTACCAATAGTTGTCCTGGAAGAATGCAGTCTTTAAAAGCTGTCAGGGAATTCTGTAGAGCTAACATTTCTTTTTGGTTTACATGCAGGTGCATCTGTCTCGGGTTCCATTTGCCCTGAATGCACTGCCCTGCCAAGTGAGCCCCCCATGCATAGTCTGATGTGTCTGTTGTTAGGGTTTGGGCGGCAGGGGGGTAGAGTGAAAGGGAGCCCCTTGTTGTGGTAGCAGGCCTCTGCCCACCAAAGGAACTCTGTCTTTATACAAGGAATGATAGGAATCATTGATTCCAGGTCCTGAGAATGTTGACACCATAGGCTGTTTAGATACCATTGTTTCCTCATACGCAGTCTTGCATACAGAATTAGTAGAATGCAAGAGGCCATGAACCCCAGGACTTGCAGAATTTTCCTTGCAGACAGCTGGGTCTTTGTGGCCAATAGTTTGAAGTAGATTGTTAAATAAACTTGTTTCTCTGGAGTGAGGAAAGCCATCTGGGAAGTTGTGTTCAAGCTTGCTCCCAGGAATACAATCTGTTTGCAGGGTACTAGGTGAGATTTCTTTTCGTTTACGGCGTACCCCAGTGAGGTTAGAAGTTTCTTTACGAATGCCAGATGCTTTAATAGCAAGTCCTGGCTTTTTGCCTGAATCAGACAATCGTCCAAGTATGGGTATATTTGAATATTTCTCTGCCTACAAAATGCAATGGCTGGAGCTAGACACTTTGTGAACATCCTAGGTGCAGTAGATAAGCCAAAGGGAAGTGCAGAGAACTGATGGAGCCTGCCCTGAAACATAGGTATGTCCTGCAAGATTCCCTTATTGGAATGTACAGGTAAGCTTCTTTTAAGTCTAAGGTTGCCAACCAGGCATATTTGCCTAGAATAGGAAGCAGCTGTTGAAGTGTTAGCATATTGAATTTTGGGATTACCAGAAAGGTGTTTAGAATAGAGAGGTCCACGATAGGATGCCAGGAGCTGTCTTTTCTGGCTACAAGGAAAAGTCTTGGAATAAAAACCTTGTCCCCTTTGTTCTGCTGGGACAGGCTGAATAGCCCTGATGCTTAAAAGAGAGAGAACCTGCTGTTGGGCCAACGCCCACTGATTTGAAGGTAGGTCTGGCCAACCGTTTGGAGTTGGTAGGGTGTGGAAGTGGAATCTGTATCCTTGGGAAACTATATTCAAAACCCATTTGCCCTGGATAATGAGTTCCCAGTTTTCTGCATGCAGGGAGAACTTTCCTCCTAAGGGAGCAGGCAGTTGAGCAGGGCTTGGAAGGGTTAAGGTTAAGTCATTGTGCCATTTTTCTGTAGGGGGGTGGCTTACTACTCCCTGCTTTGGAAGTGGGATCCCCCACTGTTTAGGCCTGTGCGTAGCCTGAGACTGTAACCTAGGTGGTCTGCTGTTCCTGGGTTTGGACTGAGAAGGCCTGGAAGAGACTGGAAAGGACCAAATCTTTGAAGGCCAATGCCTACTAAATCTGGGAGGCTGTACTTGTAGGAAATCTTTAACAGTTTGCACAGATTTAGTTTTTTCTTCCATCCTTTTGAGGACGACTTCCGCTTTGGTGCCAAACAGGCGGTCTTGGTTTAAGGGAGCATCCAATAACTTAGCTTTAACATGATCTGGCAAGTTTTGCTCTTTAAGCAAAGCATGCCTTCTAAGTACAGACCCAGTGACAACAGCCCTGCAAGATGCTTCTTAATAGTCAAAACCACACTGCAAAGTATGTTTACCAACTTGTTCTGCAGAATGCATTAAATCCTGTAATTCGGTGTGTTCAGCACAGTCAGGAATCAACATCATTTTCTGTTTTAGTCCCATAATATGCTGCTGGTACATTAACATATGAAACTGGCAATTTAAAGCCCTAATGGCCAAAGTAGCAGAAGTGTATACCTTCTTACCCCATCTGTCCAAGGCTCTAGAATCTCTATCAGAAGGGGTAGGGTTTTTGGCAGCAGTAGCCTTAATGCCTTTTGGTCCTTGGGAAATGGTCTCTGGATCCACAGTAGGATTTCTTGGAAGAGGAACTTGTGAGAGTCAGGTACTCTGTAATACCTATCACGTTTTCTGGGAGCTGGAGGTGAAGCGTCTGGGAAAAGGCTAGATTCCAAGTAAGCATCATCTACAATGTCCAGAACAGGAGGGATAGCTAAAGGCCTGTGCTGAGGAAGGATTAAGAATTCCCTAAGCCTCTTTTTGGAGTCAAAGTAATCCTGGCTTTCCCAGCAGAAATGCTCCCTAAGAGTGTGCAATGCTTCACCAAAAGAAAAATCTTCTGCAGGGGAAGCAGAGGGAATGGAATCCTCTGCATCAGAATCCTCATAGATAGATAAGGGCAAATCCTGGTAATCAGAAGGAACAGAAATATCAGATTCCTGATCAGAAGAATCAGAAGGAAAATCAGTTCTAGGTCTCTCAGAGGTGGAAGGCTGGCGTCCCCTAATTAAGGTAATAAGGTCTTCAGCCATTCTAAGCATTTGTTTTTTAGGCATATGGGCCTGAGCATGCGGTTTGGACATCGGTTTTCTAGGCGTGGTGCGAGTTTTAGGCCTGGATGAAGAAGATGGCATTGGTTTAAAAAGCAAGTCTGTAGGCCTGAATACACCCTCAGAAGCCAGTGCCTGCACAGCAGCAGCTCCAGACCCATCCAAGGTAGAGACATCTGCAGGTTCCATAGTTGAATAAGCATCTCATGGCATACTGGACTCCAAATGGGTCTCAGTAGAGGCCTGCGAACTGAGGTAGCGGGTATCAGGGGCTGTGAAAGCACTTCACCGAGTACTGGTGGACTGGCGACTAGCTTAACGGAAGCATCGTCAGCAGTTTTGGACCTATGCGGTCTGTGTCTGTCTTTAACTTTATGTTTATTCGGAAGATCGACAGTCGAATGGCTTAATGAAGCCATTTTGGAGTACTGATACTGAGTACCAAAATCATTTGCTGCAAAGATAGCCCAATGACGAATAGTTCGGGGGTTGAACAAGGCACAAAACAGACAGCGAAGGACGTTGTGGTCTGGGCCTAAGCAAGGAATGCAGTATGAATGAAAATCTTTATGAGGTATTTGCTTTCCACAGGTAAGAGACAATTGTTAACTTTTACGGACATCGGTTGGAGCAGGAAAAAAGATCCCCAATGGGGTACTTTTTTTTTTTTTTTTTTTTTGAAGACTTCGGTTCTGAAACTCGAAAACAAAAATTTCAGGAGTTGGCCAACGGGCACTTGCGAACTGCTTCTGCTTCGGGTACCACACGGCAAGAAAGACTGATGTAATGGTGTCGGCTGCATGCTTTATATCCCAGACGATCTGACGTCATGGAAAAACAGACCGCATCTGACGCAGGAATCCAAGACTCTGGCTTTCAGGCCGGCTGAAAGCTACCTGCAGGCAGATAACCCAAATGTGATGACTGCAACAGTGAAACACGAAGAACATCTCCTTGAGGAGGCTTTAAAGCTATTAAAGCAGTGAACAACCCCCAAGTAAAAATCTTGCCATTCATGTTGGCTATCTAACAGCAGGGGAAATCTGCTTGTATTTTGTTTCTGCTTTTTGTTGGACATCTGCACATAAAACCCTATGAGGGTTGGACCCCTGCAAACACTACCAGCATAGTAGGAACCTCCTCCTGAACTAGAATCTGTGGAATCCCTCTCAGTCTCTCAAATAATCAGCGAAGGTTCCACAGTATCCGAAGATGTGCAAGAGGTCAGATCCATGGCAGTGTAAGATGGGGTTGAGGCAGAGGAATCTGAAGTAACAAGTGGATGATCCTACGCGCTTTCACCAGCCTCGATTGAGACATCGGGGGAGGCTGCACAGCAGCCAAAACAGACCCGAGTTTTTTTGGCCTTTTTCTTGGCTGGTGTCTTATCCTTGGGATGGGAAGACCAACAACTTTAGACGTTGGTTTTCTAGGTAACTAGACAAGGAGTACAGCTAGCTAAGTAGGGTCTTGGGGACAAACATTTGGCAAATGGAACATTGCATATGGTCGTGAGAATCACCCAAACTGAAGATACATTGCTAGTGATGCTTTTTCTGAGGAAGCTGCCTGCTACACTGACATTTTCCCCTTCTGGATGACATGTAAACCAACACTACTAAAATAAAAGAGAAGAAAGAACCTCAATGGGGGACTTATCTGAAAATGGCTCGGTAATCAACACAGAAGAACCTTCAGACCAACATTTAATTATGGCATTCAGACTGGTGGCAAAGTTGTTCTGAGGTGTGTGCATCCATAAGTCATCTTTATGCCCTACACCCTGGGTAAGGAGCACTTGTGTCATGTATGATGATTTTAAACTCTAAAGGCTTTGGTATACTGACTAGAGTTTGGGCTATCCATGGGAGGAGATCCTTTGCATAATGAATACTGCAACAGTGATATGGGAAGGACATCACACAACAATCAGTGCAAGTAGGAGCACAGGCTGTAACCTGACCGTTAGCATGGGCAACCTCAGTGTTAGGTTAGATAATGCCTGTTGGTGCAGCCATTAATTTGGAGCAACTAGGGGTGTTAAACTTCATGTTTTGCAGGTGTGCACAGTTTTGTGCATTTGTTTCAAGCTGATAGGGAATGGGGTGTTTTGTATTTGTTTGTTTTAATGAATGCCCTCAAACAAAAAAAAGTCTTGAAAAACGAGGCATAGCTTCAAATGGAGATGAGAAGTAACCACTCTAGAAAAGATCAGCCTGCCAAACATTACCATACACATGCAACAGAAAAACTGGAAAAACACATTCAAAAAACTGTCAAGTATAATATGTGGGAACAATAGCCTTTTATCACGATGGTTATGCAGTCCATATTATCCTAGAATGTGAATGGCCTTCCAGAAATAGATAAAAAAGGAAAGAGTATTGAATTATATTAAGAAATGTACAGTGCAAAAGTACAGTTGTGTACACTTACCATAAATGTAGATGTTCAAGTGTATTCACTGTTGCAGTCATTACATTTGGGTAATCCTGCTGGCAGGTTGCCCTCAGTCGGCCTGAATTCCAAAGTCTTGGGTCCTGCGTCAGCTGCTGTCGGCCCTTCCCTGACGTCAGGTCGTCAGGGTATAAAAGAAGTGGCCGACGCCATTTTCTTCAGTTTTTCTTGCCCCAGATGTCAGGTGCCCCCTAAAAGGGTAGCCAAAATTTATATATATATATATAAAAATACATGCACCAATATAAACTTTACCTTCATCTACAAGCAAATACACCACATAGGTTGTAATAAATTAGAGAAGGAAAGATATGTTGCAGAAGAAAAAAGGGGGATGGCGGGTGGGTAACCCGGACTTTAACAGTGAATACACTCAAACAACTACATTTATTTAAGTGTACAAAACTGTACTATGTTCTTCGTGCTTCACTGTTGCAGTCATTACATTTGGGTACAGTCCCAAAGCTATGGTTGAGAGGCTGGAGCTAAACAGCATTAGGAGCGGCTATGAGGCCCTGCAGAACTGCGGTGGCAAAACCTGCCCTGGATTTAGAGTACAGTGGCATATGATAGTGCTTTGTAAAGGTGTGCACTGAACTCCAAGTAGCAGCCTCTAAAACATCTTTGGTTGGTATTCTCCTGAGAAAGGCTGCTGAAGTGGCTGCAGCTCTGGTTGGATGTGGCCTAATGCCCTTAGGCACTGGCTTGCCATGGTAAAAATAGCAGAAATGAATGCAGTGGCATATCCACTTTGAAATAGTCTGCTTTGAGACAGCCTTTCCTTGTGATCCTGTAGCATATGCCACTAGTAATTTCTCGTTTTTTCTGAAAACTTTGGTTCTGTCCAAGTAGAATCTAAGCTGCCTGTGTATGTCCAAAGAATGCAGAATTCTCTCCCCCTTGTTCTGTGGATTTGGATAAAAAGTTGGCAGATGAATAGTTTGGTTAAGAGCCACATTGGATACCACCTTAGGCATAAATGTTGGGTTTGTCCTCAGAGAAACCCTGTCTGGCTAAAACATGATAAAAGGTTCCACAGCCATAAGTGCCTGTAGCTCTGAAACACGTCTTGCAGAAGTTATTGTTAGGAGCAGAGCTGTTTTCCAAGATAAAAACTTTATATCATCAGTAGCAGCTGGCTCAAAAGGAGGCAGGGCGAGTTTTTCCAAGACATAGTTGAGGTCCCATGCAGGTGCTGGAGATCTCCTTGGAGGCCTTAAATTCTTGGCTCCTCTGAGGTACTGTTTTAATAAAGGATGAGAGAAGATTGGTGGCTCTGTATTGTAATGAGCCGAAATGGCAGAGGCATGAATTTTAATTGATGAAAAAGATAGGCCTTTGTCCAGCATCTCAGTTAAGTATTGCAAAATCTGAGGGATATTTGGTACAGCTGTATCAGTTCCTTGTGCCTGGTTCCAAGCACAGAATCTCTTCCATTTTCCAGCATAAGATTTTCTAGTACTAAGCCTTCTGGCTTCCAAAATGACATCCATCACAGCTTTACTGAGAGGTGCGTTTTGTATGACCACATTATCCACCATGCTGCCAGGTTTAAAGTCCTGAGTTGGCTGTGCAGGATCTGATTGTTTTGCTGGGACAGTAGATGAAGTATTTGAGGTAAGGTCCAGGCTGGGCATTGAGACAAGTTCTTTAGGACTGGGAACCAGTACTGGCGGGGCTAGTCTGGGGCAATCAGTATCATCTTTGGCTTCTCCTGTCTGACCTTTAGAAGTTCCTTGGGGAGGAGAGGCAGTGGAGGAAAGGCATATACCGATAGGTTTTTCCAGCTGAAAGATAGGGCAACCACTTTCCATGCTTGTTTGTGATAAGTCCTTGTGCAGAATCTTTTTAGTTGGAAGTTGTGAGGGGAGGCAAATAGATCTATGTCCGGGCATCCCCATTTCCTTGTTATCATGCGAAAGACTTGTGGATCCAGCTGCCACTCGTGGGGATCCATGAGGTTTCTGCTTAGTTTGTCTGCTAGAGTATTTTCCTTTCCTGGCAGGAATTGTGCCTGCAGATGTACTTGGTAAGTCAATGCTGTGTCCCACAAAGCCATGGCTAGTTTGCAAAGGGGGTAAGAATGTGTGCCCCCCTGCTTGTTTATGTACCACATGACCGTGGTGTTGTCTGTCTTTATCAGTAGTTGTCCCAGATGAAGTAGGTCCTTGAAGGCTGTCAGGGCATTTTGAACAGCTAGCATCTGTTTTTGATTGATATGTAGATGCATTTGGTTTGCGGACCATGTGCCCTGAATGCATCTTCCTGCCATGTGGGTCCCCCAGGCATAATCTGATGCATCCGTTGTTAGGTTTTGCCTGGCTGGGGGTAATGTGAATGGCTGTCCCTTGTTCTGGTGACAAGCCTTTGCCCACCATCGAAACTCCTGTTGTAGGCAGGGAATGACAGTAATCATTGTTTCCAGGCTGTGGTAATGTTGAGTCCAAACACTTTTTAGGTATCACTGAAGTTTCCTCATATGCAGTCTTGCATACGGAATTAGTAAAATGCAGGATGCCATGAAGCCCAAAGCCTGCAGAATTTTTCTTGCAGATAACTGGGCCTTTGTTGCCATTACTTTGAAATAGGTAGTCAGTTGCTTTTGTTCATCTGGCATGAGATAGGCCATCTGGGCAGTTGTATTTAAGCTTGCACCCACTAATATTATCTCTTGAGAGGGTACTAATTTTTATTTCTTTTCGTTGACTGTGTACCCTAGGCATGTTAGAAGTCTTTTTACAAACGCCAGATGCTGTAGAAGAATGTCCTTTTTCTCTGCTTGAATTAGGCAGTCATCCAAGTAAGGATATATTTGTATTCCTCTGTCTGCAGAATGCAATTACTGGTGCCAGGCATTTTGTAAAGACCCTGGGAGCAGTAGATAAGCCAAAGGGCAGTGCAGAGAATTGGTAATGCATTGAGCAGGCCTTGAATCTGAGGTATCTTCTGCATGAATGTCTGATTGGGACATGCAGGTATGCCTCTTTTAGGTCTAAAGTCACAAGCCAAGCCTTAGTGCCCAGCATGGGCAGGAGCTGCTGCAAGGTCAACATTTTGAATTTTGGTATATCCAGGAATGTGTTCAGGATAGATAGGTCCAGTATTGGTCTTCAGGCCTTGCCCTTTCTAAGTACCAAGAACAGTCTTGAGTAAAATCCTTGTCCTCGCTCTTGCTCTGGTACTTGTTGAATGGCCCCCATGTCCATGAGGGATGAGACTTGTTTTTGTGCCTCTGCCCATTGATTTTTTGGCAGATCTGGCCAACCATTTGCCTTTGGCAGGGTATGGAAGTGGAACTTGTAGCTGTGTGACACCATGTTTAGAACCCACTTGTCCTGGGTGATAATGTGCCAATTTTGAGAAAAAAGTGCTATTTTTCCCTCTAAGGGTGCTGCCAGGAGATAAGTGCTTGGCACAAGCAGGGGGAAGTCATTGGGACAGTTTCCTGTAAGGTTGTGATTTGTCTTCTCCACTTTTGGAGGTAGAAGCACCCCCATTGCTTTGATCTGTATGAACCTTGTGCCTGGGATCTGCCCCTTTGAGGTCTGTCTGACACAGGAAATGATCAGTTCTTTGTAGGCCAGTGTCTACTAAACCTAGGTGGCTGTACTTGTAAAAAATCTTTGACAGTTTGCATAGATTTAGCTTTGTCCTCCATTTTCTTTAACACCTCTTCTGCCTTAACACCAAACAAAGTATCATGCTGTAAAGGTGCATCTAATAATTTTACTCTGACATGATCAGGCAGATTTTGTTCCTTTAACCAAGCATGCCTCCTAATTATAGAACCCGTAACTGCGGCCCTGCAGGAGGCTTCCAGAGAATCAAAACCACATTGCAAAGTATGCTTTCCAACTTGTTCAGCTGCATGCAATAAATCCTGCATTTCCTTGTTTTCTGCACATTCAGAATTTAACAATATTTTCTGTTTAAGCAATGCCATGACATGTTGCTGATATTTGAGCATATGAAACTGACAGTTTAAGGCCTTTATAGCCAAGGTAGCAGATGTGTAAACCTTTTTTACCCATCTATCCAGTGCCCTAGAATCTCTGTCAGAGGGAGTAGGTTTTTTGCAGGAAAAGCCTTAACCCCTTTGGGACCCTGTGAAATAGCTTCTGGGTCTGCAGCAGGATTTTTGAAAAGGAATTTATGAGAGTCAGGAACCCTGTAATATCTGTCAGGCTTAACAGGAGCTGGAGGTAAGGAGTCAGGGATCAGACTAGACTCTGAAAACACATCTACACTATCTAACAGGTGGAATGGCTAGAGGCCTCTTTTTAGATTCTGAAAAATCTTGGCTCTCCCAGTGGAAGTGCTCTCTCATGGTATGCAAGGTTTCCCCAAAAGAGTAGTCTTCAGGAGGAGAAGCTGAAGGAATAGATTCTTCAGCATCAGAATCCTCAAAGGGGGAAGATAATATTCCTGATCAGAAGAAATAGAAACCTGATCTGAAGATTCATAGTCTGTCTCTTGCCTAGGCCTCTTATCAGGAGGGGGATGGGAACCCCTGATCAAGGTAATCAAGTCTTCGGCCATTTTGAGCATCTGTTTTTTGGGCATGGAGGCCTGTCCACGTGGCTCTTGAGTTTGTTTCTTTGTCTTTGAAGGTGCTTTAGTCTTTGCCTTTCAAGTCGGTTTAATGTATAGATGTTTAGGTCTGAAAACACCCTCAGAAGCCGGTGCCTGCTCAGCGGCTCCTGACCCATCTGAAGGAACAATGTCCAAGGCTCCAATACCTTGAGTTTCCAGTGGCATAGCAGACTCCATGTGGGAGTCGGTAGCGGCCTGCAACTCTAAAGTAGCAGGCGTCAGGGTCTGCGAAAGTGCCTCACTGAGAACCGGCGACTGGCTTAGGAGAAACTTCGTCATTGGCTTTGGGCCTTGGTTGACTATCTTTTTCTTTGCGTTTTTTGTGAACTCCGGTAGTCGGATGGCTATCCGACGACATTTCTGGATAATTAAACCTGCGTCCAAAATAGTTTAATGCAAAATCATACCGACGCTTAATAGTGCATTGGTTGAATCTAGCACAAAACCGACAACCTGAAATGTTATGGTCAGGGCCTAGGCAAGGAATACAGTAAGAATGAAAGTCCTTATGAGGTATTTGCTTTCCAATACAATAATTAACTTTTTCTGACATTGATCTGGAGCAAGAAAAAAGTTTCCCCAATGGGGTACTTAGCTTTAATGAAGACTTCGGATCTGAAATTCGAACACAAAAATCTCAGGAGTCGGCCAACAGGCACTTGCGAACTGCTTCTGCTTCGGGCACCACATGGCAAGAAAGACTGAAGAAAATGGCGTCGGCGGCTTCTTTTATACCCCCTGACGACGTGACGTCAGGGAAAGACCGACAGCAGCCGACGCAGGACCCAAGACTTTGGAATTCAGGCCGACTGAGGACAACCTGCCAGCAGGATTACCCAAATGTAATGACTGCAACAGTGAAACACGAAGAACATCAGAAATGCTTCAGGAGACATTTGGAAAGAAATGAGCATGTGAATTTGACAGAGAGGACTTCAGAACGGATATTTAGCAGAATATCAGGGACACGGGAAAAGGGGAGTAATTATACTTATTGCAAAGGGACACCAATAAGGATAAATGAGGGAAAAAAAGACAAAATGGAAAGGAACTATTGGCAAGGAAGGAGGATTACAGTGGCATGTATTTATATTCACCCAAAAACTGACTCTTATGGAGCTTAAGAAAATTGCTATTATGGAGGTAAAGAAAATGTTGGGAGAAATACTCAGCTTTCAGCAGGAAGTATTATTTATGTGTGAGGACTGGAATTTGATTTGCAATAGTGAGGATGCATAAGGCAGACCTAGAAGGAACAATATAACAAAAGAGGGCAAATTTCTGAAAAAATAATAATGAAAATATTTGGTACAGAAGATATGAATTAAGTAATAAGAGCTCGGATAGAATTTACCCATTACTCCCCAAAGTACAACATGTATATTTAATTGAAAGCTTCTATACACATTCAATAACTTTCTGATCCTGCAACAATAAAAAGTAAGATAAACATGCAGGGTAATGAAGTAAAAATAAGACAGAGGCGCTTTCCCACCTATCTGTTAAAGAGAGGAATTTAAGGAATGGGTAGTGGAAATTAGTTATTAGGGAAGGCAAAACTATGGCTTGTGACTGGCATAAAATGAAAATGGAGTTTAAAAACAGGGTAAAAGGGTAAACGAGAAAGATGTGGCTAAGTAGCAACTGAAATTACTTAGTAGTGTCTGACAAAGTACTGCAGAATAAGGGGAATCTCACAAAACAAGAGTAACAACAAATGCACACTGCTAAAGAAAAAATAAGGAGTACCTGGATAATATACATAACTTAGAAAGACTGCAGTTAAGCAACTATTTTTTTTGATAACTCCAGACCACAAAACCTTTTAGCACAACTTAACCTTTTCAACTTTATTTGCCTATTGCCAAGCTCAGGGAACCTATAAACAAGAAAAATAACCAGAGATCCTTTAGAAGTTTTAGAGACATTCTGGAAGTTTTATGAAAGTGTATAAAGCAGAAACATGGAAATCAAGCGAGTAAAAATGTAAATATTTATGTAAGACAATTAAGCCTAGGTTAGATGTAGACAAGGCTCAACAACTAACAATTAAGGAGGTGAGATAAATCAATCTTCAGGAAAGCCTCCAAGAACAAATTGTATTCCTGTGAAAGCTTGGAAATTAAGAGGGAAGAAAGATAATAATCTGGAATATTTTGTTGAACAGTGTTTTAAAAGGTGGTGAAGCATCAACATTTGGAAGAAAGTTGTAGTGGCTGTATTACCTAATGATGGCAAAGACCTTTCAGCCCCAGTTTCATATAGACCCATTTCAATTTTAAACTGTGATTACAAAGATTTTGTCTACACTAACTAAAAGAATAGCAAAAGTGTTTCCAAAATTGATAGATATGAATCGGTGTGGTTTTCTAGAGTGGAGGCAAACATCTGACATTCACAAAACAATGATGATCCAAAGGGAAGCAGAATGTAATACAACAACTCTGTTATTGTTGGGTCTTGATGCAGAGAAAGCATTTGACAGAGTAAGCTGGGATTTTGCGAGTAGGGCATTAGAAGCATTTGCATTCCCCGATACCATAACAAGGTTAATTAGAAGGATATATGTAGGATCAGAGGCAAGAAATAAAGTGGAAGGGTACTTTGCAAGCTATGTTTGAACACAGGAAGCAGGCAAGGGTGCCCAGTTTCCCCTTTGTTATTCATTTTATATTTACAGCCACTGCAAAGAACAAGGAATTCAAAAATACAAGGACATAGATGACATGTTAATCAAGAAAAGTTGGCTTTATTTGCAGATGACACTGTTTTGTACCAGATAAATCCAGAAAAGAACATCTCAGCATTGTGGAACATTTTGAGACATACTTTGAGATATAAAATGAATGTACCCATACATGAATTGGTTCAGCAAAACTCATATTTATGAGGACATAACATGGAAGTATTTAAGAATATGGATTAAAAGGGATTCTTTCGTGGCAGCTAAGTGGTAAGTGTTTTATCTTTTAATTCTCCTCCCAAACATTGAAAAACTGGAAGCTCTTATTTATAGATACGGATAGTACAATACAAGCAATGAAAATGTTTTTAGTCTCTTTAGTCTTGTATGAGTCAGGTATTCATTATCAACCCAAGAAGTTGTTGACAATCAAGAATCGAATGAATTTATCTGGGAGAGAAAGAGGGCAAGAGTCAAGTGGGATAAGTTGATCCTTCAAAAAGAACAAGGTGGTTTAGGTTTACCTGATATGAAGGGATATTCTAAGGTTATAAAGTTAAGGCTTATATACATAACACAAGCAGAAGGCTGTAATTCAAAGTGGAAAGGGATGATGATAAAGCAATGGGGGAGAAAGTGAGAGTGTGGGATTTTGGATGCAGATCATTAAGGAGAATAATAATTATACAGAATATTTTACTCAAAGTAACAAAGTATTCTATGAACTAAGCCAATACCAGAATGGAGATTCCAAAATGGCTGCACATTGAGGAACAGGTTGTTTCTAGCTCTCCCAGTGTGAAAACAGAAACTCAGCAGAGAAAGCCAGTAGGACTTGTGTTTATGGCTAAATTTCAGTAACTGGCTAGTAAGTGTACTGCCTGGATGTCAGGAATAAAGAAATACAGAAAACCTGGAAAAAATCAGCGACAAAAATGCGAGGAAGAAACACTGACTGGGGAGAGTTCTGCAGCTGTTCAGCAAAAAGCAAAGCAACCTTCAAACATGACTTCTAGTAAACTACAGGAAGATGCAAGACAGCTGCATACATACCTGGTTAAAATAAACACTGATGGAGTATATCAACACAAACAACAAAAGGCTGGAAAAAAATGGAAGAAGCTTTAAACAGATACTCAGATGAGATGATAAAGCTGTAAAAATCAGAGATCGAAATAAAGAAAAGGATGGCTAAATATGAGACTGCTTAGAAAGAGATGTTTCAAAAAACAAAAGAATTGGGGGATAGAGCATGTAGGGAAAATCTGAGATTTTCAGCTATACCAGAGAAGCTGGAAGAAACAGACTGCATTAATTTTATGAAAGCACAAATAAGCAATTGGACTGGTATTCCACAGCAGGAGTTGTTAGTTGAAAGGGCACATTGTGTGTATGTTCCAAACCTGGCTATAAGAAAGCAACCTAACCCTTTAATAGTAAAGATGCAATCCTACCAGCAGGAAGAGTTGATTCTGAAAAAATTGTGGCAGAAGGACAAAAGTACTAAATGCTGGAGACACCACAGGGTTTATTGAGAATAACTACTCATTCTACATCAGATAGAAGAGGAGCAAATTTATTCCACTATTCAGGGAATGTCGAGATGCAGGTGTGAGATTTAAACTGCTGTAACCAACTGTCTTTCAAGGTATTCTTTACTGGAGGGACAAAATCATTTTTTGTTTTGAAGACGTACATGCCAAGGAAGAAATCCAAAAGTTTATCCAACAAAAAGTGAGCTGTGAAACAGGAGATTCTGCTTCTTGTTCATCTGGTAACAGAGACCTTAGAGAGACTGTACTTGTGATGCATTTTCTACTTTTTCAACGGAAAATGCTAGGAAGAAGGAAGGGAGCATGAGAGTTGACTAGAAGACTAGACAGTACATTGGAAATGAAGCAGAAACAGGATTTCTGAGATGAATAGTAACAAAACAGTAACTTAATAAGGATTACAATGCAATAATTGTATTTGTGAAATCTGACAGAACAAGAAAATCTTGAAATATTGAACTTTTTCAGAGTCAGTTGGACTTGCGGGGGACTCTAAAGCATATGCCCTACTTCATGTCATTAATGTTCAGAAAAGTGCTTTGGGGAGGGCAAGATTTTTTTTCCTTAAATGGTACCAATTTTGTGGCATGTGGTTTTCTTTACATGCTATAACGTATTTTTTTTCCACTACTTTTTAAGTGCAATGGGAAATGTAATCACATGCTGCTTAATTTATCTCTTTCTTCTTGTTCAGTTTTAAAAAATACAAGCACTGCAATGCATAAAAAAGCCTGGTTAAAAAGCATGATAAAAGAGAGATTAATGCACTTTTTCTCATTCTTGCATGGGGAAATGACTGCATTAAAGACCTTAGATTGATTTATTAACAAGTTTTGAGATAGAGCATGTAAATGAAAAGCATTGCATATTATGAGACTTTTTTTCCAGCAAATACATGTACGCTCAGTAAAAATTCTGAATCTGATCATGTTTCCATGGAAACAATCTACTAAAGAGAAACTGGCTGCCTGGTTCTCATGCCTCCATGGAGACAATATTATAAACAGAATCTGGCCACAATCTGGTAGAGAGTGATTGGCTGAGGGGGAATAAAACAGAATTGGCTAAGAGATAATGTTCTCAGAAAACATTCAGGGGCTCCCCCCAAAGTAGACAATGTTCTCTGAAAGCATTCAGGAGCTTTCCCAAGGTAGTTAATGTTCTCTGAAAACATTTGGGGGTTTTCCCAGCTGTGAGAGTTATAAAGAGAAGACAAAACCAATCAGCACTTAGTAGAAGCAGGGGCTGCACCATGCGTCTTAGCATGGATGACTTTTCTTTTAGGTTAAGTCACGTCTAAGTGTGGCTGTCAGTTTGGGACTTTTGTTTCTACTATAAGGTTAAAACTTCAATATTTGAAGATGTACATAGATTTGTGTGTTATTAAGTTAATATGTTTAGAGGGTACTGGGGGTGTGTTTATTTTGTTTGATGGCTTTCAATAAAACAAAAAGTTTTTATAACATGTGACATAGGCTCGAATGGATATGACAAGAAACAACTGTATAAAAGTTCATCCTGCCAAACAATGTATGCATGTAACACAAAAGCTGGAACTAGATATTTAACAAAAAAAGGTGTTATACATAAAAGGTGGGAATAACTTTTAATACAATGATGTTTTCTTTAATGTCTTTAAATGTAAATGACCTCACAGACAAATACAAACAAGAGTACTGCACTATATTAAAAAAATGTAGACTGCAAACAGCTATGTTACAGGAGACATACTTAGAAATAAACATGTGCATTTTATTAAAAAAATGTTTTCAGGACAAAGGAAAAGAGGAGTACTTCTATTAATTGCAAGAGGAGCTCCAAACAGTGATAGAAGATAAAAAATGATAATGGCAAATTTGTAGTTCTAAGGGGCTACTGGCAAGGAAGGATTAGCACTGACATTTATTTACATTCCACCTAAAACTGCTGTATGGAGCTTAAGAAAATTCTGGAAGAAATAATCAGCTGGGAATGTGTCTGGGGCCCAGAAGGGAGAATATAACAAAGGAAGGTACATTTTTGAAGAAATTTATGAAAATATTTGGCATGGAAGATGTGAATTCAGAAAAAGGAGTTCGGAGTGAAATTACATACTATTCTCCAAGATATAAAAACTGGGCTAGGCTAGACAGAATTTACATTTCACAGGAACATGTGCATTTAATTGAAGGTCTTCATACCACCCAATAACTATTTCAGATGATGTGCCAATAATCTTTGTCTTCTTTCGGCTGCTCCCATTAGGGGTTGCCACAGCGGATCATCTGTTTCCATTTCTTCCAGTCCTCTGCATCTTTCTCTGTCACACCAACCACCTGCATGTCTTCTCTCACCACATCCATAAACCTTAACTTAGGCCTTCCTCTTTTCCTCTTACCTGGCAGCTTCATCCTTAGCATCCTTTTCCCAATATACCAAGCATCCCTCCTCAGCACATGTCCAAACCAACGTAATCTTGCCTCTCTGACTTTGTCTCCAAACCGTCCAACCTGGGCTGACCCTCTAATATACCTATTCCTAATCCAGTGCACCTTCGTCACACCCAGTGCAAATCTTAACATCTTTAACTCTGCCACATCCAGCTCTGACTCCTGCCTTTTTGTCAATGCCACTGTTTCCAACCTATATAACATAGCTGGTCTCACTACCCTCTTGTAAACCTTCCCTTTCACTCTTACTGGTATTTGTCTGTTACAAATCACTCCTGACACAGTTCTCCACCCACACCATCCTGCCTGTACTCTCGTCTTCACCTCACTTCCACACTCGCCATTACTCTGAACTGTTGATCCCAAGTATGTAAACTCATAATAGCTAAAATAAAAACAGGGTAATGAAATAAAAATGAGACGTTGGTGCTTCCCCACCTATCTGTTGAAAAGACATTAATTTAAGGAATGGGCAGTGGAGATTATTCAGGAACTGTTAGAGAGGACAGAAATTTCTTCTGAAAATATAGCTAGGGAGTGGAATAAAATTAAGGTGGAGTTTAAAAATAGGGTAGAAATAAAAGAAAGGGAGCTATGGTTAAGAACTAACAAGAATTATTTAGAAGGACAGACAAATGTGAAAGTATAGCAGAAGAGGGGGATCTCACAGAACAAGAGGAGGATCAACTACAGAATGCTACGCAGAAATAAGGGATTACCTCAATAATATGCACAAGCTTACAAAGATTGCTGTAAAGCAATTGTTTTTTGATAACACTAGAGCACAAAAACTTTTAGCACACAACGGCTCAGGCAACAGAAAGTAGAAAGGGCTGTAACCAAACTTAGGGAGCCTATAACAAAGAAGATAACAAGAGATAGTTTGAAGTATTATACATTTTTGGGAAATTCTATGAGAGTCTCTATAAAGCAGAGAAATATGAAAATCAAAAAAAGATGCAAATGGAAATGTTTATGGAAGAATTAAATATGCCAAGGTTAGAGGTAGATGATGCTCAATTACTAACAATTAGGACAGGAGGAGATGAGATAAAAATTGTGACGTACAACCAATCTACAGGTAAGTTCCCCAGGAATAGATGGTAGCTAGGAGGAAAAAAAACTGATAAATATCTGGAAGGTATTCTTTAACAATATCTTAAGTGGAGTAGTACTACCATGCTGAAAGAAAGCAGTGGTAGCTGTAATACCTAAACAAGGTAAGGATCCATCAGATCCCAGCTTCATACAGGTCCATTTCACTACTAAACCATGACTGCAGTGTTAATGTCTCTAACAGCTAAAAGAATGGCAAAGGTACTGCCAAAACTGATAGATATGTATCAACGTGGTTTTGTGAAGGGGAGGCAAACATTTGACAACATTAACAGAACACTGATGATCCACTGGGAAGCAGAATGTAAGAAAATACCATTGTTGTTGCTGGCTCTTGATGTAGAGAAAGCATTTGACAGAGTAAGCTGGGACTTCATGAGCAGGGCAATGGAAGCATTTGCCTTTCCTGAAAAAAATTATAAGGCTGATTAGGAAAATATATTAGGGATCGGAGGCAAAAATTAAAGTGGGCGGGGTCCTCTTTATTAATTTCTGCATGAGCAGAGGAACCAGGTCGGGGTGTCCTCTATACCCTTTATTATTTGCATTATATTTAGAACCACTGGCAAAGAAAATAAAAGACTCAAAAATCCAAGGATATAATTATGAAGTCTAGAAAAGCAGCCTTTATTTGCAGATGATATTATTTTGTACCTGACCAAACCAGAAAAAGACATTACAATGGGAGATCATAGGTTTACCCTGGGTATCACTTCTGTGTCACTGTTAGACAGAGACACAGTATACTAACCTCGAAAAAGGGCATAGCAAAATTCATTTAAAATGGGTGGCGAAAGCTAAACACACTCTGGCTAGGCTTATAAATGCCCTAGGGCAGATAGGTTCATAGGTTCATACTAGGCTATGAACAATGTTGAGGAACACTGAGACAGCTTCAGATTTTGTTGGGATCCAAAATTAATGAAGCTAAAACAGAGGCAAGAGCAGTAAATTATGGAAACCCACACATGAACTGGTTCAGGAATACCCTTACTTAAGGGGAAGTGATAAAATAAAATATTTAGGAGTATGGGTTAAAATTATTCTAGGAGCTAAGGATATGTGGGAAGAGATTAAAAAAAAGATAACACAAAAACTGAGAAAATGTAAGATTTGTTATATGGATATAGAAAGTAAGATACAAGCAGTTAAAATGGTTTTAGTCCCTTTAGTCATACACAGGTCAGGCATACTTTTATCAAACAGAAGAGAACTTGTGGGTAGCGATTAATAAAGAGCTGAAGGACTTTATCTGGGAGGGGGATATGGCAAGAGTCTAGTGGGATAAGCTGACTCTTCCAGCAGAACAGGGTGGATTGGGGTCACCCAATCTGAAGGGGTATTTCAGAACTACACAGTTAAGACTCCTACACATAGCACAAGCAGAAAACTATAATTCAAAGTGGAAAGGGATGATGATGAAGCATGGGGGAAGCTCAAGAAACAAGGAGAGACTGGGATTTTGGATGCAGGCATTTAAGGAGAACAATCATGCAGAATATTATATCCATAAAGTAGCAGAAAGTATTATAAGAACTAAACCAACACTGGAATAGAGAAAGGAGATTCTGCCAATAGGGATGACTGCAATTAGGGATGCAGACAATAGGCAAGAGGGGACTAGAATTTATTGGAGAAAATTGGCAAAGGAACCAATATACTGGGAGCAAATAACTAGAGAGGGAAAGATAACAGAATGGGAAGATGCCAAGAATTTATCTGGACTGCAGGTTAGAGATTGCCTTCCCGAGAAAGGAATGGGGGGGGGGTCCTAAACAAAAGAACAGCACTGGTAGAGTTTTTAATAGACTCTAGAACAGAAGCTGCCATTAAAAAAGGAATAATTAGTACAGCATATACAATATTGCATGATAAATACAAGAATCAATCAGAGGAGGTTAGAAAGGATTAGGAAGAGAGACTGGCTAAGCAATTCACAAAGAAACAATGCGAGGATAATAGGTATGTCTCCAAAGTATGCAACAAATCTGTAAGATTTAGGATTTTTGCCTGGAAATGTTTACATAGATATTTTTCTACCCCAAGTAGACTCCAGAGAGCTTTTCCTAAGGCAGACAGTAAATGTTGGAGGTGTGAAGGAGAAGAAAGAGGTAACTGGGAACATACTTTCTGGGAATGCAGTGAGTTGGACTTTAAGTATTCCCTGCAGGATGCACTGTCAGAGATGCTGAGTAGGCAGATTGGTCTGATGAGGGAAATGATTTTATTGAGCTATGATACAGAATCGTAACTGTCTAGACATGGTAAGGCCTTGCTGTATCTCATAATGGTGGCTGCCAAAAAAGGCAATTACTAGGAAATGGAAATCAAAATCTAAACTAACTATAGTGGAAGTAGTGAATATAGGAGAAAAACAACTGGAAATGAGATCATTAGAAAAGGGTAGGAGCAACGTACATAGGAAAAATGTGAATTGTGGGAATAATGCATACAAGGGAAGAATGATGCCTAAATGGCAGCAGGACTTAAATGAGTTATGCATTGTTTGACTGAGAAAGATTAGGTAGATAGGTGAGGTAGAATGTTTGCAACTGGGAGTGTGTCAGTATGGTTTATGATGTAAAATGCTTGCGACTGGGATTGTGTTGGTGTGGTTTATTTTCATTTATATAAATTTATGACTGCCTATATAGTAAATGATGGTTTAATAAAGAAGTTTCTTGTTTAAAAAACAATGCAAGAATTGAATAATTTATGTAACATTGCTTAGGTTATACGATATATAACAATATATGTGAAGTATAATATTTATGTTAATATAATTTGAATACTTCTATATGAATGCAAATTTGCTTGTGTCACAAAGTGATAATTCAATAAAGGTGTTTGGAAAAAAAAATACCAGAATGGAAAAAGGAGATTTTGCCAATAGGGACGACTACCAAGCAGGAGTACAGAAGGTATGCAAAAGGGGTGGTTGGAACTTACTGCAGAAACTGGGCAAAGGAATCAAGATACTGGCAGCAAATAACTCCAGCAGGAAAAGTGAGAGTAGGATAAGGCCAAGTAGGCATTAGGACTGCAGGCTAGAGACTGACTTCCCTATCAGGGCTTGATCTTAAAGTACAGGCAAGGAGAAAGGAATTTTAAGTGAAAGACCTGCTCTAGTAGAGTTTTTATTTGAATCTAGAACACTGGCAGCAATTAAAAAGGGAAAATTAGTAGGACATATAAAATACTGCATGAGAACTATAAGAATCAGTCAGAGAAGGTTAGGAAAGACTGGATAGAGACTGGAAAAGCAGTTTATAAGAAGACAATGGGAAGACACATGTACGGCTCCCAAGCAAGCAACAGAGTCTAGAAGGTTTAGGATATTTGCTTGGAAGTGTCTGTATAAGTATTTTCATACCACAAGCAGACTTCAAAGAATTGTTCCTCAGGTGTATAGCAAATGTTGGAGGTGAGAAGGAGAAGAAATAGGTAACTGGAAACATATGTTTTGGGAATGTAATGAGTTGTCTGATTTTTAAAAATTCCCAGCAGACTACTGCATCTGTCACATACCTCTTAGCTCTAGAAATCTGGACAAAGCCTGACATAATGAAGGGACAAAGGTCCAAAAATAGGGACACATTTTAAACATTACTGTTATAAACTTAGAAATTCCTAGAATAACAGGACTTGTTTTAGCAAGGATTTATTGAAAGGTATGAAGTCTGAAACTCTAATGCATGTCATTACTTAGCAACTTTAATCCTTAGTTCATCCCAATGATTTGTCAAAAAACACAATTTATGAGGAACACACCAAAAATGTGAGGCAAAACTCTGGATATTCTGAGAAAATCTGCACAGTTGAGAGGTATGTAAACAAATGGCTGTAAGGAAATGATTATTTTGAGCTGGGATACAGGATCTGAATTGTGTAGATATAGTAAGGGTCTTAAGTTTAAATTTGTTGGCTGTCGACACTAACGGCATTTCAGGTATTAAATATTATACAATAGAAAAATGTACTTGAAGAAGGACCTTTAGAAAAGAGAAGGAGCAAATTACATAGAAGTATATGTGACGTACATTGTATTTAAACAGAAAAAAAATGTTAAAATGTTTTTTTTCTTTTCTGTTAATGTCTGCTTGCCTATGTCTTCAGTGATAATTTAATAAAGATGTTTAAAAAATACTTTTTACTTCAATTAAAACCCTAAAATACAAAAAAAAAACTAAATACATTTTCAAAACACCTCCATTCCTATTAACTTTAACACAAAAATGATGCTATTTTTCAACAAATTAAGTTTAACCCTTCAGATAGCAACAACTGGTCCAAATCGACAGCTACACTTACAAGCATTACCTAATCTAAAATTAAAGTTACCCATGCTAAAGCACATTACAACCTGTATTACCACTTACTCTGATTGTTGTCAGTTTTCTGATCTCTTCCTCTCCCAAATGCAAAATAAGATTGTAGGTTTTCAGAAAACATTAAGTTTTAGCCATAAGAAAAAAAGTGCAATGGCTACCTTTAAATTAGTCTAATGCATTTAACAGAAGAGTCCACATTTAAATATTAAGGTGGCTAGGGAGTCTCTTATTCAATCCCATCTGACTTAATTGTTCACTGAGCTGCTTGTCACTGTACCTTTAAATTTTGCATTTACCTCAGCAAAGAATGCACAGAACTCTCAGCATTAAATTGCTTGAACATGCAGACTGCCCAACCGCATGTAAAACAGCAATGAGAAAAAAAAACAGCTAATAGCTTTGCAGATGCATGAAAGAATATCTGTAAATTCCACTCGGAAAAGGATGTACAAAATTCCCTGCCCAACTGCCTTCAGCTGCATACATCTTGTCTCCTACCAGCAACATTTGCTAATCGAAATAAAAAGCAAGCTAATATCTTTGCAGATGGAAGGAACTTGACATTTTCCATGCTTTCCATTATTTTGTCTTATTTTTCAGGAATACCTCTTACAAAAAAGGTGTTTATACCTTAAGACAATGACATTAATGCAGACACCCCCTTATAAAAAGAGAAATTAACATAATTCTATATCTAAAAATCTCAAAAGCAATCAGCGGACGCATAAGCAGCTTAAATAACAACTGTAAGCTGAATCCAAATACTCAAAAGGTGCAAACACCATTTTAATAAGTAAAAACAATAAAAAATGGTTAGCACATTCATTTCACAATATGTGGAACTTCATCAGACAAACAGAATTTGCAAATGTCATTTCCTTTATACTTTATCATCCATTCTCATTGGTCAAAACACATTAATATTAAATTTAAAATAAATCACACTAACTAGTCGAGTGCTGTGGGGAACCAATAAACGATGAACCTATATGCTTACATATCATTAAAAAACAAAATGTATTACTAGAACACTAAATGCAATAATGCATATTAGTCTGAATACTAATTAAATCCTGCGGTAGCGTTGTCGCCTCACAGCAAGATGTTGTCCCGTTCGATTCACAGCTAGAGCGTCTTCTGTGTGGAGGCATGTGTGAATGAGCATGCCTTCATTGAAGGTTGTGTGTCAGGGCTAGTAACTTGGCACGTAAAAAAACACTACCAAACATTAGCAGACCGGAGTTCCGCTCTGGCGACCCCTAACCGGGATAAGCCGAAAGACACAACAACAGTCTGAATACTAATTAACTCTCTCTTTAAAAAACAAGCTATGCTAAGCAATGAGAATGGATGATAAAGTATAAAAGAAGTGACATTTGCAAATTCTGTTTGTCTGATAAGTTCCACATATTGTGAAACGAAAGCGCTAACCATTTTTTATTATTTTTACTTATTAAAGTGGTGCTTACACCTTTTGAGTATTTGGATTCAGCTTACAGTTGTTATTTAAGCTGTGTATATGTCCGTTGACTGTCTTTGAGATTTTTACTTGGTTTTGGTTCATTTTTTATAATTCGACATCTAATATAATCAGTAGATTTTTTACATCCCACACTCATTCCAACAGACCAAGATCCCTGTATTATACTAAACTTGTTTCTGACTAGCGTTTCTTTTCGTCATACTACTAACTATGAAAAAGTATGTTTACTTTAATATGTAACATATACAGCAGTAACTGAAAAGACCCCCACACAGATTTTAAATACCCCTGTATGCACACTATACAAAACTGCTCTACAATAGAACATGCAGCTTCTATCATGAAATGTTTTATACAAATACTACTATTCTTTTGGAAAACTGGACAAAGTTTCACCAGCAAAGTCTCACTCTATGAGCTTTATTGTCAGGAGGAGGAAAAGCAGAGTCCCCTTCTGTTTGCTGGCTCACTTTTTGGTGGATAAACTTTTTCCCCTCCTTAGCCTGTTCAGTATTAAAAAGGTCCTTGATCCTCCAGAAAAAAAAACAATTCTGAATATAGCTGGATACAGCAGCTCGATTCTCACACCTTAACTTCGACATTCACTGATTGCCGGGATAAGTTTTCTTCTCTTCTTTCTGGTGTACAGTGAATACTCACTTTTACTAAAAAAAAACTCTGCCGTTGCCTAATTTTAATACTTTTCCTTCCTGCCACAGATTTGTCAGGAACAACTCTTTCTACTGGTACTACTGCAGCTTTACTAATATAGGTCTTAGCTGCTTTCTCATGGCCAGGTTTGGAGCATACACTTTATGCACCATTTCAATTAACAAATCTTGCTGTGGAACACCAGTCCAGTTACTTATTTGTGCTTTCATAAAATGAATACCATCTATTTCTCCCACCTTCTCTGATACAGCAGACAATCTCATTTTTTTCTGCATGCTGTGTCTTCTAATGCTTTTTTTTTTAAACAGCTCTTCCTGAGAAGCCTCATACTCAGCCAGCCACTTCATCATTTCAACCTTGATCTTTGCAGTTTTATAAGTTCATCTGAATAGCTAGTTAAAGTTTTTTCTAGCCTTTTGTCTCTTGAATTAATATAGTTATTCAATGTTTGAATTATTTTTAATCACCTCTGAGTACATTTCATTTATTTTTCCTAAAACAATTACTGGAAACCATCTCTTATAGCAACGCTGATGCTTGAACTGCCTTTTGCTGAGCAGGTGCAAGATTCCTCCTTCACCTTTTCTTGATGATTTTCTTTTGGGTTCTCCAAATCTCTTTTTTGCTGGTAATTACTAGTTGGTAACAGACTTTTACCCATGCTGATAATTTTCATGGCCATTTTTTTTCTCATTTTCTGAGCTCACATTGGGAGAGCTGAAATTAACTGCTTATCAGTGTACAATCATCTCGGAAGTCCCTAAAGTTTCATGGTTTTATCACTAGGCTCAATATCTAAGGAGTTTACCTTTAGTTGTGCAAATTACTGTTACATACTTGATGTGTGGCCTATCAGAAACTTTATACAACTAATAAAAAGTTTATTACATCATATTATTGCTAAAAAACAAACACAAACAATATAACTGACCTTTGGATGATAAATTTAATCTTGCTGCCCATTTGCAGAATCTTCTCCAACCTGGGAATACCATACCAGGATGGGCTGCGGAATGGAATATTTTCAGGAAGCCCCTCCACGTACAACTCTTTTGGGTTTGCTTCAAATTTCTGATAAGGTACTGCCATGGGCTCTGTGCTTCCCATTGCCTCACCTGCAACAGGGTAAAAAGATCTAGCATGAAATACATTTGTTTAAAATACTGTTTCTCAGAGATTTAACACAGAAGTTAACTTACAAAGATTCTCTAATGTTCACATACCTTCATAAGGTGCTTTTGAATGACATTAGTATTATTCTCTTATATTATATTCAAAGTACTCAAACTGATTTCAGTTAACAGAAAATCTAGATCCATCAGAGCCACAAGGGCGGGAGACTTAAACCTTGACACGGCTATTAATAGGACGTGCTGGAGGGATAGATTCATCACCCAAAGACTCCCTATGCTGTGGAACAAAATCCCGGTACATGTGAGGCAGAGCACCTCGCTGGCCTTGTTCAAGAGAAATCTTGACCAATGGATGGGAGATCACAGATATACCCCAGGGATAACCTCAGTGTCACTGCTCGACAGAGGCACAGCAAAATAATGGGTATAGTTCCCCATACTAAAGGGGTGGCGTAAGCCACAAAACGATGGGCTAGGCTTGTAAATGCCCTCGGGCAGATAGCCTAGTATGAACCTATGAACCTATGAAGAAAAAGGACTCGTTCAAACCATTTCAAAATCAAAAAAGTTAAATAAGGGTTAGATTGCTGCACTCCCCACATGCTCCACGTTACCATTCCAGCTCTTAATTATCACACATTCTTAGATATATTTACATCACAGAAAAACAGTACCTGTTACTCCAAAGCTGACTGACCACAGAGTTGAGAACAATGACCACAACAATGTACTACTAGCTAAGCCCCTTATTTTACTAACATAAAAATAAATGGCATATATCTTATCTTTATATACGTGCAGAAAGTACAGTTTTGTACCTACCATAAATGTAGATGTTCGAGTGTATACCCTGCTGCAGTCATCACACTTGGGTTATCCTGTCGTCAGGCGGTCCTGCAGTCGGCCTGAATTCCAAAGTCTTGGTCCGGCATCGGTTGCTGTCGCTTCTTCCCCGACGTCAGTGCGCCAGGGGGTATATAAGAGGCATCCAACGTCATTTTCTTCAGTTTTTCTTGCCCCAGATGTCAGGTGCCCCCCCAAAAGGTGGTCAGTAGATAGTACCAATAATAAAAGTTTAGCACAAACAAAACATCCCTCCAGCTATTAGCAAATACACCACAAAGGTTGTATCAGATTTTATGGTATTGAAAGGTTTCAGTTAGGTCAGAGGGGATGGAGGGAGGATAACCTGGACTGCAGCAGGGTATACACTCGAACATCTACATTTATGGTAGGTACAAAACTGTACTATGTTCATCGTGTTACCCTGCTGCAGTCATCACACTTGGGTTGAATCCCAAAGCTAAGGATGGGAGGTGGAGTCAAACAGGGTTAGAGGAGGCTAGAAGGCCCTGCAAAACTGCAGTGGCGAAGCCAGCTCTACACTCAGAGTAAAGTGGTAAGTGATAGTGTTTGGTGAAGGTGTGTACTGAACTCCAAGTTGCAGCTTCCAGAATATCCTTGGTTGGCACCCCCCTAAGGAAGGCTGTAGATGTAGCTGCTGCCCGGGTGGAGTGGGGCCTTATGCTAGCAGGAACTGGTTTTCCATGATGGGTGTAGCAAAAACGTATGCAATGTCCTATCCATTTGGAAATGGTCTGTTTTGAGATAGCCTTTCCTTGTGATGCTACAGCATAGGATACAAAAAGCTGGTCAGATTTTCTGAAAACCTTAGTTTTATCCAAGTAGTAATGTAGTTGCCTGTGAATGTCCAAGGAGTGCACGAGTCTTTCTCCTTTGTTCTGTGGATTTGGGAAGAAGGTGGGTAAATGGATGGTTTGATTTAGAGCCACACTGGATACCACCTTTGGTATAAAGGAGGGGTTAGTTCGTAGAGAAACTCTGTCTTGATGAAAAATGAGGAAAGGCTCTACTGTCATTAGTGCCTGTAGCTCTGAGACTCTTCTGGCTGAAGTTATTGCTAGCAGCATGGCAGTCTTCCATGACATAAAATTTAAATCAGCTGAGAAAGCTGGCTCAAAAGGTGGCAGCATAAGTTTTTCCAGAACAAAGTTGAGGTCCCAAGTTGGTGTTGGTGCTGTCCTGGGAGGCCTAAAGTTTTTGGCCCCTCTGAGGTACTGCCTTAGAAGTGGATGTGAAAATAAGGAAGGACCCGTGTTGTAGTGAGCTGAAATAGCTTAGGCGTGGATTTTAATAAATGAAAAAGAAAGTCCTTTGTGTAACATCTCAGTTAAATATTGTAGAATCTGAGGTATGTCCAAGCTCAAGGGTATTTTGGCCTTTAGCTTGGCTCCAGGCGCAAAATTTTTCCATTTGTCTGAGTAGGCTTTCCTGGTGCTGGGCCTCCTGGCCTCCAGAATGACATCCATAACAGCTTGTGAAAGAGGAGCTGGCTGGTTGCTTAGGTGATTTGCCATGCAGCCAAATTTAAGGTTTTGAGCTGGCTGTGTAGAATCTGACTGTCTTGCTGTGTGAGCAGATGAGGAATTTGTGGTAAAATCCATGGTGGACCGTGGGCCATGTTCCTTAGTAAAGTAGTGGGTACCAGTGCTGGCGTGGCCAGTCTAGGGCAATGAGTATCATTCGGGGTCTCTCCATCCTGACTTTCAGCAGCACCTTTGTGAGAAGGGGCAATGGAGGAAAGGCATATACTGTCAGCATTTTCCAACTGAATGAGAGTGCGTCCACTTTCCAAGCTTGATGGTGAAATGTCCTGGTGCAAAATTTTGATAGCTGATAGTTTTGGGGGTTGGCAAACAGGTCTATGTCCGGGCGCCCCCATTTTTGAGTTATCATTGCAAATACTTGTGGATCCAGTTTCCATTCGTGAGGATCCATGATGTTCCTGCTTAGGTCGTCTGCCAATGTGTTCTTTTTTCCTGGCAGGAATTGAGCTTGTAATTGAACTTGGTAAGCCAGTGCTGTGTTCCACAAGGTCATTGCTTGCCTGCATAAAGGGTAGGAGTGTGTACCCCCTTGCTTGTTTATGTACCACATTACTGTGGTGTTGTCTGTCCTTATTATAAGCTGTCCTGGATGTAAGAGGTCCTTGAAGGCTGTCAGAGCATTCTGTATAGCTAGCATTTCTTTTTGATTGATGTGCAGATTTCTTTGATCTGCAGTCCATATGCCTTGAACGCACGGTCCTGCCATGTGCCCCCCCAGGCATAGTCCGATGCATCTGTTGTCATAGTTTGCCTGGCTGAGGGTAAGGTGAAAGGCTGACCCTTGTTGAGGTGACATGCCTGTGACCACCATAGAAACTCCTGTTGAAGGCAGGGAATGAGATGTATCATTGTTTCCAAGCTGTGGCTGTGTTGAGTCCATACGCTTTTCAGGTACCATTGTAATTTCCTCATATGCAGTTTTGCAAATGGTATTAGTAGTATGCAAGATGCCATGAAGCCCAAGGCCTGCAGAATTTTTCTTGCAGGGAGTTGGGTCTTTGTTGCCATTATTTTGAAGTATTGAGTTAGTTGTAGTTGTTTGTCTGGCGTCAGATAAGCCATCTGGGCCGTTGTATTCAAGCTGGCACCCAGGAATGTCATATTTTGTGAGGGCACTAGTTTTGATTTCTTTTCGTTTACTGTGTACCCTAGGCAACTTAGAAGGTGTTTTACAAAAGCCAGATGTTGTAAGAGAATGTCCTTGCTTTCTGCTTGGATGAGGCAGTCGTCCAGGTATGGGTATATTTAAATTCCTCTTTGTCTGCAGTATGCAATTACTGGTGCCAGACATTTTGTGAAGACCCTGGGCACAGTAGATAAGCCAAAGGGCAGTGCAGAGAATTGGTAATGGGTTGAACCTGCAATGAAACGGAGGTATCTTCTGCAGTTTTGTCTGATAGGGACATGCAGGTATGCCTCCTTGAGGTCTAACGTTACTAGCCAAGCTTTCTTGCCCAACATGGGAAGAAGCTGCTGTAGTGTTAGCATTTTGAATTTTGGTACTTGCAAGAAGGTGTTTAGAATTGAAAGGTCCAGAATGGGTCTCCAAGCATTGTCCTTTCTGGGGACTAGAAAGAGCCTTGAGTAAAATCCTTGGCCTTGCTCCTGTGTAGGCACCAGTTGAATGGCTCATGTCCATGAGAGCTATAATTTGTTTTTGTGCCTCTGCCCATTGATTTTGTGGCAGGTTTGGCATTCCTTTTATCCTTGGCAAGGTGTGGAAATGGAATTTGTATCCTTGTGAGATAATGTCTAGGACCCATTTGTCCTTTGTGATGATGCGCCAGTTGCCTGCAAATAGTGCGAATTTTCCTCCCAAGGGAGCTGCCAAGAGAGCTTTGCTTGGCAGTTTGAGGTTTAAGTCACTGTGTTTGTCTTCTAGCAGTTTGGGACCCGTCTTCTCCTCCCTTCTGTGTTGCAGTGCCCCATTGGCGAGGTTTGTAAGGGATTTATGCTTGACCTCTGCCCCTTGGGCGTCTGCATTTACCCCTCTGTGGTCTGTCAGAAGCTGGAAAGGACCAATTTTTTGTTGGCCAATTTCTGCTGAAGCGTGGGGGTTGTACCTGTAAGAAATCTTTGACCGTCTGCATAGATTTTGCCTTATCCTCCATTTTCTTTAAAACCTCTTCTGCTTTAACTCCAAATAAGACATCCTGCTGTAAGGGTGCATCTAGTAACTTTGCTTTAACATGATCAGGCAGAGTTTGTTCCTTTAACCAAGCATGCCTACGTATAACAGACCCAGTAACAGCTGCTCTACAGGAAGCTTCCAAGGAATCAAATCTACATTGTAAAGTATGTTTGCCCACCTGTTCAGCTGCATGCAACAGATCCTGCATTTCCTTGAATTCAGACTGTTGAGGGTGCGAGCTCATCTTTTGTTTTATTTGAGACATTAGGAATTGCTGGTATTTCAGCATGTGAAATTGACAATTTAGTGCTCTCATAGCTAGAGTAGCTGAGGTGTAAACCTTCTTCCCCCACCTATCTAGTGCTCTGGAGTCCCTTTCAGAGGGTACAGGAATTTTAGCCATAGAAGCCTTAGCCCCTTTGGGACCCTGGGAGATTGTCTCTGGGTCAGCAACAGGGCTTTTGTAAAGGAATTTGTGTGAGTCAGGCACTCTAAAATATCTGTCTGGTTTGGCTGGAGCAAGAGGCAGAGAATCTGGATTTAGACTAGATTCTAAGTAAACATCATCCACAATGTCTAAAACTGGAGGGATAGCAAGTGGTCTGTGCTGGGGGAGTAAAAGAAACTCTCGGAGCCTTTTCTTTGAGTCGGAGTAGTCCTGACCTTCCCAGTGGAAATGTTCCCTCATGGTATGTAAGGTTTCCCCCAAAGGAATAGTCTTCAGGGGAAGAAGCTGAGGGAATGGAATCTTCAGCATCAAAATCTTCATAAGGGGGAAAGGAGTAATCCTGTTCCTCAGAGGAGCCTGAGGAAATAGACACTTGATCAGAAGAGGCATAATCCTCCTCTTGTCTAGGCCTTTTGTCTGAGGGGGGTTGGGAACCACTGATTAAAGAAATCAAATCTTCAGCCATTTTAAGCATCTGTTTCTTAGGCATGGGGCCTTGAACTGGAGACTGATGTGCAGTCTTTTTTGGTTTTAGAGGAGTCTTAAACTTAGCATAAGATTTTATGGTGAGAGTAGTCGGTCTGAAGACACCTTCTGTAACCGAAGGTGTTTCCACAGCACCGGCTTCTCCTTCTGCAATGTTGTCGGTAGGGCCTAAAGAAAATGGCTGCGTCGGCCAAGAACTCTCTGCTTGAGAATCCGAAGCAGTCTGGGGATGTAATTCTGTGGTCGCCAGGGGCTGCGTAGGTGCCTCACTGAAAACCAGAGAACCGGCGACCTGCCTAGCCGAGGCCTCGGAGTCTGGCTTGGATCTAGGCTGCCTGTCTTTATCTTTGCGTTTTTTATGCACGCCGGTAGTCGGTTGTTCCGATGGCATAGTGTAATTAAATTTCCTACCTAAGTAGTGTCGTGCGAAATCAAAGCATCGCTTTATAGTTCGCTTATTGAACCTAGCACAAAACCGACAACCAGTGACGTTGTGGTCTGGGCCTAGGCAAGGTATACAATAAGAATGAAAGTCCTTATGAGGTATTTGCTTCCCACAAGAAATGCAATTGTTAACTTTTTCCTGACATGGGACTGAGGCAAGAAAAGGTTCCCCAATGGGGTACTTAGCTTTGAAGACTTCGGACTGAAATTCGATTAGAAAATCTCAGGTGTCAGCCGACCGACACTTGCGAACTGCTTCTGTTTCGGGCACCGCGCGGCAAGAAAGACTGGAGAAAATGGCGTTGGATGCCTCTTATATACCCCTGGCGCACTGACGTCAGGGAAGAAGCGACAGCAACCGACGCCGGACCAAGACTTTGGAATTCAGGCCGACTGCGGGACCGCCTGACGACAGGATAACCCAAGTGTGATGACTGCAGCAGGGTAAAACGATGAACATCTAAAGTATGCAGCAAAATCTAACCTGACAAAATATGAAACAAAATCTTATAGTATACGAGTTTCATATTTGCTGACTTGCAGATGCAACAAATATATTCCCACTGAAATGCACTTGATGAAAGTTCTGCAACTACACTCAACAGTAAATGCTCTTTTCATGATCATTAAAGCAGAAATATACATGTTATGCAGGAGAAATTCCAAAGCAGTGTCTGAGGTGGGAGGTGAAAAAACTGCTATAAATGGTACTGGTGCTTCTTGACTCATCCATAGACCTCAGAGATCAGGTGATTAGAAAAGGCCCTGTTGGACTGCAAAGTAAACACTGCTCTGTTATTGGATCTGATCCTGAGCTGAAGGACAAGGTAGCAGCCACAAATATGCTATGAGTACAGACATTTCTGAAGAAGACTACTGAAGTGATTGCTGTTCTAGTAAAGTGGACCTTAATCTGCTCCTGCAAAGTCTTCTCATATTTTTCATTAAGGAACATTTACTTAGATATAAGGAAATTGCTTAATGAGCAGCTTGCCCTGGTTCCCTGGTACAAAGACAGAAATCTACTCTTCCTGCCTGAAATATTTTTGTTTTGTCTGGATTCTTGTGGTTTGGCTCTTCTCAAGATCAAAAACATTAAATAAGGGTAAGCCCCCTGCACTCCCCCACATGCTCCACATTACCATTCCATTAAAGTTAACAACTGCAACTAGGTGAGGAAAAACACGGCAACAGTGCATTGTCACATCAACCCAAAAAAATGTGCCAGAATGCACCACCACTGTGTGAGTGTGAGTGTGTGTGTGTGTGTGTGTGTGTGTGTGTGTGTGTGTGTGTGTGTGTGTGTGTGTGTGTGTGTGTGTGAGTGTGTGTGAGTGTGTGTGTGTGTGTGTGTGTGTGTGTGTGTGTGTGTGTGTGTGTGTGTGTGTGTGTGTGTGCGCATGCGCCGACCTTTTCAGTTTGACATGGTGCAAGAGCCCTCTAACTTCCATGCATTCATCTAGCAAGGAGATCAGAATCTGCTATACATGGAAAGTACAGTTGTGTACACTTACCATAAATGTAGATGTTAGAGTATATTCACTGTTGCAGTCATTACATTTGGGTAATCTGCTGGCAGGTTGCCCTCAGTCGGCCTGAATAACAAAGTCTTGGGTCCTGCGTCGGTTGCTGTCTCCTCTTCCATGACGTCAGGTCATCAGGGCTGTAAAACATGCAGCCGACGCCATTTTAATCAGTTTTTCTTGCCCCAGATGTCAGGTGCCCCCCAAATGGGGAGCAAAAAAAAAAAAAAAAAAAAATATATATATATATATATATATATATATATATATATATATATATATACACACACATGTATTTTAGAACACAAAAAATTTACCTTCAGATAAAAGCAAATACACCACAAAGGCTTTTGAGCATAGTGAAGGAAAGAAGAGTTATAATAATAGAGAAGAAAGGGGGCTGGCGGGTGGGTAACCCGGACTGCAACAGTGAATACACTCGAACATCTACATTTATGGTAAGTGTACACAACTGTACTATGTTCTTAGTGTTTCTCTGTTGCAGTCATTGCATTTGGGTAGAATCCCAAAGCTATGGATGGGAGGATGGGATTAAACAGCATTAGGAGCAGCTATAAGGCCCTGCAGGACTGCAGTGGCAAAGCCTGCCCTGGATTTAGAAGAGAGAGGTAAATGCTAATGTTTTGTGAACGTATGAACTCAACTCCAAGTAGCAGCTTCTAGAATGGGATCTGATCCCCTTGGGCACAGGTTTACCATGGTGCATGTAGCAGAAATGAATACAATGGCTTATCCATTTTGAAATAGTCTGCTTTGATATAGCCTTCCCCTCTGTTCCTGCAGCAAATGCCACCAGTATTTGCTCAGACTTTCTTAGAGATTTTGTCCTGTTTAAGTAGAATCTTAGTTGTCTGTGTACATCCAATGAATGCAGAATTTGCTCCCCCATGTTCTGCGGATTTGGGAAAAAAGTTGTCAGGTGAATGGTCTGGTTAAGAGCCACACTGGATACCACCTTAGGCATAAAAGAAGGATTGGTCCTGAGGGCCACCCTGTCCGGGTAAAAAATAATGAAAGGCTCCACTGCCATGAGAGCCTGTAGTTCTGAAACCCTTCTAGCTGAAGTGACTGCTAAAAGAAAGTCGGTCTTCCAAGAAAGAAATTTTACATCTGCAATAGCAGCTGGTTCAAAAGGAGGTAGAGTGAGATTTTCCAGCACAAAATTGAGGTCCCATGCAGGAGTTGGTGCTCTCCTGGGAGGTCTTAAATGTTTGGCCCCTCTGAGGTACTGCTTTAGCAGGGGATGAAAAAAAAGAAAAGGTTCTGTGTTGTAATGAGCCGAGATGGCAGAGGCATGGATATTTATTGAAGAAAAAGATAGGCCCTTGTGAAGCATCTTGGTTAAATATTGCAAAATCTGAGGAATATCTGGCTTTGCTGTGCTTATTCCTTGTGCTTGGTTTCAAGCATAGAATCTCTTCCATTTATCAGCATAAGGTATTCTAGTACTAGGCCTTCTAGCCTACAAAATGACATCCATCACAGGTTTACTGAGGGAGGTGATTGGTGAAATTAGTTGATTAGCCATGCTGCAAGATTCAGAGATTGGAGCTGAATGCGCAGAATTTGATAGTTCTGCTGAGACAATAGATGAGGTGTTTGAGTCAAGTACCACGAAGGAAGGTGTGACATATTTCTTAGAGGCGGGTACCAGTGTTGGCGAGGCCAGTCCGGAGCAATCAATCATTTTTGTTTTTTCCTGTCTGACTTTTAATAAGACTTTGGAGAGCAGAGACAGAGGGGGAAAGGTATAGACGGATAGGTTTTTCCAGATGAAGGATAGAGCATCCACTTTTCAAGCTTTTTTGTGATGAGTTCTTGTGCAGAATTTGTCCAACTGATGGATCTATATGTCTGGGCTCCCCAATTTTCGTGTCAACATGCTGAAGATTTGAAGATCCAGTTTCCATTCGTGTGGGTCCATAAGATTTCTGCTTATGTCGTCTGCCAGAGTATTTTGCTTTCCTGGCAGGAATTGAGCTTCAAGATGTATTTGGTAAGTCAAGGATGTGTTCCACAAGGCCATGGCTAGTCTGCAAAGGGGGTAGGAGTGGGTACCCCCCTGCTTGTTTATGTACCACATAACTGTGGTGTTGTCCGTCTTTAACAGTAGTTGTCCTGGATGAAGGAAGTCCTTGAAGGCTGTCAGAGCATTCTGTACATGTAGATGCATTTGATTTGGGCTCCATTCGCCCTGAATGCATCTCCCTGCCAGATGGGCCCCCCAAGCATAGTCTGATGCGTCTGTAATCAGGGTTTGGGTGGCAGGGGGTAGAATGAATGACAGTCCCTTGTTTTGGTGACATGCTTCTGCCCACCAAAGGAACTCCTGTCGCAGGCAGGGAATGAGAGGAATCATTGTTTCCAGGCTGAGACAATGTTGACTCCATAAGCTTTTTAGGTACCACTGAAGTTTCCTCATATGCAGTCTTGCATATGGAATTAGTAGAAGGCAGGATGCCATGAACCCTAAAGCCTGCAGAATTTGTCTTGCAGATAGCTAGGTTTTTGTTGCCACTTGTTTGAAGAAGGTTTTGGCCTTGTTTTTGATGACGGCGTTGGTTTAATAAACAAATGCTGAGGCCTGAAAACCCCCTCAGAAGCCGGTGCCTGCTCAGCGGCTCCAGACCCATCCAAGGGAGAGACATCTGTGGGTTCAATACTTGGAGAATCTGGCGGCATACCAGACTCCGAATGGGTCTCAGTAGAGGCCTGCGACTCAAAAGTAGCGGGCATCAGGGGCTGCGAAAGTGCCTCACTGAGTACCGGTGAACCGTCGACTGGTTTAGGAGAAGCTTTGTCTTCGGTTTTGGACCTTGATGGTCTGTCTTTTTCCTTGCGGTTTTTGTGAATTCCGGTAGTCGGATTGCTAACCGACGACATTTCAGGATAGTTAAATCTTGAACCAAAGTATTCAGAAGCAAAAATATACCGACACTTAATAATGCGTTGGTTAAATTTAGCACAAAACTGACAGCAGGGCACGTTGTGATCAGGGCCTAGGCAAGGAATACAGTACAAATGAAAATCCTTATGAGGTATTTGCTTCCCACAAGTAATACAATTATTAACTTTTACTGACATTGGTAAGGAGCAAGAAAAAGTTTCCCCAACGGCGTACTTAGCTTTAGTTTGAAGACTGGTTCTGAAACTCGAAAACGAAAATTTCAGGAGTCGGCTGACTGGCACTTGTGAATTGCTTCTGCTTCGGGCACCGTGCGGCAAGAAAGACAGATTAAAATGGCTTCAGCTGCATGTTTTATACCCCTGACATCATGGAAGAGGAATCAGCAACCGATGCAGGACCCAAGACTTTGTTATTCAAGCCGACTGAGGGCAACCTGCCAGCAGATTACCCAAATGTAATGACTGCAACAGTGAAACACGAAGAACATCCATTTCTTTTTCAGGATTTTAAGTCCTGACATACATTTTTTGTCTGCAGACATATTTTTCCCCATGTGAAAACGCATTGTTGCATTCCAATGCAGATCCTGGGTGACCACTGGCAGTAGGTTATGGTACAGTACTGTTGCATAATATTTTGGTGACTGTACCATCTTCACCTTCTGGAGTTTGACAGGTTAATATCCAGCAAACACCCCCTTACATCATTCTGTCTATACAGGACCCAAACAGCTTGCGGACATCTAGGAGGTGTAAAATTTTCTTGTCTTTGTTTTATGGTCTGGAGAGAAACATGGGAGCAAGCGAATGCCCTGGTCGATGGAAATCCATGATGGTACTCCGTTTTGTGGAAGAGTGTGAAAGGCTCTCTGAGCACAAGGGCTTGCCACTCAGAAGTTTTTCTGGCTGAGGTGACGGTTGCAAGAAGCACTATCTTCCAAGAAAGGAATCAGAGGACCAGAAGTAATTCATACAAACTGATCTAATACAAACTTTTCTAGAACAAAATTAAGGTCTCAAGAGGTAAAACAGTTCTAATTAATGGACACAAAAAACCCTTTTACAAACTATCGTAGCAGCAAGTGGTTTTCAGTGTGGGGAGAGACCGAGAGGAAGTCAACCTGAGATTGCTGAAATATGCACCTTAGTCAAGGTAATAAAGTCCTGCTGTAAAAGAGATCTGACAGATAAAGCAACAGCGGCTGCTCTGCATAGCCAAGAATCTGGTACTTTCTGGCACAGCATAGACAGACTCCCCTCACTTTTCCTAGAACTGAATTTCTTTTAAGTCCACAAAGGCCAACTGCAAGGTCAGGATAGCTTTCGAGGTATTCTTCAGCTATGTCTAGAAACTTAGAGGTAACACACAGTTGTGTGTTGAACTGGTGATAAACAGTACCACCTTCAATAACTGGGGTGACGCAGTAAATCAAATGGCTGATAAATTCATTTCAAACTTCACCCCTACATTCCCCACCCCCAGTTCCATCAAGTGAAATCCCCTCTCAACATATCGGCTATAAAAAGGGACCAGGTGCTCTCAGCACTCGCTAAAGCCAACACTGCCTCTATGGGTCTTGAAAACATCCCCTGTGTAGCTCCCAGATTCCCTGCACCTTGACAACCTAAGAGAGAGTACACTAAACAGCCCTAGACATTTGTGGCCACTGTCTGAGAGGGGCTGGTAAGAGAGAAGGGTACTTCTAAACTGAACAGGATTTATCTGGCTCACCAAAAGAGTTATTTCTTCAGAGTCAGCAACTGGAACTGGGAACAATACAGACTGAGTGTTGAGCTCAGACTGATTTGAGAAATCCTTGGATCTTTCTCATGTGAAGTCTAGCATTTGGAATCATGAAGATAAAGGAGGCCATGAAACTCAAAACTCTCAGAAATTTTCTTGCAGTGGACACTGCCTGCTTACAGAGACTGATTAAGTTTGATAAAAAGAAGTTATGTCTTACCATAACTTTCCATCTGTGTTGTTGATCTTCATCTATTCTTGACTAATGGGGTTATGGTTCCGATCCTCGGAACCAATCCGGCCGTTATATAGCTCGTGCTAGCTAAAGACAACTCTTGAGCTAATAGTCTACCCATAACACCCCTCTCCACGTTACCTCATATTGAGTTTGCAGACTTACAGAACAATAGAAGGAAGCCATGTCCAAGGAGTGCCCTAACAGAAAACCCAAAACTACAGATTGCTCCACCAGGAATCCACAGGAGGTGGTAGGACGGTGGGACACCAAGACTATATGAAGATCGACAACACAGATGGAACATTATGGTAAGACATAACTTCTTTATCTGATGTTGTCAGTCTTCATCTATTCTTGACTGATGGGACAGAGTCCCCAGCTACTTCAGATCCTGGGTGGCCCTATGAAATGATATTCCTGAAAACCATAGAACTAAAGGTGGCCCTTCCCCTGGAGACCAAATCCAATTTGTAATGAGCAATAAAGGTATGCGGAGTAGCTCATATTGCTGCTGTGCATATTTCAATCATGGAAGCTTTAGAATGGAAGACAGCTGAGGTAGCCATAGATCTGGTGGACTGTGCCTTCACCGGCATTGGAAGCTTTACATTATTTTTGTTTAAAAAAAAAAAAAAAAAAAAATACAATCTCCTAACTATTTTGACAAGATAATCTTAGAGACAGATTTCCCTATGGTTAAGCCACAGAAGGAGACAAATAATTGTTCTGATCTCCTAAATTCTTTTGTTCTGTTGAGACAGAAATGCAACTGTCTATGAACATCTAACAGGTGAAAGCAATATTCACCTATATTATAAAAATTTGGAAAGCAGACAGGTAAATCTGTAGCCTGATTAATGTTAGACTCAGACTACCTTTGGAAGAAAGGATGGTTTTGCCCTGAGTGTAACTCTATCCGGTTTTGAACACAAAGCTTGCAATTTGGAAACTCATCTTGCAGAGGTGATAGCTATTAATAAAAGAATTTTCCAATAGAGGACCTTTAAGTCACAAGTAGCTGCTAGTTTAATAGGGGAAGCTACTAGTGACTACAAAACAATAGGGAGGTCACATGGTGGTAGATCTTTAAACGGGGGCTTTAAATGGAGAGTTTCCTTGAGGAAGACCTTACAAAGTCTGTGAGAAATTAAGGGAAGATCTCTGAAGCCATTTTGAAAGTTAGACATGGCTGCTATAACGACCTTAACAGTAGAAGCAGAAGCTCTCCTACCAAAAAGAATGGCCAAAAATTCTAAAACTTTTTCCACTGGGGCTGAAAAGGGATTGAGGGCATTATCGCAAGGCCAGACTGAAAATCTCTTCCATTTACTGAGGTAGAGATTCCTGGTGGATGATTTATGGGATGCCAGCAACATCTTTTGTACTGGGGATGGAATATCATTATGCCGGGTGACTAACAGAATTGAAGGAACCAAGCAGTTAGCTTGAGATTTTGAATATTGGGATGCACCAGTCCCTGAGGGCAAGAGAGAAAGTCCAGAACTGGTCCAGAATCCATGGACGGTAAACTACATGAGGCCATAGGAAGGGAAACCAAATTTGTAAAGGCCAGAAGAGTGCATATTCACAAGAAGCCATTGCAGGAATCTCATGTGAAATCTCACTAATGGGACCAGAGTGATCACTGCTGCCATGGACCCTAATGCTTGAAGCACTAGCAGGACTGGTACTTTGAGCACAGGAGAGAATAAACTTGAGATTTTTCTTTTTCTGTAGCCTGTGGGGAGGAAGAGAGGCCACACAAGAGAGAGTGTTTAGACGAGCTCCGATAAATTCCATATCCTGAGAGGGGGTCAGTTGAGACTTTGTAAGGTTGACATTGATGCCTAGCTGGGTGAATTCTGACGCTTGAAGCAGTAGATACCTGGCAGAAGCAGTGATGAGCCAGTCATCTAGATATGGAAACACCTGGAATCCATGCAGTCTCAAAGTGAGATGTTATTACTGCTGCCATACATTTGGTGAACACTCTGGGGGCTGTGGTGAGACCAAAGGGCAGCACCCTGAAATGATGGTGATTGGCTCCTAGCCAGAAGCAAAGAAACCTTCTTGAGCATTTGCTCATTTTTATGTGATAATATGCATCTTGAAGGTCTACAGAGCACATACAATTATTTTCCTCTAGAAAGAGAAGTACTGACTGAACCGTGACCATCCAGAATTTGGACTGTTGAGCAAATTTGCTTAGAATGCTGAGATCCAGATTTGGTCTCCAGTCCCTTGTCCTTTTTGGCACTAAAAAGAACCTTAAGTAAAATCTGGATCCTATCTGGTCTGGTGGGACTTCTTGGATGACTCTTTTTGTAGCAGCTTTTGTATTTCTAAGGCTGCTTGGTCCCTCTGACTGGATGGAACACCGGGAAGTCTTGTTTGAGTTCTTGGACAAAGAATGAAGGGGATACGGTAACCTCTGGAAATAATTCTTAGCACCAAGGCATCTGCGATTACTTGTCGCCAGGCTGCAGAGTGCAAAGAAAATCTTCCCCCGACTGCCTCCAGAGGTAAGCAATCAGGCCTCTTTTCAGGAGCGCTGATAGGGTTGGCCAGAGGAGGACTCCTTGGAACCCTGGTTCTGTGGGCCACCTCTGCCTCTAGGATGGCGTCTTCCATTATAACTCCCACCTCTACTCCGAGGGGAGTCTGCACCACGTGTGTCTGGAAGGCCCTCTAGGACTTCCTGAATTACATCTTCCCACTCCTCTGATTCCTGGAATAGGCATGTTGGGGAGCAGAAAAACATATGCCCAATGCAGACAAGGTCTTTCCATCTTTCTTGCATCTGGATAGAGTTTCTTTAACTTTGGGGCCACACAAGGAGGATCAGTGAAAGGGAGCATTAATGAAGGAAGATTTGAATGGCTCCACAAACTCACACAGGCGCATCCATGTGTCATTGAACTGCAACACCTGAACCTGCTGACCTGGTCGCCCCTTTGGCTGCATATGCAGTTAGCCTCATGGACGAATTAGAGAGACTCTAGGGTTGCTAACTGGAAGGCCACTTTTTCCTGGACCCCTTCAGCTACTGCTCCTGCTAAGGTTATCTGACAGCTCCTTGACCAGATCCCTCTGGAGCCCAAGAAATGTGCCAAAAAGTTCAAAGACCAAACGGTAAGGGTCGATGATTCATAAACTCACTTCCCAAACCTGTCTGTCGCCCTTGACTTCCAGTTATGGGGATGAACAGTGGAACTTTCCTCAGCCAGTTCCTTTTTAGTGGCAACCACTACCACCGTGGCATCTACTGCTAATCCTTTCGCCCAGTACGGTAATCCTCAGGAGTAGAAAGCATTTTATCTGGTCGCTAGGGAATCGATTCTATCAAATTAGGGGCATTCCAACCCCACTGAGTGATCAATTTAATCAGACTGTCAGCAGGAGGGGTCACCCAGGAAGTAGATGGGCAAGCTCCAAAGGCTTGCAAGTACACAGACTCCTTGGAGGTAGGGCCTTTGGGCTTCCAGTCACCCCTCTGTTTAAGGATCACAAGATCATCTCCAAAGAAGATGTCTTTTGGGGGGGGGCGACCGGCGGAACCCTCCCCCTCATCGAAATCTGTGTCCTCGGTGATGGACTCTTCAGGGGAGTCCAGGTGTTTCCTCTTATACAACTTAATTGGAGGAGGCTCTTCAGTGGGAATATCTGAAGAGGACTTGGAAGAGGTGTGACCCTTGGTCAGTATGTCTTGCATCTTTGGAGATCGCTGTTTGGGTACAGAGGTTGGTGTTAGCTCTTGGTAAGCAGGGGTCAACAGGTGAGAGACTCCAGTAACACAGGAGGCACCTGGGAAGCAGCAGTGGCCAAAGCCCTCTCCATAGTTTGAAAGGCAGACCCTCCTAAGAAGGGATGGGATCCCGGAACAGGGGTTACACTCTGCCCTGAGACACCCATCTGCAAAGTCGGAGCCGAGAACGGGTCCCCACCCGGCACAGCCTGAAGTAGTAAAGTCGGCACCAAACAAAAAACAGGTGTTAACGCAAACCCTCCAGACCAAACGGTGGAGGTCTGTTCCCAGGGACCTGTCGGTTCTGATGGCACAGAGAGAGTCAGAGCTATACCCGGAACCAAAGACAAGGAAGTTGTTGCCACGAGGCAGTTGGAGTCTGTGGGTTTAGAGTCAACAGCTCTAATGTCTGCAAAGTAATCAGAGGAGAAGTATATGTAGGGATACTGGTGGAAAATCCCCCTGCACCAGGAGGGAGAGGGGGCTGAGAAGATCTCTAGCTGTGAGAAGCTCATCCACCAAGATCACTATGTCCACTTCCAAAAGACTGCTGGTGATGCGAACAGACAATCCAGAGGGAGATTCAGGTCTCTCTATAAAAGGAATAGGAAGCTGATCCAGAAAGGGGTTGATGGATGGGGAATATGTAGTCCTGTGTATAAAGAAAGTCTCAGTCTTCGACACTGGGGCTGAAGGTAGGAGCTGCAGTACTGCAAGAGATGTTGGTACCGACATGGTAACTAAGGAAGCCAGTGCAGATGCTGAAGTTGTTATATGAGTTGGTGTCATGGTCGGTGTCGACTGCACCGCGGTAAGAGGTTGGTGCCGCAGACTCTGGGCATTCTGAAAGTTTTTGAACCTTAGATTTTGGTTCAGAAGAGGAACCAGCTGAAGGGTGTTTATGTTTTTCAGATGTCTGTGCCGATGGAGACATCGGCACTGAACAAGTAAGATTTAAAGCCAGAGGCCTGAGGAGACTGGCTGGGCTTGGACAATGCTTCCTCAAAAGGGGCCTTAAGAAGCCCTTTAAGAATTAGTTTCTACATTCTACCAAGGCTCTATTACTGAAGCCCTGACAGAGCACTCAAGATCTAGATGAGAAACACCTAAACAATATACACATTTATCATGGCCATCAGAGTTCGGCATTTTCCTGCTGCACTCTTGGCACTGTTTGAAACCCGTGTTTCTGCCATTATGACAAGAAAGGTAAAAGATTAAGAAAAGACTTAGAGAACACAGAATCACTCACTCATAAAAAGAGAAGGAATCCTTCCAACAACAATAGTAAGAAAGATTACCCCAAAGGTATGTAAGATGGAAGAAAGGGGAAACTACCAACTATGGTAGGTAAGAAATACCAAATAGTACAGGTTAAGGAAATAAACGCTCACATGATAAAGAAAAGGGTAGACAAGGTATCGAAATGACTATGTTAACGTAACAAAGAGTTAGAAAAAAGGATTATATAACTTCTAAAATACACGTAGCTGCGAGAGAGAGTCGGCGTTTTGTTTAAGAGTGGCAAATGATATCTGAGGTAACGTAGAGAGGAGCATTATGGGTAGAATATTAGCTTGAGAGTTTTTTGGCTGGCACGAGCTATGTAACAGCTGGATCAGTTCTGAGGATCAGAACCGTAACCCATCAGTCAAGAATAGATGAAGACTGACAGCATCAGATGTTTTGTTCCTCTTCTGGAGGAAGAAACTCTGTCATAAGGGAAGTGTCTAAAACACATCCCAGGAAAAGCAGTCTGCAAGTTATAATTAGATATGACTTTTTGATTCAGGGTGAAACCCAAACTGGAAAAGTGAACTACAGAGCTGAGTTGTTAATACTGACAGCACTGGTTGAAGCTAATATCAGGCAATCATCCAGATAAGGGAACAAAGATGAAAGGGTCTTAATACTATATATATATATATATGGTTCCCATTCAGAAGCCTGAAACATCATAAGCCTGAAAATCAAAATCCTGAAACCAAAAGCCTGAAAATTCAGAATCCTGAAAACTCAAAATCCTGAAAGCCCAAAATCCTGAAACTCAAAATCCTGAAAACACAAATAATGCTAATATGTCACTATAAAGACACTAATATCTACCAACTGACCCTGACCCTAACCCTAAGGTCCGTCACTATTGCACACTCACCTGAGCCGCACCCTAACCCTAACTCACTTAAACCGCCTCTAACCCCAATATTTGTCACTATTGCATACATGCCTAACCTGCGCCCTAACCCTAACTCACTTAAACCACCCCTAACCCTAACATAAAACCAACCGCACACTTACCTGACCCCAACACATGACCTAACACCACAGGGCTAACAATAGCAAAGCCACAATGACATCAGTATGTCTATTTTGTGTTTTCAGGATTTTGAATTTCAGGATTTTGGGCTTTCAGTATTTTGAGTTTTCAGGATTCTGAATTTTCAGGCTTTTGGTTTCAGGATTTTGATTTTCAGGCTTATGTTTCAGGCTTCTGAATGGGAACCATATATATATATATATATATATATATATATATATGTATATATATGTATATATATATATATATATATATATATATATATATATATATGTAAATTATTGGTACTTGCATATTATCGCAACCACATTGCAAATGTGTCTGAATTCTTGAAGTTATGGCCCAACAACTATCTGTCCTTGTAGGGGTTGGGAAAGCTACCAAACAGCTTTTTATTACATTGGCTGAACACCCAGGAGCAGTAGTAAGCCCTAAAATCCTCTTCCAGCTTGACATCCGTCAAGAGATGGTGTCATTTTAAAGGCCGTGGACCCAGCTGTCCAAACAGAACACAAGAAGACAATGTAAGATGGCATATTTACCCTGAATCCCAATGCCATGACAACCTGAGGATATGTAAACACTGTGAAAAATAAGTAGGTATGAAATGATTGCAAGTGTGTTTCTTTCTGCTTTTCTGCAAACTGGAACCACAGAATACATACACTGACACCCAATAAACGTACTCCTTTCACCCAATGACATTTTGTAGCTATTCCCTTCCCCGGTAATGTCTTACAGGTTGATGGTTCTGAAACCATGCAAAAAGGGGTGAAAAGACAGCGTAAACAAACGAGAACATTTTAACAGAATGGCTTGCTGTCACTTAAGAGAGATATGAGAGGATACCACTTCTGGGGGCGCAGCATACCATGTGATGGATGTAAAGAGAAAGCTCACAAACTGCTGTTTTTCCTCAAATGATTCTCACAACAACCCACTAGTTTTGGGTCACATGGCACGCAGCTCGTCTCAACTACGAATAACAGAACTGTAAAATGTCACATCCAGCGACCTTATCAGTTCAAATTCAGGACAGTAAGAACAATTACTCATTTGTCCTTGATTTCCACAATTATGACCAATTTGGAACCTGGTTGCAAGGGATTTGCAATGTGGTTGTGATAATACGCAAGTACCAAATTATTTTTTTTAATTTATGGCAAAATAAATAGTTGCACACTTTAATCATTTGGGTCCACCAGTCACACTGGATAAACAGTTATGAAAAGCACAGGAAAAGGAACATTGAACCAAAGGAAATGGAGAAAAAGACATTCCAATACTGGACTAGCCAGATTAACCACATGCAATTGTGTTTAGCTACCCAAGAAGCACAAGTAAGCAAGTCCAAAATATTGGCTTTCAAATCAGAAAGTAGGACGATTGTCTTAAGTTTTGCCCATTACTGCTCAAGATAGATAAAAGCCACCTGAACATATGGGTTTGGCAGTTTCTCTCTCTCTAAATGCTAAGGTAGAAGTATATACTTTTTTACCATACCAGTCAAGGATTCTGCTATTTTCATCATTATGTACTGGATTAGAAGTGGGGAAAGATTCTAGTATCTTTGCCAGCATCCAAAGACATAACAAGCAGAGTCAGCAGAACAATTTTTATAGAGTTATTTCTGTGACTCAGGAACTCTATAAAACCTGTCAGGCGTTTTAGGAGCTGGAGGCTGAGTCTGTGGAAATAAAAGCAGCAGTATAGACATCTTCCAGAGCCCTCAAGACTGAAGATATATCAGCAGGCTTAGGGACATCCATATCAAGAAATGCACAGTACTTTTCTGGGAGTCAGAAATTTCTTTAAACCCCATTTAAAAAAAATAATTTTAGCTGTTGTCACCAAAGGAAAATTCCTCAAGGGAGTGGAGTTACCGAATTATAATGCACTATCTGCCTCAGATTCACATTCAGTGGGGGAAGGAAATGAGAGAAATAATCCAGCCCTTCATTATCGGAATAAGAGAAATCTTTTTCTTCAAAAAAGAAAAGAGGACTCTTCCTCTTGATAGGAGTACAAGTGGAAGATAAATGAGTAGGCAGAGATGACTGAAAGGACTGAACAGTTTTAAACAATCCTTAAACTACTCACAGAACAAAGGCCAATGTAAAAATTAAAATGTCCATGGAGATCAGTGTTCTACCCTGGAAAAAAAAACAAACTGATCTTCCTTGTTCCCTTTCTAACTGGAAGGTGCAATGGGAGGAAAAACATTCTGGTTTTCTATGCAAGTTTCTTTGGGGCATCCAGGCACGTGGTGTTTGGGTCTCAAGCCATAGACCTAATGTCTATGACTAAGCATTCAACATCCTCCCTAATACGATCCTGATGAATACCTCCCTTACCTTCAGACAAAATAATTCTTGGTTGTCTTTTACTTGCAGTCTCTACTGAACATATGGACTGGTTGGATGCGCAAGGCCCCTGGGCCATACGGACCTCCAAAGAGGTCATACTAGTCGCAGGAGAAGAAACTGGGTGGAGCAGAGACTGCCAATGCCTCAGTCACAGACCATACAAGAAAAGAGAAAGCACACTTTTCATCACCTACCTCTCTTGATACTTTTCATTTCTTTTTAGCCTGAAGGGGACAGTCCAAAACATAACAGAGAGGGATGACACCAAGGCCACTCGCACTAAAAAAGAAGTTATGTACTCACCAAAACGTTCCATCTGAGTAGTTGTACTTAATTTGTCTTCAGCCTGCGGGAGTACGGAACCGTATCTGATCCGAGCCGGCAAAGATTACTAGCATCAGCTCCGAGCTCCACACTCATCCCCTTACCCATAATACACCTCCCTTGCCTCCCATCCCCAGATCCAGTTTGCTGAACTTACACTTATAACCCGATCTGATAACATACTTGTGACCTATACTTACAGCCTGTATGCTGAAAATGCGCCAAAGGTCTGGTGGAAGGGATGGTTGAAGACAAATGAAGTACAACTACTCAGATGGAACGTTATGGAGAGCACATAACTTATTTATCTGAAGTAGTTTACTTCATTTGATCTTTAACCTGTGGGACGGAGTCCCCAGCTACTAAACTCCTTCTAGATGTTAAATCCAATTTATAATGGGAGATAAACGTATGAGATGAGGACCAAGTAGCTGCTGAGCAAATTTCATCTAAAGACACCCTAAACCAGAAAGCTGCAGATGTAGCCATGGACCTGGTGGAATGAGCTTTAACCTGACCTGGAGGAGACATGCCTTTGTCCTTGTAGACCTTGCAGGATGCATGAAGAAATCCATCTAGCTATTGTGACCTTGGAAATAGGTTTGCCCAAAAAGGATCTATAGAATGAAACAAACAACTGATAAGATTTACGAAACTTTTTTGTCCTGTGTAAATAGAATCGTAACTGTCTGTGAACATCCAACATGTGTAGTTTGTATTCCATTTTGTTGGTAAAACTGGGAAAGAACACAGGCAAATTTATAGTCTGATTGATATTGACTGGTGATGCCATCTTAGGAAGAAAGGATGGATTGGTGCGAAGGGAAACTATCTTTATGAACAATCATGTACGGGAATTTTATGGACAAGGCCTGCAATTCCAAGACCCTCCTAGCAGAGGTAATAGCGAGCAGAAAAGTAGTTTTCCACGATAGAAATTTTAGATCAACAGTAGCGGCAGGCTCGAAAGGCGGACCGACCAGAGCTTGAAGAATCATAGTAAGGTTCCATGGGAGGGGGGGGGGGGCAGGATCTTTGACAGAGGCGCGTAGCAAAAAAGTGCCTTTAATAAATGCTTTACACAGTCTAGAAGATGCCAAGGATGCAGAATTCTCGCGCACATGAAAATGAGAAATGGCAGCCAGATGAACTTTGACAGTAGAAGAACTAGCTCCATGCTGGAAAATATCAGCTAGGAAATCAAGAATAGTGGAAATAGGAGCCATGAAAGGATCTAAACTCCTCTGAAAGGCCCAAAAAGAAAAACGTTTCCACTTGCTGCAATAAATCTTTCTGGTTGAAGACTTATGAGCAGCTACCAAAATAGAATTAAATGAGGAGGAAAGTCCGGGAGTCCTAGCAATCATGGAAACCGGAGCAGCCAAGCCGTGAGCTTCAGGCTGTCCAGATTCGGATGAGGCACCCAACCCGATGGGTGTGAAATCAGATACTGAAAGGGATCTAGGATCCAAGGTGCAGCCAGAAGGTGAGACCAAAGGAAGGGAAACCATACCTGGGAGGCCAGAATGGGGCAATGAGGATCACCTTGCTCCCCAGTCAATAAGCTTTCTGAAGAAACCTCGGGATGAGAGGGACTGGAGGGTAAGCATAGAGAAGACCGGGAGGCCAAGCATGAACTAGAGCATCTCTGGGGGACTCCCCCGGTGGGGGGTTCAGAGCAAAAAACCTGCTGCACTTTGCACTGGAAGGAGATGCGAAGAGATCGCAACAAGGTTGACCCCACTCACTGAATATCTGTTCCACTACTGACGGATTCAGAGACCACTCATAAGGCATCAGAATGGTCCGACTTAGCTTGTCCACTAGAATATTGGACCGTCAAGGAATGTGCATTGCAATAAAAAGCGACCCGTGGAGATCGCCCATTCCCACACTCTCATGGACTCCCAACAAAAGGGGTAAGATCTGGTCCCTCCCTGTTTGTTGATGTACCAGACTACAGACATGTTGTCTGACTGAATAGCAATCGTCCTCAGAGGAAGAAAGGCATGAAGGGCTTGCAACGCTAGAAGGACCTCCCTCATCTCTAGGACACTGATATGCAAACTGGTCTCCATGGGGGACCACAGACCTTGGACTGTCCTGCCCGAACAATGACCCACACCAGAGTTGGGAGGCACCCGTGGTCACTGTGGCGTGGACCGGGTCTGGAACGAAGGGTCGTCCCACCATATGAGGGATGACTGACACACTTGACTTAGGTGGACAGGATAGGTTAGTGGCAAATCCAACAGGGACCACTGAACCGCCAAAGTCCACTGAAGAATCCTCACGTGAAGTCGGGCACATGGAAGGAAAGTTATGGTCTCCGCCATCGAGCCTAGGGCCCTCAATACAGATTCCGCTGTCGGGAGATGAGAATGGTAAATTAGGGAGATGTACATCTTGAGGTTTGAACTCTCTCTGAGGTCAGGAACACTTTGCCCTGGAGTGTGTCTATCCTGGCACCAATGTAGTCCATCACCTGTACAGGCTCTACTAGAGATTTGGATGTGTTGATTGTAATACCCAAACTCAAGGCAAGTGTCAAAAAGTAGACCCTGGTTTGGGAATGTAGACGCCTGGTGGGAGCAGTGAAGAGCCAATCGTCCAGGTATGGATAGATCTGAATCCCCTGAAACCTCAGGTGAGCCACTACCATTGCCATCACTTTGGTAAATACCCTGGGAGCTGTGGTGAGACCAAAGAGTAGGGTTCAAAACTGGTAACGATTGGCCCCTAGCCGGAAGCGGAAGAACCTCCTGGAGCTTCTGTGCATCTTTATGTGATAATAAGCATCCTGGAGATCTAACGAGCACATTCAGTTGCTCTCTTGCAGGTACGGCATGATGGACTGTAGTGTGACCATCTGGAACTTTTCTTTGGCCACTGACAGGTACAGGGTAGAGAGGTCCAGAATGGGCCTTAAGTCCCCAGTTTTCTTCGGCACCAAAAAGAACCTGGATTAGAAGCCCGATCCAAACTGATCTGGGGGGATGGTTTTGATGGCTCATTTTCCTAGCAGCTTGGAAATTTCCTGTGCTACCGCCTTCCTTTGCGTGGATGGAACGTCTGGGAGGTGTTTGGTAGGGGTTGAAGAACCCACAACGGGGACAGAATACCCTCTGGATATGATTTTCAGCACACAGCGGTCCGTTGTTATGAACTCCCAGGCCACTGGGTGCAAGGACAATCGTCCCCCGACTGCCTCCAGAGTAGAGCACTCGGGCAACCCCTCAGGGTTGCTGCCCGGGTCTGTCTGAGAAAGGTTCTCAAGACCCGAAGTTTCGTGGACCCCCTTGGCCTCTGGGCCGGCGTCCATTTTGTCCCCCTCTGCCTTTAGGGGAAGAAAAGCCCCGAGTGTCCCGGGAATACTGAGACTTCTGGAACCACATTCTTCTTTTGCCCTCACTGGTTCCGGGAAAAGGACCTTTGAGGATTATAGAAGCGGATCCCGACGGCAGACAGTGTCTTCCCGTCCTTCTCACTCTGGACTAGCGTCTCCTTGACAGTCTTACCGAACAGAGTTGAGCCGTCACAAGGGGCACTGGCAAAGGACATCGTAAAGGGTTCGGTAAATTGGCACAACCTGAGCTAGGCATTACGCCTCATGGATAACCTGGACCCAGCCGCCCTAGCCACTCCTTCTGTTGCATGGAAGAGGAGTCACATGGATGTATTCGATACTGCTCTCAAAGTGGCCATTTTCGCGGAGAACAAAGTCTTGTCCTCCGGCGACATGGACTTGGGTGGGGAGTCCTCCAGCTCCTTCACCATGTCGCGCTGGAGTCTCGTGTCATGGGCCACACAGTTCAGCGCTCTTATTGAAAAGGTAGCTGAAGCATACACCCGCTTCCCTAGCCGGTCCATCATCCGAGACTCTCAGTCAGGAGGGTGGACCGAGAAACTTTCCTGAGATACTTCCCTCTTCGTGGCTGCTGCTACCACCATGGCATCCACAGGGGAGCCCTTGTTCCAAGAAGGCCTGTCTATAGGGGGACTCAAAACCTTATCGGGGGTGCTTGGGGATCGGCTCCATGGTTTCAGGTTCCTTCCATGCCCACGAGGTGATCAAATCCACTAAAGGATCCATGGGGATGACACACCCAAGACATAGACGGACCCATGCCGAAGGCCTCCAGAAACACAAAACCCATCAGAGGATGGCTTGGGGGTAAGACCAACCTCCCCGCTTGTGCAGGATCTCCATGATGTCTCCAAAGGAGACATCATTGGGAGGTGACCTTGGGGAGCCCTCCCACTCATCTAAGTCTGTGTCCTCGGTTAGGGACTCAGGGGAGTCCAAGTGCCTCCTCTTACACATATGCTTGCGAGGCACATCTCCCGTGGGGTTCTCCGGGGAGTGCTCGCAAGCCATCTGTTAGTCTGGGGGAACCGTCTGGGGACCTTCAGCACGGGCTGTCCCTCTGCTAAGACGGGGACCATAGACAGAGCCGAGGGGGTCTGGGTGGAGCCTGAGGGGGTGGTCTGGGGCCTCGATCCGATGGAGAGGACCCATTCTACCACATCAAACTCCAAAGGAGAGCGGACCTCCGGTGAAGCCAATAAGGAGGCCAGTCTCGCCAGGTCCGATGCGAGAATTGGAGCCGGACCCAAAGTGGCCGGAGCGCCGAGAGGGGAAACCTGGACCGACAACATCGGAGCCGATGGTAAAGATTCCACTCCCTCGGATCTGACCCCCAGGCTCCGGCTCTGAGAGCAGCTCAGATCCGAACTGGTCATATCCGAGATGCTCCAGGCAGTTGCAGGCGTCGAGGACACAAGAACCATCGACACAAACACCCCGACCAAAGCCAAGGCCAACCTCGGATCAGAGAACTCCGAAGCCGAAGGTTGGATCAGGGAAGGAGTAATAGGCTGGGAAAAGGGAAGCGAGCTGCCGCCTCCTGAGGGGGGGGGGGGCTGGCAAGACCCCCATCTGGATCTGCATATGGATAAAGCGCCTCCATCATCTTATCCAGATCCATGTCCGAGAGAGACCGGGGGATCGAGACAAGCCCATAGACTCTGCCCGGGCTGGTAGGGGACCTGAGGCCCGAGAGACTGGGCATGCCTCCGGCTCTGGAGAGAACCACTAAGATCATAGCCAAGGGGAGTCATGGATCAGAGCGGATTTACTGGGTGACACGAGGCCCAGAGACCTCTTCCGCTTCTCTTTTGTCCTTGACTCTCTCTCCCACTCTGTACCCCTCCTCTGCTCACAGGCTTAGAAGAGGGAGTTCGAGTCCCAGACTGGGAAGGAGGGGACACCAGAGGCAGAGAAGCAGGAGAAGCAACCGCCATGACTGAAGCCAAGGACGAAGAGGGAGGATCAGAGGCAGGAAGAAGCCCCTTAAGGCCCAACTTGGCCTTTGTCTTTCAAAGCCTGGGGGTTGAACCCCACACAGATGGCACAGTCAACATTGAGGTGGGCCATACCGAAACACAGTACACACAGAGTATGGCCATCCGTTGGGGGAGCTTATGGCCACACTCCGTGCAGTGCTTAAAAATAAGCTTTTCAGCCATACTAGGGAAAGAAAAGAAAGACTTTCCACTTAAAACTTTAGCACACACCCACTCACCACACTCTAAACTGACTAGAAGGGGGGGGAACACAGACAAACTACACTAACAACTACTACAAGCCTACACATGACGCCAAAGCGATAGGAGGGGAGAAAGGGTACCTATGCTAATCTAAAACGGCTAATAAAACAAAAATTATTAAACTTACAATCCAAGAAAAATACGCTGCTAATTGGGGCTCCAGAGACATGATGCTTTCACAAACTGCAGCAAATGAGATCTGGGGATGGAAGGCAAGGGAGGTGTATTATGGCTAAGGGGAGGAGTCTGGAGCTTGGAGCTGATGCAGTAATCTTTGCTGGCTCGGATCCGATACGGATCCATATTCCCACTACTTTTTCACTAAGTAAATATAATGGAAGATTACCCTTTTCCAGATGGTCGGGGGGGGGGGGGGGCAAACAAAGTACAGTTTTGTACCTACCATAAATGTAGATGTTCGAAGATCCACATTGCTGCAGTCCTTACACTTGGGTAGTCCGCTGTCCTCGGTCGGCCCGAATATCAAAGTATAAAGCTGACGTCGGTCAAGGCGCATTTGACTGACATCAGGACGTCAGGGTACAAATGCGCATGACCGACGTCATATCCTCAGTCTTTTCTTGCCCCAGATGTCAGAAGACCCCAAACATAAAGGTCAAAACCAAAAGACAGCAAACAAACAACCAACCACCCCTGCACTAGTTATATGTACAATATATACAATATACACAATATTTACAACCCAACCCACACAACCACCTCTAACTACAGAGGGGAAGGAGGGAGGGTAAATTGGACTGCAGCAATGTGGATCTCCGAACATCTACATTTATGGTAGGTACAAAACTGTACTATGTTCTTCATCTCACATTGCTGCAGTCCTTACACTTGGGTAGAATCCCAAAGCAGAGGTAAGGGAGGATGGCCAAACGACAAGGAAGCAGGAGCTGCCAAAATGCCCTGCAAAACAGCAGTGGCAAAACCAGCCCTGGATTTAGAGTAAAGTGGTAGGTGATAATGCCTAGAGAAAGTATGCACTGAACTCCAAGTAGCTGCCTCCAAAATATCCTTGGTTGCCACTCCTCAAAAGGCTGTCAAGTGGCAGTAGCCCTAGTGGAATGAGGCCTAATCCCAGCTGGAATCTCCTTGCCATGATGGGAATAACAGAAAGCAATGCAAAACCCAATCCACTTAGAAATAGTTTGTTTTGACACAGGCTTGCCCTGAGAACCCAAAGCAAAAGAAACAAACAACTGCTGAGACTGCCTGAACCCTTTAGTTCTGTCCAAATAATATCGCAACTGCCTGTGTACATCTAAAGTGTGCAAAATCTTTTCCCCCTTATTTTGGGGATTTGCATAAAAAGTAGGCAAATGAATAGTTTGGTTTAAAGCCATACTAGAAACCACTTTAGGCATAAAGGAAGGATTAGTACGTAAAGATACCCTATCCTTACGGAAAATCAAGAAAGGCTCAACCGCCATAAGGGCCTGCAATTCAGAAACCCTTCTTGCAGAGGTAATGGCCAACAAAAAAGCAGTCTTCCATGATAAATATTTCAACTCAGAAGTAGCTGCAGGCTCAAAAGGTTGTAGAGTGAGTTTCTCCAACACAAAATTGAGATCCCAAGCAGGAGCAGGAGCTTTTCGTGGGGGTCTTATATTCTTTGCCCCTCTAAGAAATTGCTTGAACAAAGGATGAGAAAACAATGGTGGGTCACAATCATAGTGAGCTGAAATTGCTGCAGCATGAACCTTTATAGAAGAGAAAGACAAATCTTTGTCCAGTAACTCAGTAAGATATTGAAGAGCCACACTCAAATTAGGCCCAGAAACATCAAAATCTTTTGCTGCACTCCAAAATAAAAATCTCTTCCATTTATCTGTGTACACTTTCCTTGTACTAGGCCTTCTAGCTTCCAAAATAACATTCAAAACTTGCTGAGGAAGTGGAGGCCCACTATGGTTCAAAACAGAATATGCCAGGCTGTTAGGTGCAGAGAGTGAAGCTTGACATTGAGCAAATGGCTGTCCTCCTGTGACAACAGGTGTGGAATCGAAGGCAAAGGCCATGGAGGCTTCCGTACTAGACTTCTCAGTAATGGGTACCAGTGCTGTCGAGGCCAATCTGGAGCTATTAAAATCATCCTTGGCTTGTCCTGTCTGACCTTTAGAAGTACCTTTGGGAGGAGAGGCAGAGGTGGAAAGGCATACACATGAAGATTGCTCCAATTGAAAGAAAGAGCATCCACTCTCCAAGCTGTGGGATGAAACCTTTTGTGCAAAACTTTGGCAGCTGATGGTTTAGTGGAGAAGCGAACAGATCTATGTCTGGAGTTCCCCATGACACTGTCAATTTCTGAAATACATGAGGATCCAATTTCCACTCGTGGGGATCCATAATTGCCTGCTCAACACATCTGCTAAGGAGTTCTGTGCTCCTGGCAGAAACCTTGCCTGAAGATTGAGCTGTAAACTGAGAGCAGTCTCCCACAAAATCATTGCTTGCCTGCATAGAGGATAAGAATCGTTCCCCTTGCTTGTTGATGTACCACATGACAGTTGTGTTGTCTGTTAGAATCAACACCTGCCCTGGAAGAAGTAACTCCTTGAAAGCTATTAATGCAAACTGGACTGCTAACATCTCCTTCAGGTTGATATGTAGATGTTGTAGTCTGGCAGGCCACTTGTCTTGTATCCACTTTCCATTTAGATGAGCTCCCCAAGCTTTGTCTGAGGCATCTGTCGTTAAAATCTGACTCGCCTCTGGCCGGGTCACAGAGAGTCCCTTGTTTAGGTGACATTCCTGAGCCCACCACAAAAATTCCTTTTGAATGCAAGGTATTATTTGAATGACAGTGTCCAGATCCTGGCAGTGCTGTGTCCATACATTTTGAGATACCATTGCAGCTTCCTCATATGCAGTTTGGCATTGGGAAGCACCAGAATACAAGATGCCATGAACCCTAAGGCTTGAAGGACTGTCCTTGCAGTCAGCCCGGACTGATGAGATAGTTGATGGAAGTAAAGGGATAGACTCTTTTGTTTGTCCGGGGTTAAAAGGCCATCTGGGATGCTGTATTCAGTCTCACACCCAGAAAGCACATGTCCTGAGAGGGTACTAGACTGGACTTTATTTCGTTCACAGAATACCCCAGGCATCTTAGCACTGCTATCACATATTCCAAATGATGAAGAAGCTCTTCCTTCCTTGAGCCAGAATCAGGCAGTCGTCCAAATAAGGATAGATCTGTATTCCTTTTAGCCTGAAGAAAGCTATCACTGGAGCCAGAACTTTCGTGAACACTCTGGGCAGTAGATAAGCCAAAGGGCAATGCAGAGAACTGATAGTGAGAAGTCCCAGCTCGAAAACGCAGATACTTCCTGCAACTTAGTCTGATAGGAACATGAAGGTAAGCCTCCTTGAGATCCAAAGTTACCATCCAATGATCTTTGCCCAGCAGAGGTAAAAGCTGCTGTAACGTCAACATTTTGAACTTGGGAATGTCCAGATAAGTGTTGAGGGTAGATAAATCCAAAATTGGTCTCCACGTGTTCCCCTTCTTTGGTACTAGGAACAGGCGAGAATAAAATCCTAGGCCCACTTCTGGCATAGGGACCGGCTGTATGGCCCCTATTTGGAGTAACAGAGAAACTTGCTTGTGAGCCTCTATTCTTTGTTGAGGAGGAACGACTGGCATGCCTTTGAAAGGAGGCAAGGTATGGAAATAAAACCTGTAATCGTGGTGTATGATATCCAATACCCATCTGTCTTGGGTAATTAAACTCCAATTTTCTTTGAAAAGTGCCAACCTTCCTCCCAAAGGTGCTGCCAGGCGAGAAGGCTCTGGCAGCTGAAAAGGTAGGTCATTGGGTCTGTTTACGAAAGGACTGACCCCTGCCCTCACCGAAGACTGTGCAGGAGAACTCCCTGTTCTAGGCCTGAAAGAGCCCTGAGCTCTGCCCCTACCACGTCTAGATCTACCCCTAGACTGGGAATCATAAGAAGGATACGTCCACCCCTTAGTAGGCCAATTTCTACTAAACTTTGGAGGCTGGACCTGCAAAAAATCTTTAACAGTCTGCATAGACTTAGCCTTGTCTTCCATTTTCTTTAAAACTGCCTCAACAGGAGGACCAAACAACACGTCAGATTGTAAAGGAGCATCTAAAATCCTTGTTTTAACATGTTCAGATAAATTTTGATCCCTCAGCCAGGCGTGCCTGCGAAGAACTGACCCAGTGGCAGCCACCCTAGACGAGGCCTGTACAGCATCAAAAAGTACAGTTTTGTACCTACCATAAATGTAGATGTTCGAAGATCCACATTGCTGCAGTCCTAACACTTGGGTAGTCCGCTGTCCCTCGGTCGGCCCGAATATCAGAGTATAAGGCTGACGTCGGTCAAGGCGCATTTGACTGACATCAGAACGTCAGGGTACAAATGCGCATGACCGACGCCATATCCTCAGTCTTTTCTTGCCCCAGATGTCAGAAGACCCTAAAAAGAAAGGTCAAAACCCATAGACAACAACCAAACAATCAACCAACCTAACACTAAAAATATGTACAATATAAACAACATATACAATATACCTCAGATTGATAACCCAGCCCACACAACCGCCTCAAACTACAGAGGGAAGGAGGGAGGGTAAATTGGACTGCAGCAATGTGGATCTTGAACATCTACATTTATGGTAGGTACAAAACTGTACTATGTTCTTCATCTCACATTGCTGCAGTCCTAACACTTGGGTAGAATCCCAAAGCAGAGGTAAGGGAGGATGGCTAAACTATAATGAAGCAGGAGCTGCCAAAATGCCCTGCAAAACAGCAGTGGCAAAACCAGCCCTGGATTTAGAGTACAGTGGAAGGTGGTAATGCCTAGAGAAAGTATGCACTGAACTCCAAGTAGCTGCCTCCAAAATATCCTTAGTTGCCACCCCTCAAAAAGCTGTTGAAGTGGCAGTAGCCCTAGTGGAATGAGGCCTAATCCCAGCTGGAATCTCTTTGCCATGATGGGAATAACAGAAAGCAATGCAAAACCCAATCCACTTAGAAATAGTTTGTTTTGACACGGGCTTGCCCTGAGAACACAAAGCAAAAGAAACTAATAACTGCTGAGATTGCCTGAACCCTTTAGTTCTGTCCAAATAATATCGCAACTGCCTGTGTACATCTAAAGTGTGCAAAATCTGTTCCCCTTTATTTTGGGGATTTGCATAAAAAGTAGGCAAATGAATAGTTTGGTTTAAAGCCACACTAGAAACCACTTTAGGCATAAAGGAAGGATTAGTACGTAAAGATACCCTATCCTTATGGAAAATTAAGAAAGGCTCAACTGCCATAAGGGCCTGCAATTCAGAAACCCTTCTTGCAGAGGTAATGGCCAACACAAAAGCAGTCTTCCATGACAAATATTTTAACTCAGCAGTAGCTGCAGGCTCAAAAGGTTGTAGAGTGAGTTTCTCCAACACAAAATTGAGATCCCAAGCAGGAGTAGGAGCACTTCGTGGGGGTCTTATATTCTTTGCCCCTCTAAGAAATTGCTTGAACAAAGGATGAGAAAACAATGGTGGGTCACAGTTGTAGTGAGCTGAAATTGCTGCAGCATGAATCTTAATAGAAGAGAAGGACAAACCTTTGTCCAATAACTCAGCAAGATATTGAAGAGCCACACTTAAATTAGGCTCAGAAACATCCAAATCCTTTGCTGCACTCCAAAACAAAAATCTCTTCCATTTATCTGCGTACACTTTCCTTGTACTAGGCCTTCTAGCTTCCAAAATCACATTCAAAACTTGTTGTGGAAGATGAGACCCTCTATGGTTCAAAATAGAATATGCCAGGCTGTTAGGTGAAGAGAGTGAAGTTTGACATTGAGCAAATGACTGTCCTCCTGGGACAACAGGTGTGGAATCAAAGGCAAAGGCCATGGAGGCTTCCGTACTAGACTTCTCAGTAATGGGTACCAGTGCTGTCGAGGCCAATCTGGAGCTATCAAAATCATCCTTGGCTTGTCCTGTCTGACCTTCAGAAGTACCTTTGGGAGGAGAGGCAGAGGTGGAAAGGCATACACATGAAGATTTTTCCAACTGAAAGAAAGAGCATCCACTTTCCAAGCTGTGGGATGAAACCTCTTAGGTGCAAAACTTTGGCAGCTGGTGGTTTAGTGGAGAAGCGAACAGATCTATGTCTGGAGTTCCCCATGACACTGTCAATTTCTGAAATACATGTAGATCCAGTTTCCACTCGTGGGGATCCATGATTTGTCTGCTTAACACATCTGCTAAGGAGTTCTGTGCTCGGCAGAAACCTTGCCTGAAGATTTAGTTGTAAACTGAGAGCAGTCTCCCACAAAATCATTGCTTGCCTGCATAGAGGATAAGAATGTGTTCCCCTGCTTGTTGATGTACCACATGACAGTTGTGTTGTCTGTTAGAATCAACACCTGCCCTGGAAGAAGTAAATCCTTGAAAGCTATTAATGCAAACTGGACTGCTAACATCTCCTTCAAGTTGATATGTAGATGCTGTAGTCTGACAGGCCACTTGTCTTGTATCCACTTTCCATTTAGATGAGCTCCCCAAGCTTTGTCTGAGGCATCTGTCGTTAAAATCTGACTCGCCTCTGGCGGAGTCACAGAGAGTCCCTTGTTTAGGTGACATTCCTGAGCCCACCACAAAAATTCCTTTTGAATGCAAGGTATTATTTGAATGACAGTGTCCAGATCCTGGCAGTGCTGTGTCCATACATTTTGAGATACCATTGCAGCTTCCTCATATGCAGTTTGGCATTGGGAAGCACCAGAATACAAGATGCCATGAACCCTAAGGCTTGAAGGACTGTCCTTGCAGTCAGCCCGGACTGAAGAGATAGTTGATGGAAGTAAAGGGAAAGATTCTTTTGTTTGTCCGGGGTTAAAAAGGCCATCTGGGATGCTGTATTCAGTCTTACACCCAGAAAGCACATGTCTTGAGAGGGTACTAGACTGGACTTTATTTCGTTCACAGAATACCCCAGGCATCTTAGCACTGCTATCACATAATCCAAATGATGAAGAAGCGCGGCACTTCCTTGAGCCAGAATCAGGCAATCGTCCAAATAAGGATAGATTTGTATCCCTTTTAGCCTGAAGAAAGCTATCACTGGAGCCAGAACTTTCGTGAATACTCTGGGCAGTAGATAAGCCAAAGGGCAATGCAGAGAACTGATAGTGAGAAGTCCCAGTCCGAAAACGCAGATACTTCCTGCAACTTAGTCTGATAGGAACATGGAGGTAAGCCTCCTTGAGATCCAAAGTTACCATCCAGTGATCCTTGCCCAGTAGAGGTAAAAGCTGTTGTAACGTCAACATTTTGAACTTGGGAATGTCCAGATAAGTGTTGAGGATAGATAAATCCAAAATTGGTCTCCACGTGTTCCCCTTTTTGGTACTAGGAACAGGCGAGAATAAAATCCTAGGCCCCTTTCTGGTATAGGAACCGGCTGTATGGCCCCTATTTGGAGTAACAGAGAAATTTGCTTGTGAGCCTCTATTCTTTGTTGAGGAGGAATGTCTGGCATGCCTTTGAAAGGAGGCAAGGTATGGAAATAAAACCTGTAACCGTGGTGTATGATATCCAATACCCATCTGTCTTGGGTAATTATACTCCAATTTTCTTTGAAAAGTGCCAACCTTCCTCCCAAAGGTGCTGCCAGGCGAGAGGGTTCTGGCAGCTGAAAAGGTAGGTCATTGGGTCTGTTTACGAAAGGACTGACCCCTGCCCTCACCTGAAGACTGTGCAGGAGAACTCCCTGTTCTAGGCCTGAAAGAGCCCTGACCTCTGCCCCTGCCACGTCTAGATCTACCCCTAGACTGGGAATCATAAGAAGGATACGTCCACCCCTTAGTAGGCCAATTTCTACTAAACTTTGGAGGCTGAACCTGCAAAAAATCTTTAACAGTCTGCATAGACTTAGCCTTGTCTTCCATTTTCTTTAAAACTGCTTCAACAGGAGAACCAAACAAGACATCAGATTGTAAAGGAGCATCCAAAATCCTTGTTTTAACATGGTCAGATAAATTTTGATCCCTCAGCCAGGCATGCCTGCGAAGAACTGACCCAGTGGCAGCCACCCTAGACGAGGCCTGTACAGCATCAAAACCACATTGCAAAGAATGCTTACCCACCTGTTCAGAAACATGCACTAAATCTTGCAACTCTTTACAATCAATACCTTCCGCCAGAGCATCAACCTTAGACTTCAATTGTGAAAGGAGATAATTCTGATATTTCAACATGTGAAACTGGCAATTCAAAGCTCTCATGGCAAGAGTGGAAGAAGTATAAACTTTCTTTCCCCATCTATCCAAGGCCCTAGCCTCTTTATCTGCAGGAACCGGATTCTTGACAACAGAAGCCTTAACACCCTTAGGCCCCTGGCTAACAGTTTCTGGGTCTGCCCTAGGACTCTTAAAAGATACTTATGAGCTTCAGGCACCCTGTAATACCTATCTGGTTTAACAGGCGCAGGAGGCAAAGAATCAGGATTAAGAGAAGCCTCTGCAAACACATCTTCCACCACATTCAGAACAGGAGGTATAGCCAAAGGCCTATGCTGGGGTAAAACAAAAATTCCTAAGCCTTTTCCTGGAATCAGAGAAGTCCTGACCTTCCCATTTAAAATGCTCTCTCATGGAATGAAGAGTCTCTGAAAAAGAAAAATCCTCAGGAGGAGAAGCAGAAGGAGTAGAATCATCCACATCAGAATCCGAATAAGGAGAATACTCCTGCAAGTCTTCAGCCGAAGACTCAGACACATCAAGCCTGCTCATAATCCCCAACACTGGTTCCATCCTAGGCCTCTTATCAGGAGGGGGCATAGAGCCTCTAATTAAAGTAATTAAATCTTCTGCCATTTTAAGCATGTGCTTCTTGGGCACAGAACCTGAAGAACTAGGAGTGACACCCACAGAAGCTAAACTAGACCTGCCTCTAGGAGAAGCCTTGGAAACAGAAAGAGAGGGCCTAGACACCTTAGGAAGGGAGGGGAGTACAGTTATCTGAGAAGCCCCTGCAGCCTGACCTGCCTCCTGGGAGGCCACATCCTGTAAAATCAAAGTTTCTCCCTGGGACTCCAGAGAGGCCTCCGTCGGAACCACCGGTTCCACTGACGTCTAAAGAACCGGCGTCCGGTTCGGACGACTCCTCTAACCTAGGTTTGACTGCCTTGTCTTTGCGCTTCTTTGAGGAAGCCGGCGCCGGAGCATCCGACGGCATATTGTAATTGCACCGCTTCCCAAAGACCAACCTGGCACAATCTAACCTTCGCTTAATAGTGTGTTTATTGAACCTAGCACAAAAGCGACACCCAACAACGTCGTGCTCAGGTCCCAAACAAGGTATACACAAATTATGGTAATCCCTATGCGGTATCTGTTTCCCACAAGAAATACAGTTATTCACTTTTTCTGACATCCGGTAAACCACTGAGGCAAGAAAAAAACAAAATATTCCCCAACGGGGTACTTAACCAACTCTGACTTCGGTCTGAAACTCCGAATTCGAAAAATTTCAGAACGCCGAACAGCACTTGCAACACTGCTTCTGCATCGGACCATGCGGCAAAAAAGACTGAGGATATGACGTCGGTCATGCGCATTTGTACCCTGATGTTCTGATGTCAGTCAAATGCGCCTTGACCGACGTCAGCCTTATACTCTGATATTCGGGCCGACCGAGGGACAGCGGACTACCCAAGTGTTAGGACTGCAGCAATGAGAGATGAAGAACATCCACACTGCAAAGAATGCTTACCCACCTGTTCAGACACATGTACTAAATCTTGCAACTCTTTACAATCAATACCTTCTGCCAGAGCATCAACCTTAGACTTCAATTGTGAAAGGAGATAGTTTTGGTATTTCAACATGTGAAACTGGCAATTCAAAGCCCTCATAGCAAGAGTGGAAGAAGTATAAACTTTCTTTCCCCATCTATCCAAGGCCCTGGCCTCTTTGTCTGCAGGAACCGGATTCTTAACAACAGAAGCCTTAACACCTTTAGGCCCCTGGCTAACAGTTTCTGGGTCCGCCCTAGGACTCCTAAAAAGATACTTATGAGCTTCAGGCACCCTGTAATACCTATCCGGTTTAACAGGAGCAGGAGGCAAAGAATCAGGATTAAGAGAAGCCTCTGTAAAACATCTTCCACTACATCCAAAACAGGAGGTATAGCCAAAGGCCTATGCTGGGGTAAAACAAAAATTCCCTAAGCCTTTTCCTGGAATCAGAGAAGTCCTGACCTTCCCACTTAAAATGCTCCCTCATGGAATGAAGAGTTTCTGAAAAAGAAAAATCCTCAGGAGGAGAAGCAGAAGGAGTAGAATCATCCACATCAGAATCAGAATAAGGAGAGTACTCCTGTAAGTCTTCAGCCGAAGACTCTGAAACATCTGAAGCCTGCTCAAAACTCCCTAGCTCAGGCTCCACCCTAGGTCTCTTATCAGGAGGGGGCATAGAACCCCTAATCAAAGTAATCAAATCTTCTGCCATTTTAAGCATATGCTTCTTGGGCACAGTTCCTGAAGAGCTAGGGGTAACACCAACTGAAGCTAAACCTGGCCTGCCCCTGGGAGAAGCCTTGGAAACAGAAGGAGAGGGCCTAACCACCCTAGGCAGGGAGGGGAGTATAGAAACCTGAGAAGCCCCATCAGCCTGGCCTGCCTCCTGAGAGGCCACATCCTGCAATAACAAAGTCTCTCCTGGGATCCCAAAGAAACCTCCGGTGGAACCACCGGCTCCACCGACACCTCTAAAGAACCGCGTCCGGTACTGACGGTTCCTCTAGCCTAGGTTTAACTGCTTTGTCCTTGCGCTTCTTGAAGAAGCGGGCCGGAGCATCCGACGGCATTTTATAATTGCACCGCTTCCCGAAGACTAACCTGGCACAATCTAATCTTCTCTTAATAGTGCGCTTATTGAATCTAGCACAAGAGCGACACCCAACAACGTCGTGCTCAGGCCCTAAACAAGGAATACACAAAGTATGGTAGTCTCTATGCGGTATCTGTTTCCCACAAGAAATACAATTATTCACTTTTTCTGACATCCGGTAAACCACTGAGGCAAGAAAAAAACAAAATATTCCCCAACGGGGTACTTAACCAACTCTGACTTCGGTCTGAAACTCCGAATTCGAAAAATTTCAGAACGCCGAACAGCACTTGCAACACTGCTTCTGCATCGGACCATGCGGCAAAAAAGACTGAGGATATGACGTCGGTCATGCGCATTTGTACCCTGATGTTCTGATGTCAGTCAAATGCGCCTTGACCGACGTCAGCCTTATACTCTGATATTCGGGCCGACCGAGGGACAGCGGACTACCCAAGTGTTAGGACTGCAGCAATGAGAGATGAAGAACATCCACACTGCAAAGAATGCTTACCCACCTGTTCAGACACATGTACTAAATCTTGCAACTCTTTACAATCAATACCTTCCGCCAGAGCATCAACCTTAGACTTCAATTGTGAAAGGAGATAGTTTTGGTATTTCAACATGTGAAACTGGCAATTCAAAGCCCTCATAGCAAGAGTGGAAGAAGTATAAACTTTCTTTCCCCATCTATCCAAGGCCCTGGCCTCTTTGTCTGCAGGAACCGGATTCTTAACAACAGAAGCCTTAACACCTTTAGGCCCCTGGCTAACAGTTTCTGGGTCCGCCCTAGGACTCCTAAAAAGATACTTATGAGCTTCAGGCACCCTGTAATACCTATCCGGTTTAACAGGAGCAGGAGGCAAAGAATCAGGATTAAGAGAAGCCTCTGTAAAAACATCTTCCACTACATCCAAAACAGGAGGTATAGCCAAAGGCCTATGCTGGGGTAAAAACAAAAATTCCCTAAGCCTTTTCCTGGAATCAGAGAAGTCCTGACCTTCCCACTTAAAATGCTCCCTCATGGAATGAAGAGTTTCTGAAAAAGAAAAATCCTCAGGAGGAGAAGCAGAAGGAGTAGAATCATCCACATCAGAATCAGAATAAGGAGAGTACTCCTGTAAGTCTTCAGCCGAAGACTCTGAAACATCTGAAGCCTGCTCAAAACTCCCTAGCTCAGGCTCCACCCTAGGTCTCTTATCAGGAGGGCATAGAACCCTAATCAAAGTAATCAAATCTTCTGCCATTTTAAGCATATGCTTCTTGGGCACAGTTCCTGAAGAGCTAGGGGTAACACCAACTGAAGCTAAACCTGGCCTGCCCCTGGGAGAAGCCTTGGAAACAGAAGGAGAGGGCCTAACCACCCTAGGCAGGGAGGGGAGTATAGAAACCTGAGAAGCCCCATCAGCCTGGCCTGCCTCCTGAGAGGCCACATCCTGCAATAACAAAGTCTCTCCCTGGGATCCCAAAGAAACCTCCGGTGGAACCACTGGCTCCACCGACACCTCTAAAGAACCGGCGTCCGGTACTGACGGTTCCTCTAGCCTAGGTTTAACTGCTTTGTCCTTGCGCTTCTTCGAAGAAGCGGCGCCGGAGCATCCGGCGGCATTTTATAATTGCACCGCTTCCGAAGACTAACCTGGCACAATCTAATCTTCTCTTAATAGTGCGCTTATTGAATCTAGCACAAGAGCGACCCAACAACGTCGTGCTCAGGCCCTAAACAAGGAATACACAAAGTATGGTAGTCTCTATGCGGTATCTGTTTCCCACAAGAAATACAATTATTCACTTTTTCTGACATCCGGTAAACCACTGAGGCAAGAAAAACTAAAATATTCCCCAACGGGGTACTTAGCCAACTTTGACTCGGTCTGAAACTCCGAAATCGAACAATTTCAGAACGCCAACCGGCACTTGCAACGCTGCTTCTGCATCGGACCATGCGGCAAAAAAGACTGAGGATATGACGTCGGTCATGCGCATTTGTACCCTGACGTCCTGATGTCAGTCAAATGCGCCTTGACCGACGTCAGCTTTATACTTTGATATTCGGGCCGACCGAGGACAGCGGACTACCCAAGTGTAAGGACTGCAGCAATGTGAGATGAAGAACATCTGACACACCACAAGTGATTTAACATTGTGTTCTGCCCCTAAACAGAACAGCTAGAGTAGGAGCCCTTGTATAATACCTGGCATCCACAGTCAGACTTTCATTTTTCTGACGGTCATAAGAAAGTTATTCATAACAAAATTAAAGAAAAAGGGAGGGTGCATAGGTACACCCTCTTATACTGGCACATATACTCATGCTAAGGGCAGACATATGGCAGCCAAAAAAGGTGCCTGAAACTTTGTAAACTGGATGGGCATACAGTATTCCTTGGTAGGATACATCCCATAAATAATGGCTAATGCAATAGTGATCTAATGAAGATCATCTTTCCTTGTTGTCATGACAGCTCATAAAAAAGAAAAGAAAAAAAAAATTCCATGGAAGGTCACATTTTTAGTAGACAGGAAAGCCCTGGTTAGGACGGTGTCCAAGGTAGCCCTCAGACATACTCTGTTACAGGATGAGCATCAAACTGGAGCTGGGAAGTAGCCGTGAGAACCCCCCCCCCCCCCAGTTTTGGAGATGTGACAGTACAATGAACTAGTCCCTACAGATCTTCATTATGCTGGGCCTGATACAGGCAGTCATCCAGGTATGGATACATTTGGATAACCTTTTCTCCTTACGAAAACCGCTACTGGGACAAGACATTGTGTGAAAACAATGCAAATAATAGACAGCACCAAGGAGAAAAACACTGACAAGAAGTGGAGTCCCCCCTGCCCTGAAAGTGTGAAATCTCATGTATCCTTGACATACAGGAAGAAGTAAATAGTGACCATGAATGCTGCAGGTATTAATAAGAGGAGGATGGACTTCAGAGAAAGAATATTGAACTTTACACCACTTAAGGAAAACAAGTTCAGTTTTGAAAGGTCCAAAACATACCTTCACACCCCATCTTTTTAGAGACCAGGAAGTGTGTGGAATAAAACCTCTTTCCTTGTTCTTCTGGAAGAGCCCTTTCTAAGTCTTCTTGTGCAAGTAGATAAAAAGCATAATTAAGACCTGTTCAACCTGACCTCTGACATTGGAGACATCCCATTAAAGATGGGAGGATCCTGAAGTCTATTTTGGAACTTAAAAAAGATGATTCCCAAGAACCATTTGGCAGCCACGGCATCTTTACAGGTGTGGGAGTCAGGTCAAGTGGACAATTACCCAAAGCTAATTTTCATATGTCATGAATAATATTGTTAACAGTGGCCCATACAAAAGACATCAGAAGTTTATAGAAACAGAATCATTAAATAATGCATATATGTTTCAGAAACATGTTCAGCCAATGGGCTATCCTTCTCCAACTATTCAGCACCAACTTTTGTTTAAGTCATCCCACCACTGGTTAACAATGGCATCCTGTGTCTAAGTGAAAGGTGTTTACTCACATTCAAAGACAGCAGTTCTTGACCACTAATTAAAGAAATACACATTCCTGTATTAAAATAAAAATGTGAGAGGGTTATTATGTGATGAATGTTCCTGGCTGAACTCCTTGATTTTAATTACATATGCAAAGCAATAAGCAAAGTTCAAAAGAGGAAAAGAGAAAGAACGGGACATATTCATTCTTCTCTAGAAAAGTCCTCTATTGAGAACTTGTACTATTCAGATATCAGTATTTTATTTAAATATTTGTTAACTGGGTCCAACTAAAAGAACAGACTCCAACATAGCTTATGCCTGTAAATCAAGGCAAAAGCAAACAAGAGACTGACAGTAAATACTTCAGACAAGATGCCCTGTTGGACAATACAACAAAATGAATTTCTTAGCAAAGTGTTGATCAAAGCTACAATACTCCGCAAGCACTTAAGATTATTTTACTACATGATAAAAGTACAAAACAGATACAGTCATGAAGCATAAATCAACCAAATGGCGCACCAAGTTTGCCCATTTCTTCATCTAGTGATTAGCTGCTGAAAAGTGACATTCCTTGATTTCCAAACTCCCTTGTCCAGTTTAATCTCCTCAGACCAGAGGTCTGCCAGCTCCCATTTCTGATGGAAATGGTTAGGTGTAAATGAAGAGCAGAATAAGGCTTCCTGGTCACAGTGTCACATACAGCTACGAGAGGCTTTTTTCCCTCGAGTCCTACCCCCCTCAGACATGCTAGGCTATTTCAGCAGATGGACATGCAATGCCACCATGAGAAAAATGTCATCACCTTTGAAGTGACATCCATTGTCCATAACACTTCATACTATAATTGACGCACTGAATCACATCTCCAACATATCTTCTTACTAACACTCGCTCACACATGCGCGCACACATACACACACACACACACACACACACATCACCAAAAGAGGTAAGCAGACATTGCCTCATCTCTCCTTTCCCCAACAATCAACTATTCCAGCATTAGGGCCATTAAATGAAACAAAGATGTCAGGGTCACAGAGCTTCATCCCTATGCACTTCAAAGTTGATTTTTTACGCAATATATAACCTGGAGGTTCTACTTGACCCACTGCTTCCTTCTTTACTCCACCCCCATAAGCGCTTCCTTATATCTGCACTATTTATACTGTCATTTTGTAATGTTTTCAATGGTACTACTAATTTGAGGAGGTGATTTTCTTCAATCACTTGTGCCACATCTGAAACACTTCCTTTTGTCTGTCTAGAAGTGTCCTTCTCCTAGCTTCACATTTTGTTTTCTTGTGCTCAAGCACATTTTCCTGCTTCTACCACTGATATTTGGTCGTCATATATTCCTCCTGCCTACTCTTCAGTAACTCCCACATATTAATGAGAATACTGGATGAAAGCATGGAAAGCAAGACACCAGCCTACCTTTGTAACTGCAGTACTGACGTGTAGTTCCTACCTTTTCAGCCTACCCATAGTAATGTCTTCATCAGAAAATGCATGCAGATACTCAGCTAGCCACTGGCACTCACTTCTGGGAAGGCCTGTCACCATTATAAGGCACTTGCACCTTAAAAGTCTTCTGCTGCTGACCCTCTGATCTACACCAGAGATACTACAACAACAAAAATAGAGATTAGAAAGCCACTCATCATTCCCTCCACATGTACAGTAAAGTAGTCACAGAAGCTTTGTTCCTCCCCGCCAGACTGGCTTTCCCTATCTACTCTTACTACTAATCAGTCCAGTGTTGCTAACAGTTTTAGATGGCTGCCCTGACTCACACGAATTCTGGTAACACACAAAGCATTTACAACTTTCTATGACATCAGCTGTGCACATTTTCTTTTCAAGATTATGTATATGCTAAGCTGCAGCAGTTTCTTGTTATTTAGTTTCTGGTGTAAACTGTACACCACTGTTGTTACACTCCTCTGATTTTGTCTTCACCTGGTTTATGTTCATAGACTAATGGTTTCTCAAACTGTGTACATAATACCCAGCAAGAGGTCTTACCATTCTTCTATTCAGATGAAAAAAGTGGCTTCTAGTAGCAGCCAAGACTGCCCCCTTGCTAGGATCCAATGACATTACATCTGGATTAGCCAAAGGGTTTCTGTACATTTGTTTGTGCGACTCCCTGACCCTGTATAAATGATCAGGTTTCCTGGGACAGAGGACAGTCGGGTTTCTAGAGATGTATTTTGAAAAATATCTTTAGGATATCTAGCACTGAAGGAACTCCTAGTGATCTAGGCTCAGGATGACCCATGAATGAAGTTCCTATATCTCTGCTGCACTTTAGAAAGTTCTTGGATTCCCACTGGAAGACTTCCATCAGTCTGTAAAGAGTATTCTCAAAGGAAAAAGTCCTCTAGATGAGGAGGGGATGATAGGGTGTCTTGGGTATCAAATTCCAAGATCTCTGCCCATGGAAGCTTGCTCATGTAAGCCACCTCACTGGCTTCAGAGTCCGATTTCTCTTGAAAAGAATCTTACCATTCTCTCTTTTTAGAAGGGGCTCCAGAAAACAAACAGGGTTCCAGCTCAGGACACAGTCTCACAGACAAAGACAAAGCTTTCAGCCACCTGGACTAATGAATCTGAAGAAATACAGGCGAAGGACTGATCTGAAGTACTGCCCTGTCTAGGCAAAAGAAAGTTATGCAGAACCTGTAACTTTAGATACATTGTGCCTCCTATGATTAAGAGCCATTATCCTTAAGGACTTGTGCTCTGGGTCAAGGCAAAACAAATTTGCTATCAAAATTTTGGTGTGGAATCCGTTTCTCCGTACACTATACAATTATCACTTTTTCACAATGCATCTTCAGAACTAATATCAGATTCCAAATCAGACATTACGTAAAATAACAGCCAATCAGTACAAAAACATAAGAAAAAGGTGTATACAAGATCCTTATCTGGCTCCCTGGAAGAAGGCCCACAAACTGCATTAAATGGGGAAAGCATGCATAGTAAAACTTACTGTAGCCTACCTTTAGTACTACAGGACTGACAGTTGTTCTTTCAAGCAAGAAAGCTCTGAAGATGGCATTGGCCAATGTACCCATTACACCACCAGAGTACTCACGTCAGGAAAGGATGGATTTGGCCAAAACACTGAGGGAGGGTAAAGTGCTGGAACTATGGCCACCTACAGGCTATTTGCAGATGGTGGAGTATAAAACTTACTATAACAGTGCATCTTAGAGGACTAGTAACTGTAAGAGTAAATGATCATACAACTCTGGTTACATCCTGCTTTATTTGTGCCTTCTTTGGCCTGAAATTCCAAAAACTGACTTAATTCCCTGTAGAGACAAGTATAGGCTCATGCAAGAGAGTGCACTGATGAAGGGATGCATGTTATTCCATTTTCTATCCTGCACTGTTACACAATCTACAGTGTTATGAGCTGGATGGGAAGGGCAGATGCAATGAACAGCCTTACTTACAAACAGCCTGAAATCTTCCTTCAGTTTAAGCAATTAAGAAACCTGGCCAAAAAACTAGTCATTACAGATAAAAAGTCTTACTACATCAAACTACAAGAAAACCACACAAGAAATCCCAAACACTTCTGGAACTCCAGTAACTCCCCCCTTAGACCAGGTACAAAAAAACAACCCCTGTCCTGACACCAGCAAATCTGACCCTGAAATTGCCTCACTATTCAATTCCTTCTTCACCTCTTCCATTGCCGATCTAACCAAGACTTTCACCAACAACAACCCTCCCCCCATATCAATCTTCCTTTCCCTTTCCACCCCCCACTTTGAACTCAAACCCGTAACCGCCGACCTAATAAAGAAACTGCTCTATAAACTTAAGCCTTGCTCCAATGCCCCTGATAACATGACATCCTCCTTCCTGAAGATAGCTTCTGATTCCACTGCTATACCTATCAGCATCCTAATAAACAGGTCTCTACACGAATCCTATGTACCCAAACTCTGGCGTTCTGCTTTCATTCTTCCACTTCACAAAGGTGGCAAGAATTGTAATGTCTCTAATTTCCGTCCCATTGCCATCCTCTCCCCCATATCCAAAATTCTAGAAAAATGTATCCACCTGCAGCTCTTGCCTTTCCTTACTGAACATCAACTACTCTCTCCTACCCAACACGGCTTCCGCCCAGGACACAGTACTAACACCGCCCGTCTCTCCTTCCTTCATTCTGTGAACTCTGCCCGTGACTCTGGTAACTTAGTATCATCTGTTCTACTAGATCTATCCAAAGCTTTTGACACCATCTCCCACTCCCGCCTTCTAAACCATCTCTCTAACCTCAACCTTAGCCAAAGAGCTCTTTCCTGGTTCGCTAGCTACCTTTCAAACAGGTCCCAAGCTGTGAAATGGGGCCATGTAACATCTACCTTCCTTCCTATGCCTACCGGAGCACCTCAAGGTTCCGTTCCTGGCCCATTACTACTCAATATCTTTATTAACGACTTTCATAAAGCCATCCCCAACACCACAATTGTGCAATACGCTGATGATTCCACCCTGATCTGCCACACCCCTAACCTAACAGAGCTCCAAGCTCTAACCCAAACAGCATTTTCAACCACTGAAAACTGGATGTTCCAAAATCACCTCTCCCTTAATGCCAACAAAACTAAGATCCTTCTCTCCCCCCCTCCAAATCCTCAACTCTTGATAAAAACTCTTTCCATATTACCATCCTTACCAACTCCACTACTGAGATAGTAACCTCCACCAAACTTCTTGGTGTTGTAATTGATGACCAGCTGAAATTCAACACTCATATCCAGCTAAACATAAAAAAAAAAACACATAAAACTTGGCTTATTGTATAGAAACAACCACTTTCTGGTTCCTTCCACTAGGCTAACTCTTGCCTCTACTTACCTCCTTCCCTCTCTACTATATGGCGCTCCTCTGCTCACTAATCTATCATCTACTCTTACCTCCAAATTGGAACAATGCTACAACAAAATATCCAAATTTGCAACTAATGCCAAATCCTACACTCATCACTGCTCCTCCCTTCACTCTCTAAACTGGCTTGAACTCCCCAATCATCTTACCTTTCTCCAACTCACCACAGCCCATAAATTATAGTGTTCCTTCCAACTAACTGTCCTGCTCTTTCCAATATTCTTCTACCCTATACCACTCTTAGATCTTCTCACCAAAACCTGTTCACAGTACAAAAACCCAAGCGCCCAGCTGGCCAACTGCTCTTATCCTTTACCCTAGCTAAAAATGGAATGCCCTACCCACCTCTCTAAGAACCTGCAACAACCTAGATAACTTCAAAACCCAACTTCATTCTCACCTCTATCTAAATAGAATATGCAACTGCACTCTTCAACCTACACCTTTCAAACTATCCTCCTCCTTCTCTCCTGGCTAACCTCTATACTTAACTAAACTCTTCTAGCCTCTCCAAATATACTAGCTGTATAAGCTACTAATACATTTTTGCACTATATGCAGAAGCTACTAAGCCACCCTAGGCTGACCTCCTTTCCTCCTCATCTCTTCTAAAATACTAATTGCATAAGATACTAAACAGTAAATTCTTCTTTTACAATATCCCATAACTTTTTTGTTCTTTTTTTCTGCTGAAATTAACTGAAACTATTAATACTTCTGCTATTTTTAGCCATCTGATATTGGTAATTGTGGACTATTTGCAGCTACCTGTTAATTCTAATGTACTTTTTTGTCTGAACTCTTTTTTGTAATTAATACTGTTGTTTTTGTGGAGCTTTTCTCCCTGGGCCTCCACTGAAAATGGGCCCCCAAGCCCAGTGGACCTCCCCGGTAATCAAACTGAAATAAATAAATTGCAAAAATAAATAAATATATAAATAAATAAAAAATGCATAAACCTTTAACTCATTTTCACTTACAATGCTGAGTGTGCTGTCTGTTGCTTCACTCCTGAAATGCTAGTTTATGTTGGCTGCCTTGCCTCCATTAGTCTCTCCATTGCTAGGTCACAGAATAGAAGTCACACCGATTTAAAATGCACTCTGCAGAGCTGTAAGGACATTTCTGTTTATTTTATTATGAGCTATATATATTCTCTTAACAAATTAACCTACTTACTTTAAGTAAATGATGTAAAAAGAAGTTATGTACTCACCATAACATTCCATCTGAGTAGGTAACTTCATTTGTCAGCAACCTATGGGTATCGGATCCGACCTGGATCCGAGCCGGCAGCTTTCCAAGCTAGAGATCCGAGCTCCAAGCTCCTCCCCTTACCCATAATACCCTGCCACCTCCTTCCAATCCCCAGATCACGTTTGCCCATCTATATAATCTCACCATGACAAAACAACAACCTGGAGAATCCTAACCTAAGGATTAACAAATGACCTGGACAAACCATCCTAGTGTTCAGGAAACCAAAGAAACACGTTAGGGAGAAGGAGGGAGGGTCGGTTGCTGACAAATGAAGTTACCTACTCAGATGGAACGTTATGGTGAGTACATAACTTTTTATCTGAAGTAGGAAACTTCATTTGATCATCAACCTGCGGGACAGAGTCCCCAGCTACCAAAAAACTTAGGAGGTCCTCAAGGAAGGATATTCCGGAGCACTGCAGAGCCAAAAGCCGCCCTTCCTCTAGACACTAAATCCAATTTATAGTGAGAGATTAAAGGTATGAGAGGATGCCCAAGTAGCCGTAGAACAAATGTCAACCAAGGGAATTCTCGACCAGAATGCAGCAGATGTAGCCATAGAATGGGTAGAGTGAACCCCAGTAGACTGTGGCAGGCCAGATAGTTTATATGTGAGCAGAATGCAATTCGAAATCCATCTGGCCAGTCACCTTCGACACAGGCTTACCCAAGAAGGGTTTAGCAAAAGAGACAAAGAGCTGATCTGACTTGCGGAAGGCCGCTGTTCTGTGTAAGCAAAAACGTAACTGTCTATGAACATCTAACAAATGAAGTTTGTACTCCCCTTTGTTTTGATAGTTAAGGAGAAAAACTGGGAGATTAATGGACTGATTGATGTTCGTCTCGGAGGCCACTTTAGGTAGGAAAGATGGGTTAGTCCTGAGAGAGACCCTGTCCTTATGGAAAACCAAATACGGGACTCTAATACAGAGAGCTTGAAGCTCTGACACCCTTTTAGCCCAGGTAATGGCTACCAAAAAGGCAGTTTTCCAGAACAAAAAATTTTAAATCAACAGACGCTGCAGGTTCAAAAGGAGGTCCAGTTAGAGCTTGATGGACCAAGGTTAGATCCCATGGAGGGACGGGTTCCTAACAGGGGGTCTCAAGAGAAACATACCTTTCAGAAAGGTCTTACAAATCTTGGTGGAAGCGAGGGGACTGAGATTATCTCCAACGTGAAAATGCGAGATGGCAGCCATTTGAACCTTTACAGTAGAAGAACTGGCCCCTTGCTGAAAAATATATGATAGAAAACCGAGCACTGCTGGGATGGGAGCAGTAAAAAGGTACAAATTCCTATGAGATGCCCAAATAGAAAACCGCTTCCATTTACTATTGTAAACTTTCCTGGTAGAAGGCTTATGTGCCGCTACCAGGATAGATCTAACTGCTGACGAGATACTGGGAGTCCTAGCAACTAGTGGAACTGGATCAACCACGCTGAGAGGTTCGGAGGTTTCAATCCCGAAGGATGACATATTAGATCCGGGATGGGATCCAAGATCCAGAGAGGAGATATAAGATGAGACCGCAGGCACAGGAACCAGGTTTGACGAAGCCAGAATGAGGCTATTAGGATAATTTTGTTCCCCAACCGACGAGCTTTCTGTAAGAATTTTATCATCAATTAAGAGGAGGATAAGCATACAGAAGACCGGGTGGCCAAGCATAGACTAGAGCGTCCCTGGGGCTTTCCCCAGTGCTTCGAAAAATGCCCCCTGACTGCCTCCAGAGAGGAGCAGTCGGGCAACCCCTGCGTGGGTCGGTCAGAAAAAGGTTCCCGCGACCCAAACTTTTTCGGCTCCCCCTCTGCCTCTGAAGGACGAAGGGTCCGGAGCATAACGGGACTGCTGAGACTTCCGGAACCACATCTTCTTTTGTGTCCTCTGGTTCCTAGAAAAGGACCTTTGAGGCGCCAAGAAGTGGACTCTGACGGCAGACAGCGTCTTCCCATCTTTCTCGCTCTGAATGAATGTGTCGTGGACAGTCATCCCAAACAGAGTAGAACCGAAGGGTGCGTTCACGAAGGACGCCTTGAAATGTTCCGCAAAATCACAAAGCCAGAGCCAGGCATGATGCCTTAGGGCGATACTGGACCCGCTGGCTCTAGCGGCTCCTTCCATGGCATGGGAAAGTAGCCGCATGGACGTGTTAGAAACAGATTTCAGAGTGGCCATGCGAGCCGAGAAAGTCCGTTTGTCCTCAGCCGACATGGACTCAGGGGGAGACTCAGCATATTCTTTCACCAGATCCCGCTGAAGTCTAAATACATGGGCCAAATAATTCAGCATCCTTACAGAAAAGGTAGCTGAAGCAAACATCCACTTCCCGATACGATCCATCGTCCGAGACTCCATATCAGGGGGAAGGATCGAGGAACTAACCTGAGCAATTCCCTCTTGGTGGCTGCCGCCACCACCATGGCATCTACCGGGGAACCCTTACTCCAAGCCGCCCTGTCCACAGGGGGACTAAGAATCCTGTCCGGCCTCCTGGGGATTGGCTCTACAGTGTCTGGTTCCTTCCATGCCCTGGTAGTGATGAGGTCAACCAGGGGGTCGGCCGGAGGGGACACCCAAGAGGTAGACGGGCCTGCGTCGAACACCTCCAGGAACACCGACTCGTCAGAGGAAGGTTTTTGGGCTGACCACCCCCCCTTTAAGCGGAGCATTTCCATAATGTCTCCAAAGGAGCCGTCCTCGGGGGGTGACCTGGGGGAACCTTCCCCTTCCTCCAAATCGGTGTCCTCCATGAGGGACTCAGGGGAGTCCAAGTGCCTCCTCTTACACTTACGTTTGTGAGGGACCTCCTCAGTGGGACTATCAAAGGAGGGCTCACTAACAGGGCCGTGTTCCGCCAGTGAAACGGGCTGGGGCGTCAACGCAGGCTGTCCCTGGGACTGGATAATGGAAGACAAGCCCAGCTGCAAGGGAGTGGGGGCAGAATCCGAAGAAAGAGTAGGGGGTCTCGAACCTCTCGAGAGAACCCTCCCCACCACGTCAAAAGCCGAGGGTGAACCAATCTCTCTGGGCTCCGTGATTAACACCCTCGGATCCGGCGCAGGGATCAGCACCAGAGCCGAAACGTTCGGACCTGAGAGGGAAGTGTGCTCCGACCGAAATGGAGCCGAGAACACACTGGCCTCCCCAGATCCAACGCACAGCTCTCGGCCCCGAGAGCTCAGATCCGAAAGGGGATCTGACAAACTCAAGGGCATGGCCGGCGTCGAGGTAGCTATAGCCATCGGCGCCGACTCCCTGGCTCTGGGACTCCTCGGATCCGAAACCCAATAGTGGATTGGAGAAGGAGCTATCGGGGCAAAAAGTGGGGTGGAACTCCCCCCTCTGGGGGGGGGGGGGAGAGGCAGCAGCACTTCCATCTGAAGCTGGGTTTGGAGGAAATGACGCATCATCTGGTCCATATCAGCGTCAGAGAGATTGCAGGTCGACCTAGAGGAGGCCGCCGAAGCTGGCCGAGAGGGCCGCCGTGACAACCTCGAAGATGGTCGGGCCTCCTCCTCTGGCAAGAAGCGTGGAGAACGGAGCCGAGGGGAGGAAGGCCCGGAGATCTTCCGAGGTGAGGAGAGCAGCTTGGCAGGCGGGTCCGAGGGGGCAGAGTCGGCCCGCCGCTTGTGGCTTCTATGCCCTTCTTTCTCCCACTCTCTCTCTCTCCTCTTTTTCTTCTATCTCTCTCCTCTTTTTCTTCTCTTTCCTAGAGTCCCTCTCTCCCTGGGAAGAAATGGGAGGTTGAGTCCCAGCCAGGGGAGAGGGAACAACAGGCTGAGCAGCCGCAGACGAGGCTGTAGCCACTGAGGGAGAGGAGGAGGAAGCCGACTCCGCGAGTAGAAGACCCGCCAGAATCAGCTTATTCCTCCTATCCCTCAGGGCCCGGGGGTTAAAAGCTGCACAAATTTGGCAGCCTGAAGACAAGTGTGGTACCCCCAGGCAGAGGACACACTGAGTGTGGCCATCCGCTGGGGAAAGATTATGGCTACACTCAGTGCACTTAGAAAAAATGGCCTTAGGGGCCCAAGCCGTATCTAACGAAAAAACACACACGCGCCTCACACAAACACCTAAGGGGAAAAGGGGGAATTACTAGGCTTAAACTACGAGGGAACGGAAAAGGGGTTTAAACTAGGGAATTAACTGTCCACACACACACAAAAACTAATAAGATTTTGAAGAATTTTTTTACTCACAGATCGTCTAACGCCCGGAGCTCGAGAAACCCGTGCTTGACAAAGCCACGGCAAACGAGATCTGGGGATTGGAAGGAGGTGGCAGGGTATTATGGGTAAGGGGGAGGAGCTTGGAGCTCGGATCTCTAGCTTGGAAAGCTGCCGGCTCAGATCCAGGTCGGATCCGATACCCACAGGTTGATGATCGAATGAAGTTTCCTACTTCAGATCTGATGTTCTGACTAAAGAATGTCTCTTTCTAGTTTCTGCTTATCTACAAATGCAGAACTGCATCCAGAGCATTAAAGCTAAGCTAAGAATATGTTCGATTTACTGAATTTGCCTTATTCAGTGATCACTAATAATTTGTGGCAAAACAGTAATTTCTCTGTTTGTTGGCTTTTCTAGTTCTCTGCACCTTCAAATCATCTAGCAAAAGGAAAAATTAGACAGCAAGGGACTTAGTTGTCTGTTGTTCAATCTACACTTGGAAACTGCTTTTGCTGTACTTTTACATTAAGAAATTCAATGATCACCCATCTTATTGCAGAAGGTGTTTGCTTGGTCTGTCTGAGTTGAGAAGCATGCCACAAAGCTCAAAGTGAGGTTGTTTATTGGCTAGAGGACATAGGAGTTTGTTTTCAAGGTTTTTTCTCTGCTACAACTCAGGCAAGTTTGCACAGAGCTGTCCTGGGCAGCAGAGGTTAGCAGTGTCCTTTACAGTAGAAAATGCCTAGACAGTAAAATTTCCTTATAAAGTTAGGATTAGGTTCGAACCTTGTTAAACAGTGTAGAATTGTGCTGAAATAAGCTTACAGCAGCTAGACTGTGCATCTAATAGCACTACCACATCCTAGCATTATCAAACATCTTCCCTTAACCTCAGAAACTGCCCCTAGGAGACTCCTGTTAAAATCCAATCCTTAACCCCAAACACTGCACCCTGCTACAGGACCAGACAACATGGATATGCAATTTCTAAACATCTCTATGACCAGCTTGGTAGATTTAGGAATCCTAAGGCAATGTACAATTTTCTCATGTTCTCAGACAACCAGTTAATCATTAAAAGAAATAACATGGTATGAGAGAGATATATACAAAAATTCTCGCATACAAATGAGGTTTGTCAGGAATACCCACACTACATATACACACACACAGGCACATACACACACACAGGCACACACATACACACGCAGAGACACACACACACAGATTGCCTTATGCGTTTAAAAAGAAATCTTCCCAAATCTCAGAGACCTCCAAAGCCAACTAATGAAAACATTGCTCCTCAGCAGTCACTAAACCACATGCCAAAAGCAGCAGCAATCATCTCACATAATACTATACCCAATGGTCCCCCAACAGCAAAGCCAATAAGGCAAGCATACTCTTTACCTACTACTCTTGTCATTGGGGACTCCACAGTTGCCTATCTGGAGCCATAACACACAATATCACACATGTACACAAGTAACAGTACCCCAGGTATCAATACCACTCTACTGTTAGCCACGTGGGTGAAAATAACCAGAGACATACCTGATTGGACTATATGAAACATAATGGATCTCTCAAAATACGAGTCACACATAGGTAAGAGCCTTCATACAGCAGACTTCTGCCTTCACTAAGGACGATGCTACAGTATGAACATAATGACCGATTTTAATAATTGGCTTACTGACTGGAGTCGCACCAGGGGGACCCAATATTGGTCAGGATGGGTGAACATAGTCAAAAGACCATGCTGCTTTGTCAAGGAAAGGCTGCACCTGTCACCTCTCCCCTTGGCTTTTGGATATCTGCTAAAACTTTATCCACCCTCTCTGACCCTTTATTTAGGCAATCCCAAAAAAGGCCAAACTACCAACATGGTGAAAAAGCCTACAAACACCCTTATAGTGTTATTGCTCAAGGCTTGGAGCCTAAACAAAAAACTTCACACCCATAAAACCCTCCTCATTTTGCAGAATGTAGACAGACATCTGTGCCATGACTGAGACTTGTTTTAATGTTGTAGAAAGTAATCCAGCAGTGCAAAGCTAAAGTGCCTTCCACACATTTAGACCAAGAGCACAGACTGGGGGGATTTCCGAGATGGCTGCACATGGAGTAACAGCTCAAATTCTAGCTCTCCCAGTGTGAAAACAGAAACGTAGCAGAGAAAGACAGTGGACCTAGATTTTAGTAACTGGCTAGTAAGTGCATAGCCTGGATACTAGGTAAAAAAAAAAAAGAAATAAAGAGGATCTGAAGGAAAATCAGCTGGAAAAAGTACTGCAACTACCCTTATAGTGTTATTGCTCAAGGCTTGGAGCCTAAACAAAAAACTTCACACCCATAAAACCCTCATTTTGCAGAATGTAGACAGACATCTGTGCCATGACTGAGACTTGTTTTAATGTTGTAGAAAGTAATCCAGCAGTGCAAAGCTAAAGTGCCTTCCACACATTTAGACCAAGAGCACAGACTGGGGGGATTTCCGAGATGGCTGCACATGGAGTAACAGCTCAAATTCTAGCTCTCCCAGTGTGAAAACAGAAACGTAGCAGAGAAAGCCAGTGGACCTAGATTTTAGTAACTGGCTAGTAAGTGCATAGCCTGGATACTAGGTAAAAAAAAAAAAGAAAGAAAGAGGATCTGAAGGAAAATCAGCTGGAAAAAGTACTGCAACTGTTCAGCAAAAAGCAGTACAAGCTCCAGGCACGACTTCCAGTAACCTAGACGAAAAGTATAAGGCAAATGCATACACACCTGACTAAAATAAATGAAAAACTGATGGAGTATATCAACTCAAACAAGAAAAGGCTGGAAAAAATGGAAGAAGCCTTAAACATATTTTCAGACGACATGATACAACTGTAAAACTCAGAGGTCAAAACAAAGAAAAGGCTGGCTGAATATGAGACTGCACAAGAAGAGATGTTTCAACGGAGCACAGAGCACATAGGAAAAACTTGAGATTTTCTGCTGTACCAGAGAAGCTGGAAGGAACAGACTATTAATTTTATGAAAACACACATAAGCAACTACACTGGTATTCCTCAACAGGAATTGTTAACTGAAAGGGTACATTGTGTGCATGCTCCAAACCTGGCTATGAGAAAACACAGACCATTAATAGTAAAGATGTGATCTCACCAGCAGAAGTTGATTCTGACAAAAGTGTGGCAGAAGGCAAAATACTAAAAGCGGGAGACAGCAGAGTGTTTGTGGAGAAATGACTACTCAATGTACACCAGGCAGAAGAAAAGTAAACTTACTCTATTATTCAGGGAATGTCGAGAAGCAGGCATGATATTCAAACTGCTGTACCCAGCTATCTAAAACATTTTTCACTGCATGAACAAAATTTTTTTGCTGAAGTAAATGCTAAGGAAGAAATACAAAAGTTTGTCAAACAAAAAGTGAGATCTGAACCAGAAGGAAATTCTGCTTCTTGTTCTTTAGGCAATAAAGAACGCAGAGACTGTGCCAGTGATGTCTTTTCCGGTGTTTCAACGGAAAATGCTTCAGAGAGGGGGAAAAAGTACAACAGTTGACTAGAAGAATCAAGAGTATGATGAAAATGAAATGGAGAAAGGGTTTGGGAAATGAAGATGAACAGGAACAGAACAAGAGAATCTGGAAATACTGAACTTCCTTTGACATTGTTAAATTGCAGAAGACTCTAAAGCATATGCCTACTTCCTGCCATTAATGTTTGGATAATAAAATAAGCAACTTAGAAATTGACAAATGTGGGATTACAGAGCAATAATTACATTTGTGAAACATGGCATAAGAAAATCTGAAAATATTGGACTTTTACTGACTTTGTTAAACTTGTAGGGGACTCTAAAGCACACGCGCTACTTCATGTCATTAATGTTCAGCAAAATACTCAGGAGAGGGGAACAGGAGGGAGTAAGTTAATTGCAAGTAAAACAAATTTTTCCTTAATAGTACTATTTTGATAGTGCATGATTTTCTTTGCAGGTTATCAAGTAAAGCTTTTTCAGTTATTTTAAGGGTAATGGGGACACTAATGTAAATAGGTGCTCCTGTTTCTTTCTCCTTGTTCAGTTTTAAGAAATGTAGGCAGTGCAATGTAAAAAAAAAAAAAAAGAAAAATCTGGTTAAAAGAGCATGCCAAAAGAAAAAAATTAAAGTGCTTTTTCTCATTCTTGCATAGGGAAATGACTGGGTTAAGGCCATTAGCTTAATTTAGTAACAAGAATTAAAAGAAAGCAAGCAAATGAAAAAAGAATACTGAATGTTATAGGGCTTTTTTCTAGTAAACAAAGGTACACTTGGCAGTTTTGTGTTTTTCTGTCTCTAGCAGACAATCTGATAAAGGGAATGGCTTGGAGAAAATGTTTTCTGAAAGCATTTAAGTGTTTTCCCAGCTGACAGAGTAACACAACGCCAGACAGAACTTAATAGTACCACAGGCTATACCATGCATCTTGGCATAGATAACCTTTCTCTATTAGGTCATCTCAAGTCTAAGTGCATGGCTGTCAGTTTGGAACATTTGTTCTTATTAGGAAGATAAAAAAAAGAGGTTATGTACTTACACTAACATTACGTCTGTGTTGTTCATTTTCATTCCTCACCTGTGGGTTTCAGATCCAGCTTGGCCACACTTCCTAGACTTTGGATCCTAGTCTCGAGCGCCTCCCTCTTCCCATATGTACGACACTGTGCCTAACTTCTCAGACTGAGTTTGCTGCCTACTGACCAAAGATTTTTGAGAATAGGACAGTTATAGGAAATATTAAGGCCAAGTTAGAAACGTGAAAAATTCTATATCATCTAAGATCCTTTAAAAAATGACAAGGCTGGAGGACTGTTGGGAGGGAAGGTGAGGAAAATGAAAATGGACAACACAGATGGAACGTTATGGTACAGAATTTATCTGATGTTGCCCTTTTCATTCTTCCTCACCTGTGGGTCAGAATCCCCAGCAACACAGCTTTAGGGAGGCCTTCAAAGAAGGATATACCCTGGCATTCTCAAACAAAAGGATGCTCTGTTTTAGAGACAATGCCCAACTTATAATGTGTCACAAAAGTAGGAATCTTTGACCAAGAGAGTGCAGTACAGATAACCTTGATAGCAGCTCTGGACGAAAAATTAATAAGGAAGCCATGTATGTTGTAAAATGGACTCCAGGATAATGAGGCAATTAGCAACCACTTTTGGAAAGAAAATGAGCTAAACTCAGTCAGTAATCTATTTGGCCAGTGTATTCTACAAGACTACTTAACCTAAGCAGTTAGATGGAAAAGAGATATAAACAGCTGGTTACACTTTCTGCACCGTTTGTTCCTTGTAAAATTAATATAATTCACTATCCATTAATAGTGAAATTCAGAATAACTGGTAATTTTCTGGATGATTAAATTTGCCTGTGTAGCTACTTTGATTAACAAGGAGTGAATGGTCCAGATGGATACCCTCTCTTCAAAAAAAAAAAAAAAAAAGAATATAAGGAGGTTTTCGGAAACAAGGCCTAAAGCACTGAAAAGAAACTGTTGTGAAGGGAAAGGATTTCCATTATAAAATATCTCACATCCCAATAGTCTGCTGGTTTAAGGGTTTCTGTACAGGTCACTGCAGGAAAAAAAAAACATATGATCCAGAGGAGAAGATAGGACACTCAAGGAAGATCTAGGCAGTAAGATTTCTTTCAGGAAAGAAAAGGATTTATTACTCTATTTTTACACAGTGAAAGAAAAAACTACATAGTTACTAATTTAAGTTTAATAGTGGAAAAGAAAAACATAATTTTCCTTAAAAGGGGGTTAGAAGGAAAAGGGGAGGATAGCAGTAGTAGTAGCAGATAAAGGGCAAATGTTCTGATAACATATATGGATACTGTTTTCCATTTGCTTCTATGTGCCTTGTCAGTAGAAACTTTTTCTGGGAAGCTAAATAATGTCAAGAACAGGGAAAAAGAATCTGGGCCATAGTACCATCATTGGACTTGGAAACTATATGATTAGCTAGAAGGTAAGGGAAGGTAATGACTGGTCTCCACAGGATGAGAGGGAAGATCCATGTTGCGCTCTAAAATACCTGCAGAACATTTCAGTTGTAACCAGGAAAAGGAAAAGGGGAAGAGACAGAGACCATAATTAACAATGCCAGAAGAGAGCGAAGGATAACAGAAGTTTCCTGCTAGCTGGCTTTACACATTATATTATATATATATATATATATATATATATATATATATATATATGGGTCCACTTTGTTATTTCAAAATACTGAAATCTCAAATTTCAGTACTCAGAAACCACAAAGCCGAAAACCCAGCCACAACTCTCAAACTCGAAAACACACAACCGCGAAATTCAAAATCCCATACTCACACTACATATACAGTACACACAAACATACAGAAAACTCATCCCCACAATAAAACAAACTAATGTTAACTACATATAAGCAGGGGGGCAAGATCCCCACACCCACCTACTTCTATAATCTAACTCCGAGATCGCACAAACAGTAACACAAATGAAACACACACACACACACACGAAACCCCTAACCAACATACTTACACAAACTTACCAAAATGAAACCCAAATATCCACATTCCATACCACCGGAAGCAGAAATTTGAAATATCCGTACTTCGGTATTTTGAATTTCACGCATCTGCCAGTTTCGGAAATGTGAGTATTCGGCTGTGTAAGTTCGAAATACTGAAATTCGAGATTTTAGTACTTCGAAATTACAAAGTGGACCCATATTTGATATATATATATATATATATATATATATATATATATAATATATACACACACACACACACACACACACACACATATGTATATATAAAATTTGTTCTTTGAAAGAATGTAAAGCCAAACATAGCATAAATTCAAGTGTATTTTATAACAGGTGCTCAACCTTGCTCAGTCAAATAAACTGATGGATTTGAAGAAACTGGCATTGATTCCAAGGTTAAAGATGTTGGATTCGGTGCATCTGGCATATGAGAAAACAAGTAAACTCCTGGTTGGTAAAGGCTGATATCGGGGGGGCAGTGATGAAACAGCCATTGAAATAAGAAAGGACAGTTGGCAAATTACTTGTCAGACAAATAACCACAACCATTCAAAGTTAGGTAGATGCCCCAGGTGGGCTTAGTTGATTGTGAAGAACAGTAATCTGGATGGTGTAGGTAAACCAGAAAGGGGGCACCAGGTGGTGTGGTGTGGGGGTGCAGTGGAGCCCTTTTGTCTCTGGTACCATTGACCAAAGGCTGGCCCTGCTGGCTGTTAATGGTGACTGAAAAAAACATGTAGTTAGCCTGAGTGCTTTTTTTTTTTTCTTTTTTTTGGGTGAGCCAGGTCTGTTGGATGAGACAAAAGGTCTGGAGTAGGGTCCAGTATCCAAGGTTTGTACATCAAAAGACGCCAAAGGAAGGGACACAACTCTGTCAAGGCCAGTAGGAGCAATGAGGATGATTTTGCTCTTCAACCTGGCATCTTTCTGTAATAACTTAGGAAACAGCGGGCTGGGTGGATAAGTGTAAAGGAGATAGGGTGGTGGGGCCATCATGAAGTAGAGCATCCCTCAGTGATTCTCCACATTAGGGAATTAGGGCAAAGAAGCTGTTGCATTGCTGTTTTGGGGGGAGGGGGGGAGATGCAAAACGATGGCAGCGAGGATAGCCCAACTGATGGAGTAGTGGGCCCCCTCTGACTCGTGGAGACACCTATAGTCGAAGCAGACCTTCCTTGCTCTTGGGAGAAGTGCTCCCACATGCATCCTCACCATGAATGGGGACACCAAACAATGACGGACAAAGGAATCAATCTAAGAAACAGTGCACCAAGCAGGCGCATCCAAGAACATCCAGTCATGACTGGTTGGTCACGAAATGTCCTCACTGAATGGGGCATGGGCCATTTTGAATCACCAGGACAAGGCGATGGAGCTCTAGAGGCCACTAGAGTCCCATGCCACAACCATCAAAAGTCCAGAGAAATTTGTGGGCTGTAGACGACTCCACGCTGAACCATCAGAAGCAAGCTAGTGCTACTCAAATTTGCACATCACTCTGGACCCCCTGCCTGGAGGACAGACGGGGAGGGGGACTAAACACCATCTCATGCATGGTGACATCCGATCTTACTACTCCGTCCAACAGAAACTTCCATGTTCCAAAGGAGGCCAAGGGAAGTTGACTCTATAGCAGAAAATCCCAAGAAAGCCAAAGGGATAGGAATTCTCTATTCCTGTGGTTGCACCCCCAGGGGGGATTCCCTTGAAAATCAACTAGTCTGGAGGATGGCCATCCCAGGACAAAACCTGTCTTCCCGTCCAGCTAAATTTAAAGGACAAGTGCTCTTGGATTTATCCCAATCTGAGGGAGCTAAGCCATACAGGAAATAAACATTCAGAAAAGAAAAAAGTCTTAGAAACAAGGGAATTCTATGAAGACAACCAGGTTCAAAGCACATCTAGCAAGCAGGGTGCAGAGAGGTGTTAACACAGCACCTATCAATCCCAGAAGGCCACCAGAGAACTGCTATCATACAGACCTACGTTTTCCAGTCCTCTGTTCCTCAGTTCCTCCAAGAGATTTTTCAAAGTTTCACAAAGCTTCACGAGGAACTCTAAAAATATATGCCCAACATACCTCTTAACCTCTTAATGCAAGAAATCTGGACAAAGCCCAACAAAACAGGAACATATTTTAACTATTGCTCTTATAAACTTAGAAAGTTGAAAATGTAACAAGAGTTCCTCAGAGATTATTTCTGTACGGGGGGGGGGGGGGGTTGTGCACCAAACATACCATACTTAAAACCTTCTGAAGGCTGCCTGCAAAAACTTCTACATGGCCTGCTCCCTTCTTTTCTTCTCTTCTCTCTCTTTTTTTTGTTGGAAAGCAAAAATCACATCATCTGCATGGCACAGCAAAACAAAGTTATAACCATTTAATGCTGTCATGTATTTAGCTGACTGCAACACCACAATAAGAAACCTCTGATTTTTACAATGAAACAAAGCAATAATCAAACCACAATACTGGGCAGCACACAGTTCAAACTATCACAACAGTACGGAAGACAGTAAAAAAAAAAATACTAGGTAAAAGTCCGAACGTGCTGCAGAAAACTATACTGTGGAGGGTCCGGGACCTGTAGCACAAAGTTCCAGAAAGTAGAGAGCAAGGTAGGACTTCAAAGCAAAAATGAAAGTGTTCTCATACATTCTAAATCAGCGAATAGTCCATTCAAGATGAGAAGAGGAACTAACAACCAGAAACAAAAGAATAATATATTAGCTGCTGAGGGAGGAATGAAGCATCAATAAATACTAAACAAGGTTTACAGATAAGAAATAGAGGAATTTATGTAAAATAAAAACCTCTTCCTGCTCGAGACTCTGAATCCTACGTCTAACCACTATGGCGGCAAACAAGATATAAGGAGTTAGGCACAGTATATTTACTGCATTATGGGAAGAAGGAGGAGCTCAAGACTAGGATACAAAGTCTAGGGAAATGCTGCCATGCCGGATCAGATCTAAGGCACACAGGTAAAGAAGAATGAAAAGGATATCTGATCTTCAATATTTGAAGATGTACATAGTTTTAGTTGCTAATAAGTTAACAGGTTTTAGGGGGTATTGTGGTGTGTGTGCATTTTTGATTGACGGTTTTCAATAAAACAAAAAGTTCTGTACGACATGACATAGGCTCAAATGGAGATGACAAGAAACAACTGTATAAAAGATTAATCTGACAAACAGTACATGCATGTAACACAAAAGCTGGAACTAGACATTAAAAAAAGCTGTTGTATATAAAAAGGTGGGAATAATTTTTCAAGAATATGATGCTTTCTGTATGTCTTTAAATGTTAATGGTCTCAGAGACCACTATAAAAAAGAAAGAATAATGAGCTATATTAAAAAATGTAGAGTGCAAATAGCTATGCTACAGGAGAAACGCTTGGAAAGAACTGAAAATGTGAAATTGATAAGGAAAGGTATTCAGGATTGTTATTTAGCAGAATTCCTGAGGCAATGGATGCGAGGAGTACTTCTATTAATTGCAAGAGGAGCTTCAATAGTGAAAGAAAAGGATAAAAAAAAGACAACAATGGTAGATTTGTAGTACTAAGGGGCTATTGGCAAGGGAGAAGGATTACACTGGCATGCATTTATATTCCACTGAAAACTGCTCTAATGGAGCTTAAGAAAATTCTGGGAGAAATAATTAGCTCTCGGCAAGGAATACTACTTACAGGTGGGGAGTGGAATTTGATTTGCAACAATGAAGATGCATTGGGGGGGGGCAAAAGGGAAAATATAACAAAGGAGAGTAGCTTGTTAAAAAAATGTATGAAAATATTTGGCATGGAAGATGTGAATTCACTACTAGGAGTTCGGAGTGAATTTACATATTACTCTCAAAGACAGAAAAACTAGACTAGACAGAATTTACTTTCGCAGGAACATGTGCATTTAATTGAAGGTCTAGATAAGCACCCAATAACTATTTCAGATCACGAGCCAATAATAACCAAAATAAAAACACATGAACAAATAAAAAATACCCAAATCAGCTAAAGGTCGCCCAGTAGGATAAAAGCAAATGCACAAAAATATACGAACCAAGCGTCCACCAAAGCTGTTAACATAAAAGTCTTTTATTCAGAACATAAAGGATTTCTCACAGTCTTCACTATGTAAAATGAAGTGCAATCGCTGCACTTAGCTAAGTAAGTTAGACCCTTAGATGAACAGTCTGCATAAAATCTTGGCTTAAAAAGATAGTCTAAAGTAGGATGCTTAAAATTAATCTCATTAGAAATAAAGCTACATGCTTTACAAAGTCTACAAGAAAAAGTGCCAACATGAGCAAAAGCAACAGTGGGTATATTAGTAGATTTATAACATAACTGCCTTTTCAGCGAGAAGTTATTTTTGAATGTAAAATAGGCTTATTGCCTACAATGCCCTTAATCCTTTCATCAGTAAGCAAAACTGGCCAACATTTATTCACTACATCACATATTTGATGGATACTGTTACCATAAGTCAATGGTAACCTAGGACGGTTATCATTCAGATGATTAGTCCTATAAGTCACTGTAGATGTGTATGATCGATTAAAATATGGTTTACCTTTCATCAGTGCGTATATTAACTTCATTCAAAGTTTTATCCAGGGCTTCTTTTTTGTAATCTCTATTGAGTAAATCCCCTTCCAACTTAAGTACAGTTTCCTTGTATTCTTTTTCTTCTGTATGAAATCTTGACATTCTCAAACATTGACCTTTAGCAATATTATTAAAACAATATTAAAAATATGTCTAGGATGCATGCTTCTATGATGTAGAAGCACATTTTTTCTACCGGATTTCCTAAATAAAGAGCTACAAATGGCTCCATTCGCCAATGTTATCTTAGTATCCAAAAACTCTACAGATGTTCGTGAATGATCCAACACAAACCTAAAACAGTCACTACTGGATTCTAAATATTGCACAAACCTCAAAAGATCACATTCTGCGCCCTGCCATAAAATAAAAATGTAATCTACAAATCTCTTATAGTACAAAAGCTGTGCTGAGTATTCATGATTAGATAGGACCACATTGCGTTCCCAGTCTGCCAACACAAGGGTGGTGTAAATTAGCGCATGGGCTCCCCATCGCTACACCTATTTTTTGCTTATACATATGATCGTTAAAGAAAACATTATTACATAAAACCATGACCATCAATGTGCCCAAACATTCAATGTGCCCATAACAATACTCTGTATTAGCTCGTAAAAACCACTTAAGAGATAAGATCCCCATATCATGGGGTATAATAGTAAAAAGTGTTTGAATATCCATGGTCGCTAGTATGGTGTCATCTGAAAATACACCATATGCTCTCGTAAAATCATCCAACGTACTTAAGAAATGTTCCGTACCTTTTAAAACAGCTGTCACTTTCTCTAGCGGTTTCTTAAATTGATTCTCTATATAAACTGATATAAATTCAGTAGCCCATCCCCTGCCTGATAGTATAGGGCGAAGGGGTGGATTTAAAAGTGATTTATGCACCTTCGGCAACCCACGGATAACTGGTACAAGTGGTTCCAGCACTAACAAAGTCATACAACTGCTCGTCAATAACTTCATCCATTAATAATTCATATAATTGATAATGCATACCCTTAATAATTATATTCAACATAACCTGTGTGATACGCTCATAAGTCACAGCATCATTAAGCATTTCAAGCATATTGGTGTCATAAAAATTAGCATTCAAAACTACAATAGACCTCCCCCCCCCTTATCAGCTGGGCATATAGCCAAACTGTCATTAGTCTGCAGCTGTTGCAAAGTAGGGAGTTCATCTTTAGTTATATTATAAAAGTTCTTCTTCTTAAAATCAACTTCAAATAACTTTTTCAATAATTCTTACAAATGTATCAAGTGTAGAAGGCAACTGTGGAACAAATAAATGAGAGATTTTCAGAACATGTGAAGCTGTTCATTGGTCCCAAAATGCTAACTTAAGAGCAATGCTCCTAGCAAAAAGTTTAACATCTTCAATTTGCACTGGTCAAGATAGTACAAAACTCAGTCTTTTATCTAACAGTCTTACTTGTGCTGTTGTTAGCATAAGAGAAGATAAATTATAAACTGACAAGGAATCTTCTTGCGACCCGCTTCTTCCATGACGTGCTCGCTTTCTAGTGATGGTTCCGCCTCTTCCTTCCTTGACTGAAACTCCACCCCCTGCCCAATTGTTGAGGTAGCCTGAAGAGGGCAGGAAAATTTAAAAAAAACGGCATCTAAGGATATTGCAGTATTGGTATCTTTGGGTCTAGCCCCATTCAATGGTCCCTGTATAACCTGCTCACCTATAGGCATATTCATGGCATTAGATGGTGCGTTATTATCGGAGGACTCTACAGTTATTAGACGCTCCTCTGTCACCATGACATTAAGTTCATTAGTGAGAGATGCTGATTGCTGCGGCTGATCAACAGCTGTTGTAGACATTTTATCAATGTCCGTTCAGACCTTGCGGCCATACAAAAATATGGCCTCTTTAAAATTAGCCATATCTCTTTCAAGCTTTCTTTTTTTCACCATCTGTTGCCTGTCATCATATGCCAAGACATTCAAAAGTACATTATCTATCTCAGCCATATGAGCAGACTTTCCATCTTATCAGTTAATTCCTTCTCTTGTGGGGCAAAAAACTCATTTAACAGTTTCAAATAACTAAAGCTCAAGTCAATGTTAAGTAAATGCCATTGTTTTAACAGTCCAGGAAAGGTATTGCCATATGTAGGCATACGGAGAACCCAAAGGCCTCTTGGTACCACTTTATAATGGAGGTGTTGACATTGAGCATGGTCTTTTCAAACTCAAAAGTTTGCAAAGTCTTTCAATTTGCTCTTAAACATACCCCAATCACAAGGTTCTGATGCCAGTGGTTCATCCGAGAAGGTGCGTCTCAGGGGGGGATTAGATTCCATATTCAACAGTTGCTTAAAACGTTTCTGGTTCAGTATCCCTTTTACAAGGGCGATAACTCAGCTCAATATCAATTTGTTCAGCTATGTGCTGTTGGGTATATACAAAACCAAATGAACAAATAAATACCCAAATGAGCCAAAGGTCGCCCAGTAGGACAAAAGCGAATGCACAAAATATACAAACCAAGCGTCCACCAAAGCTGTTAATATAAAAGTGTTTTATTCAGAACATAAAGGATTCCTCACAGTCTTCCCTATGTAAAACTAAGTGCAATCTCTGCACTTAGCCAAGTAAATCAGACTCAGAGTTACAGTCTGCATAAAATCTTGCCTTAAAAAAGATAGTCTAAAGTAGGATGCTTATAATTAATCTCATTATAAACAAAGCTACATGCTTTACAAAGTCTACATGAAAATGTGCCAACATGAGTAGAAGCAAGAGTGGGTATATTAGTAGATTTATAACATAACTGCCTTTTTAGCGGTAAGTTATTTTTGAATGGCAAAAGTACAGTTTTGTACCCACCATAAATGTAGATGTTCGAGTATACCCTGCTGCAGTCATCACACTTGGGTTATCCTGCTGTCAAGCGGTCCGGCAGTCGGCCTGAATTCCAAAGTCTTGGTCCGGCGTCGGTTGCTGTCGCTTCTTCCCTGATGTCAGTGCGCCAGGGGTATACAAGAGGCATCCGACGCCATTTTCTTCAGTTCTTCTTGCCCCAGATGTCAGGTGCACCCCAAAATGATGGTCAGTAGATAGTACCAATAATAAAAGCTTAGCACAAACAAAACATCCCTCCAGCTATAAGCAAATACACCACAAAGGTTGTATCAGATTTTAAGGTATTGAAAGGTTTTAGTCAGGTCAGAGGGGATGGAGGGGGGGTAACCTGGACTGCAGCAGGGTATACACTCGAACATCTACATTTATGGTAGGTACAAAACTGTACTATGTTCATCGTGTTACCCTGCTGCAGTCATCACACTTGGGTAGAATCCCAAAGCTAAGGATGGGAGGTGGAGTCAAACAGGGTTAGAGGAGGCTAGAAGGCCCTGCAAAACTGCAGTGGCGAAGCCAGTTCTAGTCTTAGAGTAAAGTGGTAAGTGATAGTGTTTGGTGAAGGTGTGTACTGAACTCCAAGTTGCAGCTTCCAGAATATCCTTGGTTGGCAGCCCCCTGAGGAAGGCTGTAGATGTAGCTGCTGCCCTGGTGGAGTGGGGCCTTATGCTAGCAGGAACTGGTTTTCCATGATGGGTGTAGCAAAAACGTATGCAATGTCCTATCCATTTGGAAATGGTCTGTTTTGAGATAGCCTTTCCTTGTGATGCTGTAGCATAGGATACAAAAAGTTGGTCAGATTTTCTGAAAGCCTTAGTTTTATCTAAGTAGTAACGTAGTTGCCTGTGAATGTCCAAGGAATGCAGGAGTCTTCCTCCTTTGTTCTGTGGATTTGGAAAGAAGGTGGGTAAGTGGATGGTTTGATTTAGAGCCACACTGGATACCACCTTTGGCATAAAGGAGGGGTTAGTTCGTAGAGAAACTCTGTCTTGAAAAATGAGGAAAGGCTCTACTGTCATTAGTGCCTGTAGCTCTGAGACTCTTCTGGCTGAAGTAATTGCTAGTAGCAGGGCAGTCTTCCATGATATAAACTTTAAGTCAGCTGAGAAAGCTGGCTCAAAAGGTGGCAGCATAAGTTTTTCCAGAACAAAATTTAGGTCCCAAGTTGGTGTTGGCGCTCTCCTGTGAGGCCTAATGTTTTTTGCCCCTCTGAGATACTGCCTTAGAAGTGGATGTGAAAATAAGGGAGGATCCGTGTTGTAGTGAGCTGAAATAGCTGAGGCGTGGATTTTAATAGATGAAAAAGTCCTTTGTGTAACATCTCAGTTAAATACTGTAGAATCTGAGGCATGTCCGGCTGAAGGGTATTTTGGCCTTTAGCTTGGTTCCAGGCACAAAATCTTCTCCATTTGTCTGAGTAGGCTTTCCTGGTGATGGGCCTCCTGGCTTCCAGAATGACATCCTAACAGCCTGTGAAAGAGGGGCTGGCTGGTTGCTTAGGTGATGTGCCATGCAGCCAAATTTAAGGTTTTGAGCTGGCTGTGTAGAATCCGACTGCCTTGCTGTGTGAGTAGATGAGGAATTTGTGGTAAAATCCATGGTGGGCCCTGGGCCATGTTCCTTAGTAGTGGGTACCAGTGCTGGTGTGGCCAGTCCGGGGCAATGAGTATCATTCGAGGTCTCTCCATCCTGACTTTCAGCAGCACCTTTGTGAGAAGGGGCAATGGAGGAAAGGCATATACTGTCAGCATTTTCCAAGTGAATGAGAGTGCGTCCACTTTCCAAGCTTGATGGTGAAATGTCCTGGTGCAAAATTTTGAAAGCTGATAGTTTTGGGGTTGGCAAACAGGTCTGTCTGGTAGCCCCCATTTTTGAGTTATCATTGCAAATACTTGTGGATCCAGTTTCCACTCGTGGGGATCCATGGTGTTTCTGCTTAGGTCGTCTGCCAATGTGTTCTTTTTTCCTGGCAGGAATTGAGCTTGTAATTGAAATTGGTAAGCCAGTGCTGTGTTCCACAAGGTCATTGCTTGTCTGCATAGAGGGTAGAGTTGTGTACCCCCTTGTTTATGTACCACATTACTGTGGTGTTGTCTGTCCTTATTATAAGCTGTCCTGGATGTAAGAGGTCCTTGAAGGCTGTCAGAGCATTCTGTACAGCTAGCATTTCTTTTTGATTGATGTGCAGATTTCTTTGATCTGCAGTCCATATGCCTTGAACGCACCGTCCTGCCATGTGTGCCCCCCAGGCATAGTCCGATGCATCTGTTGTCATAGTTTGCCTGGCTGGAGGTAAGGTGAAAGGCTGACCCTTGTTGAGGTGACATGCCTGTGACCACCATAGAAACTCCTGTTGAAGGCAGGGAATGAGAGGTATCATTGTTTCCAAGCTGTGGCTGTGTTGAGTCCATACGCTTTTCAGGTACCATTGTAATTTCCTCATATGCAGTTTTGCAAATGGTATTAGTAGTATGCAAGATGCCATGAAGCCCAAGGCCTGCAGAATTTTTCTTGCAAGGAGTTGGGTCTTTGTTGCCATTATTTTGAAGTAGTGAGTTAGTTGTAGTTGTTTGTCTGGCGTCAGATAAGCCATTTGGGCCGTTGTATTCAAGCTGGCACCCAGGAATGTCATATTTTGTGAGGGCACTAGTTTTGATTTCTTTTCATTTACTGTGTATTCTAGGCAACTTAGAAGGTGTTTTACAAAATTCAGATGTTGTAAGAGAATGTCCTTGCTTTCTGCTTGGATGAGGCAGTCGTCCAAGTATGGGTATATTTGAATTCCTCTTTGTCTGCAGTATGCAATTACTGGTGCCAGGCATTTTGTGAAGACCCTGGGTGCAGTAGATAAACCAAAGGGCAGTACAGAGAATTGGTAATGGGTTGAACCTGCAACGAAATGGAGGTATCTTCTGAAATTTTGTCTGATAGGGACATGCAGGTATGCCTCCTTGAGGTCCAACGTTACTAGCCAAGCTTTCTTTCCCAACATGGGAAGAAGCTGCTGTAGTGTTAGCATCTTGAATTTGGATACTTGCAAGAAGGTGTTTAGAATTGAAAGGTCCAGAATGGGTCTCCAAGCATTGTCCTTTCTGGGGACTAGAAAGAGCCTTGAGTAAAATCCTTGGCCTTGCTCCTGTGTAGGTACCAGTTGAATGTCTCTCATGTCCATGAGAGTTGCAATTTGTTTTTGTGCCTCTGCCCATTGATTGTGGCAAGTTTGGCATTCCTTTTATCCTTGGCAAGGTGTGGAAATGGAATCTGTATCCTTGTGAGAAAATGTCTAGGACCCATTTGTCCTTTGTGACGATGCGCCAGTTGTCTATAAAAAAATGCAAATTTTCCTCCCAAGGGAGCTGCCAAGAGATTTTTGCTTGGCAGTTTGAGGTTTAAGTCATTGTGTTTGTCTTCTAGTAGTTTGGGACCTGTCTTCTCCTCCCTTCTGTGTTGCAGTGCCCCACTGGCGAGGTTTGTAAGGGATTTGTGCTTGTCCTCTGCCCCTTGGGGGTGTCTGTATTTACCCCTCTGTGGTCTGTCAGAAGCTGGAAAGGACCAATTTTTTTGCTGGCCAATTTCTACTGAAGCGTGGGGGTTGTACCTGTAAGAAATCTTTGACCGTCTGCATAGATTTTGCCTTATCCTCCATTTTCTTTAAAACCTCTTCTGCTTTAACCCCAAATAAGACATCCTGCTGTAAGGGTGCATCTAGTAACTTTGTTTTAACCTGATCAGGCAGAGTTTGTTCCTTTAACCAAGCATGCCTACATATAACAGACCCAGTAACAGCTGCTCTACAGGAAGCTTCCAAGGAATCAAATCCACATTGTAAAGTATGTTTGCCCACCTGTTCAGCTGCATGCAACAGATCCTGCATTTCTTTGAATTCAGACTGTTGAGGGTGCGTGCTCATCTTTTGTTTTATTTGAGACATTAGGAATTGCTGGTATTTCAACATGTGAAATTGACAATTTAGTGCTCTCATAGCTAGAGTAGCTGAGGTGTAAACCTTCTTCCCCCACCTATCTAGTGCTCTGGAGTCCCTTTCAGAGGGTACAGGATTTTTAGCCATAGAAGCCTTAGCCCCTTTGGGACCCTGGGAGATTGTCTCTGGGTCAGCAACAGGGCTTTTGTAAAGGAATTTGTGTGAGTCAGGCACTCTGTAATATCTATCTGGTTTGGCTGGAGCAGGAGGCAGAGAATCTGGATTTAGACTAGATTCTATGTAAACATCATCCACAATGTCTAAAACTGGAGGGATAGCAAGTGGTCTGTGCTGGGGGAGTAAAAGAAACTCTCAGAGCCTTTTCTTTGAGTCGGAGTAGTCCTGACCTTCCCAGTGGAAATGTTCCCTCATGGTATGTAAGGTTTCCCCAAAGGAATAGTCTTCAGGGGGAGAAGCTGAGGGAATGGAATCTTCAGCATCAGAATCTTCATAAGGGGAAAGGAGTAATCCTGTTCCTCAGAGGAGCCTGAGGAAATAGACACTTGATCAGAGGAGGCATAATCCTCCTCTTGTCTAGGCCTTTTGTCTGGGGGGGGTTGGGAACCCCTGATTAAAGAAATCAAATCTTCTGCCATTTTAAGCATATGGTTCTTAGGCATGGAGCCTTGAACTGGAGACTGATGTGCAGTCTTTTTTGGTTTTAGAGGAGTCTTAAGCTTAGCATAAGATTTTATGGTGAGAGTAGTCGGTTTGAAGACACCTTCTGAAACCGAAGGTGTTTCCACAGCACCGGCTTCTCCTTCTGCAATTTTCTCGGTAGGGCCTAAGAAAAAGGCTGCGTCAGCCTAGAACTCTCTGCTTGAGAATCCAAAGTGGTCCGGGGTTCCAATTCTGCGGTCGTCAGGGGCTGTGTAGGCGCCTCACTGAAAACCGGAGAACCGGCGACCAGCCCAGCCGAGGCCTCGGAGTCTGGCTTGGATCTAGGCTGCCTGTCTTTATCTTTGCGTTTTTTATGCACGCCGATAGTCGTTTGCTCCGATGGCATAGTGTAATTAAATTTTCTAACGAAGTAGTGTCATGCGAAATCAAAGCATCGTTTTATAGTTCGCTTATTGAACCTAGCACAAAACCGACAACCAGTGACGTCGTGGTCTGGGCCTAGCAAGGTATACAATAATGAAAGTCCTTATGAGGTATTTGCTTCCCATAAGAAATGCAATTGTTAACTTTTTCTGACATCGGACTGAGGCAAGAAGAGGTTCCCCAATGGGGTACTTAGCTTTGAAGACTTCGGACTGAAATTAGATTCGAAAATCTCAGGTGTCGGCTGACCGGCACTTGCGAACTGCTTCTGCTTCTGGCACCGCGCGGCAAGAAAGACTGAAGAAAATGGCGTTGGATGCCTCTTATATACCTCTGGTGCACTGATGTCAGGGAAGAAGCGACAGCAACAGACGCCGGACCAAGACTTTGGAATTCGGGCCGACTGAGGGACCGCCTGACGGCAGGATAACCCAAGTGTGATGACTGCAGCAGGGTAACATGATGAACATCTAGGCTTATTGCCTATTTATATAGAGAATCAACTTAAGAAACCGCTAGAGAAAGCGACAGCAGTTTTAAAAGATATAGAACATTTCTTAAGTACGTTGGGTGATTTTACGAGAGCATATGGTGTATTTTCAGATGACACCATACTAGCGACCATGGATATTCAAACACTTTTTACTATTATACCCAATGATATGGGGATCTTATCTCTTAAAAGGTTTTTATGAGCTCATACGGAGTACTCTTATGAGCACATTGAATGTTTGGGCACACTGATGGATATGGTTTTATGTAATAATGTTTTCTTTTTAATGATCATATGTATAAGCAAAAAATAGGTGTAGTGATGGGGAGCCCATGCACTAAGAGTTAAGCCAACCTTATGCTGGTGGACTGGGAACTCAATGTGGTCCTATCTAATCATGAATACTCAGCACATCTTTTGTATTATAAGAGATTTGTAGATGACATTTTTATTTTATGGCAGGGCACAGAATGGGATCTTTTGAACTTTGTGCTATACTTAGAATCCAGTAGTGTGTTTTAGGTTTGTGTTGGATCTTTCACGAACATCTATAGAGCTTTTAGATACTAAGATAACATTGGCGAATGGAGCCATTTGTAGCTCTTTATTTAGGAAATCATGTAGAAAAAATGCGCTTCTACATCATAGAAGCATGCATCCTAGACATATTTTTAATAATACTGCTAAAGGTCAATGTTTGAAAATGGCAAGATTGCATACAGAAAAAAAAGAATACAAGAAAGCTGTACTTAAGTTGGAAGGGGATTTACTCAATAGAGGTTACAAAAAAGTAGCCCTGGATAAAACTTTGAATGAAGTTAATATGATGCACACTGATAAAGGTAAACCATATTTTAATCGATCATACACATCTACAGTGACTTATAGGACTGATCATCTGAATAAGTCTTAGGTTTCCATTGACTTATGGTAACAATATCCATCAAATATGTGATGTAGTGAATAAATACTGGCCAATTTTGCTTACTGATTAAAGGATTAAGGGCACTGTAGGCAATAAGCCTAGTTTTACATTTAAAAATAAGTTATCTCTGAAAAGGCAGTTATGTTATAAATCTACTAATATACCCACTGTTGCTTCTGCTCATGTTGGCACTTTTTCATGTAGACTTTGTAAAGCATGTAGCTTTATTTCTAATGAGATTAAGTATAAGCATCCTACTTTAGACTATCTTTTTAAGCCAAGATTTTATGCAGACTGTAACTGTAAGGGTCTGATTTACTTAGCTAAGTGCAAAGATTGCACTTCGTTTTACATAGAGAAGACTGTGAGGAATCCTTTATGTTCTGAATAAAAGACTTATGTTAACAGCTTTGGTAGACGCTTGGTTCATATATTTTTGTGCAAAATAAAAACACAGGGTAATGAATTAAAAATGAGACACTGGCACTTTCCCACGTATCTGTTGAAAAGAGAGGAATTTAAGGAATGGGTAGCAGAAATTATTCAGGAACTATTAGAGAAGATAGAAATTTCTTCTGAAAATATAGCAAGGGAGTGGGATAAAATGTTAATGGAGTTTAAAAATAGGATGTTAAAAGAAAGGGAGATGTGGTTAAGCAATCAAAATTATTTAGTAGGACTGACAAATGTTAAAGTATTGCAAAACAGGGAATCTCACAGAACAAGAGGAGGACCAAATGCAGAATGCTAAACAGAAAATAAGGGATTACTTCAATAATATGCATGAGTTTAGAAAGACTGCTATTTAGCAACTGTTTTTGATAACCCTAGAGCGCAAAAACTTTTAGCACGACAACTCAGGCAACAGAAAGTAGAAAGTGCCATCACCAAGCTTAGGTTGCCTATAACATAGGAAGATAAGTGATCGTGTAGAAGTATTCAAAACATTTTGGAAATTCTATGAAAGTCTGTATAAAGCAGAGAAATATGGAAATCAAGAAAAGGTGCAAATGTAAATGTTTCTAGAAGAATTAAACATGCCAAAGTTTGAGGCAGAGGAGGCTCAATAACTAACAGGATAGGAGGAGATAAGATAAAATGGTGATGTATGACCAATCTACAGGAAAGTCCACAGGAATAAATGGTATTTTTATGGAAGTCTGAAAGTTAGGAGGGAAAAAACGGATAAAGATCTGGAAAGTTTTGTTTAACGGTATTTTAATTTTAAGAGGAGGAGAAGTACCACCAAAGAAATCAGTCGTAGCTGTAATAACTAAAGAGGGTAAAGATCCATCAGATCCAGCTTCATACAGGCCCATTTCAATACTAAACCATGATTATAAAGTGTTTATGTCTATAAAGTACAGTTTTGTACCTACCATAAAAGTAGATGTTCGAGTGTATATACTGCTGCAGTCATCACACTTGGGTTATCCTGCCGTCAGGCGGTCCTGCAGTCGGCCGAATCCCAAAGTCTTGGTCCGGCGTCTGTTGTCGTCGCTTCTTCCCTGACGTCAGTGCGACAGGGGGATAAAAGAGGCAGCCGATGCCATTTTCTTCAGTTTTTCTTGCCCCAGATGTCAGGTGCCCCCAACTAAGAAGGCAATACAAATAACTATGCAAAAATACCTTAGTAGATAAACAACAGTATTAGCTGTTAGCAAATACACCATATAGGCATACATCCAACAGATTGATGTACATGGAGTTATAACTAACACCCTGGTATGTAGAGGGGATGGTGGGAGGGTAACCTGGACTGCAGCAGTATATACACCCGAACATCTACATTTACGGTAGGTACAAAACTGTACTATGCTCATCGTGTTATACTGCTGCAGTCATCACACTTGGGTTGAATCCCAAAGCTATGGATGGGTGGCTGGTACTAAACTGGATTAGGTGAAGCTAGGATGCCCTGCAGAACTGCAGTGGCAAAACCAGCTCTGGTTTTTGAGTATAATGGAAGGTGGTAGTGCTTGGTAAAGGTGTGCACTGAACTCCAAGTAGCTGCCTCCAGAATGTCCTTGGTTGGAACCCCCCTGAGAAAGGCTGCTGAGGTTGCTGTAGCCCTGGTAGAATGGGACCTACTATTAACAGGCACTGCTTTCCCATGGTGCGAGTAGCAAAAGCAGATACAATGTGCTATCCATTTGGAGATGGTCTGTTTGGAAATAGCCTTTCCTTGTGAACCTGCAGCATAGGATACAAAGAGTTAGTCAGTTTTTCTGAAGGTCTTTGTCTTATCCAAATAGTAACGTAGCTGTCTGTGAATGTCCAAAGAGTGAAGGAGTCTTTCTCCTTTATTCTGGGGGTTTGGATAAAAGGTGGGTAAATGAATGGTCTGATTCAAAGCCACACTGGATACTACCTTTGGCATAAAGGTAGGGTTAGTTCATAAAGAGACTCTGTCCTGATGGAAAATGATGAAAAGTTCCACTGCCATAAGTGCCTGTAGTTCTGAGACCCTGCGTGCTGAGGTGATAGCCAGCAACAGAGCTGTTTTCCATGACAAGTATTGTAGTTCTGCTGAGAAGGCTGGTTCAAAAGGAGGCAGTGTTAATTTTTCTAAAACGAAGTTGAGGTCCCAAGCTGGCGTTGGGGGTTTTCTGGGGGGTCTTATATTCTTAGCCCCTCTGAGAAACTGCTTTAGTAAAGGGTGTAAGAATATGGGAGGATCCGTATTATACTGAGCTGAAATGGCTGAAGCATGGATCTTCATGGATGAGAAAGAAAGGTCTTTGTGTAGCATCTCAGTTAAGTATTGCAGTATTTGAGGAATGTTTGGTATCCAAGGATTTTGGCCTTTAGCCTGGTTCCATGCACAAAATCTTTTCCATTTGTCTGAGTAAGTTTTTCTGGTGCTGGGCCTCCTGGCCTCCAAAATGACATTCAGGACGTCCTTTGAGAGAAGTGTTGATTGATAATTCAAGGTATTCTACATGCAGCTAAATTTAAAGTCCTTAGCTGACTGTGACGTATCTGAGAGTTTTGCTGAGTCAACAGAAGTGGGAATTGAGGTAAGATCCATGGAGGGCTGTGAGTCAAGGTCCTTAGTAATGGGTACCAGTGCTGACGTGGCCAGTCCGGAGCAATGAGGATCATTTGAAGTCTCTCTGATCTGACTTTCAGTAATACCTTGGTCAAGAGAGGTAGTGGTGGGAAGGCATAGACTGTCAATGCTGTCCAACTGAATGATAGGGCGTCCACTTTCCAGGCTAGGGAATGATAAGTCCTTGTGAAAAATTTCTGTAGTTGGCAATTGTTGGGGGAGGCAAACAGATCTATGTCTGGGCGTCCCCACCTTTGAGTTATCATTGAAAATACTTGTGGGTATAGTCTCCACTCGTGAGGATCTGCCAAATTTCTGCTTAATTCGTCTGCCAATGTTTTCCTTTCCTGGCAGGAATTGTGCTTGTAGTTGTACTTGGAAAGTCAATGCTGTGTTCCACAAGGTCATTGCCTGTCTGCATAAAGGGTAGGAGTGTGTTCCTCCCAGTTTGTTTATGTACCACATAACTGTGGTGTTGTCTGTCCTTATTAGTAGTTGTCCTGGATGCAAGAGGTCCTTGAAGGCTGTCAGTGCATTTTGCACAGCTAGCATCTCCTTTTGGTTGATGTGTAGATGCATTTGTTTTGCGGACCATTTGCCCTGTATGCACTGTCCTGCCATGTGTGCTCCCCAGGTGTAGTCTGAATAATCTGTTGTCATAGTTTGGTTTGCTGGAGGTAAGACAAAAGGAAGACCCTTGTTTATTTGACATGCTTGAGCCCACCATAGGAACTCTTTTTGAAGTCAGGGAATGAGAGGTATACTTGTTTCGAGGCTGTGCCTGTGTTGAGTTCATACACCTTTCAGGTACCATTGTAATTTCCTCATATGCAGCTTTGCATGTGGAATTAGTTGAATGCAGGATGCCATGAACCCCAATGCCTGCAGGATTTTCCTTGCAGTGAGCTGGGTAAAAGTTGCCATCTTTTTGAAGTATTGAGTCAGTTGTTTTTGTTTGTCTGGCGTGAGATAAGCCATCTGGGCCGTTGTATCTAAGCTGGCACCCAGGAATATTATGTCTTGTGAGGGTATTAGCTTTGACTTCTTTTTGTTTAATGTGTACCCTAGGCAACTTAGCAGCTTTGTTACAAATGCCAGGTGCTGTAATAGAATGGCCTTGCTGTCCGCTTGGATCAGGCAGTCGTCGATATGGATAAATTTGTATGCCTCATTGTCTGCAGTATGCAATTACTGATGCCAGGCATTTCGTAAATACTCTGGACGCAGTAGATAAGCCAAAGGGCAATGCAGAGAATTGATAATGCGTTGTACCTGCAAAAATCTGAGGTATCTTCTGCAATCTTGTCTGATAGGGACATGCAGGTATGCCTCTTTGAGGTCCAACGTTCCCAGCCAAGACTCCTTGCCCAGCATGGGAAGAAGCTGCTGTAGTGTGAGCATTTTGAATTTGGGTACCTCCAGGTAAGTGTTTAGAATTGAGAGGTCTAAAATGGGACTCCAGGCTTTGTTCTTTCTTGGTACTAGAAATAGTCTTGAGTTAAAACCTTGACCTTGCTCCTTTGTAGGTACCTTTTGAATTGCTTTCATATCCATGAGAGCTGAAATTTGCGTTTGTGCCTCTGCCCATTGGTTTGGAGGCAGATTTGGCATGCCTCTCATCCGTGGTAAAGTGTGAAAATGAAATCTGTAGCCTCGGGTAATAATATCCAGAACCCATTTGTCCTTTGTTATGATGCGCCAATTTTGTGGAAATAGAGCCAGTTTTCCTCCCAAAGGTGCTGCCAGGGCAATTTTGCTTGGCAGGCGAAGAGGGAAGTCATTGTGTTTGTTTCCTGAAGGGTTGAGATCTTTCGTCTCCACCTCTGAGTTGTTGTATGCCACTGTCTAGGCCTGAAAGAACCCTGTGGCTGGCCTCTGCCCCTTGGGCGTCTGTACCTACCCCTTTGGGGTCTGTCTGATGCAGGAAAGGACCAGTTTTTTGATGGCCAGTTTCTGCTGAAACGAGGAGGTTGTATCTGTAAAAAATCTTTAACTGTCGGCATAGATTTTGCCTTTTCTTCTATTTTCTTTAAAACTTCCTCTGCTTTGACACCAAATAACACATCTTTCTGCAATGGAGCATCCAATAACTTTGCTTTGACATGTTCTTTTAGCCAAGCATGTCTACGTATTACAGATCCTGTGACAGCTGCTCTACATGAGGCTTCCAATGAATCAAAACCACACACACTGTAAGGTATGCTTTCCCACCTGTTCTGCTGCATGCAGCAAATCCTGCATCTCTTTGAAATCTGGTTGATCTGTCTGAGGGATCATTTTCTGCTTTAACTGTGTAATCAAGTACTGCTGGTATTTTAGCATGTGGAATTGGCAGTTTAAGGCCCTCATGGCCAAAGTGGCAGACGTATACACTTTCTTCCCCCATCTTTCTAATGCTCTGGAATCTCTTTCAGAAGGTAGTGGATTCTTAGCAGTAGAGGCCTTAACCCCTATGGGACCCTGGGAAATGGTTTTGGGGTCTGCAACAAGGCTTTTATATAGAAACTTATGAGAATCAGGAACTCGGTAGTATCAGTCTGGTTTAGCTGGTGCAGGAGGTAAGGAATCTGGGTTTAGACTAGATTTGGTGTAAACATCATCCAAAATGTCTAAAACTGGAGGAATTGCAAGGGGTCTATGCTGTGGGAGAAGAAGAAACTCACTGAGTCTTTTCTTAGAATCAGAGTAATCTTGGCCTTCCCAGTGGAAGTGTTCCCTCATGGTGTGTAAAGTTTCCCCAAAAGAGTAGTCTTCAGGGGGGGAGACAGAGGGAATGGACTCTTCAGCATCTGAGTCTTCATAAGGAGGGAAGGAATAATCCTGGTCCTCAGAGTTAGCTGAGGAAATGGATGCTTGGTCAGAGGAAGGATAATCTTCCTCCAGTCTAAGCCTTTTGTCAGGAGGGGGTTGTGAACCCCTGATAAGGGTAATTAAATCCTCAGCCATCTAAAGCATCTGTTTTTTAGGCATAGGGGCATGTGGGGGGGACTGTGGACCCGGTTTCCTAACTTTTAAGGGGGCTTTAAGTTTAGCATAAGACTTAATAGAGATAGTTGTCGGTTTGAAGACACCTTCAGAAACCGAAGGCCTGTCCAAAATCTCCGGATCACCGTCAGGGTTGGCGTCTGAGGGGTGAGATGGAACCAGCTCCTGAGGCCCAGCTGATTCGGTCTGGGAGGCCGTCAGAATTTCTAAATCTGCGGTAGTCAGGGGCTGCGTAGGCGCCTCGCTGAAAACCGGAGAACCAGCGGCAAGCCTTGCTGAGGCTTCGGTATCTGGTCTTGGCCTTGGTTGCCTGTCCTTATCCTTGCATTTTTTAATCATTGCTGAGGTCGGTTGCTCCGACGACATGCTATAATTAAATTTTCTGCCAAAATAATGTCGGGCGAAATCTGCCCGACGCTTGATTGTACGTTTGTTGAACCTAGCACAAAACCGACAACCAGAGACGTCATGGTCTGGGCCTAGGCAAGGAATACAATAAGAATGAAAATCCTTATGAGGTATTTGCTTCCCACAAGAAATGCAATTATTAACTTTGTCTGACATCGGTCTGAGGCAAGAAAAGTTTCCCCAACGGGATACTTAGCTTTAGAGAAGACTTTGGGCTGAAATTCGATTAGAAAATCACAGGAGCTAGCTGACCGGCACTTGCGAACTGCTTCTGCTTCGGGCACCGCGCGGCAAGAAAGACTGAAGAAAATGGCGTCGGCTGCCTCTTTTATCCCCCTGTCGCACTGACATCAGGGAAAAAGCGACGACAACCGACGCCAGACCAATACTTTGGGATTCGGCCGACTGCGGGACCGCCTGACGGCAGGATAACCCAAGTGTGATGACTGCAGCAGTATAACACGATGAACATTGGCTAAAAGAATGGCAAAGGTGATGCCAACATTGATAGTATAGAAGAATTTGGTTTTGTGGAGGGGAGGCAAGCATTTGACAACATTAACAGAATACTGATGATCATGAGAGAAGCATAATGGTAAGCAACTACCACTGCTTTTGGTAGGTCTTGATGCAGAGAAGGCATTTAACAGTAAGCTGGGACTTTATGAGCAGAACAATGGAAGCATTTGCATTCCCTGATAAAATTATATGGTTGATTAGGAAGACATATGACAGCTCGGAGGCAAAAATCCAAATGGAACGGTTCCTTTCTGATAAATTGTATCTGAACACAGAAACCAGGCAGGGGTCTCCTCTTTTCCCTTTATTATTTGTGTTATATTTAAACCACTGGCAAAGAAAATAAGGGACTCAAATTCAAGGATGTAATTGGTATGGTGTTAAAAAAAATGGCTTTATTTGGAGATGGTATTATTTTGTACCTGATGGAACCAGAAAAGGACATCTCAGTGTTATGGAACATTCTCAGACAGTTCAGAGTTGTTTTCGGGATATACAATTAATGAAAATAAAACAAAGTCTACAGCACTAAACTATGCACCTGCACATGAATCTGTCCAGGAATACCAGTATATAGATGGACAAGATAAAATGAAGTATTTAGGAGTATGGATTAAAAATGATTCAGTTATTGCAGCAAAGGATATGTGGGATGACACTAAACTACAGAAAATACAAAAACTGGGAAACTGGAATCTCTTGCCTATGGATATGAACAGCAAGATACAAGCAGTAAAAATGTTTTTAGTCCTTTACAGGTCAGGCATATTTTGATCAACTAGAGAAGAGGTTTTCGAAAGTACTTAAAGAGTTGAAGGATATTATACTGGAGGGCAAGAGTCAAGTGGTATATGGTGATCCTCCCAACAAAAGAAAGAGGCTTATGATTATCTGATTTGAGGCAATAAGACTCATACACAACACAAGAAGAAATTCAGAGTGAAAAGGGATGACTGTGCATCGCGGGGGTTGTAATTCATAAAATAAGGAAAGAATGGGTTTTTGGCTGCAGATCTTTTAGGAGAACAATCATATAGGATATTATATTTATAATGTAATAAAAAGTATACTAAGAACTAAGCCAACACGTCATGAAGAAAGGATATTCTGCTAATAGGGATAACTGTAATTAGAAGTACAGAGAATAGACTTGAGGGGGCTGGAATTTACTGGAGGAAGCTGGCAATGACCCAAGGTATTGGGAAAGCTAATCAGAGAAGGAAAGGAAACAGAATGGCAACAGGCCAAGAAGACATTTGGATTGCAGACTGCCTTCCCTTATCAAAGTACAGACAAAAACAAAGGGACAGGGGAATCCTAAATGAAAGACCTACACTAGTGGAGTTTGTAATTAAATCTAGAACAGGAGCTACTGTTAACAAGAGATAATTAAAAGAACATATAAATTATTGCACAACAATTTTAGGAATCAAAAGAGATCAGAAAAGATTGGGAAGAGAGATGAGAACTTCAATTCACAAAGAAACAGAGGACATATGTATGGCTCACAAACATGCAACGAAGTCTAGAAGGATTTAGGATTTTGGACTGGAGGTGTTTGCACAGATACTTTTATACCCCCAGCAGACAGCACAGAATTTTTCCTCAGGTAGAGGGCAAATGTTGGAGGTGTAATGGGAAAGAAAAAGGTAACTGGGAATATATGTTTTGGGAGGGTAATGAATTGACAGACTTTAAAAATTCTGAGCAAGCAAACAAGTGTAACTAAGGAAATTATTTTTGAGCTGAGCTACAGGATCAGAAATGCCTACACATAAGCAAGGTCTTATTAAGCTAAATGTGGGTGGCTGCCAAAAAAAAAGAAATTTTGAGAAAATGTACATCAAAATCTAAAACAACTACACTTGAAATAGTGAATATTGTAAGAGATAAACCAGCATAATAGTGATAGGAGGGGATGAAAAGGTCAGAGACAGTAACACATTAAAAGTTTAGCCTTCAAGAGATTCCTTCCCAATGTACTATGTTCCAGCTGGCTTCAGACCAAAAGTGCCACATTAAGAAGACTTCTGGCTGCAAATTAAAAACTAAAACTGAATGGTGAACATTTCTTTCCAGAAGACAATGTACAGAATATGTAACCATTATTTATTTGCTAGATGAACTCGCATGTAGGTGCCAAGTTTTCAGTCGTAATGGTATCAAAATGTTGAATCACATTACATTTTCAAAACAGCAACACAACAAAACTAGGCAGTAAGATAACCCTGATCAAAGTGGCTGTAAAAGGGAATAGCCAATCCAAGAAGCAGCAAAACTGAAACAGCATTACACTGACCATATTTTTTACTGAAGAGTTCATCTACCATCTTCCTCAGTTTGGTTATCCTTGCGTACCATTCCTCCTTTACTGTGAAGAACACAAAAAAAGAATAAAACATAAATCAATAAACATCTGATGCAGTTCTAGATCACGGACTCAATACCCTATGCACCTGAAGTAATTTCAGTTTTGGCTACAGTTTGATTATACAGTGCATCACCTCAAAACACAACTACTTGTATAGACAAAGAAAAATGAAACGTGACTTGTGTAAAGAAAACAAACCTTTCTATTACACATGTAACACTACAAACTACAATTGCGGGAGATATTCCTCTTTACTGTAGATTGTCATGGAAATGTCACTGCAGCAGTAAATCATATCATCGGTTTACTCACCAGCTTAGCTGTGTTGGCCTGGTCCTTTTTTTCTGTTGCTGTCCTGTCTCCCTGCGAAGGTTAAATCTGCTCTTGCAGCAACAGAGGTGTGACTGATTGCACAAGGATCCCATATACAACTGGCATGCATCTTTCTCAATTCTTCAAACACTATAAAAGCTCTGCAGAGACTGTATATTTGTGGTAGCAGTATTTGTGCATCTGCAGGTGATGACTGAATGGGTACACACAAATTTACACTAGGATTGCCATCTGTAGCCCTGCTCAAATTGGGAAGTAAGCACAATTAAGTGCTTGAAAAGGCAGGCATACATTTTTACTGTATCCACTTAAAGATGTACACAGCTACATATTTTATGGCCCTCATGATCACTTGTCTAGTATTATTCCTATGTTACAGTAAAATAACAATAAGTCAAATGCATAAACCATTACCAAGCAAACTTGTAAAACATGTAACTGTGTACATATTCATAAACCAAAAGGAAGAGAAGCTCACGTGGTGTAAAACCAGGGAAAATGCATCCAAGAATCAGCCATACAATATATTCATCTGCAGTTGTCCAAAATAGTTAAAACTAGAGTTTTAACATAAAAATACCTATAAGTTAAGATACACATCCAACAAATGACAAATGGTAACTGGTTAACTTTAATTTAAGTTATGGTTAAATCTTTATATGAGATATGGCATCCTCATAAGCTTTTCCCCTTTCTCCAAGGCAAAAATAAAGAACAATATTGCTTTTGAAATATGAAAGGAAACTCCTCAACAGGGTATGTATCTGCCCAATTTCACTAAGATAGCAAACAGATGAACCACTGAAGATGCGGTGAAAACTGATGGCTTTAATGGCAAGAGAGTTATCAATTTTGGCACCTATACATCTGCCTTTAGACCAGCAGTCCCTCAAGCCTCCTTGGACATGCAAGTATATGGAAAGCAACTAGAGGTTTTGGACACTTGCCAGACATCTGATCCTTGGCATGATACATCCTATACAACTCAGGCTACTGCAACAGTGATACAATGTTGAACATCAACTTATTTGCTGGGTTTGTCTGTGGTTTTCCATATCTGAAGAATTTAACAGGACTGTTACACCAGAAACTTGTTTTTCTTTAGTAGACAGCTTGAGGACAACTTCATGAGTCTCTCTCTGCAGGTCTTGACTATCGGAGATTCTGGTCTCAAGCAACATGACCTGTTAACACATGAGGCTGTTCTTCGGCCAGGAACGTCTAAGTATTTGCATTTTACAGATGTTAGCAATTTCTTTTCAATACATCTTATCTTCCTCCCCCATTAACTACACATGATTTTAATTCAGACTTTTTACCATCTTCTGGTCATAGACTCACAGGTTCATAGAAGCTTACTAGGCTAATAAGCTGTAAGCCAGGCACAAGTCACCCCTTAGCAATCTGTAGAAGACAGAAGACAGTGACAGGGCTTTCAGTTTTTCTATGTAAGACTTGGTTTGTGTACCCTGTAATTTTTAAGTGAGAAACTGTTGTGGTCCCTTCAATTGTTGCAGGTGTCTGGTAAGGTACAAGCAAAATGGAGCACTGTACTCAATTGTTGATCTGATGAGGGCTGAATATAATGGAATTATAATATCCTTACATCTAGATGCGATGCCTTTACTTAAGGTGTGCCACAAAGAAGAATTTCCTTACTACTGTAGGTACGTGGTGGTCAAAGTTCAGATTGCTATCAACCTGAGTGCCCAGATCATGTACCACTGGGTCTACACTTAGGGTGGGGTGCTGACTATGATGTAATAAGCAGGGATGTCAGCGTTCCCAAAGGGAATAATAATGCATTTTTTTGCATTTAGCTTTAAACCGTGGCTTTGGTATCAATCATTTGTCTGCATCAACCCTGTCTGCAGTATACGAACATCGCTGGGGGACGCAATTTGCAATCGACAGTGAACTTGGTCAGCCACAGGCCATCCAAGTTTGCCTGGACTTCTGAGAAACAAATTCCAAACAGTAAGTGGTTCAGCACAAAACCCTGTGGTGCACCACTGGTGACTGGTCTTTTGCTAGAGGTGAAGTCACCCACTTTGACAGTATGTGTCCTGTCGGTGAGCCAGCTGGCTACCCATCTGCTAATGCAGGGGTTAATTCTCACTTGGGAGAGTTTCTTTATGATACCCCAGTGGGGGACTGTGTCAAATGCCTTGGCTAGATCAAGACAGCTGGTACACACAGTCTTTCCCTCATCCATGGCCTTGGTGACTTTTTCAAAGTCGTCAACCATATTTAACAGACATGATCTAATTTTAATGAATCAAAGTGGGTTGGGTCCAGAGTTTGCAGATTACCTATTTCCTTGTTAATAAGGTCCACAATGATTCTTTCCATGGCCTTGCAGATGAGGCTAGTCAACCTTACAGACCTATAATTCCCAGGGTGGGTTGATGGTCCCCCCTTTGTGCAGAGGGATTACTGTTGCTGTCCTCCATTCCACTGGAACATAGCCAGTTCGCAGGCTGTGGTTAAGTAGGGATCCAAGCAGGTCTGCTAGGTCATGTTTTAAGCTATTTAAAAGGCAACCTGGGATGTTGTCTGGTCCCACTGATGCCATGTTTTTGGCCTTGGAGAGCATAGAGATGACCTGCTCTCTTGAGAAAAGCTGAGGAATGGTGGCAAATATATTCTGGGGGAAGATTGGAGGGGGCAGAGGGGTGAAGTTTGCTCCAAATCTCTCTACTAGCAGGTTGGATATTACCTACAGCTGAGTATTGGTGGTGCCATCCACAACCAGTTCAGTGCATAGCTAGGTATTCCCTTTTAGATTTCAGACGTAGTCAAACAATACCTTGGGATTATCCTTAGCTAGGGATGCTATTTTTGCTTCATAATCAGCTTTGGAGGACTTGACAAGATCTCCAAATTATTTGTTTAAGCTAGAGAGGGATTTCTTCCTCTGTTGAGCCAATTCCCTCTTGTTCTTGGACACTAGTTTCTCTTGTTGTATAGCCTGTTTATACTTGGGGTCCACCATGGTGGCTTGTTTTTTTCGGCATGACTTGGTTTTAATCCAGTCAGTTACAGCCAGTTCTATATAAAGTACAGTTGTGTACCTACCATAAATGTAGATGTTAGAGTGTATTCACTGTTGCAGTCAATACACTTGGGTTATCCTGCTGGCAGGCGACCCGCAGTCAGCCCGAGTTCCAAAGACTTGGTCTGGCGTCAGTTGCTGTCGCATCTTCCCTGACGTCAGTGCGCCAGGGGTATAAAAGTTGCAACAGACACCATTTTCTTCAGTTTTTCTTGCCCCAGATGTCAGGTACCCCCAGATAGGAAGGCTGGAAAGATAAAGATATGCCAAAATACATGCATATATTACTATAAACATTTCCTTCATCTACAAGCAAATACACCACATAGGTTGTATAGAGTTGAAAGTATAGAAAAGTCCCAACAATGAAAAGGGGGATGGTGGGTGGGTAACCTGGACTGCAACAGTGAATACACTCGAACATCTACATTTATGGTAGGTACACAACTGTACTATGTTCGTGTTTCACTGTTGCAGTCACTACACTTGGGTAGAATCCCAAAGCTGAGGTTGGGCGGCTGGGTCTAAATTGGATTTGGAGAGGCTACCAGGCCCTGCAGAACTGCAGTGGCAAAGCCTGCTCTGGATTTAGTAGAGAGGTAAGTGGTAGTGCTTGGTGAAAGTGTGCACTGAGCTCCAGGCTGCAGCTTCTAAAATGTCTTTGGTTGGTACTCCTCTGAGAAAAGCTGCTGAAGTGGCTGCTGCTCTGGTAGAGTGAGGCCTAATGCCCTTAGGCACTGATTTGCCATGCTGTGCATAACAGAAGCGGATGCAGTGGCCTATCCATTTGAAATTGTCTGTTTGGTAATAGGCTTTCTTTGTGATCCTGCAGCGTAGGCTACAAACAGTTGCTCTGTTTTTCTGAAAGCTTTTGTTTTGTCCAGGTAAAATCATAGCTGTTTGTTCTCCCCTTTATTCTGGGGATTTGGGTAGAAAGTAGGCAAATTAATGGTTTGGTTCAAGGCCACATTGGATACCACCTTTGGCATGAATGTTGGGTTTGTCCTAAGTGAGACCCTGTCCTGATGAAAAATGATGAAAGGTTCCACAGCCATTAATGCCCGTAGCTCTCAGACTCTTCTTGCTGAAGTTATTGCTAAAAGCAAAGCAGTTTTCCATGATAAGAATTTTAGATCAGCTGGTTCAAAAGGAGGCAGTGTGAGTTTTTCTAAAACAAAACTGAGATCCCAAGTCGGTACTGGTGCTCTCCTTGGGGGTCTTATATTTTTTGCCCCTCTGAGGTACTGTCGTAGTAGAGGATGTGAAAAAATAGGAGATTCCGTATTGTAATGAGCTGAAATGGCAGAGGCATGGATTTTAATTGATGAGAAAGATAGGCCTTTGTCCAGCATCTCAGTTAGGTATTGTAAAATCTGAAGTATATTAGGGACAAGTGGTTCGAGCCCTAGTGCCTGGTTCCAAGCACAAAACCTCTTCCATTTTTCTGCATAAGATTTCCTAGTGCTGGGCCTCCTGGCTTCTAAAACAACATCCATAACAGCTTTAGAGAGAGGTGCAGTCTGAGTGGCTACATTATCTGCCATGCTGCCAGATTTAAGGTTGTGAGTTGGCTGTGCAGAATCTGATTGTTTTGTTGTGACAGAAGATAAGGAATTTGGGGTAGAGGCCAAGCTGGGTCTGGAGACAAGCTCTTTAGGATTGGGTACCAGTGCTGGCGTGGCCAGTCTGGGGCAATCAGGATCATTTTTGGCCTTTCTTGTCTGACTTTTAGGAGTACCTTGGTAAGGAGAGGCATCAGAGGGAAGGCATAGGCTGTCAGGCCTTACCAGCTGAATGACAGAGCATCCACTTTCCATGCTTGAGAGGGATAAGTTCTTGTGCAGAATTTCTGTATTTGGTAATTGTGAGGGGAGGCAAATAGATCTATGTCTGGTCGTCCCCATTTCCTCGTCATCATACTAAACACCTGTGGATTTAGTTTCCATTCGTGAGGATCCATGAGATTTCTGCTTATTTTGTCTGCCAGTGTATTTTTTGTGCCTGCAGATGTACTTGATAAGTCAGTGTTGTGTTCCACAAAGTCATGGCTTGCCTGCATAGGGGGTAGGAATATGTGCCTCCTTGCTTATGTACCACATAACTGTGGTATTGTCCGTCTTTATTAATAGTTGTCCTGGATGTAGTAGGTCCTTGAAAGCTGTCAGGGCATTCTGTACAGCTAGCATCTCTTTTTGATTGATGTGAAGATGCATTTGTCCCTTGAGCCACGTGCCCTGAATACATTTTCCTGCCATATGTGCCCCCCAAGGCATAATCTGATGCATCCGTTGTTACTGTTTGCCTGGCTGTGGGTAAGGTGAAAGGCTGTCCCTTGTTGTGGTGACAGGCCTGGGACCACCATCAAAACTCCTGTTGTAGGCAGGGAATTAAAGTTATGATTGTCTCCAGGCAGTGACAATGCTGAGTCCAAACACTTTTTAGATACCATTGTAGTTTCCTCATATGCAGTTTTGCATATGGAATTAGTAGAATGCAGGATGCCATGAAGCCCAGGGCCTGCAGAATTTTTCTTGCAGGGAGCTGGGTTTTTGTTGCCATCATTTGAAAGTAATGAGTCAGTTGCCTTTGTTTGTCTGGCGTGAGATAAGCCATCTGGGTAGTTGTATTCAAGCTTGCACTCATTATTATAATATTATCTCTTGAGAGGGCACTAGTTTTGATTTCTTTTTGTTTACTGTGCACCATTGGCAAATTAGCAATCTTTTTACAAACGCCAGATGCTTTAGAAGAATGCCCTTGCTCTCTGCTTGAATAAGGCAGTCGTCCAGGTAGGGATATATTTGAATTCCTTTTTGTCTGCAAAATGCAATTACTGGTGCCAGGCATTTTGTGAAGACCCTGGGCGCAGTAGATAAGCCAAAGGGCAGTGCAGAGAATTGGTAATGCATTGAGCCTGCTATGAATCTGAGGTATCTTCTGCAAGATTGTCTGATTGGGACATGCAGGTATGCCTCCTTGAGGTCCAAAGTAACTAGCCAAGCCTTCTTGCCCAGCATGGGCAGAAGTTGATGCAGTGCTAACATTTTGAATTTTGGAACATCCAGGAAAGTGTTTAGGATTAACAGGTCCAGTATTGGTCTCCAGGCTTTGTCCTTTCTGGGTACTAAGAAAAGTCTTGAGTAAAATCCTTGTCCCTGTTCTTGCTGTGGAACTTTTTTGAATAGCTCCCATGTGCAAAAGAGCAGCAATCTGTTTTTGTGCCTCTGCCCATTGGTTTTGTGGCAGGTCTGGCATAAATTTTGGTTTTGGAAGCGTGTGGAAGTGGAACCTGTAGCCCTGAGAAACAATATTCAGCACCCATTGGTCCTGGGTGATCATGTGCCAATTTTTTGAGAAAAGTGCTAGCTTCCCACCTAGGGGTGCTGTCAAAAGGTAAGTGCTTGGCATTTGCAGGGGGAAGTCATTGAGACGGTTTCCTATAAGGTTGTGATTTGTCTTCCCTTCCCTTGGTGGCTGAAGCACCCCATTGTTTAGGTCGGTAGGAGCCTTGGGGCTGAGATCTGCCTCTTGGGCGTCTGTATCTGCCTCTTTGTGGCATGTCTAACACTGGAAAGGGCCAATTTTTTGAAGGCCAGTTTCTGCTAAATCTAGGTGGTTGTACCTGTAAGAAATCTTTCACTGTCTGCATTGACTTTGCTTTATCCTCCATTTTCTTTAACACCTCTTCTGCCTTAACACCAAACAAAGTATCATGCTGTAATGGAGCATCCAATAATTTCACTTTAACATGGTCAGGTAAGCTTTGTTCTTTCAACCAAGCATACCTACGAATAACAGAGCCTGTAACTGCGGCTCTACAAGAAGCCTCTAATGAATCAAAACCACATTGCAGAGTATGCTTTCCCACTTGTTCAACTGCATGCAATAAATCCTGCATTTCCTTACTGGCAGGACCTTCTGTATTTGAAACCATTTTCTGTTTTAACAATGACATGGGGTACTGTTGGTATTTAAGCATGTGAAACTGCTGGTTAAAGCTCTTACAGTTAAAGTAGCAGAAGTGTAAACTTTTTCCCCCATCTGTCCAGAGCTCTTGAATCCCTATCCGAGGGGACTGGATTTTTAGCAGTGGAAGCCTTAACCCCTTTGGGACCCTGAGGAATTGTTTCTGGGTCTGCAGCAGGGTTTTTATAAAGAAATTTGTGAGAGTCAGGGACTCAGTAGTACCTGTCTGGCTTGACTGGAGCAGGGGGTAAAGAATCAGGAGACAGACTGGATTCAGAAAAAACATCATCAACAATATCAAGCACAGGGGGGATAGCTAGGGGCCTGTGATGTGGCAATAAAAGGAAGTCTCTGAGCCTTTTCTTAGATTCTGAATAATCCTGGCTCTCCCAAAGGAAATGCTCCCTCATGGTATGCAGGGTTTCCCCAAAAGAATAATCCTCAGGCGGAGAGGCTGAAGGTATGGACTCTTCTGCATCAGAGTCCTCATAGGGAGGGAGAGAATATCCCTGATCAGATGAGGAGTCAGACGAAATAGAAACCTGGTGAGAGGAATCATAATCAGTGCCTTGCCTAGGCCTTTTGTCAGGGGGGGGATGGGAACCCCTGATTAAAGTAATTAGGTCTTCGGCCATTTTAAGCATCTGCTTCTTTGGCATAGATGACTGTTCTGGAGAATGCTGTACTTGCTTCCTTGCCTTTAATGGTGTTTTTGACTTTGCCTTTGCTGCTGTTTTGGGCTTAATTGTAAGCTGTGAAGGTCTGAAAACACCCTCAGAAGCCGATGCCTGCTCAGCGGCTCCGGACCCATCTGAGGGTATAGTTTCCGTAGGCCCAATACCTTGAGTTTCCACAGGCCTGGGTGTCTCCACATGGCTGTTGGTTATGGCCTGTGGCTCTGAGGTAGCGGATGTCAGGGGCTGCGAAAGCACCTCACTGAGAACCGGCGACTGGCCTAGAAGAGGCTTCGTCGTCTGTTTTGGACCTCGGATGCCTGTCCTTTTCTTTGCGTTATTTATAGATTCCGGTCGTCGGTTGTTCCGACGGCATTATGTAATTAAACCTTCGGCCAAAATAATGTAAAGCAAAATCAAACCGACGTTTAATAGTGCGTTTATTGAATCTAGCACAAAACCGACAACTAGTGACATTGTGGTCAGGGCCTAGGCAAGGAACACAGTAAGAGTGGAAGTCCTTATGAGGTATTTGCTTCCCACAAGAAATAAAATTATTAACTTTTACTGACATTGGTCTGGAGCAAGAAAGAGTTTCCCCAATGGGGTACTTAGCTTTATTGAAGACTTCGGTTCTGAAACTCAATTTTGAAAATCTCAGGAGTCGGCCGACCGGCACTTGCGAACTGCTTTTGCATCGGGCACCGCGCGGCAAGAAAGACTGAAGAAAATGGCGTTGGTTGCAACCTTTATACCCCTGGCGCACTGACGTCAGGGAAGATGCGACAGCAACCGACACCGGACCAAGACTTTGGAACTCGGGATGACTGCGGGTCGCCTGCCAGCAGGATAACCCAAGTGTAATGACTGCAACAGTGAAATACGATGAACATCTGTTTTAAGTGGTTATACAGGGCATTGGTGTACACCTCTGCATAGGAGTCTGCATTATCTGCATTCAAGGGAACTTTGAAATTTCTTATACCATCACTTAGTAAGAGGTAAATTGTCTTTGAAAAAATTCTTAACTGTTTGTGAGCTTCATGGGGTATCTGGTCTTATAATTATATCGCATGAGACTGACTTATGGTCTGATCTTACCAGGGAGGACATCACACAAAGGGGTTGCAATGCTCTCCCAAGTTAGTGAGTACTATGTCCACGACATATGAGTCTCTTGTGGGTGTGGTGACTAGCTGTTCCAGAGTATTTGCATTGACAATGTCCAAGAACATCCAAGTCAGCATGTTTGTGGTCATGCATGTTTCCCCAGTAGACGGTAGGATAATTAAAGTCACCCATGAATAAGGTGTTGGGCTACATGGCAAGTAAGTCCAGGTATGTGGTATGCTTTTCCTGTTTCATGGTGGAGGACCTATAGCTAGCCATGATGTGGTAAGGGTGGTGCCTAGAATAACCCAAGAGAGTCATACTGTTTGACCAGTCTCGAGGTGTACTTCAGTTTGTGGTCTCAATGTATGGAAGACATTATAGCCTTGCACAGCCGGGGTGCTCTCTGTGCCTTTTAACCATGTCTCTGTGACTGCACAGATGTTGGCATTTCCCCAAGTGAGGAGTGTTTTCAGGGAGTGCAGTTTCTTGTTTACACTCCTGGCATTAACCACCAGTACCTTGAGCTTATCCAGAGACGATTTTGTTATGTTGGGAGGCTGATTATTTTGACATTGCCTAAAAAAGGCACAGTAGGGCTGGCTAATGCCTTTGCTGGTATCTGAAAGCTTAGAAGAGACAGATGCAGACCATCTCTGGTAAAGCAGTGTGGCCTGTCAACCATTTCTTCCCAGGCTGACATATTGGATCCCTCTTGGACGGACAACAGATGCTAAGCCAACTGCTGAAGTGAATAATTTTTTGCTTGTATAGTGGCATCATCCTTGGAAAAGGCAGAATGCTGCTTAAGGCTAGGCTTATTCCTGCCTGTGACACAATATGAGAGCTCAGTCATATGTCTCTCTTCATATAGTCCAATGAAGTAATTCTCAAGTCATTCACCTCCACATAGACTATGACAGTGTCATACCGGTACTTGTGGTTGAGTGAACACTTGAGTGACTCAACAAATCCTGGCACCTGACAGACAGCTAACCATAACCCTCTCCTTATCCAGCCTGGTGAGGGTAACATCAGTGTGTCTCACAATGGCGTCACCTATGACGAATACATTAGGTTTTGTGGTGTTGCACCTTATGGGCTTATCTGTTGAGAGAATGATGTGTGTGTTATGTGCCGTGGTTGTTTTTTTGCATTGTTGTGCGTGTAAATGGTTTCCATTTGGGAGCCTCTGATCTTTTCAATAGTTACTAGTGCATATCTCCTATGTGGGTTTGTGCCCTTATTTAGTGTGGGAAGTGTGTCTACTGACAACCTGTTTAGCATTTGATTTGTCCATATGTGAGAGTCTTGCCTCCAATTTCGCAGTGCAACTACATCTCTCAAATAAAGTGTTTCAGGAGTAAGTGGTTGTCCGTATACATGAAACAATTGCTCAGGATGCCCATGTCTATCAGGCTGACCACAGAAACGATGGGAAACTGCCCATCCACGATAGCAGACTCTTACTGCATGTTTTATTAGGGAAGGGAATGGGTTAATTTGACAGGACTGTGCTGATAGTGCAGACAGTACAAGACGGACCTATACTCTGTGTAGGCCAAGGCTGATCAAAAAGTTCACAAGAATCTGTAAACACTGTATTAATCTGCAGTTTCTATTGTAATAGTATTTCAATTTCTGCCAATTTATCTCCTTCATATTAATTTGTGTTGATTATCAGGCATCAGCAAATGCAGGCAAGTACCACATATACTAGAGTTTAAAGTGATCTTGTTGATAAGTCTAGGGGAAAATTTGATCCACAGGTTCACGTGTTTACTAAGCTAAGGACCTTTTTAAGCCTAGCCATGTATCCTAAACTTCTGACAAGTTCTGGTTCCCTTGATAAGTGTAATAGGGAGCTTGAGAGATAAAACATGTACACGCAGGGTCCTGAGAGATGAACCATTTACAACAGGCTGCCTGTGTCCATTAGAGACATGGGTGTCAAACCAGGGAAGAATTTCCTTTTCCCCATACAACTGTCCAAGTTGCATCTGAAGGTTAGGGAGGAACTTTGCTTCACATGGATGGGGAGCTTGTTTCAGAGAAGGGGTCATCTCTGGGATACATACCTGGCTCTCTAGCAGGTCCTATTTATATGACAGGTAAGGTTCAAGTCTTTAGAATGGGTAATTCTGGTGTTTGTTTTGTGGATATGCAGGAGGTCCATCAGGGTGGAGTATGACCATGCCTTGCATGCCAGGCATAAATCTCCCCTCAACAGCCTATAGGGTACAGAATACAGGGATAGGGCATTGAGATGGTCTGCACATGACATATTACTTATGCCTTGTATTCTTCTAGGGAGGATCCTCTGTGGAGGTTCCAATTGTTGGATATGGCTGGTTAGATGCATGCCAAATGGAGCATTGCACTCGATAGACCTGATGAATGCTGAATACAGTGTAACAATGACTTCCTTGGACCTAGATGACATACCTTTGTTTATAAGTTTCACAACATACAATGATATCCTCACTAATATAGACACATGATAGTCAAAGGCTAGATTACTGTGTATGTGTGTTCAAGTCCCTGACTACTGGATCAGCTCTTAGGGGTGTATTGTCAATATTATAGTTAACCAGGGGTTGATGACTTTCCGAAGGACACTATTAGGCATTTCTTTGCATTTAGTTTTAGTCCATAGCTCTGACACCAGTAATTTACCTGTGTCAGCCCTTCCTGGAGAACATTTGTGTGGGGATACTATGACCTCCAAATTTGCAATCATTTGCAAATTTAGTCATCCAGAGGCCCTACACACTGCCTTGACTTTACAGAACTAATGTCATAAAGGAGTGGTTCCAGCACAAATCCCTGCAGGACTTTGCTTGTGTTTGGCCTCTTTGTAGAGATGGACTCTCCAATTCTAACTTCCTGGATCCTGTCTCTGAGCCCACTGGCTAACCACCAAGTGACATAAGGGTTTATACCCAACCTCCTGAGTTTGTCTCAAATGCTGTAGCCAGGTCAAGGTAGGCAGTGTGAACCATTCTGCACTCAATTTCTTTTGTGACCTTCTCAAAGAAGTCCACCAGGTTGAGTAGGCATGACCCGCCTTGATGAAACCAAACTGGGTTGGGTCCAGTGTCCAGAGGTTTCCTATGTCATTATTGATGATTTCCATGATAATTCTTTCCATGGCTTTGCATACGAGACTAGTGAGACTTATGGGTCTGTGGTTTCCAGAGTCTGCAGACAGCCCACCTTTATGCAGAGGGATGCATGTTGGTGTTTTTCATTTGTGAGACACAAAGCCTGTTTGAGGAATAATTAAAAAGCAATTCCAGAGGGCCTGATAGGTCATGTTTCATGCTATTTAGACGGCATCCTGGGGTACTGTCTAGGCCCAATGATGCAGTGTTCTTGGCCTTACAGAGATCACTAAGGACCTGTTCCCTAACAATAGCAGAGGGAGTTTTATTTCTTGGTATTTCCTAAGGAAAGATTTAGGGTTCAGAGGGGTAAAGCTGGAGCTGAATTTGTTGGCAAGTAGGTTTGCTATAACTTCTGGCTTGGTATAGGTGGCTCTATTAACAATGAGCTCTGTACATAACTTTGTATTGCCTTTGAAGTTGTGAACATAGCTAAAGAATGCCTTGTAGTTGGTCCATGGCCTAGGAGGAAAAAATTTACCTTAAATTTGGTTTCACTAGACTTTGCCCTCTGACTTGTTGGTTTAGTTTGATGAGAGTGCTTTTATCCTGTTGGGTGCTACACCACCTAATTTTTGTCGTGATTTTCTTCCTTATGTTATACAGCCTACAGATGTGATTCTACCAGAGTGGCTTGTTTTTTGAGTTAGTTTTGTACTTCTTTCTGGTGAGTACAGCTGCCTCTATATAGCTATTAACGTGCCTGTACAGGGTTTCTGTGAACAGTTCTGCACAGAAAGCAGTGTTCTCAGGGTTTATGGGGCTTGAAATTTTACCAAGTTAACACCTAACAGTAGGAAGTTAGCCTTAAAGTAGTTCCTGAATATTCCAGGGTTAGCTGGGGTTTCAGGCTTTATTTTTACTTCAAAGGAGACCATTTTGTGGTCTGACCTCACCAAATAAGACATTACACTAGGGAGTGTGCAGCACTCTCCCATTAGTAAGGACCAGATCCAGTATGGTTGCACCCAGGGTTTGTGTATTGACAATGTAGCGCAAAGGGTTTGTGTTTACAAAATCCAGGAATCTCTATACCTTTATGTTTTTGTCACATATGATTCCCATAGTTGGGTAATTAAAATCACCCTTGAATATGGTACTGGCTTGGACAGTGAATGTTTCCATTAAGTTTAAATACAAATTATGAGTCTCCAGGGCCATAGAGGGGGACCTACAGTTTACAAGGAAGTGGTATGGAATTTACCTATGGTGATCTGAACATGAAGAGGCTCAAGTGCATTGTCCTGTTTGACCATCCTTGAGGTACATTTACTTTTGATGTAAATCAAAACACCTACACCTTCAGTCCCTGTGTAGTAGCCAATCTAAATATTTGGAAGGCAATATAGCCTTGCACTGTGGTGTGCTCTTCGCAGCTTTAAATCATATCTTGCTGACTGCACAGATGTTGGCATTCTCTAGGCTGAGGAGAGAATGTCAGGAGTGGAGTTTTTTGTTTAGACTACTAGCATTGAGCAGTAACACCTTTAGATTCTCTTGGTTTTGATTTGCTATGTCAGTACTTTAAGTTCAGCAATGCCTAAAAAAGGTACTACAGGGGGGACGATGTTTTAGGTAATAATTCCAAAGCTTGGGGGGGGGGGTGCAGACCATCCCTGACAAAGCAGCACGGTGACTATCTCCCTACATGCTGACAAACATTGCACTCCCTTAGAATGACACCAGAAACTAAGCCAATTATTAAAGTCAGTCACGTTCTGTTCATATTGTGGCATCACCATTAGAGAAGGTAAATTGTGTGCCTCACGATAGAGTCTCCGAAGACCAGAATGTTGAGCTGTGTGGTGGTTTGCCTTATAGGCTTAGAAGTAGAGGCTCTATCAGATGTGGCTGTATGCGTAGATGCGCGCTACTCACAGTATTTGTTATGTGTACTTCGTATAGGAGGTCTTTGGGGTTTAAGAAGGTTACATATAAGTGCATCAGCATGTGTGTGTTTGTGTGTCTGCTCTGAATCGTGTTTGATGGGTGCAGTGTGTGTACTACTAACAAACTGATCGATGTTAGGAGTGATTTGTCACTGGAGGCAAAGCTCTTATAAATGTGTAAATACACTTCTCACATACCATATCAGTTAGTTTGAGAATTAAATGGCTGTCAGCAAACATGAGGCAATTTCTACATTGCCTCAAGATGTGTGTATATATATATATATATATATATATATATATATATATATATATATATATATATATATATATAAACACCAAAGCAAACGCTTGTGCACATTAAACGTAAAAAAAAAAAGTGTGCATGGAAAGTAGTTAAAGCACCAACACAAATTCCAGCACTGCACCAATTGTAGAAAATACACACTTTAAGGAGCGAAAATCTTCTTTATTCATCTCATGGCTCGCAGACAGTAAAACAGTATAATCCAAACCGGTTTCACCCTTTAGGCTTCATCAGTGGATCAAACATCAAATCCCCGTCACCATAATATATGTCTCTCATGTTCCATAACATAATATATACAAAAAATAAAATAAATTTATACAAAAAAGAAAAAAGAAGAACTGGCCTAATAAATTCCCAACATTAAACAACAATCCACTACAAATTCTCATTTAACCCAGGCTTATATAAAGCCCCTAAAGTTAAAATCCACATTTATTTCCTTTTTATCTAAAATTTGGTGTTTTATATCATCCCCTACATTATTCCTACTTATTGTATCTATCCCAACAAATATAAAATGGGCTGTATTATGGTCAATTGTATGTTTATAAAGTACACCTACCGCACAGATTACAGCCTGTACTTACTATTTTCTTGCTATATTTCATTTTTTTATACCAAGAAAGAGACTCATCAATATTCCTCCCTCTCCTATACCCAAACTTACAGTATTCATCCAAATAACCACCAAAAAATTGGTCCTGTTTTAAAATATGCCAATAATTATTAACTATATGTCAAAGTTTAAACGTATTAGTTCCAAATGTAGTAATTAATCTACAAGGAACATTCTTATTCCCATCCTCAAAGGAATCTGTAAATTCCAAATCTCTTTTCATACTCAATGCCTTTAACATTTCATTATCTATATCCTTCTTATTATAACCTCTCTGTTTGAATCTATAACCCATATTTTCTATTTCTATTCCAAATTCTTCCTCATTACTACATATACGTCTAACCCTTTGTAGTTGATTTTTTGGAATATTTGAAATAATATGTTTTGGATGACAGCTATCTGCCTGTATAAGTACAGGCTGTAATCCGTGCGGTAGGTGTACTTATTGCAATGTTATCCCTAAGACTAAATCTTTTACATCTATCAATACTTCTAACGTTTTTGATATAAAATATTTAATAACTTGTAAAACAGAGTGGGTTGTATATATGGCAATATGTCGATGTGGGGCCTTCTATGTAGGTCAAACGTCAAAATCTTTTAAAAGTAGAGTGGCACTACATATAAGTGACATTAAATGTCAAAGGGTACGGAGTGCCCTTTATAAACATACAATTGACCATAATACAGCCCATTTTATATTTGTTGGGATAGATACAATAAGTAGGAATAATGTACGGGATGATATAAAACACCAAATATTGGATAAAAAGGAAAGAATGTGGACTTTAACTTTAGGGGCTTTATATAAGCCTGGGTTAAATGAGAATTTGTAGTGGGTTGTTGTTTAATGTTGGGAATTTATTAGGCCAGTTCTTCTTTTTTCTTTTTTGTATAAATTTATTTTATTTCTTGTATATATTATGTTATGGAACATGTCTCTTTAAGAGAGACATATTATGGTGACGGGGATTTGATGTTTGATCCACTGATGACGCCTAAAGGGTGAAACCGGTTTGGATTATACTGTTTTACTGTCTGCGAGCCATGAGATGAATAAAGAAGATTTTTGCGGCTTAAAGTGTGTATTATCTACAATTGGTGCAGTGCTGGCATTTGTGTTGGTGCTATATATACTGGGAAAGTTCATATCCATGGCAATAGACCCCTTTTTATTGCTTTGATGGTTGGAGTGAGAATGTCAGGAGTACCTGGTTTGCATCTCTGGGGCAGTGTTTATCACTGCAAACTGGTTGTCCCGTGTGTAACTAGGTATTGGTGAAATTTCAAGGGTGCTTTTACAGGAAAAATGTCAACTCTAGGTGTCTGCATCTATACAGGCATTGACAAACACTTGAGGGGAAAACTAATAAGTAAACCCTGAAGACTTATGGATGAAGTATTTAGGCAGATATTCTGAAGTTAGGTTAGAAAGCAGCAAATCAAGAAGTAATCACTTAAAAGAATTAGCTTGTCAAGAATGATTAAAAGCTGGGATTAATCTAAATGGCTACTACTATTGCTGGTCTCACCACAACTTCATGCTGCTGGGATACAATGCTACTTTGCGTTTTTCTCACCAGAAGCAAAATAGTAGCATGAATCCCAAGATGGGAAGCAAGCCACAGTCTCTTCACTGATCAACAGTCATGTCTCAGATGATGCAAGTGTCTGTAGGCTTGTTGTAGCCTTTTCCTGGCATATGCCTTGCTATAGCAACCATACCAGTCAGGAAGGTCAAACACAGACACTCACTGCCCAATGAGAAAGTCAGGAATCAATGCACTCTGTGCCTTCTCTCACCAGAAGCAAAATATGAGCACACATTCTAAACTAGCATATATGAAACAATTATTAGGATTATTGGTGAACAGCAGTCACCAGGAAATAATGTCTCTATGCTTCTTCTCTCACCAGCAGCAAAACATAAGTACTAATACCAAGATGACTACCGAGAGGCAAAATGTGGGCTCTCCAGTAACTGGTGATATTGAAGCAGATGTTACAGATTTTAAAGTTGAGGTGGAAAAGCTGGGTTAATATCCTAAAAAATTACAGTGTACACTAAGCAGTTAAATATGAAAGAGGGGGTACCTTAAGCTTTACCCAAGTAAACAGACACTAATTTAAAAAAACAAAATATATTGGAAGGGGTAGGCACTTTGTATTCTGGCTATAATGCAGACAATGGGATGGCCATTGAGTTTAAATAGCCAAAGAGGAGTGACTGCACAAAACAATCATTTTGTGCTTACTCACAATAGCCAGTGAAAGAGGAGAGGGAAGGAAATATGTGATGACATTAGCACAAGCAGCAGGCAACTAGAAAGACAGCTGAACTTAAAATCACATCACCAACAGTGTGGGAGAGTGGCAGAAACTCCATTCTGGGTGACTTACAACAGATGTATTTGTGGTCTCTTTCCTAGTTTAAATACGCAGTTAAGAGCAGAATACAAGGAAAACACAGTGTAAAGAAAATAAATCACAATACACAAAATAGAAAAAGGCAATGAAGCAATGCAAAATACAAGAATGTAAATAATAAACTACCTTTCCCTCACAGCAAACTGTGGCAGGGTCTGGGTGAGCTTTTCAGTAAGTGAAAAAGTCATGAAAACCCACTGACCCATGTACAAGTCTCGAGAGGGGTTCAAAGTTTGAAGTGTAAGGAACTGTTAAAACTCAGTACTGTACTCATAGCACTCCTCGTCTATATGTGTTAAAATCCAAACAGTTAAGTGTCAGAAAGTTATACCAGTCATTCAAGCAAAGCACTAACAGAAAACATATTTTATTTTTGTTTTAATGAATGCCATGTGTTGTTAACACTAACTGTAACTCTTTAAAAACAATAATGTATCCTCCCAGTCTGTTAAAAGGAATACAGTTAACTGTCAGTAAGGCATGGTAGTTATTGGAACATAAAAATAAAAGCATTTTCACTTAATACTTTATGGTTTAACGATGGCTGTGCTTTACAGACACAAGTATATGCAGCTTAAAAAATGTTTTGTCACGGTTGTGTCTTACCTTTTTTGCACCACTGTATGTGCTGCAAGAAGCACCAATTACGAACTTCATTCTAATGAAGATTATTTTTTGTAAAATCTAAAACAGAAAAGATGAAAACAAGGACAAAGCCCTTTGAAATTTGTTTTTCCTGTGCAGATGTCACTGAAGACTAAGTGCAACCTTTAACTGCCATGACATCAACAGAATTGTTTCAAGGTACAGAAATGCAGAAGAAGTTGGTTCAAAAGGAAGGGTTAATTTTTCTAGGACACAGTTTAATTCCTAAGGAGAAGGAATGGATTTTCTAGGGAGGTTGCTATGAAGGAAACAGGCTGAAATGGTTGACATGTCCCTTCATGATGAGATGAGCAGCTGACATAAGTACCAAAGGATAACAGGTATACCCAGTTGATATAGGTCCAGCTCTTTACTGAGATACCAAATAGAAAATCCTCTCCATTTGGAAATGCAAGACTTTCTTGTAGCAAGTTTGTCTTCTTTACTACCTGGAGCAAGTCCTCAGAATAAATGTATCTGAAAGGAATTAGAAGCCTATCATTCAAACTGTCAAATTCAGTATTTTTAGATACTGATGAATTAGACAGCCCTTTTACCGTCTAAGGGAATCCCATCCTGTGAGGTAACTGCTCTTGACTAGACGAAGTAGAAGAGAAAACCAGTGCTGTCTGAGCCAACAGTCACCAGCAACATTTCAGGATTGTCCTAAATAAGTGGAAATGGAGGGAAGACATATAGGAATTTCCTTTTCTAAGAGATTGATAAGGTGCCTGTTTCCCATATTTCTCTGCATGGAACTCTGGATCAGAACAGCCTGAGTTATCTGATCAGAATGGAGGCCAAGAGATCTATCTGGGAAGTTCCCCACAGATGGGCAATTCGGAGGAAGATCTCTTCATTCAGTAACCATTTTTGAATGTCTGCCTTGGATCTGCTCAGATAATTTGCCATTGAATTAATCAGAGGAAATGCAAGTTGCTTGCAGAAAGAACTGTGTTGACTAGCAATATCCCAAGCTATCACTGCCAGCTTGAAAAGGTGGCAAAACTTTGTTCCCCCCCTTGTTTGTCGATATAACACACAACTGTGGCCCTGTCTGCAAGCACTAGCAAAGTTCTTGGAAACCAGAGATAACAGAAAATAAAGCAAAGATCTGGATTTTTATATCCTTTATGCTTATATGCTTGCATCTGTCCTACTCTGACCAGACCCCTTTGACTTTCATGCCCACTGAAACAGCTCCCTAAGCCAGGCCCGAAGCACCTGTTGAGATCTTCTGGAGGAGAAAAAGAACCATAATGGGAACATCTGGATTGATTGTAACCTGGTTTGCTCACCACGAGTTCTTTCTTCACAAACAGCAAGTGTAGGACTGGGAAGGTCAGAGGGCAGCAATATTATGCCAAATTCGATTTTAGGTACCACTGAATCTTTTCCATATGGAGCCTGACAAAGGGAATCATCTGTACGGTTGATGCCATGTGCCACAAGGCTCTCAGAATCTCTATTGCAAAGGTTACTTTCAGATTCGAGAGAGAAAAAAATAGCAAGTCATAAACAGGATTTTTTTTTTTCCTGTAGGAGAAAAGCCATCATGCAGGAGTATCCAGAAGACCAATCAGAAACACTAGGCTTTGAGACAGACAAAGGGATAATTTCATCAAGTTCAGACTGAAACTTAGACATAGAAGATTGTTTACAAACTGTATGTATTTAATAGGTGTGGATAAAGTACAGTTGTGCAAGAACTTACCATAACAGTAGACGTCCTGATCACTGCTACAGTATTCCTGACATGTAGGTTATCACCGCTGATGGCCGGCCAAGTTACCAAAGCTTTGCCTTACCTAGGTCATACACATGACCTCAGCTCTTATGCACTGAGGTATAAATACAGTTTGAGTAATCCTCCTCGTACGTCTACCTCTAAGCCAGCAGCCTCAAGACTACTGAGAGAGGAGACTGGTCAGCTAGGAGGGGTGTAGCTCAAATTGGTAAACCAAAGGCTAGAACAGAGGTGGAGAGACAACTGAAGATGGAAGAATGTAGAAGGTGGGATGGAATACCGCAACAGTGATTGGTATAACATCTACTGAAGTTCTTACACAACTGTACCATGCCCTGACTGAAATCTGTTTTGCAGTTTTCCCGACATATGGGTGACTCTCAGAGCTGAAAGATGAAAGAGGATTATCTAGCTATTGAGAAATGTCCAGCAGTCTGACCACACCTGACCTAGCAAAGACTGTCCTTGACTTGGAGAAAGCATCAGTTTTGTAATGTTTGGTAAAGTGCATACAGAAGACCAGGTAGCTCCCTCCAAGAAAGATTTGGAGTCTCTTCCTTTGTGAAAAGCTCCTGAGGAAGCAACAGCCTTAGTGGAATGTGCTTTAGGGAAGGAGGGTATGGTCTTTTCCATGGTGTGTGTAGCAGAAAGTAAAAGCCTTTGAAATCCAGGCTGCAATAGCTTGTTTGCAGACTAGCTGTCACAGCTTAGTAGTCATAAAAGATGCAAATAGTTGGTCAGTCTTTCTGAAGGACTTACTTTTGCCTAGGTAAAATCTGATTTGTCTGTGTTAGTGCACTGATTGTAAGATCCTTTCTCCCCTGTTTTGGGGATTGTAAAATAAGGTAGGAAGATGATGGCCTGAGAGAGCTCATTCACTACTTTAGGTATGAAGGATGGGTTAGCCCTGAGTTTTACCCCGTCTCTGAAAAATAAGAAAGTGGAGAACGGCCATGAGAGCTTGTCCTGGCAGAGGTGAGGGCCAAGAGGAGGAGGATGGTTTTCCAAGTACAGAATTTCAGAGAAGTGGTAGAAGATAGTTCAAAGGGATGCAAAGTAAGCTTTTCTAGCACAAAATTAAGATCCGAAGGATGAGAGATGGTTTTCCTATTTGGAGAAGGGTTTAAGATGGAGAACTCCCCTGGGGAAAAAGCTTTAACTCCGGCCTAGCCATAAGTGGGCAGTTTAAGAGGGAGGCAGGCACTGATAGCAACAAATTAATTTTTACGGATGCGTAGGCTAAACCTGATCAAAGAAGCTTGCAGAAATATTGCAGTACCGTAGAGACCTGTGCTAAGAATGGTTCCGGACTATGTTTGCAGCACCAAAAGGAAAACCTTTTCCACTTACCAGATTTTCTGGTAGTAGCTCTCTTGTTGAAGGACTTGTTCAGAGAAGAGGAGCTTCTGAGGCACTAAAATCCCATAATCCACAGGGTTAGGCTGAGGATGTTAGATTTGGGTGGAGCAGCAATCCTTTTTACTGAGTAATCAGGTCTGGCTGCAGAAGAATCCTCCTGTAATTTCCTTTTGTTAGGTGAAATAGCAAGGGAAAACAATTTTGCCTCAGCTGGAATGGACCCAGTAAGAGGAGTTTGGGTGTCTCCTTTTGTGCCTTGAGAAGAATTTTTGGAAGGACAGGAAAGGCATACAGGAACTTCCATGTCCATTAGAAAGAAAAAGCATCTGTGTTCCAGGCTGTGTGAAAAGGATACCTGGTGCAGATCTGGGGGAGCTGATTGTCTCTAGGTGAAGCAAAGAGGTTGACTTGAGGAGCGCCACAGTGAAATGTGATGCTGAGGAAGACCTCTATGTTCAGGAAGAACTCCCTATATTCTAAGCGGGTTTCCCACAGACCACCCCTGATATCAAATGGGATACTTTCTAATACAAAAAATCCAAACCTTGCCAGGGTGCATGTTAAAGTATGTTTAAATAGAGCATTCTTGTCATTCATTAGCACTCCTAATATCACAGTGATGTTCATAAATGCTCTTTTTTTTAACATTCGCTCCATTTTGTCTATATAGAATGCTCCGCAAGGTTTACAAATAGCAAGGTAAACCACCCTAAGGGTATTACAATTACTGTAGGAAGACCCTGGGATAATTCTGTCCCTGCTCATAATGTGTACACTTTCCTGATGTGAAATGTTGCAACTACAGGAGGAACCAGAAAGGAATCTCTGCAAGGTGACTATTACATCTGTTGCTAAACAAGAGAAATGTTCTAGGAAAGACTTTTCTTCTTGGCTTGAGGAGAGACAATTTTTTTTTAATTTTGAGACCGGTGTTACCACTAACCAAGTGGTTGTTCAGGGTGATACAATAACTAGCTAAACTTTCTGATCTGTTGCTGAAGTTTAAAGCCCTGCAAATTGACAACAAATATCTTAGGGAATGTTTAAAAAGGGAAATGGTCCCTAAAGGGCTTAGGGTATGTAAATACCCAAACAACATTGTTAAGGGGTCCGAACTACACAAAGAATTATTGGAGGTGTTTAACAAGTGTGGTCAAGATACTGTGGCGGTCTCTATTAAGCAAAATGAAAGTGTACTTCCATGCACATATAGACGTACTTAAAACTTTGGACCTTATACATACCATTGAGACAGAAAGAAAATATTTAACAGTGATGGACAGAATAGACGAGAAGTGTGTTGCTATTATAAACAGAAAGATGAAAAAACTGGAGAGACACATTCGTGAATATAAAGAGGAAAAGTGTTACCCTGACCCTAAGGGGAATTTTAGAACTGTAAATGCACCCAATTCTGCTCACGATGACGACAGGAGGACTGCACATCATGTTAATTTTAGGGATAACAGTACATGGTATACCTTCATTTCGTCATAAGGAAGTTGTATGATGCATCAAAGTGCGAAAGTACAACCTCCAGATCTGACAAATGACTGCCACTGTTTAGAATCCAAATGAGCGAATGCACATTGGCATTCGCTCATTTGAATTCGGCATTCCAGGTGCAGATCACACTACAGCAGGGATCGGGAAAAGAACCCTTTCACTTACTGTAGTGCGATCTCAGACTTTGTATATTAAAGTAGCAGGGGGTGTGGGAGGCACAGCCCTCCACATGGGGGATGCAGGGGGGCTTACATAACGATGTTTGGAGACATTCGAAAATGTCACCTGATATTTACTGATGTGCTGCTGTTCGAAAATGGTCAAATCTGTTTTTCCAGATTACCATTTTCAACATTTTTTTTTTTGCGTCATGTTGTGTTTCGGCATTTAAAGTCGCACAATAGTGCGATCGTACAAATGCCTAACAAGTGAAGGTATATCCAATAGATACAATGAAGCTTGTAACACATTGTATGACCCTTTAGAATACTCCCTGCTTCGCAGGTCCGACAGAATTATGAATCAGACTGCACCTCAGTATTATCAGAATTATGCTCCGGGGGCATAGCTGGGAGGAAAATGGGGATGGGCGAAATTTTAACCCTTTCCACTGTTTCTATTATAAAGGAAGGTGTTAAATACACTCATAATAATTTTTATATTTTCAATTACAGTGACATTGAACCAACTATAGACCACTTTAAGTTGCTTTCTAAAGGGTTTAAATTTATTCCAAACGTGAAGGGTGACTCTGCTAAGTTGATCCTTTATCTTAAGCTTTTCGTGAGAAAGATTAATTTAGAACTACTGTTCCAAGAACAGCCAAAGGTTACAGAGGTGGGTGGACCTAGACATAAGAGTACGTTCAATCCTCCAATCCATCCACAGTTAAAGAACTTTGAGCAATTAGTTGAGAAACAAATCAGGGAATGTACACAATAAAAATATAAAACATTTTAATTTGAATGTTAATGAATGGAAAGTTTTGAAAAATCTTAAGTTGGATAGAAATACCCACGTGATGAACCCTGATAAGGGAGGTGGTGCAGTATTAATGAATACCCTCATTTATGAAGTGAAAATGCTAGACTTACTAGGTGACACAGATACATATATTAGGGTCTCTAAAAGCGAGATCAATAACCCCCCCCCCCAAGACCCACAGTGGCCACCGAAGGTTCCAAGACAGCACCACTTGTGAAATATTTGGACAAAAAACTAAGTCCTTATAGGGAACCGAGAATCAAATACTCAAAAGGCTCCTGGGATAGACGTAAATCAAGATTTTGACAAGGTTACTTGCGTCACTATTGACATCAAGGACCTTTTCTCAGTTATTCCCCATGAGACAGGTTTGGAATGCTTGGAGGCTGCACTGGTTAACAACCGAGAGATTTCAGTGAATGATTTGCATGTGGTGTTACATCTGATGGAGCTGGTTTTAAAAAAAAAAATACATTTGTTTTTGGGGGGGGGGGGGTAGTTTTTCCACTAGATTAAAAGTGTTGCTATGAGGGCAAACTGCACCCCTACTTAAGCCAACATAGTTTTGGCCTGGTGGGAACAAAAATTCATATTGGAATCAGTGTACAAGGTATGCTGTTCACACTACATGAGATTTCTTTACATTTGTTTATTCTGCATGGATTCTGATATTAAGCTTAATGAATTTGTCTTACATTGAATCCATTACAGAATTTTTACATTTTACCAGTACGCTGTCACATGATAAAGTTTCTTCGATGTGACCATAGAAAAAACTAGTCCGGGGGTAAAGTCTAAAGTTTTTTGCAAGAATACCTTTTCAAACTCCTAAATGCACTGTAAGAGTGCACATACTTTTTTTTCAAAAGAAGAGTGCTGTGAAGGGTCAGTATATCTGTGTTTGTAGGATGACCTCTAATGACCCTGACTTTGAAAATTAATGTGATTATCTTGGACTGTTGTTCAGGGAGAGGGGGTACCTGGTCCAGTTATTGAATAGGATTAGAACCGAAGTTACTAAATTTAGAAAATAAAAATGTAGCCCTGTTTTAGGCAACAGATTTCAGGCTGTGGGTGAACATGAACAGACTGAACAGGACCCTGGTGATTTTAATAGAGCCTTTATTACTGAATATAATGCTAATTTCTATACATTTAATAACATCATTAAGAAAGAATGGGAAAGATTTATGCAGTTAACTGATTTGCCCTTATTGGAGAGGGACCCTTTGAAATTCATTTATAGGAAGGGCAGAAATCTTAAAAAAAATATTGGAATGTGATAAAGTTGAAAAACTGGGAACAAATAGCAAATGGAAAGGAACTTTCCGATGTGGGGCATGCTCACACTGTGAGCACATTATGAGCAGGGGCAGGATTATCTCAGGGTCTTCCTATAATAATTGTAATACCCTTAGGGTGGTTTACCTTGCTATTTGTAAACCTTGTGGAGCATTCCATATAGGCAAAATGGAGTGAATGTTAAAAAGTACAGTTTTGTACCTACCATAAATGTAGATGTTCGAAGATCCACATTGCTGCAGTCCTTACATATGGGTAGTCCGCTGTCCTCGGTCGGCCCGAATACCAAAGTATTAGGCTGACGTCGGTCAAGGCGCTTAAAACTGACATCAGGACGTCAGGGTACAAAAGCGCATGACCGACGTCACATCCTCAGTCTTTTCTTGCCCCAGATGTCAGAAGGCCCTAAAAAGAAAGGCCAAAGCCAAAAAACAGCAAAGAACAACCAACCACCCCTGCACTAACCATATTTACAATATTTACAACCCAAACCACACAACCACCTCAACTACAGAGGGGAAGGAGGGAGGGAAAATTGGACTGCAGCAATGTGGATCTTCGAACATCTACATTTATGGTAGGTACAAAACTGTACTATGTTCTTCATCTCACATTGCTGCAGTCCTTACATATGGGTAGAATCCCAAAGCAGAGGTAAGGGAGGATGGCAAAACTATAAAGCATTAGGAGCTGCCAAAATGCCTTGTAAAATTGCAGTGGCAAATCCAGCCCTAGATTTAGAGTAAAGTGGAAGGTGGTAATGCTTAGAGAAAGTATGCACTGAACTCCAAGTAGCTGCCTCCAAAATATCTTTAGTAGCTACCCCCCTTAAAAAAGCTGTAGAAGTGGCAGTAGCCCTAGTGGAATGAGGCCTAATCCCAGCTGGGATCTCCTTACCATGATGGGAATAACAGAAAGCAATACAAAAAACCAATCCACTTAGAAATTGTTTGTTTTGAAACAGGTTTGCCCTGAGAACCCAAAGCAAATGAAACAAATAACTGCTGAGACTGCCTGAACCCTTTAGTTCTGCTCAAATAATATCGCAACTGTCTGTGTATATCCAAAGTGTGCAAAATCTTTTCCCCTTTATTTTGGGGGTTTGCATAAAAAGTAGGCAAATGAATAGTTTGGTTTAAAGCCACACTAGAAACCACTTTAGGCATAAAGGAAGGATTAGTACGCAAAGATACCCTATCCTTGTGGAAAATTAAGAAAGGCTCAACCGCCATAAGGGCCTGTAATTCAGAAACCCTTCTCGCAGAGGTAATGGCCAACAAAAAAGCAGTCTTCCATGATAAATATTTCAACTCAGCAGTAGCTGCAGGCTCAAAAGGTTGTAGAGTGAGTTTCTCCAACACAAAATTGAGATCCCAAGCAGGAGTAGGAGCTCTACGTGGGGGTCTTATAGTCTTTGCCCCTCTAAGGAATTGCTTAAACAAAGGATGAGAAAATAATGGCGGGTCACAGTCATAGTGAGCAGAAATTGCTGCAGCGTGAAACTTTATAGAGGAGAAGGACAAACCTTTGTCCAATAACTCAGTAAGGTATTGAAGAGCAACACTTAAATTAGGTTTAGAAACATCAAAGTCCTTTGCTGTACTCCAAATGAAAAATCTCCTCCATTTATCTGCGTAAACTTTTCTTGTACTAGGCCTTCTGGCCTCCAAAATAACATTCAAAACTTGTTGTGGAAGCTGAGACCCTTCAAGGTTTAAAACAGAATATGCCAGGCTGTTAGATGCAGAGACTGAAGTTTGACATTGAGTAGGTGACTGTTCTCCTGAGACAGCAGGTGTGGAATCGAAGGCAAAGGCCATGGAGGCTCCCGTACCAGACTTCTCAGTAATGGGTACCAGTGCTGTCGAGGCCAATCCGGAGCTATTAAAATCATGGTTGGCTTGTCCTGTCTGACCTTCAGGAGTACCTTTGGGAGGAGAGGCAGTGGTGGAAAGGCATACACGTGAAGATTGCTCCAATTTGAATGAGAGAGCATCCACTTTCCAAGCTGTGGGATGAAACCTTTTTGTGCAAAACTTTGGCAACTGGTAATTTAGTGGAGAAGCGAACAGATCTATGTCTGGAGTTCCCCATAACACTGTCAATTTTTGAAATACATGAGGATCCAATTTCCACTCGTGGGGATCCATGATTTGTCTGCTCAACACATCTGCTAAGGAGTTCTGTGCTCCTGGCAGAAACCTTGCCTGAAGATTTAGCTGCAAACTGAGAGCAGTCTCCCACAAAATCATTGCTTGTCTGCATAGAGGGTAAGAATGTGTCCCCCCTTGCTTGTTGATGTACCACATGACAGTTGTGCTGTCTGTTTGAATCAACACCTGCCCTGGAAGAAGTAAATCCTTGAAAGCTATCAATGCAAATTGGACTGCTAACATCTCCTTCAAGTTGATATGTAAATGTTGAAGTCTGGCAGGCCACGTGTCTTGTACCCATTTTCCATTTAGATGAGCTCCCCAAGCTTTGTCTGAGGCATCTGTCGTTAGAACCTGACTCGCCTCTGGTCGGGTCACAGAGAGTCCCTTGTTTAGGTGACATTCCTGAGCCCACCACAAAAATTCCTTTTGAATGCAAGGTATTATCTGAATGACAGTGTCCATATCTTGGCAGTGTTAGTCCATACATTTTGAGATACCATTGTAGCTTCCTCATATGCAGTTTGGCATTGGGAAGTACCAGAATACAAGATGCCATGAACCCCAAGGCTTGAAGGACTGTCCTTGCAGTCAGCCTGGACTGACGAGACAATTGATGGAAATAAAGAGAAAGATTCTTTTGTTTGTCCGGGGTCAAAAAGGCCATCTGGGATGCTGTATTCAGTCTCACACCCAGAAAGCACATGTCCTGAGAGGGTACCAGACTGGACTTTATTTCGTTCACAGAATATCCTAGGCATCTTAACACTGCCATCACATACTGTAAATGATGAAGAAGTTCGTCCTTTCCTTGAGCCAGAATCAGGCAATCGTCCAAATAAGGATAGATTTGTATTCCTCTTAGCCTGAAGAAAGCTATCACTGGAGCCAGAACCTTTGTGAACACTCTGGGCGCAGTAGATAAGCCAAAGGGCAATGCAGAGAACTGATAATGAAAAGTCCCAGCCCGAAAACGCAGATACTTCCTGCAACTGGGCCTGATAGGAACATGAAGGTAAGCCTCCTTGAGATCCAGAGTCACCATCCAGTGATCTTTGCCCAGCAGAGGTAAAAGCTGTTGTAACGTCAACATTTTGAACTTGGGAATGTCCAGATATGTGTTGAGGATAGATAAATCCAAAATTGGTCTCCACGTGTTCCCTTTCTTGGTACTAGAAACAGGCGAGAATAAAATCCTAGGCCCACTTCTGGCAGAGGGACCGGTTGTATAGCTCCTATTTGAAGTAGTAGAGAAATCTGTTTGTGAGCCTCTAGTCTTTGCTGAGGAGGAACGTCTGGCATGCCTTTGAAAGGAGGCAAGGTATGGAAATAAAACTTGTAACCTTGGTGTATGATATCCAACACCCATTTGTCCTGGGTAATTAAAATCCAATTTTCCTTGAAGAGTGCCAACCGTCCTCCCAAAGGTGCTGCCAGGCAAGAAGGAACTGGCAGCTGAAACAGTAGGTCATTGGGCCTGTTTACGAAAGGACTGGCCCCTGCCCTCACTCGAAGATTGTGCAGGTGAACTCCATGTTCTAGGTCTGAAGGAACTCTGAGCTCTGCCCCTACCACGTCTAGATCTACCCCTAGACTGAGAATCAGAAGAAGGATACGTCCACCCCTTAAGCAGGCCAATTTCTACTAAACTTCGGAGGCTGAACTTGCAAAAAATCTTTAACAGTCTGCATAGACTTAGCCTTGTCTTCCATTTTCTTCAAGACTGACTCCACAGGTGGACCAAACAACACTTCAGACTGCAAAGGAGCATCCAAAATCCTTGTCTTAACATGGTCAGATAAATTCTGATCCTTAAGCCAGGCGTGCCTGCGAAGAACTGAACCAGTGGCAGCCACCCTAGAAGAGGCCTGCAAAGCATCAAAACCACACTGTAAAGAATGCTTACCCACCTGTTCAGAGACATGCACCAAATCTTGTAATTCTTTACACTCAATGCCTTCTGCCAGAGCATCCACCTTAGATTTCAATTGAAAAAGAAGAAAATTCTGATATTTCAACATATGAAACTGGCAATTCAAAGCCCTCATTGCTAAGGTGGAAGATGTATAGACCTTCTTTCCCCATCTATCCAAAGCTCTGGCCTCTTTATCTAGAGGAACCGGATTCTTTACAACAGAGGCCCTGACACCCTTAGGTCCCTGGCTAATAGTTTCTGGGTCCGCCCTAGGACTCTTAAAGAGATATTTATGAGCCTCAGGCACCCTGTAATACCTATCCGGTTTAACAGGCGCAGGAGGCAGAGAATCAGGATTAAGTGACGCCTCTGAAAATACATCTTGCACAACATCCAGAACAGGAGGTATAGCTAAGGGCCTATGTTGAGGTAAAAACAAAAATTCCCTAAGCCTTTTCCGTGAATCAGAGAAGTCCTGACCTTCCCACTTAAAATGTTCCCTCATAGAATGAAGTGTCTCTGAAAAAGAAAAATCCTCTGGAGGAGAAGCAGAAGGAGTGGAATCTTCTGCATCAGAATCAGAATAAGGAGTGTACTCCTGCAAGTCTTCAGCCGAAGACTCTGAATCATCCGAAGCCTGTTCAAAGCTTTCCAACTCTGGCTCCACCCTAGGCCTCTTATCAGGAGGGGGCATAGAACCTCTAATCAGAGTAATCAAATCTTCTGCCATTTTAAGCATGTGCTTCTTAGGCACAGACCCTGCTGAACTAGGAGTGACACCAACAGAAGCTAAACCTGGCCTGCCTCTGGAAGAAGCCTTGGAAACAGAAGGAGAGGGCCTAACCACCCTGGGAAGGGAGGGAGTACAGAAACCTGAGAAGCCCCTTCAGCCTGGCCTGCCTCTTGAGAGGCCACATCCTGCAAAATCAAGGTCTCCCCCTGAGACTCCAGAGAAGCCTCCATCGGAACCACCGGTTCCAGTGAAGCCTCTAAAGAACCGGCGTCCGGAACGGACGACTCATCTTGCCTGGGTTTAACCGCTTTGTCTTTGCGCTTCTTCGTGGAAGCGGGCATCGGAGTATCCGATGGCATGTTATAACTGCACCGCTTCCCGAAGACCAGCCTAGCACAATCTAACCTTCGCTTAATAGTGCGCTTATTAAACCTAGCACAAAAGCGACACCCGACTACGTCGTGCTCAGGCCCCAAACAAGGAATGCACAAAGAATGATAATCCCTATGCGGTATCTGTTTCCCACAAGAAATACAATTATTCACTTTTTCTGACATCCGGTAATACACAGAGGCAAGAAAAAACCAAAATATTCCCCAACGGGGTACTTAGCCAACTTGGATTCGGTCTGAAACTCCGAACTCGAAAAATTTCAGAACGCCGAACGGCACTTGCAACGCTGCTTCTGCATTGGACCATGCGGCAAAAAAGACTGAGGATGTGACATCGGTCATGCGCTTTTGTACCCTGACGTCCTGATGTCAGTTTTAAGCGCCTTGACCGACGTCAGCCTAATACTTTGGTATTCGGGCCGACCGAGGACAGCGGACTACCCATATGTAAGGACTGCAGCAATGTGAGATGAAGAACATCAGCACATTTATGAACATCACTACGATATTAGGAGCTCCAATGACAAGAACGCTCTATTTAAACATACTTTATTTAACATGCACCCAGGAAAGGTTTAGATTTTTTGTATTAGAAAGTATCCCATTTGATATCAGGGGTGGTCTATGGGAAACCTGCCAATAATATAGAGGAGTTGTTCTGGCAGGTGACCCTAGAAGCAGAGAGATTTCCTGGGTTAAAGGAGGATATTTTGATAGCCCCTCTGCTTAAGCTTAGAGCAGCTAAGTTGTAAAAATGTGCTTTTTTTGAATAAGTTTTGTCTTCCTTAACAATAGAAATCTTTCCCTTTGGTACATTTATTAATTGTATACGTAGATCTGTATTTCAAGTAGGCTATGACCAAGTTTTAAAATTTCTCAGCTTGGAGGGTGTGGTTTAAATTTTGGCCAGTAGATGGTGCTGTTGAAACATTTTTATATATTTTTATTCATAGGTTCATACTAGGCTATCTGCCCTAGGACATTTATAAGCCTAGCCAGAGTGTGTTTGGCTTTCGCCACCCATTTTAAATTAATTTTGCTATGCCCTTTTTCGAGGTTAGTATACTGTGCCTCTGTCTAACAGTGACACAGAAGTGATACCAGGGGTAAACCTACGATCCCCCATCCACTCATCAAGATTCCTCTTGAAGAGGGTCAATGAGGGACTCTGCCTAACCTGGACTGGGATTTTATTCCAGAGTGAAGGGAGCCTCTCGGTTATGAATCTGTCCCTCCAGCATGTCTTATTTATTTCAGTGCTGAGGTTCAAGTCTCTCGAGCGCGTAGCTCGATGGGATTTGGATTTTCTGAGGTGCAGCATGTCCATTAATTCCGGGTTGGACATGGCTTTATACGTCAGGCACAGATCGCCTCTGAGCAGGTGGTATGCCACTGAGTAGAGCTGGAGTTTCTTTAACCGGGCAGCATATGGCATCTGTTTGAGCCCTTTGATCCTCTTGGTGAGGTACTTTTGCAGTCTTTCCAGTTGCTGCAGGTGTCTGGTAAGGTACATCCCCCAAAAGGGGCATTGTACTAAATTATGGGCCGATGAGGGATGAGTAAAGAGGCACGATGACCTCCCCTGATCTAGATGCGAATCCCTTCATGATTAGGTGGGCTATATAAAATGTTTTTCTAACCACTTTGGCCACGTGGTTGTCAAATGAGAGATTGCTATCAACTTGGATCCCCAGGTCCCTAATTACTTCTTCTGTACTTAATGGATTACCACCTATGTGGTAATTTGTGGGCACTTTGTTTTTGCCAAAGGGGATGACTATACACTTTTTGGCGTTTAGCTTGAGGCCATGGCTCTGGCACCAGTTGTCTGTTTCTATGAGGCCCTTTTGGAGGATGCTTGTGTCGGCTGGAGAGTCGATTATAGCGCCCAGTTTGCAGTCATCTGCGAACTTGGTCAGCCACAGTCCTTCAGTGTTGGCCTGCACCTCCGAGAAATATATACCGAACAGGAGAGATCCCAGGACTGAGCCTTGTGGGACGCCACTTGTAACTGGTTTGGAGTCTGACATGGCTCCAGCAATTCTAACCATGTGGGTTCTGTCCTTGAGCCAGTTTGCAACCTATCTAGTGACATATGGGTTTATATTTAAGCTGGTGAGCTTATCTATAATGCCCGAGTGGGGTATTGTATCAAAGGCTTTTGCGAGGTCCAGGTAGGCTGTGTGGACCACCTTCCCCTCGTCAATGGCCTTGGTGACTGTTTCAAAGAAATCGACCAGGTTTAAGAGGCAGGATCTGCCCTTAACAAAGCCGAACTGGGTAGGATCCAGTGTCTGTAGGTCCCCAATATCTTTTTTTATGAGGTCCATGCTGATACTTTCCATAGCTTTGCAGACCAAGCTAGTCAGGCTTATGGGGCGATAGTTTCCAGGATCCATTGAGGCACCACTTTTGTGGAGAGGGACCACTGTTTCTGTACGCCACTCTTTGGGTACATATCCTGCGGTAAGGCTGAGATTGAACAGTAGTTTTATGTTTGGGTTTAGCTCTTCTTGGAGTTCATGTAGGACGCAGCCCGGGACACCGTCTGGTCCCATTGATGCTGTGTTTTTTGCTTTGGAGATGGCGACTCTTACCTGAGCATCTGAGATGTCAGGGGAGCAGCACTCTGCTGGGATAGACATTTGCCCTTTTGGAGGGGAGGGTGGGGAGAAGTTTGCGCTGAACCTGTCAGCTAAGATGTTGGCAGTGTCTGTGGGTTCGGTGTATTTTTTGTCATTTTGGACTAATTCTGAGTATATCTGGGAATTCCCACACAGGTTCCTAGCATAACTAAAGAAAGCCTTGTGATTATCCTTAGTGTCCTGTGCAATTTTTCTCTCGAAGCTGGCCTTAGATGATTTTATGAGTGCCCGTAGTTTTTTGCTAACACTGATCAGAGATACCTTCCCTTTTTGGGATTTTGCTCTGTCATGTAGTAGCTTCCTCCTTCTATTGTATAGTTTGTTTATGGCTGGGGTCCACCAGACAGGACCTCTGCCTTTGGAGGATTGGGTCTTGGTTTTATTTGGGATTGCATGATCCATGCATTCCTGAAGGTGTTCATAGAATGCGTTTATAAAGGATTCTGCGGTCCGGGCCGTATTTTCCACAGGCCCGGGGGCTTTGAAGGATTCCACCTTGGTGTTGAGGAGTGTGAAATTTGCTTTAGAGCAGTTTTCCACTGTGGTTTTCTGGGCAGGGGGTGGGGTCGGGATGTGAATATCCAGTGAGATTAGTTCATGGTCTGATCTTACCAGTGAGGGATGCACTTCTGGTCTGGAGCATAGAGTCCCCATGTTGGTGATGATCAGGTCCAGTATGTTTTCCCCTCTTGTGGGAGTGGTAACAAGTTGTTCCATAGCATTTGAATTTATAAATTCTAGGAACCTTTGAGCTAGGGTGTTGGAGCTGGAGTAATGCTCCCAGTCTATGTTTGGGTAGTTGAAGTCGCCCAATATAATGGTGTTTGGAGAGACCTTCATATTTTCCAGTGTTCTCAGGAAGACCGAGTGGGGTTCCTGGGTTTGGGAGGGTGGTCTGTAGCAGGCTATAAACTGGAAGGCAGTTTTACCCACTGTTAGTTGCACATGGATAGTCTCTGATGCTTCGTGCTGTGCCACCAACCTGGAGGTGTGGGTATCTGACGAATATTGATACTCCCCCTCCTTTTCTGGTTCGGTCCAAGTTTTGGGGCTGAAAAGCATGGTATGAGGTATAACCTGGTAGTGCTGGGGTGCTCTCGGGAGCCTTGAACCAGGTTTCTGTTACTGCACAGATATCGATGTTCTCCATGCTAAGGAGAGTTTCGAGTGCATGCATCCTGAGGTTTAGACTTCTGGCATTGAGTAGCATTACTCTTAGTTTCTTATCCCTTGTGATACCTATGGAGGTGGGTTTGTCTTTTGAGCCTTGCCTAAAAAAGGCATTATGGGGGTAGCAAGAGCCTTTGCCAATATCCAAAAGCCCAGGGGTGACAGGTGCAAGACGTCCCTAGCGAAGCATCATGGCCTGTCGAGCATGTCATCCCAGGCTGACAGGCATTGGATCCCCTTTGAATGACACCAATACTTAAGTCAATTGTTGAAATTGATCATCTTGTCTTCATATTGTGGCATCATTCTTGGTGAGGGTAAGATGCTACTCAAGGTCAGGGTCATACCGGCCTGGGCCACATGCTCAGAGAGCTCCTCTATGTCTCTTTTCATGTAGTCCAGGGAGGTACATCTCAGGTCATTCACACCAGCATGGACAATGACTGAGTCATATTTGTACTTGCCTTGGAATGACCTGAGTGCTTGTGTTATGTGGCGGATCCTAGCGCCCGACAGGCAGCTCACCGTGACCTTCTCCTTGTTCAGCCTGGTGAGCGGGACGTCAGTGTGCCTGAAGATAGAGTCACCTATTACAAGTCTATCAGGTGTGTTGTTTAGCCTTAAGGGCTGTGACTGTTCGGCACACTGGCTTTGTGAGCTATGTGCTGCACGTGTTTTGTTTTCGGGTAGTGGTTGCTTGGGTGTCTGCTTTGGAGGTCTCTGCTGCTTAAGCAGATTTTTATTCAGAGCCTCCGAGTATGTTTTTGTGTGTTTATGTGTTTGGTTTGCTGTCGTGGTAGGTCTATGTGAGACTGGAATTGTAGTGAGTGTGGTTTCCTTCTCCTCCTGACAGGTTTCGCCAGTACTGAGTTGAGAGAGCTTAGCCTCCAGTTTGGCTATATGGTTGCATCTCTCACATGTGTTGGAATTTGTTGGGAGGAGGAGAGGGTTGTCTGTGTACATGAGACAGTTGTAACATTGCCTTAAGATTTCCAGATTCACCAGCTGGACCGGAGAGGAGATTGACAACTGACCTTTGGACATGCTAGAATAGTATTGGGAATTCCTTTATAATTGAAAAAAAGGGCCAATGGGAAACAAGGTACTCAAGTGGAGTTTGTGAGGGTGTAGTGCTTTAATTTTTTAGTGCTGACTTATATAATTGCTTTAGTGAGCAAGTGCCAGGTAACTTAAATGCAAAAATGACAAACAGTAACTTTCTTTCAAGTGAAACAAGGAAATAAGTACAGTAAGCAATGCAGATCTCACTAGGGATCCACAGAAGCGCTGAAAAGCCACGTTTTAGGTGGAATTAGTGTTTCAGGGAAATAACAAGCAAACAAGCATACAAACAAAGCTAGATTCAGCAGGCCTGGATCTAGTTTATACTACAGCAAACAAGGTGTACCAATTTAGTAAGAAACAGTTCAAATATGCAGGCACTATAAGCCTCTAACCAGAAATTCCCAGCTCAGAAGGGCAGAGTCCAGCCTCTCCTCCCACAAGAGTGCAGAACACGAACCTTATTAATGTAAAATAACTGGCCTGAAGCCCAAGTGCTTAAACCAGAACTAATACACTTTTAGAATAACAGACACTGAGCCCTCAATCAGCAGTTCCCAACTTAGAAGGATGTAAGCTACCTGTCCTGCCACCACAGTGCAGGCCACAAACCTTCCTAATGTAAAACAACTGGTCTGAGCCCAAGTGCTTAATCCAAAAGACTTTGAATAATAGCTACACTTTAATCAAGTTACTACCAAGCAGTAATAAATACAATTGAATACTTTAAAGAATGTCTGGATTAGTGCTCAAGTTATACAAACAAAACTAGATTCAGCAGGCCTGGATCTAGTCTATGCTACAGCAAACAAGGTGTACCAAGAAGCAGTACAAATATGCAGGCACTATAAACCTTTAACCAGAAATTCCCAGCTCAGAATGGCAGAGTCCAGCCTCTCCTCCCACAAGAGTGCAGACCACGAACCCTCTTAATTTAAAATAACTGGCCTGAAGCCCAAGTGCTTAAACCAGAATGAATACACTTTTAGAATAACAAACACTGAGTCCTCAATCAGCAGTTCCCAACTTAGAAGGATGTAAGCTACCTGTCCTGCCACTACAGTGCAGAGCACAAACCTTCTTAATGTAAAACAACTGGTCTGAAGCCCAAGTGCTTAAACTAAAAGGCTTAGAGTGAGTTACACCAAGCAGTAATAAATACAACTGAGTACTTTTAAGAAGACGCAAAAGCAAAATAAAGTAGGAAGAAACACAAATACAGTAAAAGCAGATACATTTTTTTTTTTTTTTTTTTTTGAGTGAGCAAATGAGATGGGCCCAGGAGGAGTATCCAAGTGCAAATTTACAAGAGGGGCGGGCAGTTTCAAAGCCACCAAGATTAACACCAAGACAAAAACAGGGAGGGTGGGTGGGGACATACTAAAAAAACAGTCAACTTCTAGCAAGATATTGCTCAATGAAACACAAACAAATTACTTTAAAAAGTGCAGATAAAAGTTACTTAGCTACACTTATGCGTTCAATTGATATCATGCAGGTCTTAACCGGCCAAAGCTCACAGTTTAAACAGAAGATAACTCACTGTACCACTTGTATAAGACAGAAACTGAATAACAATGAAGGAAACTACTACCCCCACCTATCACTGGCTATGCAGATTTTTAACAAGCCTTAACTGAAAATACCACATGCACTACTGAAAAAAACAGTCAACTTCTAGCTAGATATTGCTCAATGCAACACAAACAAATTACTTTAAAAGTGCAGATAAAAGTTACTTAGCTACACTTATGCGTTCAATTGATATCATGCAGGTCTTAACCGGCCAAAGCTCACAGTTTAAACAGAAGATAATTCACTGTACCACTTGTATAAGACAGAAACTGAACAACAATGAAGGAAACTACTACCCCCACCTATCACTGGCTATGCAGATTTTTAACAAGCCTTAACTGAAAATACCACATGCACTACTGAAAAAACAGTCAACTTCTAGCTAGATATTGCTCAATGCAACACAAACAAATTACTTTAAAAAGTGCAGATAAAAGTTACTTAGCTACACTTATGCGTTCAATATATATCATGCAGGTCTTAACCGGCTAAAGCTCACAGTTTAAACTTTATCTTATACATATATACAATTAGTTTTTAAAATTATGTTTTTTTTTTTGTAACAAGTTCAAGTGTCATGTATTAATTATATTTATTATCTTACAGTACTAATATTGTATATCTTGAGTTATGTACCTCAAAAGGGCTATTTGAAAGACGCTATTGATTGCTGTTTTTTAATCTTATAGTGTATTTATTAGTGTTTCCATGATGGTGTTTTATTCATCTGAAGAAGTCTGCTGGTAGTGGACGAAAATGTGTGTTACTGGAAGTGTTAATGTGTTTGTGGTGAATAAAGTGGATTCATTTTTTGCTTGTGGTTTTGGACTCTCTTCACCCACGTTTTCTGTTACCAGTGAAGTGTTTTGGGTGAATTTGTTTCTCTCTTCTTTATTTTTGTTAATAGCCTGCAGAATGCTATCAAAGGGGTTAGGCATTTTGTGAAAAAACTGGAGCTGCAGACACAGTCCAAAGGGCAAAGCAAAAAATGAAAATGATATCCCAAAGCATAAAATCTTAAGAACATTCTATGATCTGGATGGATAGGAATGTGTCTTTTACAGCCAAGGTAACCAAATAAACTTGTGAAAAAATCACAGGAAATAAGTTTTGGAAAGAGAATATCCTGAACTATTTTTTTTTAAAGAAATATATTTAGAGTGGGTAAGCTAAAATGGGTCTCCAGATCCCTTCTTTCCTTGATACAAGGAAAAGCCTGGAAAAAAGCTGCATTCCTTTTGGACAAGCAGGGATGAATTCTATGAACACCTGATGGAATAACACTAACAAGATTGGAAGATCCAGCTTGGGGGGGTGGTACTTGAGGGATGTCACAGGCAAGTTTGTGACCATCATTCTTCAAAGATGAAGACACTGAGAAGGTTTTCCTAGAAGGATGGTATGGGAGGAGCAAGGGGGAAGACGACAGTCGTAGGTTGCAGCTTTTGTCACCAAAATATCCTTTAGATTCTTTAAAGTTTGCTTTAGGTTCATCTTGCCACTTTGTCTTAGAGAATGTCTTTACTTTTTGCTACGATTTTTGCTTTTTATGTAAACATTTGCCAACTTTGTAGGGATAATTTCTCTAGAGCGTAGATATGGGGAAGAGAAAAAGCTGTTTGAATTTCTGAATTATGTCCCTCTCTCTAGAAATGTTTGGAAAATTTCATCTGAAACTGGGTCAGGCAAATTGTCCTTGTCTAGAGGGCATCCAAAAGCTCAACCTTATTATTCTACAAGGACTCGAGACAAAGTCAGGAATCTTCAGGACAGCTCCAATAGCTGCAGCTCTGGAATAGACATCAGCAGCATCATAGCCACATTTTATAGAATGAACCGCTACTTGTACAGCTGAATTAAATACATGTAAAGCATTCATATTGTCAGAGTCAAGAATATAAGAAACAATGCTACTCATGTTGTCAAAAATAGCCAACAAGTATCTAGTCATATGTGTTTGGTAATTTATGGCATGGCCCAGGAGTGTCTGAAGTATATACTTTCTTTCCATACCTATCTATACAGCCCTACTAGCTTTACCTTTGTTGAAGCTTTAACAAATTGCAATATATAAGAGACCTTTGAAATCATAATTGCATCAGGAGAGCAATTCTTATATAAGTATTTGTGAGGAATTGGCACCCATCTTTTCTTTTTTTTTTTTTTTAAGTGAAGGTGGCTGCGACTCAGGTCTTGGAGATGCAGACACAAAAGGTATCTTGCAAGGAATCTAACACAGGAGGAATAGTTGTCAGCTTAGGGATGTCACTGCTCAATAAGCCTTTTCAAATGCCTAATTGCTTTCTGTACCTGTTGAAGTGCTGCATCATTTTCAGAAAAGAATCACCAAAAGGCAAATTCATCCAAAGGAAAGTCAGGAGGTAGAGTGTATTCATCTTCTGACTCAAATCCTGAAGGGGACTGAATTTGGGTAAAATAAGTCAAGGACTGAACATCAGAATCTGAAGATGTCTAGTCCTCAGAAGTATCAGTCTTCCATTTCTGAGTACTGGAAGAGTCATTAAGGCTTTAAAAAGCCCTTGGGAAAAGTTGTACCACTCTTGTTATTGATCAGGAGGAGGAATGACTGGAAAATAAATGTGCTTAGCCTTCTGTTTGCTCTTTTTGGGAGTACCAACAGAAATGAGGTGAGGAGGGGGTAGACTTCTGACATACAGTATCTCAATAAGGGTACCTGGACATGCATTCTAATGAAAATCTGTGGTATACGATTATTCAGAATAACTAGTTGGGGGTCACCCTTCGTGGCCTTCTCATCTAGCTCATCAGTCAGATGGGATTGCCTAAACCCTGTGCCTTTTCAGTGGGACCAGTGGATGTCACGCTCTCTGTGGGCTCATCATGTAGCTCAACACAGACGTCAGACTTTGACCAAAAACACAGAAACCATAAACTCTATATTTAAGCTACTTACTTGGCTGTTGAGGGATACCAGAGTAACATCTCCTCATGCTAACTCAGTCTGTTGTTCAAGGTAAGTATTTAGTGAAGCTGAACAATTCTTAACAGTTTTAGTGATGAAGGATTTATGAATAGAACCCTCCCTAAAATTATGTTACATTGCCAAATAACCGAGCACTTGGTATGATCATCTTTATAGAAGATATGCCAAACTGCAGTCACATTTCTCTCTCTTAGATAAGAGATTGAACTATTTTTGTAAAAAAAAATAAACAAACAAAAACAGGAAGGGACCCCAACAAGGATACTTACCTGCCCTGATGATTAAAAACTGGCAAAGGCCATACAGCTGACAAACCACGTTTTCCTTCATGGACTGGCAGCAAGAAAGTTCTGAGAACATTCATGCCAGTACATCCCTTGTATACAACATAATAGTCTGGTGTAAAGGTCATAGGTCAAACATAAGGCATAAGGAGGAGGAGCTCAAGCTTTTGTAAACTGGCTGGACATATGCTACCTTTGCCAGGATACCTCTCAATTGTCAGCAATACTGCATTAGTGATCTAATAAAGAACATTTTGCATCATGTCTTAAAAATATAAACTTTAATGAATTGATCACATTTGCACTTGTGATTGTCAGGCTAATTTCAGGAAACTGGAATAATACTTCACACATATGACACAGATTACCTTTTTTGAACCGAGTCAAATATGAAGCCTCTCTGTTCCTCAGATATTCAGGAACTGGGTGTGCTAGCACTTGTTTGTTTGAATTTGTGCTGTCGTATGCACTGTAGAAGGCACAACTCACCCTACTTGTTCTCCAGGGCATATCACTCTATTGCATGATTTTTCTTTACACTTTATGATTCCCAGATGTAACTCATGTATTTCCTTCAGCATTTCTGTTCTGACTTGATTGGCAACTACTGCTTCATCTTTCCATAACTGCATCTTTAAATCGGTATCAATATATGTATGCAATTCTTTGTTTTGTAACTAGCAAACGCGGTAGCACCCAAACAACAAGTACTTCTTCCAACAATTCTTCATGCATCTCTGTTATATACGTTCTGCTTAACATAATATTCAAAATTCTTCCCCTGGGTTGTACTTCAGTTTCAAATCATACTTATGTAAATAAGTAACATCCCTTGTTGTCTAAGGTGGGTCTTGCACAAAGGTTTTCTGAACATGCTTTGCAAGGGGCCTGTAGTCCATTTTCACTTGAATTTCTTTACACATCCATATGATATTGCTAACAGTTTCTTCTCTATCTGTCCATAATTCTTTTGCACATTTATAAATGATTCCAACCCAAAAGCAAATTGCCTACTCTTGTATAGGATACCATCATCTATACCATTCTGAAATCTATTTGCAACACAACTGGATTACTCATGTCGTACTGTTTTACTAACTTAAAACTGTCTTGATAAAATAAAACATCCCCTAGTGTCTCTACCAGAAACAGTAGAAGAGACTGCAGCTGTGTTCAAATCCTTTTTTTTTTTTTCAGCACAGCAATAACGGAACGGTGTGGGTCAGTAGTGTTTTCTGTTTTTTTTAATCTTTTGTCTGACAATCTGAAATTAAAAAAACTTGTCTCTTATAAGTCAACAATCCAAAAAAGATCAGCATTTGAAAAAGAGACATTTTAAACCACACCGGAAATCTGACATGCTAATCTTTTTCTAGTCAGAACACTCAGAATCTGATGAAGTTTCCACCCACTTATTGGAACCATTCATATTCACACTACTGGTTTACTATCAGTCACTCAAGGTACCAGAAAATTACCGGCAGAACAAATTTGGATTGAGTAGCCTCTAACACCCATAAGCTACCATCAAAGGCCCTTCTCCTCCATTGTGACTGGACATTTATTTACATTTCTCCAATTAGAACTGGAAAGTAAAATGCCTGGCAGGTCTGTTCATTATGTATTCATTATTCACTTAGTGGGTGCTCCCCAACTCCTAGACTGCATTTCTTTTTTTTTATTTAAGACTTTGTTAGACAACGTAAAAACACTAATCAAGATGGACTAGTTACAGGCTCAACTAGAATATATAAAATACACTAAATGAAAAGCAGCAAACAAGCACTCCAATTGTACAGAAGAAAAATCAAACAATACATTCCAAAGAACAATATGGTACAACAAAGAAAGAATTAGGCTTCACGAGTTCAGACTTTTAGTTGTGGCTGTTATGAAAGACTACAGAACATTTAGAATGTCACTGGAGGCCGACAGCTAGTAAAGCAGTACTGGTAATACAGCAGGTTACAGCAGTGTAGCGGAGGATTACTTGCATAGGATTCACTGTTATGTCTAGGTAATACTGCCTTTGTTACGGCGTTTACACTAACATATTTTTATTCAAATGATAATCCTTTATTGAACTGTAGATTTTATAGGAAGCAATTGCTTGATTCTAAATTTTAAGTTAACCCAAAAGATTAAAAAATGCCACTGCCAAACAAGGTGGACTGCCCTGCTCCATAACGTCCAACTTGAAGTTGTACATTTTTATTCTAAGTAACCCTGTGCCTCATTTTTCAGAGAGATTTGGATCTGATGAAGCCCTGTTTTGTAGAGACAAATGATCTAACCTGCAATACAACTTTGGTTTGCTCAAATAAAATGATTTTGGCACAGCTCTAGTACACTTCACCTGTTTCTGTACATTTTTTTTTTCTTATCATAATACCCTAATGCCGGAACATATATAACTAATTTCCAGAGTAGTTCAAAAATCTTCCTGGTCAACGCTTCGCTCCCTTCTTCAAATCAAGCAAGTGACTAATGTCAGAAAAATATGCAAGTTCACCAAATGTGATTGAAGCATGTAATTCTTTCTGCCCAAATGAGAATTACTTCCATGTCAGGAAACCACCGGCCTAGTGGAATAGTTTCCGGCTGCATCTAGGCTCTAAAAAACATCAAGGTGTATTTGAATCAAAGAATATAGTGGTGCAACAAAGCACAAAGATGAAGCCAGCTATCTCACCATATTATGAAGACTTTCCTGGCTCAAACTGAAATGACATCTAACCTGCTAAATGACTACCTGAAATTATACTTTCGTTGGCCACTACTGGGTGACAATAAAACTAATGTCTTTCAATATGGTGAAAAGACATACAAAATGCTCTTTTCCACAGTAAGCAGAGTGGGTCCTGTGCCCTCACCCCTCTGTCATACTGCAGTGTGCAGAACCTGGGGATCACTACATTCTCCTTTGAGGTAACCAGAAAGAACTGCAGTCAGGACAATTACAGAAGTTATACTAAGGCCCCAAGCAAGGGCGGCCACGGTGGTGCACCGGTTAGCGTTGCCGCCTCACAGCAACAGGTTCTCCAGTTTGATCCTTGGCTGGGGTACCTTCTGTGCGGAGTCTGCATGTCCTCCCTGTGGTCACGTGGGTTTCCTCCGGGTGCTCCGGTTTCCTCCCATATCCCAATGACATGCTGTAGGTGGATTGTACACTCTAAATTGGCCCTAGGTGTGTGTGTGTGTGTGTGTGTGTGTGTGTGTGTGTGTGTGTGTGTGTGTGTGTGTGTGTGTGTGTGTGTGTGTGTCTGTCTGTCTGTCTGTCTGTCTTCTGTGGAAGGTTGGGTACCGGGCTGGCAACCCGACACTGTAAAACTCCACTGCCAATCATGAGTGGACAGGTGATCCCGGTTAGGGGTCACCACAGCGGAAAAAGCCAAAAGAAGAAGAATACTAAGGTCCCAAGCAGAACAGATAAAACAAGTGCAAATCTTCATGTGGGATTTGTTTCCCACCTGACAAACAATTCTTGACTTTTTTAAACATTAAATTAACAAAATAAAATCCCCAATTGGGAACTTATCTGACTGGAAAAAAAGACACTCTGGAAAAATGAACTGATCAACAGACTGGGAGTGTTTTTATTACATATGAAGTGCATCAGACTGCATAGCTAGAAAGGACTGAAGAGGAAGAAGGATGTCCTTCTTATACCCTGATTTCCAGAAGGTCTTCAGATGTCCATTGGACAGGGATGATGCAAAGATGCTGGAAATCAGGCCAGCTGCATGCTTCTACATGGCAGGAAGACTCACAAATCAGTCTGCTACACTGACTATGAAGAAAATCTCCAGGGTGCCCCACACCCATGAGACCCTCTGCAGGCAGATTTGACTGCTCCAACTCCTGCCTGGAGGATAAGAATACTGCTCTGATTCAAAGAATCCACCAACATGTTTGTCCACCAGTGGAATATGAACTGCCTGCATGAAGATACCTACATCTAAAGTTTACAGCCAGACCAGTATAATTTTCCTAGACAGTGGATAAAAGTGTGTTTCATTCTACTCATTACATTCTACACTACAGACTGGTCAGTTGAACTTGTTATCTGGAGGCATTCCAGCTGGATTCCCCGTTTCACTCTCTAGACAGTAAGCAATATCACCCTCTGTTTAAGTAGATTTTTTTTTAACCTTAACTCCCAAAGGCTTCCTTCTCCAGCAAGTGTAAGGACTCAAATTTGGCTCCTCTTCCTGACAGGGAAACATCTATCATTTGTACTTGTGGCAGGTCAACAAGCAGGAAAACCACTGGTGGAAAATGTTCACTATTCCAGAAGACTCATAGGGATGTGACACCAAAAGAAGGCTGCTAATGTTGTAGTAACTATAATTACTGGCACCCCAAATCTAATGAAGAAAATTCAACTGATGGCAAGGCAATGCAATCACAGAGTTAACAGCTGCTATCAAGCCATATAGGCAAAAACAGGTGCAAACTTCCATACATTTTTGGTTTACTCATTTTGGACACCAAGGCTATGACTTCTTAAAGAACTTTATATATGAAAACAGAACAGCACTGCACAGTGTCCAGTACAGCAAGAGATGTACTCCACCACAACCAGAACGATCTTCATAAAGTTTATGATGATCCTCAGAGATCAAGTTGATGTTGTGCCATGGCTAAAGTGAACGTTTCCGTAAGAAGATTCTCCAGTGGAGACACCAGGAGCTAAAGGAACAACACTAGTCACACCAACAGCCAACAGTCTGGTGAAAAATATGGGGGCATAAACTACTCCCCTGTTTTTATATGGAGTACAGTATATAGCCCCTTTGAGAAACAGGCTCTTAGGGGGCATGCCAGGAGCTCCGCTAAACTGACTGATCTCCTACAGAAGCTACAAATGGCGAGAATTGAAGAGTTTAATATGTGGCTTTTTGAAACCATGCTCATAAGGGTACATTGCCTATATCCAATTCTCTCAAGATAGGGCAAGCTTGGGAACCAGCATCTCATAGATACATAGGCAGCTCAGAAAACTAATGGGGGTCTTCTCATTTTTGTTTTTCACCTTACTCCAGAAACATGCATGTAGCATGCACAGAAGCTACACAAGATCTGGGTATGAATGTTCCCTTCTAAACTACCCCAGACATCTCATCTCCCAGCCACTGTTAGACCTTACTCTGATGTGAGATTGCCTCAAATCCTTCCATTAAGGAAGAGGAGTGAACTTCAGCTGATCATTCTGTATTCCCAAGCTGTCTTTCACTACACAGGCCGCTAGTCAAACACTGGTCATCAGCAGTACAGTCTGCCACCATGCCTTTTACTAATGGGCTGAATGATTTGAAGGCGGTACAGCAGAGTAAGGGGAAGTCTGCAGAGAAAGCAACACAACTTGATACTTTGGCACTATTCTGTTTATAAGATGGTTTGTTCCTCCTTGCTAATTAGACTGCTTTAGAGGATGAAGACAAAGATCCTGGAAGGTGGTAGTATGTGACCCTTAGTGATGGTTAGAACCTGCCTCCACCTCTACTGGTTCTAATCTGCATCTTGAAAAGCCTGCACAAAAGAATTTCCCCATGGAATGGGGCATCTAGAATGGCTGGAGATAAAGTATCTTGTCATCAGTGTAAAAAGACAACAGAGTCTTCTGCCTTTGCTACAGATGGGCAAAATGTGAATCCACTGAGGAGGCAGTCATACTAGTCTTCCCTAGAAACTATTTGTTCACAGAATTAGGGAGCTTTACTAGCTCTTGGTCTATTAAAATGCAATGAAAACAGGTTGAGAGACCACTCAAAATGCTTCGGTTTAAAGTTGCAGAGGAGAAAACTCTCTTGCCCTATCTGTCCATAACAGTACATTCTTTGCCTGCTAATAATGTTGCAAGGTTTAGTGATCTGGGAACTCTACTTGACTAAAGAGTTCAAAGAGAGTCTGCCAACTGATGTCTGGAGAACAAAACACACTACTCTTCTAGGGATATACAAAGGTCACTCTTCTAGGGACATACAAAGGTCACCTACTTTTTTGAAGAACTGAAAGACCAGAATATGGGCGCTTCCTGGCCAAAAAGATAGTGTCCTCAAAAGCAGGATCCAAAGGAAAGATTTCCCATGGCTCCACTTCTTTTCAAAAAATGGAACTGGAAAGTCTAGTTGTGTAAATCAACTTACCATAATGGTAGATACTGTAAAGTACAGTTGTGTACACTTACCATAAATGTAGATGTTCGAGTGTATTCACTGTTGCAGTCATTACATTTAGGTAATCCTGCTGGCAGGTTGCCCTCAGTCGGCCTGAATTCCAAAGTCTTGGGTCCTGCTGCGTTGGCTGTTGTCGCCTCTTCCCTGACGTCAGGTCGTCAGGGGTATAGAAGAAGGAGCCGACACCATTTTCTTTAGTTTTTCTTGCCCCAGATGTCAGGTGCCCCCTAAAAGGGTACCCAAAATTTATATCTATATATGAAATTACATGCACCTATATGACCTTTACCTTCATCTACAAGCAAATACACCACATAGGTTGTATAAATCAGAGAAGGAAAGATAGGTTCCATCAGAAGAAAAGGGGGAAGGCTGATGGGTAACCTAGACTGCAACAGTGAATACACTCAAACATCTACATTTATGGTAAGTGTACACAACTGTACTATGTTCTTCGTGTTTCACTGTTGCAGTCATTACATTTGGGTAGAGTCCCAAAGCTATGGATGGGAGCCTGGAGCTAAACAGCATTAGGGGCTGCTATGAGACCCTGCAGAACTGCAGTGGCAAAGCCTGCCCTGGATTTAGAGTAGAGTGGCAGATGATAGTGCTTTGTAAAGGTGTGCACCGAACTCCAAGTAGCTGCCTCCAAAATGTCCTTGGTTGGTACTCCCCTGAGAAAAGCTGCTGAAGTGGTTGCAGCTCTGGTGGAATGTGGCCTAATGCCCTTAGGCACTGGCTTGCCATGGTATAAGTAGCAGAAACGAATGCAGTGGCCTATCCACTTTGAAATAGTCTGCTTTGAGATGGCCTTTCCTTGTGATCCTGCAGCATATGCCACTAGTAATTGCTCTCTCTTTCTGAAAACTTTGGTTCTGTCCAAGTAGAATCTAAGCTGTCTGTGTACGTCCAAAGAATGTAGAATTCTTTGCCCCTTGTTCTGTGGATTTGGATAAAAAGTTGGCAGATGAATGGTTTGGTTCAGCCACACTGGACACCACTTTAGGCATAAATGTTGGGTTTGCCCTCAGGGAGACCCTGTCCGGATAAAAGATGACAAAAGGTTCCACAGCCATGAGTGCCTGTAGCTCTGAAACTCGCCTTGCAGAAGTTATTGCTTGGAGCAGAGCTGTTTTCCAAGATAAAAACTTTATATCAGTAGTAGCAGCTGGCTCAAAAGGAGGTAGGGTGAGTTTTTCCAAGACATAGTTGAGGTCCCATGCAGGCATTGGTGATCTCCTTGGAGGCCTTAAATTGTTGGGTCCTCTGAGGTACTGTTTTAATAAGGGATGAGAAAAGATTGGTGGCTCTGCATTGTAATGAGCCGAAATGGCAGAGGCATGAATTTTAATAGATGAGAAAGACAGGCCTTTGTCCAGCATCTCAGTTAAGTATTGTAAAATCTGAGGAATATTTGGCACAGCTGTATCTGTTCCTTGTGCCTGGTTCCAAGCACAGAATCTCTTCCATTTTCCAGCATAAGATTTTCTAGTACTAGGCCTTCTGGCTTCCAAAATGACATCCATCACAGCTTTGCTGAGAGGTGTGTTTTGTATGACTACATTATCCGCCATGCTGCAAGGTTTAAAGTCCTGAGTTGGCTGTGCAGGATCTGATTGTTTTGCTGGGACAGTAGATGAGGTACTTGAGGTAAGGTCCAAGCTGGGCATTGAGACAAGCTCCTTAATATTGGGTACCAGTGGTGGTGGGGCCAGTCTGGGGCAATCAGTATCATCTTTGGCTTCTCCTGTCTGACCTTTAGGAGTACCTTGGGGAGGAGAGGCAGGGGGGGGAAGGCAAATACAGATAGGTTTTTCCAGCTGAAGGATAGGGCGTCCACTTTCCATGCTTGTCTGTGATAAATCCTTATGCAGAATCTTTTTAGTTGGTAGTTGTGAGGGAAGGCAAATAGACCTATGTCCGGGCATCCCCATTTCCTTGTTATCATGCTGAAGACTTGTGGATCCAGCTGCCATTCGTGGGGATCCATGAGGTTTCTGCTTAGTTCATTGGGACTGTTTCCTGTAAGGTTGAGATTTGTCTTCTCCACTTTTGGAAGTAGAAGCACCCCACTGCTTTGACCTGTATGAACCTTGCGCCTGGGATCTGCCTCTTGGGTGTTTGGATCTGCCCCTTTGAGGTCTGTCTTGACACAGGAAAGGACCAGTTCTTTGTAGGCCAGTGTCTACTAAACCTTGGTGGCTGTACTTGTAAAAAATCTTTGACAGTTTGCATAGATTTAGCTTTGTCCTCCATTTTCTTTAACACCTCTTCTGCCTTAACACCAAACAAAGTATCATGCTGTAAAGGTGCATCTAATAATTTAACTTTGACATGATCAGGCAGATTTTGTTCCTTTAACCAAGCATGTCTCCTAATTACAGAACCCGTAACTGCAGCCCTGCAGGAGGCCTCCAGATGATCAAAACCCACATTGCAAAGTATGTTTTCCAACTTGTTCAGCTGCATGCAATAAATCCTGCATTTCCTTGTTTTCTGCACAGAGTTTAACAACATGCCATGATATGTTGCTGATATTTAAGCATATGAAACTGACAGTTTAAGGCACTTATAGCCAAGGTAGCAGATGTGTAAACCTTTTTCCCCCATCTATCCAGAGCCCTTGAGTCTCTGTCAGAGGGGGTAGGGTTTTTTGCAGAAGAAGCCCTAACCCCATTAGGACCCTGTGAAATAGTTTCTGGGTCTGCAGCAGGGTTTTTGAAAAGGAATTTGTGAGAGTCAGGAACCCTGTAATATTTGTCAGGCTTAACAGGAGCTGGAGGTAAGGAGTCAGGGGTCAGACTAGACTCTGAAAACACATCATCTACAATGTCTAACACAGATGGAATGGCTAGAGGCCTGTGTTGAGGTAGTAAAAGGAAGTCCACGAGCCTCTCTTAGATTCTGAAAAATCCTGGCTCTCCCAGTAGAAGTGCTCCCTCATGGTATGTAAGGTTTCCCCAAAAGAATAGTCCTCAGGAGGAGAAGCTGAAGGAATAGATTCTTCAGCATCAGAATCCTCATGGGGGGAAGAGAATATTCCTGATCAGAAGAGGAATCATTAGAAATAGAAACCTGATCTGAAGATTCATAGTCTGTCTCTTGCCTAGGTCTCTTATCAGGAGGGGGATGGGAACCCCTGATCAGGGTAATCAAGTCTTCGGCCATTTTGAGCATCTGTTTTTTTGGGCATGGAGGCCTGTCCACTTGGCTCTTGAGTTTGTTTCTTTGTCTTTGAAAGTGTTTTAGTCTTTGCCTTTGATGTTTAGGTCTGAAAACACCCTCAGAAGCCGGTGCCTGCTCAGCGGCTCCAGACCCATCTGAAGAAATAGTGTCCGAGGCTCCAATACCTTGAGTTTGCAGCGGCATAGCCGACTCCACGTGGGAGTCAGTAGCGACCTGCGACTCTAAAGTAGCGGGCGTCAGGGGTTGCGAAAGCGCCTCACTTAGAACCGGCGAACCAGCGACTGGCTTAGGCAAAGCTTCGTCGTCAGTTTTGGGCCTCGGTTGTCTATCCTTTTCTTTTTCTTTGCGTTTTTTTGTGAACTCCGGTAGTCGGATGGCTATCCGACGACATTTCTGGATAATTAAACCTGCGTCCAAAGTAATTTAATGCAAAATCATACCGATGCTTAATAGTGTGTTGGTTAAATCTACAACAAAACAGACAACCTGAAATGTTATGGTCAGGGCCTAGGCAAGGAATACAGTAAGAATGAAAGTCCTTATGAGGTATTTGCTTTCCACAAGAAATACAATTATTAACTTTTTCTGACATCGGTCTGGAGCAAGAAAAAGTTTCCCCAACTGGGTACTTAGCTTTAATGAAGACTTTGGATCTGAAATTCGAACATGAAAATCTCAGGAGTCGGCCAACTGGCACTTGTGAACTGCTTCTGCTTTGGGCACCGCGCGGCAAGAAAGACTAAAGAAAATGGCGTCGGCTCCTTCTTTTATACTCCTGACGACCAGACGTCAGGGAAGAGGTGACAGCAGCCGACGCAGGACCCAAGACTTTGGAATTCAGGCCGACTGAGGGCAACTTGCCAGCAGGATTACCCGAATGTAATGACTGCAACAGTGAAACACGAAGAACATTAGGCCATTACTACAGTAGCCTAAGCTATTTGGGTTTTACCCCACTAACTAGCTAACTTTCAAAGCTTAAGGGCACCTTGCATCAGCTCTGTCAGGAACTCCAACTCCAACTTTACTCCTCTCTCCCCCTCAAACTTCCCTCAGGAAATATCATCAAATGTAACTCCCCCTAGTATCACTGGAGAACAAGTCCTTAATGCTCTCTCTAAGACCAAGAACACTGTATCAATGGGCCCAGACAATATCCCTAGATGCCTTCTAAATTGCATGAAACATGACCTATCAAGGCCTCTGGAATTACTATTTGACTGTAGCCATCAAACAGGCATCGTGCCTCATGAATGGAGAAAAGCAACAGTCATCCCCTCTGCACAGATGTGGGCCATCTACAAACCTTAGAAACTACAGACCCATAAGTCTCACTATAGTCTTCCATGTAAAGCCATAGAAAAAATTATCATGGAGATGAGCAATAGAGATATAGTAAACCTCCAGACACTGGACACAACCCAGTTTGGTTTCATCAAGGACAGATCATGCCTACTCAACCTGGTGGCCTTCTTTGAGAAGGACACCAAAGCAATAGATGAGGGCATAATCATTCACATTGCCTACCGTGACCTGGCCAAGGCATTTGAAACAATACCCCACTCAGGCATTGTTGACCAACTCAAGAGGTTAGGTACAAACCCGTATGTCACCCAGTGGATAGCCAAATGGCTCACAGACAGGACCCAAAAAGTTTGAATTGGGGAGTCCACCTCTACAAAAAGACCAGTCACAAGCAGAGTCCCACAGGGATCAGTCCTTGGACTGCTCCTTTTCAGCATTTACTTCTCAGAAGTAAAGGCCAATGTTAGTGCAGATGATAGCAAATTAGGAGCTGACACTGAATCTCACACTGACACAAATGCTCTCCAGGAGGGGGTGAGACAGACAAACAACTGGTGGCAGAGTCATGGACTAAAACTAAATACCAAGAAATGCATACTAGTATCCTTTGGAAAGTCATCCATCCCTGGTAACTATCATATTGAAAACACACCCCTTAGAGCACCAATTTAGTCAGTGTTTTTTTTTCCCCTTCAAAAAGGGGATGCAAGAGCTCTGAAAGGATGCCAGGAAACAACCCAAAGGCAAACTATATACACAAGGGTCCACACCCTGGCAATAGAAAAGGAAAATAGCCAAAAAAGGGTCTGGATGGGGGTACTACAATAGTGATCTATTAGAACATCTACTCTTTTGGTAAGTTTACTTATACAACTACACTATGTTCAGCATTTATATCACTGCTGCAGTAGCCTAAGCTACTTGGGTTGATTACCATAGCTTAGAACTAAGCAGGGAGGAAGAAATAAATTAAGAAACAAGGAGCCCCTGGAGACTGGTCCTTGCTAAGCCTGATCTCAAAATGGAAAAGGAATCCATTTAGTAGTCCTCTGTAAAAGTATGCATACAGGATGAAGCTGATGCCTCTAGAATACTTCTGAGTCCACCTCTTTCCAGAATACCATGAGCGAAACCAAAGCCCTTGTGGAATGGGCATCAACCTTGCTTGAAAGTGGATTATGTGGAGTATAACACAAGGTAACAGCATGAGACTATTTCCAGCTGGTTGTCTCATGCTGTTACCTTGCTTGAAAGTGGATTATGTGGAGAATAACACAAGGTAACAGCATGAGACAACCAACTAGAAATAGTCTGCATTTAAACCTTTTGTCCTTTTCTCTTACCTTTATGGTCACAAATAGATGACCATCTTTCATGCAAACTCAAATTTTGTCAAGGTAGTACCTGAGCTGCATCTGGACATCCAGAGTGTGAAGAATCTTGTCTCCCTTGTTCTTGGGTTCAGGGAAAAAAGGGATATTAACAGCATGTCCTAAGGTAATCTCGTGAACCACTTCAGGCATAAAATGGATAGTTTTCAATGAACCCTGCCCTTATGAAAAATGAGCCTGGGTTCACTTACCACAAGAGCTTGAAGCTATGACACTCACCTAACAGAAGTCAGAGCAATAGGTAAAACAGTCTTCCATGTTAAGAATCTCAGTTCAGCCTACTGAGCTGGTTCAAACCGGAAGAGAGTAAGCTTTTCAAGCACAAAGTTAATAACCCAAGGATGAAAGATCAATATGTGAGGCTAACTAAATTCACTGATGAAGCCCAGAAACTAGCTAGTATGTTTTATTCCCATGGATATCGTACCACTTTAGTTCAAGATATTAGTAGTGAGGTAACTACAAAAAGGTTCGAGGGGCGATATAAACCACTTTCACACCTGGTTGTAGGATGTAATACAGAATGTTTCGCTAATACTAAACCTAATAAGGAATATTCTCATTTATTCATCATGATGTATAAAGTTCATTTTAACATTTTTGGGGTTTTGAAGAACAATTGGAATATTTTTTCCTGTTTTGAAGGATATATGCATCTCTTGGGAGAGGTACCACATTCTGTTTATAGAAAAAGGAAATCATTTAAAAATTTAGAGATGGGAAGTGATGGACTATGGCTTCTTACCCCATAAAAAATGGTTACTTTTAGATGCAGCTTTTGTAACCAGTTCAAGTTTATTTTGGAAAAAAATGTTGTGAAGGTTAATAATATTTTGGTCAAAATACCTTTCCACTGCACATGCAATTCTATCAGTTATTTACTTAGCCCTATGTAAACAGTGTAATTGTTTCTATGTGGGGAAAACACAGAGGAGGTTCAGGGACTGCATCTACGAACATGATTTGGGTATCAGGAATCAAAATAGTAATAACTCCCTTTTCAAACACATTTCTAAACACCCAGGTCATAGTTTTGAATTTGTAGGGACTGATACAGTTACAAGAAACCCTTGGGGGGGGGGGGGGCATGGAGTGATTTGATAAGAGGCCAAAGAGATGAAATGGCAGATTAAATTAAATGCTCACATATATCCAAGTCTCAATGATAAGGTATCCATCACTTGTATTTTAAAGTTTTGATCTTATGTTGTTTACAGTTGGTGTGTTACTTGTATTGCACATATATATATTTGATATATATATATATATATATATATATATATATATACACACACACACACACACACACACACACACACACACACACACACACACACACACACACACACACACACACACACTCAATCAATTCTTGGAAAACTGTAGGGTGAAGATGTGAAGATTTCATTTGTGAGGGTCAGTCCTGGTCTTGTTTAGATAAATAAACATTTTAAGTACTCTAACCTCCATGAAAACTTTTAGTAGAGTACAACAAAATTTTTATTAAAAATGTGGAGAGACAAATACGTAAGAAAATACATAAAAAAGGTAAGCGCTTTCATGGTATTACACCACTTCTTCAGACCATAGATAAACATCAAATCTAAGGCATAATTTATACAAAAGTTTAAATACAACTGAACCAATAAACTCATAAAACAATTCTTATGTAGCGAATAGGCATAAGCAAATGAATGCATGCCTATTACACCATCACTGCCCAATGATTTACTCGTGAATACAAGTAAATAAACCAATAAATGTACAGAAAATATACACCCTATTGGGTACAACTCTGCAACCACATCACAGAGCACCACTGAATAATTAAAATGTAGGCAATAAACATAAAAGATAACATTATGACCAATGAGCATGTTATGATGCACTACTGGATAAGCACTCTGTTTTTTAGTTTGTGCGCCTATTGGCCTATATCTACAAATCAATGATCATCTCGTATTTTCTATTTGATAGATAAGCAATATGTACCATCAAATATGCATGGTTAATATTTCCTCTGCTTGGAACCACCACTACTGTAATCCATGCAGCCAATACAACACAACTAAAAACAAAAAATGCCCAAGTAGTGGTGTAGACCTATAAAGATTGTGACCGGCCAAAAAAAATAAAAACTCAACTTTATTACAACAAAGAGTTAAGCGCTTTTGTCCCCTATTGTCTAGGACTTCATCAGAACAAAATCATTTTGATTCAAAATTTTATATAGTAAACAGTCACGACAATTGGTTTACTGATGCTTATTAGATTAATTGCACCAACCACACTTTTAATTTAGTATTAAACTACCTTCCTAACAATAAAAAACACTCAGACCACATCAATTAATTTACATTACTATAACAACATGGCATGGAAAACGAAAATAAAATGTGGAATCCCCCTATTCTGTGTAAACTGTAACCATCCCTTATATCTCTAAAGCTCTCCTCTTTAAAATTGGCATGAGGTTTATAGTGTCATTCAGACCAGGTAAGGTGGCAGCATTCAATCTAAGTTGCCAATATAATTCTCTTAAAGGTAAATTATTCTCCCAAAAACCTACTCTTAAATTCCTTTTCACTATCTCTATTTTTCCAAAATGGAATGTAGTGCAATGCTAGCAACTCATAATGTGTTTATAAACTGCATTATTCAGGCAAGCGCTTTCACAGTATTACACTGCTTCTTCAGACCACAGATAAACAAAATCTAAGGCATAATTTATCCAAAATTTTAAATACAAATGAAACAAACACATAAAACAGTTTTTATGTAGCAAACAGGCATAAGCAAATGAATTCATGTCTATGCACCCATCACTGCCCAATGATTTACTTGTGAATATAAGTAAATAAACCTGTGAATGTACAAAGTATACACCCTATTGGGTATAATCTTGCAATCACATCACAGAACACCACTGAATGGTTAAAATGTAGCCAATAAACATAAAAGATGACATTATGACTAATGATCATGTTATGATGCACTACTGGACAAGCATTCTGTTTTTTAGTTCTTGTGCCTACTGGCCATACATCTACAAATCAATGATCATCTAGTATTTTCTATTTGATCGATAAGCGATATGTACCATCGAGTATGCTTGGTTAATATTTCCTGTGCTTGGTTAAGTACGATCGGTTTTACATGGTATGTGTTTAGCTCCTGATATTTATTAGTCATTATTACCTGTGTGTTTGACATCTCTTCTTTTATTGGGCTTCCGCTAACTCTTTACATATATTTTACTCAAGAAGGCATGTTTTTAGACCACTCTGCTTATTGGTTACACCGTGACTAATGCTCTTATTATTATGCACTACTGAATATGCATTTCACTGTTTAGTTCTTGTGCGTATTGGCCATATATCAACCAATCACTGTTGCTATAAGTTGTGATTGCAGCTTTTTCCTTGAGAGGACATGCAATTTGTTTTAATGTCCATTGGAAAACTGAAGATCATGGAACATGTACATTTTAACCATTCAATGGTGTTCTGTGATGTAACTGCAGATTACACCAGACAGGGCATATAACTCTGTCTTTACACTTACCTGTTTCATGTATTTATCAATTTACATTTTTATTAAACATTTTGTTGTACTCTGATAAGAAAGTGTTCATGGTGGTCGGAATACTTATTTTTTATTGTTTATTTATTTATGCTTGAGTGCTCTGACCTTTACTTAGCTACCCGTTTTTTAAATTTATTTATTTATTTATTTTTTTACTATTTCTGGTCTTGCTTAGCCTTTCTATTGCAATGTTTTGTTCTGACTGAATGTATGAAGCCTGAATAGTCAAATTAATCTGATGTGCCATTTCCCAGGCTATCATAAGTCTGGAAAGGAGGGTACAATCTTGTACCACCCCCCAGCCAACATATGTATTACATTACTGTGGCGTTGCCTGTATAAACGTGTTGAGATCTTGGGGAACATGTACAGGTTGAGGCTTTCAAAGCACTGATCACTGCTAAACTCTCTCTGACGTTTGTGTTGTGTTGTTGTCTTTTGTGAGGTATCCACAATGCACTTTCACCCCTCTGGAAACTGCTTCCCAAGCCATGTCTGATGCATCTTCAGGGACAGGCTAGAGATGTGTCAGAAAAGAGAACGGGAGACCTGAATTCCAAGAGATCTTGTCGACCCACCAGAGAATCTCCCTTCTTTCAAATCCCAAAACAGGGATATAAAGATAAAGGCTGAAGATGCTGTTTTCAGAATTACCTCATGTACCCCTGGATTTTTTTCACATGAAGTGTGGCCAGGGGAAGCACAAGAATCACTGATGCCATGTACCCCAAAATCCTGAAAAATTCCCTTGCAGATGCCTGGCTTTGAAAGGAGAAACTCAGGATGAACTGCTGCAAAATTTCTACTTTGTTTGGAGGAAGAAAAGTTCTTCCCAGGGCAGAATATGACAGACATCCCAGGAACATAATTCTGCGAGAAGGGATGACAGAAGATTTTTGTTAAGTTAATTTGAAAAACCCAGACTGAGTAGGAGATTCTGAACAGTTTCTAAAGAGGCTTGACAGTTGCAAAAAAGAGTCTGCACAGATAAGACAATCATTCAAATATGGAAATGTGAATGTCAAAGTCAGCAAAAAGCAAATACTGAAGTCAGATACTTTGTGAATATCCCAGAAGCAGGTGCAGAAAATTATAAAAAAAATTATCTGAACACCTTAGCAATGGGATTAAGTCTAGTTTTACCATCAAATGTAAACAAGGGAACAAAGGTAAAAGGAAATTAAGAAAACGCATTTGAATTTTGGAATCTTGATAACATGTTTGAGAAAGGAAAGGTCCACCACAGGCCCCAAAGGATCTTTCTCTAATTGATAACTGAAAAATCTTTTGAATAAAAGCCTTTGCTATCGGGCAGGGAGGCAGTGATTCTAATGCTCCTTGTGCAAGCATCAACTGCAGTATGGGAGAAAGTATGGATATGGTTAGCAGGATAAGAAGGAATCCCTTGGGATAGAGGGAGACATTCCCATTGCCAATTGTACCATTGGTGAATTATTAAAATTCAACTGACTGCCACAATATGGTACCATAAGGGAAGATGAAGACTCAGGGAAGTGTTGCTAAGTTTGTTGAGGATGAGAAGGGGGGTGAACAGCCAAATAAATCATGCTGACTGGAAGGATTATCCTTGATTTTTTAGATGTTTTTCCTTTCTTTTTGGAGCTTCCTTGTCCTTGCTTTTTAAGCTCTTGCTTGACAGCTCCTTTTTGCTTAAATTGCTTACTGAAAAAAGGAGCTGAAGAGGAAGGACATTTTTTATTTTCTTAAAAAAGAGGGTTGAAAAATACTAGTGACCCCTTGAATCACCTTTCCCCTTCATCAAATTTCTTTAGCACCTCTGTTACAAATGGGCTAAACAGTACTTCCTTGTCTAAGGAATAATTAAGTTTCAATTTCAACATCTTCATGAAGGTTTTGAGAATGCCAAGTCAAGCCAGTCTTCTCGTTGCTGGGCCAAAAGCAGCAGCTTTCAAAGAAGAATCTGCAGCATCATAAGCACACTTTAAAGCAAGCTTCATAACATGAAAAGCTGATGTTTGAGACACTGAATATTTTTTTAAATCATAGGAGGTTACTAGGCTAACAGCCCTAGGGCCCTTACAAGCCTAGCCAAGTTCCACTTGTGTTCCCAAGGGTGTCTGGTTCAAGCAGACACTACAATCAGCACTAAGAGGGACACAGGTGGAGACCCTGGGGTGAATTTCTGGTTACCCATCCAATCGTCCAAATTGCGCTTAAATAGGGCCAATGAGTGGCTTTGTTTAACATGAATAGGAATCTTGTTGCAAAGGTGGGTCAACTTCTGTGAAGTAACGTAAAAAATTTTAATATATGATCTTGACATTTTAAAATCCTGATACTGAACGTAGCAAAAGAATGCACTTTCTTTCCTAACTTGTCAAAAGTTTTCCCATCTTTGTCAGAGGGAATGGAGTTAGCAGCTGTAATCTGCTAAGCAGAAGCAGTCTGATAGAGAAATTACTGCTTTATCATTTTCAAGGTTGGAAACCAAATACTTATGAATATGAAGAACCCTGTATAACCTGCCAAACTTCCTGCAGACAAGAGGTTGACTGTCAAGGAAACTAGCAGCAGTGAGAAAAGCTCTCTCCAAAACAGGAGGGACAGCTGCAGATTTAAGCATATTCAGTGATAACAAATAATACATTTTATGTGCAACAGGAATTTCATTATGTTCCCACTGAAAAAAAAAAAATCTTTCATGTTTTTATTTTTTATTTATTTATTTTACATTTGTTAACCGGGTTAGTCTGGCTGAGCTTTGGGCTCATTTTCAGCAGAGACCGGGTAGAAAAGCTCCTCAAGACTAGAAAACAATTTATAAAATGTTAGTAACACAGTAGTAACATTTAGCTATAGGATCTTACAAGCAGAGACCTGGAGAGAAAAAAAAGCTCCTCAGGCAATTCAGTTATACAGAGCATTAACAATTGGCAGACAAGTATGTGAGTTGTTACAAACAAGGTTTTAAACAATTAGCAGAAGAAAATAAGAAGTTATGTACTCACCATAACGTTCCATCTGAGTAGGTAAACTTCATTTGGCAGCAACCTATGGGTCTTCGGATTCATATCGGATCCAAGCCGGCAGTTTCCAACAGCTGAGATCTGAGCTCCAAGCTACTCCCCCTACCCATAATCCCCTGTCATCCATACCTGACATCAGATCGAGTTTGCCTAATGCAAAACCTGCACCAAATAGCCAGTCTATGATCTGGCCTCGATACAATCAGATGACAAAGAGTAATATAAACATCCGACGGTCAGGGGGAAGGAGGGGGGGACGGTTGCTGCCAAATGAAGTTTACCTACTCAGATGGAACGTTACGGTGAGTACATAACTTCTTAATCTGTAGTAGTTAACTTCATTTGGGCATCAACCTATGGGACAGAGTCCCCAGCTACCTAAATCTTGGGAGGTCCTTCTGGAAGGATGTTCCAGAGCACTGCAGAGCCAAAGGATGCTCTCCCTCTGAAGACCAGATCCAACTTATAATGATTTATAAAGGTATGAGATGAAGCCCAAGTGGCTGCCGAACAAATTTCATCCAATGAGACTCTAGAACGAAAGGCAGCAGAGGTGGAAATTGACCTAGTAGAATGGGTGTGGACTCCTTGGGGTGTGGGCCGGCCAAAACTTTCATATGCCAGTAGAATACACTGTGAAATCCACCTGGACAGTGTGACCTTTGAAACTGATTTCCAAAAATTGGATTTAGCAAATGAAATAAACAGCTGGTCTGATTGCCTATGACCAGCTGTTCTGTGTAAGTAGAAACGTAGTTGTCTATGAACATCCAACGAGTGCAACTTGTATTCGCCTTTGTTTTGGTAATTGGGAAAAAAGACAGGTAAATTAATAGTTTGATTGATATTTGATTCGGAAGCAATCTTAGGAAGAAAAGAGGGATTGGTCCTGAGGGATACTCTGTCTTTATGAAAGGTCAAATACGGTGGCTTGGCGGAAAGGGCTTGAAGTTCAGAAACCCTTCTGGCCGAAGTGATAGCGACAAGAAAGGCTGTTTTCCAGGATAATAGTTTAAGATCCACTGAAGCTGCAGGCTCCAAGGGAGGAGCTGTCAAAGCCTGGAGTACGAGCGCTAAATCCCAAGGAGGGACAACATCCTTCACCGGGGGTCTTAGTAGGAAGGTACCCTTCAAAAAGGCCTTACACAATCTGGTTGAGATCAAAGGGCCTAGGTCACTCCCCACATGATAATGTGAAATTGCTGCCAGCTGAACTCTGACCGTGAATGAGCTGGCTCCTTGGTCAAAAAGTCCTGACAAAAAGTCTAACACCGCAGGCAATGGAGCCGTAAAGGGGTCTAAGCTTTGTTGCTCCGCCCAAACAGAGAACCGTTTCCATTTGCTATCATAAAGCCTTCTAGTAGACGGCTTGTGGGCGCCACTAAGATAGCTTTGACTGGGGAAGAGATACCGGGAGTCCTAGCTAGAAGTGGAACTGGAGCAACCAAGCCGTGAGCTTCAGATTGTCCAGATTCGGGATCGGAAGGTCTAACGGGTGCAAGATCAGATCCGGGATAGCATCCAGAATCCAGGGAGGATTCACTAGATGAGACCGTAGATAAGGGAACCAAGCCTGACGAGGCCAGAATGGGGCAATGAGGATTATTCTGCTTCCCAGCTGTCTGGCTTTCTGTAAGAACTTCAGCATTAGAGGAAGAGGAGGGTAAGCATAGAGGAGACCGGGCAGCCAAGCATGTACCAGAGCGTCTCGGGGGGATTCCCCTGGTGGGGGAATTACAGCGAAGTAGTCATTGCACTTCGTGCTTGAGGGAGAAGTGAAAAGATCGCAACAAGGTTGACCCCATTTGGAGAATATTTGTTTCGCTACTTCAGGATTCAGAGACCACTCGTACGGCAAGAGAACCGTGCGACTCAGTCTGTCCGCTAGGATGTTGGACCATCCCAGAATGTGCGTCGCTATAAGCGGTTAGTGGAGATCACCCATTCCCACACTCTCATGGCCTCTCGGCAAAGTGGATAGGACCTGGTTCCCCCTTGTTTGTTGATATACCAGACTACTGACATGTTGTCCGTCTGGACCACAATAGTCCCAACGGGAAGAAGGCTCTGAAGTGCTTGCAACGCCAACAGCACCGCCCTCATCTCTAGGACATTGATATGCAGAGAGGTCTCCGTGTGGTCCCACGTGCCTTGGACTGTCCTGCCTAGACAATGCCCCCCCCCATCCAAGGCGAGAGGCATCCGTGGTCACCGTGGTTAGGGGATAGGGCATAGCAAAGGGCCGACCTTTGAGGAGGTCCGGGGACTGGAGCCACCACAGGAGGGCCATTGGACTTGGAGGGTCCACTGCAGGACCCTCATGTGCAAACGCGCCATGGGCAGCAGGTTGATGGCAGCTGCCATCGACCCTAGGACCCTCAGGACCAGAGCTGCTGAAGGAGCTGGGGATTGAAGAATGGCCCGCACATGGAGTCTCAGGGTTTGAAGTCGGTCCGAAGTCAAGAAGGCTAGGAGCCAGCTTGTATCCAATCTGGCTCCGATGAAGTCTATGATTTGTGTCGGCAGAAGGGAAGATTTTTCTACATTGACTGTGATCCCCAGCCGGGGAGCTAGACGGAGGAAAGAGTCCCTTGCCGCTCAGAGTAGATGCCTTGTGGGGGCGCTCAGGAGCCAGTCGTCCTGGTAGGGGAAGACCTGAATTCCCTGGAGTCTCAGATGGGCCGCTATCACTGACAAAACCTTGGTAAACACCCTGGGGGCTGTGGTGAGACCAAAGGGAAGGACCCTGAACTGGTAATGGCTGGCTCCTAGCCAGAAGCGGAGGAACCTCCTGGAGCGTCTGTCCATCAAGATGTGGTAGTACGCATCCTTGAGGTCTATAGAGCACATCCAGTCGTTCTCCTGCAAGAGAGGGAGAATGGACTGAAGTGTGACCATCCGGAACTTTTCCTTGGTAACTGACAGGTTCAAGAAGGATAGATCGAGGATTGGCCTTAAGTCCCTCATCTTTTTTGGCACCAAGAAGAACCTGGAGTAAAAGCCCGATCCGAGCTGGTCTGGGGGGACGTGCTGAATGGCTCTTTTTTCTAGCAGCTGCTGGATTTCCGCAGCCGCGGCCTCCCTCTGATTGGGAGGGACATCGGGGAGGAATCTGGGATTGTGAGGGGGATGAAGAAACAGGATTTGGTAACCTCTGGATATGATACGAAGCACCCAGCGATCTGTCATGATGGACTCCCAAGCTGCCAGGGGCCTCGAAAAATGCCCCCCCGACTGCCTCTAGAGTGGAGCAGTCGGGTAACCCCTCAGGGTTGCTGTGTGGGCCGATCAGAGAACGATTCTCTGGACCCAAAACTCCTCAGACCCCCTCTGCCCCTAGGGCAGCATCCACCCTGTCCTCCTTTGCCTCGTAAGGACTGGGTATCCGGAGCGTCACAGGACTGCTGCGACTTCTGGAACTATATCTTCTTCTGTCCCCTTTTGGTTCTTGGAGAAAGACATCTGGGGAGCAGAGAAGCGGACTCCGATGGCAGACGTCTTCCCGTCCTTCTCGCTCTGGACTAACGTTTCGCGTAAGGTTTTGCCAAAGAGGGCAGAACCATCGAATGGGGCATTAGCGAACTACGCATTAAAGGGTTCCGCGAAATCACAGTGGCGGAGCCACGCCTGTCGCCTCATGAAGACGCCCGCTCCGCTAGTTCTAGCGGCTCCTTCCGTAGCATGGGATAGTAGCCGCATAGAGGTATTAGAAATAGACCTAAGAGTGGCCATTCGGGTAGAGTACAACTGCTTGTCCTCCGCCGACATGGACTCCAGGGGCGACCCAGCGTACTCTTTAATAAGGTCTCGCTGGAGCCGTATGACATGTGCCATGTAGTTCAGTGACCTTACCGAGAAGGTAGCTAAACTGAAGACTCGCTTCCCAAGGTGGTCCATCGCCCAAGACTCTTGCTAGGAGGATGGACCGAGGGACTTTCTTGGGCCAGTTCCCTCTTGGTGGCTGCCGCCACCAACATGGCATCTACTGGGGATCCCTTACTCCAGTGCACTCTGTCGGAGGGGGGGACTAAGTATCCTATCAGGTCTCTTTGGGACGGGCTCCACAGTGTCCGGTTCCTTCCACGCCCTGGTAGTGATCAGGTCTACCAGGGGGTCGGCTGGAGGGGGCACCCAAGAGGTAGACGGGCCTGCTTCAAATGCCTCCAGGAACACAGACTCGTCCGAGGTAGGTTTTGGGGTGGACCACCCTCCTCTTATTCTGAGCATCTCCATGATGTCTCCAAAGGAGACGTCTTCGGGGGGTGATCTTGGGGAGCCTTCCCCTTCCTCCAAATCTATGTCCTAGGTCAAGGACTCAGGGGAGTCCAAGTGCCTCCTTTTGCACTTGCGCTTGTGAGGGACCTCCTCGGGGAGGCTGTCCGAGGAGGCCTCACCAGGCTCATCATGTCCCAACAAGGGAACTACCTGGGACGTTAGAGCAGGCTGTCCCTGGGACCGGGTGATAGAAGTCAGAAACAACTGAGAGGGAGTGCGGGGTGGAGCCGTAGCTGTGGCCGGGGGCCTGGAATCCCTTGACAGAGCCCTCTCCACCACGTCGAAAGCCGAAGGAGAGCTGCTCTCTCTGGGATCCGAGAACAAACCCTCCCTCGGATCCGACGAGCAGATCGGGGCCGGAGCAGACGCTATCGGATCTGACTGGCCAGTATGCTCAGACCTGGACGGAGCCGAAGGCACACTGACACCCTCAGATCCGAAGCTCAGCTCTCGGCTCCGAGAGCTAGGATCTGCCGAAAAGGGACCCGACAGAATCTAGGGCGCTGTCGGAGTCCAAGTACCCGATACTAACGGCGCCGACACGCCCCCGGCTCCAATGCCACTCGGCTCCAAGGACTCCAAACCCGGGAAGCGGGTTGGAGAAGGAGCAATCAGGGCGAAAAAGGGGGTCGAGCTCCCCCCCCCGGAGGGGGGGGGGGCAGGAGCACTCCCATCTGCAGTTGGACCTGGAGGAATCTTCTCATCATCCGGTCCAAATCTGCGTCCGTTAAGCTCTTTTGGTTGACCTAGAGGAGGCCACTGAGGCGGGACGGGAATGCCACCTCGATGACCTCGAAGGAGACCGGGCCTCCTCCTCCTCCGGTCCTGGTGAGAAGCAAGGTGACCGGAACCGGGAAGGAGAAGGCTCGGAGGTCTTGGAGGGGGAAGCTCGCTTAGCTGGTGAGACCGATGTAGAAGCCTTGGCCCGCCGCTTGTGGTGCTTCTCCCTGCGTTTCTCTTTTCTGGCTTCCCTATCCTCCTGGCCCAAGGTGGGAGGTAGAGTCCCGGCCAGGGGAAGGGAAGCAGTCATGGGTACTGTCACGGCTGTGGCAGGCACCACGGGGGGACCAGAGGTCGGAGCAGAGTCCGGGGGCAGAAGTCCCACCAGAATCAACTTCGACCTCCGGTCCTTAAGTGCCCTGGGGTTGAACGCCGCACAAATAGTGCAGCCAGAGGAGAGGTGTTCAACCCCAAGGCACAACACGCACCGAGTGTGGCCATACGCTGGGGATAGCTTATGGTCACACTCGGTACATTTAGAAAGAAATGTCTTTGGGGCCTCAGACATTATATATAAGAAAAGGACACACACACTAGGCCCCAATCACACACAGACACACACCCTAAAGCTCTCACGAGGGGGGGGGGGGGGATAAGCTAAATTAAAATTTGTAGAGAGAAAAACTACGAGGGGATGCTAAACACTTACAAAAACACTTTTTCTGACAGGAAAGTAAAAGAAAAAGATTAAATTTTCTCACAAAGTCTTGCTAAGAAACAACCGACGCCTGGAACTCAAAGATCAAGCTGCTGGCTTCAAATGCGGCAAACTAGATCTGAGGTCAGGTAGGGATGGCAGTGGATTATGGGTAGGGGGAGGAGCTTGGAGCTCGGATCTCAGCTGTTGGAAACTGCCGGCTCGGATCCGATATAGATCCGAAAACCCATAGGTTGATGCCCAAATGAAGTTAACTACTTCAGATTGTGATTAATTACAATATTATTTAAGCTGCTTAGAGCAAAATGAGTTAATATTTGGGCAGATGCTTATTTAAAGTGGGTAGGATCTAGTTGTATAGGAAGTTTGGAAACAAGAAAGAAAAGTAAGAATGGCTAGTAGGAGATGTAGGGGAGGTAGAGTATAGGAGACAGACTAGACAGGTAGGTTGTTTTGAGACTGTAAGAATTAAAAGTGGTTGGAGATAGAAGAAGGGAAGAGGTCGAAGAGGCAGGGGAATAGTGTTAAGAGATACATTAAGAGTGAGGTGGTGAAATTGGTGAAAGGATGGTGGTTTCAGGGTGGTTGGCTACAGTGGCAAGACCACTTTGTTTTAAGGTACTTCCTTGTGGCTAATTTGAAACGTTTGCTATGCTGGAGGGATTTTACTTCCAAAGGGAGTTGGTTCCAGGATATAGCTGAGTTACAGTTTTAGGGAAAGGCAGACTTTTAGTTTTGGGTTTGTAGATGTCTAATAATTCTTAATTTGAGCTGCATAGAGTCCTTGCAGGGGAATATTTGGATAGGATAGTGGAGAGGCTGAGAAGGAGAGTAGGTAGAGGATAAAGTGGATGATTTGTAGTTGGTATAGTTGAAGCAGCTGAGGGAATTCTAGCCAGTCTAGTTTCTGTAGTGCTCAGCAGTGGTTTGACTTGTAGGTTTGGTTAGCTGCAAATCTGACGATCTTATTATAGGTAGTTTCAAGCTTGGAAATAAGTGTAGCATTTAGGTTTGTGAATATGTGGCAACTGTACAGGAGTGTTGGGAGTAATAAAGCCTGGGAGAGAGTTATTCGGGCAGTGTTAACGAAGTATTTCTTGCTAGGGAAAAGGTGTCCAAATTTCTGATGAGTTCTTTTTACCGAGTTAGTAATATTGAAATCAAACTTAAGCTGATCATCTTTTGTAACACCTAGCAATTTAGTACTAGATTCAGCTGAGATGATAGTGTTGTTGCAAAATAAGATGGTAAATGTACTTTTGAGTGTGGTGATGTTTTTAGGGAGGAAGAGTAGGAGCTTAGTTTTTTTTGGATTAAGTATTAGTTTGTTATCACTAAGCCAAGTCTCAATGGTGTGGAAGAATGCCTGGGTAGTTGAGTGGAGGTCAGTTGGGTTTGTCAGCAATGGTTTTAACAGTTGTGTCATCAGCATATTGCACAAGAGATGACTGGGGACAAGAGGAGTAGAGCAAGTTGGTGAAAATATTAAAGAGTAGTGGTCCAAGTATGGACCCTTGGTGGACTCCCATTTGTACAGTGAGAGGGGAGGATAGTGCAGAGAGCTATTTAACTGATTGCTGGTGGGTAGAGAGATAGCTGGAGAACCAGGAGATAGTAGGGGGACAGAAATGTAAATCAGTGAGTTTATCTAGAAGGAGTGGGTGAGAGACAATGTCAAAGGGTTTAGAAAGGTCAAGGAATAGGCATGAGACAGGTTTATTGTTATCTCGAGCTAGGGAGACTATGTTGATGAATGACATGAGTGCAATAGTTGTACTATGCTTGGGATGGAAACCATGCTGTGTGGGTGTGAGAAGGTTTTCCTGGAGAAGATAATGCATTACCTGCTTATAAATGCATTTCTCTAGATTTTTTGAGAGTGGAGAGAGTATGGCAACTGGTCTGAAGTTGGATATGTCTGAGGAGTTGCCCCCTTTGTGAATGGGCAGAGTAAAGAAATTCTTCCATATAGTGGGGAACATAGGATTCAGAAATGGATCAGTTGATTAAGATGGATCATATTAAAGTTTTGGGGGAAAAATCTAGAGGGAAATCTGAAATCACACATTCCTCAAAATCAATGTTCAGACTGAGAAGAAATTCTTGAAGTACCTCCATTTCCTGCGATGCCTGCTCTTCTGACTAAAATTCCAAGACAGAAAGAGAATTACCTCTTTTCTTGCCTAAAGCAGTACTATACAAGGAAAAGGAATGAATGAACTTCTTAGCAAATCTTTCCCCATCCACAGGAGCAGAAAGCAAATCTTCCCTGTCCATAGAAAAAGAAAACGGGGAAGACAAGATTTTCTCACTGTGTTTACCTTTCCTGGGAAACTCCCTGGAAAATGACTGACCTCTGTGGTAGGCAAACTGATCCAGGACTAAGGGTCCCTTTCTCGGGTGAGTGAAGAGATTTCACCCGCCCTTTCCCCTGAGGCAACAAAACTGGTTCTTCCTTTCCAAACAAGGTCAGCCCTACAGCCAAAGTGAATGTGGGTTACGCCTGGTCCTTAGTGACTGTAGGAGCAGTTTGAGGAGCCAAGACTAGCCAGAGCAGTCTCACCCACTAGTATCAGGAGCACAAGAGAAGCCAGCCTGACATCCACTCTCTTACAAACTTCTTCTTGTGGACAGGGAAAGGTAAAATTACAGAAGTAGTGGCTCTAAAGGGAAGCTGAAAATGAGAACTCAAAGCTCGATAGCAGAGCCGGAATGAAGTGGTAGAGGTAAAGTAAAGAATACATGGTACTGTGGTACATAAACCACAGAGTCCCCCACAAGCACAATATCCTGCCTCAGAAACAAACCTGCACAACCAGTAAAAAAAACTCTAACTAGAAGTAGTGAATATAGTAACAGATAAAAAAACTGACATGAGATCTTTAGAAAAGGGCAGGATCAAAACACAGAAAAAAATGGGAATTGTGGGAACACTGCATGCAGAATAACATTTTGGAGGAGAGATGAAGTTTAAGGGAAGGCAGGAACTGAATGAGCTATGTAATGTTTGAATGACAATGACTTTATAGGAGATCGTATGTGATCATGTTTGCAACTGAAAATATGTCAATACGGTTTGTTTTCATTTATATAAATACAGGACTGCCCATGTCATAAGTGACGATTCAACAAAGAAGTCTCTTCTTAAAAACACAGAAGCTTGTACACAAAAAGTATACCTAAGCATTTACACACAAACTACTTATGCAAATGTATTCTGTAAAACATTCAGTTTCCCAGCAAACACATTTTAGTCAGAAAAACACAAGTGTTCCAAAGAAAACTAAATTTTTGTGTAAGGTTTTCCCTAACGGGGACTTATCTGACCAGCTTTAAAGGATCACTAGCTGACTTACAGTTACATGGGGCCCACCAAAGCAGCTCACTTCTGCAGGATAAAAATCTCTGACTAAACTGAAGCTCTACCTCTCTTTATATTGAAGTTCCCCTTGAGCTCCTGACAGAGTGCTTGGAAGGCACCCTTAAGCTTTAAAAGCTGGCTGGTCACTGGGGTTAAAACCCAAACAGCTCAGTCCAATGCAGCAGTTACCTTAATGCTGAACATCTGCAAGCTATTCCACACAGGACCTTGTAAGTTTCAGTACTTCTCCAAAGAAGGGCAATGGAGGGGGGATCAACAGGTCAGGTCAAGTCATTATTCCTTGTTTACCTCAAGGACAAGAACCTCAGTCTTCTCCGACTCCGTGGCCTGAGAGAAGGACCCTCCTCAAGCTACCTCTTTGTGGTGATAGCTTGCATCCACCTCATGCCTATGAAGAAAGATGCAAAAAAAGCTCATTCGCAGACGACAACCTCCCTTAAGGCAAAGAGGAAGTGTCTGTTAAAGGCAGTGCTCGTATAAACAGTTTTGCAGAGGGCCCTGTACTGGCTTAGCACTTTATTCCCAGATTGTGTTCTCCTGCACATGCTTGGTCATAGTTCCCCATGTGTTAAAAGGGCAGCACAGCATGAGCAACCATCAGGGCATCAGTTACGGGAAGGCCAGCATAGCTTCCCCAGCTCTTATTGCTGAACTAGGCTCTTAGAAAGTGGAGAAAACCTCCAGCCTGAGTACAAATTCAAAGCATGTGTTAGGGGGACTTCAGGGCCCATTCTACCATAGATAGCTTACCACACACTTTAACATGGGTAACAAGGTACTAAAACAATAGGACTCACTCCCAGTGTGGTTGCTAGGGAAGTACTTCTACTGTCATCTCAGCTCTTGGCTAAGAATGGGTGCAAACCTGATCGTTTGCTAGTAAATGAAAAGCTCAAACCCAGGATGAGATGGGAGAAGCTTTGTTTGCTGCTTGCCCCACTACCTTAACTCCTGCCTGAGATAACGACAGGACACTGCCCGTCTTTATCTGCAATTGTTTCCTTTCACTATTGCCAACCTGCTTTTAGTAAAATGTAGGCCTCAAGTTTCTACATTCTCTTATGACAAAGTTGCCTAGCTAATACTTTGGGCACTTTTGGATGCCTTGCTCCACTGCTAGACAAGTCTAGTCTGCTGTGTTTACAATCAAAGACACACTCAGAAGATATAATTTCTCAGACAAAAAGTGGGTGATACTTTCTTGCACTGACTGAGATGCAAAATGCACATGCAGGAAGAAATAATTAGGAAGCACTGGGCTAGATCACCTTTTCTGGCATGATGATGCCAAGAAGTATATCACCAGGGGAGGGAAGTATATAGACCAACAGAATGGGATCTACACATTGACAAGACCTACAGTGGATATAAAAAAAATTACACACCCCTGTTAAAATGCCAGGTTTTTGTGATATAAAAAATGAGACCACAATAAATAATTTCAAAACTTTTCCCACCTTTAATGTGACCTATAACCTGTACAATTCAATTGAAAAACAAACAACTCTGTTAGGGAAAAAAATATAAAAAAATAAAAAAAACTTAAAATATGCTGGTTGTAAATGTGTGCACACCCTTAAACTAATACTTTGTTGAAGCACCTTTTGATTTAATTACAGCATTCACTCTTCTTGGGTAGGAGTCTATCAGCATGGCACATTGACTTGGCAATATTTGCCCACTCTTCCTTGCAAAAGCGCTGCAAATTTGTCAGATTTGCTCCAGATCTGTCAGGTATTTTAACAGGGGTGTGTACACTTTTTATATCCACTGTATGTGGAGTGTTCTGAGGCAGCAGACCCCAACAGATATTAACTGTAGTTGATATCTTATTACAACTAGCTTGACTACAAGAAACTCCATATACAGTAACAAATGTCAGGAATTTTAAGTATGGCTGGTGCTCAGCTTGGTAAGGATAAGGAGATACACACAACTAAGAAAACTACAACATCTCACCTCCACCAGCAGGCTTGTCTAACTTGCAGTCTTCTCGTGAGGAATTCAGCAGCTCTGGTCTGAAAAGCAAAGAGAAGGAACATCAATTCCTTTAATTGGACACTTAAAAGGCATTGCCTTAAAAAGAAAAAGTATTCTATATATTTTAGTCATTCTTAAGACCCTCTCACTTGTCATTTGCACTAGAGAATCTGTTTCTACTGACTGCCAAAAAATGGACTGCCAGATGCATGACTAGGAAGTCAATCCAGTTGGCCTAGGCAAAGATCCTTACATCTCAAGGAAGCCACTTAATGTGCAATCTGTAGTTACACCGAGCAACAGATACAGCTAAAAACAAAACAAATTTCTTTATCATAATGTGGTAAACTGAACATTTTCAGGCTTATCTTCACCATGCAAATGTATGCAACAGAAATCAGATGACCTGAGTCAGCAAAGACATTACTCAAGATTACTGCATTGTCTGGGCATCTTCACAAATGCCACTGCACATAACTAGCCTAACTACTGGCAGGGGATACATTTGCAGGACCAGCGTTCAAAAGCCTGAAAGGGGGGGAGGGAGTAAAAATAGAAGGGAGCAAGAAAACAAAGGGCTTAATAGGGTAAATGAAACAAAATATTTCAATCTGACTTAAGCTAACATTTTCCACACAGATGGAAGAAACCTGCAGATCAAGCTACTGAAAAACTCATGGCATGCAAGTTAAACAAAGACTAAAGGATGCTAGGGTAAGGATAGATGAAGATAAGGTCAGTTGAACAGGCAGATGCCTCAAGACTAGGGGTAACAATTAGGCAGGCTCCATAGGTCTTTGGTGCTGTTTTCCTAAGTATGCTCAATAACAACTGAGGCAAAATTAACTAACTACATCTACTTGTCAGGAAGGCTAGGCAAGGAGTATCCACCACAGACAGTGATGTACTGAGCCAAAAAGGACAAGACATCTACAGTACATGTATCTATAAACACTGTATAATGTTCCTGAATGCCTTAGTAGGAAGGTGAAATAAATAAAATAAAAAAAATAGACTACATCAGACAAGAATATATGTTATTAAAGGTAACCCTTAAAACACAACTGAAATGGGTAACATGACGCCAAAAATCAGAACAAGGACACTGTTATTTAATTCCTGCACAGCCAACAGCTTAATGGGTAGGTCAAAGACAGCATAATAATTCAAATGAGAATTGCTCTTTGTATGGCTCACAGATATCCACAATACCGAAGGGGAAAAAAATCACAGAAGTATAGTCATTACATGAGGACTACTATAGCTTATTTTGAGGTAGAAAGCTTTTCTTTCTTTCCATAAACTATTAGTGACTTCAATAATATTGATTATTGCCAATATTTCTGAATTTGTGTGCCTGGCCTGCTTAATCCACATACCTTGCACTTTCAACCCTTTCTATATAGACCCCCCAAAGCAAAGTCTGACACACCTGCTGTGACAGACTTAGGAGGAATCAGAAGGGAGAAGGGGAGATCTGGGTTGAGAGAGAACTGGTCCAGCCACCACAGTAACTCCCTTTTTAAAAAAATGCAGCAATGGAAACTGAAAAGATGAAGGGTGAGACCAGACTGACCGGGAATGCCACTGAATTTTCCTCATGTGAACTCTGGCCAAGGGAACCATGAGAATCGCAGAGGCCATGAAGCTAGGAATGCTGAGAAATTACTGGGCATGTGTCAGAGATTTACTGGAAATTCTCAAGAAGTTTTCTTTCTGCAGTTCCACTTTGTTCAGAGGAAGAAAAGCCCTTCCCAGGGAAGTATCCATAAGACATCACAGAAACTATTCTATGTGAAGGGTCTAGAAATGACTTCTGTAAAATCAACTGAAACCACAGACTGAGTAGGAGTTTCTTGGTAGATGTCAAAGAATCTTAACAATTGGAAAAAGAAATGTTGTGTAAAATGTTACCATAACCACTTGATGTCCTTCTCTTCTGTATGTTGCAGTATTCATAACATGAAGTCTGCCACAGGCTGCCCCGAACGTCCGGCCAGTATACAAAAGTCTAAAGCTACTGTAAGGTATGTGCGGTATCACACATAGGATCTCTTCCAACATCGGTCATAAAGTTATGTTGGGTATATAGCAGACATCAGCATGTACCATCCTCATAATTGACTGCCCTAGGAAGAACACCAGCCTGAGATAAACTAAGATAACACACATCCAGGAAACAAACAAGCAAGCATCATGGGGAAGGGAAGGTGGGAGGGACAGAATACTGCAACATATAGAAGAGAAGGCCATCTATGGTTATGTTAAGATTTTACACAACTATTCTATATCCTTCTATTCATATGCTGTAGTATTCATAACATGAGGGAGAATACAAAAGCTCATGCAGAAGACAGAGTGGGTGGAAGAGCAGTAGCACTCACTACAAACCCCTGAAGAACAGCCCTGGAAAAACCAGCTCTAGATCTAGATATACCATCCAACTTGTAATGTTTTGTGAAGCTATGGACAGAAGACTAAGTGGCTGCTTGTAAGATAGAAGTATCCAAAGCCTTAAAAAAAGCACTTGGAGAGCGCTTGTAGAATGAGCCTTAACTGGAGAAACAAAGGTTTTTCTATGAGCCACATAACAAAAGGAAATAGCCTTAGAGATTCAGGAGATGATTATATGCTTGGAAACAGGTGTGCCTGGAGCCCTGGGATGGCAGGAAACAGAGTCAGATTATCTAAAGAAATTTGTTTTATCCAAAGAAAACCTGAGTTGTCTATGCACATCCAAGACGTGCAAGATTCTCTCACTAGAAGATTGTGGAGAGAGATAGAAATTGGGCAGGTTTTTAGACTGATTCAGTGAAAACTCATTCACCACCTTAGGCATGAAGGAGGGATTAGTGCATAGGGAAACCCTACCCTTGTGGAAAAAAGTAAAAGGAGAATAAGCCATAATGGCCTGAAGTTCTGAAACCCTTCTGGCTGAAGTGATGGCCAAAAGAAGCACTGCCTTCGAAGTGCAATGTTGAAGGGAAGACAAAACTGCTGGTTCAAAGGGAGGCAATGTAAGTTTTTCCAAAACAAAGTTTAAATCCCAAGGAGGAGGAACTGGTTTCCTTGGTGGTCTAACATGAAGGACACCTTTCAAGAAAAGTTTAACTTCCAACCTAGAAGCCAAAGGAGGATTCACTGGCAGGCAGGCAGACAGAAATGGCTGAGAGATGAGCTTTTACCGAATAGTACGATATCCCAAGTCTTCAGTAGTTCACACAGATATGACAGAACCACTGGAATATCCATGGACAATGGTTGTAATCTTTTGAAAGACATCAGATGAAAAACCACCTCCATTTGGAAATATAAGATTTCCTAGTACTGGGTTTTCTGGCCTTCTGCAGAACTTGTAGCACATCCTCAGAAAAGAGGTGCCAGAAAGGGATAAAAAACCCAACCTGAAGGGTTAACATTTGTGGATGTATTAGATATCCCTTGTCCTGTGCGAATAGATCCACCCTGTGAGGTAACTTGTGATGATTGCCCTTGGCTAAATGCAGAAGGGGGAACCAATGGTGTCTTGGCCAAAAGGGAGTCACCAGCAAGATTTTTCTTTAGTACTGTTAAATTTAACAGAACTTTCTAAAGGAGGGGGAAGTGAGGGAATGCATAGAGAAATATCTCCTTCCAAGAGAAGGATAAGGCATCCATCTTCCATGCCAGAGGATCGGGAACTCTGGCACAAAACTCTGGAAGTTGTCCGTTTATAGGGGAGGCAAACAGATCTACTTAAGGAGTACCCCACCGGTGGATAATGTCCAGAAACACATCCCTGTGCACCATCCATTTGTGGGACTGAGTCATGGACCTGCTCAATGTGTCTGCCACAACATTCTGACTGGAAGGAATGTAAACAGCTAATATTGGAGTTGCCAACTCCCAAACCTTGACAGTCTACCTGCACAGGAGATATGATTTGAGCCCCCCCCTGTTTGTTGACACAGCAGAGAAAGAATAGTTGTGTAAAATCTTACCATAACCATAGATATCCTCTTCTATGTTGCGGTATTCTTGTTGTGGGATTTCCTGCCTCAGGCGACTCGTACGTTGGCTCCTATACAAAAACTTCAGCTTGGCTGTTGCAACTGTGTGGGACGTCACATGTAGGGCCATAAATCAGGGGCCTTAAATGTGACGTCTGCAGGCAAAGACCTCAGAACTTGCAAGCCCAGCATGAGGAGATGCCAGTGATGGGAGGCATAGGGCCCTGGGGCCCTTATGTGGTTTTCATACGTCCCCAGTGCAGGGTATAGGATATCAGGGGCCTAAGGATATGCTGGACTGAGTAAGAGAAGGGTGTTTTTGGTGGGTGGGAAGGAATAATGCAACATGGAAGAGAAGGGCATCTATGGTTATGGTAAGATTGCACACAACTATTCTATGTCCTTCTATTCCTATGTTGCACAGTATTCTTGTTGTGGGAGAGTACCACAGCTTATTTGGAAGAAAGGGTGGTGGATGAAGAGGCTGATTCTGCAAAGCCCTGTAGGATTGCCCTGGCAAATCCTGCTCGTGCTCTGGAGATATTGTCTAATTTGTAGTGTTTGGTGAAAGTGTGAATGATGGACCATGTTGCTGTTTCCATAATGGAAGCAGTGTCCTGGCCTTTGAGAAAGGCTTTGGATGTTGCTATTACTCTGGTGAAATGAACTCTTACTCCCAAAGAGAGAAGTTTGCCATGGTGTGAGTAACAGAGGCAAATGGCTTTTCTGATCCAACAGGCAATGGTTTGTTTGAAGCCTGCCTTGCTCAGGGCCATGGGGTGGAAGGAAACAAAGAGTTGATTGGATTTTCTAATGGATTTAGTTCTGTCCAGGTAAAAATCTTAACTGTCTGTGTACATCCAAGGAGTGAAGTATCCTCTCCCCTTCATTGGTGGGAGAGGAGTAGAATGTGGGTAGGTGAATAGACTGGTTTAATGACAAATCGTTGACCACCTTAGGCACGAAGGAGGGGTCAAGTTCTTAGTGTTACCCTGTCCTTGTGGAAAGTATTATAAGGGGGGCAGGCCATTAAGGCCTGTAGTTCTGACACCCTTCTGGCTGAAGTTATGGCCACTAGCAGTACTGTTTTCCATGTACACATCTGAAGAGTAGCTGTCCCAGCAGGTTCGATTGGGTGCTGGGTTAGTTTTTCCAGAATGCAGTTAAGGTCCCAGGGTGGTGGGATGGGCTTTCTTGGAGGTCTTATGTGTAAGATCCCATTTAAGAAAAGCTTAACATCAAGCCTGGCTAGTAAGGGAAGGTCTAGTGGTAGGCAGGCGCAGATAGCGGAAAGGTGAACTTTTACTGAAGAATATGACAGTCTGCCTTTTATTAGTTGACACATATATGCTAGAACTAGGGGGGGTCTACGATGCATGGTTCCCTTCCCTTGTCCAGACACCATTTAGAGAATCTTTCCCATTTAGCTAGGTATAATTTTCTTGCAGTAAGTTTCCTGGCCTCCCTCAGGACTGAAAGCACATCCTCTGAGTAGTAGTGCAGGTCAGTGACAACATCTGCAAGTGTGGGTGGATGAGGGTTCCCTTTTGTTGTGTCAGAAGGTCCACCTTGTGGGGTAACTTGTGCTGATTGCCCTTGGCTAGATTGTGAAGTAGGGGGAACCAGTGCCGCCTTGGCCAGTAGGGGGTCACCAACAAGATTTTTGGTTTGTCTCTCCTGATTTTCAGGAGAACTTTTTGAATTAGTGGGAAGGGGGGGGGAGGCATATAGAAACTTTCCCTTCCAAGAAATGCTGAAAGCATCTACTCCCCAAGCTAGAGGGGAGTAGGTCTTGGTACAGAAGGTCTGCAGTTGCCTGTTCTGGGGGGGACTCTATTTGAGGAGTGCCCCACTGGTGGACTATGTCTAGAAGACTGTCTTGTCAGGCACCCATTCATGTTGTGGAGAGGATGTCCTGCTCAGAAGGTCTGCTTGTTTGTTGTCCCTGGAGGGGATGTAGGATGCCTGCAGGGACAAGTTGTGGCAAGAGGCTAGATCCCATATCAGTAAGGTTAGTCTGCACAGATGGTACACTTTTGTCCCTCCCTGGCTGTTGAGGTACCACATAACTGTGGTGATGTCTGCAACTACTAGGAGAATACCTAGTAGTAGTGGGGGATTGAAGGTTTTCAGACCCAGGAGGACTGCTGTCATTTCTCGCACATTGATGTGTTTGGCCTTTAATGAAGGGTGCCATGTTGCTTGAACTCTGTAGGATGCCAAGGTGGCTCCCCATCCTGAGTCTGATAAATCTGTATGCATAACTTGGGTTGGGAGAGAGGGCTGGGAGGGGAAGGCCCGCGTTGAGCTGGACCTGTTGAATCTACCAGCAGACCTCTGCCTTTAGGCAGGGTATGAGTGTGATTTCTTGTTCCAGGGACCAAATTTTTTTTAGATAACACTGCAGCTTTCGCATATGCATTCTGGCTAGAGGAAGCACAGGGATGGTGGCTGCCATTAGGCCTAGGGACCTTATGAACTGCCTTGCAGTGATTACTTGGGTCTGCAGCAGAGCTTTGAAATGGGAGGTCAGGCAACTGACCTTGTCTTGTGGTAGAAAAGCTTTCATTAAGTCTGTTTTGATTCTGCAACCCAGAAATATCTTGTCTTGCTCTGGGGTCAGGGAAGACTGTGGGAGGTTGATGGTGAACTCCAGATTTTGTAAGAGGGACATGGTGAATTGCAGATGGGCTGAAATGGTTTCTTTGCAGTCTGCCAGGATCAGGATATCATCTGGGTAGGGATAAATCTGAATTCCCCGTGTTCTGCAATGGGCGATGGCAGGGGTCAGGCATTTTGTGAACACTCTGGGGGCAGTGGACAAACCAAAGGGCAAGGCAGTAAATTGGAAATGAGAGGGGAGTCCAGAGAAACATAAATCTTTTCTGTGGGAGGGTAGGATGGGTATGTGCAAGTAGGCTTCTTTTAAGTCCAATGTGGCCATGAAAGCCTTGGCAAGTATGAGAGGAAGAAGGCTTGGAAGCAACAGCATTCTGAAGGTGGGCACCTTTAAGAAGGAAAGGTCTAGAATAGGTCTCCATGGTCCGTCCTTTTTGGGGACCAGGAACAGTCGAGAGTAGAAACCTTTTCCCTCCTGTCCTGGGGGGACAGGTTCTATGGTACCAAAGTTCAGAAGGTCTGTCAGGACCTGTGGTAAGAGATGTCTTTGATTTCTGGAGGGAAAGGGAATGCCTCTTAGGGGTGGCTTTTCTTTCCAGGAGAGGGAATATCCTTTTTGGATAGTGGCCAGCACCCATCTGTCTGTGGTGATGGTTTTCCAAAAGGGAAGGCAGTGGGACAGGTGGGCAGAGAGGGGTAGGGGGGGCAAGGCAGTCAGTCACGCATTGTTGGGGCCTCCTCTATCCTGAAAAGGCTGCCTAGGGGGAGGCTGTGGGGCAGCTGGCCTGGAAGTTGTTTGTCTTCTGGTACCTCTTCCAGGTCTGGAAGAAGTAAATCCAGCAGGGGTTGGGTTACGTCTAACAAATGTGGCCTTGGCAGGGTAGTTCCTGTAATATTTGGGAATGGGGGACACCACAAATGTTTGATGTCTTGTAATTCCTTGCTCTTTTCTTGCAGATTTTTAACAAGATTTGCAGATTGTTTTCCAAAAAGGAAATTGGGGTCCAGGGGGGCATCCAAGATCTTAAAGTCTTCTGTTAAGTGTTGAAGTCTAAGCCAGGAATATCTCCTGAGAACAGAGGCAGATGCTGCAGAGCAAGCAGAAGCTTCTGCAGCATCATAGCTGCATCTAATTGAATGTCTGGCTACTTGTGCAGCCAGAGAAAGTTTAGAAGAGATGTCTGCTTTTGTGTGGCAGTCAGGAGTACTGGCCAGCAAGGCAGATGCTTGAGAGACCAGGTCCCAAGCATATTTGGTCATATGTGTCTGATAGTTGATGGCTCTAAAAGCCAAAGTGGAGGAGGTATAGACCTTCTTACCAATCCTATCCATAGATTTGCTGTCCTTGTCAGTGGACAAAAGCGAGGCAGACGAAATGAGTCTGGATTGTTTATCTGGATATGTGGCAATCACATTTGGGTCTGCCGGGGGGGGGTTGACTAGGAATTTTTGGTCATCAGGCACCTTGTAGAAGTGGTCTGGTTATTTAGGGGCAGGTGGATGAGAATCTGGTGTCTTTGATGCAGAGGTGAACGCATCCATGTATGCAGGAATGACAGGTGGGATTGGCAGAAGGGGAGAGGGATCCTACCTGTAAAAGTTCAAAGTACCTCTTCTGAGTTTCAGACATTTGAGAGGTATACCATATGAAATATTCGTTCATTTTGGCGAAAGTTTCACCAAATGTAATATCCTCTGGAGGACAGTCTCTCTCAAAAGATTCATCTGGGGAGTAGTACTCCTGAGATGAAGCAATTTGTGAGGTGTAAGAAATGGATTCCTCAGAGGAGGAGTAATAGGTGGTCTTGCTCTTCTTCCCTGTCCTGAGAGGCCTGTGGAGGGAGAGAAGAGGTAGAAGCAGGCCTAGGGCTTTGCAGTGGTAGAGTAGAGGGTGATGAGGCTGAAGGTCTAAGGACCATAAAGGCCTGCATCAAGGAAGAAGTGGAAGACTGCCAGTCAGGTAGGCCTTCTTTGGTCAAGGTCAGATGTTTGTTTTTTTTGTTTCTTTTTGGATGGTGTGGACGTAGGTGTAGGCCTGGAGTCAGATGACAGTCTAACAGTGGTAGCGTCCAGAGGAGGGATCCCAGTCAGAGGCTCTGCTAAGTCTGGTTCCCCCCGACCTCAGTGGTAGTCAGGGTCTGGGCTGGCTCTGGGGATGTGCCGGTCAACTGAGAAACGGCTTCTACAAAAGTCACCGCTGAAGTCCATGGATCCTCCAGGTGTCCCTCAACTCCTAAATCAGAAGTTGGCGGAGCGGCAGAGGTAGAGGGCCTAGGAATCTTGGCCTTACAGAGAGGTTTTGCTGAGGCCTCCAAGGTGATATCTATCCTAAGGGCTAACCGTTTAAGCCGTTGGTCCTCCAAGTAAAGATTAAGAATGGCCAGATATCTGCAAAGGGTCTTGGGTACAAAGGATTGGCAAATGGAGCAGGAGTTGTGATCATGCTCCTGGCCTAAGCAAAAAACGCAGCAGTCATGCGAGTCTTTATGGGGCATCTGGTGCCCGCATTGGCATTTACCGTTTTTTTGTTGACATCGGCTATGACTAGCTACAACAAACCAAGCTTTAGCAAGATAATTAGAAGAAAAAACCTCAATGGGGTGCTTAGCTTTTTAGATGTTTGCATTGAAGGAGCGAAGCACACGATGCATCGGTCGTCTGTGGCTGAAAAGTTCTGAAGTCTTTGTGTGCAGACGTCACATTTAAGGCCCCTGGTTTATGGCCCTATATTTGACGTCCCACGCAGCTGCAACAACCAAGCTGAAGCTTTTGTATAGGAACTGACGTACGGGTCGCCTGAGGTGGGAAATCCCACAACAAGAATACTGCAGCATAAGAATAGAAGGACATATGTGGTGTTATCTATGAACCACTTTAAGGGACCTGGCTGATAGAGGATAAAAGGTTAGCAAGGCAAAAATGAGAGCTCTCATTTCTTTTATATTTGTGTGTTGCTTCATTTGGGAGGGAGACCACACATCCTGTACTTTCCAAGAGGCAAAAATTGCCCCCCATCCTACACCAGAGGCTTCCATGAACAAGTCCTGACACAGAAGTCCTGGATTCGGAATCCACCACTCAATTTTTTTTTTTCAAGCAGGGAAGGAGAGAAATAACAAAATCTAGTGGTTAGCATGTTGCACCCAAAATTACCCAAGGCACCATTGGAGTTTCCCCATGTAAAGTTTGGCTACAGGTAACATGGGAATAGTGGATGCCATGAAGCCCAGCAGATGAAGAAACTCCCTGGCAGTCAGGGACTGCAGTGAAATGTTAGCTTGAAAGCAAGCGGTTAGAGACAAGATCTTCTGAGGAGGTAAGGAAGCCAACATCTTGTCTGTTTGAATTCTGCATCCTAGGAAGACATGATCCTGTGAAGGAATGGGAGAGGATTTCTGGAAATTGATCGTGAATCCTAGCCTTTCCAGAAGGGATACTGTGAATTGAAGGTTTTGAAGAAGTAGGTCTGGAGAATAAGCAGGAGGAGGTTGTCCAGGTAAGGGAAAATCTGAATACCCCTGAGTCTGCAATAGGCAATGACAGAAGCTAAGCATTTTGTGAAGACCTTAGTTAGTGCCGTAGAAAGACCAAAAAGAAAAGCAGAATGTTGAAAATGTGAGGAAGCAATAGCAAAGCGCAGATATTTCCTGAAAAGAGGATGAATGGGGGTGTGAAGACAGACACTCTTGATGAACAGTGACACCATGAAGGCCTGTAGAAGAATGAGAGGAAGCAAAGTGTTTAAGGAATACATGCAAAAGCAGGGTACCTTTAAGAAGGTGTTTAGCTGGCTCAGATCTAGAATGGGTCTCCAAGGACCATCTTTCCTGGGGACTAGGAACATTCTTGAGTAGAAACCCTTTCCCGTTTGGGAAGGTGGACCCCCTCCTGAATGGTACGCTGAGAGAGCAAGTTGTGAATCACCTGAGGAAATAAAGTCACTGATCTTTTGGAGGTTGTAGAAGGAGTCTTCCATACCATAAAGTTTCCTGTGAGCATAACAGAAATGACCCAAGAGTCTTGGGTGATTTGTTTCCCAGCAGGGAAGGACATGGAAAGATGCAAGGATAGAGGGGTCTGACTGCTAATATGTTGGTAGTTGCAGACTACCTGGCTTCCTCGGAAAGGGCCTTTCTGAGCAGCAGGAGTAGAAGACTTGGCAGAATAAGGCTTTCTGGCACCTCTTTTACTCTTGGTAGGAGGAGATCTGGACAGCTTCCTTACAAAAGGGGTTTCAGAAGGATTGTTCCTTTGAAATCTTGGAACTGGTGATACAAAAATATGTTTAAGGTCCTGGAGCTCCTTGCCCTTTTCTTGCAAGGACTTAAAAAGTTCTGCAGCAGCTGACCCAAACAAAGCCTTGGAATCTAGTGGAGCATCCATAATTTTAGCTTTGATGTCATCTGACAGTGGCTGAAGTCTCAGCCAAGAGTATCTCTGAAGGACAAAGCCAGATGCAGCCAGTCTAGCAGATGCTTTCAATGCATCATAGCTGCATTCAATAAGAATGACGTGTCACTAGGACAGAGGAACCTAAAATGTAAGTAAGCTGGAATTTAGTGTTAAGAGTAGCTCAGAAAGGAGTTTAGTGGCTTGAGAAAGGAGGGCTAAGGAATATTTATCCACATGGGTCTGGTAGTTTATGGCCCTAAAAGCCAGAGAGGCCGAAGTATAAACTTTTTTCCCCAACCTCCCCATAACTTTGCTCTCCTTGTCTCCGGGTACAAGGGAGGTAGAAGGCAATAGCTTAGAGAGCCTATCTGCAGCCACTGATACTGTAAGCTGGGTCTGCAGAAGGACACAAACAAAAACTTGCAGTCCTCTGGCACTTAAAAAGAACCTGTCTGGCCTTTCAGGGGCAGGAGGTTTTGAATCTGGACATTTAATATAAAAATATAAAAGTACTCAAGAAAACTCGAAGCACTGGAGGTGCTACAGATGGAGATGGAGAATCCATCTGTAAGAAATCATATCCTTTTTGTATGTCTGAGACCTGACAGCAGTCCCACTTGAAAAATGATCTCATCTTCACAATGGTCTCCACAAAGGTAATATCTTCTCCTGGAGAGTCAGTTTCATTTGATTCCCTATCTAGGGAAGCATATCCCAGTGAAGAAGGCATCTGGGCAGAGTATGCCAAAGATTCATCCCCAGAAGAATCATCCTCATCAGAGGAATTCTCAATTCTGATCCTTTTTTGGGGAGAAACTGGAGAAAGTGAAGGAGAAGGAAGAGAAATTCCTGTGGATTGCCAAAGGGCCATGAAAGCATTAAATAGTCCTTGTGAAAAGGCTTGCCAATCAGTGGATTGTTCCTGCAGTAAAGGGGAAGTTTTCTGCTTCTTCTTCAGTGGTGCATTCATATGGTGGAAAGATGAGGGCTGCAACATCAGCCTGCATTTGAAAATATTGCTAGGGACCTCCTCACAAACCAGGATTTGCACAATACCTAGAGGGCCTTCAGAGGCGATGATACTGGGTTCCCCCCTACGTCCGAAGTGGACGTCTGCAAATCCCCCGAGTACGTACTAGCAGGATCCTTTGTGGTCTCCACAGTGGTACCCACAGAAGAATAACCAGCTACCTACGCACAGGTCTCCAGGCCAATACTGGCCTCAGGAGATATGTCCAGAATTGGAGGAAGAGAAACTTCGGGCCTAGATTTCTTGGCCTTCTTCGGAACAGGCTCCCGTGAAGGACCCACCGCACTTTCCATAGCGTCGCGTGCTAAACGCTTCAGACCTTGGTTCTCTAGATATAGATTAAGAGAAGTGAGACGACTATGCAAGGTCTTTGGGACAAAGGCCTTACAAATATCACAGGCGGTATGGCAGTGGTTAGGGACTAGGCAAAAGAGACGCGGATTGTGGGAATCCTTATGTGGAATTTGCCTTCCAACTCTGACACTTGCCCTTCCTAGATGACATGCAACCTCAGCAAACAGTATGACAAAAGAGAGTCAAGAAAAAAAAAACAAAGGGGGCACTTAACTGAATCAGAATCCACAACTTCGCTGACGAGCAAAGAAAGTTTGGAGGGTAACATACTGAACTTTGGGACCTTGATATAGAGACTGAGAAAAGACAGGTCTAAGACTAACTGATCTGAGGGCATTAGTTCTATGACCCTCTGAGACATCATGTGCTCCAAAACTAAAGGAAACAGCGACATCTGGTTTACAGGACAAGGGTGGATCCTTTGAGAAGGAAGGAAAGGACTCCTATTGCATGATTCTCAGAACTCCATTGTCTGACATTATATGATGGCAATGAGAATGATTAAGTCTATCCCTCAGTCTAGGCCTTCAAAGACTGCCAGGGTGTGGGGAGAGGATTTGAAAGGGCAAGTAGTCATTCTGACTTTTTTTTTTTGGACTACCCTTGGTTCTGGGAGACTCTTTTTTTTCTTTTTTCAGCCTTCTTGAAATTGCTTTCTAAAATTCTGTTTCAACTTTGAGGAGACTGCTTATTTTACTTTTTAAAAATGGTCCTGAATAAGGAGGAATGTTTTTACTGAACACATAAAAAGTGGGTTGAAAGATTTGGATAACCTCTTGAATCAATTTCCCCCTTTCATTAAATTACTTAAGGACCTCAGCAGCAGAAGGGGCAGAGAGACCATTATCAAGAGGACCATTTTAAAACCTCAGCTTTAACATCCTCTAGTAAGTTTTGAAAATGTAACCAAGTCAAATGTTTTCATCACTGAGACAGTAGCAGCAGCTCTGGATATATCTACAGTCGTAGCCTAAGCAGCAGATGCAATTAAGGAATTTAAAGATGTTTTAACCTCTAAAAAAGAAAGGTCAACAGTTAACTCTCTAAAATTCTCAAAAGAAGACAAAGAACTTCAACATGTGAAGTTTGCAGTTCAAAATTATGAAAGCCAAAGTAGCAGAAAAATAAACTTTCTTCTGAAATGTATGAAAAGCTTTCCTATCGGTCAGCGGAAATGGGGTTAGCATTCACAATACATTTAGCTGCATGTGGTTATGACATAGAAATAATTGCTGGATCAGATATGGGAGGTTAGAAAACAGATATTTTTGTGTGTGTGAGAGTTTGCATAACCTAACAGACTTTATATGGGCAGAAAGTTGACAGTCAGGCATATGGCAGGCTGTTAAGAAAAAACCCCTCTGCATGCTGAGAAAAATCAGTTGTAACAAATCATAACACTTGTGCAGGGAGACTAGGATTTCATTCTGTTCCCACTAAAATAATTATTTAATTTCAGTCACAGTTTCAGAAAATAAGAAGTTATGTACTCACCATAACGTTCCATCTGAGTAGGTGGACTTCATTTGTCTGCAACCTTTGGGATTCGGATCCGAGCCGGCAATCTTTCACAGCTTAGATCTGAGCTCCTAGCTCCTCCCCTTCACCCATAATCCCCTGCCATCCCTGACTGACCTCAGATCAAGTTTGCCCATAACCAAAAAGGCTGAAAAGGGAAACTAACTACCTTCCTTAAAAGGGCAGAGTAAAGAGTTCTGGCCAAAAAACATCCGAAGGTCAGGGGGAAGGAGGGTGGGACGGTTGCAGACAAATGAAGTCCACCTACTCAGATGGAACGTTATGGTGAGTTCATAACATCTTAATCTGAAGTAGTTGACTTCATTTGTCAGCAACCTTTGGGACAGAGTCCCCAGCTACCTGTACCTTGGGCGGCCTTCATGGAAGGATGTTCCGGAGCACTGCAGAGCCAAAGGATGCTCTCCCTCTAGAGATAATATCCAATTTATAATGGTTGATGAAGGTATAAGGTGAAGTCCAAGTGGCTGCTGAGCAAATATCATCCAGGGGTACTCTAGCCCGAAAGGCAGCAGAAGTAGACATGGACCGAGTAGAGTGAGCACGGACTCCTTGAGGTGCGGGCCTGCCAGAACTTTCATAAGCCAAAAGAATGCATTGTGAAATCCACCTCAACAAGGTGACCTTCGTCACAGATTTACCTAAATTAAATTTGGCAAAGGAGATGAACAACTGGTCGAACTGTCTATGACCAGCCGTTCTATGAATGTAAAAACACAGCTGTCTATGCACGTCTAAAGAATGCAGTTTGTATTCTCCTTTGTTCTGGTATTCAGTTAAGAAAACTGGCAGATTAATAGATTGGTTAATATTTGCCTCGGAAGCAATCTTAGGAAGGAACGAGGGATTGGTCCTGAGGTAAACCCTATCCTTGTGGAAGGTCAAATAAGGAGGTTTTACACATACGGCTTGAAGTTCAGAAACCCTCCTAGCTGAAGTAATAGCGACGAGAAAGGCCGTTTTCCATGACAAATGTTTGAGATCAGCTGAAGCTGCAGGTTCAAAGGGGGGAGCTGTCAAGGCCTGAAGTTCTAAAGTCAAATCCCAGGGAGGCACTACTTCCTTTACTGGAGGTCTGAGTAAGAAGGTGCCCTTCAGAAAGGTCTTACATAACTTCGAGGTGATCAATGGACCCAGTTCATGTCCCACGTGGTAATGAGAGATAGCTGCTAGTTGAACTTTGACTGTGGAACAGCTAGCCCCCTGATGAAAAAGCCCTGAAAGGAAATCCAAGACAGTGGGCAACGGAGCTGTGAAAGGGTCTAGGTTCTGACGCTCCGCCCAAATAGCGAAACGTTTCCATTTACTCCTATAGACTTTCCTAGTAGAGGGCTTGTGTGCTGCTCCTAGGATAGCTTTAACTGGGGAGGAGATACCGGGAGTCCTAGCAACGAGTGGAACTGGAGCAACCAAGCCGTAAGCTTGAGATTGTCCAGGTTCGGGACTGGGAGGCCTAGGGGGTGGGAAATCAGATTCGGAAGGGGATCTAGAATCCAAGGCGGATTCACCAGATGAGACCAGAAATAAGGGAACCAAGCTTAACAAGGCCAGAATGGGGCAATGAGGATCATTTTGCTCCCCAACCGACTGGCTTTCTGTAGAAGTTTCAGCATCAGAGGTAGAGGAGGGAAAGCATAGAGTAGACCAGGAGGCCAAGCATGCACCAGAGCGTCTCTCGGGAATTCCCCGGCGGGGGGAATTAGAGCGAAGTAGCTGTTGCATTTCGTGTTTGAAGGAGAGGCGAAGAGATCGCAACAGGGTTGTCCCCATACGGCAAATATCTGCTTCGCTACCTGGGGATTGAGACCACTCGTAAGGAGACAGTATGGTGCGACTGAGTTTGTCTGCCAGGATGTTGGACCGTCCCGGAATGTGCGTTGCAATAAGAAAGCGGTTGGTGGAGATCGCCCATTCCCACACTCTCAGTTTCGACAGAGTGGGTAGGACCTGGTTCCCCCCTGTTTGTTGATGTACCAGACCACCGACATGTTGTCTGACTGAACTGCAACTGTTCTTGTAGGAAGAAGGCTCTGAAGTGCTTGCAACGACAACAGCACTGCCCTCATATCTAGAACATTTATATGCAATGAGGTTTCTGTATCGTTCCACGTGCCTTGGACCGTCCTGCCCACATAATGCCCCCCCACCCGAGGCGGGAGGCGTGCGTGGTCACCGTGGCTAGTGGAGGGGCCATGGAGAAAGGGCGTCCCGCTTGGAGGTCCGGTGATTGTAACCACCATGCGAGAGCCCTTCTGCAAGCCTTGTTGAGGAGAATGGGGTGACTGAGAGGGTATCGACGGAAGGACCATTGGACTTGGAGAGTCCACTGCAAAACCCTCATGTTCAGGCGAGCCATGGGGAGCAGGGTAACTGCGGCCGCCATGGAGCCCAGCACCCTCAGGACCAATCCCGCCGGGGGAGCCAACGATAGTAAAATGGCCTGCACATGTAGCCTCAGGGTGTGAAGTCGATCGGTGGTTAAGAAGGCTAGTAAGTTGTTGGTGTCTAATCTGGCCCTGATAAAGTCTATCACCTGAGTCGGGTTGAGAAAGGATTTGTCCATGTTGATGGTGATCCCCAACCGGGGAGCAAGGTGAAGAAAGTAATTCCTGGCTGAGCAGAGTAGATGCCTTGTTGGGGTGGTCAGGAGCCAGTCGTCTAGGTATGGAAACACCTGCATTCCCTGAAGCCTCAGGAGGGCCGCTATCACTGCTAATACCTTGGTGAACACCCTGGGGGCTGAGGTGAGACCGAAGGGAAGGACCCTGAACTGATAATGACTGGCTCCTAGCCGGAAGCGGAGAAACCTCCTGGATCGCTTGTCCATCAAAATGTGGTAATACGCATCCTTGAGGTCTATCGAGCACATCCAGTCACTCTCCCGCAACAGGGGGAGAATGGATTGAAGGGTGCCCATCCGGAACTTTTCTTTGGTTACTGACAGGTTCAGGAGGTAGAGATAGAGGATTGGCCTTAGGTCCCCAGTCTTTTTTGGCACTAAAAAGAACCTGGAGTAGTAACCCGATCCGAACTGGTCTGGGGGGACGTGTTGGATGGCTATTTTTCCTAAGAGCTGCTGAATTTCCGCAGCTGCAGCCTCCCTCTGATCGGGCGGGACGTCGGGGAGGCGTTTGGGTTGGTGAGGTGTGTGAGAGAAGGGAATTTGGTATCCTCTAGATATGATGCGAAGCACCCAGCGGTCTGTCGTGATGGACTCCCAAGCTGCCAGGTGCCTCGAAAAACATCCCCCGACTGTCTCCAGACAGGAGCAGTCGGCAACCCCTCAGGGTCACTGGGTGGGCCGGTCAGAGAAAGCTTCTCTGGACCCACCATTCCTCGGGCCCCCTCTGCCTCTAGGGCGGCTTCCACCCTGTCCTCCTCTGCCACGGAAGGACTGGGGGTGCTCAGCGGACTGGGATTGTTGCGACTTCCGGAACCACATCTTCTTCTGTCCCTTTTGGTTCTTGGAGAAGGACCTCTGGGGAGCAGAGAAGCGGACTCCGATGACAGACGTCGTCTTCCCGTCCTTTTCGCTCTGGACCAAAGTCTCGCGAACGGTCTTGCCAAACAGGGCAGAACCATCAAAAGGGGCATTCGCAAATGACGCCTTGAAGGGTTCCGCGAAATCGCAATGACGGAGTCAGGCCTGACGCCGCATGACGAGGCCTGTTCCGCTGGCTCTAGCAGCTCCCTCTGTGGCATGGGACAACAGCCGCATAGAGGTGTTAGATATGGACCTGAGAGTGGCCATCCGAGTGGAGTACAACCGCTTGTCTTCCACCGACATGGACTCCAGGGGCAACACCGCGTACTCTTTGATAAGGTCCCGCTGCAGTCGAATAACATGTGCCATGTAGTTCAGAGACCTCACCGAAAAGGTCGCTGAACTAAAAGCCCACTTCCCTAAATGGTCCATCAAATGGGACTCCATGCTCGGTGGATGAACCGAGGGGCTCTCCTGAGCTAATTCTCTCTTGGTGGCCGCCGCCGCCAACATAGCATCTACAGGGGGGACCCTTGCTCCAATGGGACCTCGGAGGGCGGACTAAGGATTTTATCCGGGCGTTTGGGGACTGGCTCCACAGTGTCCGGCTCCTTCCACGCCCTAGTGGTAATAAGGTCCACTAAGGAGTCGGGCGGAGGGGACACCCAAGAGGTAGATGGGCCTGCTTAGAATGCCTCCAGGAACACGGATTCGTCCGAGGAAGCCTTGGGAGCAGACCACCCCCCTCTTATCCTGAGCATTTCCATGATGTCCCCGAAGGAGACATCCTCGGGGGGTGACCTAGGGGAGCCTTCCCCTTCATCCAAATCCGTGTCATCAGTCAAGGACTCAGGGGAGTCCACATGCCTCCTCTTGTACTTTCGCTTGTGAGGAATGTCCTCGGGGGGGCTGTCCGAGGACGTCTCACCAGCCACGTCCTGTTCCAAGGGAATGACCTGGGACATCGAAGCAGGCTGTCCCTGGGGCCAGGTGATGGAAGCCGGACCCAACAGAGAGGGAGTGCGGGGTGGAGCCGAAGCAAGGACCGGGGGCCTGGAAGCACTCGACAGTGCCCTCTTCACCACATCAAAAGCCGAAGGAGAGCCACTCTCTCTAGGATCCGAGAGCAAACCCTCGCTCGGATCCGATGGATCAGGGTCGACGCTGAAGCCATCGGATCCGACAGAGCAGTGTGCTCCGAACTAGACTGAGCCGAAGACACACTGATTCCCTCGGATCCGACGCTCAGCCCACGGCTCCAAGAGCCCGGATCCGACAAAAATGGACCAGACAGGCTCGAGGGAATAGTCGGTGCTGAAGTACCCGATACTGTCGGTGCCGACCCACCTCCGGCTCCAAGGCTGCTCGGCTCCGAACCCGGGAAGTGGGTCGGAGAAGGAGCTATTGGGGCAAAGAAAGGTGTCGAGCTCCCCCCCCAGAGAGGGGGGAGGCAGGAGCACTCCCATATGCAGTTGGTCCTTGGGAAACCTTCGCATCATCCGGTCCAAATCTGCGTCGGAAAGGCTACGAGTCGATCTCGACGAGGCCACCGAGGCTGGCCAGGAATGCCGCCTCGATGACCTCGACGGAGATCGGGTCTCCTCCTCCTCAGGGCCCGGTGAGAAGCATGGAGACCGGATCCAAGAAGGAGGAGACAGGGAAGCCTTGGAGGGAGAAGACCGCTTAGCCGGGGGAGCCGAAGTGGAGGCCTCGGCCCGCCGCTTGTGGTGCTTCTCCCTCCTTTTTTCTTTCCTGGCCTCCCTCTCCTCCGGAGCTGCAGCGGGAGTTTGAGTCCCGACCGGAAGGAGAGAGGCAGGAGTGGCCGCCGCCGGAGCAGGGCAGGAGGCCACAGAAGTACCGGAGGCTGAAGCCGAATCCGGGGGCAAAAGTCCTGCTAGGATCAGCTTCGGCCTCCGGTCCTTCAGTGCCCTGGGGTTGAATGCCGCGCAGATGGAACACCCAGAGGAAAGGTGTTCAACCCCAAGGCACCAAACACACCGAGTGTGGCCATCCGCTGGGGAGAGCTTATGGCCACACTCGGTGCACTTAGAAAAAATGGGTTTTGGGGCCTCAGACATCTTAAAGAAAAAAAAACCCACTCGTTAGGCCCCAAACACACAACACACAGGAGCTACTCACCAGCGAAGGGGAGGGAGGGTAAGTTTAACTAAAAGGTATCAGTTAAAAAGGGAAGCCTGACCGCACAAACACTCTCGTACACTTATAAGCAATAAAAAAAGTTTTAAAAACTCTCACTAAACACTCAAAAGACCCTACGAACCAGGAGCTCAAAAATCTAGCTGCTGACAGAAGCGCGGCAAACTAGATCTGAGGTCAGTCAGGGATGGCAGGGGATTATGGGTGAAGGGGAGGAGCTAGGAGCTCAGATCTAAGCTGTGAAAGATTGCCGGCTCGGATCCGAGGTCAGATCCGAATCCCAAAGGTTGCTGACAAATGAAGTCAACTACTTCAGATTTATAATTTTTCAGAAGAGAATTCTGAAGAAACACTTTCCTCAGAATCAAAATCTTCGGTTGAGGAGAATTCACTGAAGAAACACTCCTCTTCAGTATCCTGCTCTAACTGTGAATCAGTGCTAGAATATGAAAGAAATCCTCTTCTCTTTCTATTTGAAGTCAGAGTAGAAAAAGAAGTTATGTTCTTACCATAACGTTCCATCTGTGTTGTCCAACTTCATTCCATTAACCTGTGGGAATACGGTTCCGAAGTTCGGATCCGACCGGCAGGCTTCTTCCAGCTAGAGACTCCTGACTTGAGCTTCTCCTACCTACCCATAATGCCCTGATCCCCCACAGTACATCAGATCGAGTTTGCCAACAAGAATATACTGTCCATTACTCACCAACTGTAATACAATAGTATGAAGATCAAATGTACAAACACATATCATACAAGGAAAGAACATCAGGAACTCAACCAAAGGAATAAGATTCCTTCTAACTTCTACTAGGCTTCCCAAAAAAATTTCTGGATTGGGGGAAGCGGGCCAGGAAGGTTAATGGAATGAAGTTAGACAACACAGATGGATCGTTATGGTAAGAACATAACTTCTTTATCTAATGAAGTCCACTTCATTGCATTACCCTGTGGACAGAGTCCCCAACCATTATAATCCACGGTGGCCATCAAGGAAGGATATTCCGGAGTATAGCAGAACCAAAAACATTTCTACTCCTGGATATAATGTCCAATTTCTAATGCATAAAGAAAGTTTCGGGGTTGGACCAAATAGCAGCAGCACAAATGTCCTCAAAAGAAACTCTAGACCAAAAGGCTTGAGGCATGGCTATGAACCTTGTTGAGTGCGCCCTTACCGGACCTGGTAAAGGAATACCTTTGGAAGAATAAATAAATGTAATACAGTCTTTTCAATCATCTAGCCAATGTAACATTGGTCACTACTTTACCTTTCTTGGCGTTCGAAAAGGAAACAGCTGAACACACTTCCTGAAGGATTTGGTTGTATGGGTGTAAAAAAAAAAAAAAAGCTGTCTATGAACATCAAGCACGTGTAAGGTATACTCTCCTTTTAAGATACTGAGGAAAAAATAACAGAAGATTGATCGACGGATTAATGTTAGTCTCATTAGCCACCTTGGGTAAGAAGGAAGGATTCGTACCTTGGATCATTCTGTTTTTTATGAAAAACTAAATATGGAAATTTTGCAGAAAGAGCCTGGAGCTCAGACACTCTTCTGGCCAAGGTAACTGCTACAAGGAAAAAAGTTTTCCAGGACAGAAATTTCAAATCTACAGTGGCTGAGGGTTCAAATGGGGGATGGACTAATGCTTGCAGAATCATAAGATCCCAGGGAGGCACAGGGTCCTTGATGCTGGCCAGAGCAAAAACGTGCCCTTTAGAAAGGCCTTACACAATTTTGAAGAGACCAGAAACATGGAGTCAAAACCAAAGTGGAAGGTGGAAATGGCAGCAAGTTGAACTTTGACTATATAATAACTAGCACCATCTTTGAAAGGGAAGCCAGAAAGTCTAGTACTACTGAAACAGGGGCTGTAAAAGGATCTATCTGTTTCTGCTCACCCCAAAAGGAGAATCTTTTCCACTTACTTTTCCTTCCCGGAAAGGGCACTGTGACTTCCAAATCCATGTCTTCTTACACTGGTTCCTGAAGAAGGCCCATTGTGGAGTAGAAAAAAAGATCCCTTATGCAGACAAGTGCTTACCATCTTTCTCACTCTGGGTTAAAGTGTCGTGTATCGTGAGCCCAAACAAGGTAGAGCCATCAAAAGGAGCATTAATAAAGGACTATTTGAAAGGCTATGCAAAACTGCAAAACCTCATCCAGGCATGGCGCCGTATGGCAATGCTGGAACTGGCCACCCTTGAGGTACCTTCTGCAGTGTGAGAGAAGCCTCATGGACGCATTAGCTAGGGAATGTAGGGTGGCCAGCCAAGAGGAAACAGACTCCTGTTCCTCGGTAGGCATGGACCGAAGAACTAAGCTAGAAAGTTCCTTAACCAAGTCCCTTTGTAGCCAAGTAAAATGGGAGAAGTAGTTCAATGCTGAAGCACAAAGGTAGATAAGGCGTAGACTCTTGCCAAATCTGTCCAACACCTGGGATTCTCTATTGGGGGGGGGGCTGGTGGCTACAGAAGCTTTCCTGAGCCAGCTCCTTATTGGTAGCTGCCGCCACAACCAAGGCACCTACCAGGATTCCTTTGGTCCAAAAGGCTTTGTCAGCTGGAGCACTTAAAATGTTATCAGCGTGTTTAGGAATTGGTTCCACTGTATCCGGCTCCTTTCAAGTCCTCAACGACATCAGCTGGATAAGTAGGTTGGCCGGGGGGGGGGGGGTGACATCCAGGTAGATGGGCCAGCCCCAAAAGCCTCCCACAAGATCAATTTCTCTGGGAAAGGGGTTTGGGATGACCATACCACCCTTCTGGTAAAGGGTTTCAAGGATGTCTCCAAAAAATAACTCGTTGGAAGGTGATTTGGGAAATTCTTCACCTTCCTCAAAATCAGTAGATATAGTGAGGGATTCCATATGGGTATCCATGTGCCTCCTTTTACACAGTCTCTTCAGAGGGATGTCCTTAGGGGGGAATGCTCTGGGAAGGTGTCGGAAGAAGCTTGGGGATCAACTGAGGGAACGGTGTATAGGATTTCCTGGACCAGCTGCCCATGTGGTAGGTCAGAGGTCTCAGGCACAGTTTCAGAGTTGGGCGGGGGGGAGTTCCATTGTGGTAACTGCCGAGGAACTCCTATGAATGGAGAGGACCCTCTTTCCATGACCTATAAGGCAGAAGGACTCCAAACCACCTGGAGCTGTCTCACCGGAGCTGAATCCACCGGAGCAAACACCTCCCAGATAGAAAGGATCTTTGAGGGGGGAGTCAGAGATGAGCTACCAAAAGCTGAGGCCCCAAATGCAAGAAACGGCTCTGAAAGCTTTGGAGTCGAAGTCAAACCCCCAGAACGGACCTTGACAGTGCAGCTCAGAGACACACTTGGAACGGAAGCAGCCAAAGCTGAACAAGTCGGGGAGACTGTCAGAGTGGAAGAAAAGATCTCTATCAGCTCCAACACCCCGGTACCAGGATCCAACACAACCGACAACTCCAAAACCAGGGATCGAATCAGAGAAAGAGATACAGTGGTTGGAACGAGGAGAGCCTCACGGATCCAGAAGCAGACGAGGTGGACACAAGTACCATCTGGATCTGGATCTCGAACTGCCTCATGAGCTTACCAACATCCTTAGTGGACAAGCTTTGGAAAGACCTAGATGAAGCAGAGGAAAGAGACCAGGTGGATTTCCATGGGGAATGGGACGAACACCTCCTGGGTAGGCACCAACACTGCCACTCGACCCCGTGGTAACTGAGGAAGAGCAGGGAGGAGGAGAGGTTGAGATCAGAGAGCTTGGAGACGAACAAGTTGGTTCCGATGGTCTAGATATTTTCTTGGGTGGTTTTGAAGAAGACTGCGAGGGAGATGGCCTCCTGGACTCCCGGGATCTTTGACGAGGTTTAAGCCCTGATGTGGAAGGGATCCCCAAGGTGGTGGTAAGAGGAAGTAACCCTTTTAAAATGAATTTGCTTCTCCTATCCTCCAAAGCCCAGGAATGGAAAGCCCTGCAAATGTCACAGGGGGCACCCAAGTGGAGAGGCCCCAAACAGTATATGCACTACCTGTGGGCATCAGATAATGGAATCTTCTGCCCACAAGAAGTGCATTTTTTAAAGCCTAATGGATTCTGATCAGCCATGAACAACAAAAAAGGGAGAAAAAGAAGAAGATTTTTTTTTTTTGTTTAAATAGCCTAATGGACAGAACCCCAAGAACTAGATAGGGACGGAAAAGGAAAGGACAAAGAAGACAGATAGGAAAGGCAACAATAAGAAAAATAACTCTCCAAAAAAACAACGGAAAAGCTAAAGCTGGAACTTGATGCTAACACTAAGTGCTGCAAAAGTGATCTGAAGTACTGTGGGAGAGTGAAGCATTATGGGTAGGTAGGAGGAGTTCAAGTCAGGAAGATGGTGGCCCATTGGTTCATTGATTCAAAACCATATTCCCACAGGTTAATACAATGATGTGGACATCAGATACAGAATTAAAAAAAATTAAAAGAAGAAAGTAACTCCTTAGCAAAGCCCAACAGGTCTTCCCTGTCCATAGTTAAAGAAAACTGACATTCTTAAACTTTCTGCTTTCTTTTCCTGGGAGATCCCCTGGGAAAAAAAATACCTATTTCAGGGACACAAGTCTGAAAATCAGACACATTAGCCCACTTATGCAGTAAGACTTAATGCACTCCTTCTCCAAGAGATCGACAAGACTGGTTCCCCCTTGCCCAGTAAGGACAAACCAACAGTCACACTGGATATGTCTAATTCTTGTTTTTTAGTGGCTTCCCAAGGACCACCACCAGATAGACCAAGAAACAATGAAGACTGGTCTGAGAAATCGGGTCTGGTCACTGCAGACTCCCTCCTCGCTGGCTGTAGCAGTGAAGCAACTGGTCTGACATTCAAAGATTTATGAATAATGTTCTTCTTACAGCTGGGAGAAGGAAGAACCAAAGAAAATGAAGATTTCTCAATGGTTATAAGCTAAGCAGCTTGAAAGAGCTTGATTTAATAGATATGGATAGACAAAGATCGGTGAAAGAAATTACAAAAAGTAAATAAGACCCAAAATGTTAGACATCTGATAAAACAGATGAATACAATAATACAGACTAATAAAAAGGATATATTACTATGCAACTAAATTAACTGATAAAGTTTTACCACAAAAACAGCTCAATAAGGGAAAGGAAGGGAAGAAATAAAATGCCAGTATGGAAGCATCAAACAGAGAAAACTATACAGCAATTAATACAAAAAGTACTTCTGTTAGAAGAATGCAGAAGAGGGAACAGATCAACAAAAACACTTAGAAAGATGGCAGTGGTAAAAGCAACGCAAGTTATCAAAATAGACCAGGATCGAGCATACACTACTGCAAACAAACTAAAGATATCAGCACAAACAGAAAAAAGTTAGAAGATATGTAGATAAATATAAAGGAGAAGTATAAAATAAGCATTTCACTGATGACTCAAAATGTTTGAGAGAGAAATGGGAAACAAAGCAACAGAAACACCAACAACAAAAGAAGAAAAACACACTGTGGAACATCAAGAAGCTGAATGGATAGAAAAATTAAAAGAAACAGTAAGGAGTTCAAATGTAGAGGATATGAAATGGGATAAAGTAACGGCCAGAGAAAGTGAAATAAAATTAAGAAAAGCTCCTAACTGGAAAAACCCAAGCCCAGATGCAGTAACTAAAGTACAGTTTTGTACCTACCATAAATGTAGATGTTCGAGTGTATACACTGCTGCAGTCATTACACTTGGGTTATCCTGCCATCAGGCGAATCCCCAGTCGGCCTGAGTTCCAAAGTCTTGGTCCAGCATCGGCTGCTGTCGCCTCCTCCCTGACGTCAGTGTGACAGGGGTATATAAGATGCAGCCGATGCCATTTTCTTCAGTTTTTCTTGCCCCAGATGTCAGGTGTCCCCAAAAAGGTAGGCAATTCAAATTGCTAATAAAACATACATAAGATAAGCAATCAACAACTTTCAGTTACCAGCAAATACTCCCCATAGGTAGTAAAGGGTAGAAGACATAGGTACGTACCAGCAAGTAAGAGGGGAAGGAGGGAGGGTAACCTGGACTGCAGCAGTGTATACACTCGAACATCTACATTTATGGTAGGTACAAAACTGTACTATGTTCATTGTGTTACACTGCTGCAGTCATTACACTTGGGTAGAATCCCAAAGCTGAGGTAGGGCGGCTGGTTCTATAAGGCATTAGGGGTGGCTATGAGGCCCTGAAGCCAGCTCTGGATTTAGAGAATAGAGGCAGATGGTAATTCTTGGTGAAGGTATGTACAGAACTTCAAGTTGCTGCTTCCAAAATATCCTTGGTAGGTACTCCTCTGAGATAGGCAGTTGAAGTGGTTGTTGCCCTGGTGTAGTGGGATCTAATGCTATTAGGTACAGGTTTCCCATGGTGTGTATAGCAGAAACGTATACAGTGTCCTATCCATTTTGAAATAGTCTGTTTTGAAATGGCTTTTCCCTGTGCTCCTGCAGCATATGCTACCAATAATTGCTCAGATTTTCTGAAAGCTTTGGTTTTGTCCAAGTAGAAGCGTAACTGCCTGTGTATGTCCAAAGAATGCAGTAGTCTCTCACCTTTATTCTGTGGATTTGGATAAAAAGTTGCCAAGTGAATAGTTTGGTTTAGAGCTACACTTGATACCACCTTTGGCATAAACGTAGGATTAGTTCTTGGTGGAAAATGATGAAAGGTTCCACTGCCATTAGTGCCTGTAATTCTGAAACTCTTCGTGCTGATGTTATTGCCAGGAGCAGAGCAGTTTTCCAAGAGATATATTTTAAATCTGCTGTGTTAGCTGGCTCAAAAGGAGGTAAAGTTAATTTTTCCAACACGAAGTTGAGGTCCCAAGTTGGAGTAGGTGCTCTACGGGGCGGTCTTATGTTTTTAGCCCCTCTGAGGTACTGTTTTAGCAAAGGATTAGAGAAAATTGGTGGATCCATGTTGTAATGAGCAGAGATGGCAGAGGCGTGGTTCTTGATGGATGAAAAGGAGAGGCCTTTGTCCAGCATCTCAGTTAAACATTGTAGTATCTGTCGATATTTGGGACAAGAGGGTCAAGGCTGTGAGCCTAGTTCCAGGCACAGAATCTCTTCCATTTATCCGAATAGGCTTTCCTGGTACTAGGCCTTCTGGCCTCCAGAATGACATCCATAACAGCTTTGGAGAGAGGCATTGCTTGCTTGATTAAAGAATCTTCCATGCAGCTAGGTTTAAAGTCTTTAGCAGGCTGTGAAGTATCTGATTGTTCTGCTGAGTCAGCAGATGTGGGATTTGAGGCAAAATCCAGGGTGGTCCTTGTGCTAAGTTCTTTAAGATTGGGTACCAGTGCTGGCGTGGCCAGTCTGGTGCAATCAGGATCATCTTTGGCTCTTCTTGCCTGGCTTTTATGAGTACCTTTGGAAGGAGAGGTAGTGGTGGGAAAGCATATACTTGTAGGTTTCTCCAGCTGAATGAGAAGGCATCCACTTTCCATGCTTGTGGATGGTAAGTCCTTGTGCATAATTTCTGTAGCTGGCAGTTCATTGGGGATGCAAACAGATCTATGTCCGGGCTCCACCATTTCTGTGTTATAATTCTGACTATTTGTGGATTCAATTCCCATTCGTGGGGATCCATGATGTTTCTGCTTGTCGTCTGCCAGTGTGTTTTTCTCTCCTGCCAGGAATTGTGCTTGCAGATGAACTTGATAGTTTAGAGCTGTGTTCCACAAGGTCATGGCTTGTCTGCATTGGGGATAAGAGTGAGTGCCCCCTTGCTTGTTTATGTACCACATAACTGTGGTGTTGTCTGTCTTTAGTAGTAGTTGTCCTGGATGCAGCAGGTCCTTGAAGGCTATAAGGGCATTTTGTACAGCTAGCATCTCTTTTTGATTGATGTGAAGATGCCTTTGTTCTGCTGGCCACTTGCCCTGAATACATTTTCCTGCCATGTGTGCTCCCCAGGCGTAATCCGATGCATCTGTTGTCAGTGTTTGCATGGCTCTGGGTTGAGTAAAAGGCTGTCCCTTGTTGAGGTGACAAGCTTGAGCCCACCATCGAAACTCCTGTTCAATGCAAGGAATTAGTGGTATACAGTGTTGTGACCAGACACTCTTTAGGTACCATTGTAGTTTCCTCATATGCAGTCTGGCATATGGAATTAGTAGAATGCAAGATGCCATGTAACCCAAGGCCTGCAGAATTTTTCTTGCAGGGAGTTGGGTTCTTGTTGCCATCAATTGAAAATATTGAGTCAGTTGTCCTTGCTTGTTTGGTGTGAGATAAGCCATCTGGGCCGTTGTATTCAAGCTGGCACCCAGGAATATTACCTCTTGTGAGGGCACTAGTTTTGATTTCTTTTCGTTTACTGTGTACCCTAGACCACTTAATACAAATGCCAGATGCTTTAGAAGAATGTCCTTGCTCTCTGCTTGAATCAGGCAGTCCAGGTATGGATAAATTTGAATTCCTTTCTGTCTGCAAAATGCAATTACTGGTGCCAGGCACTTTGTGAAGACCCTGGGCGCAGTAGATAAGCCAAAGGGCAGTGCAAAGAATTGGTAGTGCATTGAACCAGTTATGAATCTGAGGTATCTTCTGCAGTTTTGTCTGACAGGGACATGCAGGTATGCCTCCTTGAGGTCCAAGGTTACGAGCCAAGCGTTCTTGCCCAGCATGGGAAGAAGCTGCTGTAGTGTCAACATTTTGAATTTCGGAACATCCAGGTAAGTGTTTAGAGAAGAAAGATCCTGAATGGGTCTCCAGGCTTTGTCCTTTCTGGGAATCAGAATGAGTCTTGAGTAAAATCCTTGTCCTTGCTCCTGTGGTGGTACCTTTTGAATAGCTCTCATGTCCATGAGTGCTATTTGTTTTTGAGCCTCTGCCCATTGATTTGGTGGCAGATTTGGCATTCCTTTTAACCTTGGCAGAGTATGAAAGTGGAACCTGTAACCTTGAGATACAATGTTGAGAACCCATTTGTCTTTGGTGATCATATGCCAATTGTGATAGAAAAGTGCCAGTTTTCCTCCCAAGGGGGCTGCCAAGAGTGAGCTGTTTGGCAGCTGTAGTGGGAAGTCATTGGGGCTGTTTTTTATATGGTTGGGGCCCGTCTTCCCCTTCTTTCTGGCCTGATGCACCCCATTGTCGAGGCCTGTAAGGACCTTGTGTGGTTGACCTGTACCTCTTGGATGTCTGCATCTGCCCCTTTGAGGTCTGTCTGTAACTGGAAAGGACCAATTCTTTGTTGGCCAATTTCTGCTAAATCGAGGAGGCTGAACTGGTAAGAAATCCTTCACCATTTGCATAGATTTTGCCTTATCCTCCATTTTCTTTAATACCTCTTCTGCCTTAACTCCAAATAACACATCCTGCTGCAAATGTGCATCCAATAGTTTTGCTTTAACATGATCTGGTAACGTATGTTCTTTTAACCAAGCATGTCTTCTAATGACAGAACCTGTAACGGCCGCTCTACAGGAGGCCTCTAAAGAATCAAAACCACATTGCAAAGTATATTTTCCCACTTGTTCAGTTGCATGCAATAAATCCTGCACTTCCTTAAAATTAGGAGGATCTGAATCTGGAAGCATTTTTTGTTTCAACTGAACCATCAAAAATTGCTGATATTTTAGCATGTGAAACTGGCAATTTCAGGCCCTCATTGCTAAAGTTCCAGATGTATATACTTTCTTCCCCCATCTGTCTAATGCTCTGGAATCTCTGTCAGAGGGGACTGGATTCTTTGCTGATGAGGCCTTAACCACTTTGGGTCCCTGAGAAATAGTTTCAGGGTCAGCAACAGGGCTTTTATAAAGAAATTTGTGAGAGTCAGGGACTCTGTAGTATCTGTCAGGCTTAACTGGGACTGGAGGTAAAGAATCAGGATTTAAGATGGATTCAGTATACACATCATCCACAATATCTAACACTGGCGGAATAGCAAGGGGCCTGTGTTGAGGTAATAAAAGGAAGTCTCTGAGCCTTTTCTTGGATTCTGAGTAATCCTGGCCTTCCCAATGGAAATGCTCCCTCATGGTATGAAAGGTTTCCCCAAAGGAGTAGTCCTCAGGCGGAGAGGCTGATGGAATTGATTCCTCAGCATCAGAATCCTCATAAGGGATAAGGAATATCCTAGGTCTGAGGATGAATCTGAAGAGATGGACACCTGGTCGGATGAGTCATAGTCTGCATCCTGTCTAGGCCTTTTATCAAGAGGGGGATGGGACCCCCTGATCAGAGTGATTAGGTTTTCGGCCATTTTGAGCATTTGTTTCTTAGGCATGGAGGCCTGTCTTGGAGAATGCTGTATTTGTTTCTTTGTTTTTAAAGAAGGTTTACACTTAGCAGAAGGTTTAATGCTTAACTAAGTAGGTCTGAAAACACCCTCTGAAGCTGCGGGTTGTTCAGCTACTCCGGATCCCTCTGAAGGGTTAGTTTCCGTATGCTGAAAATCTTGTGCTTCTGAAGGCCCAGCCATCTCCACGTGGGAGTCAGAGGCGGCCTGTGGCTCTACAGAAGCGGTCGTCAGGGGCTGCGAAGGCACCTCGCTGACAACCGGAGAACCGGCGACTGGCCTAGAAGAGGCTTTCGTCAGTTTTGAGCCTTGGATGCCTATCCTTGTCTTTGCGCTTTTTATGTATTCCGGTCGTCGGAAGTTCCGACGGCATGGTGTAATTGAATTTTCTGCCAAAATAATGTTGGGAAAAATCAAACAGACATTTAATAGTGCGCTTGTTAAACGTAGCACAAAACCGACAACCAGTGACGTCGTGGTCTGGGCCTAGGCATGGGATACAGTAAGAATGGAAATCCTTATGAGGTATTTGCTTCCCACAAGAAATACAGTTATTAACTTTTACTGACATCGGTCTGAGGCAAGAAAAAGTTTCCCCAATGGTGTACTTAGCTTTGTAGAAGACTTCGGTTCTGGATTCGGAATGAAAATCTCAGGAGTCGGCCGACCGGTACTTGCGAACTGCTTTTGCTTCGGGCACCGCGCGGCAAGAAAGACTGAAGAAAATGGCATCAGCTGCATCTTATATACCCCTGTTGCACTGACGTCAGGGAGGAGGCGACAGCAACAGACGCCGGACCAAGACTTTGGAACTCAGGCCGACTGGGGAACCGCCTGACGGCAGGATAACCCAAGTGTAATGACTGTAGCAGTGTAACATGATGAGCATCTTATGGTTTTATCTTTACACAAAGATTTACCCCTGAGTAAGAATTACTTACATTCGCATGTTAAACAGACACCAACCTGGTTAACAAAAGGAAAAACAATACTCCTTAAGAGTGAACCTGCAAAGCCATCCTAAAAACTACAGACCAATAATTTGCCTTCTGACAATGTACAAACTATATACTGGAACTGATGCAGACAGTTTATAGTCATTTAGAAAAAAAATCAATAATGGCAATAGAAGAAAATTTTAACAAATAAATAAAAATAAGTGGTCAATGTGCCCAAACTCACACTGGTAATCGCAAAAGACAGGCACAGCAGATCAGCAAGAGATGTTTATTTTCACTCCACGAACAAGCAACCTCACAGTACAAAAACAAGTGCAAAAACAATAACGCTGCTACAGTTCTCAGCACGTTTTCGTCGAAATACACCATCAGAAAAGCTAAACAGTGCTCAGTGTGCTAAATTTAAAAGCCAGATGTTATTTTAATCTACCAATGGTTTCCCCTAATTAAAATGTTAATACATTCAATTAACATCCTTGTTGAAATTACAGATTTCTTGTTCAAAATCAAAGAATAGAAAATAAATATTTGTTAAATGTTTTGTACAATAGTTCAATAAATTTAAATGCTTGAAATAACATTAAGAACTAAAAAAATAACACTCATATGTATATATAAATATTTAAATACATAAAATGTTCAACACAATCAGTACTACAATGTCACCATCTAGTGGTGAATCAAAAAACTTTACAGGCAAGAAAACATAGCGAAGATGTATCTAAATATAAGTAAATATCGTATGCTTTAAAATCCATTTTGATTAATACATAAAAAAAAATATGAATGTACCTGTTTGCAAAATGGTTGAAAAACATATAAAAATGTATATGTAAAAAGTATTAAGATGTATATATAAAATATATATATTTAAGTACAACAGATATTTGGGTGAGTGGTTATAACTTGGCTGATCTCAAATTTAATACGGGTTTTAGAGAGATCATGTCATTTAAACCCGGGTGACTATTTTTTTTTTTTTTTAACAAAAGTCAGTCATATGGAACAAATAATCATTTGTTGCCAAATAAAGCCATAATAGAGAATTGTAAAAAGGGGAACAATCTAAACATGGGATGTATAAATTACAAAAAGCATTTGACAACATCCCACATTCATGGATAAAGGAGTACTTACACATGTGCAAGATGCATCCTACATTGATCAGTTACACAGAAGGGACCATGAAACAATGGCAAACCACTTTGAAGTTAAAGCCATGACAAAGGCAAACTATTATCCCAGGGATAAAAATTCAAAGGGGGATATTCCACGGTGACTCTTTCACTACTGCCGTTTTCCTTTGCACTTAACCCATTAAGCTGTTTACTTAACAGGTCAGGCCATGGTTAAAATCTGGCCCCTAGAAAACAACCTTCTTTAAAGAGTTCTCATCTATTTTATGTGGATGAGTTAAAACTGTATAGTTCAAAAGATGAGTTAAAAGCACAACTTCAAGTGGTTAAAACATTCTAAGATGATATTAAACATGTCATTTGTTCTTGATAAATGTGCAAAAGAAACATTTAAAGCAGGAAAGTTACACTACCAAGAAAATATCAATATGGGACAGGAACGTGATATAAATGAATTTGAGCAGGAGGGAATGTATAAATATCTGAGAACTTATGACTGATTGGCAATAAAGTATAAAAAGAGTTATGTACTTACCATAACTTGGCATCTGTGTTATCCTATGTCATCATTCCTCACCATACACTATAAGATCTGACATCAGATCCAAGCTGGCAACATTCAACAGACGAATCCAAGGCTCTAGCTCCTCCCTCTCCCATGATGCCCTACTGCCCTCTAACCTCCAGATCGAGTTCATTAACATATTCCTAAAGGCTACTAAAGGTAGAAGGAAACCATTCCATCTTCCTCCAACACTGAAACATGGTAGGGGGATGGGTGAGAAACGTGATAAATGATGACATAGGATAACACAAATACCAAGTTATGGTAAGTACGTAACTCTATCTGATGTTATCCATGTCACCAATCATCACCATAGGGTCAGAGTCCCCAGCTACCATTAATTCTGGGAGGCCTCAAGGAAGGACAAGCCAGAGCACTGTGGAGCCAAAGGAAGCCCTGCCCTAGAAATCAAATCCAGCTTGTAATGAGATATAAAGGTGTGAGGATTAGACCAAGTGGCAGCAGCACAAATACTGTCAATAAAAAGCCTTGCAACAAAGGCCGAAGAAGTTGCAACAGACCTAGTAGTATATGCCCTAACATTTCCTGGAATCTCAAGATGGTTAAGATCGTAGACCACAGAGATGCAACTAGATATCCATTTACAAACAGTGACCTTATAAACTGAAAGGCCACTTCTGTCTGGGGAAAAGCCACAAAAAGCTGTCCTGACTTACGAAAACCTTTAGTCCTTTGCAAGTAGAAATGCAGCTGTCAGTTAACGCCTAAGGTATGTAGGATATACTCCCCTCTGCTGGAATAATTGGGGAAAAATACTGGAAACTGAATACATTTATTTAGGGACAATTCGGAAGCAATCTTGGGCAAGAAGGAAGGTTTCATCCTAAGAGAAACTCTGTCCTTGTGAAAAATCATTTAAGGAGGAGTAATGGTGAGAGCTTGCAGTTTTGAGACCCTCCTAGCTGATGTAATAGCCACGAAAAAGGCAGTCTTCCAAGATAGAAACTTGAGATTACACGAACTAGCAGGCTCAAAGGGACTCCAAGTCAGAGATAGCAGAACCAGTGTGAGGTCCCAAGGAGGTGAAGGGTCCTTAATCGCTGGCCGAAGCAGAAAACCCCTTTCAGAAAGGCTTTACAGAGCTAGACTCAGAGCTCTCAGGAAAGTTGGAAATCAATGCCAACTGAAGCTTAATAGTGGAAAAACGTGCTCCCGCTTGGAAAAGGGAGGACAAGAACAAAAGTATATCAGAAAATGAGGCAGAAAAGGGATCCAGATTCCTACTCGTAGTACAGACAGAGAACCTTTTCCACTTACTACTGCAAACCTTTCTAGTGGAGGGTTTCTGGGAGTCCAGAATGACACATTTAACAGGGAATGCTAGTCTGGACTGTTTTATGATCACTGGAACTGGGGAAACCATGCGGTTAAATGAAGGGTTCAAAAGTTTGGGAGAGGAATCCCCGACGGATGGAAATCAGATCTTGAAGAGGATCCAGTAACCATGGCAGATGCTTCAGATTACACCCGATGAAAGGGAACTATGGTTGACAAGGCCAGAAAGGGGCAATGAGGTTAGGGGGTGTTCTCAGGCATTGTGCTTCCTGCAGAAACCTGGGTATTAAGGGGATAGGTGTAAAGGAGACCTGGAGGTCAATCGTGCACTAAAGCATCCCATGGCGACTCCCCCGGAGGGTGGATCAAGGCAAAATACCTGCTGTGCTTGTGGTTGGCTGGGGAGGTGAAAAGGTTGCACTACAGTTGACCCCAACAGTCGAAAATCTGCTTTGTCACCGAAGGATTGAGGAACCATTCATGAGGACTCAAAAAGTACAGTTTTGTACCTACCATAAATGTAGATGTTCGAGGATTCCATTGCTGCAGTCCTGACTATTGGGTATAGTCCGCGTCCCAGTCGGCCCGAATACCAGAGTATAAGGCTGACGTCGGTCAGGGCGCATTAGACTGACGTCAGTACGTCAGGGTACTAATGCGCATGACCGACGTCATATCCTCAGTCTTTTCTTGCCCCAGATGTCAGAAGACCCAAAAGACAAGTCCCAAAACAACCTGCACCAAAAACATGTATAATATATACAACAATATATGTATATAAAAATATAAGCATGTAAACTCACCTACACAACCACCCCTAAACACAGAGGGGAAGGAGGGAGGGTAAATTGGACTGCAGCAATGGAATCCTCGAACATCTACATTTATGGTAGGTACAAAACTGTACTATGTTCTTCGTCTTCCATTGCTGCAGTCCTGACTATTGGGTAGAATCCCAAAGCAGAGGTAAGGGAGGCTGGCAAATTAGCAAGTAGTAGGAGCTGACAACATGCCTTGTAAAACAGCTGTGGCAAAACCAGCCCTAGTCTTAGAGTATATAGGAAGGTGATAATGCCTAGAGAAAGTATGCACTGAACTCCAAGTAGCTGCTTCCAGAATATCCTTAGTTGCCACCCCCCTTAGAAATGCTGTTGAAGTGGCAGTAGCCCTAGTGGAATGAGGCCTAATCCCAGCTGGTATCTCCTTGCCATGATGGGAATAACAAAATGCAATGCAAAAGCCAATCCACCTAGAAATAGTTTGTTTTGACACAGGCTTGCCCTGTGAACTCAAAGCAAAAGAAACAAGTAACTGCTGAGACTGCCTAAAATCCTTAGTCCTGCTCAAATAATAACGCAATTGCCTGTGTACATCTAAAGTGTGCAAAATCTTTTCCCCTTTATTTTGAGGATCTGCAAAAAACGTAGGCAAATGAATAGTTTGGTTTAAAGCCACACTAGAAACCACCTTAGGCATAAAGGAAGGATTAGTACGTAATGATACCCTGTCCTTATGGAAAATCAAAAAAGGCTCTACTGCCATAAGGGCCTGCAACTCAGACACCCTTCTTGCAGAAGTAATAGCCAACAGAAAAGCAGTCTTCCATGACAAATATTTCAATTCAGCAGTAGCTGCAGGCTCAAAAGGTTGTAGAGTAAGTTTTTCCAACACAAAATTGAGATCCCAAGCAGGAGTAGGAGCTCTACGTGGGGGTCTTATATTCTTTGCCCCTCTAAGAAACTGCTTGAACAAAGGATGCGAAAACAAAGGTGGGTCACAATCATAGTGAGCTGAAATTGCTGCAGCATGAATCTTTATGGAAGAGAAGGACAATCCTTTGTCCAATAATTCAGTAAGATATTGAAGAGCCACACTCAAATTAGGCTCTGAAATCTCCAAATTCTGTGCTGTACTCCAAAATAAAAATCTCTTCCATTTTTCTGTACACTCTCCTTGTACTAGGCCTTCTAGCTTCCATAATCACATTTAAAACTTGTTGAGGAAGTTGAGACCTGCTGTGTTTCAACACAGAATATGCCAGGCTGTTAGATGAAGAGAGTGAAGCTTGACATTGAGCAGATGACCGTCCTTCTGAGATAACAGATGAGGAATCAGAGGTAAAGGCCATGGAGGCTTCTTTACCAGACTCCGTAGTAGTGGGTACCAGTGTTGCCGAGGCCAATCTGGAGCTATCAAAATCATCCTTGGCCTGTCTTGTCTGACCTTTAATAGTACCTTTGGAAGAAGCGGTAGAGGTGGAAAGGCATACACATGAAGGTTTTTCCAACTGAAAGACAGAGCATCCACTTTCCAAGCTGTGTGATGAAACCCCTTTGTGCAATACTTTGGCAGCTGGTGGTTTAGTGGAAGCGAACAGATCTATGTCTGGAGTTCCCCATGACACTGTCAGTTTCTGAAATACATGAAGATCCAGTTTCCACTCGTGGGGATCCATGATTTGTCTGCTTAACACATCTGCTAAGGAGTTCTGTGCTCCTGGCAGAAACCTTGCCTGAAGAGTTAGTTGCAAGCTTAGCGCAGTCTCCCATAAAATCATTGCTTGCCTGCATAGAGGATAAGAATGTGTTCCCCTTGCTTGTTGATGTACCACATGACAGTTGTGTTGTCTGTTAGAATCAACACCTGCCCTGGAAGAAGTAACTCCTTGAAAGCCATTAATGCAAACTGGACTGCTAACATCTCCTTCATGTTGATATGTAGATGCTGTAGTCTGGCAGGCCACTTGTCTTGTATCCACTTTCCATTTAGATGAGCTCCCCAAGCAATGTCCGAGGCATCTGTCGTTAGAATCTGACTTGCCTCTGGCGGGTCACAGAGAGTCCCTTGTTTAGGTGACATTCCTGAGCCCACCACAGAAATTCCTTTTGAATGCAAGGTATTATTTGAATGACAGTGTCCAAATCCTGGCAGTGCTGTGTCCATACATTTTGAGATACCATTGTAGCTTCCTCATATGCAGTTTGGCATTGGGAAGCACCAGAATACAAGATGCCATGAACCCTAATGCTTGAAGGACTGTCCTTGCAGTCAGCACGGACTGATGAGATAGTTGATGGAAGTAAAGTGACAGACTCTTTTGTTTGTCCGGGGTTAAAAAGGCCATCTGGGCTGCTGTATTCAGTCTTACACCCAGAAAGCACATGTCTTGAGAGGGTACTAGACTGGACTTTATTTCGTTCACAGAATACCCTAGGCATCTTAGCACTGCTATAACATATTCCAGATGCTGTAGAAGGTCTTCCTTTTCTTGAGCCAGAATCAGGCAGTCGTCCAAGTAAGGATAGATTTGAATTCCTTGAAGCCTGAAGTAAGCTATCACTGGAGCCAGAACCTTTGTGAATACTCTGGGTGCAGTAGATAAGCCAAAGGGCAATGCAGAGAACTGATAATGAAAATTTCCAGCTCGAAACCGCAGATACTTTCTGCAACTTAGCCTTATAGGCACATGAAGGTAAGCTTCCCTGAGATCTAAAGTTACCATCCAGTGATCTTCGCCCAGCAGAGGTAAAAGCTGTTGTAACGTCAACATCTTGAACTTGGGAATGTCCAAAAACGTGTTGAGGAGAGATAAATCCAAAATTGGTCTCCACGTGTTCCCCTTCTTTGGTACAAGGAACAGGCGAGAATAAAATCCTAGGCCCTCTCTGACACAGGGACTGGCTGAATGGCCCCTATGTGAAGTAACTGTAAAACTTGCTTGTGAGCCTCTTTTCTTTGTAGAGGAGGAACGTCTGGCATGCCTTTGAAAGGGGGCATGGTATGGAAATAAAATCTGTAACCGTGGTGAATGATATCCAACACCCATTTGTCTTGAGTAATTAAATCCCAATTTTCTTTGAAAAGAGACAGTCTTCCCCAAAGGAGCTGCCAGGCGTGAATCTGCTGGCAGCTGAAAAACAGGTCATTGGGTCTGTTTACGAAAGGACTGACCCTGCCCTCACCAGAAGTCTGAGCAGGTGAACTCCTGTTCTAGGCCTAAAGAACTTTGAGCCCTGCCCCTACCACGTCTAGACCTACCCCTAGACTGAGAATCATAAGCAGGATATGTCCACCCCTTAGCAGGCCAATTTCTACTAAACTTGGTGGCTGCACCTGCAAAAATCTTTAACAGTTTGCATAGACTTAGCTTTGTCCTCCATTTTCTTTAAAACAGCTTCCACAGGCGAACCAAACAACACATCAGACTGTAAAGGAGCATCCAAAATCCTTGTCTTAACATGCTCAGCTAAATTCTGATCCTTCAACCAGGCATGCCTGCGAAGAACAGAGCTGGTAGCAGCCACCCTCGAGGAGGCCTGTACAGCATCAAAACCACATTGCAAAGAATGCTTACCCACTTGTTCAGACACATGAACCAAATCCAGCAACTCTTTACACTCAATACCTTCCGCCAAAGCATCCACCTTAGATTTCAATTGTGAAAGAAGGTAATTCTGATATTTTAACATGTGAAACTGACAATTCAAAGCTCTCATGGCTAAAGTGGAAGAAGTATACACTTTCTTTCCCCACCTATCCAAAGCCCTCGCCTCTTTATCAGTGGGGACAGGATTTTAACCACAGAAGCTTTTACACCCTTAGGCCCCTGAGAAATAGTTTCTGGGTCCGCCCTAGGACTCTTAAACAAATATTTATGAGCTTGGGCACCCTATAATACCTATCCGGCTTAACAGGAGCAGGAGGCAAAGAGTCAGGGTTCAGGGAAGCCTCTGCAAAACATCTTCCACCACATTCAACACAGGAGGAATAGCTAAAGGCCTATGCTGGGGTAAAAACAAGAACTCCCGAAGCCTTTTCCTAGAGTCAGAGTAATCCTGGCCTTCCCATTTAAAGTGCTCCCTCATGGAATGCAAAGTCTCTGAAAATGAGAAATCCTCAGGTGGAGACGCTGTAGGAGTGGAATCATCCACATCAGAATCAGAATAGGTAGGATACTCCTGCAAATCTTCCACAGAAGATTCTGAAGCCTCAGAACACTGTTCAAAACAATCAAACTCGGTTCCACCCTAGGCCTCTTATCAGGCGGGGCATAGAACCCCTAATCATAGTAATCAAATCTTCTGCCATCTTAAGCATATGTTTCTTAGGTACAGAACCTGAAATGGTAGGAGAAGCCCCACTGAAGCTGAAGTAGGCCTACCTCTCATAGAAGTTTTGGCAACAGAAGGAGAGGCCCTAACTACCTTGGGAAGAGAGGGAAGAACAGTCACCTGAGAAGCCCCCTCAGCCTGGCCTACCTCCTGAGAAGGCACATCCTGTAAGAGTATAGTTTCTGCCTGGGACTCCATGGAAACTCCTGGCAAAACCTCCGGCTCCACTGAGCCTTCTAAAGAACCGGCGTCTGGGACTGCGGTTCCTCAACCCTAGGCTTCACTGTTTTATCCTTGCGCTTCTTGGAGAAGCGGCCGGAGCATCCGGCGGCATTTTATAATTACAACGCTTCCCAAACACTAACCTGGCACAGTCTAACCTCCTCTTAATAGTGCGTTTGTTAAACCTAGCACAAGAGCGGCAACCAACAACGTCGTGCTCAGGCCCTAAACAAGGTATACACAAGGTATGATAATCCCTATGAGGTATCTGTTTCCCACAAGAAATACAGTTATTCACTTTTTCTGACATCCGGTAAAATACTGAGGCAAGAAAAAACCAAAATGTTCCCCAACGGGGTACTTAGCCAACTCTGTTTCGGTCTGAAACTCCGGTTTCGGAAGTATTTCAGAACGCCAACCTGCACTCGCAAAACTGCTTCTGCATCGGACCATGCGGCAAAAAAGACTGAGGATATGACGTCGGTCATGCGCATTAGTACCCTGACGTACTGACGTCAGTCTAATGCGCCCTGACCGACGTCAGCCTTATACTCTGGTATTCGGGCCGACTGGGACGCGGACTATACCCAATAGTCAGGACTGCAGCAATGGAAGACGAAGAACATCTGATCTGCTAAGCCTGTCGGCCAACACGCAGGAATCCCCGGGTATGTGCACTATAAGAAGGAAGCAGCCCAAGGACATCTCCAATTCCCACACTCTCATGGCCTCTCTGCACAATGGATAAGAATATGTTCCCCCTGCTTGTTGACATACCAGACCACTGCCATGTTGTCTGCCTGGATTGCAATCAACCCTAGAGGGAGGCAAGTCCTGGAAGGCTTGCAACAATAGAGGAACTGTCTCATCTCCAGAACATTTACATGCACCTTGGTCTCCACTGGGGACCACGTGCCTTGGACAGTCTTCCATTGAAAATGCACCCCCACCCCAACAGGAAGGCATGCATAGTCACTGTGGCCATGGAGATGGGGAGACAGAAGGGGCCTGCCCTAGACATAGATCCTGAGACTTAAGCCACCACTAGAGGTGACATCTGCAGATAGGCATCAGGTTTATGGTCATAGACAGGGGATGAAGCAAAGGTGACCATTGGACAGCTAAGGTCCACTGCAGCACATGCATGTGATACCTGGCCAGGGAATGAGATGAATGGCCAAGGCCATAGATCAGAGAGCCTGAAGAACCAGGTAAACCGAGGGGCATGACAGGTCTAGCATCCATGTGACCTGTTCCCATATCAACTGAATTTTGTGCAAGGGTAAAGCTGCAATCTCTGAAACGGAGTCTAACTGAACTCCTATGAATTCCAATTGTTGGGTAGGGACTGGATTGGATTTCGCAAGGTTGACTGTTATCTCCAAATGACAGAAGAGGAGGAGAACATAATGAATTGCCTGCCTGTATCAGTCAATGCCTCAAAGGTGCCATGAGGAGCCAATTGTTGAGGTACAGAAAGACCTGGAACCCCTGTGCCGCTACCACTGCCATACATTTGGTAAACACCCAGGGGGCCGTGATGAGACCAAAGGGTAGGGCTCTGAACTGGTAATGACTGGCTCCTGGCCGGAATCACAGATGTCTCCTGGAAAGCCTGTATATTTTGATGTGATAGTATGCATCCTGGAGATCCACACAGCACATCCAATTGTCCTTGCATAAAAAGTGGTAGTATGGACTGAGCAGTGATCATCCAGAACTTTGATTTCATCACTGAAAGATTGAACTTGCTGTGATCCAAAATAGGATGTAGGGTCCCTGTATTTTTTGGCACTAAAAAGAAGCAAGAATAAGTGCTGGATCCTCTTTGTCCTGCTGGGACCTCTTGGATTGTTCTTTTTAGAAGAAGTTGTTGAATGTCTTTGAAGGCCAACTGTCTGGGAGGTAACGTCTTACTGGAGGGAGTTCTGAAGAGGGAATGAAAACCTCTGGAAACGATATATTTAACATCCACTGATTGGAAGGGATGTTCATCCAGGCTAGTGGGTGTAGGACAATGCAACCCCCAACTGCCTCTAGGGCAGAGCAGCCAGGCGATGCTTCAGAAGCGCTGACAGGGCTGCTCAGAGAAGAGCTCCCTGGAGCCCTGATTCTGCGGACCCCCCCGCCTCAAGGGTGTCATCATCCACTGAAACCTGCCTCTGGAAGAGGATTCTTCAGGAGTATCCCAAAAGGAAGACTACGTCTTATGGAACCACATCTTCCTAGCTCCTCACTGGGTCTTAGGCAAAGACCTCTGGGGAGTAGAAGGTTTGAACCCGACCACAGACAGTCTTCCCTTCCTGCTTGCTGTGGGGTCAATGTGTCCTTCAGGGAAGGTTCAAAGAGAGTAGAACCATCAAAGGGGGCACTGGTAAAAGATGCCTTAGAGAGTCCCATGCACCCGCATAAATGTAGCCAGACATAACGCCTCAAAGCAATGCCTGTACCAGCTGCACAAGGGGTAGCTTCCGGGGCACTGGAAATTAATCTCATCAAGTAATTCATGAGGGAGGTGAGAGAGAATAGCTTGGAAGACACCTGCTTGAGGGTTTCTGCCAGCAGCAACTCTGTAAGGGAGGTGGAAAGCTCTTGGACCAAATCCCTTTGGAGGCGAATAAAATGTGCCAAATAATGTGTTGTTCTCAGGCAACAATAGACACAAAGAAAATAAGAACACAGTTTGAAAAAAAACATGAAGCTGATAATATGCCATGGCAAAGAAAAGTTCCACAAATAAAATCCACACTGGAGTCCCACGATGGTTTGAGAAAATGTAATGGTGCTTCCTGGTACCTCGGCTGAATGCCTTCACACTCCAGTGTGGATTTTATTTGTGGAACTTTTCTTTGCCTCGGCATATTCTCAGTGTCATTCTCGGGCCAATGGTAGCAGAGGCATACACCCGCTTCCCAAAATGGTCAATTGCTCAGGGCTACCTGTTCGGGAGATGGACCATGGAGCTCTGCTCTACTTGCTCCTTTTTCATGGTGGCAGCAACCATGATGGCATTGACTGGGACTCCTTTGCTCCAGAAAGAACAGTCTGCAGAAGGACTAAAAAACTTGGCCCTTTTTGGAACAGGCTCCACCATGTCTGGTTCCTTCCAGGCCCTGCTGGTGATCAGATCCACTAACTCATCAGCAGGGGGGGGGGGGGGACGACACCCAGGAGATAGAGGGGTCCCATCCCAAAGGCCTTCAGAAACATGGACTCCTCCGAAAACAGGGGTTGGAGACATCTGTCCTTTTGTTTCAACAGTTCAAGGATGTCTCCAAAGGAGACATTGTCGGGCAGAGATCTGGGGGACCCATCTCCTTCCTTGTGGCCGTATCCTCAGTGAGGGACTCCATGGGGGAGAGTCCGAGCGCCTCCTCTTGCACTTTTTCTTACAATGACCCTCCTTCTGTTGGGGGGGTCAGGGGAGGACTCGGAAGAGACAGGGATTCCCACAGGGGAGGGAAAGCCCCCTGAAGGCTCAATCGGGAGGGTTGACCCTGGACAGGATGGGAGGCCTTGCCAGCTGAAGTACAGAGAGGCAAGGAGGGACCTGGAGCTGCAGCAGAGAACTCCAGACTTGAAGTTCCGCTCTACCACCCAAGAAGTTGAGGGACTGGAAAAGGGTCAGCCCCCACATCCAAGGGAGAAGTCCCCCAGAGAGGAGGAGCATGCCCCGAAACAGCACCGTGACCCCTGGATGATACCGGCCTGGAGCTATCCAAAGCTAAAGCGCTGAGGGGAAGGGACCAGTCCAAGAAGATGGTACTATATCTCCCACCCCCTTGCAGAGCCGGTGTTGACCATTCCAGTGCAGGGGTTACTCCCTCTGAGGGTGGGGGAACATTGCCTGGGACCCTGACAGGGGGCTGAGAAAGGGGGGATACTCGACCTTGCCACAGACATCCTGCTCCCTAAAATCCAAAGCCACTGGGACTGGATCAGGAGAAAGAGAAACCGGGAGGGGGCACGGCTCCCCTGGCCGGATGGGCAATCAACACTGGCAAAGCAGGGTATGGCATACCTCCCAATACATTCCCCCATACCTCCCCCTGAATAGAGCTGAGCAGGTAGTAGTCCTAATCTTTCTTCTCCTCCTCAGTGTGTGGTGCCAGTGATTTTTACCAAGCGTTAACTTACCTAAATGCATTGGGTTTACTATGTAGGGCGTGGTAGCATGCAGTGGAACACAAGAAGGGGATCACCCCGGCTACACTATAACATGTCCCCTTCTCAGGAATCTCACAAACATGCCTGCCTGGTATATGCAGACGCTCATGATCTCCAATATCACCACAGGCAAGAAAGCACAAACATGACTACCTCTTCCCACCTTCCTGAGAAGTGACCAGAAGAATACCTCTCCCATCACTGGTTAGTATCTCGAGTACTGGTGTTGCTAACTAAACTCTAGTCACCTGGGAATAGACAGGACATTAACCACATCACAATCCAAACTGAAAATTCAACTTTTGATTAATGCTGTAGCTACTTCTAGAAAGCTCCAGTTCACAGGATGAACAACGAGGTCTCCAACTAGCACCAATTTGCTATTTTCCATTCCATCTCCATGATCAACATCAGACCTTCTCTGATTCAGCAACCAAAGCTGGCATTCTGTAGACAATTTCATGCAGAGAAGGCTGACCCTATTTTGTTTGAGTTTAACGCATAGGAACCTTTCTAAATTGCCATTTTCCTCAAACATCTGTGGTCTTTGTATCACTAAACATGCAAATACCACTTCTCCTCCATTTCCTGCTGAACCCCTTTTCTGAAAATATTTTAGCCATGGTTATCATCATGCTGCTTTTAAGGTGATATACCAACCAACATCTAAAGAACATTGTGCCAAAGCATGAGCAACCTCTACATACCCTGTGAGTAATCTGCTTTGGTGGTAGAAAAAGCAGAAGCTACAGAACAAAAGAATTAAAACTCAACACTGTGGCACAGCCAGATAAAGCCTCAGCTTTTCCAAAAATGAAGAGAGTTTGAGTAGTAGTTCAAGAACTGCAACTGCCGAAGCAGAGGCACGAACTGCCAGTACCAGCCTGCCCATGGTGGGGGGAGGAGCAATATTTTTTGTCAGTCAGTCGCTACCAGACAAGTGGAGGCTTACATGGCACTGAAGTACCTAGGATTAGAGATATTGGCTTAGTTATTCCAAGCCAGTGACAGCAGTCCTTGCAGGTTGAAGTACACACAAGCAAGATGAAGGCATTTGATGCCCCAGAGTGATGCAGGTGCTCATTTCAACCATCATGGGTGTGTTAGATCTCTAATAAAAATGCTCTCATTGCCAGTTAGCATTAAAAATGCTAGTGAAGGAAAAATCAAAACTCTTCCTATTGACTTTAATCCCTATCTTGGGAATCCCAGTCCAAAAGAACAAAAGGGTTCCAGTCACAGGGGATGCTTAGTGATTGGTAGGTGCAAAAGCAAAACAATAAAGAAAGAAACAGAAAAGGAGTCACGCTCTTCTAGCCATACTAAAAGAATTTCATGATGCATAATTTTTTCTCAAACAACTCTTGTTAATTCAGTGATAAAATTATTGGCATTGGAACATTTATAACTCAATGATATTGTTCACTGACTTCATAACAAACCCAGTATTCTTTAGAAACAATCACTTAATTTCCTTACTTTTTAATAACAAACTTGATGCGATCTTTAACTAGCAGTATTCGCTCAAGACGTGGAATGCCATACGTGGAGGGTCTCCGGAATGGAATACCTTCAGGTAGTCCTTCTACGTACAAGTCTTCCAAATTTGACTGAAACATTGGGTAAGGAATTGACACTGGCCTTGTAAGCTTCATTGCTTCAGCTAAAAGAAAGAGAAAAAAAAAACACAAATACAACCACTTTTTTCAGGATTTCTGTCTCTAAATACAATTATATCCATAAATACACCTAGCACTCATCTTATGCATTTTAGATGAAAAAGAAAAAGCAAAACAGACAACTACAGTTTTCCCATAACTTGAAATGTTAATACTAATTCATCTTTCATTCTCTGTATGTGGATTACTGTTACAAGGTACTTTAATAGGCAAGTTATTGGCAAGACATAATTTTACACTGAGAGAAATAAGAAACTGCTTTGGAAACCAGCCCATTTTGGCTACAATGTCCAGCTATTGTAATATTTATTTTTAATGTGTGGTACAGTTGCCTTCTGCAAATCAATAACATGGAAAAAGTTATTAATTTTAATTTGAAAACTAGCACAGTCAAGCTAAAAAAAAAAAATCAAGCAAAGCAAGCTCAACCATTTTAATATAGGTCAGCAGTCTGAAATACAAGACTCATACATTCCACCCTTAAAAAGTGAGCATTTAACCATTATAACATCTGCAATGCTAATGTACCATATACATATATAAAGGTTTTTATATGATTAAAGGTAGGGGTGGCCATTAGACAAGGTCCTGGGTGGGAAGCCAAAAAAAAAATTACATGCTCTTCCTTACTAAGACTGGATTCTTGGGGCAGGGGAGAGAGAGAGTGACAGAGAGAGAGAGAGGTCTGTTGCTTCAGTCATATATAACAACAGGACGGTTTGAAAGGCTGTATGACTTTTAATTTATATCTAAACATTCCTAAATGTAGATAGGGACCCTCATAACAAGGCATGCAAATCACATAAGCAATTCAATAAAAACCTGATTAAAGAATCCCTTCCCTGACCACAGAAAATCCACTGCATAACAAATATGTTTGTGAGTCTGAAATATAAAATATCTAGTTAATGTTTCCTGCCAAGGAAAGGACAATTTACCACCTGAGGAAAAGTCTTTGAAATCTACTTGGGGTATAAAAATACCTATGTAAACACTTCCAGGTAAAGATCCTAAATCTTCTAGACTATGCTGCATATTTGGAAGACATACATGTATACCCCCATTCTCTCTTTGTGAATTGCTTATCCAGTTTCTCTTCCCAATCCTTTCTAAGCTCCTCTGACTGATTCTTATAATTACCTTGCAATATTTTATATGCTTTACTAATTTTTCCTTTTTAATAGTAGCTTCTGTTCTAGATTCTATTAAAAACTCTACCAGTGCTGGTCTTTCATTTAGGGGCCCCCATTTCTTTCTTTTTGACTACACTCTGATATCAATCCTTGATAGGGAAGGCAATCTCTAACCTGCAGTCCAAATAAATTCTTGGCCTCTTCCCATCCTATTACCTTCCCCTTTTCTAGTTATTTGCTCCCAATACCTTGGTTCCTTTGCCAGTTTACTCCAATACATTCTAGCCCCCTCTTGCCTATTATCTATATCTCTGACTACAGTCAACCCTATCGGCAGAATCTCTTCTCCACTCTTGTGCTGGTTTGGTTCAAGCCAGTTAATTTTCATCTCAGACTGGACAAGAGACAGTACTAAGCAACAGAAAAACTTTCCTGACATTCAAAACCTGTCAGTATTACGTCAACAGGCCTAATCTATTAACTCATACATGCAAACTATTGAAATAGTGGGGGGAAAAAAATCACCTCAGCCCAAAGTATCCGCAGAGTAATAACCAACCTTCCCAGTCTTGACAAGAGTTCTTCTCTCAAAATCCCTTATCCAGGAATGAAGTACAAACTACTGCAGCAGCTGGCACTACATAAAAATAGAAATACTAAAAGCGAAACTATAATTCACCAAGTCAAGTGCAACAATCTATCTGTAGTTTTCACTCATACCCTACAACTTAAACAAGCCAAGTTTCACAACGTGCCCCCAACCAATCATACCACTCCAAAAAAGATTATATGGGCACAAAATTTACCTCAGGGTGTCTTTATATATATATATATATATATATATATATATATATATATATATATATATATATATAAAGGGGGTGGCACCTATTTATGCCTAACAGTTTTTCGAAGGTACTAAGGTTTACAGGTGTGTGCAAGGCTAAGAATCACTAGAGCCTTTTTAAGATTAGCCATGCATCCCAAATCTCTGACACGTTCTGGTACCCTTAAATACCTGTAAGCAAGGGCTTATGGAGGAACTCTTTTTCACATGGTTGGGGAACCTGTGCAAGAGAAAGAGTTGCCTCTGGGATTCATACCTGTCTCTCCACCACATCCTATTTACATTAACAGACAAGGTTTAAGTCTTTAGAATGGGTAATTCTGCTGCTGTTTGTTTTGTGGACATGCAGAAAGGTCCAACAGAGTGGGGTTTGACCAATGACCTCCTTGGACCTAGATGCCATACCTTTGTTTATAAGTTCTACAACACAGAATGACTTCCTCACTACTGTACACACTACACACGTATTTGGTCAACCTCTAGATTACTGTCTATGTGCATCCTTAAGTCCCTGACAATTGGGTCGACTCTTGGGGCAGTGTCGTTAACACAACAGTTAACAGGGATGAATGACTTCCTGAAGGACACCATTATGGATTTCCTGGCATTTAGTTTTAGACCATGGCTTTGACACAAGTCATTTGTCTGTGTCAGCCCTGCCTGGAGAAAATTTGTGTCAGTGGGGGATACTATGACTGCTCCTAATTTGCAATCATCTGCAAATGTGGTCAGCAATAGGCCCTTAACACTGGCCTTGACTTCAGATACGTAAATGCATAAAGAAGCTGCACCAGGACCAATCTCTGAGGGACTCCTCTTGTGACTGGCCTCACTGTAGAAGAAGACTCCCCAACTCTTAACTTCCTGAGTCCAGTCTGTGAGCCAGCTAGCTATCAGATGGGAGACTTGTGACGACCGTGCCCTGGTCCAGCAATCAAGGAGCCTCAATCCTCACCATTAACACCAGGAAGATAGTCTCCTAGAAGAGGAAAGGATAACTAATACACACAGTAAAGTACAATTTCCCTTAATTGCACACAGAGATCACAGTCAGTCTGGGGCTGGTTGCTCCCTTGCTCTCCAGGTCCCCAATAAGACTCCTCACTGGCACAGCTATAGGGTCCAGATCTCAGCCTAGTGGGCAAGCTAAAACCTCCAGCACCTTCTCTGTCCAACCAGTGCTTCGTGTCCCTGCCCAGGTAGCTGACACACACCCACACTTTGAGCTAAGTATTTATACAACTTCACAGACACTCCTGGGAAAGGCAGACACAGATTCTCCAGCTGTGCCCCTTTACCCAGAGTATACGGTAGTAATTCCTGCCACCACCAGCTAATATTATCAGCTACCCAAAGGCCCTTGAAAGGGTTTCCAATTATTACTGTGCAATATTATTATCCAATTGGTAATGTGACTATTCAGTCTAAGGCTTATTAGAGTGGCCTATTATAAAATGCAATGTACTCTAGAGCCTATCTCTACACAAACCAGCCACAGGTAAAGGTCTTCAAAATATTTAATAATAAATAATTAAAGCACAAGACAATACTACAACACCACAGAGATATCTAAGAGTTCAGAAATCACACAGAAACTTAAAACAATACAGTAGGACAGGTCTGATGTCAAAGAAAAACACAATCTAACTGTCTAATCTTTAGCTAATCTTAAGAGAAAACACAGTGCTATAATCCTACTTACATACATAAAGAGCATAAACAGTACTGGGGTTGATGGTCCAAGACAAATGTTTTCAGTCTCTCACTGAACAATAGTTTTGAAAACACTAAAACATCTCTGCTAAGGCCCTCCTAAATTACATCATTTAGGTTTTCCCAGTATTCACATTACATCATTTTGACACTTAGTCTGGAGTTCCCAGGCCACAAACTACATTATTTGGGAAGCTAACACCTGCGCCGGAAACTACAACAATAAAAGGCATTTCACATGTATACTCTAACAATTATTCTTTAAGTTAAGACAATAGAAAGAATGTGTTCAGCCAGACACTTCGGCACCATGTTTTAGATAATTGTAACTTCAAAGAACATTTGAAATGCTTGGCTTGATTTTGCATACAACAGATGGCAACGTTACAAAAATCTTGAAGCTCACATTTTACAGTGTTTTCTTTCATTTAAAAATACAAGCCTGTATTTTATATTTATTTATACAAATGATAGAATTATGTATCAAATTCTATTTGACTAGGCTGGCAGCCTCTGCCCATCTTTCCCCAAACTTCACATCTCTTCCCCCCCTGGAGAACTAAAGCTAGGTTTTCAAGTGACCCTTGAGAAACGTCGCTTGAGAGGGTTAGGTCTATCTGGGTGTACCTCACCCCATTCCCTGTCTTGAGCGCCCATCCGCATTGGCACTGCTACTCCCACTACGGTGCTGCACTGATATCGTATGCTTGCAAACCCAGGCTCCATCTTAGCAATTTGGCATTTTACTGTCTGGCTCTGTTTAACCATATTAGAGGGTTCTGATCTGTCATTACAGTGAATTTTCTTCCATACAGATAGGGTTGAAGTTTCTGCAATGCCCACACTATGGCTAGGCATTCCTTTTCTACAGCTGCATAGAATTCCTCCCTGGACTGGAGCCTACGACTGAGATAAACCAGTGGGTGCTCTTCCCCCCTCTGAAGAAATCTGGCTAAGTACAGTCCCACCCCATGGTATAAAGCATCCACCTGTACAACAAATTCTTTGCTGTAATCTAGACTGGCTAAAACAGGGGGTCCTCCCAAAGCTTCTTTAAGCTTCTGAAATGCCTGCTCACATGCTGGGGTCCACACTACTATTATCTGACCTGTTCTTCCTTGTCAGGTCTGTGAGGGGAGTAGCTATGGTACAATATCTAGGGACGAACTTTCTGTAGTACCCTGCTGTCCCTAAGAATGCCCTCACCTGCTTTTTGGTAACGAGTGTAGGCCATGCCTGAATAGCTTCCACTTTGACAGGTACTGGCCTTATCTTACCACTCCCCACTCTATGTCCTAGGTAGCAGACCTCTGCCTACCCACCTGACATTTGCTCAGCTTAATGGTCAACCCTGCCCTCTGTTGTCTGCACAGCACCTCCCTGACATTCTGAAGTTGCTCTTGCCAGGAATGGCTGTAGATGGCAATATCATCTAGGTAAGCAAGGGCAAACCCTCCTGCTAGGATATTATCCACCAGCCGCTGGAAAGTCGCTGGGGCATTCTTCATCCTAAAGGGCATCTTTGTGAACTCATACAAGCCAAAAGGAGTCACAAAGGCTGACTTCTCTCAAGGGCACCTGTCAGTAACCCTTGGTAAGATCAATGGTTGTAAGATACTTAGCCCCACCCAGCTGCTCTAGGGCCTCATCTGTCCTAGGCATGGGGTAAGCATCCGACTCTGTGTGACTATTTAATTTCCTGTAATACACACAGTACCTGGTGCTGCCATCCTTCTTTGGCATCAACACCACTGGCGAGGACCAGGGACTGTTGGACTCTAGAATCACCCCTAGTTCCAACATCTCCTTGTACCTCTTCCCTCAGAGTCTGTTTGACTCTCTCAGGCACCCTATAAGGGGCCTGCCTAATAGGCCTTTGGGGTCCTGTATCCACCTGGTGCTGCACCAGGTGGGTGCTTCCTGGTTTCCCAGTGAGCACGCCCCAAATTCCTGCAACACTGCTCAGATTTCTCAAACCTGGGTAAGACATAGCTGCTGGGACATTGCTACCCCTTCCACCGAGGTGTCAGCCCAAGACTCACTGAGAAGATCAGTCCTCAGATCTCCCTCAGACTCCTCCTGCAATCCACTGCAAATGCACAGCACAAAGGCCTCCCTATCATCATCATGTTAACATGGTACACTTTTGTGCCCCTGCTGTCTGCCTAGCACTTCCACCATATATAGTTAACATCACTTACCTTCCTTGCCACCTTGTAGGGTTCATCCCAAGCTGCTTGCAGGTTGTTGTGTCTGACAGGAATGAGAAAGTACAGTTGTGTACACTTACCATAAATGTAGATGTTCGAGTGTATTCACTGTTGTAGTCATTACATTTGGGTAATCCTGCTGGCAGGTTGCTCTCAGTCGGCCTGAATTCCAAAGTCTTGGGTCCTGCATTGGCTGCTGTTGCCCCTTCCCTAACGTCAGGTCGTCAGGGGTATAAAAGAAGCAGCAGACGCCATTTTCTTCAGTTTTTCTTGCCCCGGATGCCAAAATTTCTATACATATATATATATATATATATATATATATATATATATATATATATATATATAAATACATACACCAATATAAACTTTACCTTCATCTACAAGCAAATACACCACATAGGTTGTATAAGTAAGAGAAGGAAAGAAAAGTCCCAGTAGAAAAAAGGGGGATGGCGGGTGGGTAACCTGGACTGCAACAGTGAATACACTCGAACATCTACATTTATGGTAAGTGTACACAACTGTACTATGTTCAATGTGTTTCACTGTTGCAGTCATTACATTTGGGTAAACTCCCAAAGCTATGGTTGGGAGGCTGGAGCTAAACAGCATTAGGAGCAGCTATGAGGCCCTGCAGAACTGCAGTGGCAAAGCCTGCCCTGGATTTAGAGTAGAGTGGCAGATGACAGTGCTTTGTAAAGGTGTGCACTGAACTCCAAGTAGCAGTCTCTAATATGTCTTTGGTTGGTACTCCCCTGAGAAAGGCTGCTGAAGTGGCTGCACCTCTGGTGGAATGTGGCCTAATGCCCTTAGGCACTGGTTTGCCATGGTGTAACTAGCAGAAACGTATGCAGTGGCCTATCCACTTTGAAATAGTCTGCTTTGAGATGGCCTTTCCTTGTGATCCTGCAGCATATGTCGCTAGTAATTGCTCTGTCTTCCTGAAAACCTTGGTTCTGTCCAAGTAGAATCTAAGTTGTCTGTGTACGTCCAAAGAATGCAGAATTCTCTCCTCCTTGTTCTGTGGATTAGGTTAAAAAGTTGGCAGATGAATAGTTTGGTTAAGAGCTACACTGGACACCACCTTAGGCATAAATGTTGGGTTTGTCCTCAGAGACCATGTCTGGATAAAACATGAAAAAAGGTTCCACAGCCATGAGTGCCTGTAGCTCTGAAACCAGTCTTGCAGAAGTTATTGCTAGAAGCAGAGCTGTTTTCCAAGATAAAAACTTTATATCAACAGTAGCAGCTGGCTCAAAAGGAGGCAGGGTGAGTTTTTCCAAGACATAGTTGAGGTCACATGCAGGCATTGGTGATCTCCTTGGAGGTCTTAAGTTTTTGGCTCCTCTGAGGTACTGCTTTAATTAAAGGATGAGAAAAGATTGGTGGCTCTGTATTGTAATGAGCCGAAATGGCAGAGGCATGAATTTTAATTGATGAAAAAGATAGGCCTTTGTCCAGCATCTCAGTTAAGTATTGAAAAATCTGAGGAATATTTGGTACAGCTGTATCAGCTCCTTGTGCCTGGTTCCGAGCACAGAATCTCTTCCATTTTCCAGCATAAGATTTTCTAATACTAGGCCTTCTGGCTTCCAAAATAACATCCATCACAGCTTTACTGAGAGGTGTGTTTTGTATGACTACATTATCCGCCATGCTGACAGGTTTAAAGTCCTGAGTTGGCTGTGCAGGATCTGATTGTTTTGCTGGGACAGTAGATGAGGTATTTGAGGTAAGGTCCAAGCTGGGCCTTGAGACAAGTTCCTTAGGATTGGATACCAGTACTGGCGGGGCCAGTCTGGGGCAATCAGTATCATCTTTGGTTTCTCCTGTCTGACCTTTAGGAGTACCTTGGGGAGGAGAGGCAGTGGAGGAAAGGCATATACTGATAGGTTTTTCCAGCTGAAAGATAGGGCATCCACTCTCATTGCTTGTCTGATAAGTCCTTGTGCAGAATCGTTTTAGTTGGTAGTTGTGAGGGGAGACAAATAGATCTATGTCAGGGCATCTCCATTTCCTTGTTATCATGCTGAAGACTTGTGGATCCAGCTGCCACTTGTGGGGATCCATGAGGTTTCTGCTTAGTTCGTCTGCCAGAGTGTTTTCCTTTCCTGGCAGGAATTGTGCCTGCAGATGTACTTGTTAGTCAATGCTGTGTCCCACAAAGTCATGGTTAGTCTGCAAAGGGGATAAGAATGTGTGCCCCCCTGTTTGTTTATATACCACATGACTGTGGTGTTGTCTGTCTTTATCAGTAGTTGTCTTGGATGAAATAGGTCCTTGAAGGCTGTCAGGGCATTTTGAACAGCTAGCATCTCTTTTTGATTGATATGTAGATGCATTTGGTTTGAGGACCATGTGCCCTGAATGCATCTTCCTGCCATGTGGGCCCCCCAGGCATAATCTGAAGCATCCGTTGTTAATGTCTGCCTGGCTGGGGGTAATGTGAATGGCTGTCCCTTGTTCTGGTGACAAGCCTTCACTCACCATCAAAACTCCTGTTGCAGGCAGGGAATGAGAGTAATCATTGTTTCCAGGCTGTGGCAATGTTGAGTCTAAACACTTTTTAGGTACCATTAAAGTTTCCGCATATGCAGTCTTGCATATGGAATCAGTAGGATGCAGGATGCCATGAAGCCCAAAGCCTGCAGAATTTTTCTTGCAGACAACTGGGCCTTTGTTGCCAACATTTTGAAATAGGTAGTCAGTTGCCTTTGTTTGTCTGGCGTGAGATAAGCCATCTGGGCAGTTGTATTTAAGCTTGCACCCAGGAATATTATCTTTTGAGAGGGTACTAGTTTTGATTTCTTTTCATTGACTGTGTACCCTAGGCATGTTAGAAGTTTTTTCATAAACGCCAGATGATGCACAAGAATGTCCTTGTTCTCTGCTTGAATTAGGCAGTCGTCCAAGTAAGGATATATTTGTATTCCTCTGTCTGCAGAATGCAATTACTGGTGCCAGGCACTTTGTAAAGACCCTGGGGGCAGTAGATAAGCCAAAGGGCATTGCAGAGAATTGGTAATGCATTGAGCCAGCCTTGAATCTGAGGTATCTTCTGCATGAATGTCTGATTGGGACATGCAGGTATGCCTCTTTTAGGTCTAAAGTCACAAGCCAAGCATTCTTGCCCAGCATGGGCAGAAGCTGCTACAAAGTCAACATTTTGAATTTTGGTATATCCAGGAATGTGTTCAGAATAGATAGGTCCAGTATTGGTCTTCAGGCCTTGCCCTTTCTGAGTACCAAGAACAGTCTTGAGTAAAATCCTTGCCCCTGCTCTAGTTCTAGTACTTGTTGAATGGCCCCCATGTCCATGAGGGATGAGACTTGTTTTTGCGCCTCTGCCTATTGATTTTTTGGGAGATCTGGCCAGCCGTTTGCCTTTGACAGGGTATGGAAATGGAACTTGTAGCCTTGTGACACGATATTTAGAACCCACTTGTCCTGGGTTATAATGTGCCAATTTTGAGAAAAAAGTGCTAATTTTCCCCCTAAGGCTGCTGCCAGGGCATAAGTGCTTGGTGCCGGCAGAGGGAAGTCATTGGGACTGTTTCCTATATGGATGTGATTTGTCTTCTCCAACTTTGGAGGTAGAAGCACCCCATTGCTTTGACCTGTATGAACCTTGTGCCTGGGATCTGCCTCTAGGGTGGCTGGATCTGCCCCTTTGAGGTCTGTCTGACGCAGGAAAGGACCAATTCTTTGTAGGCCAGTGTCTACTAAACCTAGGTGGCCGTACTTGTAAAAAATCTTTGACAGTTTGCATAGATTTAGCTTTGTCCTCCATTTTCTTTCACACCTCTTCTGCCTTGACACCAAACAAAGTATCATGCTGTAAAGATGCACCTAATAATTTAACCTTAACATGATCAGGCAGATTTTGTTCCTTTAACCAAGCCTGCCTCCTAATTACAGAACCCGTAACTGCGGCCCTGCAGGAGGCCTCCAAAGAATCAAAACCACGTTGCAAAGTATGCTTTCCAACTTGTTCAGCTGCATGCAATAAATCCTGCATTTCCTTGTTTTCTGCACATTCAGAGTTTAACATTTTCTGTTTAAGCAATGCCATGACATGTTGCTGATATTTGAGCATATGAAACTGACAGTTTAAAGCCCTTATAGCCAAGGTAGCAGATGTGTAAACCTTTTTTCCCCATCTATCCAGTGCCCTAGAACCCCTGTCAGAGGGGGTAGGTTTTTTTGCAGCGGAAGCCTTAACTCCTTTGGGGACCCTGTGAAATAGTTTCTGGGTCAGCAGCAGGGTTTTTGAAAAGGAATTTATGAGAGTCAGGAACCCTGTTATATCTGTCAGGCTTAAGAGGAGCTGGAGGTAAGGAGTCAGGGGTCAGACTAGACTCTGAAAACACATCATCTACAATGTCTAACACAGGTGGAATGGCTAGAGGCCTGTGTTGAGGAAGTAAAAGGAAATCCCTGAGCCTCTTTTTAGATTCTGAAAAATCTTGGCTCTCCCAGTGGAAATGCTCCCTCATGGTATGCAAGGTTTCCCCAAAAGACTAGTCCTCTGGATGAGAAGCTGAAGGAATAGATTCTTCAGCATCAGAATCCTCATAGGTGGGAAGAGAATATTCCTGATCAGAAGAGGAATCAGAAGAAATAGAAACCTGATCTGAAGATTCATAATGAGTCTCTTGCCTAGGCCTCTTATCAGGAGGGGGATGGGAACACCTGATCAAGGTAATCAAGTCTTCGGCCACTTTGAGCATCTATTTTTTGGGCATAGAGGCCTGTCCACGTGGCTCTTGAGTTTGTTTCTTTGCTTTAGAAGGTGCTTTAGTCTTTGCCTTTGAAGCTGAAGTCAGTTTAATGTAAAGATGTTTAGGTCTGAATACACCCTCAGAAGCCGGTGCCTGCTCAGCGGCTCCGGACCCATCTGAGGGAATAGTGTCCGAGGCTTCAATACCTTGAGTTTCCAGTGGCACAGCCGACTCCACGTGGGAGTCGGTAGCGGCCTGCGACTCTAAAGTAGCAGGCGTCAGGGGCTGCGAAAGCACCTCACTGAGAACCGGCGACTGGCTTAGGAGAAGCTTCGTCGTCGGTTTTGGACCTCGGTTGTTTATCTTTCTCCTTTTCCTTGCGTTTTTTGTGAACTCCGGTAGTCGGATGGCTATCCGATGACATTTCTGGATAATTAAACAGGCATCCAAAATAGTTTAAAGCAAAATCATACCGATGCTTAATAGTACGTTGGTTAAATCTAGCACAAAACCGACAACCAGAAACGCTGTGATTAGGGCTTAGGCAAGGAATGCAGTAAGAATGAAAGTCCTTATGAGGTATTTGCTTTCCACAAGAAATACAATTAACTTTTTCTGACATCGGTCTGGAGCAAGAAAAAAGAGTTTCCCCAACAGGGTACTTAGCTTTATTGAAGACTTTGGGTCTGAAACACTAACACGAAAATCTCAGGAGTCGGCTGAACGGCACTTGCAAACTGCTTCTGCTTCGGGCACCGTGCAGCAAGAAAGACTGAAGAAAATGGCGTTGGTTGCTTCTTTTATACCCCTGACGACCTGATGTCAGGGAAGGGGCAACAGCAGCCAATACAGGATCCAACACTTTGGTATTCAGGCCGACTGAGGGCAACCTGCCAGCAGGATTACCCAAATGTAATGACTGCAACAGTGAAACACGAAGAACATCCATTACCCTGCTGCCCCACAGCATACTCTCTAGCTCGAGCATTCCTGTCATACCACACCTTTTTCTGTTGTTGAGCTTCTGCCAGGTTCTCCTTGGCCAAGCCCATGAGTTCCCTGAGCCTTATCCGGAGGTTTAGGACGCATGCCACAACAGACTCCTTGTGAGACTCGCACTCAACCTTCCCACTCATCTCAAATTAAATCTAGAGGCCCCCTCACCCTGTGCCTATACAGCAACTCAGGTGAAAAACCTGTGGATTCCTAGGGAACCTCTCTGTAAGCAAACAGATGGGGCAAATATTTGTCCTACTCCCTCTTAAACTGATCTGCAAATGCCCGCAGCATGGACTTGATTTTAGAGTTTAACCTCTCAACAAGACCATTAGTCTGGGGATGGTAGGGGGTGGTCTTCATGTGCTTCACCCCACAAGACTTTCACAGACAAGCCAGCAGGTCTGACATTAAATTGGCACCTTGGTCAGTCAGTATTTCTTTTGGGAAACCTACCCTGCTGAAAATCTCTAACAAAGCATTTGCCACTTTCTCTACCTCAATGGAGGACAAAGCCACTGCCTCAGGGTATCGCGTAGCATAATCCACTACCACTAGGATATACTTTTTCCCTGTGGAACTCTGGGTACACAGAGGACCCACAGTATCCATAACTACCCTCTGAAATGGCTCCTCAATCACAGGCAAAGGCATCAAAGGAGCTCTCACCTTGTCTCCTGTCTTGCCTACCTTTTGGCACTGCTCATAGGTCCTGCAGTACCGTCTTACATCTCTGGAAATTCCAGGCCAATAGAGGTTTTGCATAATATGCCTCCTTGTACGTTTTATGCCCATATGACCTGCAAAGGGAATATCATGGGCTATGGCTAGAAGCGCCAGATGGTAAGCTCTAGGCACTACCAACTGCTGTACTCTCTCACCTTCTAGCCCTCCCTCAGGGGTCCACTCTCTGTATAGTAACCCTTTGTCCCAGTATACAGATTCCCCCTTCCTTTGAGAAGCAGGTGCCTCCCTAGCTACCTGCCTCAGGCCTTGCAATGTAGGGTATGAGAGCTGAGCCAGTCTCAACTCTCTTCTTGTAACCCTTCCCAGCTCCCCTTCCACTGGAAGTCTGGAATCATCTGACAGTGGTGCCTCACTGTCAGCCTGGGTACTACTACTCACCTCTACCTTTGCAGTTACCCTATCCAAGGGAACATCAGTACCCACAAGCAGCTGTGGCTCACATTCAGTCTCACTGTTACAGCGTCGCTCACTCCCTGAAGTAACCACCTCAGCAGTCCTGGCTGCAAATATGCAGTCTATCTGGGTCTCCCCCAGGCTACCAGACCCACATGCTTGTCTCCTAGCCTCACTGCGTATAGCTGCATAAGTACATGGGACTGCCTCATCCAAATCCTTCCCTCTCAGGATATCAGCAGGATGGTAGTTCCATATCTCTGTTGTCTCAAGACAACCCACTGTTGACATTTTGTCTTTCCCACTTACTGGCTCCCTCATCTTTGGTTTCCTACCTTGCCTCTGTGGACATCTGTATGCCACATGGCCCCGCTGGTTGCATTCAAAACATTTAACCCTAGCTCCTGGACGTGTACCTGGACTAGTGGCTTCCCCTGCTACTGGCAGATTCTGTTGTGGCAGTCTGTGCTGCCCACCATGGGCTCCTTTAGACCCATGAGCAGTACTGGGGATCCCTTTCCTGTGCAGGGCTGCCCTGCTGGCCAGATATATGTCTCCCTTCTTCCCAAACTCATCTGAAATAGCACATTGTCTATCAGCTAACCAGATCCTCATGTCCTCAGTCAAATTGCTAAGGGCTTGTTCCCTCACCAAAAAGTCTGCCAGCCCTTCAAAAGTGGTGACCTGACATCCACTCACCCAGCTATGAAAATAAGTGCTCAGTTTAATAACATATTCACATGCATTTTCATCTGCCTTGCATCTATACTCACAAAACTTTTTCCTATACATTTCAGGTTTTAGCTTAAAATATCATAACAGACATTTCTTTACAGCAGTATAATCAAAACAGACAGAGAGAGTCAGGCATTTGTGATATACAAATTACAGCTTTCCTATGGAGTAAGGGGGTCAGGAACCATATCCAGAGCCTTTGGTCAACACTATACTGTTTGCATATCCTCTCAACATATGAATGAAACTATCAAAATGATCCCCCTCTTTAAATTGCGGAAGAAATTTACTGACCTGTTGTGCTTCTGGGGTCTAGTTACTCCCTTCCCCATTACCTCCATGACTCTGGCGAAGAGTCAGCATTTCCCTCTCATGCTTCCTCTGACGCTCCTTTTCTTTGGCTTCTATCTCCAAACGCCTGGCCTCCAACTCAAGTCTCTTTAGCTCCAGCTGGATTTTTAAGTCCACTGCAGAAAGGTTGAGATGTCCATTCTCTGAGGATATTGTATTTCCACTGCCAGTCTGATTGTCCTTCGCAGAAAGGTTGAGCTGTCCATTCTTCGAGGATATTGTATCTCCACTGCCAGTCTGATTGTCCTCCTGGATGCTGTTTTCTGATGCAGCTGTAACCAAGGCTGCAATCAGGTCTGTTTTAGTCAGGTTTCCATGCACCAGTCCCCTAGCCTGGCACCTCTCCACCAGCTGGCTCCTTGTCAGCTTTCCATACTCCTGTGCTGACATGCTGCCTGCTCACCCTGACTAACTAAGCTAACAAAAGAAATAGAACACTTGTGATCTGAAGTATACACTGCGTGGCTAATTTAGAGTACAAAACACTTTCAGAGATCACTGTACATAAGCTACAGGATTCACTCTACCCACAACACTGCCAAACACTTGTGATATCTTATCCCAAACCACTGCCACCACTTGTGATGACCATGCCCTGGCCCAGCAATCAAGGAGCCTCAATCCTCACCACTAACACCAGGGAGGTCGTCTCATAGAAGAGGAAAGGATAACTAATACACACAGTAGAGTACAATTTCCCTTAAGTGCACACAGAGATCAGTCAGTCTGGGGCTGGTTGCTCCCTTGCTCTCCAGGTCCCCAGTAAGACTCCCCACTGGCAGAGCTATAGGATCCAGATCTCAGCCTAGCTGGCAAGCTAACCTCCAGTACCCACTCTGTCCAACCAGTGCTTCGTGTCCCTGCCCAGGTAGCTGACACACACCCACACTTTGAGCTAAGTATTTATACAACTTCACAGACACTCCTGGGAAAGGCTGACACAGATTCTCCAGCTGTGCCCCTTTACCCAGACTATACGGTAGTAATTCCTGCCACCACCAGCTAATATTATCAGCTACCCAAAGGCCCTTGAAAGGGTTTCCAATTATTACTGTGCAATATTATTATCCAATTGGTAATGTGACTATTCAGTCTAAGGCTTATTAGAGTGGACTATTATGATAACCTCTATAAAAATGCAATGTACTCTAGAGCCTACCTCTACACAAACCAGCCACAGATAAAGGTTTTCAAAATATTTAATAATAAATAATTAAAACACAAGACAATACTATTACACCACAGAGATATCTAAGAGTTCAGAGATCACACAGAAACTTAAAACAATACAGTAGGGCAGGTCTGATGTCAAAGAAAAACACAATCTAACCGTCTAATCTTTAGCTAATCTTAAGAGAAAACACAGTGCTATAATCCTACTTACATATATAAAGAGCATAAGCAATACTGGGGTTGATGGTCCAAGACAAATGCTTTCAGCCTCTCACTGAACAATAGTTTTTAAAACACTAACAAACAGCTCTTCTAAGGCCCTCCCAAATTACATCATTTTGACACTTAGGTTTTCCCAGTATTCACATTACATCATTTTGACACTTAGTCTGGAGTTCCCAGGCCACAAACTGCATTATTTAGCAAGCTAACACCTGCTCAGGAAACTACAACAATAAAAGACATTTCACATATATACTCTAACAATTATTCCTTAAGTTAAAACAATAGAAAGAATGTGTTCAGCCAGATGCTTCAGCATCATTTTTTACATAATTGTAACTTCAAAGAACAGGGGCAACCACGGTGGTGCAGCGGTTAGCGTTGTCACCTCACAGCAAGAGGTTCACCGGTTCAATCCTCGGCTGGGTGCCTTCTGTGCGGAGTCTGCATGTCCTCCCTGTGGTCACGTGGGTTTCCCCCGGGTGCTCCAGTTTCCTCCCACATCCCACAGACATGCTGTAGGTGGACTGAACACTCTAAATTGGCTCTATGCGTGAGTGTGTGCGTGTGTGTGTGCCTTCTTTGGAAGGTTGGGCACCGGGCTGGCAACTCGACACTGTAAAACTCCACTGCCAATCATGAGCGGACAGGTGATCCGTTGTGGTGACCCCTAACCGAGAAAAGCCGAAAGAAGAAGAGAAGTAACTTCAAAGAACATCTGAAATGCTTGGCTTGGTTTTCCTTACAGCAGATGGCAATGTTGCAACAATCTTGAAGTTCACATTTTACAGTGTTTTCTTTCATTTAAAGACACAAGTCTGTATTTTACATTTATTTATACAAATGATAGAATTATGTATCAAATTCTATTTTACTAGGCTGGCAGCCTTCGCCCATCTTTCCCCAATCTTCACACCTCTTGAGTTTGTCAGCAATGCCCAAAGTGAGGTCTTGAGTCAAATGCCTTGGCCAGGTCAAGGCAAGCAATGTGAACTGTTTTGCCCTCCTCCACTGCTTTGGTGACCTTCTCAAAAAATTCCACCAACTTCAGTAGACATGGCCTGCCCTTGACAAAACCAAACTGAAGTAGGTCCACTATCTGGAGGTTTCCTATGTCATTATTAATCATTTCCATGAAAATTCTTTCCATGGCTTTGCATACGAGACTAGTGACACTTATGGGTCTGTAGCTTCCAGCGTCTACAGATGGCCCACCTTTGTGCAGAGGGATGACTGCTGCTGTTCTTCATTCATTAGAAATTAAGCCTATTTGGATGCTGTGGTTAAAGAGCGATTCCAGAGGGCACTTTAGTTCATATTTCATGCTACTTAGAAACCATCCTTGGATATTTTCTGGGCCGATCAATGAGTGTTCTTGGCCTTAAACACAGCATTGAGTACCTGGCACCCTAGTAATAGGGGGAGTTGCATTTGATGGTATTTCCTGAGGAAAGGTTGAGGGGGGACAGATGGGTAAATTTAGAGTTGAATGCTAATGTCTTAATGTTGACTCGTTTATTTTTTCTCACTTTTACAGCAACATCTTCTTTTTACATTAATGAGGTTTCTTGTTGTATGCTTTTGATAATACTGTTTATATGATGTTATATATATTATTGTAACTGTAGTTGGAGCTTTTCTCCCCAGGCCTCCATTGAAAATGGGTCTCTGCCCAGTGGATTTTCCTGGTTACCAAATGTCAATCAATCAATAAATTAAATTAATACAATTGGTCTGCCAGTAGGTTTACTACATCTTCTGGCTCAGTACAGGTGGTTTCATTAACAATCAGCTCTACACACAACTGTGTACTGCCTTGAGGTCGCTGACAAAGCTAAAGAATGCCTTATGGTTGTCCTTAGCCTGGGAAGCCAAATTTAGCTGAAATTAGGCTTTGGTATACTTTTCCTGTTTGTTTAGTTTGATGAGAGTGGTTTTACTCTGCTGAGTGGTACACCTCCTAATTTTTGCCATGACTTAACTTTCTTTTGCTATAGAGACTAGTGATGATGCGATTCCACAAGGGTGGTTTGTCTTTTTGAGTTGGCTCTGCACTTATTCCTGGTGGGTACAGCTGCCTCTATATAGCTATTAACATACTTGTACTGGGTTTCTGTGAACAGTTCAGTATAGCCAACAGTATATTCCCAAGGTTTATGGGGGCTTGACATTTTGTCAGGTTATCACTTAATAGTAGAAAGTTAGACTTATAGTTCCTGAAAATTCCAGAGTTAGCTGGGGTCCCAGGTTTTATTTTTACTTCAGAAGAGGTTCTGTGGTCTGACCTAACAGAGAGGACCTTACACTAGGTGGTGTGTGCTGCATTGTCTGGTATTAGCCAGGACCAGATGCTGTGTTTATGCTCCTTACAGGCATACTGACAGTCTGGTTCAGGGAATTTGTGTTTACAAAATCCAAAACTCTCCTTGGTTTCGTATGACTCTCAGTTAACTCATTCATTCCTACGCAGGTCAGAAAATGCTGACTGCTTACTTCTACCATAGGAAGAATTCTACAGCCTGAGTTCATTTTCAGAGAATCCATTTCTAATACCATACAGAAATAAAATATTCTTAACTCTTCAACCGTAACAGCTAGACTAAAAATATAAAAGCAAAAGTTGTTGCAGACACAGATCTTCCCAATGGTGTAAATGCTGATAGTGTGCAAGTCATTATTTAATATTTGCCAAGGGAGGCAGATGTTATGCATAGGTTTTGGTAAAACAAACCACAATATCTTGGTGAACATATCATGTAGACCCATGCAGTTTATATTTGGCTTGCAGGAATGTCAGCTTTAAATGATAACTCAACTAAAGTACTCTTTTGTTCAAGAACTTTGAAACATCTATTGCTGCATATTCCAACTGACTGGTTGGAGTATACGGAATCATTTTTGTTTTTGGGGTTTCCAAAAAGGGTATCATATAACCTTTGGTAATGATCCTTCGCACCCAAGAATCAGAAGTATTTTGCCAGGCTAAATGGTGTAAGGAAAAGCATCCCCCAACTGCCTCCAGAGTGCAGCAGTTGGGCAGGCATTCAGGGACAGTGATATGGTTTCTCTGAAAATGGCTCATGGAAACCTTGATTTTGTGGATCACCTCTGCCTCTTGGGTGATGTCTCATGGAACTCCCTCCACCTTTGCCTCAGAGTCCTTCTGAGTAATGAGATCAACTAAGATATCGGGAGGTGGAACCAGGATGTTGAAGGGCTAGATCCAAAAGCTTCAAAATGAGGAGTTTCAGTGGACCATCCCCCTCTCGGTTTCATCAACTGGAGGACATCTCTGAAGGAGACGTCTTGGGGAGAACTTGGGGAACCTTTTCCTTCATCTATGTCAGTGTCTTTGGTGACAGACTCAGGAGAGGAATCAGTATGCTTCCTCTTACAAGTCCTCTTCCAGGGAATATGCCTTGGGACTCCCTCAGGGGGACACAACAGAATCAGACATGGGACTTAAATGCCATGTTGTCTCAAAATCTAAGGGATCCATCTGTCCCTATCTACCAAAATGTCAAGTAGGAGCAGTCTTCAGGAGTCTGGATGGATCTGAACTCTGAGTATATACCAGTCATCTTGGTCCAGACAAGGCCCTCTCCACAGCCTTGAAAGCCAATTCAGCCAACAGAACCAAAGATCAGCCACCTAAGGTTAGCAGAATCAGAAGCTCTTTCAATTGCAAAGGCTGAATGCTCCAAGGAGGACCCTGGAACAAAGCTGTGCAATGCCAAAGCCCCGAGAAGCTGAGACAGCTCCAGAAACATTCGGATCAACTCTGTCATCAGAGCTCTGACACAGATGTTCTGGTTCCGGAACTCTACTTGACCTGAGTGCATCAGAATCAAGTGAGTAAGGGAAGATGTTGAAGCTGAAGTCTCCAGGGCTATCAGCTCTGAAGGTGGTACCACAGGAAGGCTGGCTCTGATATACATTGGCTCCAGGAATAAATATGGCATAGGAAGCTGAACAGTCAGGTTGGAAGGGACTGACCCAGTCTTTTCCTTGAAGATGGAAGTGGGAGGACTACCAGCTGAATCTGAATCCTCAAAAACTTCCTCTTTATTTCTTGATGTTTAATTCGATCAGGCTTCGAGTACACCAACCAGATCAGCAGGATGAGGCTACTGAAGCAGGCCTCTATGGTAATTTTTGTAGAACTGGTGAATGAAACCTGGGGCTGATGGGCCCCAGTGTAGAGAGTCTTCGGTGAGGGAGTCTGGATCCTAAGAACAGCAGGATTAGACTGTTTCAAAACTTTAGATGCTGGACATGCAATAGGTGGGGCCAGGGGACAATTTCTTGGATTTTTTCCAAGTGATCCTTTGGTCTCTTTTCTTTAGGTTTTTCTTTCACCTTATCTCTATCCTTGTCTCTCTCTTTTTCTTTCAATCTCTCCCATTCCTTATCTCTTTTCTACTCAGAGGAAAGGGAAGAGGTGGATGCCTTTGGGTCTGAAGACATATTGGACCCCATCTGCAGGGGAAGAAGGCCTTTTAAAATTATTTTTTTCCTTCTCTCCTGGAGAGCTCTGGTGCTAAACTCAGCCCAAAATGAAGCATGAATCCTGCAACTGGGAAGGTCCAAAACTGTATATACAAAGTGTGGGTCTTGAGGGGGTATTTTATGTTCACAGGAAGAACACCTTTTAAAACCTGCTGACATCAGAATCAGGAAAAACTATAAAAATTTATATTAATCTTAACTACATGCTAACTATATAACTTGCTTGCTAAAAAACTACCTATCCTAATACTAAATATATTTATTATTTATTTAACAATGCTTTACTGGAAAAATCCGACTGGACACAGGTCCTTTTTCAGCGGAGGCCCAGGGAGAAAAACTCCATAAGTAACAGTAAATTTTAATGCACACATTACAATAATCAATAAAGTGTAAAGTAAACAAAATGCAGTATACATAAGAAAATGCAAATTTGTTACATGTTGACAACAAAACCTAGGCTTTGAACATAGCTAGTACTATTTGTCAAGTACGACTTAAGTCAAGATATAAGGCTAAGACAGGTTGGTAGGAATAAAAGATTAAACACTGGGGAAGAAGTTGGATATGGCTGAGGTATACTGTGATGTATCAGAACATTCATGAGGGTTTAGTACAGGAACATAGCCACTTATTTTTTAGATAAGCTTTAAGCAATGGCTTAAAGTGGTTAATGGACGAGATTGAGAGAATGGAGTTAGGAGGGGAGTTCCATATATGAGATATATAGCTGGAAAATGAAGATTCTCTTGCAGTGTTGTTGGCCTTGGAGACGGTGAGTAAGCTCTTTCACAATGTTGTAAGTACTGAGATAGTCTTCAAACAGAGGTCTTACTCAGCATGTTGACATGTTCCCTAGCAGTTATTCCCAAAAATATGAAAATACAAGTGAAAGGAATGGGCACCAATTAAGACCTTTTGGGAAAAAAGTCAGAATGTTCGTATACCAGTTGGATCTTCTTAGTGATGAAATGCTCCTACATCGGTTGCGAAAAAACACACAAACCAACAGTTATTGAACTGTAAAAATCGAAATAAAATAGAATTAACAATTCGAAATAAGATGCTGTAGCATGGATCTTCTTTGTGATGATATTTTATTAGGGCATGAGCACTGTTTTGCTCCCATACAAATACAGTTTTATATATACTTCATACCATCAAGACGTTTGATCACAAATGCTTAGTTAGATGTGCAAAACTTTACTTTTATTGGCTGGTAATTTGCTAGGAGCAAATGAGAGGTAATAGATATAAACCAATAATTAACAAACATTTGGGGCTGGATGGCCTATGATATTGTGTGAGCATGGATGTTGCTATTGGTTCGGAGTAGGAAAGGTTAGCCAATGCCAAGTGCTCCCCAGTGGGTATAAGGATGGGGAAGGGAGTAGCCAATCTGTGTGAGTGGGGAAAACACCAACAGAGATGTGAAATTTAGGAATACAGGCCAATGGGAAGTGAACATAGATAGCCCAATGAGAATGGGATTAGCTTAATCACGTCTCATTAGTTCTAACTGATCCTGCCCGGTAAAAGAGCAGAATGCCGGCCAGTGAGCTTTAAACTGGGGAAGTGTCTCTTTAAAGTTCCCAAGTCAGCTAATAAAATTCTTCTGGTCGTTTGGGGCCCCTTTTACTTAGATCAGAATTACCAAAAAAGAACCAAGCAAAAATCGTTCACATGCTAGCAATCTGTCCGCCGAATGAATTTCAGGTCTATGTGAACTTTTGTTTTTTAGAAGCTTAAGTGTTACATATCAGAAAAAGAGTATTACACATAAAAAAAAATAGCAAAAATCATGTGCACAGCATATTTGCTCTGCATTTGAGAAATACTGCCCAGTTCTTTTTCGATTATTATACGCAAATATCTTCAGTTAAAGCAGTATATATTTTTTGGGTATAAAAATTGTTCAATCCAAGCATGTCACCACTTGGGTAGCACTTTTGCCATAGCTTCGTCGGGCCTGTCTAAAAATAAAAGATCGGAAGGGGGGGAGAAAAGGAGTAAAAAGATAACACAATAGCCACACATTAGGGGCACTATTTTCCAAGATAAAATGAGTCAAATTAACGCAGTTCAATCATTATGAACATGAGCACAAAAGACAACTTTTTGTGGCTAATTCAGCTAAAGTAAATTAGACAGAGACGAAAATCAGAGCAATTCTTTCCCAAGTACTATGAAAGTATCAGAAATAAATAAGAAACTAAATAGAAAATAAAACATTCCAAATAGCAAGAATGTGTTAATTGGTCCTTAATATGCGTGCTGGTGGAGTCTTCTGAGTTTGAGGATGCTGCTTAAGATGCTAACCTGGGTGTTTAGGCCAAGGGGCTTGTTAGCCTCCAGCCTTAATTACCATTCAAGTTCTCTTTTTTCTAACTTATTGTAATTTCCTTGAAGTTCCTCATGTGGTATCCTGTCCAAAAAATGAAAAAGGTCATGTCCAGGGGTATTCATGCTGTGTTTTGCGAGGGCATTGCATGGGATCCTTTGTCTTATTTCAGTTAGATGCCTCGCAATCCTTGTTTTTAGTTTACTGATCATTTTACCAATGTAAAAACATGAGCACCTGGAACACTGAGGTCTGTAGACCACCCAGTTTGTGGAGCAGTCGCAGTGCCTCTTAATGTGATACTCTTTTCCTGAGTTGGGGCAGTAAAACTTAGGTCTTCTGCTCATGTACATACAATATGCACAATTGGGGGGCCCGCATTCATAGGTTCTGTTGGTATTCCCTGTGTGAGATCTAGATCCTATGTTGATTTGTTCTATATAAAAAAAAAAGTAATGTCTTTTGGCTTTTACCAGTCAGGGGTCGCCACAGCAGAACTTCGGTCCGCTAATGACTGGCAGTGGATTTTTATGGTGATGAGTTGCCAGCCTGACACCCAACCTTCAAAGAAGGCACACCCGAGAATCGAACGTGAGAAACTCTTGCTGTGAGGCGAGAACGCTAACCACCACCGTGGCCTTCCTCACTTGCTTCTCATAAGCTTTATAAAATTTTTTTAAGAGGCACACTTCTGTTTAGACCCTCACTTTAAAGATCCTACTACTCCATGGGATCTAACTTTGGTACTGCAAGCCTGATTCACCTACCCATCAAACAAGCACATGACTGTGATCTTAAATTTCTTTTTTGGAAAACTTTGCTTTTGGTGGCCACCAAGTCAGCCAGACAGTTTTCCAAAATTCAAGCCTCATCTAGGAAACCCCCATATTTGATTTTTCATAAAAATAGAGTTACATTATGAACTAATGCATCCTTTTTGCCCAAAATAGTTTCAGAATCTAACATTAACTAGTCCATCAATTTTACCGTTTTTCTTTCCAAAATTTTCAAACAAGGGCAAATGACATTTACTGGATGTTCATAGGCAACTGTGCATCTATTTACACAGAGCAAAGGGCATCAGATACACATACCAATTTTTTTTTTGCTGTTGCTGATTTGAAATTGGGTACATAAGTAAATTACTTTCACCAGATGGCTTTACTGGCTACATCTCCTTTGTTTACCGTAAAGTGTATATCCCTTTACCAAAGCAAGTATGTGCTCATTCAACCAGGTCTGTAGCAACTTCCTCAGTTTTTCATTCAAGGGCTTCCATGGATGAAATATGTGCAGCAGCCCCTTGGGCTTCCCCTTATTAAATTTCATCGCTCATTGGAAAGATGTTTGGTATCCAGAGGTAGAGCATCATTTGGCTCAATGGTACTTAGGAATATCCTGTCTCGATTCCACCCTAGGATCTATGTAGCTGGGGACTCTGTTCCACCAATTGAGGACAGAATGAAAATGGACAGCAACAGATATATCAGATAAAGTAGTTATGTACTTATCACAACGTTCCATCTGTGTTGTCCATTTTCATTCTTCCTCAACTACCCATCCACCAACCCCCTTCCTTTTGGCCTTTCTGGAAGAGCGAGTGGATATGAATGAAGAGGCATAGTCCAAGCATGACAAAACTCCAGATACAGCCTTGTCTAACCTTTGCTATTTTGCTTATCCTTTTATTTTTTACAAGAGTTGGTTCTATATGCTTTAGCTAGCAAACAAGATCTGAGGTAATTATGACTGGTGAATTCTGGGTCAGGTTTTCTAAGCTGCCAAGAGCTTTTGCAATGGCTGAGTTGGATCCAGCAGTTTGGTGCCGAACCCCATTAGCTGAAGAATGAAAATGGACAACACAGATGGAATGTTATGGCGAGCACCTAACTTCTTTTTAATGGTAAACTATCTAAAAGTACTACAAAGATGAGGTTTTTTTTTTTTTTTTTTTTTTTTTTTTTTTTTTTTTAAAGAAAAAAGGGGGAGACAAAATCTACCTACAAAGGTAGTTAAGAGCTACGACAAGTGTAGGAGATAGTAGAAGGGGAGAAAAAATACTAACAATAGTAATTCACACTGTACACTACTACAGAGAGCGACAAATAGAAAAATATTACAAGGTAACAGATTACTAACAAAGAAAAACACTTATCTACACTTACAGCTTGAGAGTCTATAAACCACATCTTTTGCTGTGAGAAGTCCAACGAAATCTGAGGTACCTGGGGATGGTGCACTCTCGGTAAGGGAGAAGCTCGAGAGTTCTAGGTTGCCAGGAGCTTTTGCAAAGGCTGAGTCAGATCTGATAGTACAGATCTGAATCCATCAGTTGAGAACAAAATGAAAATCGACAACATTGGATATATTATTATGGAGACGTGGAATGATTTTGGATCCAAGTTCTCTGGATCCAAACCATTTTTCAGCCTCCTTCGGATCCTAACCTTTTGGATCTGACAGACAAAAGTTTGACTCCAGAGAAACTAGGAAACTTTTTTGAATCAAATGCCCCTAGGGTTCTCATTGGATCATAATGTCTCCTTGGATCAGAGAGGTTCTGGTGGCTACTTCTACATCAGATCCAAAATCTTGGATCCAACAGACACAAGTCTTGGTCCAGAAAATATGAAAGATTTCAGATCACAGCTCTTCTGATCCAAAGCCTTTAGAATCTTCTTCGCATTCTAAGCCTATGGCATCAACAGATGAATTTTAGCTCCAGAGAAAAACTAGAAAGACTTAGAATCCAAAGCCCTAGGGTTTCTTTGGGCCCAAAGTCATCCTCGGATGCGATAGGTCTACTGTTACCTCTTCACTGGATCCCAAGCCTTTGGCTCCAACAGACAAATTTTATTCCACTGAATTTGAAAAATTTTGTAGCCAAACTCTTGGAATGCAAAAACCTTTAGAACTTTCTTCGGATCCTAAGTTCTACTTGGATCCAACAGGTTCAGTTTCTGGGGTGATTAGTTCCTTTCCTTCCAATTTTCCCTTCCTGTTCACTTTATTTCAGGGTGTGGAGAAGATGATGTGAAATTTTCTGCGGCTCAAATCCAAATGGGGATCTTACCAATTCTGCCCTCTCATGGATTTGTGAGTGCATCTACTAAATCTAATTAGACCCCTCTTCCTACCCAGCCAGTGGTACCCCCGGAGAGGTTCAAAATTGGATAAAAGATTTGTTCTATATAGTCCCTAATATTTTTGTTCAGTCTGCTGTTAAAGTGGGACTTCTTTGGGATGGCTTGTTTTACTGTGAAACTGCTGCTCAGGACCACCCAGTTGTCTCTGATCATTTTGATGATTTCTTTACTGTCCATTGAGTAGGAAATGGAAAGTCCTACTCAATGGACATCCCAAAGAAACCCCACTGGGGATGGATTTAAGGAACCACAGGGGGAAACTCACCTAATATGTCTTGCCCTGACCTAAATACTTTTCCTGATGGGAGAGTGACAGGAGATCTACACAAAGGGTACAAGTGAAAAGAAGCCTTATCTTTTTGCATGTCTCCTTTTAGAAATGGAAAGAATGCGTCACAAGGTAAATTCACCTAATATCTATTGCCCTGACCTAAATATTTTGCCTAAAGGGGGAGTGACATGGGGTCACAGGAAGGGCAAATTAACTAATAATGTGATAATCACATACAGTTCAATACTGCAGGGTTTTGCATGTTCAGACAAAGGTGATAATTGCTACACAACCTGCAGACATTCATTGCATTCCCGGTGCAGGTGTACTGTAAGACTGAGTTATTCCCACCGGTCAGGAAAAGGTTTGAGTAATTCAGTAGTATTAGTAAGTTAAGAACATTTTTATCACAAAGCCTTTCTTGTCATCTAAACTGTACACAAGAATGACAAAGTCAGAAGTAATGGCCAAAACATCTGGTTGATAAATACCAGAATCAGTATAAAAGTGGTAATAAAATTTATACCAGTGAGCTCTTCCTCTCACCTGAACTTTACATACAACTGACAAAGTCAGAAATATTATCCAAAGTTTCTGGTTGATCAATGCCAGGGGTACTGTAAAAGCTGTAATAACATTTACATCATCAACATACCTCTCAACTTCTTAGTGTTAGAAATTTGAACATAAAATAAAATAATGGTGGGACAAAAGCGACAAAAAAGTTTTATCACAGCAGTCAGCTAGCAAAGTGCATAACATTATGGACAGAATGTGCATCATTTAATTGGCCAAAGGAGATTTTGGGTATTTGGAATACAGATTTGCAGTATATTATTTATCTTTACAAACCTCGGTGACTAAAAACCTGTGAACTAACAAGAATGCAGTCCAATAAAGAAAGAAATAAAACATTAAAACTTAAATATTGTAAATACAAAATAACCAAGCACTTCAAATGATGAATCTGACTGTGACACCATAAACACTGGGATTCCTGTGTTTTCAACAACCTGCACGTGGCTTGCTGTAGAGCCAAAAGTAAGATATAGTATCTGACAAATTCCCCACTTAAATTGCATCCTGGTAGTAGTAAAGCAGTGTACACCCTGGATTTTAGCAAATCCTCCCTCAAAATCCAGCAAGCTGATTTTATATCTTGCCAAACCATGCTTTTTACTACTTCAGAGCATACAAGCATCACAAAGTAAGTCAGCAAACAAACTTACAGTCAAAAGAAAAGCAAAGCTTAATGTTTGCCTAGGTGGCAATGTACATGTGGCAGCTATGTGGCACTTTAATGGAGTGGTAACCAATGGCTGCAATCCATAGTTAATTGATTTGTGTTACCTTGATAATATGGGGCAAACATTTAACTGGATAGGAATGACAACAGAACATAATTACCGCTTACAATGTAATGGCACAAACTGTCATGGGGAGCAATAGTCTTCAGTTTATTATAATATCGCAAGTCAAATGCCGGTACTGACAAGTGGTCAAGACTGAAGGGTTATGCACTTTTGTGCCACCTTGTAAAGGAAAAGGATGATGCTTCCTGGGCTCAAGACTACAAGGTGAGGAAGGGCACTAGAGAAACTGAAAGACTTAGGAGGAGCAGCCATTCAACAGAACAATAAGGGGACTGCATTCATACCTTAATCTTGTTGTCGCTGCCTTGCATGGAGGCTTTCTACTGAACCAATACTGTTTGTCAAGCAGTATTAAAATCTCAGCTGGCTGTCTTGTTTGTGGTGCAATGCAGAGGAAGTTGTAAAGATTGCTAGATCCCAGAAGAAAACAAACTGTTTTGGCGATAAAGCAAAGCCGGGACAAAAGTAGACATGTCGCTTGGCTCTTCAGCAGATCCTGTAGCAGTCTCCTTGAAATCAATGTCAGGAGTTCTCACAAATGAGAAAGGGAACATTGCTGATACAGGACCCCCTACTCTGGAACAAAGAATTTAGAGTTCTGGGGGACGAAGGTGTTCTGCAAGTGATGGCTTGAGATGCAAAAATATGATTGGCTGCTACCACCTGCATTACCTCTATAGCCTCAATACATACACAGTAAGACTGCACCTGGGCTGAACAATGATGGCGGCAATTGATTTTTTTAGGATGGATAAAAACATTGTTTCGTACTGGATTTAATTTTATGATGCCAGTGTTATGCAAGGGGAGGGGGTCATTAAAAGTATGTTTGTACATGGATGCTGGATGGTTAATGCCACTATTGTGAAAATTGGCTTGCTATAATGATGAAAAGGCCCAGACAGGGTACACGCCAAGTTGATTTTCTCTGAAAATTCTTACATAATGCAGTTAACTCTAATGTGAAAACAAAATTAAAAAGTTCAAGTACTGTTTCAATTTTATTTTCAACAAAGGAGTCAAAATGTGCACATTCATGTACTCATGCTGGCAGATGGGACCCCATTTAAATGCACCGTAACAGTCACCACCTCAGAGAGAACTGGGATGTAAGCCTAGAGACCCAGAGACGCAAGTGAAATGGTACTCAGGGTTACGGAGTTAAAAGTAGGGTAATTAAAGTCACCCTTACATATGGTATTGGGATGGATGGCAATAGTTTCCAGTAGGCTTAAATCCATGCTATGGGTTTCTTGGGGCAAAAAGGGAGACCTATAGCTTACATGGAAGTGGTATGGCATTTTGCCTATGGTGATTTGAATATAGAGAAGCACAAGTGCATTGTCCTGTTTGACCAGCCTTGAAGTTTATTTTTGATGTAAATCGAGACATGTCCACCTTTAGTCCCGGTCTGTGTAGTTGCTGTTCTAAATGTGTGGAAGGTATTATAGCCTTGTACTGCCAGTGTGCTCACCGCACCCTTAAACCATATCTCAGTGACTGTACAAATGTCAGACTTCTCTACAGTGAGCAGAACTTGCAAGGAGTAGAGTTTCTTGTTTAGACCCCTACCACTGAACAACAACCCCTTTAGATTTTCTTGGTTTTGATTTACTGTGTCACAAGTACTTTCAGTTTGGCATTGCCTAAAAAAGGCACTCTGGATGAGGGCAATGTTTTAGCTAATATTCGAAAGCCTACAGGGAAGAGGCGCAGACCATCCCTGGCAAAGTAGTATGGTCTGTTGATCAACTCCTTCCAAGCTGACACATACTGCACCCTTCGAATGACACCAGAAACAAAACCGATTATTAAAGTCAGTCATCTTCTGTTCATCTTGCGATGTCATTCTTGGGGGATGTAAAATACTGCTCAATCCTACACTCCTACCAGAACACACATGCCAAGAGGTCCATGATGTCTCTTCTTCATATAGTCTAGGGTAGAACGTCTCAGGTTATTTACACCCACAAGGACAATGACACCAGTCATGCTGGCACTTGTGCTCCAATGACCCGAGTATGTGCATAATGTGGCAGATCCTGGCCTCTGATAAGCAAATTACCATGACTTTCTCCTTACTCAGCCTGTTAAGAGGGACATCAGTGTCTCACAATGAAGTATTCAATACTGGACTGTGTGGTGGCTTGCCTTATGGGCTTAAAAGTCGAGGCTCCATGAGATGTGGCAGTATGTGTTGATGTGGGTGATGTTTTAACGGAGTGCATTTGGGGCTGCAAGGAATATTCAGTGTATGTCATCTAGGATGTCTTTGGAGTTTCGGAAGGTTACATTTAAGTGCTTCAGTATATGTGGGTCTATGTTTTTGCTTTGTGCTGTTTGTGATGAGTGTACTATGTGCACTACTGACAACCTGATTGAAATTAGGAGTGCTTTTATGTGAGCCTCTAGTGACATTGTGTAAACACATCTCTCACATAGCTTTATCAGTTTGAGAATTAATGGGTTGTTAGTAAAAGTGAGTCAATTTCTACACTGCCTCAGGATGCTCATATCCACCAAGCTGGTAAAGGACATAGTGGGAAAGTTCATATCAATGGCAAAAGGTTCCTTTTGATTACTTTACATTCTCACAACTGTCTAATGCCAGAAGCATATAGACTGCAACTCTGAGGGCAGTGCTTGCTACTGCAAACTAGCTGTTCTGTCGGCAACTAAGTCATCATCATCTTCTTTCAGCTGTTCCCGTTAGGGTTCGCCACAGCAGATCACCTGTTTCCATTTCTTTCCTGTCCTCTGCATCTTGCTCTGTCACACCAACCACCTGCATGTCCTCTCTCACCACATCCATAAACCTCATCTTAGGCCTTCCTCTTTTCCTGTTACCTGGTAGCTTCATCCTTAGCATCTTTTTCCCAATATACTCAGCATCCCACCTCAGCACATGTCCAAACCAACGTAATCGTGCCTCTCTGACTGTCTCCAAACCTTCCAACCTGGGCTGACCCTCTAATAGACTTATTCCTAATCCTGTCCTCCCTCGTCACACCCAGTGCAAATCTTAACATCTTTAATTCTGCCACATCCAGCTCAAACCCCTGCCTTTTTATCAATGCCACTGTCTCCAACCCATATAACATAGCTGGTCTCACTACCCTCTTGTAGACCTTCCCTTTCACTCTTACATGTACTCGTCTGTCACAAATCACTCCTGACACTCTTCTCCACCCACTCCATCCTGCCTGTACTCTCTTCTTCACCTCTCTTCCACACTCACCGTTACTCTGAACTACTGACCCCAAGTATTTAAACTCATCCACCTTCGCCACCTCTACTCCTTGCATCCTCACCATTCCTCTATCCTCCCTCTCATTCACACTTGAGGGGAAACTACTAAAGTAGATCCTGATGAGTTACAGATGAAGCATATAGGAAGATATTCTAAAGTTAGGTTAGACAGCAGGTAATAAAACAGTATTTACTGAAAAGGAAGAATTAGCTTGGTCTTGAATGTTAAAAAGGGAGAAATTCACTTGACTGGCTACTATTAGTGCTGGTTTCACCACAGTTTCATGCTTTAGGGATACACTCGCTGCCAAATCAAAGAGTCAGGAATCAATGCTGTCTACTCCTTCTCTCATCAGGAGCAAAACAGAAGTAGAAATTCCAAGTTGGCACCTACGAAGCAGTTAACAGGCTTTCTGGCGATCAACAGTCACCAGGAAATAATGTCACTATGCTCATTCTCTCACAAGGAGAAAAACAAAAACACTAGTCCCACGAGGACAAATTTGCGTCAGAATATGGGCTCTTCAAAAATTGGTGGTCTTGGATGACAGTTTGTTGATTTAAAGGCTAGATGATAAAAATGGGTTAGTATACTAAGAGTTGACGTGCACTAAGCAGTTAGATATGGGGAGGTAACAAGTTTTAGCAATCTCAGAGGACAGACAGTAATTTTACAAAGTAAGACAGAATGGAAGGGGGTGGGCACTCAGTATTCTGGCTCTATGGAACACAGTAGGATGGCCAATAAATTTAAATAGATGAAGGTGGGTGACTTCACGAAATGATAATTTTGTGCTCACTGACGATAGCCAATGAAAAAGGAAAGGGAAGTAAATATGTGGTCAAATTAACATAAGGTGTGGGCAAATTAGAAAGACAGTTAAGTTTATAAATGCAACAGCACCAGTGTGGAAGGGTGGGAAAAAACAATTTATATGTTTACTCAAGAGAGACAGTTCTGCTCTCTTCCCTAGTTTAGATATGCGACTGAAAGCAAAATACAATTAAACCACAAAGAAAATATACCACAATATATACAGTGGATAGAAAAAGTGTACACACTCCTGTTAAAATGCCAGGATTTTGTGATATAAAAAAATGAGACCAAAATAAATAATTTCAAAATTTTCCCACCTTTAATGTGACCTATAACCTGTACAATTCAATTGAAAAACAAACAAATCTGTTGAGGGAAAAAATATTTTAAAAAGTACAATACGCTGGTTGCATAAGTGTGCACACCCTTAAACTAATACTTTGTTGTGTGTGCACACCCTTAAACTAATACTTTGTTGAAGCATCTTTTGATTTAACTGCTTATTCTGCTAATGCCTGCTCCAACACAATCAATTTACTATTATTCGTTAAGTCCATAAAGTCACTTTTGAAGTTTATCTTACTTAATTCTGCCTTGATCATTGCAAGGCTACTCTCTTATCCCTCTAATCTTCCCCTAATCCACTATCACCATGCTGTACTTCCTTGGCTACCAGAGGCTTTACTTTAATTGGACAGATGCCAAGTATAGATAACAGAGCAGCAAACTGAAAATAAGCCCTGATTTTAGTTCTTCTGCATGGCATACAGAAACAAGCATCCTCAATAATAATCCTCTATTAACAATGCAGTAATTAGTAATACCACTGAAAGCAAAGAAATATGTACTTAACTGGATTCCCTTTCAAATATCAAAACACCAGAATCCCAAACGGTATTTTCGTGAGATGAAAATAACGAAAGTTAAAATCCAGAATCACAGACTTTTTCCCAGGACAAGTAAACACTTGCCCATCATGGGGAAATGCGTCCTTTTCCCCCACTGTATTGCGATCCTACAGTTGGTATATATAGTTGGGGGGGGGGGTGCAGCCCCCCACCTAGGTGGGTTTCAGATGGTTTGGTGTGTACTGTGTAGTTTCGTGATTCGGGATTATAGCACCAACATTGTAGACTATGCAACTGCGACAACAACCTTGGAGCAACAATCGGATAGTACAGACCACTGTAATCAAGTGCACATGACTTAGGAGGAATTCAAACATTTCTGGTGTGAAACAACAGGGAAAATAATAGTGACTGGGGACTTGAATTTACCAGAAACAAACTGGAATAATATTGATTCAACAACATTACTAAGAAATTTATTTCCATCTTATGTTTAGAAACAACAATTGCTGCACAATGTAAACAAGCCAACCAGGGAACAGAATACAATGGATATAGTTTGTAATCCTAAGGAAATTACTCTTACTTTATGGCAAGTTTTACCACCGTTGTGGTGCAGTGAGCATGGGGTTATAAAGGTTAAATTATTGCTGGGTAATTCTGCCAAACAGAAATCTAAGCCAATGCACAGAAGATTAATAACTGATCATAATGGAAGCAAAACAGTCGTTCTGCAAAACTAACTGAAGTGATGCATTCAGTGAAAAAAAAAACTGCAGAAGGAATGTGGCTAATTTTGAAAGGGAAATTGTTTGAATATAAAAAAAAAATCAAAAAGGTTAACACCATGACCTAGGCACACAAGGTCAAGAGGATACTACTTCCAGAAGAGCAATATACTTGATTAAGATGAGTGGGGGAAAAAATATAAGAAATGGAATAAAGGTCAAACTATAACTTTGAAATTTAAAATAATCAAACTGGAAAGAAATTAAACAATGTGTGTCAAGATCAAGAAAAATTTGAAGAAAATTTATATAATGATATAGAGCATAACAGTAACCCACTTTACAGATACATAAAATATGGTAGGAGTAAAGGCATATAAACTGATGAATTTTAGAAACTATAAACAGTTTATTTTCAAACAACAGGTTCTAGATATAGTTACAAAATCTTATGCAAAACAATTTGGTTTCATGGGGAGGCAGGGAGGTTTGATAAACTGTTCTAGTAACATCCATGTAACTTCAGATACTGAAAATAAATTATATTACATCGAAAAATAACTACAAAAACTGGACCCAAAGCATAGGTAGGAGACCATTAGTAATAATGACATGAGAACACTTCAGCATGAACTTACAGTACCATTTTACATGTTACTCAACAGGCCATTTATGTATGTAGAGATTTCACAAGACTGGAGATGAGCAACTGTTAAACCCATCTTTAATGGAAAGGGGAAGAGGACATTCATACAGACCCATTCATTTACTTTCTTGTGGTAGAATAATGGACAAGCTTATTTATATAATGTACTGTCAGAATTTGAAAGGTTGGGATTTGAAACCATATATCAACAGCCATATTTTTATTTATTTAACATTTAAGTGGGAAAGTCTGACTTGGAACAAAGCCAATTTTCAGCAGTGGCCTGGGGAGAAACACTCCAGCTGCATGTCTTTGAACATGGGAGGAAACCGGAGCACCCGGAGGAAACCCACACAAATGCAGGGAGGACATGCACACTCCACACAGAAGGCACTCCCAGCCAAGAATCGAACCGGAGAACCTCTTGCCGTGAGACGACAACGCTACCACTGAACCATCCAATATGTTGAAAATAGATCTATAACCATATGTAGCATGATGTTCTACAATACAATAGCAGTTATAAATGAAACAAATTGTGCTGTGATGCAATATATACAGACTTCAGGGAAGGTCAAACTAGATCCAAGAGCTGGAAACTGTAAAAAAGCAAAAGATCAATCACTAGCTCACATTTAACAGGGTGTGTCACTGTCAGTTTCTGCCATCAATCCCTGCGAGAAGCAGCATATAGAAAAGATAACTTTTGCAGGAAACCATATGATGCAAGCATGGGGATCACACCAGACCTTACCAATGAACTTTCCTGCAATTACTTGGCACAGTTACTTAAAGCTGTAACATCTTTACAGCCATTATTTCTGATTCTTCACATGAAAAGTACAGTTTTGTACCTACCATAAATGTAGATGTTCGAGGATTCCATTGCTGCAGTCCTTACTATTGGGTATAGTCCGCATCCAGTCGGCCCGAATACCAGAGTATAAGGCTGACGTCGGTCAGGGCGCATTAGACTGACGTCAGTACGTCAGGGTACTAATGCGCATGACCGGCGTCATATCCTCAGTCTTTTCTTGCCCCAGATGTCAGAAGACCCTAAAAAGACAAGGCCCAAAATACCTGCACCAAAACATGAAGAATATATACAAAAATATAAGCAGGTAAATCACCTACACAACCACCCCTAAACACAGAGGGAAGGAGGGAGGGTAAATTGGACTGCAGCAATGGAATCCTCGAACATCTACATTTATGGTAGGTACAAAACTGTACTATGTTCTTCGTCTTCCATTGCTGCAGTCCTTACTATTGGGTAGAATCCCAAAGCAGAGGTAAGGGAGGCTGGCAAATCATAAAGAAGCAGGAGCTGACAACATGCCTTGCAAAACAGCTGTGGCAAAACCAGCCCTAGACTTAGAGTAGATAGGAAGGTGATAATGCTTAGAGAAAGTATGCACTGAACTCCAAGTAGCTGCTTCCAAAATATCCTTAGTTGCCACCCCCCGTAGAAATGCTGTTGAAGTGGCAGTAGCCCTAGTGGAATGAGGCCTAATCCCAGCTGGAACCTCCTCGCCATGATGGGAATAACAAAATGCAATGCAAAAGCCAATCCACCTAGAAATAGTTTGTTTTGACACAGGCTTGCCCTCTTGAATTCAAAGCAAAAGAAACAAACAACTGCTGAGACTGCCTAAAATCCTTAGTCCTGCTTAAGTAATAACGCAATTGCCTGTGTACATCTAAAGTATGCAAAATCTTTTCCCCTTTATTTTGGGGGTCTGCATAAAAGGTAGGCAAATGAATAGCTTGGTTTAAAGCCACACTAGAAACCACCTTAGGCATAAAGGAAGGATTAGTACGTAATGATACCCTATCCTTATGGAAAATCAAAAGGGCTCGACTGCCATAAGGGCCTGCAACTCAGACACCCTTCTTGCAGAAGTAATAGCCAACAAAAGCAGTCTTCCATGACAAATATTTCAATTCAGCAGTAGCCGCAGGCTCAAAAGGTTGTAGAGTAAGTTTTTCCAACACAAAATTGAGATCCCAAGCAGGAGTAGGAGCTCTACGTGGGGGTCTTATATTCTTAGCCCCTCTAAGAAACTGCTTGAACAAAGGATGCGAAAACAATGGTGGGTCACAATCATAGTGAGCTGAGATTGCTGCAGCATGAATCTTGATGGAAGAGAAGGACAGACCCTTGTCCAGTAACTCAGTAAGATATTGAAGAGCCATACTCAAATTAGGCTCAGAAATCTCCAAATTCTTTGCTTTACACCAAAATAAAAATCTCTTCCATTTTGCTGCGTACACTTTCCTTGTACTAGGTCTTCTAGCTTCCATAATCACATTTAAAACTTGTTGAGGAAGTTGAGACCTGCTGTGTTCCAACGCAGAATATGCCAGGCTGTCAGATGAAGAGAGTGAAGCTTGACATTGAGCAGATGACCGTCCTGCTGGGATAACAGATGTGGAATCAAAGGTTAAGGCCATGGAGGCTTCTTTACCAGACTCCGTAGTAGAGGGTACCAGTGTTGCCGAGGCCAATCTGGAGCTATCAAAATCATCCTTGGCCTGTCCTATCTGACTTTTAACAGTACCTTTGGAAGAAGAGGCAGAGGTGGAAAGGTATACAGATGAAGGTTTGTCCAACTGAAAGACAGAGCATCCACTTTCCAAGCTGTGTGATGAAACCCCTTTGTGCAAAACTGTGGCAGCTGGTGGTTTAGTGGAGAAGCGAACAGATCTATGTCTGGAGTTCCCCATGACACTGTCAATTTCTGAAATACATGAAGATCCAGTTTCCACTTGTGGGGATCCATGATTTGTCTGCTTAACACATCTGCTAAGGAGTTCTGTGCTCCTGGCAGAAACCTTGCCTGAAGAGTTAGGTGCAAGCGTAGCGCAGTCTCCCATAAAATCATTGCATGCCTGCATAGAGGATAAGAATGTGTTGCCCCTTGTTTGTTGAAGTACCACATGACAGTTGTGTTGTCTGTTAGAATCAACACCTGCCCTGGAAGAAGTAACTCCTTGAAAGCCAGCAATGCGAACTGGACTGCTAACACCTCCTTTATGTTGATATGTAGATGCTGTAGTCTGGCAGGCCACTTGTCTTGTATCCACTTTACATTTAGATGAGCTCCCCAAGCAATGTCTGAGGCATCCGTCGGTAAAATCTGACTCGCCTCTGGCCGGGTCACAGAGAGTCCCTTGTTTAGGTGACATTCCTGAGCCCACCACAAAAATACTCTTTGAAGGCAAGGTATTATTTGAATGACAGTGTCTAAATTCTGGCAGTGCTGTGTCCATACATTTTGAGATACCATTGTAACTTCCTCATATGCAGTTTGGCATTGGGAAGCACCAGAATACAAGATGCCATGAACCCTAATGCTTGAAGGACTGTCTCTGCAGTCAGCACGGACGGATGAGATAGTTGATGGAAGTAAAGTGACAGACTCTTTTGTTTGTCCGGGGTTAAAAAGGCCATCTGGGCTGCTGTATTCAGTCTCACACCCAGAAAGCACATGTCGTGAGAGGGTACTAGACTGGACTTTATTTCGTTCACAGAATACCCTAGGCATCTTAGCACTGCTATAAGATATTCCAGATGCTGTAGAAGGTCTTCCTTTTCTTGAGCCAGAATCAGGCAGTCGTCTAAATAAGGATAGATTTGAAGTCCTTGTAGCCTGAAGTAAGCTATCACTGGAGCCAGAACCTTTGTGAATATTCTGGGCAGTAGATAAGCCAAAGGGCAATGCAGAGAACTGATAATGAGAATCTCCAGCTTGAAACCGCAGATACTTCCCGTAACTTAGCCTGATATGCACATGAAGGTAAGCTTCCTTGAGATCCAAAGTTACCATCCAGTGATCTTTGCCCAGCAGGGTAAAAGCTGTTGTAACGTCAACATCTTGAACTTGGGAATGTCCAGATAAGTGTTGAGGAGAGATAAATCCAAAAGCAGTCTCCACGTGTTCCCCTTCTCTGGTACTAGGAACATGCGAGAATAAAATCCTAGGCCCCTTTCTGACACAGGGACTGGTAGAATGATGTCCAACACCCATCTGTCTTGAGTAATTAAATCCCAATTTCCTTTGAAAAGAGATAGTTGTCCTTCAAAGGAGCTGCCAGGCGAGAATCTACTGGCAGTAGAAAAGGCAGGTCATTGGGTCTGTTTACGAAAGGACTGACCCCTGCCCTCACCAGAAGTCTGAGCAGGTGAACTCCCTGTTCTAGGCCTAAAAGAACCTGGAGCCCTGCCCCTACCACGTCTAGACCTACCCCTAGACTGGGAATCATAAGCAGGATATGTCCACCCCTTAGCAGGCCAATTTCTACTAAACTTCGTGGCTGTACCTGCAAAAATCTTTAACAGTTTGCATAGACTTAGCTTTGTCCTCCATTTTCTTTAAAACTGCTTCCACAGGTGAACCAAACAACACATCAGACTGTAAAGGAGCATCCAAAATCCTTGTCTTAACATGCTCAGCCAAATTTTGATCCCTCAACCAGGCATGCCTGCGAAGAACAGAACTAGTGGCAGCCACCCTCGAGGAGGCCTGCACAGCATCAAAACCACATTGCAAAGAATGCTTGCCCACTTGTTCAGACACATAAACTAAATCCAGCAAGTCTTTACAATCAATACCTTCCGCCAAAGCATCCACCTTAGATTTCAATTGTGAAAGGAGATAATTTTGATATTTCAGCATGTGAAACTGACAATTCAACGCTCTCATGGCTAGAGTGGAAGAAGTATACACTTTCTTACCCCACCTATCTAACGCCCTTGCCTCTTTGTCAGTGGGAACAGGATTTTTTAACCACAGAGGCTTTAACACCTTTAGGCCCCTGAGAAACAGTTTCTGGGTCCGCCCTAGGACTCCTAAACAAATACTTATGAGCTTCGGGCACCCTATAGTACCTATCAGGTTTAACAGGAGCAGGAGGCAAAGAATCAGGGTTCAGGGAAGCCTCTGCAAAAACATCTTCCACCACATTCAACACAGGAGGTATAGCTAAGGGCCTATGCTGGGGTAAAACAAGAATTCCCTAAGCCTCTTCCTGGAATCAGAGTAATCCTGGCCTTCCCATTTAAAGTGCTCCCTCATGGAATGCAGAGTCTCTGAAAATGAAAAATCCTCAGGAGGAGAAGCGGAAGGAGTGGCATCATCCACATCAGAATCAGAATAATGAGGATACTCCTGCAAATCTTCCGCAGAAGATTCAGAAGCCCCGGAACCCTGTTCAAAACTGTCAAACTCTGGTTCCACTCTAGGCCTCTTATCAGGAGGGCCCATAGAACCTCTAATCATAGTAATCAAATCTTCTGCCATTTTAAGCATATGTTTCTTAGGTACAGAACCCGAAAGGCTAGGAGAAGCCCCCACTGAAGCTGAAGTTGGCCTACCTCTAAAAGAAGTTTTGGCAACAGAAGGAGAGGCTCTAACTACTTTGGGAAGAGAAGGAAGAATAGTTACCTGAAGCCCCCTCAGCCTGGCCTGCCTCCTGAGAGGGTACATCCTGTAACAGTAAAGTTTCTGCCGGAGACTCTATAGAAACTCCTGGCAAAACCTCTGGCTCCACTGAGCCATCTAAAGAACCGACGTCTGGGACTGCCGGTTCATCAACCCTAGGCTTCGCTGTTTTGTCCTTGCGCTTCTTGGATGAAGCGGCGGAGCATCCGGCGGCATTTTATAATTACAACGCTTCCCAAACACTAATCTGGCACAGTCTAACCTCCTCTTAATAGTGCGTTTGTTAAACTTAGCACAAGAGCGGCAACCAACAACGTCGTGCTCAGGCCCTAAACAAGGTATACATAATGTATGGTAATCCCTATGAGGTATTTGTTTCCCACAAGAAATACAGTTATTCACTTTTCTGACATCCGGTTAAATACTGAGGCAAGAAAAACCAAAATGTTCCCCAACGGGGTACTTAGCCAACTCTGATTCGGTCTGAAACTCCGGTTTCGGAAATATTTCAGAACGCCAACCTGCACTCGCAAAACTGCTTCTGCATCGGATCACGCGGCAAAAAAGACTGAGGATATGACGCCGGTCATGCGCATTAGTACCCTGACGTACTGACGTCAGTCTAATGCGCCCTGACCGACGTCAGCCTTATACTCTGGTATTCGGGCCGACTGGATGCGGACTATACCCAATAGTAAGGACTGCAGCAATGGAAGACGAAGAACATCCCATTTTACTACACAAGATAATTTTGATTATAAGGTCATTTTGCAACATTCAAGTCATAACAAGTAAGGAAAAAAAAACAAAAAGAAATTAAGAAGGGAATGGCTAATGGTGGGAGCCATCAGTGTGAACACATTCATGAATTCAGTAATCTAGTTTTATGAGGAGTGCCACAGACCACCTTATTACTATCTCTCATTCATGTCTATTATAATGTGTCCTCTGACACAGTAGAACAGCCAGCTAGCTATGATGCAGTCTCTTCTTGTCTTGGTAACACAATCCAGCTTGCACAATTTGCTTAAGGTGTTATGTGGAATGTGTTACTACTTCAGAACACTTTAAGAATCTCCTCAAAAAGAAAAAAAGGAAGGCTGCAAAAGTGACAGTGCCTCTTGTACAGTTAACACCAATGAGCTCTTTTTAATGGTTTTGTCATTACAAAAATCTAAGACAACCAACAATCCAATTCAAAACTGTATGCTTTCCAACTGGGAAACACAACTTACTAGATACAAAAGAGAAACATCTGTTCTACTCTCCTGAATTCTTCAGTTCTAGAAATGAAAGCAAAATGCTGATTTCTAGAACCCATGAAGCAAAAAATTCACGCAAGGACTATGAGAATGAGTATGAAAGGAGGACAAAAGGAATACAGTTGAATGTTTGATTCAAAGATATGTATGGGCATAAATGAAGGGTTAGTAGAAAGAGCTACCTTACCCTTATGATAAAGGATGCATGGTTTAGGAGACAAAAGGGTCATGGGTATGAAAATCTCCTAGTTATGGTAAATGTTCTTCTGGCAGCTTTTATTATCAGCCAAATTTGACTCTTACCTGGGAACTCCACTGGGTTTAAGGTAGATCACTTAGTTTATATGAATGGGGTGACAAGACTGTTTTTCTCCCGTTGATCTTTGGTAATTTTAATATATATTTTTAATGTAAAAAATTTAGGTGATGAAGATTATGTTAACATTTGTTAGTCTTATGACAGAATTGGGGCCATTTCACCAGTAATATATTTCTGACTGGCTAATGGTGGTAATGGTTTTATTTAACTGTCTTACGAGGGTGTTCTTCATTCAAATAATGTGCTTCATTTTAATTTTAGTGACAGTTCACGTTGGTGTGTGCATGTGTGTAGTGTATGAATTTTTTTTTTTTACAATACAGTAAATGGGAGTTGAAGTCCACATTTCAGTTTTATTCTTTTTCAGTTAAACTAAGTACACATTTCTTTTAGCAGGTTGTTTTACATGGACTTGGGCACACTGGAGTTTCAGTATTTTCATTTTATGTATATAGTGAGTATTAACTGCTGGTGAAAAGTCCAAGTAATGCAGGTATGGAAGAATTTGAGCAGCTTTGATAGTGCATCAAGCATGTAGATATACTGAGGATGATGTAACAAGTGTGGAAAAAAAGTTACGTTCTTACCAAAACGTTTCATCTGTGTTTTCCATCTTCATTTCCATTCACCTGTAGGTGTCAGCTCCAATCCTTGGGAACCAACCATTTTCTACAGCTTGAGCTTCCTGACCTGAGCTCCCCCAATGGACTTCAGATAGAGTTTGCCAGCAAATGCACAGCACATAAACATATTTACACTATGAAACACAAAACTCTAGTAAACACCAAGAGCTCAACTTAAGGAATGAAAATTCCTTTGAACCTTCAACCAGGATTCCCAAAGAGTTGGACAGAGGGATGGGGGCAGGAAGGCTAATGGAAAAGAAGATGGACAACACAGATGGAATGTTATGGTAAGAACATAACTTCTTTATATGATGTTGACCTACTCATTTCATTAACCTACAAGACAACAGTCCCCAGCTACTAAGATCCTGGGCGGCCTTCATGGAAGGATATTCCAGAGAACAGCAGAGCCAAAAGCATTTCTACTTCTGGATATGATGTCCAATTTGTAATGTGCGAGGATTAGACCAAGTAGCTGCTGTACAAATGTCCTCAATGGAGAGACTAGACCAAAAGACCTGAGAAGTAGCCTGGATCTTGTGGAGTGGGCCTTAGATTGTCTTGGTAAGGAGACATTTTTGGTAGAGTAAATAAAGGTAATACAGTCTTTCAACCATCTAGCTAGCGAGACTTTGGTAATAGATATACCTGTTTTTGTCACACAAAGTTGCAAACAAATGATCAGACTTCCTAAAGGGCTTGTTCCTGTGTAAATAAAAATGAAGCCATCTATGAACATCAAGCAAATGGACAGTATATTCACCTTTGTTTTTATAGCTGCGAAAAAAGACTGGAAGATGAATGGACTGATTAATATTCCTTTTCTTAGCCACCTTGCATAAAAATGAAGGATTAGCATATGCAGGGTAACTTTATCCTTGTGAAAAATCAAATATGAAAATTTTGAAGAAAGGGTTTGCAGTCCAGACACACACTTTGCAGATGCAATAGCTACCAGAAAAAATGTTTTCCAGGAAAGGAATTTCAAATCCATAGCAGCTGCAGGTTCAAAGGGCGGGTAAACCACGGCTTGCAAAATCATTGTTAGATCCTAAGGTGGAATAGGATCTTTCATTGGAGGCCGCAGTACGAAAGTGACCCTGAGGAAAGTTTTGCAGAGCTTAGAAGAGGCAAGAGATAAAGAATCAAAATCAAAGTAAAAATTGGATATGGCTGCTAGATGGACTTTGACAGTAGAATGACTAAGTTCTGCACAGAAAAGGGAAACCAGAAAATCAAGTACGACTGCAACTTGTATTGTAAAGGGATCTATTTGTTTCCATCCTGCCCAAATAGCAAATCTTTTCCACTTGCTGCAATAAACCTTACTTGTTGAATACCTATGCAAGGAGAGAAAAATTGCTCTAATGGGGGGAAAAAAGCCTGGGAATTCTTGCCATCATTGGAGGTGGAGAAAGCATGTGGTTAGCTTTAGGTTCTGTATGCCTGCATGGGATTCCCCTGATGGGTGCGAGAGCATATCTGGGGGCGGACCAACCTCATCGGAGGGCAAACCAGATGAGACCAAAGAAAGGTGAACCAGGTTTCTCAAGGGCAAAAGAGGGCAATGAAAATAACTTTGCTCAGCAACCAGCTTTCTGCAAGAACTTGGAAATTAGAGGCAGAGGAGGAAAGGCATAGAGAAGACCGAGGGGACAATCATGGACTAGAGCGTCCCTCGGTGATTGTCCATTAGGAGAGATCAAGGCAAAGTACCTGCTGCATTTGTTGTTGAAAGAGGAAGCAAACTGATTGCAGCAGGGATGACTCCATTTCTGGAAGATCATGTCTGCCGTTGACTGGTTCAGAGACCACTTGTAAAGCGTCAGCAAAACTCGACTTGAGCCGGTTTACCAATATGCTGGGCTCCACCAGAATGTGCACTGCTACCAGAAAGCAGTTGGTGGAAATCACCCACTGCCAAATTTTCATCGCCTCTCAGCACAGGAGGTAGGACCTGGTTCCGCCCTGCTTGTTGATGTACCAAACTACTGACATGTTGTCCATTTGAATTGCAAAAGTTCCTAGAGGGAAAAAGCTGTCGAGTTCATGCAACCTTAGAAGAACCACTCATCTCCAGGGCACTGATATCCAACTTGGTCTTCTGGGACGTCCACATGCCTTGGACTATTTGACCCAGATAATGCCCCCCCCACACCATAGCTGGGAGGTGTCCGTGGTCACTGTGGCATCTGGGGGTGGAAGGAAGAATGGACGTTCTAGAATAACATCTATGAAGTGAAGCCACCAGAGCAGAGATTATGACAACATAAAAAACACTCAACGTTCTATTTCTGCAGAAGATACTTCCGCTGCAAGTAATGTCAATGATACTTTGTTGCCGACAAATGTTACCTTGCATATTGCTAGTTTAGAGGGGGCTAATACTAGTGTTATGGTTCCTAATTTGACTGACACGCCCCCTCCGAACCAACTAGCTTTGTTAAAAACTGTCACTAACCCAGGAGCCAGACCAAAGGATCCTAGTGTTGTAGCTCCTTTGGGTTCCTCGTCAAAAAACTTTTTACCATACCCAGTAAAACAAAGGTTTCAGAACAGAGGACGGTCTACGAGTCGAGGCCCAAGGAAAAGGAAGCTATCTGTGGAAAGCTTCCAATCTACAGGACGAACAACAAAAAAGTGACTGGTTTATTGTATAATTATTCTGACTACAGTCTCTCTGATGCTGACATTTCTCTTTTAAATCGTGGCTTGAATTTCATTCCAGCCTGTTCTGACACACTGACTAATGTTTTAATTAGTTTAAGAATGTTTTGTAGACGGGTAGCCTTAAAAGTTTTCTTTAAAGAAAAACCTGATTTAAACAAAAACGCTACATCTACTGTTTTTAAAAGGAGAAGCACTTTTATACCCCCGTTACCCCATTGTATTGAATGTTTTTTACATATTTGTGAGCAAGATTTCTATGAACTATTTTCCACTAAAGTGAAACCTGCCTATTTTAATTTAAATCTAGATGAATTTAATTCTTTGAAACACCTAAAACAAACTGATAAAATCTCTATCAAACCTGCCGACAAGGGAGGAGGGATTGTGGTACTGAATAGGGCTGAGTATAATACTAACGTGTTTAATGCTTACTGATGAAACGACTTACATTAAACTAGAATTGTGTAAAATGAAGACTATCATTAAGAATGTACAAGATATATTCTATGACTTGCTTATTTGCAGGCAGATTAATGAAGATATGTACGGTTATCTTTTGGTGGACCATCCCACCATACCTATTATCAAAGGACTTCCGAAAATCCACAAGAATACCTTTCCCATCCCATTACGACCCATAGTATCAGGCGACCGCTGGGTCACAGCCAATGCTTCTTGCCTTGTAGAGTCTTTACTCAGACCAGTGGTTGACTCTTTTGATACTATTTTAAAAGACACCTATCATCTATTGGCATGTCTGTCAGAGATACAACTAGATATCCAACATCATGATTATATTTTGATTACTTTGGATGTGAAGAACCTCTTCACCTCAATTCCCAACGATTTGGGTATTGAGGCTATAAGAGATATATTATTGTTGCATAAATCTTTTTCTAATGACAAACAGTTACTCATATGCCAATTACTGGATGTTATATTAAATAATAATGTATTTATGTTTTTAAAAGAGTACTATCTACAGAAATGGGGGGTGGCGATGGGTACCCCATGTGCAAACACCTATTCCAACTTGGTTGTTTTGGCCTGGGAACGTACTCACCTATTCACCCACCCCCTGTTTACTCAGATAATCACTTACAAACGTTTTGTGGATGATATTTTTATTATATGGAAAGGTACTGAGTCAGATTTTATACAAATGTGGAACTACCTTGAGAGCACCTCCACTTTTTTACGATTTACCATGGAATGCTCCAACAAATCCATTAACTTCTTAGATGTCACACTAAATATTAATGATGATGGTACCATAACCTCGACCATCTATAGAAAACCAACATGGAGGAATACACTTTTATCTTTTGATAGTATGCACCCTAGGTATGTTTTTCCTGGCATCCTTAAAAGCCAATTTATTAGATTAAAAAGACTTTGTAAAGATCCACACTTATTACAACTAGAAGCGGATAACCTAGAATTATTATTTAGGGAGAGAGGCTATGATTCAGATCTAGTCACAAAAACAAGAAATAGTGTAATCAGAACCACACTAACTAGTAACCAGGAAATAACTACCATCAACAATAGATATTTTACAAGATGCAAGGACTATGTACCCATAACTCTGAATTTTTCTAGTATCAGTAATGACATCAAGAAAGTTTTTTACAATAATTGGAAATTACTTATGGTAGATCCCTTTGTCAAACAATTAATAGGGAACAAACCACACTTCATGTTTAATAATAGCCCGAATTTAAAACAGCTACTATGTAATGATAAAGCTAGTAGCGATGAATTGAGTTCACCATTTATTAATAAGAAAGGTACCTTTCCTTGCTATAATTGTAGGAGGTGCAGCTATATTTCAAAAGAAACAGATTTTAAACATCCCACTTTGAACTATAATTTCCGTCCCAGGTTTTATGCCAATTGCTGCACCAAGAATCTTATTTATTTGGCCACATGTAAAAATTGTACATCATTTTATATTGGTCTTACTAAAAGATGCCTGAAAGACAGAATTTATGGTCATCTTTATGACATCCAGAAGAAGAATGAACTTAACGCCTTAGCTAAGCACCTTTTGGAACAGCCACATCATAGCTTTGAATTTAAGGTATTAGAAATTGTTACGCCTAGTAAAAGAGGCGGGGATAGCTCATTACTTCTAAAAAATAAGGAGTTAAAGTGGATATTAAGACTGGCTGCACATATCCCTCCTGGTATTAATAACCAAGTCTCTATTAAACCAGTTTTGGAATCCAGATAAAACTTTGTATATGAAGGTTTATTAATGGAGTGTAACCCAGGTTTATCATTACTGTTATAAGTATTCTGCCTTTCTCGTTTCCTTAATCATGCATTTTATTACAAATATATTAACCAATATAAATGTATTTTTTATATACAAAGGCTTTTCACAAGGTGTACCCATCTGGTCTTAATTATGTATATATATATTTATTCATCTAACTATGTAAGGTACCATACTTATACTTATTCTACCTGTCACCTTTCAGTACCACACACAATACTTTCTCAATCATTTCTAAACATCAATTATTTATTTATTTTATTTTATTTTATTTATGCTAGTAGTCTATATACATTTATATATTCATATTTACACATTTGCATAATATTTATATATATATATATTTTCATATCATTCATCTTTAACTATATGATGTAATTTATTTATATTTATATGTTTTAAAAAATTACATATTCACCGACTTATTGTTTAACATTTAATATTGATTTCATCTAGGTTTTAATATCAGGCTAAATGTTTTTAACATTTATTTATTTATTTATTTATTTATTTATTTATTCATAAACTCGATCAATAATCTAATTTTGACCACTGATCGTGATTAAACAGTTACATTTATGAATAAATTAAGACTAAATATATTGATCTATTTAACAATAGAAACATATATTATTTGATTTAGAAACAGGGGACTTACATTTTTAGTAAATAAATATCTGTCCCCCTATTTATTTATTTATCTACTTATCTACTTATTTATTCATTTATTCATTCCTTGTCATTCTTATATCCACGTTCATTTATTTATTTATTTATTTGCAAGAATATTTATTTATCTATTTATACACTGCTATACTACTCTACAACAGAATAATCTGTATTATGATACACTATACTATATATACAGTAAGTTCCATATTCAAGTTACTGCAACAGATTATGTTCTGTAATCATATATAATTCTTAATATTTTAAATACTTAAATAACTTAAATATTTTGAATGTATTAAATGTGCTAACCCTTTCTATATCAGGTAACTTATTTTAATTTAGCTTAATCCTACTTTTAATGCTCATGAAAACACTCGTCGCTAACATTAATTCAAAGAGTTTAAACAGTCCAAAATGCACATTGACCAGTGGTCATTACACGAACATTTCAGTATCATTGATGTATTTAGGCTTCTCATAAAATGAATATAGCATTTGAAAAAATTTTTTAAGTTTGTACTAACCCACTAATTGATAGATTGCTTGAGTTGCTTGTTTTATTTTGACGCCTTTTTCAGATCTATTAGTATAAATAGATGGCTTGATTTTTAATTGTATTGTCTGAAGAAGCGTGGTGGTGACCACGCGAAAGCGCTCACAATAAACGTTTTGTTTTTATACATTGGATCTCCTGTTATTCTACTAAGTGGATTTATGGTTCCTGACTTAGTGACTTTTTGGTTTATTGCAAATTGAAGTTCATTGCTTATTGAACCAGCGAAGCTGTTGCTTTTGTCTTCATTGCTCTGTCGCTACACTTTTTGTGAGCTTCAGTTCGTTTTGGATATACTGCCTGTCTACACAGTTTCGTGGTGAGAGTACCTGGTTGCTTTTCTCATTTCTCAGTTCTGCACAGAAAAGGGAAACCAGAAAATCAAGTACGACTGCAACTTGTATTGTAAAGGGATCTATTTGTTTCCATCCTGCCCAAATAGCAAATCTTTTCCACTTGCTGCAATAAACCTTACTTGTTGAATACCTATGCAAGGAGAGAAAAATTGCTCTAATGGGGGGAAAAAAGCCTGGGAATTCTTGCCATCATTGGAGGTGGAGAAAGCATGTGGTTAGCTTTAGGTTCTGTATGCCTGCATGGGATTCCCCTGATGGGTGCGAGAGCATATCTGGGGGCGGACCAACCTCATCGGAGGGCAAACCAGATGAGACCAAAGAAAGGTGAACCAGGTTTCTCAAGGGCAAAAGAGGGCAATGAAAATAACTTTGCTCAGCAACCAGCTTTCTGCAAGAACTTGGAAATTAGAGGCAGAGGAGGAAAGGCATAGAGAAGACCGGAGGGACAATCATGGACTAGAGCGTCCCTCGGTGATTGTCCATTAGGAGAGATCAAGGCAAAGTACCTGCTGCATTTGTTGTTGAAAGAGGAAGCAAACTGATTGCAGCAGGGATGACTCCATTTCTGGAAGATCATGTCTGCCGTTGACTGGTTCAGAGACCACTTGTAAAGCGTCAGCAAAACTCGACTTGAGCCGGTTTACCAATATGCTGGGCTCCACCAGAATGTGCACTGCTACCAGAAAGCAGTTGGTGGAAATCACCCACTGCCAAATTTTCATCGCCTCTCAGCACAGGAGGTAGGACCTTGTTCCGCCCTGTTTGTTGATGTACCAAACTACTGACATGTTGTCCATTTGAATTGCAAAAGTTCCTAGAGGGAAAAAGCTGTCGAGTTCATGCAACCTTAGAATAACCACTCATCTCCAGGGCACTGATATCCAACTTGGTCTTCTGGGACGTCCACATGCCTTGGACTATTTGACCCAGATAATGCCCCCCCACACCATAGCTGGGAGGTGTCCGTGGTCACTGTGGCATCTGGGGGTGGAAGGAAGAATGGACGTTCTAGAATAACATCTATGAAGTGAAGCCACCAGAGCAGAGATTCCTTGCAAACTCGCAACAGATTTATGGGAAAACTTTGTTCAATGGTCACGACACAGGAATCATCTAATGTCCACTACAATATTCTCATGTGGAAGCGAGCCATGGGCATGACAGTTATTGTGGCCACCACTGAACCCAAAGCCCTGAATACAAAACTGGCTGGGGGGGGGGTTGAGGTATGGCTAGAATTTGCCTGCTGTGACTTCTTAGATTCGTTACTCTGTCTGGTCTCAGGTAAGCACAGGATGTCCTTGTATTCAAACAAGCCCTATCTATGACCTCTATGATCTATAAATCTATGACCTGAACTGGATCCATCTGGGAATTTTGCATGTTGATAGTTATCCCTAAAGTTGGAGCTAGCCATAGTAAACAGTCTCTGGCTTGAATGAGTATATGTCTGGTTGGAGCATTCAGAAGCCAGTCATCCAGATATGGAAAAATCTGGTAGACCTGCAGCCTGAGATGCTTTGTCATCACTGCCAAGCATTTGGTGAACACCCTGGGGGCTGTGGTGAGACCAAATGGGAGTGACCTGACTTAGCAATGACTGGCACCCAGCCTGAAGTGTAGAAATTTCCTGGAGCATTTTTTCCATCTTTATATGGTAGTACGTGTCCTTCAGGTCCACAGAGTACATCCATCCATCTGTCTTCAGAAGAAGCAGGAAGGACTGGATAGTGACTACCCTGAATTTCATACGTTTTATCAATTTGTTCAGAGGTCAGATCCAGAATACATCTCAGGTCCCCTATCTTTTTGGGTACTAAAAAGAATCTGGAGTAAAAACCCAATCAGACTTGATCAGGGGGGGTGCCCTCTTGGATGACTTTTTTTGCAAAAGCTTGTCTAGTTTGTGGGCTGCACCTCCTTGATGTTCCACCCAGTCAGAGGGAGGACAACATTTTCTATTTGGAATCTCCAAAAAAGGAATGAAGTATCCTCTGGATATGATCCTTAACATGCATTTGTCACTTGTGATGGTGTCCCAGGCTTTTGGGTGCAAACAGAATAGCTCCTGACTGCCTCCAGAGGAGGATAGTTGGGCAACTGTTCAGGATCACTGGAAGGACTTGTCCTGAGAGGCTTCCTGCGACCCCTGATTTGGGGACCCCCTCTGCTGTGTGGGCTATGTCTTCCATTCTGATTATTTCTGCCCTTTCCTTGTGTGTGTGTGGGGGGGATTCTCCCAGTGTGTCCTGAAAAGGACCTTGTGACTTCCAAAACCACATTTTTTTTTTTACTTCCACACTGGTTACCGGACAAGGTAATTTGTGGAGTAGAGATATGTATTCTGACAGCAGACAAGGTCTTTCTTTCCTTCTCATTCTGAGACAAAGTCTCACGAACAGTTAGTGCAAATAAGGTGGAGCCATCAAAGGGGATGTTAATAATGGCTTCTTTGAAAGGCTCCATAATATTGCACAGCCTCATCCAGGCATTACATGTCATGGCAATGCCCAAACCGGCAGCCCATGAGGTACCCTCTGCAGTACGGGAAATCAACCTCAAGGACACACTGGCTAATGACTGTAGGGTGGCCAGTCTGGAGGAAAAGGTTTTCTGATCCTCAGTGGACATGGACCCTGGGATTGGGCCAGAAAGTTCCTTAACCAAGTCCCGTTGTAGCTTCTTAAAGTGAGATAATTAGTTTAATGCTCTCAAGGTGAATGTGGAAGAGGTGTAAACTATTTTGCAAATCCTGTCCAAAGCCAGGGATTCCCTATCTGGAGGATGGACAGAGAAGCTCTCCTGGGCAAGCTCCTTCTTGGTGGCTGCCTTCTTTGGTGGTCCAAAACTACTTATCCGTGTGGGATGCTTAAAATCTTGTCCACTCATTTCGGCATTGGCACTACTGTATCTAGTTCCCTGCAAGGCCTGGAAGATACCAGCTAGCTCAGTGGTTTGGCTGGGGGGGGGGGGTTGGGACATCCACGTAATAGACGGAATGGACTCAAGAGCCTCCCCACAACACAGATTCCTCCAGGGAAGGGTTCTGGGCTGTGCAACCACCCTGCTGGTGCAGAATTTCCAAAATGTCTCCAAGGAGACATCATCCAGTGGTGACTTTGGGGACCCTTCTCCTTCCTCAAAATCTGTCCGTGGTGACTGATTCCATGAGGAAATCAATGCTTCTCCATTTACACAGCCTCTTTTGAGGACCACCTTGGTGGGATGCTCCGGGGAGGTATTGGAAGATGCCAGGGGTACCCACAGTGGGAAGATTGTGGAGGCTTTGTGGGACTGGCTGTCCATGAGGCAGACTAGAGGCCTCAGGCACCAAACCAGAATGGGGAGGGGGAGGTATAGTGGCAGAAAGTGTCGAAGGTCTCCCAGGTTGGGAGAGAACCCTCTCCACTACTTCAAAAGCTGAAGGACTCCGAATCATAGGAAAGCTGTCCCACCGAAGCAGACACTCTCCAGAGAGCTCGAGCTCCCTGCTGCAAAGGGGGGAGTCAGAGCTGAGCTGTCGAAAACTGAACCTCCAAGGGGAAGGCTCTGAAAGCTTCAGAGTCCATACCCACCTCTGGAACGGACCTAGACGCTTTGGCTCAGACACACCCTCTGAGCTAAAGCCAAAGGAGCAAAGAGTGTCGGGGAAATAGAGGCAAATACAAAACCTCTATCGGCTCTGACACCTTGGAACCAGAGACCAATGGCACTGAAGACTCTGAAATCAAAGGGCAGACCGGAGAAGGACCAAGGGTCGTAAAGGTGAAATCCTTGCTGAACCAGATGTGTATGGAGTGGACACAAGCCCCATCTGAATCTGGGCCTCGAGGAACTGCTTCATTAGTCTGCCGATGTCTGTGAAGGATAGGCTCCAGGAAGACCTGAAGGAGGCTGATGAAGACGGTCTCGATCTCCTGGGGGAGCCAGATCAGGATCTAGGAACCGTCCCTCTCTGCGCCGAGCTAGGCACCAACACAATAGGAGCAGGAGAAGGATCACTCGACCCCAGAACAATAGAGGGTAACCAGAGCACAGGGAATTAGGAACACAGCTCAGTGCCAACCAAGTCAGTTCTGAATTTCGGGACCTTCTTAGGAGGGTCAGAGGAAGACTAGGTGGGAGAGTGATGCCTCCCCAGACCTTTTAGGAATGGGTTGAGCTACTGAAGTAGGAAGGAGAAAACAACCCTTTAAGAACCAGTTTGTTCCTCCTGTCCGCCAGAGACTGGGGCTGAAAAGCTGGACAAATGGAACAAGGGGCCTCAAGGTGGGTAGGCCCCAAGCCATTTACACACTCCTTGTGGGCATCCAATAAAGGAATCTTCTGCCCACAGTAAGTGCACTTCTTAAACACCTAAGTTTATAGCTCAGACACAAGAAAAAAAAAAGGGGGAAAGAAGGAAAGAAATATGACTAAAGAAAGAACAAGCGGGGAAAGGAGACCCCCCCACCACCCAGGCTTAACTAAGAGAAAAGGTAACAAGAAAAAAGGAAGTTAAAGGAGATATGTAGACGAGTTAAAGGTAAAGACACTCACAAGCCACCAAAACACATGTGAATATTCAGGAGGAGCTCTCAGCCACAGGAACCCATTGCTGATGTGAAGCACATCAAACAAGATCTGAGGTACGTTGGGGGGAGCGGGGAATTATGGGTATGGGGAGGAGCTCAAGTCAGGAAGCTCAAGCTGTAAAAAATGCAGCCAGTCTGTTACGAGAATCAGAACTGAGACCCAAAGGTTAATGAAATGAAGAGGACATCAGATCAAATGTTCATAACATACATAAGACATCATGAGGTATTTCAGAAAACTGGTCTTTAGTTGCTTCTATTAAAAGTGCAATTATTCAGACAAGAATCTAAGCTAATAATTGTGAAAATTTAGGAAAAATGTTTAAAGTTTAGTTTGCTTCCTAATGTTGAGGAGAGAGTGAAGAGAACGGAGAATGCTGGAGGAAGAAGCATGCACAAAATAAAATATCTGAAATTGTACAGTGTCTCATACAGATATTTAAGAGGATACATTATTCAGATATACAAGACATTTAGAGGCAACTACTTCCGGAAATATTTGGGGTTATCAAAAAATAGTAGAACATCATCAGACAACCTATGTAGAAGATTGTACAGGAATAAAACGTGTACTAATTGGTTCTCAGGGAGTAGCATGGAGCAGACTGCCAAATTACATTAAAAGCACTAGTTCAGATATTTTTAAGAACAAAAATGCACCACCAGGGTTTCTGGACTCCACACAACTTTATTAATAAGCTTAAGCGCTTTTATCAATCGAACTTAACTTAATCAGAACAAGTAACATAGTTAAAAAAGGGTTCACCTGACAAGTGTGTGCATAATGATGATGATGATGACAAGGATGCACTGAATATTAGTAGACAGTAGGAAGGTTGCATACCGGCTCCATGTCTCTATTTCTTCGAGTTTGGTAAATTGGAATTATCAAAATAAAGGGGAAAGAACCAGTTAATTCCCCCTTTCAAGCATACTATCTTTTTGAACTGTACATGCCTGAGGAGTAACTCAATGGAAGCCTCAAAGATGGGCACTTATAAACACTTAATATGTATAAAAAATAAAAATAAATAATAATAATAAAAAAAAAAACAGGGCTGTGGTCAAAACCAAATGCAGCAAACTCAAAGTACACTTCACAAGAGCTCTTTGCTGGAGGTAGCATTTCCAGATTTATTTGTCACCAAACATGCAGGACAAATTGCCCACTAGCCCTTCTGGCAAGATTATGAAATAATAGTCCAAATAAGGAAGCATCTGAAATGAGACAGTACAGCACAGTGTGGCACAAACTAGTCCTGTTAAGAGTCTGAATTTTTATATGAAGACTTCTGTATAAACTACTGCTATTTTGGATGTGGCACATCATTTGAATTATCAGTAAAAGTATGCATTATAAAACTCAGTTCCTATATTTTTTTCCACATAAAGCTACTGATGCACAGTGGAGTTTTGCTAACATACCAATTGATAATTCTGCTGAAGTTCCATTCTGGGACTACAGGATTATATCCAAACTAAATTGTTTAGCTGGGTAAGTCAAATCTTTACCATCAATTTCATTAGAAATATAGCAGATAAACATTCTTCTAGAACAGAAGGAAGACATTTCTAGAATAAATGATTTGCATGCAAAGTTAGACATGGGCATTTTTGTCCCACCAAATAAACAGGACTCTCAGAGCTGAAAACAGTAAAATACCACTTTCTTTGAATGAATTACATGAAAAAGCTCTGAATATGGAATTTAAAGCAGGGAAGTTAATGTTAAGATACTCAGCATTCCTGAACACTTACAAATTAGCACAAATTAGAAACAGACACAAAACAGCAACTATTTATGAAGTCTGATCGAGTGAATAGAACTGCGCTTCTAAAGTCTGTATTTAAAAAGGACAGTTAGTGTGAAATTCTTTTCATTATTGGATCATAACTTGATTTAATCAGCTTTGCAGAAACAAAAAAAAAATGAATGTTTAATCAAGTTCAAGATTTTTTCAAGATCTTCCCTGTGAGAACTGGCAAAAATGGAAGGCCTTCAAATAACTGAAGAGGGCTTTGCAGCAAAAAAAAAAAAGAAAAAAAAAATCCAACAGGGTTACAAGGGTCATTTTTCTAGCTTTTTTTCCAAGTTGTGTATAAGAACATGAACTTCAGATTTTCAAAGCCAAAAAATGCAGTGAAAGAGCTGACAGCTATTCAAATCCTCTCCCAACTTCCAAGTTCAGTAAATTCTTCCTAGCAGCTGCAACCATGAACTTCTTATTCAACATTTTTTTGCAGGGTGAGGAGGATCTCCAAATATAGTGAGATTATTTTTGCAAGAGCTTATGTTTAGGAAAAGATTGATCTCAGAGAATGAGAAGAATTTCATTAAATATAAATGGGTTAAACAATCCTATAAAAAGGGAAATAGAGTTAAATATTGGAATTATCAAAAAGCTAAAGTTACTTGTTTACACGATATACATCTGCATCTCAATTATACTGTTTTCAAATCTTAAGCAAATTCAGAAGTAATAATTCTGATGAAAATATACAGGTGCTACTATTCTGCTTCATTCTTTGAAGTTGACAGTACTTAAAATATCGCAATGTGAATGAAAAAATTTATAGGATGATACAAATATTTTCACAATTGGCTATGTTTATACTCCTTTTTATCAGGTAATCTGTATTTTTACAAAATATTTTGGACAATACTATATTTCTCAGGTAATTAGATAAGACTGACTGAAGATTTTATCACCAATGACTTTTAGAACAAGAGACTGATAAAAAAAAATCTCTAATGGAGTTAATGTTTTTTGGCAGCATACCACTCCTTCATTAATGGGTATTATTTATTTTAGCCAAAGGATAAAGTCTCTTCAAAATTATTTTTTTGTTTGTTTTGCAAAAAGTTAAGTATATGACTTCAAACATGGAAATATTGCACATACTGACTTTTGATCATTCTCCAATATGAGCATCTTTTTTAAGCATGGAAAATTACAGTTGAAATATAAAGATAAGCTCACCATGTCCATCCAAGTAATTCACAGAAATTAAATTGGCTATAATAATTTTTGGTCAATTCATAAGGATGCAAAACCTCAATTATCAATTACCTATGCTTATTTTAAGGCCTGTAATGCTGGAAATCTGCTTCAGATAATTCTTAAGAGACAAACAGTTAAAAAGACAGGGACTTGATGGACGAATGGAACAAGTTCCTCTACTAGATAACTTGAACGGATAACCTCCACTAATATATTTTGTTATGCATTTATCTAAACTACAGTTTAGATGAATTTCGGATATCAGAGCAAAATAATAAAGCAAATACATTTCTAGTACATATACAAAGATGCTTTTTAAGGAAGATTTTTTCTTAAACTTAAATACAGTTTTAGTCAAAGATTAAATATAGCTAGAAATAGTTTGTCGGTTGCGGATGCTATCAAGATGGAGTCTGAATGATGTTTTCAAAACATTTTCCAAATTTCATTTGATAATATTATCAAAAGATGCAGAAATCTGTAAATCGGAATGTGGAGAAATTAGAGCACATTACTCTTCCTTAACTTGTCTCTATTTAAGGTAATTTATTTTCCTTCACACATAAAAATGCTCCTGGCCCAGATTTTCTTCCTGCAGACTTTTATAAGTTATTTGTTGAACTTCAAAGTTAATTCAATACCTAATTTACTTTCCAAATAATGTAGGTCCCTGCTTCTCATTAACGAGATTAATTACTATTCCAAAAATGGGAAAATACTACACACTTGTTTCAAATTACAGACCTAATGCATTACTGAATGCTGACTACAACATTCTGGCTATTAGGTAAATAAGTTCTTACTACAGAACATAAGTGGTATATTACCACCATGTCAATTTGGTTTTATTTCAGGTGGACTATTACTATTTCAATATAATTTTTGTAGACGTTAGTACTTTATTTGAAAAAAGAAATCATACATTTTTATATGGAATCAAGAGACAGCTTAGTGTTCTTCAGATGTGCAGAAATCCTTTCACCATATTAACAGAGATTAATTATCTTGTGCACTAGATTACAGCGGAACTCTGGTAGTTTTGAAAAATTTTATTTTGGCATTTTTTCAGTTCAAAAGTTTTCTTACAATAGTTTACACTCATTGTTATGTCAGCAAATGATTAAGACAGGGATGTCCTATTTTGCCTACTTTATCTCTATTAGCATTCAAGCTTTTTATACATTCAATTATGCAGGGCAATTCTATTATTTCATAACATATTTTAGGTCACGCATAAAAGATCCTTGCATGCATAGAGGATACAATGTTGACTATCATCAATTTAATCAAAGCATAACTGTTTGTACAATTATGACAGTTGATCTTTTTTGGTTACTCAATTAATGAAGAAAAACAGAACTCTTGCATGTATACAAATCTTAACCATGGATATTAAAATAGTCATACCTTTCAAATTCCCAAGGTGAACACTTAATTTTAGAAGTACATGTGGCCTATCCACAATTGAGAGAAACATTATTTAGCATGTAGCAATTTTCTAAATCTTGGTTTAACTTAATATTTTATTTACAGGAAAAAGAAACTTAAGATGAAGATTTGCCCTTAATTAATTTTTTTTTTTGTTCAGAATATGTCATCGCCTCCTGATGAACAATGGCTTAATTGAGTAAGATTATTGAGGTCAAATTTTTTTGAGAGAGATTTTTTTTCTAGAATTCTTTAGAAACTTCCTGAAAGACTTGTATCATTTTGAATATTAAGGATCCTGAATACCTTTATTTATAGCTTTGGATAAATTTACTATAAGTGGACTAATGTCTTTGGTTCAAAGTTTTCTTCTCTTTATAATCAAATTTAGCAACTAAGATTTTTAACTTCAGGAAACAATATATCCCTCCGTTGAGTAACTGGTGTACAAATGGCACAATCAGAAATGAATAAAATAAAAGAAAAATTGAACACTAAACCATGGCCCCATATAAAACAGTCATTCACAATAAAACAATTTAATATACTTTAATAACTGAGGTAAGCACTTTCTCGATAAAATTGCTTCTTCAGACCATAGCATATACAAACATCATTAACTAATTTATACTGAACCACAGAACAGTTTATTTAAACCAGCCAGTCAGAAGCATGGCATTCTAGGTAGCCATGGCTACAAATAATCTAACCAAGATAATCAAATATGTAAAAGACACAATTAAAATACAAAAATAAAAGCTTAAAAAGTCGCACTCAAACATAAATCTTTTCTGGGTCCAGAATCCAAGGATCATCTAGGAGAAGAGGCCCGAGAAAGGGGAACCAAACCTGACGAGGTCAGTAAGGAGCAATGAGTATCAGTTTGCTTCCCACCTGTTTCGCTTTCTGAATAAACTTGGATATGGGAGGAAAGGGAGGGAAAGCATAAAGGAGACCTAGAGGCCAATCGTGAACAAGTGCATCTCTCGGTGACTCCCCCAAAGGGGGGATGAGGGAGAAATAGCTGCTGCATTTGGCATTGATAGGGCTGGCAAAGAGATTGCAGCAAGGCTGTCCCCATCTGCGGAAAACCTGCTCCGCTATTTCCTGTTTCAGAGACTACTCGTGAGGCATCAAAATTGCCCAGCAGAGTTTGTCGGCTATCACGTTGGTTGTTCCTGGGATGTGCATTGCCACCAGAAAGCGCTGGGAAGATATCACCCATTTCCAAACTCGAATGGCCTCTCGACAGAGTGGGTATGATCTGGTTCCACCTTGTTTGTTGATATACCATACTACCGACATGTCTGATTGTACTGTAATCGTCCCAAGAGGCAGAAGGTCGTGAAGTGCTTGCAATGCCAGGAGCATCGCCCTCATCTCTAGGACACTGATATGCAGGTGAGCCTCGATCTTGCCATGTGCCTTGGACAATCCAGCCTAAATAATGCCCCCCCCACCCTATCTGAGAGGCATCTGTGGTCACAGTGGCAATGGGTTGGCGAGGGACAAATTAAGTGCCCGTGGTTAACTGGTTGGGTTGAGTCCACCAAATGAGGTTCTTCTTGCAAGAGTCTGTCACCAGTATGTGATGAGTTTATGGTAGATGTTGAAAGGACCACTGGGATGACAGCAACCACTGAAGAATCCGCATGTGTAGTCTGGCTAGCGGCACTAGTAGTATAGTGGAAGCCATTGTCCCCAGAAGCTTCAGAACAGTCTTGGCCTTGACTTTTTGTAGGGAGAGAAGACACTGAATATGAAGAACCAGATTCTGTGCCCTTTCTAGTGGAAGACCAGCCAACATGGCTACTGTGTCCATCTCTGCGCCTATAAAAATCACAAACTGAGAGGGCAAAAAGGCAGATTTTTCCCAATTGATAGTAATCCCCAACTGGGCACAAAGTTGAATGCTAGCATCCCTGGTCTGAAGAAGTAGATGTCTGGTGGGGGCGGTCAGGAGCCAATAGTCCAGATACGGAAACACCTGGAATCCTCAACATCTCAGGTGAGCTGTCACTACTGCCATACACTTGGTGAACACCCTGGGGCTGTGGTGAGACCAAAGGGCTGAGCATGAAACTGGTAGTGACTGGCTCCCAGCATGAAGCGTAGATGACTCCTCGATGCCTTGTCCATTTTTATGTGGTAGTAAGCATCTTGGAGGTCTACTGAGAACATACAAGCGTCTTTCCCTAGTAACGGGAGTACAGACTGCAATGTCACCATCCAGAACTTGTCCTGCTTTACTGATTCGTTCAACCTGCTGAGGTACAAGATGGGCCCCTCCAGTCCCCTGTACGTTTTGGCACTAAAAAGAACCTGGAGTAAGTTCCGGATCCTATTTGGTCTGCTGGGACGGTTTGGATTACTCTTTTTGCCAGCAACTTGTTGAACTGCACAGTTGCCCGATTCCTGTGACTGGGTGGAACACCCGGCATCCTCTTGGGAACATGAGGTGACAGAGAAAAAGATATAACAACCTCTGATAATAATTGTTTGTACCCATTTGTTTTGAGTGATCGGTTGCATACGAGATAAGCTTCATGGACGAGTCAACAGAGTTCAAGGTGGACAACTGGGCAGACACCTTCTCAGGGACTCCCTCAGTGAATGTACCTTGCAGAGAATCTCCTAACTCCTTAAGGAGATCTCTCTGAAGCCTCGTGAAGTGTGTAATGTAGTTTAGTGATCCAAGAGTAAATGCCGCTGACAAAAAGATACACTTTCTGTATCTGTCCATCATTCGAGACTCTTTATTCGGCAGATTAACAGAAGAAGTTTCCGCTAGCTCCTTAAGTGGCCGCCGCCACCACCATGGCATCTACAGGAACACCCTTAGACAAAAATTTCTTTTCCCTGGGTGCAGAAAGAAATTTATTTGGTCTCCTGGGGACTGGCTCCACGGCATCAGGAGTATCCCACACCTTCCGACTAACAGGCTCCATCAGTTCGTCGAAAGGTCGAGACACCCAAGAGGCTGAAGGTTGAGACACGAAAGCCTTCAGGTATACAGACTCCTCATCAGAAGGGGAAACAGTGGGCCAGCTGCACCTCTGCTTAAGGATTTCCAGGATGTCTACAAAGGAGACATCATGAGAGGACAACTCGGGGGACCCTTCTGACTCCTTGAGGTCGGTGTCCGAGGTAAGAGACTTTTCCTGGGAGTCTACATGCTTCCTCTTGCATGTTCTCTTCCGTGGGGGCTCCTCGGAAGGATATTCGGGGGAGGTCTCGGAAGAATGGGGGCCACCAGCTGGTGGCTCCTAAGGCTGCGGGTCTCTGCCGTCCAGAGAGGGAGTAGGAGCTGAGACAGAAGTAGTTGCCCTAGAGGGAGAAGAGTGTCGGTACCCATTATAGGAGCTGATGATCGGGACAGCACACTCATCATCTCGACTGCCGATCTCTCCAGCTCTGAAGACCTCCCCGGCTCCGAGGAGACTGAGGATGCCATCAGCTCCGAAACAGATGTAGAGTTTGAGCTCACCCTTGCCGACGTGCTGAGAGGAAGGCTCGGAACCGAAGAGGTTCGGTTCCAGGCATCCATATCAGGGCCGACTGGGGAGCTTCGGCTCCTAGACACCACGGGCGGCACCAAGTGTGTTGGAGCAGAACTCTACTGAAAAACAATCTCAAGGGGAGTTGGAAACGAGGGTTCCACCAGTGGTACCAAACACTCTGGCTCCGAAAGACCAGCATGGCTCGGAGGAGGAATCACCAAAGGGGGGGACAAACTCTGGCCCCAGGACTGACTGGGTCAGAGCCAACAATTTAGGTATGGCAGATGACTTCAGGAGTCTCAGCACTACTCTCTCCACATCTTCTTCCGATAAACTCCTCGAAGACCTGGAAGACAGTGTAGGAGAACGGGATCTCTGCAATATGGGTGACCTTAATGTACGGGAGACCGGTAAAGGATCCGTAGACCAGCTCCGTTGAATACTCTTAGTGGCCGGCTCCCGAACTACTTGGTGCCGACCTTGTAACCACAGTAGTAGAACCCTCAATCGTCTCAGAACTCAGTGAGGCAGTTGAGGCAGTAGTTTTGTCAGATTTGGCAATTTTAAGAGGCGGCTCCAAAGCACCATCTGGCACTGGGTCAGGCCTCTTAGAGGATTTGGATTTCTCCTTTTTAGATCCCTGAGATCTAGCACAGGAGGAAGCGCTAGCCAGAACTTCCTCAAAATAAGGCTTAGGAGACCTTTTAGTATGAGCTTATTTTTCCTCTCTTGCAACACCCTAGCACTAAAAGAGTGACCAAATAAGTACGTTTCCTGTGAGTGGAAGGCCCCAAGACAGTATACGCAGTTAGTGTGGCCATCCATTATAGACATTTTCTCTGAGCATTTCACGTACTTTTTAAAGCCAGAAGGTTTATGATCCTTGACCTCCTTAAACATCTCACAGAAGATTGCACTCAGACACAAAGAGAAAGGAAAAGTGGGAGGGTCCTCTAACTTAAACTGTCTTAGCCCTAAAGGAACCGACAGACACACCACGAGGACTAGGTCCTCTAACTTAAATGGGCCTAGCCCTGGTAGAGAAGAAAGGAGGAAAATAGGTCCTCTAACTAAAACAGACCTACGGAGGTACAGAAGACAAGTCAAGAGCCTCGCACACACACTAGAGCAGAAATACAAAGTCTAAGTATTGAAAAAAGGGAAGAGAACAAAGGTCAAACAGAACCCTGTTCTGTATACAACACCAATAACTATAAGTATCAACAAGTGGAATCTCCGCAAGTAAAGCTATTAATTCTGATATATATGAAAAGCGCACACAGTCTAAATTAAGCGCAAAAGGCGCCTACAACTACTAATATAAACAGTATGAGGACTAGGAATATATACAGACACACACACACACACATATATATATATATATATATATATATATATATTTATTTATTTATTAACAGCCCAGTGAAGAAAAAACTGGCAACCTGGCACATAGGATACCAAAAGGACTATAGGGCCAATGGCCAACTGTACTCACAGAAACTACATACAAAAAGTGCTCTGTTAAACACTAACTATCCAGCTACAAACACGACACTAACTATAGCTATATAATGCTATCAAATTATGAAAATAGCAGAAATATCCAAAATTTACAACAAAACGTGTTGGACTTAGCCACGGCCAAAAAGAAGCACATCTGAACTCGTCAACGCGGCAAACAAGATCTGGGGATTGTACTGGTGCACCATGGGATACCTACCTAGCCACGAGCTAGCTAGAAGACTTCGAGCTTGTAAATAGGCAGAGTCGGAGCCAAGGATCTGCTCTGATCCCATCAGTTAGAATGAAGGCAAGATAGGACTACAGAACATAGACTAATTATACAAGGCTATGGTTTGGTGTTCGATTTTTTAACTTGTATGGAAATTTTAACGAAGCATTTTTCACAAAAAACACATAGCAAGTCTAACATTGTTAAAAATATAAAATTAAACAATTCAAAATTCCACTTTCCTTGACTTAACATAACCCAGTCGTCCATCCTTCCCAGGTCAGTAAAACTGGTGTCATCTAAGAGTATGACACTAAAAAGCAATTTTCATCAGAACTTGGGTTTCTTATCAAAAAATCAAATGACAGAAAAACTAAATGTTATTTTTGCTAAATTTAAGAGAATGTTAAAACGTTATCTTTTTTTATTACAAATACTCTAACTTAAATACAAGACATTTCAACCATCTAACTCTCAAGATCTTTAACACATACTGGATAAACGGATTCAGAAAATGGTAAGCCAGATGGATTTTTCTGATTTTCTGTTTGGCAATCATATAATCTCATTAAATATAAGAATAATGTTACACAGCTGAACATATTTTTAGAACATATTCAACTCAACAAAGATTAGGTTGGGCAAATCCATTTAACAATATATGGGTGTGGCATCCAGTCTGGTGGGACTGCATACGAATAAAAACAATGTAGATTAGTACATTTCAGATTTTAGCATTTTTGCAAAGATCTAAGTTTTTTTACACTTTTACTTTAGGAAAAGTGGATAATATATCTATTGGTAATAACAGTTGATTTTGTTTGCTAGTCTGTATACTAAACAGATAACTTTGAAAGTTTGGGACTAGACATTGGCCAGTTTGAGTTTTAAATAATGGCTTAGATTAGTTAATTTAACTATTTGCTTTGCAAAAGTTAATTTAACTATTTGCTTTGCGAAAATATATGTTTCAAGCGAGTTTGTCCCCCCCACCCCCACCCCCCCTCCACATCTGGGACAGAATGAGGCTGAGAAGGAACTAATGTTAGTCAATTTGGTCATAAATTAAATCAGATTAACTTGAAAGAAAAAATATCAATTTTATGTATTTTTGAATGAATTACTTGAATTAAAAAAAATATGAACATTATACGGGAAGCAGTACTCTCTATACTATGACAATTTAAATATGAAATTACTGTGTATTTTGAAGCAAACTGGAGAGTGAAGAAGTTGATAAATCTAAGTCATTTCAGCATCATGATGATGCCACCTTGTCATGTGCAAAGGAGAAGTTAAAAAATTAAAGATTGGTCAACTGAAATATATAGGAAATTGTAGATGACTGATCATTAACTTGTGGAACTGGTATGCAAAGCTGAAAGACAAAAAGTTAAGAACTATCAGACCAAGAAAATGAAAGACTGGGCTTCCTGGTAGGTAAGAAAGAAAAATGGCATCCTGAACTGCGTTTCACTGGTATAGAAAAAGTTTCCTAGATGATGTCAGTGCAAAAAAAGCAATGTAAAAACTTTGTGTCATGCAGGTTCAGTTTTGCTGTGATTCAAGGAGTAGATACATTTGAGAGGCTGGAAACATGTATAGTAGAGAGAAGGTCTGTTTATTAATTAATACTATCCCTTATGCAACAGCAACAGTTTTTTTATGTTACAGTTACAACACAGTGTTCCAGCAGAAAAATCAGACTCAGGCTGATGCTTCCTGTAATCCTGAAAGTGCCTTTTTTAATGTTGAAGTGAAAATGTTTTGAAACTGAAAATCAGCAATACGCAGTATGTATAACTTTTAGACTGAGTTTGGGAAGTGATTTACAGACATTGGAAATTAAATCTGAAAGAGACTTGATCAGAACTTGATTACTGTAACTTATAGAATGATGAATCTAGTAATGAAACCTTACAAACTGCATATTCTATAAAATACAAGCCTAAGTGTGGACAAATACAATAGAAAGACATTACTCAGACTTAACAGATCTCATTGTTTAGAATGTTATGGCACTGCTTCCTTGCTTACTTTTACATTTGGTAAGAAGATTTTACTTTACAAATAAAGCAGTATTATAAGATGACTTTTGTGACCAACACAGTATTGTTTATATTGCCTTTATTTTCTCAATCAGAAGTGGAAAGTTAAGCACTTTTACACCAATGACTTAAAGATAAGGTTAAGAATGTTAAGAGGATCTGATATGGTAAAATACAATGTAAAAGGGATAAACTAAATGTACCTATGGTTTAATGGAAAACTGTAATTTTGTGGCTGAGTATGGATCGTTGTGCATCTTAACCAATTAGTTTTTGGAAAAATATGATACTGATTTAGAGATGGTGGCTGTGGCAGATGCATATGGCTGCCTGTGTGTTTGTAAAACAACAAAAAGGTTGACAAATTACTGTAGAATACTATGATACAATGTCTACGGTGAACTTGGATTATGTCATGTTGTATGTTACGGATGAAATGAAAAAGTACCAACAGAAAAGTCATATAACCTCAAGTAGTACCTGTTACAGAGTTTCCATATTGGACATACATGGGAGTGCACTAAGTGCTGTAGTGGTTGTTTATAGATCTCCTTGAAAACATGATGGAATGGCTGTTGTTTTGTTCACGACAATGTTCAAGACAATGTGCTTTACTGATCATGTTTCCATAAGGAACTCCAGTTACAGTGCATGTACAATTATGTTACTTTGACCTGAGAACTTTCTCAACTAGAATACTTTAAAGGTACAAAGGCTAGTGGAAGACAAGTTTAGTCACTATCCAGTGTAGAAAGAGTGGTGCAACCTTTCCCTTATTTTGTTTTGTTGACCAGATTTGACTTTATATTTAGTACTCATCTGGAATGAGTATATGCCTCTAAGTTTAAAGATGTGATGTAATTCTATTATGGGCTCGACTGTAGAGCAACCTATCAAAAATCATTTAGATTTAGTTTTGGTACCTGCTATGCTTTACAGAGTATTTGTTCAGAAATAGCAAGTTTCTGTTGGTCAGTGCAGTAATATGAGTTGCTATAAAAGAACCTAATTGACATTGTATAACTAGGATGAAGTATGCATAAGATTAAGAAAAAAGCCATCTAATACTAATTTACAATAGCTACATTTGAGCAGATGGTGTACGTCATTCAACATTTTAACAATAACAACTATGCGGGGTGGAAAGTCATACCTTTAGCGGTCTACATAAACCCTTGCATTCTACTGCATTTTCTGAAAATTAACCTACAAAGCACAACATAAAATGTAAACATTTTGTGAACAATAAACGAGATTAAAACTGTACAAATAGCAATGTTACAGTAAGAAGTATTCTTCACAGTGACAATAGGGAGTGCATTCAAAATCTTTCCATAAATACTATAATACATTAATTTACACAAACCCAGAATTAGATTTCTGCTAAACTTTCACGAACAGTCATATCTTGGAAACTGTACAATCTAATTATATAATCTTACAACACTTTTGTTAACCAAAAGCTTTCACATGACAGCAAGAAAATCATTCCTTACGGCACATTTAAGATATTTACAGAAATATGAAAGCATGTGCTTCGTTGTATAATTAGCAATAGAAACAACACTGAATAACCCTTGATGTGCAATTAATAGTAGAAACATCAAAAAAAAGTTTTCTTCAACTACAGCTAAGGTTTTACCTAATGCCATGCAATAGTTTGCAAGTAATTTTTTTAATTAAGTACATATAGAAATAGTGCCTATATTCATAAATACTAACAGCCGCTAGCAACATCTCCATTACAGTGCAATATAAAAGGACATTAGCAATGAATTCTCCTGTCTCTCACCATGGTATTACACACCATAACACTAAACATTAAAGTCTCTTAGTTCTGAAAATGTGAACACAAATATGAAAATGTGATTAATAAGTGGCAAACAGTGATTAATTTCTCCACTGCAGGATATCCAAGATTAACAATCTTAGTGTCATTTTGTTAATAAAGCCTTGCCCTTTACAAAACTGCCTCTTATTGTCTGGTAAGTCACTTAAGGAAACCGGACCAAAAAAAAGATTCATATGCTAGAAGGAGCTATGGATGTGAATTGGACATATACAAAAGGTGCTATAGCCTTGACTTAAGTTTACACATTATGCAGTACCTCCTTCTTATCATTTATTTATATCACTCAATGCTGACTGTAGGATTACTGCACTTCAATGTTATGCATGAAGATTTTTTTTTCATCAAATAAAATCATTTGGTCATATCAAGGAACACTTCAGGAAATGAAAATATTTAATTTTTAGCATCATTATCACCTTTCACACTACCCAATTATCAGTATAGCTTCTTTAATGGCTTCCAAAACTCAAGAGTATCTGGAGACAAAGTAGTACTGGACCTGAACAGCACATTTCTGCAGCTCTCAGAAGATTACTGCCATAACGTAGTTTGTCAATTAACTGTTGCTGTAACATTGACAGATTTTGGCATTTTTCTGGTTAATTCCATTTGCAAGGGGGTTGAATCTCCTCTTTTCCCCACAATCTTCCTTAAAAGACAGTGTTGGGGTTTAAGGGGTGGCAGCCTCATTTTCAAAAATAATTAACATTTTTTTATAGGAAAAGTGACAATGTTACACTAAACTAGTCAACTCCCTTACTGCAGAACCTCAGAAACAGTTTGGCTTCAGATGCAGTACAGTACGGGAGCTGGCAGTTATGAAGAACACTGACCCCTATAACATTACCGGACACTCTAGGAATGCAACTGTGCAAAGTTCATGGTTCTACAAAATTATCAAATATTTGATAGTATTGTTCACTTTCTGAACATCTAATGATCTTTCAGACGGTGGTTCTTGATGCACTGCAACTTTACATGAAGATACATTCTGAGGAGTCTCTTGCTTGACTACTAGAGTTCTTACAAATCTTTAATTTCTTGTAAGAGTACTACTGTGACAATTCTTTTTTTCCCATAAATATAACTGAATGTTTTCTCAGTTACTGATACAGCTTGTAGGCTGGCCTAATCAAGGATAATGCACTTTGCTTTTATGATCTTAAAAGACAGTAACGATAAGAAATGTGTTAACTTTTACCCAGAGGAAGGTGCCCAGAGATAAAAAGTCTTAAATTACATGACACTGCGCATCTCTTTCAAACAGTACAGGTAAAGCTGATGCAAACAACTGGTAATATGACACCAAAAAAAAGTCCAGTAGGTCTGTAAGGTACACAAGCACAAGAACTTCAAAGAAAACAAAGTGTCATGATGTGAACTGTATGAATGACAAAAAAACTGATATGTAAAGCCAGAGGAATTACCAGAATAAATGAAACAGTTACACCGAAATGTTTTTATTTTCTTCTGTCTCTTATTCATGTGCATCCTTACAAGGGAAATGTGCAACTTTGTCTTTCTCAACAAGAATGAACAGGAAATGTCTTTAATGAGTGTTGAAGCTCCAGACTTGCCATCTCCACTTGTTAATGCAAGAAAAATAAAGATGAAAGACAAGGAACTGTATTGCTGCTAGGATCGAATTGTTGTAAGAGTAACATGCAACTGGTTTGAATAATTGTTTTCTGCTAGTCTCAGGAAGGTGATGTGTGTTGGACACTGGGAAAACACATCATAAACTATCTAGAAAATACAAAGATCCTTCAGGAAGGCCTTTCCCAAACAAACACCTGGTAGAAAAGTTATGACCTAAAACTATATGCCAAAATATGGGTAACTGTATCCATTAGCATGCATGAAGTCCTCTGCAACTATCACATTGACAACACAACGGATAATTAACCCAGTAAGTACAGGACCTGGAAACCCATGATGACAATGAGCCATCATGCAATCACCACATATCCACCATGTGAAAGAAGTCCATTTCATTGTGTGGCTTATAAGTAAGGATACACCATCCAGGTCCAGGTAGGTGATTCTTCCATTGTATTCTGCAGTCATTATGCTAAACATGGAATATAATGCCCCTATCAGTATGTACCTGCCCAAACACCTGACACACCTCAATTAACCACAATGCCTTCGCACTACGAAAATCAAGGGCCTAAATCACAAAAGCAACACTTACTGTCTCAAATCCTCATCCTTTCAGATCTACTAACCATCCACAACTCCAGCAGTGGCAGAAACACCCGCTCAAGAGAACTGAATCTCTTCTGCAACTTAAATAGAAAATGATGGTGGGACAGACAGATCTCACACAGAATACCACTTCTCTGGAATCACCTTTTTCCCCATGTAAAGGTAAGTTTTGTTTCTTACTCTACTCAAGTGTAATCTGGATAGGAAATCGCAAGTTCACTCCTGTACTGGCACCCTTGTCCATTACTGACAGGTGTAGCATGTAAATGATTGCCTGTCCTTGGATTATTCACACTCATAGCACAAAGGCCTCTGGATTAGTAGTACTTAAAATACTAGTGCTAGAAACATACTGGGGAATGCATGGATAGGCTTCTGAATATCCTCAATGATCTTAAGCCTGTATGCCATACTATCCAAAAGTTGACAGTTTCACCACAAACAAGATATCAACAGCCTCTCTCTAGGAGTACTGGTTATTAATTTATAATAGTAGAGCTAGCATGTGTGGTAAAATCTAGCATGGGAACTAAGGTATCTGGAGCCCAGGTTTTTCCATATGCATTTTTTTTAATTGCCTTTTATTTTATTTCTTTGTGTCCCAACCTATGTATACTTACTTAAATAAGGAAAACCATTCAAATGCAGATTCAATTTCATTTATTAACTTTTAGCTCTTGTGGCTAACATTTATTAGATTCATGCCCTATTTAGCTAGGGAGACAGTGATTACAATGTACTCTGTTGGCTAATAAACCAAGTGGTACATGTCTGCCATTAGCCTACTTAAGTCCTACGGCCAGTGAAAAGTGATATTAATGGGCAAGATTTCATATCTGGCTTAATTGGAGAGTAGCCAGGTAACTGGAGGTCTGTGGCTCTAAAAAGTACAGTTTTGTACCTACCATAAATGTAGATGTCCGATAGATATGCAACTGCAGTCCTGACATATGGGTTGTCCTGCCTCAGGCAGCCCCTCGGTCGGCCAGATTCCAAAGTTTGGGTCCAGCGTCGGCCGATGTCGCCTCCTCCCCGACGTCAGAGTGGCTGGAGTATAAAGGCGTCAGCAGACGCCATCTTCCTTAGTGTTTCTTGCCCCAGATGCCAGGTGCCCTCCAAGGAAGGCTAAATTTTGTGAATGGATAAACAGATAAAAAACAAACATGCACAACAGTAATAAACAGATACACCATAACATATATCCCCAGCTGATAGGTTAGGGGAGAAAGGACCCAAAAGGGAGAAAACAGAGGGGTAGGAGGGAGGGAAAACCTGACTGCAGTTGCATATCTATCGGACATCTACATTTATGGTAGGTATAAAACTGTACTATGTCCTTCAAGAATGCACCTGCAGTCCTGACATATGGGTTGAATACCATAGCCAAGTTGGGGGTGGTAGGACTAAGCAAGAGATGGTGTAGCTAGAAGGCCCTGCAGGACTGCCGAAGCAAAGCCTGCTCGGGATCTGGAGTATAATGGCAGGTTGTAGTGTTTGGTAAAAGTATGCACGGAGCTCCATGTAGCAGCCTCTAGAATGTCTTTTGTAGCCACTCCTCTTAGAAAAGCTGTGGATGTGGCCACATAGTTCTGGTGGAGTGTGGTCTAATATTGGCTGGCACACTTTTTCCATGAAAAGAATAACAGAATCTGATGCAGTGTCCAATCCATTTTGAGATAGTTTGTTTGGTGACTGCTTTTCCTTGTACTCCAGCAGCATAGGCTACAAACAGTTGGTCAGACTTTCTGGTGGACTTTGTTCTGTCCAAGTAGTAGCGTAGTTGTCTGTGAATGTCTAAAGTATGCAGCAGCTTTTCCCCTTTATTTTGAGGGTTAGGAAAGAAAGTAGGCAGGTGAATTGCTTGGTTTAGAGACACTCTGGATATCACCTTAGGCATGAATGAAGGATTGGTCCTAAGGGAAACTCTGTCCTGATGAAAGATGAGAAAAGGAGGAACTGTCATGAGGGCCTGTATCTCCGAGACCCTTCTTGCTGAAGTGACTGCCAACAGGAAAACCGTTTTCCAAGACAGAAATTGCATTTCTGAAGTTGCTGCTGGTTCAAAAGGAGGAAGAGTTCATTTTTCCAAGACATAAGTGAGGTCCGATGCAGGAATTGGTAGCTTCCTTGGAGGTTTGATATTCTTTATGCCTCTTATAAGCTGTCTTAGCAAAGGATGCAAGAACACAGGTGGATCACAGTTGTAATGTGCTGAGATAGCTGAAGCGTGGATTTTGATGGAAGAGTATGAGAGGCCACTGTGAAACATTTCTGTCAAGTATTCCAATATCTGAGGTATGTTCACCAATGATGCATCCTGGCCCTTTTGTTGACATTCCAGATGGTGAATCTCTTCCATTTGGCCGAATAGGTTTTTCTGGTGGAAGGTCTGCGAGCTTCCAGCAAAATTTCCTGAACTTTTTCAGAGATTGAGTCATGGGTCTGAGTCATGGAACTCTCCAAGCTGTTAGCTTTAGGGTTTGCAGGTTCTGATGAACAGTCTTGTAACTGTGTTGAGTCAGGAGCAGAGGCCATTGAGGCAAGGGCCACGGTTTGGAGTGAGTTATGCTCAATAGTAGTGGATACCAGTGTTGCCTTGGCCAGTCTGGAGCTATCAAGATTCCTTTTGGCTGTTCTGCCTTGATCTTCAGTAACACCTTGGTGAGCAAAGGTAGAGGAGGGAATGCATAAATTGTTACAGCATTCCAACTGAAGGAAAGAGCATCCGTTCTCCAAGCTAGAGGATGATGTATCCTTGTGCAGAACCTTTTCAGGTGATGATTGAGATGAGATGCAAAGAGGTCTATGTCTGGTCTTCCCCATGCAGATGCTATTTGTGCAAAAATGCGTGGGTGTAGCATCCATTCGTGTGGATCCAAGAAATTTCTGCTCAATCTGTCTGCCAGAACATTGTCCTTGCCTGGAACAAACTGGGATTGCAAGTAGATGTTCAGTTTCAGGGACTTTTCCCAAAGAATCATTGTTAGCCTGCAGAGGGGGTAGGAATGAGTGACCCCTTGTTTGTTTATGTACCACATGACAGTGGTGTTGTCTGTTCTTATTAGCAGATGACCCTGTTGAAGAGATTTTCCAAAGGCTTCTAGTGCATGTATCACTGCCAACATCTCTTTTTGATTTATATGCTGATGCATCTCCATGGGAGTCCATTGCCCTTGAATGCATCTGCCGTCCATGTGCGCCCCCCATCCAAGGTCTGAGGCGTCTGTTGTAATAGTTTGGCTTGTTGGAGGTTTGTTGAAAAGCATGCCTTAGTTTAAGTGACTTGCTTGAGCCCACCACAAAAATTCCCTTTGCAGGCATGGTATGAGTGGTATTATGTCTTCTAGGTTGTGGCTGTGTTGTGACCACAAGCTTTTAGGTACCATTGCAGCTTTCTCATGTGTAGTCTTGCCAGAGGGATTAGAAGAATGCAAAATGCCATGAACCCCAGGGCCTGCAAAGTCTTCCTTGCGGTCAGGTGGGTTAATTTTGCTAGGCCTCTGAAGTAAGCTGTTAAATGTTCTTGTTTCTCCTCTGTGAGGAAAGCCATTTGCAGCTGTGTGTCCAGTTTTGCTCCTAGAAATATAATCTCTTGGGGTGGCAGTAATCTTGATTTTTGAATGTTGACTGTGTATCCCAAAGCCTGCAGCAATTGAATGACGTAATCCAAGTGTCTTATCAAGGTCTGTTTGCTGTCTGCTTGAATTAGGCAGTCGTCCAGGTAAGGGTATATTTGAATCCCTTGGAGTCTGCAATGTGCCACTACTGATGCCAGGCATTTCATGAATACTCTGGGCGCAGTAGATAAGCCAAACGGCAATGCTGAGAATTGATAGTGTTCTGTTCCTGCAAGAAATCTGAGGTATCTTCTGCAACTGTGTCTGATAGGGACATGCAGGTATGCCTCCTTGAGGTCCAGAGTAACCAGCCAAGACCCCTTGCCCAGCATGGGAAGAAGTTGCTGTAACGTCAGCATCTTGAATTTTGGCACCATGAGAAAAGTATTTAGAACGGACAAGTCCAATATAGGCCTCCATTGCTTTTCTTTTCTTGGAACAAGGAACAGTCTTGAATAAAATCCCTGGCCTTGTTCCTGAGGAGGAACCTTCTCTATTGCTTTTATTTGTAACAGCTTTGAGACTTCTATGAGAGCCTCTGCCCTTTGATTTTGTGGCAGGTTTGGCATGCCTTGTCCTGTTGGTAAGGTATGGAAGTGGAATCTGTAACCACTGTCTATTATGTCCAGAATCCAATTGTCCTTGTTATAATGTGCCAGTTTTTTGAGAATAGAGATAATTTTCCGCCTATAGGTGCTTCTCTTTGAGACTTGGTAGGCGGAGTGAAAGGTAAGTCATTGTCATTGTCCCTGTAGTGCAGGTGTACTACCTGTGCCATTTCTTTGATTTTGTGGTTGCCATTGGCATCCCCTGTAGGAGCCTCTGTGTTGCCCTCTTCCTCGTGCACGCCTGTTCTTTCCCCTTTGAAACTTGTCAGAGTCTGGAAAGGACCAATTCTTTGAAGGCCAATTCCGGCTGAACCTTGGGGGCTGAACCTGGAGGAAATTCTTTACTGTTTGAACTGATTTTGCCTTCTCTTCAATAGATTTCAACACATCCTGAGCATTAGCTCCAAAAAGCTTCTGTTTATCCAGAGGTGCATCCAGGAGCTTTACTTTAACATGATCTGGCAACGGCTGTTCTTTCAGCCAAGCATGTCTATGGATAACAGCCCCTGTCATAGCTGCCCTACATGAAGCCTCCAATGCATCATAACCACACTGTAGAAAATGATTACTAACCTGCTGGGTATTATGAACCAAATCCTGCAATGCCTTTCTATCTATAGGCTCAGGAGAGGCTATCTTTTTCTGCAAATCATCCAGTAAATAATCCTGGTACTGAAACATATGAAAAAGGCAGTTAAGAGACCTCATGGCAAGGGTGGTGGAGGTATAGACTTTTTTACCCCATCTCTCCAGGGACCTTGCTTCCCTGTCAGCTGGCAGTGGATTCCTGGCTGAGGAGGTAGCCACTCCTTTGGGGCCCTGTGAAATAGTTTCTAGATCCACAGAGTGGGCCTTAAAGAGATACTTGTGAGTGTCAGGGACCCTATAATATCGGTCTGGCTTGACAGGAGCAGGAGTGAGAGAATCAGGGGAAGCACTGGAGTCGGAGAAAACATCATCCAGGACATCCAAAACTGGCGGAATAGCTAAAGGTCTGTGCTGGGGTAACTTAAGGAAGGTACGTAGCCTTTTCCTGGAATCAGAAAATTCCTGACCCTGCCACTTAAAATGCTCCCTCATGGAGTGGAGGACTTCACCGAAAGAAAAATCCTCTGGAGGGGAGGCAGAGGGAATAGATTCCTCAGCATCAGAGTCCTCATAGGCCTGGAAGGATTCCTCTTGGGTTTCTGAATGCTCTGAATCCCCAGAGGCTTCATCTGAAGAGAGGTTGTCTGCCTGCTCAGTTCTAGGCCTTTTTTCTGCAGGCGGCTGAGAACCTCTGTCTGGGTGAGGCTGAGACCCCCTAATAAGAGAAATAAGATCTGCAGCCAGAGACATGATTTGTCAGAAGGAGCCTGAGAAGCAGGCTTGGGATGGGCCTTGGCCTGGCTGGCGGCCTTAGCACGTGCAAAGGCCTTGATTGACATGGATACAGGAGGCCTAGCTGCCCCACGGGCAGGGGTAACTTTGTCCACTGGAATGGTGTCGGGTAGATCCAGAACTTCGGTTTCCAGAGGAAAATCAACAACCGGCACCGGAGTAGCCTCCGAGACCGAGGGATGAGTTAACGCGGTGTCGTCGGCCTGGAGCGGTTGAATTACCACTTCCGAAGGGACCGAAGCACTCGCGGAGGGCTTAGGAGTTAAATCGGTGGAAGACGCGGGCCAAGGATGTTGGTCCCGGTCCTTTCGTTTTTTGGTAGTTTGTGCTGTCGGTTGTTCCGGCGGCATATTGTAAGCGTAAGATTCGCCAAAAAAGTCTTCGGCAAACTCGGCCTGGCACCTGAGAGTGCGCTTATTAAAGCAGGCACAGGCTAAGACGTCGTGGTCTGGGCCCAGGCAAGGGAGGCAGTAAGAATGAAAGTCCTTATGAGGTATTTGTTTACCACAAGACAAACAATTATTAACTTTCTCAATTTGTTCTGACATCGGCTGAGGCAAGAAAAAATGTTCCCCAACGGGGTACTTAGCTTTTAGATGACTTCGGTAACTGAAAACACAGGAGCTGACCGACCGGCACTTGCGAACTGCTTCTGCTTCGGGCACCGCGCGGCAAGAAAGACGGAGGAAGATGGCGTCGGCTGATGCCTTTATACTCCAGCTGCTCTGACATCGGGGAGGAGGCGACATCGGCCGACGCCGGACCCAGACTTTGGAATCTGGCCGACTGAGGGGCTGCCTGAGGCAGGACAACCCACATGTCAGGACTGCAGTTGCATTCTTGAAGGACATCTCAGAGTGAAGATAGTGCTACTGTGCCAGGAGGAAAGCTGTGGGAAATCAGAGAATTCTGTCAGCCTTCCCTGGAAATTTGGGGTAAGTATATGAAAAGTACAGTTTGTGTGAAAGGCAATTACAGTCAATAAAAGGATACTGAAAAACACAGGTTCACACTGAAAATAGTGAGGCAGGGATCCTAGGGGGCAGTGCTCAGCCAAAGATTCAGCTCTGTAAGTGGACTGGCTGTGGAGGCTGGAATCCTATACCCAGAACAAGCAGAGAGAGTCCCCTTTATGCACTTGAGGCCAGGTTGCACTTTGTGGATTTGTTATTAAAGACTTGTGTACTCTGTTCCTATTATTTCACCCTTGGTTGGCAGTGGTGGGATTCAAACATCTGTGCCAGCCATTCTGACGTTAGTGGTGGCATCCTGCCATATGGGTGGGTGCCACACTGGTAGCAGTGGTACATTCATACAGTCACACTTGGTAGTAGTGGTGCCAGCCCAGTATCACAACAATTTCTATGGTTTAGCACACTGATGAATCTCGTGCACTTCTTTACAGTATGCATTAAACAGGCACACACAGATGTAAGTCAGATTTGGGACTTCCTAGACATTTGTTGAATTCAGTGTAAAGGATAAACAAATACCAGTTAAGGAACATCTTTGTTGTTGCACCAAAAGTTTCAGCTAAAGATAAAATTAGTTACTTCAACACATCTTTTGCTTTACTGCAGAATTACAGTCATAATGCCGGTTCCAAGAAGTGCCACCGTTTGCTAATCAAATAAGTACTTTAAATTATGCTATTAAAGTGAGTCTTAAAACCCACTCCATGTTTGAATTCAAATACTTCAAAGTAAGTTAGTTAAATCCTTGCATAAAATACAAGCTTCCTTAAATTTCTTCATAGTTACTTCTGTATTAAGCTGGAAGACGGACTCCTTTCCTTAGGCACCACCACTTGATTTCATCAATGAAGGAGAATGCTGCAAAGCATATAGACTGTCAACTAGTACACTGACAGGCTGATTCTCAAGCTGGCAGTTAAATCTCCCATGCTGCTAACCACTATTCTAGTCTGGCTGTAGTATTGCTCAAGCTGACCTTATTCTCTATCACCAGTAAGACATCTGACACAAATATACTAAACATGACCAATCTGACTAGTAAATGAATTCTCACTTCACAGTTATCTATAACTGTTACAGTTCCCTATTATATTCCTCATCCCTCTCAACCTCTCCCCCTCAAGGTGGTGTCTTCCCATTCCACTATTTTGTATATATTTGAATAATCTAACGTAGTGCACAAGTCTGCTACGGTTTCTTTATTCTACTCTAATAAGGCAGTTTTGGGTAACAAAACTTCCTGCATTATCTTGTTTAGCTGGAAATAGCTGTATGCCTGCGTTTTACTCTTCTGTCCAGTTCCATTCAAGAAGCAACAAGACACATCTATTTTAGTGGGTTTAAAAATAAGCAGAAAAACCTGCCTTATAATATATGTCAAAAATCAGCATACAATCTAACCCAGCTGGACTACACAGCCATACTTTGGTTGCAGCAAAGAAATGCAATCCAGAAATGTGTACTTAAGTGTGTACAGATGCACATGTTAAACAGCATAATGGCTAAGATCACATCAGAAAAAGAAACGTCATAAAGGTCAGGCCAAGTATATGTATCACACTCGGACCCAACATTATTTCTACAAGCCAAAAGATACAGGTATGAGTAGCAATCTTTCAATATTTCATAAAATAAAATTTTGATTTTAGATGTATTAAAACCCATACCATACTTTCGCTCAAAAAGCTGTTCGACTTGCATCCTCAGCTCTGTGATTCTTGCATTCCACTTATCTGAAAAAAAGAAAAATCAAGGCATAACAATAATAAATCTAAATGCCACTTATATCAACTTCCTGGGTGTTGCAGAACATACTTAAAATGCATGTAAAATATGCTTTTACAAGTATGCTGTAAACAAATTTCAAGTGAATAGCAACTATGCAATGTTATCTGGCAGCCTTTTCAAAATTAGCAGAGAAGAGGTACACAATCAAAGTATCATACATTCTGAAAACTATTTTTATTATTGTTTTATTTATTACTTTTAACCATCCAAGTGGGCTGATCCACATACCCTTTTCATTAATACACTAAACCACAAAAGCAACTTTAAATAAAGCATACAATACAAACAGATAACAAAATGTGTGTGTTATGTACACAACATACATGGGCACATCCATAATGAAGCTCATAATCAGATATGCAAGACCCTTACACTAAGTTTCTACTGTAACTATGAAAGTACAGTAAGTCATAAGTACAACAAATCATGAAACTAGTGTAATGACATTAAATCATTTCTAAAGGCAGGTTTTGCCCCCATCCCCCCTTCAAAAAGTGCATGGGGGCTTTTACACTTGTACTACTTAAACACACCAACCTCAAGACTAATGGATCTTGGAGTAAAGGGAATTCTCTTGAAGTACTACAACTGGAAATTTAGTACACATCTTTCACATATTTACACTTCCAATTTTGATGATGTCAGGATTGTGGCTGCAGTCCTCAGAACTTCAACTATCTGTTCAAATGACCAGTATTATTTTGGAATGAAAACAGAGAACAAAAAAAACTCCTTCAGACATGGGAGATGCATGCATATTCAATGTATAGAGGCCAGAAGTCAGAAATGAACAAAGAACTGTGAGGACAATATCTTACCACTGTTGCCTTTTAAGACAGGGATCCTTATGGGATGGATTTATAAAAGTTTTTCATGCAAATGCAGCTCATGATAATGTAAATACTTCAAATTAAACAACCACACAGATGTTTTCTGGATTAGTATCAGTCTTGCAGACATTTACCCAGAATAATGATGTAGCTTCACTACTTATACTCTCTCTTTTGTAAGATGCCTTCTTCTGGGCACTAGTCTTAGAATCTGCAGTTCTCGGCAAGTATACAATCTTAAATCCAAGACGTAACCAATGTACTGGAGTTAGTATTGTCTTCGCTTTTGAAGTAAAACAGCTAGATGGCGCACAAAGCGATATCTTATGCCTCTGACCTTGGTTGATGCTAAAAGGTTTGTTGCCTAATCAGTCTTCCATACCAGTTAAATAAATAAGTACACTGTGGATATTCAATACATACAAACATACATACAAATATTTCAAGCATGGCATTAATGCCCTTCTGGCTTGTCAATATACCAAAACACTTGTTCCCATAAGCGTCCAGGCTGCTGTTAAAAATATCTAAACTAGTACTTGCTTTAATGTAATTTGGCAGTCTATGCCATGCATCATCTACTCTGTCAGAGAACCAACTAGTACAGTTCTTATTCCTAAAGAATCTTCTACATAGGTGGTCTGATGACTCTCTAGTACTTTTTGATAGCCCCAAACATTCCCAGAGGTAGTCTCTAAATGCCCTATATACTTGAATAAGACCTCATCTTAGACATCTGTAAGAAACACAGTACAAGTTCATTTTAGTCTTTCATAATAACTTACATTTTCACATCCATGGATTCCCTTGGTACATTTCCACTGTACTCTTTCCAGTTTACTCATGCTTGCTTTCTTATAGGGTTTCCATATTGCTATTCCATACTCAAGTTTGGGTCTAATGTAACTAACAAACAATGACTTCAGCATTTTCGATTTCCTAGACTTTGTAAATCTTTTTATAGCACCTACAGTTCTATAACTATCGTTAACCAATTGGTTGATATGATTAGGAAAACTCATAGTTGAATCTACCCATACACCCAAGGTCCTTAAATTAGTCTACAGTTTCAATCACTGTGTGCTGTTTTAAATATTCATCTTTCAATTTATGTCTCCCAAATCTCTTATGCTTAGTTTTTGAATATTTATCAGCATATTATTCTCCTGTGCCCAAATGGTCAATTTAGTCAAGTTATTTTGCATACATGCCTTACCTATAACACATGTACTCAGTTTACCCAGTTTCAGGTCATCTGGATATAGACTGTAGAACACCTCAGATGAAAAAGTTAGGTCTGAAAGATACAATCTAAATAAGTAATGGCCTAGGACAGAGCCCTGTGGGAAACCCTGACTGTAATCAAGGATTTCACCTGTCCAATTGCTTGATGACACTTGCCATGTCTTATCTGTAAGCCATGCAGCTATCCATCTTATCAAGAGTACATCAATACCTAGTTGTACTAATTTATTGATCAGTGTTTTGTGTATGACCCTGTCAAATGCTGAACTTTTGCCTTTTCAATCATTCAGCTTACATCAGTTTTTCTCCGAGTTCTGCCTCTATAAACCAGTGCAGAATGTGCGGTCTTTCACAACACCATCAGTGGGGATTTTTTTAGCATTGAATATGGAATCTGTTCCTTTGACTGCAGAGATAGAAATCACTACTCTAGAGAGTCAAGATAAAGCCCACAAAACTTGCTAAAAATATAAAAATCGTGGTCATCTATAAGAAGAAAGTTAAGTGAAGCACTCACACCTCAGCTTACTGTCTTCAGCTGATTTTAGGCTTCAAAGAGGGACAGGATGTTGCCTTTTCTTGCTGCAAGGGTTCCTGCCTGAAAAAGACAGCACCATGACTGCCTTGAGTCCCCAACAATGCTTCTTCCAAACAAAATTAACATGCATTCAGACAAACTTTTTACATGGTACATTCATGCCCTTTTATGTATATATGAGTCTACAAAAGCGACCTAAATACAGAAAGACTGGCTTTTAATTACCCTTTTATTACAGTGGGACAAGCTTCTGTGCTATATCAAAACAACCAGAATCAGAGACAGCCATTCAAATCACAATATTATTTGCAGTTAAAGTCAATTATACCACATCTCCCAGTTAGACAAATCACAACAGTGCTAGATACACTAATGTAGACCAAAACCCATACAAACATTCAGAGATAAGCTACACTGTACTTCCAAGCTGGCTGTACACTAAACAGGTCAATTAGTGCTCCCCAGTACGAAAACAGAAACTTTGAAAAAAGCATTTATTTTGGCTAAATTCACTTACTGGTTAGTCACTACACTAAATGGATATCAATAAGTGAGATGTCTGGGGAAAATGAAAATCAGATGAAAACGAAGATGCAGTCAGCCAGATGAAGAAAAAACATTCTTTATTACTCACACTAAACATTTAGCGTTTGACTTTAGAAAGCTTGTTGCAAGAAAAATCAGTTTTTTTGTAACAATATGACTTATGCTGAGTACAAGTAACTTTTTCAACTAAGCAAGGATAAAAATATTACGCTTATGAAACCAGGATAAGGGTGGGGGAGGTAGTTATGTGCCAAGCTGACTATATTTTTCAAATGCTTGAACTTGTTATCTGATGAGTTTTATGAAGCCACCTCTATGCATCGTATTTGTAAGTCTTATAAGTATACTGATTTTTTTACTCGAAGACATGGTGGCGAATGAATATATTAGTCCTGAAACATTCCATTTTTTGAATGCAACATTTCCTACTGTTCCTAAAATATTCTGCATACCTATGTTGCATAAGAATATAGCAAGGCCCCCTAGGAAAGCCACTGCAGATGGATGTAAATCTGAGACACACCCCCTTGCTAAGTATATTGATGCAAAATTGAATAACTGCCTTAACTCTTTTCATCATTTGTGTCATGACTCGGGATTTTTTGGAAAACAGAGAGGTTACCTATACTGAGGATGTTATATTTGTAAATACAGATGTGGTTAATTTACTTAATGTCATTCCTCATGATGTTTGGTTCGAATGGTTGCATGAGTTTGTTGAAAATACAGAGTATGATGACAAGGAAATATATGTGTTGGACACTTTCATGTAATTAGCACTAAATCATAATTATTTATATCTGGATGGGAAATACTTTTTGCAGAAGGAGGGGGTGGCTATGGGGGCATCTTGTGCCGCCGTATTTACCAATATTATACTTCTACAATAGGAAAGGAAATACTTACTCAACACATTTACAAGTCAACCCCTCCCTGGTCCTTTTACATATGCTTTTTGGATGATATTTTTTTGATTTGGAAAGGAACTGATAGGGAGATTGAGGAATTTATATTTTATTTAAACATGACTACATCTTTTTACAGTTCACTTACATGCATAATGCTAGAGAGATCAGCTATTTGGATGTTTTGATTAGTAAAGATATTACCCATGAAAGGTTTGTTAGTACCATCTATGGGAAGCCCACATACTCAGACAGTTTGCTTCATTATTCCAAATGCCACCCCAACATCAGAAAAAGGCAACAGTAAAAGGTCAATATGTAGGAGTCGAATGGTATCTGAATAGGATACATATTTGATGGAAGGCCACAAGTTAAGTGAGATGTTTAAGACTAGGGGTTACCCCCTATAACATTATTAATGAAGTGTTTGAAGAAGTTACTAGAAAAAGAAACAGTAGCAATTTTAGACCACTACTAAGAAGTGTTACTAGTTGTGTTAATGCTAGTTTGAGTCAATAGCCAAATAAAGATTATTCCCAGGCATTTATGAAATTACTTGTATTTTCAAAAAAAAAAAAAGCTGGGATACTTTTTAGTGTTTTGATAATGTGTGTGAAGTTTTGGTGAAGCTCCTGTGATGGTTTACAGAAAAGCTAAGCCTTTCAAGCAATTTTTGACCATGCTGTGAGTGAACAGATGTTTAAAACTAATAAAGTGGGAACATTTAAATGTGGGTTTTGCCCACAATGTAAGTTCATTTTGGACAGTGATTCTGTTATTATTAATGGCAGTAAAATAATTTCTAAGTATCATGTCAATTGTAATTCAGTGGGGTATTTATACTGCCTTGTGTCAACATTGCAAATAGTTTTATGTAGGAAAAACAAAGACGCTTGATGGATAGAATAAATGAACATAATTTAGACAAAAATTTAAATAATGTTTTGTAAAAACATATTACGCAACATTCTACTCATATTTTTTGTTTTTATGTATTAGATAAGGTATTAAAAATGCTAGAGGTGGCCCATGTGACTATATTATTGAATATCACAAATTAAAATGGCAAATCAGGCTTAATATATTTATTTTTTTATTTAAGTTTGATGACCGGGGAAGGCCACTGGGCCAAGAAGAGCCCGTTTTCAGTGGTGGCCCAGGGAGAAAAGCTCCACAATAATTGCAAATTACATTTCACATGTTACAAAAGGACATAGTTCATACAGCTAATTAAACATTTACATACAAGCTCCATGACATTTGCAAATGGCTTGTCATAATGTTACACAAATGAAAAGATATAATTCAATACAGAAATTTCAACATTTACATAAAGTGAATATTTCTGTTATAAACTCAATTGTAGGTTTAACATTTCAAAATATATAGCTACTAGCCATTAGTAGGGTTAGGAAAATATTTTGCATGGAGAGGGTAATAGTATATTTGAGATTGGAGAGTATAGTGCAATAGATATTAGAGAGAAAATTAGTTTTTAGTAGGAGAGGGATTGTTTTGGGTGGGATGAAGTAATAGTAGAGGTAGGTGGATGAGTCAGTGCAAGGTGGAATGAGGGGGGGGGGTTTAGGTTGGAGCGTGGCAAGGGCATTCCCATTTGGAAGAAAGATGAGAGAGTAGCCGAGATTTTAAATTTGTATGGTTAGGAAAGTTGCGTAGGTGTGTGGGGAGAGAGTTCCACTGTTTAGCTAAGGAGTGGGACAGCAGTAGATGGCCAGGAGGTCATGCAGGTTTGTGGATGTGAAGGAGATTTTGTTTTTTGGATCTGAGTGAGCAGTTGGGAATGTAAGATTTTAAGGAAGTAGCAAGAGCTGGGCAGTTGGCAGGTTTAAAGATGAGCTTGTGGGCAATGGTGAGTTGTAGGTAACTTACGTAGTTGGGTAGTTCAAGTCAGTTGAGGGTGAGGAGGGAGTGGCAGTGGTGGGATGAGTTTTTTGAATTGGTTGCAAATTTGGAGATCTTGTGGTAGCAGGATTCAAGTTTGGATGAAAGGCCAAGATGGAGATTGGTGAAAAGAGGGGCACCATACATAAGGGAGGGGAGTAGGAAGGTGGATGCAAGAGCTTGATGGGTAGACGGGCTTAGGAAGCGGTTGTGCCTGCAGAGGAGACCTAACTGGTGGATTTTCTTGACCGTGGAGTGGATGTGGGTGACAAATTTTAGTTCTTCATCAATAATGATGCCAAGAAGTTTGGTCTTTTGTACAATTTCAAGGAAGGTGTTGTTTTGGCTCTGTATAGTGAATGTGGATTTGTCAATGGAGTTTTTGGTAGGGGGGAAAAAACATTAGTTTGGTTTTATTTGCATTTAGTGCCAGATGGTTAGACTGCATCCAGGTTTATCTTTTGGAGAAGGCTAGTTGGGTTTTTGCTAGAAGCTTGGAGGGGGAGAAGGCTGAGCCGATGATTGAGTCATCTGCATAGTGGATGACAAATGAGTCTGGGATGGATTGGTGAAAGTTGTAAATGAACAGGTTGGAGAGAACAGGGCCAAGAACAGAACCCTGTGGGACACCTGTGGGTGTAGGAAGGAAGGGGGAGGTTGAAGTTTTCCATTGGACAGCTTGTTGGCGGTTGGACAAGTAGCTGGAAAACCAGGCGATGGTGGTGGGAAAGAGGTGTAGGGTGGACAGTTGGGATACAAGTAGGGTGTGTGAGATGGTGTCAAAGGCCTTTGACAGATCTAAAAATAGTGTGGATATGAACTTGCCTGAGTAGCGTTCGAGGTTTATGGTTTCAAGAAAGGAAAGTAGGGCAGTCATGGTGCTTTGGCCAGGAAGCCGTGTTGAGTAGGGGAGAGGAGATTGTTTAGAGTAAGATGTGCCATGAGTTGTGCTTGTATTGTTTTCTCTAGTATTTTAGAAAGAGGGGAAAGGATGGCAAATAGGCCTGAAGTTGGTGGTTATCAGTATTTTTGCCACCTTTGTGGGGGAGGGGGGGAGTGATGTAAGCATGGCACCATACAGAAGACGAATGATTCTTGTACGGATCTATTTATAAGAACAGAGATGGGATAGGCAATGCTACCTGCAGATTGTTTGAGGAAGGTGGGTGGAAGGTTGTCGGGTATATTGCAACAGGGTTTGAGCTTGAGGAGAAGTCTTTTTATAGTGCTTGTGGGGATGGGCTTGAGGCAGAAGGATGTGGAGGAAGGTTGATGATTGGTGTGGTGGCTGGGGCAGGAGGGGGTGAGAAAGAGGCTGATAGTTTAGCTGTGCAGTCTATGAAGAATGAGTTGAATTGGTTGGCTGTTTCAAGGTTGGGGTCTGGGCAAGGGTTTTTCTCTGCTGCCAGGATGCAGCATGGATGAAATGGAGTCCCAGAAATTTTTGGGATTTGTTGAGTGCAAGGACTGGAGTTTGGAGTTTGGAGTAGTGGTCTTTGCAGTCTTTAATCATTAGTTTTTTTGCAGAGTTTCATAGTTGCTTATAATTCTAGGAGGGTATTAGGGTTTTTATGTTTTCGATATTGCTTCCATTTTTTGTCCCTTTAGTGCAAGGCTAGTTTAGTATCTTTTGATAACAATGGGCAGGGATTGGTTTTCATGTGTTTGGTTGGGGGGGGGGGGCTTGCTGATTGAGAAGGGTAAGGAATTTGTGATTAAAGTAGGAAATGGCATTATCTAGAGGAAGGGTTTTTAGAGGGGGACCAGTCAGTATGTTTTAAAAATTCGGAGAAAGTTAGAGAGTTGAAAGAGGAGAGGTTCCGGATTTGAATGTAGTGGTGGTGTTGTTTATGCAGTGGAGATGGGAGACGGTCAGCGAAGGCTGGTAGGTGATCACTGAGAGGATCAGGTAATGTTTTGGCTTTGGTGATAAGGTTTGGGTGAGTTGTTAGGATCCAGTCAATGATGGTACCAGAGGTACCATCTTTATTTGGTCTAGTTGGAGATTGTATTAGTTGGGAGAAGTTGTAAAGGTTGATTATGTGGGAAGGGGCTTCAGAGTTAATAGTATTCCAGTTGATGTTGGTATCACAGAGTATATAGGTTTTATTTTTTATATTGGAGGAGAACCAGGACAGGATGTTTTCAAGAGTTTTGATATCACCAGGGGGAATATTGAGGACAGTGATACATACGGACTTGTGATTGTTTATTTTTAGTAAACCTATTATAATTTCAGCACTGGCAAAGGTTGGTATTTTACTGGAGTAGGGAGTTATGGTATGGGAGATGGGCTAGATTATTGCTACTCCACCTCCTTTTTTGTGGGCCCTGTCATTGCGAATAATTTGGAAACCTGGTGGTAGGATTTTGCTATCTTTTATATAGGTTTTCAGCCAGGTTTCAGAAACAGTGGTAATGTCAGTGTGGTTATGGGAGAGCCAGGCATGGAGGTTAGGGATTTTGTTTTTTTAGGCTTTGTGCATTACGTGTTGTAAGGCAAATGGACTTTGAGCTTGTGGGTTAAGATGCTGTAAAACATCCAGTTTTTAATAACAGTTTGCCTACTGATAGGGTTTTAAAATTGCATTCTTACCTGGTTTCAGTAAGAACCTTTTGTGTGTGTGTGTGTGTGTGTGTGTGTGTGTGTGTGTGTGTGTGTGTGTGTGTGTGTGTGTGTGTGTGTGTGTGTGTATATCACTAACTATGGTTTTAACATTAGGTTTGGCCACGTGTACAGAGTGGAGGGGGAAAGCATTTTTGACTGTTTTTTGGTTAACGTGATTTTCTCAAGAGGGTTATTTAAACCAAATGTGATTTACTGTTTAGATTCTCACGAAGTCCGTTTGTTATACACCAGACAAAAGTGCTAAATCTTGTGTGCAAGTAGTAAAGAATTCAGTTTTCCTTCATCTGGCTGGCTGCATCTTTGTTTTCTTCTGTTCGTTGCTTGGTTTCTGGTGGATGTGTGATTTATGAAAATGAAAATCAACTTGAAAAGGAGGAGGAGGAAAAAAAGCTCTGGTAATAATGTGTGTGTGTACATACACATAAAAATCTAAGGCTGTGGTACTACAGGAGTATTCTCCCTAAGCAGAAGTGTGCAGGGCATGCCCCCCCCAAGGGGCTTCCAGTAATTTATGGAGAAAAATAAATCAAATGTATTCAGATGTGCTTAAAATAAGTGAAACATTGTAAAAAATTAATACAGTCAAATGAAAAAGCCTGCTAAGGTGAGAAGAGAAGTAAGTTTAAGAAGCTATTCAGATGAGCTGACAAAATAATCAGAAATTTGAGGTTGGAATGAAGGAAAGACGGGATGAATATGAGGCTTTTCGCGAAGGCTCTCAATAATAATCTAAGCAACAGAGACCTCCAAAGCAGAAACACAAGCAACCTCCATCCCCCAACACAACCCAAATGACACATAGCCCACAGACTCAGTGTGCCACTCAACCACAGCCAATAAGGCAAAACAACGTACCCAACACACTTGTCAAAGGTGACTCTAGTCAGGCACACTGATGTCCCACTCACCAGGCTAAATAAGGAGAAGGTTACTGTCAGCTGCCTGTCGGGTGCCAGGACCCGCCACATAACCCACACACTCATGGCACTCCACAACAAGTACAAATATGACTCTGTCATTGTCCATGTTGGTGTGAATGACCTGAAACATACCTCCCTGGACTACATGAAAAGAGACATGGAAGAGCTCTCAGATCTTGTAGCCCAGGCAGGTATGACCCCAGCCCGGAGTAGCATTCTGCCATCGCCCAGAACGATACCGTAGTACAAGGACAAAATGATAGACTTCAAAAATTGGCTAAGCTTCTGATGTCATTCTAAGGGGATCCAGTATCTGTCTGCTTGGGATGACATGGTCAACAGACCACAATGCTTTGCCACAGATGGCCTGCACCTGTCGCCCCTGGGATTCTGGACACTGGCTAAGGCTCTTGCTGCCCCTATAGTGCCTTTTTTAGGCACGGTTCAAATAACAAATTCACCACCATAACAGGAACAGGAAAGCAAAAACTGAGGGTAATGCTACTCAATGCTAGAAGTTTAAATCTCAAAATGCACTCACTGGAGGCACTCCTTAAAATGGAGAACATCGATATCTGTGCAGTGACTGAGACCTGGTTCAAGGCTCCAGAGAGCACCCCTGCACTACCAGGCTATAACTCATACCACACATTTTGGCCATGTAACCTGGACCGAAACACCAAAGGCAGAGGTGTGTCCATATTCATTAAGGATATCCACACCTCCAGGCTAGTTGCTCACCATAATGTATCCGAGGTTATCCAAGTGCAACTAACTCTGGGCAAAACTGCAATCCAAATTGTAGCTTGCTACAGATCCCCCACCATGCCCCAGGATTCCCACTCCTCTTTTCTTGATGTACTGGAAAATATTAGGGTTCAACCAAACACCCTAATAATGGGCGACTTCAACTACCCCACCATTAACTGGGAAAACTACTCGTGTACAAACTCCTTAGCTCAACGCTTTCTGGAATTCATAAACTCCAATGCCCTAGATCAACTTATCCATACCCCCCCCACCAGGGGCAACAATATCCTACACCTAGTCATTACCAACATGAGTGACCGGTGTTCCCACCTGAAGTCAACTTCTCATTGGTCCGATCCGACCATAAGCTTATCACCCTTGATATCCACATCCCACCCCCACCCTCCATTAAGGAAACCACAGTAAAAAATTCTCCAAAGCCAACTTCATGCTTCTTAAGAAAGAAATGGTGAACTTCATGACACCCATGCAGATGGACAATACAGTTACAACTGCTGAATCCTACACAAATGCACTCTATAAGCACTTACACGAGTACATGGATTGTGCTATCCAAACAGAACCAAGATGCTATCCTCCAAAAAAAGGAAGCCAATCTGGTGGTCCCCTGCCATAAACAAACTGTACAACAGAAGGAAGAAACTGTTGCAAAAGAGGGTAAAATCCCATGAGGAGAGGAGCTCCCTGGTCAGCCTCAGTAAGAAGCTGAGATCCCTTATAAGATCCTCGAAAGCTAGCTATGAAAAAAATCGCCACTAAATCCAAGGACAACCACAAAACATTCTATAGCTATGTCAAGAATCTAGATGGCAATACCTAGATCTGCTCTGAGTTACAGCACAAAGGCACATAAATTACAGAACCAACTGACATTGCTAACATCCTGGCAGATCGGCTCAGTGCTAAATTTACCCCCCTCTCACCCCCTAAAGGGCCAATATCTATACAGGAAGAATGCAGAGTCCCTGTAATCACAACTATGCAGGTAAAAGCTGCACTCTCTAAAGCCAAAAAACACAGCATCCATGGGACTGGACAACATCCCAGGCTGCATTTTACACGAACTTCAGAATGAACTGGCTCTCCACTTAAGCACCATGTTCAATAATAGCCTCACATCAGGCTTTGCGCCCACTGAATGGCACACAGCAACAGTTATCCCACTCCACAAAGGGGGAGCCACCACTGATCCCGGGAACTATCGTCCTATTAGCCTGATGAGCCTGGTGTGCAAGGCCATGGAACGTATAATCATGGAACTCAAAGACATTGGTAACCTCCAAACTCTGGATCCCACCCAGTTCGGGTTTGTGAAAGGCAGATCATGCCTTCTGAACCTGATCGACTTCTTTGAGGCAGTCACCAACGCCGTTGATGAGGGTAAGGTGGTTCACACAGCCTATCTTGACCTCGCCAAGGCTTTCGACACCATCCCCCATTCTGGAATTATAGCTAAACTCACTAAACTAGGTATAAATCCCTACGTCACAAGATGGGTTGCTAACTGGCTCACTGACAGAACCCACACTGTAAAAGTTGCAAACTCCAAATCTGACCTCAAAGCAGTGACAAGTGGAGTACCACAGAGTTCTGTCCTGGGACCTCTCCTGTTTGGTATCTACTTCTCTGAAGTACAGGCTAACACAGAAGGCCTCTAGCTAATGAAGTTCGCAGGACTGCAAACTAGGAGACATAGTCATGTCCCCAAATGATGAGGACATCCTACAGAAGGGCCTCACTGTGACAGATGCCTGGTGTCAGAGCCATGGCCTCAAGCTCAATGCCAAAAAGTGCAGTGTCATCCTCTTTGGTAAAAACTCTGTACCCATGAACTACCACATAGGCAGCAATCTACTTAACACCGAATGCGTGATAAGAGACCTTGGGACCTAGGTGGACAGTAGTCTCTCCATTGATAGTCACATCGCCACAGTAGTCAGGAAGTCCTTCTACGTAGCGCACCTCATCATAAAAGGGTTCTCATATAGGAAAAAAAAGAGGTTATTGTTACCCTCTACTGGTCACTCATTAGACCCATTATAGAGTGCAACACCCCTTTTGGAATGTACCTCACAAGACATCTGCAGCAGCTGGAAAGGCCACAGAAGTACCTCACAAAGGGGATTACTGGCCTCAAACAAATGCCCTACACTGACCGCCTCAAAATACTCCAGCTTTACTCCACAGCATATAGCCTACTCCGAGGAGATCTCTGCCTAACATATAAAGCTATCTCAAACCCAGAGCTGTTGGACATGCTACACCTAAAGAAATCCCAATCCCTCTGAGCTACATGCTCTAGGGACCTAAACCTTGTCAATACAATAAACAGGACACGCTGGAGGGATAGATTCCTGTCCCAGAGACTTCCTATACTCTGAAACAAGCTACCCATCGATGTCAAGCAAAGTTCTTCATCAGCACTCTTCAAGAAAAATCTTGATGAGTGGATGGGAAATAGGAAATACACCCCAGGGATCACTTCTGTGCCTCTGCTGGACAGTGGCACAGGAAAATAACTTTCTTGGGTAACCTTGCCGGCTAGGCTTACATAGGCCCTTGGGCCGATAGCCTAGTACCTACTTATGAACCTGTAAGAACATTTTTAAAAAAATAGCACAGCTAAAAGACAGACCACTCAGAGAAAACTGGAGATTTTCTGCAGTAACTCAGAAACTTGATTATCTCATTACATCCGAGTGACGCCTCCAGGTGCATCTGCAGTTACCTCCTACTGCTCCTCTAGGCATCAAATATTGCTTGTTCATATTTGCATTAATAATTCCAAAACCATGTTACATACAAGGCATCTGAATATTTTATCTTGAAGCATATATGATGGCAAACACAATTGTGTTGATATTTGACCTATGTTAGTGAGTATTTGTTAGAATTGTAAGGTGATAACTTCATTTTTTAAAGGCTCAAGCCATGCCCACTGGGAGTTAAAGGTATGCACCCAAAAGAGCTGTACTGGAGGGAATGAGTGTATTCATTTAATGTAGTGGTGGTGAGTGTACCCAAGGGTGAGAGACTGGTGATTGGAGCGGCTTTCAATGGGCATGTTGGTGAAGAGAACAGAGAGGATGAGGAAGTGATGGGCAGGTATGGTGTTAAGGAGTGGAATGCAGAAGGTCAGATGGTAGTGGATTTTGTGAAAAGGATGGACATGGCTGTGGTGAATACGTATTTTAAGAAGAGGGAGAAGCATAGGGTGATGTACAAGAGTGGAGGAAAATGCACACAGGTGGATTATATCTTATGTAGAAGGGCCAGTTTGAAGGAGATTGGAGACTGTAAAGTGGTGACAGGAGAAAGTGTAGTTAGGCAGCATAGAATGGTCGTCTGTAGGATGATGTTGGTGATCAAGAAGAGGAGGACAAGTCTGAGAGCAGTGCCAAGGATCAAATGGTGGAAGTTGAAAAAGGGTGATTGTGAGGTGGGTTCAGGGAGGAGTTAAAACAGGCACTAGGGGGCAGTGAAGAGTTACCGAATAGCGGGGTAACTACAGCAGAGATGGTAAGTGAGACAGCTAGAAAGGTGCTTGGTGTGACATCTGGACAGAGGAAGGAGGACAAGGAGACCTGGTGGTAGAATGAGGAAGTACAGGACAGTATACAGAGGAAGAGGCTGGCGAAGAAGTGGGATTGTCAGAGAGATGAAGAAAGTAGACAGGATTATAAGGAGATGAGGAGCATGTCAAAGAGAGAGGTGGTGAAGGATAAGGTATATGGAGAGTTGTATGAAAGACTGGACACTAAAGAGGGAGAAAAGGACCTGTACCAATTGGCTAGATAGAAGGACCGAGCTGGGAAAGATGTGCAGCAGGTAAGGGTGATAAAGGATAGTGAGGGAAACATACTCACAAGCGAGGAGTGTGTGTTGAGCAGATGGAAAGAGTACTTTGAGGGGCTGATGAATGAAGAGAATGAGAGAGAGAGAGAAGGTTGGATGATGTGGGGATAGTGAATCAGGAAGTGAAACAGATTAGCAAGGAGGAAGTACGTATGAAGAGGATGAAGAATGGAAAGGCTGTTGGTCCAGATGACATACCAGTGGAAGCATGGAGGTGCTTAGGAGAAATGGCAGTGGAGTTCTTAACCAGATTGTTTACTGAAATCATGGAAAGTCAGAGGATGCCTGAGGAGTGGAGAAAAAGTGTTTTGGTGCCTATTTTTAAGAATAAGGGTGATGTGCAGAGTTGTAGTAAATACAGAGGGATAAAACTGATCAGTCTCAGCTTGAAGTTATGGGAAAGAGTAGTGGAAGCTAGGTTAAGAAGGGAGGTGATGATTAGCGATCAGCAGTATGGTTTCATGTTGGGAAAAAGCACTACAGATGCGAAGTTTACTCCGAGACTGTTGATGGAGAAATACAGGGAAGGTCAGAAGGAGTTGCATTGTGTCTTTGTGGACTTGGAGAAAACATATGATAGGGTGCCTAGACAGGAGTTGTGGTACTGTACGAGGAAGTCAGGAGTGGCAAAGAAGTATGTAAAGAGTGGTACAGGATATGTACAAGGGTAGTGTGACAGTGGTGAAGTCTGCAATGGGAGTGACAGATAAGTTTAAGGTGGGATTACATCAAGGATCAGCTATGAGCCCTTTCTTATTTGCAATGGTGATGGACAAGTTGACAGATGAGATCAGACAGGAGGCCCCATGGACTATGATGTTTGCAGATGACATTGTGATCTGTAGTGAGAGTAGGGACCAGGCTGAAGAGACCTTGGAGAGGTGGATATATGCTCTAGAGAGGAGAGGAATGTAGGTCAGCAGGACTAAGACAGAATATGTGTGTGTGAATGAGAGGGAGGATAAAGGAATGGTGAGGATGCAGAGTTAGCGAAGGTGGATGAGTTTAAGTACTTGGGATCAACAGTTCAGAGTAATGGTGAGTGTGGAAGAGAGGTGAAGAAGAGAGTACAGGCCGGGTGGAATGGGTGGAGAAGAGTGTCAGGAGTGATTTGTGACAGACTGGTACCAGTAAGAGTGAAAGGGAAGGTCTACAAGAGGGTAGTGAGACCAGCTATGTTGTATGTGTTGGAGACGGTGGCATTGACAAAAAGGCAAGAGTCAGAGCTGGAAGTGGCAGATTTAAAGATGTTAAGATTTGCACTGGGTGTGACAAGGATGGACAGGATTAGGAATCAGTATATTAGAGGGTCAGCTCAGGTTGGATGGTTTGGAGACAAAGTCAGAGAGGCGAGATTGCATTGGTTTGGACATGTGCTGAGGAGGGATGATGGGTATATATTGGGAAAAGGATGCTAAGGATGGAGCTGCCAGATGAGAGGAAAAGAGGAAGGCCTAAGATGAGATTTATGGACGTGGTCAGAGAGGACATGCAGGCAGCTGGTGTGACACAGCAATATGCAGAGGACAGGAAGAAATAGAAACAAATGATCCACTGTGGCGACCCCTAACAGGAACAGCCGAAAGAGAAGAAGAGTAATGTGTTTAACAAATTTTTTCAAGTTAATTGCAAGTTACATTGTACAGCAGTTATATGTGAGGTGGGGGGGGGGGGTGACTTATCAATCTTAACAGTGACTGTTACTAAAGCCAGTGATGATGAAGTAGAACAGGGATGGCGAACCTTTTGGGCTCCATGTGTCAAAAATTCAGAAAATGCCTATCTTGACTCTGCTGGTCTGTCACCCACCCAGAAAAAAAGAGAAAAAATTCTTTACATATTCATTTATTTAAAAAAATAAAGTCCAGTCATGTGTGCTGCTATACGTCATAAAAGTAAAAGAAAAATCTGGGACTTACAACAGGGGAAACGATATAACCACTGATAATTAGGCTTAAAATAATGCACAAAAAAATGACCCTAGTTTTAATAGTAATTTTATACTGAAATGAAAAAAATATGGGCACATTGCATTTAATTTAATTATCAATTAATGACTTTTTTGTTGCTGAGTTTTAATAGATAAGTGCAGGGTCACATATGTCTTGTATTTTTGTTCATTCGGTTTCTTTGGTAACTCAGGTATTGGTGAATGCTGGTGTGTCACCCAAAACGTTATGGCATGTCACCTTGGACAAGTGTGTCATAGGTTCACCATCACTGAAGTACAATATACTTTTTCTGTTTTTTTCTTCTCTCCTATCAGCCAACAGAGCTCTACAAAAGAAAGAATGCAGACATTGGTAATAATGAACCATGAACTATGAAGGACTCATGAAGAAATGTTAAAAGTAGTACTTTAAGTAACAAGTAATTTAGTGAAAATAAATGAAGTCTGTTATATTTAACAGAATACAGATTAATTCCTACCAGTAGCAACCACCTCAGTATGAAACGTAGCAGTGCAAACTAAATTATGCAAATTTTGTATGTATATAAATATGTAAATTTGTATGCAAATATGTACATTTTTTTACTATGTATTCCGTGATCTACTTATTATTCACTTTGATTCTCTGTCTGTTACTGTAAACTCAGCTTAATTTTACCCTTAGTAACTACTGCTTATGTAGCTAGGCATTATGTATATGTACTTCATTAGTCATGTAGCTATGTATGTGGAGCTTTTCTCCCCGGGTCTCCACTGAAAAAGGGCTCAGGCCCTACTGGACTAACCTAGTCAACGAATGTCAAATAAATAAATAATAACTCAAGGATAGCAAGGGCACTTTTTTGATAGTATGCAAATTATTTTTCACATCTGGGAGGGAAGTTGAGATGAGAAAACAAAGATGTTGTGGGTACAGAAAGGAACACAGGCTCTAACATGAATTGTCAGCATAATTAAACCTAACTTTAGAATAGGTGAAGCCTGTTCCACCCGTCTTATCTGGGTCAACTGCCCATACATGGGTTTTTTTTTTTTTTTTTTTTTTTTTGAAAAATGTCTACACTTGTATGAGTTTATTGTAAATTAAAAAAATGCCTATGGGTTAAAATATGAAAATGTACATAGTTTTTTATGTGTGTTGACTGAGTTTACTGAAACAAAATGTCTGAGAAAATGTGACAAGTCTAGGTCAAGACAAGAGGCAGCATCCTGGGTTTAAGACTTAGCAGGGCTGACTATTTTCTCTACTCGTTTCCTGCCTTTCTATAACCAGTAGAGTCCGGTTTTCAGATTTTGCTGAATTCTGGGCTGTTTTGTAGTTTCTATGTTCCCCAGACCTTATTAAGATAGAAGGAAGCTTCTCTGTTCATCAGTGAGAGTGGTGAGCTTTCAGCAGCCTATCTGTTGCTGGAGTAGTGGTTTCAGCTCATAATCTGTTCTTTTATTGGCCATTTTGGGCTACTTCTATCCCTTTCATCTTTCTGTTTAAAAACCTGTGTTTGTGTGGTTTTTGCACTTGTATTACCTCAGCAAGAACCTGCCTAGGTGTCCTGCTGAGTTCTACAGCAGCAGAGAGAGAAAAGGGAGACTTGAGTGGATTAAGTACCTCTGTTTTGCTTTTTATTGCTTATTTTCTCTACTATTCCGAGCATTTTTTATTAACTTTGCAACTAAACTATTCCCAGTGCCAGAAAGTTTGCTCTTCTAATTTTCACTTAGAACTAGCCAGTTTTCTAGTTTTAGCACTCAAAACTGTTTCCTTGTGCTCAGCACTAAATAATCTACAATTTAATGCAGCACTCAACTTTCCGCACTTGTTAGGAGGAAAACAGTTTTTAGTACTTAAATTAATAAGCACCTATCCAGGCATGTCTAAGGATCAGCTCCCGTCATTGTCCCCTGTTGACCTGGTGAATCTGGGCATCTTGGGGCAATGTAGCAATTGCCTCATGTACACTGACAACCCTCTCCTCCTACCACCCAGCGCTACAACCTGTGAGAGATGCACTTATATAGCCAAACTGGAAGCCAAGCTCTCTCCAGCCAAGACTGTACTAGACAGTCAAGAGGAGAAGGAAAACACCTGCACCATACCACACTAAACATATAGTCCATCAAAACCTACACCACATAAACCCACACATACTAACACAAAACACACACCTACATTCACAGAGGCTCTCAATAAAAATCTGCCAAAACAACAGAGATCTCCAACGCTGAAGCGCAAGCAACCACCACCCCCCCAACACTACCCAAACGAGACAGCCCACAAAATCAGTGTGCCACTCAACCTCAGCCAATAAGGCAAAATAACGTACCCAACACACTAGTCATAGGTGACTCTATAGTCAGGCACACTGATGTCCCACTCACCAGGCTAAACAAGGAGAAAGTTACTGTCAGCTGCCTATCGGGTGCCAGGATCCGCCAACATAACGTAAGTACTCAGGTCACTCCACAAGTACAAACATGACTCCGTCATTGTCCATGTTGGTGTGAATGACCTGAAATGTACCTCCATGGACTACATGAAGAGAGTCATGGAGGAGCTCTCGGAGCATGCAGCCCAGGCAGGTATGACCCTAGCCCCGAGTAACATCCTGCCATCGCCCAGAATGATAATAGAATACAAGGACAAAATGACTGAATTCAACAATTGGCTAAGCTTCTGGTGTCATTCTAAGGGGGATCCAGTGTCTGTCTGCCTGGGACGACATGATCGACAGACCATGATACTTTGCCAGAGATGGCCTGCACCTATCGCCCTTGGGATTCCGGATACTGGCTAAGGCTCTTCCCACTACTATAGTGCCTTTTTTAGGCAAGGTTCAAACGACAACTCACCACCGTAGTAGGTATAAGCAAGCAAAATCTGAGGGTAATGCTAGAAGTCTAAACCTCAAAATGCACTCACTCGAGGCACTCCTTAAAATGGAGAACATCGACATCTGTGCAGTGAAGGAGACCTGGTTCAAGGCTCCAGAGAGCACCCCTGCATTACCAGGCCATAACTCATACCACACCTTTCGGCCACTTAACCCGGACTGACACACTAAAGGAGGAAGCGTGTCCATATTCATTACGGTTATCCACACCTCCAGGCTAGTTGCTCAGCATAATGCATCCGAAATTATCCAACTGCAACTAACACCGGGCAAGACTGGTTTGTAGCTTGTTACAGATCCCCCGCCATGCCCCAAGATGCCACTCCAAGTTTCTTTGTATACTGGGTAATATTAAGGTACTGCCCAATACACTAATAATGGGCAATTTCAACTACCCTACAATCAACTGGGAAAACTATTCATGTACTAACTCATTTGCTCAACATTTTCTGGAATTCATAAATTCCAAAGCCCTGGATCAGCTTGTCCATACCCCCACCAGGGGCAGCAATATCCTGGACTTGGTCATTACCAATATGGTTAACCGATGCTCCACGCCAGAGGTCAACTCCTCGCTGGTCAGATCAGACCACAAGCTAATCACCCTAGACATCAATATCCCACCCCTACCCCCCATTAAGGAAACAACCGTAAAAAACTTCACCAAAGCCAACTTCATGCTTCTTAAGACAAAAGTGGCAAGCTTCATGACACCCATACAGATGGAAAATAGAGGTACGACTGCTGAATCCTATACCGATGCACTGTACAAGCACATACACAAGTGCAAGGATCGTGCCATCCCCAACAGAAAGTACAGTTTTGTACCTACCATAAATGTAGATGTTCGAGGATCCCATTGCTGCAGTCCTTACTATTGGGTATAGTCCGCGTCCAGTCGGCCCGAATACCAGAGTATAAGGCTGACGTCGGTCAGGGCGCATTAGACTGACGTCAGTACGTCAGGGTACTAATGCGCATGACCGACGTCATATCCTCAGTCTTTTCTTGCCCCAGATGTCAGAAGACCCTAAAAAGACAAGGCCCAAAATACCTGCACCAAAATATGTACAATATATACAAGAATATATACAAAAAGATAAGCATGTAACCTCACCTACACAACCACCCCTAAACACAGAGGCGAAGGAGGGAGGGTAAATTGGACTGCAGCAATGGGATCCTCGAACATCTACATTTATGGTAGGTACAAAACTGTACTATGTTCTTCGTTCCCCATTGCTGCAGTCCTTACTATTGGGTAGAATCCCAAAGCAGAGGTAAGGGAGGCTGGCAAATCATAAAGAAGCAGGAGCTGACAACATGCCTTGCAAAACAGCTGTGGCAAAACCAGCCCTAGACTTAGAGTAGATAGGAAGGTGATAATGCTTAGAGAAAGTATGCACTGAACTCCAAGTAGCTGCTTCCAAAATATCCTTAGTTGCCACCCCCCTTAGAAATGCTGTTGAAGTGGCAGTAGCCCTAGTGGAATGAGGCCTAATCCCAGCTGGAATCTCCTTGCCATGATGGGAATAACAAAATGCAATGCAAAAGCCAATCCACCTAGAAATAGTTTGTTTTGACACAGGCTTGCCCTGTGAACTCAAAGCAAAAGAAACAAAACTGCTGAGACTGCCTGAAATCCTTAGTCCTGCTTAAATAATAACGCAATTGCCTGTGTACATCTAAAGTGTGCAAAATCTTTTCCCCTTTATTTTGGGGGTCTGCATAAAAAGTAGGCAAATGAATAGTTTGGTTTAAAGCCACACTAGAAACCACCTTAGGCATAAAGGAAGGATTAGTACGTAATGATACCCTATCCTTATGGAAAATCAAAAATGGCTCAACTGCCATAAGGGCCTGCAACTCAGACACCCTTCTTGCAGAAGTAATAGCCAAAAGAAAAGCAGTCTTCCATGACAAGTATTTCAATTCAGCAGTAGCCGCAGGCTCAAAAGGTTGTAGAGTAAGTTTTTCCAACACAAAATTGAGATCCCAAGCAGGAGTAGGAGCTCTACGTGGGGGTCTTATATTCTTTGCCCCTCTAAGAAACTGCTTGAACAAAGGATGCGAAAACAATGGTGGGTCACAATCATAGTGAGCTGAAATTGCTGCAGCATGAATCTTAATGGAAGAGAAGGACAAACCTTTGTCCAATAACTCAGTAAGATATTGAAGAGCCACACTCAAATTAGGCTCAGAAACCTGCAAATTCTTTGCTGTACTCCAAAATAAAAATCTCTTCCATTTTTCTGCGTACACTTTCCTTGTACTAGGTCTTCTAGCTTCCATAATCACATTTAAAACTTGTTGAGGAAGTTGAGACCTGCTGTGTTTCAACACAGAATATGCCAGGCTGTTAGATGAAGAGAGTGAAGCTTGACATTGAGCAGATGACCATCCTTCTGAGATAACAGATGAGGAATCAGAGGTAAAGGCCATGGAGGCTTCCTTACCAGACTCCGTAGTAGTGGGTACCAGTGTTGCCGAGGCCAATCTGGAGCTATCAAAATCATCCTTGGCCTGTCTTGTCTGACCTTTAATAGTACCTTTGGAAGAAGAGGCAGAGGAGGAAAGGCATACACATGAAGGTTTTTCCAACTGAAAGACAGAGCATCCACTTTCCAAGCTGTGTGATGAAACCCCTTTGTGCAAAACTGTGGCAGCTGGTGGTTTAGTGGAGAAGCGAACAGATCTATGTCTGGAGTTCCCCATGACAGACTCTTTTGTTTGTCCGGGGTTAAAAAGGCCATCTGGGCTGCTGTATTCAGTCTCACACCCAGAAAGCACATGTCTTGAGAGGGTACTAGACTGGACTTTATTTCGTTCACAGAATACCCTAGGCATCTTAGCACTGCTATAACATATTCCAGATGCTGTAGAAGGTCTTCTTTTTCTTGAGCCAGAATCAGGCAGTCGTCCAAGTAAGGATAGATTTGAATTCCTTGAAGCCTGAAGTAAGCTATCACTGGAGCCAGAACCTTTGTGAATACTCTGGGCGCAGTAGATAAGCCAAAGGGCAATGCAGAGAACTGATAATGAGAATTTCCAGCTCGAAACCGCAGATACTTCCTGCAACTTAGCCTTATAGGCACATGAAGGTAAGCTTCCTTGAGATCTAAAGTTACCATCCAGTGATCTTTGCCCAGCAGAGGTAAAAGCTGTTGTAACGTCAACATCTTGAACTTGGGAATGTCCAGAAAAGTGTTGAGGAGAGATAAATCCAAAATTGGTCTCCACGTGTTCCCCTTCTTTGGTACTGGGAACAGGCGAGAATAAAATCCTAGGCCCCTTTCTGATATAGGGACTGGCTGAATGGCCCCCATCTGGAGTAACTGAGAAACTTGCTTGTGAGCCTCCTTTCTTTGTGGAGGAGGAACGACTGGCATGCCTTTGAAAGGGGGCATTGTATGGAAATAAAATCTGTAACCGTGGTGAATGATATCCAACACCCATTTGTCTTGAGTAATTAAATCCCATTTTTCTTTGAAAAGAGACAGTCTTCCTCCCAAAGGAGCTGCCAGACGAGAATCTACTGGCAGCTGAAAAGACAGGTCATTGGGTCTGTTTACGAAAGGACTGACCCCTGCCCTCACCAGAAGTCTGAGCAGGTGAACTCCCCGTTCTAGGCCTAAAAGAACCTTGAGCCCTGCCCCTACCACGTCTAGACCTACCCCTAGACTGGGAATCATAAGCAGGATATGTCCACCCCTTAGCAGGCCAATTTCTACTAAACTTGGTGGCTGCACCTGCAAAAATCTTTAACAGTTTGCATAGACTTAGCTTTGTCCTCCATTTTCTTTAAAACTGCTTCCACAGGCGATCCAAACAACACATCAGACTGTAAAGGAGCATCCAAAATCCTTGTCTTAACATGCTCAGCTAAATTCTGATCCTTCAACCAGGCATGCCTGCGAAGAACAGAACTAGTAGCAGCCACCCTCGAGGAGGCCTGTACAGCATCAAAACCACATTGCAAAGAATGCTTACCCACTTGTTCAGACACATGAACCAAATCCAGCAACTCTTTACACTCAATACCTTCCGCCAAAGCATCCACCTTAGATTTTAATTGTGAAAGGAGATAATTCTGATATTTTAACATGTGAAACTGACAATTCAACGCTCTCATGGCTAGAGTGGAAGAAGTATACACTTTCTTTCCCCACCTATCCAAAGCCCTTGCCTCCCTATCAGTGGGAACAGGATTTTTAACCACAGAAGCCTTAACACCTTTAGGCCCTTGAGAAATAGTTTCTGGGTCCGCCCTAGGACTCTTAAACAAATACTTATGAGCTTCGGGCACCCTATAATACCTATCAGGCTTAACAGGAGCAGGAGGCAAAGAGTCAGGGTTCAGGGAAGCCTCTGCAAAAACATCTTCCACCACATTCAACACAGGAGGAATAGCTAAGGGCCTATGCTGGGGTAAAAACAAGAATTCCCTAAGCCTTTTCCTGGAATCAGAGTAATCCTGGCCTTCCCATTTAAAGTGCTCCCTCATGGAATGCAGAGTCTCTGAAAATGAGAAATCCTCAGGAGGAGAAGCTGTAGGAGTGGAATCATCCACATCAGAATCAGAATAAGTAGGATACTCCTGCAAGTCTTCCAGAAGACTCTGAAGCCTCTGAACACTGTTCAAAACTATCAAACTCGGTTCCACCCTAGGCCTCTTATCAGGCGGGGCATAGAACCTCTAATCATAGTAATCAAATCTTCTGCCATTTTAAGCATATGTTTCTTAGGTACAGAACCCGAAATGCTAGGAGAAGCCCCACTGAAGCTGAACTAGGCCTACCTCTCAAAGAAGTTTTGGCAACAGAAGGAGAGGCTCTAACTACCTTGGGAAGAGAGGGAAGAACAGTTACCTGAGAAGCCCCTCAGCCTGGCCTACCTCCTGAGAAGGCACATCCTGTAACAGTAAAGTTTCTGCCTGAGACTCCATGGAAACTCCTGGCAAAACCTCTGGCTCCACTGAGCCTTCTAAAGAACCGACGTCCGGGACTGCGGTTCATCAACCCTAGGCTTCGCTGCTTTGTCCTTGCGCTTCTTGGGAAGCGGGCGGAGCATCCGGCGGCATTTTATAATTACAACGCTTCCCAAACACTAACCTGGCACAGTCTAACCTCCTCTTAATAGTGCGTTTGTTAAACCTAGCACAAGAGCGGCAACCAACAACGTCGTGCTCAGGCCCTAAACAAGGTATACACAAGGTATGGTAATCCCTATGAGGTATCTGTTTCCCACAAGAAATACAGTTATTCACTTTTCTGACATCCGGTTAAGTACTGAGGCAAGAAAAACCAAAATGTTCCCCAACGGGTACTTAGCCAACTCTGTTTCGGTCTGAAACTCCGGTTTCGGAAATATTTCAGAACGCCAACCTGCACTCGCAAAATTGCTTCTGCATCGGACCATGCGGCAAAAAAGACTGAGGATATGACGTCGGTCATGCGCATTAGTACCCTGACGTACTGACGTCAGTCTAATGCGCCCTGACCGACGTCAGCCTTATACTCTGGTATTCGGGCCGACTGGACGCGGACTATACCCAATAGTAAGGACTGCAGCAATGGGGAACGAAGAACATCCAAGATGCTATCCTCCAAAAAAAGGAAGCCAATGTGGTGGTTTCCCCCCTGCCATAAAGTCTACAACAGAAGGAAGCACAAAAAAAAAAAAAGTACAATCCCCTGGATTGCAGAAACTCCCTGGTCAGCCTCAGTAAGAAACTGAGATCCCTCATAAAATCCTCCAAAGCTAGTCACGAAATTAAAATTGCCACCGATTCTGAAATACAACCACAAAGCATTCTACAGCTATGCCAAGAATTTCAATGGCGATACTCAGATCTGCTCTGAGCTACAGCACAATGGCACTAGATATACAGAATCTACTGATATTGCCAACATCCTGGCAGATAGGTTCAGTGCAAACTTCACCCCCCATCCCCCCAAAGGGCCCATCACTATACTGGATGAATGCAACGCCCCTGTAATTACGGCCGCACAAGTAAAGACTGCACTATCCAAGGCCAAGAACACAGCATCCATGGGACCTGATAACATCCCAGGCTGCGTTCTGCATGAACTACAGAATGAACTGGCACCCCACCTAAGTATCATGTTCAATCATAGCCTCACTTCAGGCTTTGTGCCTACTGAATGGCGTACAGCGACAGTTATCCCATTCCACAACGGGGCGCCACCACGGACCCCAGGAACTACCTACCCATTAGCCTGATGAACCTGGTCTGCAAGGCCATGGAACGTATCATCTTGGAGCTTATAAACAAGGACATAGGTAACCTCCAAACTCTGGACTCAGCTCAGTTTGGGTTTGTAAAAGGTAGGTCATGTCTCCTAAACCTGATTGACTTCTTTGAAGCAGTCACCAGAGCCATGGATGAGGGTAAGGTGGTACACACAGCCTATCTTGACCTCGCCAAGGCTTTCAACACCATCCCCCACTCTGGAATTATAGATAAACTCACTAGACTGGGCATAAATCCCTATGTCACAAGATGGATGGCCAACTGGCTCACTGACAGAACCCACATAATGAAAGTAGCAGACTCCAAATCCAACTTCTGACCAGTGACAAGTGGAGTACCACAGGGCTCAGTTCTAGGTCCTCTCCTGTTTGGCATCTACTTTTCAGAAGTCCAGGCTAATACTGCAGATCTTTGGCTGATGAAGTTCGCAGACAACTGCAAACTAGGTGCCATAATAGAATCGACTGACGCTTGGTGTCGAAGTCATGACCTCAAGCTCACTGCCAAGAAGTGCATTGTCATCCCCTTTGGGAAAAACACTGTACCCATGAAATACCACATAGGCGGTAGCCTACTAAACACTGAAAGTGTGATAAGAGACATTGGGACACAGGTGGACAGTAGTCTCTCCTTTGATAATCACATCACAGTAGTCAGGAAACCCTTCTGTGCCACACCTCATCAAAGGGGTTCACCTCCAGAAAAAAAAAAAAAAGAAGTCATTGTTCCTCTCTACTCATCAGACCTGTTATAGAGTAAAACGCCCAGTTTGGCACGTACCTTGCACGACATCTACAACTAGAAAGGCCACAGAAATATCTCACTAAGAGGATTACTGGCCTCAAACAGATGCCATACGCAGACCGTCTCAAAAAACTCCAGCTCTACTCCATCGCTTATCGCCTACTCAGAGACAACCTCTGCCTAACATACAAAGCCATGTCAAACCCAGATCTGTTGGACATGCTACACTTAAAGCAACTCCAAACCCTTCAAGCCACACATTCCAGGGACCTAAACCTTGCCACCACAATAAACAGAAAATGCTGGAGGGATAGATTCCTGTCCCAGAGACTTCCCATGCTCTTGAACAGACTACCCATTCATGTCAAGCAAAGCTCCTCATTAGCCCTCTAAGAAAAATCTCGACAATTGGATGGGAACTAGGAAATTCACCCCAGGGATCACTTCTATGGCTCTGCTACACAGGGGAGCAGGAAAATAACTTTCTTGGGTGGCAAAAGCCAGAGAACTTTTTTGGCTAGGCTTATATAGGCCCCTGGGCCGATAGCCTAATACCTACCTATGAACCTGGATACAAGTTTAGTCTGTAAGGCGCTAGTTGGAAACGTACTCAAAAAACTGACATGTAGAACATATGAAGGTAATAGCATTTTATCAGATCAGAACGATTTGCCTCATCACATCATGGAATATGAATGACATTGTCGGTATGGGCAAGAAGCAACCTGTTCTGAATTATATATTAAGAAGTGTAGGGTGCATATAGCAATGTTACAGGAGACATACACAGATATTTCTTTTTATTCCTTTCATGGAAAAAGTCTTTCTGCCTCTGTAAATGCTGACTCCACCAGGACTATGGCTTCCTCTGTTGCTTTTTCAAGGGCTTGGATACCAATTCCATTCTTGAGGCTGCTACTTGGCCCTCTGTCCATACATTCACTAAGCATCACAAACTGGTTGTTGTTCCCAGAGCAAGGGCTGGCTTTACCAGAGCAATCCTGCATGGTTTTCTGGAGGGCTCTTCGGTCCTCCCAACTTTCCTCTTACGCTTTAGTACTTTCCCTTTAGTGAAGAGTACTACAACAGTGATATGGAAGGACATAGTACTGCTGTGTAAAATCTTGCCATAACAGTAGATGTCCTTCTCTTCACTGTTGCTGTATTCACTCCCTCCCTCCACCCTCTTTTCTTTTCTCCCTTTTCCCTTTCTGGATGCACATATTCTTCTTCTTCCTTGGACTGTTCCTCCTGGGCCTCTTCAATTCTGAGATATGCAAGTCTGTATGTCACCTTTAGGCCCTACATGGTGAGCAGGCAGCATACTTGTGACATTAAGATGTCCCTATAACAACCTAAGGCTTTCATACGCTGGCTAGACATTGGGGTGCCCTTGGTAGGGGATCCCTTTAAATAAAGAAAACTGCAACAGTGATATGGAAGGACATCAGATGGTATTCCTGTGGAAGGTTGCAAGTTAGGAGTGAAGAAAGTGATAAAGATCCAAAATATTTTGTTTGACAGTATTTTAAAAAGAGGGAAAGCTCTAGCATCTTGGAAGAAAGCTGTGGTGGCTTTATTACCCAAAGATGGTAAATACCCTTCAGATCCAGCTTTGTACAGAAGCATTTCAATTTTAAACCACTATTATAAAATGGTTGTCTCTATACTAACAAAGAATGGCAAAGGTGTTGCTGAAACTGATATACATGGATTAATGTGGTTTGTGGAGCGGAGGCAAACATCTGACATCAACATAACAATGATGATTCAGATGGAAGCAGAATACAAGAAAATACCACTGTTATTGTTGGTGGATCTTGATGCAGAAAAAACATGTAAAGTAAGCTGGATTTATGTGCAAAAAGAAAGCATTTCATTTCCCTGATACAATAAAGATAATTAGGAGGATATATGAAGGATTGGCAACAAGAATTAAAGTGCGAGGATTAGGATAAGGCTGAGTATGAACAGAGGTACTAGGCAGGGATGTCCTCTTGCCCTAGGTTATTTGCTTTATATTTAGAGCCAGCAAATAATATAAGACTCAGAAATGCAAAGATATAATTGGTATAGTAATCAAGAAAAGATGGCTTTATTTACAGGTGATATTATTTTGTGCTAAATAAACCCAGAAAGGGAACATTTTGAGGCAATCTGAAGTCTTTTTGGGATATAAAATTAATGAAGAAAAAATGCAGGCTATAGCCATAAATTAAGTACCCACATATGAATAAATTCATCAATGAATTAAAAAGGCTTCTGTTATGGCAGCTAAGGATATATATGGGAAGAGACTAACCAAAAGATAATACAAAAACAGACAGGGCTATTTAGCTCAGTTCAGACTAATCCAGTCAACAGATGTAAAATAAATAAATAAATGGATAACAACATGCAACCAGTGAAAATTTTTTTAGTCCCTTTAGTTTTATATACAAGTCAAGCATATTTTAATCAGCCAGAAAAGAAGTTGTGGACAATAAAGAGTTGAACAAATTTCTGTGAGAAGACGACCAGGGATTAATATCAGAGTATGGGCATAGAGAAAGGAAAATAGGAATCCTAAGTGAAAGACCTGCTCTGTTGATGTTTTCAGTCGAATGTAGAACAGAAGCCGGTGTTAAAAAGGAGACAATTACTTGGCCACATAAAATACTGCATGACAACTGTAAAACAATCAAAGGAGGTTAGAAAATATTGGGAAGACAGACTGGAAAATAAATTTACAAGAGGACAGTAGGAGGACATACGTATGGCCCCCAAGTATGCAGAAAGAAAGTCCAGATTTGGATCTTTGCTTGGAAGGGTTTGTACTAGTATTTTATACCCCAAGCAAACTTCAAAGAATTTCTCCTCAAGTAGATAGCAATGTGATGAGGAAGAAAGATGACTTGGCAGATTTAAAAAAAAAAAAAAAACTACAGAGTACTCAGTCAGACATATTGGGTGAGCAAATGGCTATAACGAAGGAATTTTTTTTTGTGCTGGGACACCATCTGAATTTCCTAGCCCAAAGTTTAATTTTGCAGGCTGCAAAAGAAAAAAGCAATTACTTTAAAACAGAAATCAACATCTAAACTAACTGTATTCGAAGTGCTGAATACTATAAAAGAACTGGAAGAGGGATCTTGATATAAAGGAAGAAGTAAATCATGCAAATGCAAATAGAAACTGTGGGAACAATACAAGGAAAATCATGTTGAAGAAGAAGAGTGAGCTTTAAGGGAACCCAGGAATTCACCAATTTATCGACTGATGACACTTACAAAAAAGAGAAAAGAGATGTATAATGTATGCAAGTGGAAAAAATGTCAACACAGTTTATTTTCTTTTATGTAAATGTATGTCTGCCTACGACTTAATAAAGGTGTTTAAAAAAAAGAGAATTATGGGAAGGTAATTCGCATGGCATAAAATTCATGGATCTGATAAACACTGGTGAAGATGTGTCAGGGGGCTAAAAAGGCAAAATGCAACAAAAGAGGGTAGATTTCTAAAGTAATATTTGTAATGCAAGATGTGAAATTACTATCAGTATCCCAAGGCAGAATTTACATATTATTCTCTAAGCTACAATAACTGTGTTAGGTTGGACAGCAACTATATTTCACAAGAGCATAAGCATTTGACAGTTTTGAAATACATTCAGTGTTACGGACCATGCATTAACAAAGACTAAGGTAAAGATGCAGGGTAATCATGTAAAAATAAGACAGTGATGTTTTCCTACTTAGCTATTAGAGAGGGAATTTTAACAAATGGATACTGAAAATTATTCAAAAGTTGCTAGGGAATATACAAATTAATATAGAAGGGATTGCCGAGGAGTAGGATAAAATGAAAAGGATATTTAAAAATATTGCAGAAATGAGAGAGGGAGATATGGAAAATAAGTAATATGAATTATTTATTGGTGAAGGTGTGAACAGATGTCCATGTTGCAGCCTCCAGGATGTCCCTGGCGGGGACTCCTCTGAGGAAAGCTGCAGAGGTGGAGGTTACTCTGGTAGAGAGTGAGTCCTGCCCTCCCTTAGGGGGAGGTTTCCTGTGTTGCTTGCAGCAGAAATGGATGCAGTGTGCTATCCATTTTGAAATGGTTTGTTTGGATATGGCTTTGTCCTCTGCTCCTGCAGCAAAGCTGACTAACAATTGATCAGTCTTTCTGAATGATTTATTCCTGTCTAGATAGAATGTGAGCTGTCTGTGCACATCTAGAGAGTGTAGTATCCTTTCTCCCTTGTTTTGTGGGTGAGGGAAAAAGGTGGGCAAATGAATGGATTGGTTGAGAGCCACACTGAACACCACTTTTGGCATGAAGGATGGGTTAGTCCTGAGGGACACCCTGTCAGCATGGAAGATGAAGGGCTCTACAGCCATGAGTAGCTTGGATACTCTTCTGGCTGAAGTGATGGCCAGAAGCAAGGCGGTCTTCCGGGAGAGAAACGTTAACTCTGATGAAGCTGCTGGTTCAAAAGGGGGGTAGGGTGAGTTTTTCCAACACAAAGTTTAAAAACAAAGTTGGGGTAGGTGCTCTCCTGGGTGGCCTCAAGTTGCTAGCCCCTCTTATGGGGGGGTGTGAGAAAAGTGGTTGCTCAGTGATGAAATGAGCAGAGATAGCAGAGGCATGAATTTTAATAGAGGAAAAGGAAAGACTACTGTGTAGTAAGTCAGCTAGGTAATCCAGAATGAGAGGTAGGGAGGGCTGTGCTGTATTGGCTCCCTTAACCTGGATCCAGGTGCAGAACCTTTTCCATTTGTCAGCATAAGACATTCTAGTGTTAGGGTGTCTGGCCTCACGTATAACATCTAGAACCTGATTACTGAGATTGGCAGCTTGCTTAGTGGTCAGGGAATAAGCCAGGCTGCCAAATTGAAGGTCTGCAAATGGGGATGCATGAATTCTCCTTCCCTCTGGGTTAAGAGGGTTGGGGTCTGAGGGAGATGCCATAGTGGCAGAGTGGACAGGCTGTGCAGCAGTGGGTTATCAGTGCTGGTGAGGTCAGTCTGGAGCAATTAGAATTGTCCTCGGTTTTTCCTCCCTTATTTTGAGCAGTACCGTGGTAATGAGAGGTAGTGGGGGAAAAGCAGAGATTGATCCACTGGAAGGATAGGGCATCCACTTTCCAGGCCATGCAGTCAGGCTCCCTGCTGCAGAACTTGCTGAGCTGACAGTTGCTGAGCTGACAGAAGCAAAGAGGTCGATCTTCGGGGTACCCCATTTCTGAGTTATTAGGGTGAAGGTTCTTTGGTCTAGCTGCCATCCGTGTGGGTCCAGAAGATTTCTGCTTAAGTTGTCTGCCAGAGAGTTTAGAGAGCCTGGCAGGAATTGTGCTAACAGGTGTATTTGCATGGCTGAGGCTGTGTGCCAAAGGGTCATGGCGAGCCTGCATAGAGGGTAGGAGTAAGTCCCTCCCTGCTTGTTGATATACCACATCACAGTGGTGTTGTCTGTTTTGATCAGTAGAACTCCTGGGGAGAGAAGGGGCCTGAAAGCTGTCAATGCGTGCTGAACAGTTAACATCTTTTTTTTGGTTTATGTGCAGATGTATTTGATGTGGGCTCCATTGGCCCTGTATACACCTGCCGTACAGGTGTGCACTTCAGGCATAGTCTGATGCGTCTGTGGTGAGGGTCTGGGTGGCGTGGGGTGGTCAGAAAGGTAACCCCTTGTTGTGGTAGCATGCTGCTGCCCACCATAGAAAATCTTTCCTTAGGCAAGGTACCACTGGTATAAGAGTTTCCAGGTCTTGAGAGTGTTGACACCAAAGGCTTTTTAGGTATCATTGAAGTTTCCTCATATGCAGCCTGGCATATGGAATGAGTAGAATGCAAGATGCAATGAACCCCAGAGCTTGCAGGATTTTCCTTGCAGATAATTGGGGTCTGGTGGCTAGTTGAAAGAAATAGGCTGTCGGGTAAGTTTGCTTTGCTGGAGTAAGGAATGCCATCTGGGATGCTGTGGCCAGGCTTGCTCCCAGGAATATAATCTTTTGGGTGGGTACTAGTTTGGATTTCTTTTCGTTGACAGTGTACCCTAGGGATGTCAAGTTGGCCCTTTACAAAGACCAGGTACTTGAGCAGCTTTTCCTGACTGTCTGCCCGAATCAGGCATTCATCTAAGTATGGGTAAATCTGAATATTTCTTTGTCTGCAAAAAGCAATGGCGGGAGTCAGACATTTTGTGAAAACTCTGGGAGCAGTACATAAGCCAAAGGGAAGCGCAGAGAACTGAAAGTGCAGAGATCCTGCCCTAAAACGTAGATATTTCCTGCACGATTCCCTGATTGGGATGTGGAGGTAGGCCTAGGTCTAGGGATGCTAACCAAGCATTCTTGGAGAGCATAGGTAGTAGCTGCTGGAGGGTGAGCATTTTGAATTTTGGAATTACCAGGAAGGTGTTTAGAATGGACAGATTGAGGATGGGGCGCCAGGTGCCCTCTTTTCTGGGTACCAGGAAGTGCCTGGAGTAGAAACCTTGGCCTATTTGTTCTGCAGGAACGTGCACTATTGCCCTCATAGAGAGCAGGGAAAGGACTTGCTTTTTGGCCTCTGCCCACTGGTTTGGAGGAATTCGAGAACTGTAAATGGAAATATCTAGCTACAATAAGGGCCCAACGATGGCTAGTTCTGGCATTAAACAAAGCATAGAAGTGACAACGAGGGATGTCGTGGTCTGGGCCTAGACAAGTGACGGAGTAAGAATGGAAGTCTCAGTGTGGTATTTTCTTTCCACAGACGAGACAATTAACTTTTTCTGACATTGGTTAGTACAAGAAAAAAAGATCCCCAACGGGGTACTTAGCTTTCGAAGACTTCAACTCAGTTTGGAAACGAAACTCAGGTAGCAGCCGACCAGTACTCATGCGAACTGCTTCTGCTTCAGGCTCCATGGCAAGAAAGACTGATGTAATGGCGTCGGATACCTTCCTTTATTATCACTGATGATCTGATGTTAATCTTCAAGCAACAGCAACTGACGCAGAAATACTAAGTCTATAGTATTCGGGCCAGCCGATGGCTACCCTGGCAGGGATAACCCAAATGTGATGACTGCAACAGTGAAAAATGAAGAACATCAGAACAGTTCAGGCAAACACTTCCCTGGACCTGGACAAAGCATCTAGCTTACAGTTTTGTGAAGGTGTGAACAAATAGCCAGGTATCTGCTTCTAAAATGGACCTGATATCCACCCCCTTGTAGAAACCACATGAAGCCAGTCCACAAGTGGAGTGTGCTTTTGGCCACAAGAGTAAGTCTTTCCATGGTGAAAGAAGCACAAGGAAATAGCCTTTGAGATCCTGGAACCAACAGATTGTTTGGAAACTGGTTGTCCTAACCTAGAACCCGTAAGAGACAAAAAGCTGATCTATTTTTCTAATATCCATAGTTTTGCAGAGGTAAAGCATCAAATGTCTGTGAATGTCAAGAGTAATATATTCTCCCCCCTATTGTTCTGGGGTTTGGGAAAAATGGTAAGCAGACTGACTGCTTGGTTGAGGGTAAGCTCACTAACCACCTTTGGCATGAAGGATGAATTGGCGCTGAGGTTTACCCTACCTTTGTGGAATATGAATAAAGGTGGAATAGCCATGACAGCATGGAGTTCTGAGACCCTGTGGGCTGATGTCAAGACTAGGAGGAGCACTGTTTTCCAAGTGTAGAATTTTAGAGTACCCGAAGCAGCCAGTTCAAAAGTGGGTAAAGCAAGCTTTTACAAAAAAAAAAAAAAAAAAAGGTCCAAAGGAGGGGTGACAGGTTTCCTTGGGGGTTTAAGGTGTAAAACTCCCATCACAAAAATCTTAACCTCTGTCCTGGGCATGAGAGGGGGTTCCAAAAGGTGCACAAGCATTCATGGCAGTTAAATGAGCCTTAATACAAGTATTGGAGTACTGTGGGGTATGTCCGATAGAAGGGGGTTGGAGTTTGCACTTAAGGCACCATATGGAAAACCTCTTCCACTTGGCGGTTTAAGACTTTCTGTTGTTAGGTTTCCTGGCATCTTGAAGAATTCAAACAACCTCTTCAGAGAAGGTGAGTCTTGCAGGGATTAGATTCCTATCATCCAGACGGTTAGGATGGGTGAGGTCAGATGGGGGTCAAAGAGCTGTCTTTTTTGTTGGGTGATTATATCTGGTTTTGGAGGGATTCTCCCATAGTTTCCATCTGATAGGTGAAACAGGAGTGGGAATCAGTGCTGTCTTGGCCAGAAAGGTAGCAGGGATTTTGGAGATTCCTTCTGGACCTTGAGAAGAGAGTCTTGTGTGCAGCGGTAGAGGGAGGTATGTATAAAGGAACTTCCCTGTCCACTGAAAGGAGAAGGCATTTGTCCAACAGGCTAGAGGTGATGGGATTCATTGTGCAGAAAAGTTGAAGCAGATGATGCCTAGAGGGGGCACAGAGGTCTATTTAATGAGTCCCCCTTCTGAGAGATTTATGGCTTTGAACACCTCTGTGTTCAATGATCATTTGCGAGGGTCCTCCAAGTCTCTGCTTACAGAGTCAATGCATTCTGCTGAGAGAGGATGCACATCACTGAAATTCATCTGAGAGGCTAGGTGCCAGGCCTTATGATAGGATCTTGTGCCTCCTTATCTGTTTATGTACTACAACACCGTGGTATTGTCCATGTGTACCAGCAGAATGCCTGGTTTCCAAAGATGGGAGAAAATCTGTAGTGCTTGTAGAAGAATACAGGGGGCAGGCCAATCCCCTTGGACTCAGTGGTCTCCTGTCCAAGCTCCACATGCCCTGTCTGAAGCATCTATGAACAGGACTTGGTTGAGTGGAGCTGGAGTGAATGGGAGACCAGGGCCGAGTTTAATCTGGTTGCTCCACCAAAAGAGTTCCTTCTTGATGCAATGAATGGAAGTGTTGGTATCAATAAGGTGAATGCTGGGACCGCACTGACTTCAACTAACATTGTATTTTCCTCATGTGTAGTATGGAGATAGGGTAGCATAGAGTCCCAGGACCCTGACAGTTTGTCTGGCTGAGCAATGACCCTCGCTGGAAAGCACTAGGGAGGTGACCATCTCCTAAGGAATGGAGGCATGCATGGCCAACATCTCCAGACTGCATCCCAGAAAGGTCAGCTGTTGGGTGAGAAATAGCTGGGATTGTTTTGTAATTGACGGTGAATCCCAGGAGAATCAAAAGTTGCACAATTTAATGAAGGTGCTGTAGGAGAGAGTGTTCCTGGACAAAGCCTGAAGTATAAGGCCATCCAGGTAAGGGAAGATTTGTATGTGGAGTGTGTCAAAAAGCCACTTCTGGATCCAGACACTTTGTGAAAATTGGAACTGTAGACAGACCAAAGGGCAAAGCAGTAAACTGAAAAATGCAATGATCCAGTAAAGACCCTGAGAAATTTTCTGCAGGAGGAGAGAATGGGGACATGAAGATAAGCATCCTTTAGGTTTAAAGATAACAGAAAAGCTTGAGGAAGTATTTTATTTATTTATTTTTACATTTGTTAACTGGGTTAGTCTGACTGGGTCCAGAGAGCCCTTTTTCAGCAGAGACCCCGAGGAGAAAAGCTCTAGGAAAGTAATTAAAAAATAAGAAAAACCCAACAGTTCAAGTTGTAAGACACTTGACAATACAAAAAGAGAGAAATGTACAATACAAATATATACAATCAAAAGTACAGTATTTTGAGAATGCAGTAACAACATGTTTGAGAAATTTGGTTAGCATTAAGTTATTTACAAGGAATGTAGCAATGCCTACAATAAAAAAAAATTCAGAGCAGGAAAGGTAAACTTTGTAAGTACAGCATTTTGAAGGAGGGCAGTCTCAGGATGGGACTCCATTGACACATTTTCCTTGGGACCAGAAAGATCTTGGAGTAAACACTTTCAGAAATAGGATGGGGGGGGGGGGATTCTTCTATGGTTTCCTGCACCATGTATTCTTGCATGACAGGGTCTAGCAAGTATATCTGGTTGGGAAGAGGAGGGGGGTATTCCCTCAGGAGTTCGGCTGCTTTCCAAAGACAGAGTGACCCTCTTTGATAATGCTTAAGACTCACTTGCCTGACATTTTTACCTCACAGACAGGAAAAAAAAGACTGTCTTTCTGAGAGGGGGAGAGGAGGGGTGGGGTTCGGAGGCGGTGATTAGAAATTTTCCTTTGCCTATCGGGAGTTCCAAGATCTCTCTTGGCAAAGGAGACGGATTTTGCTAGGAACTGTAGACAGCAGAATCTGATGTCAGTCTTTCCCAGACTTACCCTGTTCCTGCACAGCCTTGATGAGATTAGTAGCTTGTGACACAAAAAGGAGATCTTTAACCAAGGGGGGGGGGGGGGCAAGGATAAAATCTTCTGGAAAAGGTTTGCCTCACAGCCAGGCATACCACCTGATTACTGAACCAGTGGCAGCCATCCTGGACAGGGCATCCACAGCATCATAGCTGCATTTTAGACTGTGCCTGGCTATTTGAGAAGCCTGACCACTAAAGACTGCATATGTTGCTTTGGCTCCAGAGTCTGAGGTTCTGTGATGGTCTTGCTTAAGGACTGCAACACAGACAGTAACTATTGGTCATTTCAGTTTGGTAGTTTATAGATTTGAAAGCTAAGGTGACGATAGTACACATTACCTTACCCCCACCTGTCCATTGCTCAACTGACTTGTCACTGGAGAAAGCATTAGTGCCAGGAAGCAACTCAGAAGGTTTGTCTGAGGCCAAAGAAACTTCAGCTGGGTCTACCACAGGGTTTTTGTAGAGGTACTTTAGTTCATCAGGAACTGTGTACAACCTATCAGACCTTTCTGGAGCAGGAGGCTGAGAATCCGGAGCCTAAGAATTGGCTTGAAATGCATCCAGGTAAGCATCTAGCACTGGGGGAACAGGAGGAGGAGCAGGAGTACCCATCTCTAATAAGTTGCAGTATATCTTTTGCACCTCAGACATTTTTCTGGACTGCCATTCAAAATGTTTCAACATGCTTTGTAAGGATTCCCCAAAAGAGGCCTCTTCCAAAGCAGAACCCGGAGACAGAGTCGCCATGTGAGAAAATCTGTTCTGGTGAGTGTAACTGGGAAAAATAGTGAAGAGAAAGAACCAAATCCCTGTCAGGCTCCTTATCAGAGGAGGGGGAATTTAAGGAATGTTTGTGTGGTGTGGCCTGAGACTCCGTCACAATGGATGGTGGCTTCAGAGACACGTTTGCCTTGATAAGTCCCTAAGAAAACAAAAATCAGCCCATTCTTTCTCCCTGGACACAAAAGGAGATGTCAAGTTTCAAGTTTTTGCTTTTTTCTTTTTAGGGGTGACGGCCAGCTGAATCAGCGTAGGGGGTTCCAAGCCTTGGTGCATTTCTATCATGGAACTGGGAATCTCTTTCCACAAAAGGATCTCAGGGATTCCTTGGGGGCCCTCCGAGATAATGAGTCAAGGTTCAGAAGACTCACTTAAATGCAAGGCTTCAGGAGATGTACTAGCCTCTGACAGGGTCACAATAGAGAGCTCATGAGAAGACAATTGGTATAATGTAGGTTAGACCACCTCAGCGGGAATGTCTGCTTCTAAGACAATAACAGAAGAATCCTCTCCAAGTCTTTTAATTTTTTCTAAGGCGGGAGGCCAACATCCAGGCCTGCTGACATGGAGTGGGCCAAGCATTTCAGATGTTGGATCTTGAGGAAAGAATCAAGTGTAGATAGCCTAGACCACAGGGTTTTATTAGGAATAAACAACTGACAGATGGAGCAGGACTTATAGTTGTATTCGGGGCCTAGACAGAACAGGCACTTAGTGTGCAAGTCTTTGTACATAATTTGTACATCACAGTCACACTTATCCTAGCTGACATCTAACAACAATTAGCAAAACAGTCAAAAGTTTAGAAGGAAGGATCCTCAATGGGGGACTTATTTACTATGACAAGCAAAGCTATGGTACAGAGTGGCCAAAGGATTACAGTCCACTGGGTAGAACAACTTGCTTTAAGGTTGGCTGACAGCTAGCCTGAGGATCCCGTGCATATGTCAGACTTTGTTGACAGAGATGTGGACTAGGATGAAGCAGTCATTTGCCAGTAATCTTACCCCAAGACCATGCTAGATGAAGCAATATTTTAAAAGGGAGGTGGAGTTACAAATGCCAAACATGTCTGTTAGCACTGTATGCTACTTCCTCCAGGCAAAGAACCTTGACTAGACACCAAAGAAAAATGGCTCCTTGCCACTTCCTTTGCTCACTGACCCTTTTCATCCTAGTTCTATATGAAGCAGTCGTACAACTCTGCCTTCTGAGAAGCAGAAACACCTACTTGATGAAGGAACAATGCCCATTTATCAGCAATATGAACAATTTAGATACTCAGTGTGAGTGGAGCAGAAGATGAGCAGTACATGACAGGAACACAGCAGTCAGTAGGTGAGGATGGGAGGAATCTTTAAAATAAAAATAAGAACTGTAACAGGGAAGAGGAGGCAGACACCCTGTAGTAATGATCCTACTATCCAAGCATCCAATGTTACCATGGTCACTTTCACATAAATATAAGTAAGCGGTTCTCTTTGTCATACAGGTGTTGGTAAAATGCCAGCTGATCTGAGCCACCACTCGACAGCACACATTCATCAAATAGATGTATTTATGTACTTATCATATGTATATTCTATGACGGTCTGTGCAACAATGTGGATGCCTGCAGGTAATGAATTCTTCTGTCCTATAATGAGACTGGTATGTTGCTACGTTGGACAGACTTCAGTCTGAATGTCTGGTTTGGTATTCGTGTGGTGTGGCTGTGGGGGGTAAAGGACTTGAGAAGCTTTCATCCAAGGGTTTTCTGTATTGCAGAAGTAGTTTGACTGGTGCAAAGACATGTAAAGCTTTTGGCTAGTAATCAAGAGGGCTGTGTCCATGTGGGCTCCCAGTGTCTGTATGCTTATGTCAGTGATCACTCAGAGGTTTCTTAAATTCGGTGCATATGTTAGGTTGCATGTAAAGTCAGCAGGATACAGTGAGTAAGTGGATGGGCTTGGATACAGTAAGTAGGTGTTTGCTAGAAACAGTGAGTAAATGGATTCATATATGATAAAAAATTTGTGCAAGTCTTACATTCGGGTGGCAAGAAAGTACAGTTGTGTACATTTACCATAAATGTAGATGTTCCAGTGTATTCACTGTTGCAGTCATTACATTTGGGTAATCTGCTGACAGGTTGCCCTCAGTCGGCCTGAATAATAAAGTCTTGGGTCCTGCATCGGTCGCGGTCTCCTCTTCCATGACGTCAGGGATATAAAACATGCAGCAGGCGCCATTTTATTCAGTTTTTCTTGCCCCAGATGTCAGGTGCCCCCCAAATGGGAAGCAAAAATATATATATAAATAAACAGTAAATATATAAATGCACTTTTAGAAACATAAACTTTACCTTCAACTAAAAGCAAATACACCACAAAGGCTTTTTAGTACAGTGAAGGAAAGAAAAGGTACAGAAAGGGGGATGGCGGGTGGGTAACCCAGACTGCAAAGGTGAATACACACAAACATCTACATTTACGGTAAGTGTACACAACTGTACTATGTTCTTCGTGTTTCACTGTTGCAGTCATTACATTTGGGTAGAATCCCAAAGCTATGGATGGGAGAATGGAACTAAACAGCATTAGGAGCAGCTATAAGGCCCTGCAGGACTGCAGTGGCAAAGCCTGCCCTGGATTTGGAGAAGAGAAGTAAATGATGATGCTTTGTGAAGGTATGACCAGAGCATCAAGTAGCAGCTTCTAGAGTGTCTTTGGTTGGGACCCCTCTGAGAAAAGCTGCTGAAGTAGAGGCAGCCCTGGTGGAATGTGATCTGATCCCCTTGGGCACAGGTTTACCATGGTGCAAATAGCAGAAACGAATGCAGTGGCTTATCCATTTAGAAATAGTCTGCTTTGCTATAGCCTTCCCCTCTGACCCTGCAGCAAATGCTACCAGTAGTTGCTCAGACTTTCTTACAGATTTGGTCCTATTTAAGTAGAATCTTAGTTATCTGTGTACATCCAATGAATGCAGAATCCGCTCGCCCTTGTTCTGCGGATTTGGGTAAAATGTTAGCAGGTGAATGGTCTGAAGATCCACACTGGATACCACCTTAGGCATAAAAGAAGGATTGGTCCTGAGGGACAACCTGCCCGGGTAAAATATAATAAAAGGCTTCACTGCCATGAGAGCCTGTAGTTCTGAAACCCTTCTTGCTGAAGTGACTGCCAAAAGAAAAGCTGTTTTCCAAGATAGAAATTTTATATCCGCAGTAGCTGCTGGTTCAAAAGGGGCAGAGTGAGTTTTTCCATCACAAAATTGAGGTCCCATGCAGGAGTTGGTGCTCTTCTAGGATGCCTTAAATTTTTGGCCCCTCTAAGATATTGTTTAAGCAGTGGATGAGAAAAGAGGGGAGGCTCTGTGTAGTAATGAGCCGAGATGGCAGAGGCATGGATTTTTATTGAAGAAAAAGATAGGCCCTTGTCAAGCATCTCAGTCAAATATTGTAAAATCTGAGGAATATTGGGCTTTGCTGAGTCTACTGGATAAAACACAAAAATGGCTTCAAGGATAAGGCTGAGTGCAATAAAACAAGAAGAACTGTGTATAAAAAAAGCACTCAACTTACACAACCAAAGGCTCTTTAATAAAAAATAAACATAAAAATAAGGTAAGCGCTTTCGCGACCACAAACTGTTGCTTCATCAGACAAAGAACAATAAAAAGAGACCATGATATATACAGACTGTTAATTAACCAATTAGCTGATGTCATCAAGTTAAACATTAAAAAGATATATTTAAAGAGACAGTGTTAAAAACTGTTAAAACCTATTATAGGTTGGTGTGTATACTGAGTAATAAACATGCATACAAAAATGTATATAAAAAGATGGATATAAAAAACATAAAAATACAAATATAAAATAAAAATGTACTTAAACTGATGTTTAAGTCGTCTCAATTTTAAAATAGGTTTGACAGAAAAGGTGCCGTTTAAACCTGGTGGTTTTCGGCGTTTAATAAAAGGATCCATTTCTGTTCAGCTGCCTCCGTAATACTGTCAATGTCTCCTCCTTTTAAATTAGCCTCTATAACTTGAATAACAAAAAACTTAAAAGTATGTGAAGGATCTGTTGATATAACATGACTGGCTAATGCATTGTTCCCTTTCTGATTCCTGATATCTCTAATGTTTTCCAGTATCCTGTCCTTTAATAATCTATTAGTTTTGCCTATGTAATATGCATGACATTGCTTACAATAGGCAAAATACACTAGGTTAGTTGTTCGACAGTCTGCATAGTAATTAATCCTAATGGTGAATTTTTTGGTAGGATGTGTATAGACTGTGTCTGAATAAATATACTGGCAGGCAGAACAGTGTCTACAGGCAAAAGTGCCTGTTCTCATAGTAGCCTTATTGCAAAGGTGATGCTTCTAAGACTTATTTCTAAAAGAAAAAGCAGGTATGTCACTAATAGTATTCTTCAGTTCTGGAACCTCTTGTAAGATGTACCAGTTCTTTTTTATAATCTCACAATAATTACTGATATCACTGGAATACTGAAAGGAAATTCTAAACCTGTCTGTAGTAGTATATGGTGTCCTACTCTCTGGTTCTTCATTAATAACATTTCTAAAATAGGGTCTGCATCTATCGCTTCTATGTGTCCATGCTTGAACTATCACTATTTATTTCTTGTTCAGAATAACCTCTTTCTAGAAATTCTTGTTTACTTAACTGTAAGGCATTTCGTGCATCAGTGTCATTATTGATTATTGTGTAGTCCAAGTACTCTGTATATTTGTCCTTTTAACATGTTACGAGGAATATGTCTGGGATGCATGCTATTTTTGTGTAGCAGTGCATTTTTCCTTGTTGGTTTCTTGTATATGCTACTGCATATTTGATCCAGTTCTGATTTCCTTAGTGTCACATCCAAAAACTCTATTTCATCATAGGAGTATTTGTAGCTAAACTTTAGGAACTCAGTAGTGCTGTGCATATACTCAACTAGTTGATGGAGTTCATGGGTGTTACCTCCCCATAACAAAAAAATATCATCCACAAAGCGGACATACCAAAGGACATGTCAGCACAAAGAATTTGTGTCAGATAAAAAAGTAGATTGTTCCCAATGTGTTAGCGTTAAATTGGTGTAGCTGTTGGCGCATGCAGTGCCCATCGCTACGCCAACCTTTTGAAGATAGAAGTCATTTTCAAAAATAAAAACGTTTTCTAGTATTATCTCTAGATAAGCACAGACAAGTGTGACTTGGTCATCTTCAAAGCATCTATTCACAGTAAGAAAGGATCTAATCATTTCAATACCTCACTCATTAGGGATAGAGGTAAAAAGGGATTCTACATCTAAAGTGACAAACATATAGTTACTGTCCAAAGTAGATAGTCTGTTATATAATCTTTCTAAAAAAGATTTAGTGTCTTTTAGAATGGTGTGACAGTTGTCTAGAAGTGTATGTAAGGTATTTTCTACATAGATTGATAATGATTCAGTGCACCATCCTCCACCTGATACAATGGGTCTCATAGGTGGAAGGGACCTATTTTTATGTATCTTAGGTAAACCATAGACTTTGGGAACTATAGGGTTAATTGTATTGAAGTATTTAAAAAGATTTTCATTAATTAAGCCTGTCATGAGTAAATCAAAGACTAAAAAAAGACACTCCTTCTATTATGCCATTAACAGTTGGTTTAGAAATACATTGATAAGTGTTAGCATCTTGCAACAGTGCTTCCATTTGTGTTAAATATGTCTTTATCAAGAATAACAATCCCACCACCCTTGTCTGCAGGTTTAATGTCAATCGAATGCACATTTCTAAGTTCATATAAAGCATCAAAGTCTTGTCATGTTGCAAAAGGTAACTTGAGTTCCCTCTTCAAACAATGTTCTAAATTCGGTTTCACAGATATTAATAAAGGTTTGTACAATAGGGTGCATAATAGGAAGAAAGGTACTAGGTCTCTTGTGACTAGAAACTTCATTGATGTTATTACTAAACATACATTTTAGTGTTAGGTTTCTACCTAGTAGTCAAGTCTGAGCATTTCAGCATGGTCTGCTCATTTAGCTGGTATAAACGATAGACCTTTGTTGAGTAGCTGAATATGTTCTTTAGTTAACTCAAAAGAGTAAATGTTAAAAACCAAACCTGATGTTAAAAATGGCGCCTTTTTACAGTCTGGGGATTTCGCTCAGTACTGTTGTTTCGTTGGAGCTTGCCTTTCCTTACTAGGCTCCAAGATCTGCACTTTATGGGAAGAGGGTTCACTAGTGTAAAACCGGTTTCTAAAAAAATGCTATTTCCTTCAGTATTGGTGTTCGCATAGGTTATACCAGAGGCTGGTGTTGTCTTAGGGCGAACAGACATGTTCGTATTATCGGCAGAAACAACTGGAATATTAGGAGTGGATACTGTTATAACATCATTGTCTGTGTTCACATTTAAATGTTGGCTAACAGCTAGAGTCGTGGCAGCTGCTTTACTACACGTTATATCCATTGTGTTTCTGTTCCCAGCCGTACTGCTTCCTGGTTGGTTACGTGAATGATTGACGTTTTCATTGTCCACTGTCATAGTAGTCTCTCTGGGCCAAGAGAAGACGTTTTGAGTTTGAAAATCTCTCAAATCTCTCTAATTTCTTTACTTTAGTTAATTGTAATTTCTGGTCATAGGATGTTATACTGTCTTGTAAGTGATCTAGCTTGTCTTCTATTATATCAGCCGAAAAACGGCTTGTAATATCATTCTCAACAGAGATAATGTCATTTTTTAATTCTTGGTCCATGGGAGCAAAAAGGTCAACAAGTAGCTGTACATACTCAGCACTAAAATGTAAATTCATCTGTTACCATCTTCGAAGCAACTCAGGATATTGGTCTCCATAGCTGGGCATGTTTAAAATTCTTAAGCCTCTTGGAATAACACTGTGTTGCAATGAAGCTTGTAGGTGCAAGCGCTGCCATTGCAGCCTCTTATATTTGTAAAGTTTATTTTCAAGCACCCTATAGCATTGAAGAAATTCAGGTTGAAGTGAGTTGGGTTCATGGTTGATACCTGGATTATCTTGTACGCTCAGGATACGAAGAAAACGTTCACTTCCAATGGTCATAGATGGTGAAGTCAAAGTAGATTCCATCAAAGGAGAGTGGTGTGCTCCTTTAGCCGAATAAAAATGAGATACTGGATAAAACACAAACTGCTTCAAGGATAAGGCTGAGTGCAATAAAACAAGAAGAATTGTGTATAAAAAAGCACTCAACTTACACAACCAAAGGCTCTTTAATAAAAAATAAAAATAAGGTAAGCGCTTTCGCGACTACAAACTGTCGCTTCATCAGACAAAGAACAATAAAAAGAGACCATGATATATACAGACTGTTAATTAACCAATTAGCTGATGTCATCAAGTTAAACATTAAAAAGATATATTTAAAGAGATAGTGTTAAAAACTGTTAAAACCTATTATAGGTCGGTGTGTATACGGAGTAATAAACATGCATATAAAAGATGTATATAAAAAGATGGATATAAAAAACATATAAAAATACAAATATAAAATAAAAAAGTACTTAAACTAATGTTTAAGTAGTCTCAATTTAAAAAAAAAGGTTTGACAGAAAAGGTGCCGTTTAAACCTGGTGTTTTTTTGGCGTTTAATAAAAGGATCCATAAAAGGTAAAAAGGGATTCTATATCTAAAGTGACAAACATATAGTTATTTCCAAAGTAGATAGTCCGTTATATAATCTTTCTAAAAAGGATGTCATGCATATTACATAGGCAAAACTAACAGATTATTAAAGGACAGGATACTGGAACACATTAGAGATATCAGGATCAGAAAGGGAACAATGCATTAGCCAGTCATGTTATATCAATAGATCCTTCACATACTTTTAAGTTCTTTGTTATTCAAGTTATAGAGGCTAATTTACGAGGAGGAGGAGACATTGACAGTATTACGGAGGCAGCTGAACAGAAATGGATCCTTTTATTAAACGCCGAAAAACCACCAGGTTTAAACGGCACCTTTTCTGTCAAACCTTTTTTAAAATTGAGATGACAAACATTAGTTTAAGTATGTTTTTATTTTATATTTGTATTTTTATATGTTTTTTATATATATTTTTATATGCATGTTTATTACTCAATATACAGACCAACCTATAATAGGTTTTAACAGTTTTTAACACTTTGTCTCTTTAAATATATCTTTTTAATGTTTAACTTGATGACATCAGCTAATTGGATAATTAAGTGTCTGTATATATCATGGTCTCTTTTTATTATTCTTTGTCTGATGAAGCGACAGTTTGTGGTCATGAAAGCGCTTACCTTATTTTTATTTTTTATTAAAGAGCCTTTGGTTGTGTAAGTTGAGTGCTTTGCTGTGTCTATTCCTTGTGCTTGGTTCAAAGCACAGAATCTCTTCCACTTATCATTATAAGATTTTCTAGTACTAGGCCTTCTGGCTTCCAAAATGACATCCATCACAGATTTACTGAGAAGTGTTGTATGAATAATTAGTTGATTAGCCATGCTGCAAGATTCAGAGTTTAGAGCTGAATGTGCAGAATTTGATAGTTCTGCTGCGACAGTAGATGAGGTATTTGAGGTAAGTACCATGGCAGAAGGTGAGAGATATATTCCTTAGCAGCGGGTACCAGTGCTAGCGAGGCCAGTCTGGAGCAATCAGGATCATTTTTGTTTTTTCCTGTCTGACTTTTAGTAAGACCTTGGAGAGTAGAGGCAGAGGGGGAAAGGCATAGACGGATAGGTTTTTCCAGCTGAAGGATATAGCATCCACTTTCCATGCTTTTTTGTGATGAGTTCTTGTGCAGAATTTGTTCAACTGATAATTTTGGGGAAGAGGTAAATAAGATCTATGTCTGGGCTCCCCCATTTCTGTGTTAACATGCTGAAGATTTGTGGATCCAGTTTCCATTCATGCGGGTCCATAAGATTTCTGCTTAGGTCGTCTGCCAGAGTATTTTGCTTTCCTGGCAGGAATTGAGCTTGAAGATGTATTTGGCAAGTCAAGGCTGTATTCCACAATGCCATGGCTAGTCTGCAAAGGGGGTAGGAATGTGTAGCCCCCCTGCTTGTTTATGTACCACATAACTGTGGTGTTGCCCATCTTTATCAGTAGTTGTCCTGGATAAAGAAAGTCCTTGAAGGCTGTCACAGAGCACTCTGAACAGCTAGCATCTCTTTCTGGTTGATATGCAGATGCATTTGGTTTGGGCTCCATTTGCCTTGAATGCATCTCCCTGCCAGGTGGGCCCCCCAAGCATAGTCTGATGCATCTGTAGTTAGGGTTTAGGTGGCAGGGGGTAGAGTGAATGACAGTCCCTTGTTTTGGTGACATGTCTCTGCCCACCAAAGAAACTCCTGTTGTAGGCAGGGAATGAGAGGAATCATTGTTTCCAGGCTGTGACAATGTTGACTCCATAAACTTTTTAAGTACCATTGAAGTTTCCTCATATGCAGTCTCGCATATGGAATTAGTAGAATGCAGAATGCCATGAACCCCAAAGCCTGCAGAATTTGTCTTGCAGATAACTGGGTTTTTGTTACCACTTGTTTGAAGTATGTTGTCAGTTGCCTTTGTTTATCTAGCGTGAGGTAAGCCATCTGGGCAGTTGTATTCAAGCTTGCACCCAGGAATGTAATTATTTGAGAGGGTACCAGTTGTGATTTCTTTTCATTTATGGTGTACCCTAGGCATGCTAGAAGCCTTTTTACAAATGCCAGATGTTGAAGTGTGTCATTGTCCTCTGCTTGAATGAGACAGTCGTCTAAGTTAAGGATAAATTTGAATGATTCTTTGTCTGCAGAATGCAATTACTGGTGCCAGGCACTTTGGCTTATCTACTGCGCCCAGGGTCTTTACTAAGAGCAGTGCAGAGAATTGGTAATGCAAAAAAACTGCTTTGAAGGGGAGGTATCTTCTGCATGATTCCCTTATTGGGATATGCAGGTCTGCCTCTTTTAAATCTAGAGTTACTAACCAAGCATTCCTGCCTCGCATAGGCAGTAGCTGTTGTAAAGTCAGCATTTTGAATTTTGGAATGTCCAGGAACGTGTTCAGAATCGATAAGTCCAGTATTGGACGCCATGAATTGTCTTTTCTGGGTACCAGGAAAAGTCTTGAATAAAAACCTTGCCCTTTTTCCTTTTCTGGTACCGGCTGAATAGCCCCCATATATCCATGAGGGACCTGACTTGTTTCTGGGCCTCTGCCCACTGGTTTTGTGGCAGATCTGGCCATCCGTCTGAAATTGGCAAAGTATGGAAATTAAATCTGTACCCCTGGGATACTATGTTTAATACCCACTTGCCCTGGGTAATTAACTGCCAATTTTGAGCATGAAGTGCTAGTTTTCCCCACAAGGGGGCTGCCAAAAGATAAGTGCTTGGTGATGGTAGAGGAAAGTCACTGAGACTGCTTACTGTAGGGTTGTGCTTTGTTTTCTCCAGATTTGGAGGTGGAGGCACCCCATTGCTTTGACCTGTACGAACCCTGTGATTGGTATCTGGAGCCTTTTGAGCACCTGGATTTGCCCAGAGTGGCTCTGTTGGACACAGGAAAGGACCAATTTTTAGTAGGCCAGTGCCTACTGAACCTAGGTGGCTGCACTTGCAAGAAATCTTTTACAGTTTGCATAGATTTAACTTTGTCTTCCATTTTCTTTAAAACCTCTTCTGCCTTATTACCAGAGTAGCATGCTGCAAAGGGGCATCCAACAATTTAGCTTTAACATGATCAGGCAGATTTTGCTCCTTGAGCCAGGCATGCCTTCTAATCACAGATCCAGTAATAGCGGCGGCCCTACAAGAGGCCTCCAAGGAATCAAAACCACATTGTAAAGTATGCTTTCCAACCTGTTCTGTTGAATGCAATAATTCCTGCAACTCTATTTTCCACACAATCAGAAATCAACATAATTTTCTGTTTCAGTAAGCCCATAACATGCTGTTGATATTTAAGCATATAAAACTGGCAGTTTAAAGCCCTGATTGCCAAGGTTGCAGACGTATAAACCTTCTTACCTCATCTATCCAGCACCCTGGAATCTCTATCAGAAGGGGTAGGGCTTTTGGCTGTAGAGGCCTTTACACCCTTGGGACCCTGAGAAATAGTCTCAGGATCAGCAGCAGGATTTTTGAAAAGAAATTTGTGGGAGTCAGGAACCCTGTAATATCTGTCTGGCTTACTAGGAGCCGGAGGCAGGGAATCAGGAGCCATGCTTGATTCCGAGAACACATCAACAACAATGTCTAACACAGGAGGTATTGCCAAAGGCCTACGCTGAGGAAGAAAGAAATCCCTAAGCCTCTTTTTTGATTCCGAGAAGTCCTGACTCTCCCAGTGAAAATGTTCCCTTAACGTATGTAAAGTATCTCCAAAAGAGTAATCCTCAGGAGGAGATGCAGATGGGATGGATTCCTCTGCAACAGAATCCTCATAGGGTGGAACAGAAAATTCCTGATCAGAAGAGGAATCAGAAGAAATGGAAACTTGATCTGAAGATTCATAATCAGTGCCTTGCCTAGGTGTCTTAGCAGGGGGGGGGGGGGGGTTGGGAACCCCTGATTAAGGTAATTAAATCCTTAGCCATTTTGATCATTTGTTTTTTTAGGCATAGGGGCCTGAGCACATGGCTCATGAGTCAGTTTTTTAGACATAGAAGTTGTTTTTGACCTTGTTTTTGTTGCTGGCATTGGTTTTATATAAAAATGTTGAGGCCTGAAAATACTCTCGGAAGCCGGTGCCTGCTCAGCGGCTCCGGACCGATCCAAGGAAGAGACATCCGCGGGTTCAATACTCTGAGAATCTCGCAACATACTGGACTCTGAATGGGTCTCGGTAGAGGCCTGCGACTCAAAAGTAGCAGGTATCAGGGGCGGCGAAAGCGCCTCACTGAGTACCGGCGACTGGCTTAGGAGAAGCTACGTCCGTTTTGGACCTAGACGGTCTGTCTCTGTCTTTTTCTTTGCGTTTTTTATGAACTCCGGTAGTCAGATTGCTAACCGACATTTCAGGATAATTACATCTTGAACCAAAATATTTAGAAGCAAAAATATACAGACGCTTAATAGTGCTTTGGTTAAATCTAGCACAAAACCGACAGCAAGGCAAGTTGTGATCAGGGCTTAGGCAAGGAATACAGTACAAATGAAAATCCTTATGAGGTATTTGCTTCCCACAAGTAATGCAATTATTAACTTTTACTGACATCGGTAAGGAGCAAGAAAAATGTTTCCCCAAAGGGGTACATAGCTTTAGTTTGAAGACTTCGGTTCTGAAACTCGAATACGAAAATTTCAGGAGTCAGCCGACAGGCACTTGCAAACTGCTTCTGCTTCAGGCACCGTGCGGCAAGAAAGACTGAATAAAATGGCGTCGGCTGCATGTTTTATACCCCTAATGACCTGACGTCATGGAGGAGGAGACAGCAACAGACGCAGGACCCAAGACTTTGTTATTCAGGCCGACTGAAGGCAACCTACCAGCAGATTACCCAAATGTAATCACTGCAACAGTGAAACACGGAGAACATCTGCAAGTGAAGTGACTGTGATGCAAGATGGTGTTTGTGCAGCTCAGTGTCCGGAATGCTATTTACCCTGAAGTTAAATGCAATCTCTGAGTTGGTTATATACATTTGCAGGTGGGTTTGTCCTCCCGTGAGGGGTGTGGAAGGCTTGCCCCATGTAAAATGCTCATTTGTCATGCCTGGGTGTATGGCTTACAAGTAGTATTTACTCTGAATGTGTGTGTGTGTGTGTGTGTGTGTGTGTGTGTGTGTGTGTGTGTGTGTGTGTGTGTGTGTGTGTGTGTGTGTGTGTGTGTGTATGTTCATAAGTTGTTGTGCAGCATTTAGGTCAAAGGCCATCCAAGAATGCAGTTTCAGTTAACTTAGTATTGTGCACCTTTTAACCAAACCATTAGTCTAATTTCTTCTTAAAAATCAGAAGACAGATTTTCTTATGTCCAGGGGGATTTATTCCATAAGCTAGGAATCATGTGAATGGCATACTTTGCTCTCAAAGCAGTGTTATAAGATTTTATTTTAAACATACAATATTCATGTTTAGGAGTTTACTATTTATCATTTATACAGATGGCAAACACTGCATGAAGCACTTCATTAATGAATATTTTATAGCCAAAAATAAAATTCCCTCTAAGCTATCCATAATGAACCGAAGAAAAATTGGTGCTTTGGTGCCTGTCACCCTACTAGTGTACTACACTCTACTGAAAGTAGAGTGAATTAAACAGGATTAGTGCCGTCCTTTCCAGACTGAATGCCTTATATGACCTATATAATAAAGTGTTAGACTAATGGCACTTATGCTGGAAGAACCTTAGTCATCTCTGGGTGAAAGGCTGGTACCCGAAAAGGCAACACCTTTCTGCCATTTGTTAGTTGGGTACATGGTTCTGCCTGTTTATCATCATGCAGAAGCTGCTACAAATGTCTTTATAGAGACATCACTTTTGGTAACTTAATAGTCAACTATGACTCTCACTGGTATGCTTGACTGAAAAGTTCCATCTGATTACCAGTCAAGTAGCTTCTGGCCACATCCTGCCCATACCTGTGTAAGCCAAGAGAGTGTGCCCTAATCTTTAGACATATCACAAAAAAAAAAAGGAGTTATGTCTTACCATAACGTTCCATCTGTGTTGTTGATCTTCATTCATTCATTATTGATGGGTTATCAGTTCCATCCTCGGAACCAAGCCGGCCAAATATCAAGCTCGCGTCAGCCAAAAACTGTCGAGCCAGGGTCCTTCCCAGAATGCTCTGCTCCCTGTTACCTCAGATCGAGTATGCAAGTTGACAGATAAAAGTAGAGGCTACCTCTGGTCATAACAGATCTACAATAAAGGAGTATATGAGATCAGGTCTATATCATATATTCAAAATTCCAAAATATCCAAGACCATAAGTTCGAACTTGGAATTTCGAATTATGATAACATCGAACGCTTAGAATAACAAATTTTTTCCCAGGGGAAAAAAATCGCTGTTCTGAGAAACACACACACAACACAAGCACACCAAAATAAATAAACCACACACATACATCTAACAAAACCCAACCTTACACTAAACCATACATGCATTACTAACTATCCACTTACCTTAACCTGCACCCTAACCCTAAGGTCCGTAACTATCGCACACATACCCTACAAAACTATACACAAACAAACTAGTTAATACATGTACATACATTTAACAAAGCCCAACCTTACAGTACACCATACATACATTACTAGCTATCCACTTACCTTAACCCGCACCCTAACCCTAAGGTCTGTATCTCTCGCTCCATAGTGGAGGAAATAGCGAAGCCACAGAACGGCCCACCAAAATCTTGCCATAGGTAAGATTTCTATGTTCCGGGGCTTTGCTATTTTCATCCTTCGATGTAGTGGGTTCGATATTATAACTTTTGAAGTTTTACATCTCTGAAGTTATAATATAGACCCTAGGAGATCAACCAGGAACCTCCGGATGGGGGACGGAGGGTGGGAAGTAATGAATGAACGAAGATCAACAACACAGATGGAACATTATGGTAAGACATAACTTCTTTATCTGATGTTGTTAATCTTCGTTCATTCCTTACTGATGGAACAAAGTCCCCAGCTACCTGTATCCCTGGGTGGCCCTCATGGAAAGCCATTCCTGAGCACACAGAGCCAAAAGAAACTCTACCTCTGGAGGCTAAGTCCAATTTGTAATGAAGAATAAAGGTATGAGGATTGGCCCAAGTTGCAGCTGAGCAAATATCATTGAGTGAAGTCTTAGCATGGAAAGCTGCTGAAGTTGACATAGACCTTGTAGAATGTGCTTTCACTCTGTGAGGCAAGGTGACAGTGTTTTTGTTGTAGATAAAGGTGATACAATTTCACAACCATCAAGCCAATGTAACTTTTGAGACAGGATGACCTCGTCTAGGTCCAGAAAAAGCCAGAAACAGTTGGCCTGCTTTACATGTAGATTTTGTTCTGCCCAGATAAAGTACAGTTTTGTACCTACCATAAATGTAGATGTTAGAGTGTACACACTGCTGAAGTCATTGCACTTGGGTTATCCTACCGTCAGGCGATCTCTCAGTCGGCCTGAGTTCCAAAGTCTTGGTCCGGCGTCGGTTGCTGTCGCTTCCTCCCTGACGTCAGTGCGACAGGGGTATATAAGATGCAGCCGACACCATTTTCTTCAGTTTTTCTTGCCCCAGATGTCAGGTGCCCCAAAAAAGGTAGGCAATGCAAATTGCTAATAAAACATACATATGAAAAGCAATCAAAAATTTTCAGGTACCAGCAAATACTCCCCATAGTTAGTAAAAGGTAGAAGACTTAGGTATGTACCAGCAAGTAAGAGGGGAAGGAGGGAGGGTAACCTGGACTGCAGCAGTGTATACACTCGAACATCTACATTTATGGTAGGTACAAAACTGTACTATGTTCATCGTGTTACACTGCTGCAGTCATTACACTTGGGTAGAATCCCAAAGCTGAGGTAGGGTGGCTGGTTCTATAAGGCATTAGGGGTGGCTATAAGGCCCTGCAGCACAGCAGTGGCAAAGCCAGCTCTGGATTTAGAGTAAAGAGGCAGATGGTAATGCTTGGTAAAGGTATGCACAGAACTCCAAGTTCCTGCTTCCAAAATGTCCTTGGTAGGTACTCCTCTGAGGTAGGCAGTTGAAGTGGCTGTTGCCCTGGAAGAATGAGACCTAATGCTGTTAGGTACAGTTTTCCCATGGTGTGTATAGCAGAAACGTATACAGTGTCCTATCCATTTTGAAATGGCTTTTCCCGGTGCTCCTGCAGCATATGCTACAAACAATTGCTCAGTTTTCCTGAAAGCTTTGGCTTTGTTCAAGCAGAAGCATAACTGCCTGTGTATGTCCAAAGAATGCAGAAGTCTCTCCCCTTCATTCTGTGGGTTTGGATAAAAAGTTGGCAAGTGAATAGTTTGGTTTAGAGCCACACTTGATACCACCTTTGGCATAAAAGTAGGGTTTGTTCTTAAAGACACCCTGTCTTGGTGGAAAATGTTGAAAAGTTCCACTGCCATTAGTGCCTGTAATTCTGAAACTCTTCGTGCTGAGGTTATTGCCAGGAGCAGAGCAGTTTTCCAAGTGACATATTATAAATCTGCTGACTTAGCTGGCTCAAACAGAGGTAAAGTAAATTTTTCCAACACGAAGTTGAGGTCCCAAGTTGGAGTTGGTGCTCTACGGGGCGGTCTTATGTTTTTAGCCCCTCTGAGGGACTGTTTTAGCAAAGGAATAGAAAGAAATAGGTGGGTCCATGTTGTAATGAGCAGAGATGGCAGAGGCGTGGATCTTGATGGATGAAAAGGAGAGGCCTTTGTCCAGCATCTCAGTTAAATATTGTAGTATCTGAGGAATATTTGGGACAAGAGGGTCAAGGCTGTGGGCCTGGTTCCCGCCACAGAATCTCTTCCATTTATCCGAATAGGCTTTCCTGGTGCTAGGCCTTCTGGCCTCCAGAATGACATCCATAACAGCTTTGGAGAGAGGCACTGCTTGCTTGACTAAGGAATCTGCCATGCAGCCAGGTTTAAAGTCTTTAGCTGGCTGTGAAGTATCTGACTGTTCTGCTGAGTCAGAAGATGTGGGATTTGAGGCAAAATCCAGGGTGGACCTTGTGCTAAGTTCTTTAAGATTGGGTACCAGTGCTGGCGTGGCCAGTCTGGGGCAATCAGGATCATCTTTGGCTTTTCTTGCCTGGCTTTTATGAGTACCTTTGGAAGGAGAGGTAGTGGTGGGAAAGCATATACTTGTAGGTTTTTCCAGCTGAATGAGAGGGCATCCACTTTCCATGCTTGTGGGTGGTAAGTCCTTGTGCAGAATTTCTGTAGCAGGTAGTTCATTGGGGATGCAAACAGATCTATGTCCGGGCTCCACCATTTTTGTGTTATCATTCTGAATAATTGTGAATGTAATTTCCACTCGTGCGGATCCATGATGTTTCTGCTTAAGTCGTCTGCCAGTGTGTTTTTCTCTCCTGGCAGGAATTGTGCTTGCAGATGAACTTGATAGTTTAGAGCTGTGTTCCACAAGGTCATGGCTTGTCTGCAGAGGGGATAAGAGTGAGTGCCCCCTTGCTTGTTTATGTACCACATACCTGTGGTGTTGTCTGTCTTTAGTAGTAGTTGTCCTGGATGCAGAAAGCCCTTGAAAGCTATAAGGGCATTTTGTACAGCTAGCATCTCTTTTTGATTGATGTGAAGTGCCTTTGTTCTGCGGTCCACTTGCCCTGAATACATTTTCCTGCCATGTGTACTCCCCAGGCGTAATCCGATGCATCTGTTGTCAGTGTTTGCCTGGCTGTGGGTTGAGTGAAAGGCTGTCCTTTGTTGAGGTGACATGCTTGAGCCCACCATCGAAACTCCTGTTGAAGGCAAGGAATTAGTGATATTACTGTTTCCAAACTTTGACAGTGTTGAAACCAGACACTCTTTAGGTACCATTGTAGTTTCCTCACATGCAGTCTGGCATATGGAATTAGTAGTATGCAAGATGCCATGTAACCCAAGGCCTGCAGAATTTTTCTTGCAGGGAGTTGGGTCTTTGTTGCCATCAATTGAAAATACTGAGTCAGTTGTCCTTGCTTGTCTGGCGTGAGATAAGCCATCTGGGCCGTTGTATTCAAGCTGGCCCCCAGGAATATTATCTCTTGTGAGGGCACTAGTTTTGACTTCTTTTCCTTTACTGTGTACCCTAGGCAACTTAATAACTTTTTTTTACAAATGCCAGGTGCTTTAGAAGAATGTCCTTGCTCTCTGCTTGAATCAGGCAGTCGTTCAGGTACGGATAAATTTGAATTCATTTCTGTCTGCAAAATGCAATTACTGGTGCCAGGCACTTTCTGAAGACCCTGGGCGCAGTAGATAAGCCAAAGGGCAGTGCAGAGAATTGGTAGTGCATTGAACCAGTTATGAATCTGAGGTATCTTCTGCAGTTTTGTCTGATAGGGACATGCAGATATGCCTCCTTGAGGTCCAAAGTTACTAGCCAAGCTTTCTTGCCCAGCATGGGAAGAAGCTGCTGTAGTGTCAACATTTAGAATTTTGGAACATCCAGGTAAGTGTTTAGAGAAGAAAGATCCAAAATGGGCCTCCAGGCTTTGTCCTTTCTGGGAACCAGAAAGAGTCTTGAGTAAAATCCTTGTCCTTGCTCCTGTGTTGGTACATTTTGAATAGCTCTCATGTCCATGAGTGCTGTAATTTGTCTTTGAGCCTCTGCCCATTGATTTGGTGGCAGATTTGGCATTCCTTTTAGCCTTGGCAAAGTGTGAAAGTGGAACCTGTAACCTTGAGATACAATGTTGAGAACCCATTTGTCTTTGGTGATCATATGCCAGTTGTGACAGAAAAGTGCCAGTTTTCCTCCCAAGGGGGCTGCCAAGAGCGAATTGTTTGGCAGCTGTAGTGGGAAGTCATTGGGGCTGTTTTTTGTAAGGTTGAGGCCTGTCTTCCCCTTCTTTCTGGGTTGATGCACCCCATTGTCGAGGCCTGTAAGGACCTTGTGGTTGACCTATACCTCTTGGACGTCTGTATCTGCCCCTTTGAGGTCTGTCTGTAAATGGAAAGGACCAATTCTTTGTTGGCCAATTTCTGCTAAATCAAGGAGGCTGAACCTGTAAGAAATCCTTCACCGTTTGCATAGATTTTGCCTTATCCTCCATTTTCTTTAATACCTCCTCTGCCTTAACTCCAAATAAAACATCCTGCTGCAAAGGTGCATCCAATAATTTTGCTTTAACATGATCTGGTAACGTCTGTTCTTTTAACCAAGCATGTCTTCTAATGACAGATCCTGTAACTGCTGCTCTACAGGAGGCCTCTAATGAATCAAAACCACATTGCAAAGTATGTTTTCCCACTTGTTCAGCTGCATGCAATAAATCCTGCATTTCTTTATAATCAGGAGGATCTGAGTTTGGAAGCATTTTTTGTTTCAACTGAGACATCAAATATTGCTGATATTTTAGCATGTGAAACTGGCAATTTAAGGCCCTCATTGCTAAAGTTGCAGATGTATATACTTTCTTCCCCCATCTGTCTAATGCTCTGGAATATCTGTCAGAGGGGACTGGATTCTTTGCTGAGGAGGCCTTTACCCCTCTGAGAAATAGTTCCAGGGTCAGCAGCAGGGCTTTTATAAAGAAATTTTTGAGAGTCAGGGACTCTGTAGTATTTGTCTGGCTTAACTGGAGCAAGAGGTAAAGAATCAGGATTTAAACTTGATTCAGTATACACATCATCCACAATATCTAACACTGGCGGAATAGCAAGGGGTCTGTGTTGAGGTAATAAAAGGAAATCTCTGAGCCTTTTCTTGGACTCTGAATAATCCTGGCCCTCCCAATGGAAATGCTCCCCTCATGGTATGCAAGGTTTCCCCAAAGGAGTAGTCCTTGGCGGAGAGGCTGAAGGAATTGATTCCTCAGCATCAGAATCCTCATAGGGGGGTAAAGAGTATCCTAGGTCTGAGGATGAAACTGAAGAGATGGATACCTGGTCGGATGAGTCATAGTCTGCATCCTGTCTAGGCCTTTTATCAGGAGGGGGATGGGACCCCCTGATCAGAATGATTAAGTCTTCGGCCATTTTGAGCATTTGTTTCTTAGGCATGGAGGCCTGTCCCAGTGAATGTTGAATTTGTTTCTTTGTTTTTAAAGGAGTTTTAGACTTAGCAGAAGATTTAATGGTTAACGGAGTAGGTCTGAAAACACCCTCTGAAGCTACGGGTTGCTCAGCTACTCCGGATCCCTCTGAAGGGTTAGTCTCGGTAGGCTGTAAATCTGGTGCATCTGAAGGCCCAGCCATCTCCACGTGGGAGTCAGAGGCGGCCTGAGGTTCTAAAGAAGCGGTCATCAAGGGCTGCGAAGGCACCTCGCTGAAAACCGGAGAACCAGCGACTGGCCTAGAAAAGGCTTCGTCGTCAGTTTTGGGCCTCGGATGTCTGTCCTTGTCTTTGCACTTTTTGTGTATTCCGGTCGTCGGTAGTTCCGATGGCATGGTATAATTGAATTTTCTGCCAAAATAATGTTGGGCAAAATCAAACAGACATTTAATAGTGCACTTGTTAAACCTAGCACAAAACCGACAACCTGTGACGTTGTGGTCTGGGCCTAGGCATGGGATACAATAAGAATGGAAATCCTTATGAGGCATTTGCTTCCCACAAGAAATACAGTTATTAACTTTTACTGACATCGGTCTGAGGCAAGAAAAAGTTTCCCCAATGGGGTGCTTAGCTTTGTAGAAGACTTCGGTTCTGGATTCGGAATGAAAATCTCAGGATGAAAAATGATAAAAGGTTCCACTGCCATTAATGTCTGGAGTGCAGGCAATATTCTCCCTTGTTGGAGTGGTTAGAAAAGAACACTGGGAGATCAATAGATTGGTTGATAGACCACTCTGACACCACTTTTGGTAAAAAGGAAGAATTAGTTCTCAGTGATACCCTATCCTTATGGAAGATAAGATAGGGAGGTTTAATGCATAAGGCTTGAAGTTCTGACAAGCTTCTGACCAGTGTGATTGCAATCAGAAACAAAGTTTTCCAAGACAGATATTTCACATCACATGAAAACGCAGGTTCAAATGGGGGAGTTGTTAGAGCTTACAGAACCAATGCTAAATCCCAAGGTTGTACTGGTTCTCTAAAGGGAGGTTTTAAGTGGATAACCCCCTTCAAGAAAGCTGTACAGAGTCTATGTGACATGAGTGAAGAACCCTGAAAACCAATGTGAAAATCTGAGATGGCAGCTAAATGCACACGAATAGTAGAGGCAGACACCCCAGAGTGGAAAAGATGTGATAAGTAATCTAAAACCACCGAAACTGGGGCTGACAAGGGGTCTAATTGTTTATTCGCTGCCCATAGAGAGAACCTTTTCCATTTATTGAGTTAGATTAGTATGGTGGACTATTTATGAGATGCAATAAGAATACTGCGCACAGGGGATGAGAGGTTTTCCTGCCTGGCAACCAGTGGAAGTGGAGAAACTAAGCTGTCAGTTTCAGGGTTGCTAAGACTGGAGTGAGTCAGACCCTGCAGATTGGAGATCAACGTTGGGGATGCAATGAGGATCCACTGTTGATCTAGCAGGTGAGGCCAGAGGAACAGGAAAGTACAGTTGTGTACACTTACCATAAATGAAGATGCTTGAGTGTATTCACTGTTGCAGTCATCACATTTGGGTTATCTGCCTGCAGGTAGCCCTCAGCCAGCCTGAATACCAGAGTCTTGGGATTTCTGTGTCAGATGAGGTCGCTTCTTCCATGAAGTCATGTCGTGAGGGGTATTAAAATATGCAGCCGACGCCATTACATCAGTTTTTCTTGCCTCAGATGTCAGGTGCCCCCAAAATATGAAGCAATTATATGGTGTGAAACACCCCCAGCAAAAAGCATACACATAGTGTAAGATGTGCCAAACCAAAAAGGATCGTTGAAAGCAAAGACACTCGGGGCTGGAGGGAGGGCAAAGTACAGTTGTGTATCTACCATAAATGTAGATGTTCGAGTGTATTCACTGTTGCAGTCATTACACTTGGGTTATCCTGCTGGCAGGCTACCTGCAGTCGGCCTGAATTCCAAAGTCCTGGTCCGGCGTCAGTTGCGGTCGCCTCTTCCCTGATGTCAGTGCGCCAGGGGTATATAAGATGCAGCTGACGCCATTTTCTTCAGTTTTTCTTGCCCTAGATGTCAGGTGCCCAGAAGAAGGTAGGCAATACATATTGCTTATAAATGCATACAGTAAAATAAAAACAATACCTTCATCTACAAGCAAATACACTACATAGGTTGTACAGGATAGAGAAGTATAGATAAGTCCCAGCAAAGAAAGGGGGATGGAGGGTGGGTAACCTGGACTGCAACAGTGAATACACTCTAACATCTACATTTATGGTAGGTACACAACTGTACTATGTTCATCGTGTTTCACTGTTGCAGTCATTACACTTGGGCAGAATCCCAAAGCTGAGGTTGGGTGGCTGGGTCTAAATTGGATTTGGAGAGGCTACCAAGCCCTGCAAAACTGCAGTGGCAAAGCCTGCTCTGGATTTAGAGTAGAGAGGTAAGTGGTAGTGCTTGGTGAAAGTGTGCACTGAGTTCCAGGTTGCAGCTTCTAATATGTCTTTGGTTGGTACCCCTCTGAGGAAAGCTGCTGAAGTGGCTGCTGCTCTGGTAGAATGAGGCCTAATGCCCTTAGGCACTGATTTGCCATATTGTGCATAACAGAAGCAGATGCAGTGTCCTATCCATTTCGAGATTGTCTGCTTTTTAATAGGCTTTCCTTGTGATCCTGCAGCATATGCTACAAACAGTTGCTCGGTGTTTCTGAAAGCTTTTGTTTTGTCCAAGTAGAATCGCAGCTGTCTGTGTATATCCAAAGCATGCAGTAGTCTCTCCCCTTTATTCTGGGGATTTGGGTAAAAAGTAGGTAAATGAATGGTTTGGTTTAAGGCCACATTGGAGACCACTTTTGGCATAAATGTTGTGTTTGTCCTAAGAGAAACCCTGTCCTGATGAAAAATGAGGAAAGGCTCCACAGCCATTAAGGCCTTTAACTCAGACTCTTCTTGCTGAAGTTATTGCTAGGAGCACAGCAGTTTTCCATGACAAGAATTTTAGATCAGCTGTGCTGGCTGGTTCAAAAGGAGGCAGTGTGAGTTTTTCTAAAACAAAATTGAGGTCCGAAGTAGGTACTGGTGCTCTCCTTGGGGGTCTTATGTTTTTTGCCCCTCTGAGGTACTGTCGTAGTAGCAGATGTGAAAAAATAGGAGATTCCGTATTGTAGTGAGCTGAAATGACAGAGGCATGGATTTTAATTGATGAGAAAGATAAGCCTTTGTCCAGCATCTCGGTTAGGTATTGTAAAATCCGAGGTATATCAGGGGCAAGTGGTTCGAGCCCTTGTGCCTGGTTCCAAGCACAGAATCTCTTCCATTTTTCTGCATAAGACTTCCTAGTGCTGGTCCTCCTGGCTTCTAAAATGACATCCATAACAGCTTTAGAGAGAGGTGCAGTCTGAGTGGCTACATTATCCGCCATGCTGCCAGGTTTAAGGTTCTGAGTTGACTGTGCAGAATCTGATTGTTTTGTTGTGTCAGAAGATGAGGAATTTGAGGTAGAAGCCAAACTGGGCCTTGAGGCAAACTCTTTAGGATTGGGTACCAGTGCTGGCATGGCCAGACTGGGGCAATCAGGATAATTTTTGGCCTTTCTTGTCTGACTTTTTGGCCTTTCTTGTCTGACTTTTAGTAGCACCTTGGTGAGAAGAGGCACTGGAGGGAAGGCATAGACTGTCAGGCCTTTCCAGCTGAATGATAGAGCATCCACTTTCCATGCTTGAGAGTGATACGTTCTTGTGCAAAATTTCTGTATTTGGTAATTGTGAGGGGAGGCAAAAAGATCCATGTCTGGGCGTCCCCATTTCCTCGTTATAATGTTGAACACTTGTGGATTTAGCTTCCATTTGTGAGGATCCATGAGATTTCTGCTTAGTTCATCTGCCAGTGTATTTTTTGTTCCTGGCAGGAATTGTGCCTGCAGATGTACTTGGTAGGTCAGTGCTGTGTTCCACAAAGTCATGGCTTGTCTGCATAGGGGGTAGGAATGTGTGCCCCCTTGTTTGTTTACGTACCACATAACTATGGTATTGTCCGTCTTTATTAATAGTTGTCCTGGATGTATTAGGTTCTTGAAAGTGGTCAGAGCATTCTCTACAGCTAGCATCTCTTTTTGATTGATGTGAAGATGCATTTGTTCCTTGGGCCACGTGCCCTGAATACATTTTCCTGCCATATGTGCCCCCCCAAGGCATAATCTGATGCATCCGTTGTTACTGTCTGCCTGGCTGTGGGTAAGGTGAAAGGCTGTCTCTTGTTGTGGTGACAGGCCTGGGACCACCATCAAAACTCCTGTTGTAGGCAGGGAATTAAAGTTATGATTGTCTCCAGGCAGTGACAATGCTGAGTCCAAACACTTTTTAGATACCATTCTAGTTTCCTCATATGCAGTTTTGCATATGGAATTAGTAGAATGCAGGATGCCATGAAGCCCAGGGCCTGAAGAATTTTTTTTGCAGGGAGCTGGGTTTTTGTTGCCATCATTTGAAAGTAATAAGTCAGTTGCCTTTGTTTGTCTGGCGTGAGATAAGCCATTTGGGCAGTTGTATTTAAGCTTGCACCCAGGAATATTATCTCTTGAGAGGGCACTAGTTTTGATTTCTTTTAGTTTACTGTGTACCCTAGGCAAATTAGCAATCTTTTTACAAACGCCAGATGCTTTAGTAGAATGTCCTTGCTCTCTGCTTGAATAAGGCAGTCGTCCAAGCAGGGATATACTTGAATTCCTTTTTGTCTGCAAAATGCAATTACTGGTGCCAGGCATTTTGTGAAGACCCTGGGCGCAGTAGATAAGCCAAAGGGCAGTGCAGAGAATTGGTAATGCATTGAGCCTGCTATGAATCTGAGGTATCTTCTGCAAGATTGTCTGATTGGGACATGCAGGTATGCTTCCTTGAGGTCCAAAGTAACTAGCCAAGCCTTCTTGCCCAGCATGGGCAGAAGTTGCTGTAGTGTTAACATTTTGAATTTTGGAACATCCAGGAAAGTATTTAGGATTGACAGGTCCAGTATTGGTCTCCAGGCTTTGTCCATTCTGGGTACTAAGAAAAGTCTCGAGTAAAATCCTTGTCCCTGTTCTTGTTGTGGAACTTTTTGAATAGCTCCCATGTCCATAAGAGCAGCAATCTGTTTTTGTGCCTCTGCCCATTGGTTTTGTGGCAGGTCTGGCATACCTTTTGGTTTTGGAAGTGTGTGGAAGTGGAACCTGTAACCCTGAGAGACAATATTCAGCACCCATTGGTCCTGGGTGATCATGTGTCAATTTTTTGAGAAAAGTGCTAGCTTTCCCCCTAGGGGTGCTGTCAAAAGGTAAGTGCTTGGCATTTGCAGAGGGAAGTCATTGGGACTGTTTCCTATAAGGCTGTGATTTGTCTTCCCCTCCTTTGGGGGCTGAAGCACCCCATTGTTTAGGTCTGTAGGAGCCTTGGGGCTGAGATCTGCCTCTTGGGCATCTGTATCTACCTCTTTGTGGCCTGTCTGACACTGGAAAGGACCAATTTTTTGAAGGCCAGTTTCTGCTAAATCTAGGTGGTTGAACCTGTAAGAAATCTTTCACTGTCTGCATTGACTTTGCTTTATCCTCCATTTTCTTTAACACCTCTTCTGCCTTAACACCAAAGTATCATGCTGTAATGGAGCATCCAATAATTTTACTTTAACATGGTCAGGTAAACTTTGTTCTTTCAACCAAGCATGCCTTCGAATAACAGAGCCTGTAACTGTGGCTCTACAAGAAGTCTCTAATGAATCAAAACCACATTGCAGAGTATGCTTTCCCACTTGTTCAACTGCATGCAATAAATCCTGCATTTCCTTACTGTCAGGACTTTCTGTATTTGAAACCATTTTCTGTTTTAACAATGACGTGAGGTACTGTTGATATTTAAGCATGTGAAACTGGCAGTTTAAAGCTCTTACAGCTAAAGTAGCAGAAGTGTAAACTTTTTTCCCCCATATGTCCAGAGCTCTGGAATCTCTATCCGAGGGGACAGGATTTTTAGCAGTGCAAGCCTTAACCCCTTTAGGACCCTGAGAAATTGTTTCTGGGTCTGCAGCGGGGTTTTTGTAAAGAAATTTATGAGAGTCAGGGACCCTGTAGTACCTGTCTGGCTCGACTGGTGCAGGGGGTAGAGAATCAAGAGACCGACTGGATTCAGAAAAAAACATAATCAACAATATCATGCACAGGGGGGATAGCCAGGGGCCTGTGCTGAGGCAATAAATGAGCCTTTTCTTGGATTCTGAATAATCCTGGATCTCCCAATGGAAATGCTCCCTCATGGTGTGCAGGGTTTCCCCAAAAGAATAATCCTCAGGCGGAGAGGCTGAAGGTATGGACTCTTCTGCATCACAGTCCTCATAGGAAGGGAGAGAATATCCCTGATCAGAAGAGGAATCAGAGGAAATGGAAACCTGGTTAGAGGAATCAAAATCAGTATCTTGCCTAGGCCTTTTGTCAGGAGGGGGATGGGAACCCCTGATTAAAGTAATTAGGTCTTCGGCCATTTTAAGCATCTGTTTCTTTGGCATGGATGACTGTTCTGGAGAATGCTGTACTTGTTTCCTTGTCTTTAATGGTGTTTTTGACTTTGCCTTTGCTGCTGTAGTGGACTTAATTGTAAGCTGTGAAGGTCTGAAAACACCCTCAGAAGCCGATGCCTGCTCAGCAGCTCCGGACCCATCTGAGGGCATAGTTTCCGTAGGCCCAATACCTTGAGTTTCCACAGGCCTCGGTGCCTCCATGTGGCTGTCTGTTATGGCCTGTGGCTCTGAGGTAGCGGGTGTCAGGGGCTGCGAAAGCGCCTCACTGAGAACCGACGAACCGGTGACTGGCCTAGAAGAGGCTTCGTCGTCAGTTTTGGAACTTGGATGCCTGTCCTTTTCTTTGTCTTTGCGTTTTTTATGAATTGCGGTAGTCGGTTGTTCCGACAGCATTATGTAGTTAAACCTTCGGCCAAAGTAATGTAAAGCAAAATCAAACAGATGCTTAATAAATAGTGTGTTGGTTGAATCTAGCACAAAACCGACAACTAGCAATGTCGTAGTCAGGGCCTAGGCAAGGAATACAGTAAGAGTGAAAATCCTTATGAGGTATTTGCTCCCCACAAGAAATACAATTGTTAACTTTTACTGACATCGGTCTGGAGCAAGAAAAAGTTTCCCCAACGGGGTACTTAGCTTTATTGAAGACTTCGGTTCTGAAATTCAATTTCGAAAATCTCAGGAGTCGGCCGACCGGCACTTACGAACTGCTTTTGCTTCGGGCACCGTGCGGCAAGAAAGACTGAAGAAAATGGCGTTGGCTGCATCTTGTATACCCCTGGTGCACTGACGTCAGGGAAGAAGTGACAGCAACCAACGCCGGACCAAGACTTTGGAACTCAGGCCGACTACGGGTAGCCTGCCAACAGGATAATCCAAGTGTAACGACTGCAACAGTGAAACACGATGAACATCCAGGACTGCAACAGTGAATACACTCGAACATCTACATTTATGGTAAGTGTACACAACTGTACTATGTTCTTCATGTTTCACTGTTGCAGTCATCACATTTGGGTTGATTCCCAAAGCTAAAGAAGGGTGGAGGTAGATTAAGAAGCATTAGGCCTGTCAATCAGGCCCTGTAAGACTGCTGTGGCAAATCCAGCTCTGGATTTAGAAAAGATATGCAAGTGGTAATGCTTGGTGAAAGCGTGTACCGAGTTCCAGGTGGCAGCTTCCAGGATGTCCCTGGTAGGGACTCATCTGAGAAATGCAGCAGAGGTAGATGTGGCCCTGGTGGAATGTGCTCTTATCCCCTGTGGGGTAGGTTTTCCATGGTGCTTGTAGCAGAAATTAATGCAGTGTGCTATCCATTTAAATATGGTTCGCTTTGAAATGGCCTTCCCCCTCTGCCCCTGCAGCAAAGCTAACAAGCAGCTGGTCAGATTTTCTGAGAGGCTTAGTCCTGTCCAAATAGAATCTAAGCTGTCTGTGCACATCTAGAAATGCAGCATCCTTTCCCCTTTATTTTGAGGATTAGGGAAAAAAGTAGGCAAATTAATGGACTGATTTAAAGCCACACTAAACACTACCTTAGGCATAAAAGATGGGTTAGTCCTGAGGGAAACCTTGTCCGCATGGAAGATAATGAAAGGTTCCACTGCCATAAGGGCCTGCAGTTCAGACACTCTTCTTGTTGAAGTGATGGCTAGAAGTAAAGCTGTTTTCCATGACAGGAATTTCAGCTCTGCTGTAGCAGCTGGTTCATATGGGGGGGGGGGGGGTGTAAGTTTTTCCAATACAAAGTTAAGGTTCCAGGCTGGGGTGGGAGCTCTTAAAATTTTGGCCCCTCTAAGGAACTGTTTTACCAGAGGATGAGAGAAGAGGGGTGGCTCAGTATTATAATGAGCTGAGAGAGCACAGGCATGAACCTTAATTGAAGAGAAGGTTAGGCCCTTGTGGAGCAATTCTGTTAAGTAATCTAGTATATGAGGTAAGCTGGCCACAGTTGTGGCCATCCCTTGAGACTGGCTCCAGGAACAGTATCTTTTCCACTTTTCTGAATAGGATTTTCTAGTACTAGGCCTCCTTGCCTCAAGAATGACATCCAGCACCTGCTTACTGAGGGTTGCTAGAGGTGAGTTCAGGGGATTAGCCAGGCTGCAAGGTTCAGGGTCTGAAGCTGAGGGTGCAAATTTGCCCCACCCTGCTGGGACAGCAGGGAAGGGTTCTGAGGCAGGTGTCATGGTTGCAGCACTGTCAGACTGCACAAAAGAGGATACCAGTGCTGGCGTGGCCAGTCTGGTGTAATCAGGATTGTCCTTGGCTTGTCCTGTTTGATCTTTAGTAGAACCTTCGAGAGGAGAGGCAGAGGGGAAAGGCCTAGACTGAGAAGCTTTCCCAGGAAAAGGGCAGGGAATCCACCTTCCAAGCTTGGCTGTGGGTTGTTCTGGTGCAGTATTTGTTCAATTGATAGTTCTGAGGGGAAGCAAACAGGTCTACCTCTGGTGTACCCATCTGTTCCCCAAAAGTTAGAATATTTTGAATTCCAGTTTCCATTCGTGTGGGTCTATGAGATTTCTGCTTAAGTCATCTGCAAGTGAATTTAGTTTGCCTGGCAGGAATTGAGATTATAGGTGCACTTGGTTTCTCAAGCCTGTGCTCCACAGTGCCATGGCTAGTCTGCAGAGTGGGTAAGAATGTGTTCCCCCCTGCTTGTTTATGTACCACGTAACTGCGGTGTTGTCTGTCTTTACCCATAGTTGTCCTGGAAGAATAAGTCTTTTGAAGGCTGTCAGAGCATTCTGTACAGCTAACATTTCTTTTTGATTGATATGCAGGTGCATCTGCTTTGGGTTCCATTCGCCCTGAATGCACTGCCCTGCCATGTGAGCCCCCCATGCATAGTCTGATGCATCTGTTGTTAGGGTTTGGGCAGCAGGAGGTAGAGTGAAAGAGAGTCCCTGGTTGTGGTTGCAGGCCTCTGCCCTTAAACAAGGAATGACAGCAGTTATTGTTTTCCAGGTCCTGAGAATGTTGATACCATGACTTTTTAGATACCACTGAGGCTTCCTCATATGCAGTCTTGCATATGGAATTAACAGAATGCAAGAGGCCATGAACCCCAGAGCTTGTAGTATTTTCCTTGCATATAGCTGGGTTTTGGTGGCCAGTAGGTTGAAGTACATTGTCAAATAAATTTGATTCTCTGGAGTAAGGAATGCCATCTGGGAAGTTGTGTTCAAGCTTGCACCCAGGAATACAATCTGTTGGCAGGGTACCAAGTGTGATTTCTTTTTGTCAATGGTGTATCCCAGTGAAGTTAGAAGTCTCTTTACAAATGCCAGGTGCTGTAGTAGCAAGTCTTGACTCTCCACCTGAATTAGGCAATCGTCCAAGTATGGGTAAATCTGAATACTTCTCTGCCTGCAAAAAAGCAATGGCTGGAGCTAGGCACTTTGTGAATACCCTGGGTGCAGTAGATAAGCCAATGGGAAAGTGCAGAGAACTGATGGTGCATAGAGCCTGCCCTGAAGCGAAGGTATTTCCTGCAAGATTCCCTTATGGGGATGTGCAGGTAAGCGTATTTTAAGTCTAAGGTTGCTAGCCAACATCCTTGGCTAGCAGGAAGCGGCTGTTGGAGAGTTAGCATTTTGAATTTTGGAACCACCAGAAAGGTGTTGAGAATAGATAAATCCAGGATAGGACGCCAGGAGTTTTCTTTTCTGGGAACCAGGAACAGTCTTGAATAAAAGCCTTGTTACCTTTGTTCTGTTGGGACAGGTTGAATAGCCTTGATGCTGAGGAGAGAAAGTACTTGCTTTTGGGCCTCCGCCCACTGGTTTGGGGGGAGGTCTGGCTATCCACTTAGGGCTGGGAGTGAGTGGAAGTGGAATCTGTATCCTAGGGAGACAATGTTTAAAATCCATTTGTCTTTGGTAATGTATTCCCAGTTTTTTGCATGCAGGGCATGTTTTCCTCCTAAAGGTGCAAGTACTTGAGCAAGGCTTGGGGGAGTTGAGGATAAGTCATTGTGCAAGTTTACCATAGGGGGGTGGCTTACTACTCCTTGTTTTGGACGTGGGAGCACCCCACTGCTTAGATCTGTGCATAACCCGAGACTGAAGTCTTGGGGGTCTGCTGCTCCTGGGTTTGGACTGAGAAGGCTTGGAAGGGACTGGAAAGGACCAGTTCTTTAAAGGCCAATGCCTACTGAATATAGGTGGCTGTACTTGTAAGAAATCTTTAACAGTTTGCATAGATTTAGCTTTCTCCTCCATCCTTTTGAGAACAACTTCTGCTTTATTGCCAAATAGGTGCTCATGGTTTAAAGGTGCATCCAGTAATTTTGCATTGACATGATCTGGCAAGTTTTGTTCCTTAAGCCAAGCATGCCTTCTAAGAACAGACCCAGTGACAGCAGCCCTACAAGATGCTTCTAAAGCATCAAAACCACACTGAAAAGTATGTTTACCAACTTCGTCAGCAGAATGCATTAGCTCTTGTAAATCTTTGTGTTCTGCACAGTCAGGAATCAACATAATTTTCTGTTTAATTAGCACCATAATATGCTGCTGATATTTTAACATATGAAACTGGCAATCTACAGCACTAACGGCCAGAGTAGCAGAGGTGTATACCTTCTTACTCCATCTGTCTAAAGCCCTAGAATCCCTGTCAGAAGGGGTAGGATTCTTGGTAGTAGTAGCCTTAATGCCTTTTGGTCCTTGGAAAATGGTCTCTGGATCCGCAGTAGGATTCTTAAATAGGAATTTGAGAGAGTCAGGTACTCTATAGTACCTGTCAGTTTCCTGGGAGTTGGAGGCAAAGTATCTGGGGTAAAACTGGATTCCAAGAAAACATCTACAATCTCCAGAACCAAAGGGATAGCTAGAGGCCTGTGCTGAGGCAGGTTTAAAAATTCCCCCGAGTCTCTTTTTGGACTGAGAGTAGTCCTGGCTTTCCCAGTGGAAATGCTCCCTAAGAGTATGCAGAGTTTCACTAAAAGAAAAATCTTCTGGAGGGGAAGCAGAGGGAATGGAATCCTCTGCATCAGAATCCTCATAGGTAGATAAGGGTATGTCCTGGTAGTCAGAAGGAAGAGAGATATCAGATTCCCGATCAGAAGAATCAGAAGGAAAATCAGTTCTAGGTCTATTGGAGGGGGAAAGCTGGCTTTCCCTAATTAAGGCAACAAGGTCTTCAGCCATTCTAATCATTTGTTTTTGAGGCCTGTGGGCCTGAGAATGCGCTTTGGTCGGTTTCCTAGGCATAGTGCGAACTTTAGGCCTGAGAAATTCAGTATTTTTGGCTTGAAACAAAGTTGTCTGTTTACTATGAAAATCGGTAGGCCTGAATACACCTTCAGAAGCCGGTGCCTGCACAGCGGCTCCGGACCCATCCAAGGTAGAGACATCCGCAGGTGCCATATTCGAAGAAGCCTCTCACGGCATACTGGACTCCGAATGGGTCTCAGTAGAGGCCTGTAAATCTGGAGAAGCGGGTATCAGGGGCTGTGAAAGTACCTCAATGAGTACCAGCGGACTGGCAACTAGCTTAACGGTAGCATCATCGGCAGTTTTGGACCTAAGCGGTCTGTCTCTGTCTTTATCCTTAAGTTTTTTTCGGAAGATCGGTAGTCGGATGGCTTACCGACACCATTTCGGAGTACGGAGATCGACAGCCAAAGTATTTAGCTACAAAAATTGCCCGACGATGGATAGTTCGGGCGCTGATCAAGGCACAAAACCGAAAGCGAGGGATGCCGTGGTCTGGGCCTAAACAGGTGACACAGTAAGAATCAAAATCTCTATGAGGTATTTGCTTTCCACAGGCAAGCCAATTATTCATTTTTTCTGACATCGGTTAGAGCAGGAAAAAAGGATCCCCAACAGGGTACTTATCTTTTAGAAGACTTCAGGTCTGAAACTTGAAAACGAAAATTTCAGGAGTCGGCTGACCGGCACTTGCGAACTGCTTCTGCTTCAGGTACAGCACAGCAAGAAAGACTGATATGGCGTCGGCTGCATGTTTTACACCCCTGACAACCTGACGTCATGGAAGAAGTGACCACATCCAACGCAGAAATCCCAAGCCTCTGGTATTCAGGCTGGCTGAGGGCTAGCTGCAGGCAGATAACCCAAATGTGATGACTGCAACAGTGAAACACGAAGAACATCCAGACTTGTCGAGGCCAATATGGAGCAATGAGGATCACTTTGCTCTTCAACTGTCGTGCTGTCTTCAGAAATTGGGAGATGAGGGGAAGAGGAGGATAAGCATAAAGTAGACCCGAGGGCCAAGCGTGGACTAGAGCGTTTCTCAGTGACTGCCCCCAAGGGGTGATCAGGGCAAAATAGTTGCTGCACTTGTAGTTGGATGGGGAGGCAAATAGGTCACAGCAAGGCTCGCCCCAGCAGCTGAAGATTCTTGCCGCTATCATACGATTGAGGGACCACTCGTGAGGTTGCAGAATGTACCTGCTCAGTTTGTCCAATATCACAGTGGAGCTCCCAGGAATGTGCTTGGCAATTAGAAAGTGGTTGGAAGCTATCGCCCATTGCCATATACTCAAGGCCTCTCGGCATAACGGGTAAGATCTGGTGCCCCTTGTTTGTTTATGTACCAGACCACTGACATGTTGTCTGATTGGATGGAATTGTCCCCAACGGAAGGATGGAATGAAATGCTTGCAAAGCTAGTAGCACCGCCCTCAGTTCCAGGATACTGATATGCAAAAGGGCCTCTGTTTCCGACCAGGTGCCTTGGACCGAATTTCCCTGACATAGCCCCCCCACCCCATCAGGGAAGTTTATGTGGTCACCGTGGCTATCGGTTGATGGGGGCTGAAGGGGTGAGACCATTGTTGGGTATTTCGAGACATCCACCAGAGTAAATCTTGCTTGCATCTCTGAGTTACACTCATCTGAAAAGACAAAGGATGTTAGAGAGGGTACCACTAAGTGAGAAGTAACCACTGAAGGAGCCACATGTGGAATCTGGCTAGAGGAACAAAGGTGATCGAGGCTGCCAATGACCCCAAGAGTTGGAGTATAGATCGAGCGGGAGATTTGTGGTGACAGAGCAGCGGCTGAACCTGTTGCCTTATTCTTTGAAGCCTGTGGTCCAGAAGAGATCCTGTGCAATTTCTTGTGTCCAACAGTACCCCAATGAATTCCAATGACTGAGCTGGGGTCATGTTGGACTTCTCTCAGTTTATAGTAATTCCCAGGCTTTGTGCTGTGAGGAGGGTGTAGTGCAGTAGATACTTGGTGGGGGTGGTGTGGAGCCAGTCATCTAAATTTGGAAACTCCTGGAATCCTTGAAGTCACAAGTGAGCGATAACCACTGCCATGCATTTTGTGAACACTCTGGGGGCTGTAGAAAGACCGAAAGGCAGAGCTCGAAATTGGTAGTGACTGGCTCCTATGCAGAAGCGGAGGTATCTTCTTGAGCGTTTGTCCATTTTTATGTGGCGATACACAGCTTGAAGATCTGCAGAGCACATCCAATCATCTTCTTCCAGGAGAGGAAGGATAGACTGAACCGTGACCATCCAGAATTTCCCTGTTTTTACAAATTTGTTCAGTGTGCTGAGATCCAAAATTGGCCTCCAGTACCCTGTCTTTTTCAACACTAAAAAGAACCTTGAGTTGTTGTGTCTTTCGGCTTTTCCCGGTTAGGGGTCGCCACAGCGGAACTCCAGTCCACTAATAATTGGCAGTAGATTTTTACGTGCCGAGTTGCTGGCCCTGATGCACAACCTTCAATGAAGGTACGCCTATTCATGCATGTCTCCACACAGAAGACGCTCTAGCTGAGAATCGAACAGGACAATGTCTTTACTGTGAGGCGACAACACTACTGCAGCACCACCACCACAGCAAAAATCGGATCCTATCTGGTCTGGGGGGACTGTCTGGATGACTCTTTTGTAGCAGCTTTTGAATTTAGTGTGCTGCTGCTTCCCTTTGACTGGGTGGAACGTCAGGTAATACTCTGGATGAGGCTGGACAAAGATGGAAAAGGATGCGATAGCCTATGGATATTACCTGTGGTACTCAAAAGTCGGTGGTTATATTTCGCCAGGCAGCAGGGTACAAGGAAAAACAACCCCCGACTGCTTCCAGAGGTGAGCAGTCGGGCAATGCTTCAGGAGCGTTGATAAGGTTGGCCAGAGAATGACTCTCTGGAATCCCTGTTTTGCGGACCTTCTCTGCCCCGAAAGGGGCATCTTCCATTGGAGTTTCCCCCTCTGCCTCTAGAGGAGAACTCGGCACGTGCATCACAGAAAGAGCCCTGTGATTTTCTGTGCCACATCTTCCCACACCTCTGATTTCTAGAGTAGAATCGTTGAGGAGTGGAGTGCCCTGACACCAACTGCAGATAGGGTCTTGCCATCTTGTTCGCACCTTGCCAGCGTACTTTTCACTTTAGGGCCAAAGAACTGGCCTCGATGGGGGTGTTCACAAAGGAAGCCTTAAAGGAGTCCGCAAAGTCACAAAGGTGCATCCAGGCATGTCGTCTAGTGATTATACCCACACCTGCCGCTCTAGCCGCTCCTTCCGTTGCATGAGAAATAAGACGCATGGAAGAATTGGAAAAGGGCTCTAGGCTGGCTATCTGAGAAGCCACATTGTCACGAACCTCGTCAGAAACAGCTCCTGCCAAGGTTTCAGAGAGCTGTTTGATAAGATCCCTCTGAAGCCTGGTAAAGTGTGCCAAATAGTTCAAAGACCTTATGGCAAAGGTCGATGAAGCAAACACATGCTTCCCTAGTCTGTAGCCCGGGACTCCATGTTGGATGGATGGACAGTTTTGGCTCTCTTCTGCCAAATCCTTCTTAGCTGCAGCCGCCACCACCATAGCATCTACTGGAAGACCTCGTGACCAATGTGAGTGCTCAGCTGGGGGCAATTTTATTTTATCCGGTCTCCTTGGTATCGCTTCCAGGGTGTCAGGATCCTTCCATGCGCGCTGGACTATGAGCTGAATGAGCTCATCGGCCGGCGGGGTGACCCAGGAGGTAGGGGTCCGGGCAACCTAAAGCCTGCAGGAATACAGATTCCTCAGAGGAAGGATTAGAGGACTTCCAGTCACCCCTCTAGCTAAGGATCTCGAGGATGTCACCAAAAGACACCTCATCAGAGGGTGACCGTGGGGACCCTTCCCTGTCATCAAAATCCGTATCTTCAGTCAATGACTCCTTAGTGGAGTCCATGTGCTTCCTCTTGCATGACGCTTTGCAGGGTACTTCCTCAGTGGGAGGTTCTGGAGAAGACTGCAAAGAGGGGGTCTCCTGAGGAGGAGAAACCTGAGGCCCTTGTGTCTGGTGGTTGTGGCTTGTGACAGCTGCGGCACAGAGGGGAGACAGGACTCCGACATGTGGGGTTTGCCAGCAGAGGCAAGTGCCCTCTCCACAGCCTGGAAGGCCGGCCCGCCCAAGGAGGGATGGGAGCCCAGAACACAGCACGACAACCTCAGAAATGGGGTCACACCTCACCCAAACGAGCACACCCCCAAACCAGGAGTCTCAAGAGAATTATGAGAGAGGGAGGATTCATGGAGGGTACCATAGAAAACATCTGCATGGAACTAGGAATGCCCCCCCCCATGGCACAGCCATTGGCCTCAGAACAGTCCAATGCACAAAGGGCCACAAGGACGACTCCGGGTTTAAAGTGAGATCCACTATTGTAGTCGGAGGAAGGGAAGCTGCTGTCGGAGTAACTGGCTTCGAAACTTGGGTAAAAGTCGAAGGAGGAGTGTACATTGGAGTTTGAGGAGATATACGTTTACCTGAAGAAGGGAACTTGGACTTCGGGTGAGAGAGAGAGAGAGAGACCTCTGGCCACAAGCAACTGGTCAACAAGCCACAACACATCTTGCTCAGAGAGTCCTGGTTGAGCTCATAGAGAGAACTGATGGTGATTCTGGCCTTTGTAGAAAAGGACTATATTGACTACCAGTGAATGGGTCCAAGGAAGAAAAATACTTGGTCCTTGCTAATTTAAGAGGTGCACATCCTGGAACTAAGGACATCTGCACCAAAGAAAACTGCGTGGAAGTAGTCTGTGCTGACGTCAGCACCATAGAAGTTGAAGGTGTCTGCACCGTAAAGGCAAAAGTCTGCCCCGATGGGTACGGTGCTGTAGAGGAAAGTGTCTGCACCGGTAATAAGGACGGTGCCGAGAAGGACTGCACTGAAGAACACGGTGCCGAATATGTCTGCGCCATGGAGGACAGAAACTTCATACTCTGAGCCGGACGGGACTGTACCTGCATGGATGGTGCAGGTAAAGACTACAATGGAACTGTCAGAGCCATAGTTGTCTGCACCGGGAACTCCGGTGCCAGTGTCGATAAGGAAGACATGGCTGGAGCCAGAATCATTTGGGGCGGTGCCGAGCCTGGAGCCGATAGGTTCACAGGTGGCAGTACCGAAGTAGCAATCAATTTCACCTTTTTATGAGTTGACTCCCTACGATCTCCAGAGGGAAAAGAAGGGAACGACCTCGATGAGGAAGAGGAAGAATGCCTCTTACGGGGTTTAACAAGAGAGGTGAGCCCTCCAACCCATAAATAGCCTCAGAGAAAGACCTTTCAATATTCATTTATTCTTCCTCTCGGTAAGAGTCTTGGTCGAAATATTTCTACAAATCCCACATAGGGATCCACAGTAAGGTGGGAGACATTCAGACAGACATAAGTCATGCCCATCGGAAAGCAGTAACTTACTGCCACAATCCTTACACTGCTTAAAACCAATGCTACTTTTCTTATCCGACAATGATGAAACAGTACCAAAAAGAAGAGGAAAGGTTACTCAAAAGGGTAAGAAGAGAAAAGGAAGGATTACCAAGGATGGTAATAAAGAATTACCTCAGAGGTAAGAAAAAGGTAATAAAGGGAGAGAGTCTAAAGTATACGATAGGGTAGGAAAACATTAGAAACTATTTGAAAAACTTTAAAGTAAGAACAATGTATAAAACTTTCAAAAAATTACACTTAGCTGAGAGAGTGGCTTGAGACGGCTGTATAGCAATGCGGCAAATGAGATCTGAGGTAACAGGGAGCAGAGCATTCTGGGTAGGACCTTGGCTCAAGAGTTTTTGGCTGACACAAGCTTGATATTTGGCCGGCTCGGTTCCGAGGACGGAACCAATAACCCATCAGTAAAGAATAAATGAAGATTAACAACATCAGATCTTACATTTTTGAGTACTGATATTCCTCATTTAGGAATGCAAATTCAAACTCTAAGAGCAAAGAAAAGCTTCCAAAAATATTTTACTGACCATAACCCGACCCTTGTTACACAATTACCATTAACAAAACTTTTTTAAAATGTAAGAAAAATAATTTGTAAAAGTTAAATTTCTTTTTAAAATAATTTTTCATCTCGCTAAAGCTAAAGTTGTCTCTACAGAACTAAAAGATGACAAACTTAACAAAAGCAAATGGGATGCTAATGAGTGAAACCTACTGTAAAAGTAAACAAAAATCTTTACAGAATATACTTACAAAGAAATATAAACAATGTTCTATTTTTGGATAATTCTCACAAATTCCCCATTTTGGAATACAAAATTCTACTGGAGTTCCTATGCCTAAATTCATATCTTTCATACTAAACAGTCATCTATTTCAAGTTACCCTCTTTCACTATATTTTCACTTCTAGGTCTTAGATATATCCTTCCTATTTCTAATTAGGTCCCAGTGCTCACCGATAAATAACATTCCCTGTTGAATGCTTATAATTTCTCTCCAAATTCTCTTAAGCTCCAGAATCATTATTTTAGGTAGAATAAAAATACCAGCCATTGTAATCCTCCTCACCTGATGTTAAAAACTCATAACTCTATTACTGTCTTTTCCTTGTCTATCACCATTGAAGACCCTCTAGCAATTATTCCCCTTTTCCTTTGCCCTTCAGGTTCTGCTGAATGTCTACCCTGAAATTTTATTTGTAAAATTCAAATGTTCATTTCTATCCAAATGTGTCTCCTGTATCATTGTTGCTTACACCTCACACTTTTTTTAAATAATTCAATACTGTCTGCTTTTTATTTGTGCCTATAAGGCCATTTACATTCCACGATAACATTGGCAAAGCAGCCATTATGATAAAATCTTTTACTTCTGACCATTATAAACATCAGTTATTTTGAACACATACTTCCACCTTTTAGCTTACAAACACACACTAATGTTTTTAAGGGTGATTTATGTAGTAGTTTCTTTTCATCGCCATTTGAATCCATGCCACAAAAAACCCTAAATACATTTTCAGAACCCCCAACCCCTTTAAACTTAGAAACAAACCAAACTATGCGCATGTTCAAAAATTAACATTACTCTCAAGATAGGAATAATTGTCCCATATTGATAGAATAAGTAGGGCATGTGGGTACATCAAAAATTAAAGCTGCTTAAGCTAAAGCACATGCTGGAGCCTGTGTTCCCAGTTATTCTGATTGCCATCTGTTTTCTTCAAATCTTTATCCTATTCTCAGGCGTGAAAAACAGGCTACATGCTTTCAGTATACTAACTTTTAGCCCTACGAAAAAGTGCATTGGTTAGCATTAAGTAAGTAAACTACACTGTTCACGGTTATAGTACAAACATTAAAGTACCAAAATTACAGGGGGGTACAACTTTTCTTACAATTTTAAACCATTTATGTTTCACAGGACTGCTTGCTAATGTATCTTTAAATGTCAATTACATTGTACCTTACACATTTCACTCTACAAGCAGCGGTCAGACATCTGAACCTGCTGACTTATCTACCAAGTACAACCAGTTTGTAATGAAATAATAACAGTAACTTTGGAAATACATAAAAAGCTCTGAAGATTTCACTCAAAACATACTATTCAGACATCATTTTATTACTTGCTTGCAGATATACACTCCTTGTGACCCATTGAAAGTACTTGTTAATGGAAAAAAGCCATGTCTTATCAGTCTACCTTACTGTCAAGCCTATTTGCTTAAACAACTTGTTAGTACCTTAAATAAAGGGCATTAATTATTCATCCATCTCTATGAAAACAGAAGAGATTACCTTCATTCTACATATGATATGGTCAACACACTTAACATCTCCCACCCCAACAGCCCAAGATCAAGACATATCAACTTAAACTTACTTATTTCAACCTTTTTACCTTAGCATAAGGCCTGGATACACAGCAACTAAGAAAAAGCTATGTTCTTACTTTAATATTTTTTTAAGATACACAGCAGTCACTGATAAAACCCCTCCATCTCAAACTTAAAATACCCTTGACTCCAGACCTTACAAAACTGCTTTGCAATACAGAATGCAATTTTCATAATGAAATATTTAAACAAATGTTAAGAACAGTTTTACTTACAGCTATTTCTTCAGTATCCTTCCAAACATTAAGCACATATAGTATATACTTTACAGTACACTCACCAGTTTAACCCAGTCAACAAAATTCCAGTCTTTCTCGGCCACTTCTTGCAAATCCACATTTCACATGACTAATCATATAAATTACAGTATCTCATTTATTCACTATTTTTATAATGTTTCTGATCTTCTTGCTTATCTCCATCTCACAACACCAGTTTCTGGTTCAAGTCTAAGGCACTCATAATTCTTCTAGGCAGCTGATGGACCTTTCTTCTATCACAAACATTTTGCTTTGGAACAACTGAAAATGTGATACAAACAGATCCCCTACAAGCTTTGTTGTCAGAAAAATGAGATGTGGAATCTCAATCTGCTTGTTGGGTCAATTTTGGTTGGCAACACAGTTTTATTTCCTCTTATCTAATCTGCATCCACAAATGTCTTTGATCCTCCAAGTAAAATATTCTTAAGACAACTGGATACAGCAGCATGAATCTCACACTTGCCTCTCGAGATTCCCTGTTTGCTGGAATAAATGTGCTTCACTTCTGCCTGGTGTACAATAAATTATTTTCAAGCATTCTGATGTCCCCAGTTTTAATACTTTTTCTGTTCTGTGTCAGTGGTGACAGCAGCATCTCTTTCTTGCTGCTAAGACTGGATCTTTACTGCTTTAGGTCTTGATTACTTTCTCCTGGAGAGATCAGGAGCAAACACATGTTGCACCCTCCAAACTAACATATCCTGTTGAGGAACACCAGTCCAGTGGCTTTTTGAGGTTTCATACAATGAATGCAGGCTTTTATCCTTCAAATTTCTAAGATATATTAGAACATCTCAGAAGATAAAGCACACTGAGAAAACATACCTTCAATATTTTTGAAACAGCTCTTCTCAAGAAACTTCATGCTCAGCCAGCCTTTTCTTCATTTTAGTCTCTGATTTTTGCAGTTTTGTTTCTTCTAAAAACTAGTTAGAGCTTCTATTTTTTCCAGCCTTTTGCTATTTGATTTTAATATATGCGGAACAGTGAATGAATATATAAACACCTCAGAATGCATTTTTTCCTCTAAATTATTTGAAAGCATCTCCTGTACCAAAGCTGAAACTTGAAACTGCTCTATAATAAACAGTTGTAAGATTCTTCCAAACCAGATTTTTTGCTTGTCCTTATCTGGTTGTTTTTCTTTCTTTCTCCAAATTTCTTCTTTGGTTGCATCCAGGCACTATAGATATTAGCTACCAACCAACTTTTAACCAAACTGACATGTTTCACTGCCATTTTTGCAGTTTTCCGGTTTTCACACTAGAGGAATGCTAATCAATCTGTTGGACCAGTGTGCAGCCATCCTAGAAGTTATATCAAATGCTTTACTGTCATTATCATTAAGGACAGGGTTAGAAAAAGAAAAGGTTCTAGTACCTCTCTCTCTCTCTGCATGTAAAAAAATAATGTTAGGATCAGTAGAAGGGTTCTTATAAAGGTACTTATGTACATCTAGGACCCAACAAAACCTGTAGGGAATATAGTGAAACAGAAGCATCAGAGAATGCATCCTCCAGAGCTCCTGAAACTGGAGGAATAAGGAAATCCATACTGAGAAATACATAACACCTCTTTTGGGAGTCAAATACTTCTTTGTCCTCCCATCTAAAAAACTCGTTCATTTTTAAAATAGTGCCAGTGAAAGGAATTTCCTCACTTGGGGAATCAATGTAACTGAAGGGGTTGGAGCTAAAGGCACCAAAGCTTGGTGCACCTTCTGCTCTGACTGACCCTCAGTACATGAAGAAAAGCATTTGGGATTTACTCACTTTTTTCCATGGGAAAGGGAGCTGGGGGAGGGAGAGGAAGAAGCAGCAGCTTGGGGGCTGAAAACTGCTCTTGACAACAAGTTTGGCTAATCTCACGTTGAGAGCTCTAGCACCAAAAGTGGCACATGCTTGTCATTCCGTGTCTAGGTTGTCAGTGCCCAAACACACTTGTGGGCATCTTATGGTGGCAGTTAATGACCACAGGAAACATTTTTTAAACACCAAAAGCTTTCTCCATGTTCATGGGGGAATAGAAAATAATAACTGCAGGAAAAGTAACAGCAGGAAACACTAAACTCTACACTAGAAAAGTATTCAAGAAACTATTTAAACCTATCAGTAATACCTAAATACTATCTACAAGCAAAAATTAACTATTAAAACTGTAATAATTATTGTCAAGAAAGAACATATAAAAATCTTAAAACTACCTAGGAAACACACACACGCCCATACAGCAAACAACTAAACCCATCAATAAGTACACCCAACTGTAACTAACACTCCATCCATCCATCACCCCTTTTTTCTTATTTTGCACATGTGGTTGGGGTGTCTCCAACAGTGACAATCATCTAGATTGAAGGTTCACACATCTGGGTGGCTAATCCTGCAACTGTTTTTTCTGCACCACACACTAGTACGTACACTCACTCATACAATTTAGAGCATCCAATCCACCTACTGCATGTCTTTGGAATGTAGAAGGAAACCAGAGTACCCAGAGAAAACCCACAAAAATACAGGGAGGACTTGCAGACTCCAAACAGAAGGCACCCCATCCAAGAACTGAACCAGGTAAACTCTTGCTGTAAGGTGCAACACTATCCGCTGCACCAATGTACTGCCACTGTGCCACCTTAAGTGTAACTACCAGAAATAGCTATTAATATTAATACTAAAGGGAAGAAGAAAACAGTAAAAACTTCGAGCTAATCTATCCAAAAAGGATACAAAGTTGGAAGAGCTCTTGGTCATGATCCATACACAATGGCAGTAAATAAGATCTGAAGAGAGGTTGTTAAGAGTACAGTTTTATGGGTATAGAAAATGGAGCTCCTGGTTTGAAGATTTTGAAAAAGCCTGTACTGGTATACAGTCAGATCCGATAACCCACAGGTTGAGAACCAATGGAAAAAACATCAAACCAAGTGTTTCTGTGGCTACATTATGTATAAAACAATTATAATCATGATAATTCTATTTATCTGCGTCTGTCCTGTTCTTTTTCACATAATAAGCACATGATAATGCAAGGAGATTACACTACCAGCTGTCAAAATCTGGAAACAATTTTATTTTAAAGTAGCACCTTCAGCTGTGTATACAACATCAAACTGTAGATGCATTTTGCCCAAGAGCTGGTTGAAATATCTGGCTATCATCCCTCCTTTCGGTTGAAGAGGTAGACTATATACAGTAATGGAAATGAAGGGATTATACTTGTAAATATCAAGTGACACTCTGAATATTAATTTTGACTTTAAAAAGAGAATGCTGGGTTTTAATTTGGGCATAGCCGACAGGGTGGTGGTAGGAAATAACTTAAGGCTATAGGGAGGCACTGCTTATATTTGTGTTGAAAAAGAAGGCTCATACAAAAGTAATGAAAATAATACAGGATATTTATAAACTGTGGGACATTCTGGTAAGGTTTGCAAAGTGTAGACATGAAATCATGGTACCACTGTCATGTAATCAAGGGGAGGTGAGTTACAACATCAAATGGTAAAAATGGAAACATTGTGAGCTGTACATTATCCAGAGAGATATAGTGGTTAATGTAATGACCATGACTTGTGTTATTAGGCAAAAAACAGTAGCTTCAGGAAACAGCCAAAGAACTATTTTGTTTCATGCTGGAAGATTATAAAATTATTAGCATGGAATGTAAATGGATTAGGAAATCCAGTTAAGATTACAAACAGCAGTACTCACAATTAGCTATGTTGCAGGAGATGTATATCACAAGGCCAGAATATAAAAGCTATCCAAATCTGGGAATCAAAGTGTTCCTGCAGCTTCATTCGAGGAAGTGAAAAATGGGCACAGTAAATGTGGTGCTACCTGTTCTGAGATCTCAGCTAAAGGAGTGCTACGAAAACCCACTACACAGATTTGTTGCAGTGAACGTGCATTTGGAGGGGAAATTATTCACCAATATCACTTCATACCACTTGCTAGAACCACTCTGGCAGATTTATGTTATGTGGGAATGGATCAAAATCAATTAAAAATCCAAAAATAGGGAGGGTATTTTAAGACGTTTGGCACCATAATGAGTTTACAGGATGCAGGATGTGGCAAACTGTAAAGGGGAAGGTGACCCCCAATAACCCTTTCATTTAAAGGTATATCTTAACATTCTAGGAATGACTGCATTTGCATGTCTGTAGAAGAGCTATACAATGTGTGGTTTGGTATGAGAAGATATTTTATATATCTTTGTATTTTAAAAAGTGCTATCAGTGGAAGGTAACATTGGAGAAGGTTAATGGAAAGCTTAAGGTCACCCTCAGTAAAAACAGGAAATTTGACAATTTAAAGGCAATGCTAGAGGGACAAGATAATAAATTATACTAAAACAGCCCAAAGGACTACTGATATTAGTCTTAATGAAGGTTGTTTTATTGGACAACAGTAATTAAAAGTAAGGGGGAGTTGAGAATTTGGAGGAGAAAGCAGAAAAAAGTCAAAGGAAAATAAGTAAACTGGTGAAAGCAAATACTGATTCTAAAAGGACAGTGGTATAGATCTATTTGCATGGAACTTCCTGAAATCTGAAGATTTTTAGCCATATGATTCAAGACATCTTAAGTTGGAATGCATAAGTTGACTTCAACATCCAGAACTTGGCAAAATCCAAATCTTAATTTAAAAAAAAAAAAATATTAAAAAAGCCTTTTCAGAGAGTTAAAAAAACAAATAAAAATATGCAGAAGAGACTGAAGGAGCTTATGGGTAGCAATGTGGCTCCCAGATGGCCCATCAAACAAGCAAAGGCTTTAATGGTGCCAATGAGCATGAAAGAACTGACAAAAGCACTGATTGGTAGTAGTAATTGGTCTTCCAAAATCTAAGCCTCCGGGCCTGGAAGGGGTGACTTCAGAAATGTACTTTGAGGGGACAGCAGATCCCACTGCAACTGAAGCAGCCAACAAGGTTCTGACTGCACTGAATGAGCCACCTTCTTAGAAGGTGGAGGACAACTCAACAGAATTTGAAAGACAGGAAAGACATGCTCACTCCCAGGTCCTACAGACCAACTTCTATCACTGTCTGGTTATTGGCTAGGTGTAGAATAGTCCTCAGACATACTGTCTAGTATTTACTTATGAATCTATACTTAAAAATTATAAAATAACTATCTCACTTGGTATTGATACTGGCTGCAGCACTTACTTTGCTGGTGCATGTGGACCACTAGAAATTTATTCCCAGCAGACTGACAGCTAATAACATAATTAAAACTGTGTTACTAACAAAGAAAGCACGGAGACAACTGATCCATTGCTGGTGGTCAGTTTTGAAGTGAAGGCAGCATCCAACACAGTAAACTTGCATTTGTCCCAAGTACTGAACCTGTTTAACTTTTCATTCAAGTTTATAATTCTGTTATAGAATGTTTATCACAAAGCACCTGTGCAAGTTAAACTGAATGCAGAGTTCCTGGCACCATTTAATTTGAGCCATTTTTCAAGAAATTGAAACAATTTGCCTACTTCCATGTAGGGACAAGAGAAACAAAGAATATCCTGGGAGAAACTTGTACAGTGCAAACTATCTCAGATGGGCAGTTGCCTGATTTGTATCATTACTGCAGAAAGGCTGAATGAAAATTGTGTGTACAACATGCAAAACACAGTGTTCTCACATGGACAGCAGTAGCCTGGGCTACTACAGCATCATTAGGTGAGGATTCCAAGAGAAGAGAAAAATGGATATAGAGAGAATGCTTGATGTCACTGTAGGTGTACATAAACAGGCACTGGAAAAATGAAAACAGAGTCACCTTTGCATCAGTAAAAGTCAGGATATGTTTGCAACAGAATTCAGGGCACTTTATGGTTTAACAGACATTGTGAAAAAGAACTAATGGCATAATTTCATTGAAGCCTCTGTATTCATAACTTGGATCAGACATTAACAAGTTTACCATTTAGACAATGTGGATTAATTGGCATGCAGGGGGTTAAAAATAATGTATGACAAGCCACAGGCAGAGCTGCTATAAGAATCAAGATCTTCTGAAAGGAGGAAATTACTAATGGAAATTCACAAGCCAAACTGGCAGCACCAGACAGTTAACAGGTTATATAAAATTAAACTGTACTGAGGATTATGTAAATTAAACTGTACTGAGGACCCAATTAAGCAGCATTCTGAAGAAATGTGCAGCACTACTTTACAGAAATGATCTCACCTTACTGGACTATTGTAAACTCTCTCCCAGAATAGATCATTCATCTGAGAAATTTCAGCATGTCTTTTTGAAAATGCCTCTACAAAAGTCTGTATATGCCCAGTAAGTTACAGAACATGTTCCCAAATATATTGTGGGAAGGTACAATGTTAGGTGAATTATAAGAACTGGCTACAAGCGTTGGAGGACCTTTGACTAGGGCAAATTCAGTTGACGTCCATAGTATTTTTGTTAGATGTCACTAGAGAGAAGGTGGTGTAAAACTGTACAAGCACTGCTGCAAGCAGAAAAAATAGTTGCCGGAAATTAAAAAAAAAAAAACATACTCCTATGTTAGAGGATTTGGAGGGTGGCTTAATGGTTAAGGTGTTTGCCTTACAAACACAAGGTGCAGGGTTTGAGTCTCGCAAGGGATAATTGGCTAGGCTTAAAAAAATGGCTCGCAAGGGCAGTTAGCTTAGTACTAACCTATGAACAGAAGACCACTAGAATGCTGAAGCACTGCTTTAGCAAAGGTGGGGGGGGGGGTACAATTGTTCTTATAAACTATTCCTTAAAATAGGGTAATGATAAAATACTTTATTCTATTGGAAGAGTCAACCTACCCCACTTAACTCTATCTTTCTTCCCATCCCATATAAATTTCTTAAACTCCTTGTCATCTACAACTCTTCTGGCTGATAAAATTATGTCTGATCTTTATTTGAAAATGAAGAGGCTAAAAACATTTTCATTGCTTTTATCTTACGATCTATATCCATAATCAAGGCCTTCAGGTTTGTCAGTTTTTGCATTACCTTTTCAGTTTCCACACACATATCCTTAGCTGCCATAATAGAAGCCTTTTTAAAACCATACACCTAAATACTTCATGTTATGTCCCCACATGTATGGGTATTGCTGAACCAATTCATGAGTGAGTATGTAGTTTACTGCCATAGACTTTATTTTATCTCCCTTTATTTTATACCCAGAAAAGACTTGAAACTGCCTCAAAATGTTCAACACTGAAATAGCCTTTTATGAACATCAGTACAAAATAAAACCAACTGCAAATAAATATACCTTTTCTTGATTATCATGCCAGTTATATCCTTAAATTTCAGAACACCTATTTTTTTTTTTTACTAAATACTCTAAATATAAAGCAAATAAAGCAGGAAAAGGACACACCTGTTTACTCTGTTCACAGTCTGTCAGAGAGTAAGTTACCCACTTAACTCTTGCCTCTGCCCCTTCATATGTCCTCCTTTCTAAACCTATTACTCTACAAAGGAATGCAAATGCTACCATTGACCTATTCATTACATCTCACCTGACATTACTAAATTTATTTGCATTAAGACCCACTAACAATAGCAGTATTTTATTACATTCCAATTCCTCCTGGATCGGTACTGTTCTACTAATGTTGTCAAATGTTTGTCTTCTCTCCACAAAAAGTACAGCTATGTACACTTACCATAAATGCAGATGTTCGCATGTACTCACTGTTGCAGTCATCACATTTGGGTTATCCCTGCCAGGGTAGCCCACGGCCGGCCCAAATACCAGAGGCTTAGTATTTCTGCATTGGTTGCTGTCACTTCAGGACTGAAGTCAGGTCGTCAGTAGTATAAAGTAAGGCATCCGATGTCATTACATCAGTTTTTCTTGCCCTGTCAGGAGCCCCCAAGTGGGAGCCAAGATATGGTGGAAGAACCCCACCAGTAAAAATTAAATAACAAAAAGTTCCTTGTAAGGAAACAGAGAGAGAAGAAGAGGGGATGGAGGGTGGGAAACCAGAAGTGCAACAGTGAATACACTCAAATATCTACATTTATGGTAAGTGTACACAACTGTACTATGTTCTTTGTGTTTTGCTGTTGCAGTCATCACATTTGGGTTGATTCCCAAAGCTGAGGAAAAGGGTGGAGGCAGTCAAGGAGACTAGGGGCTGGCTAGGATGCCCTACAAGACTGCAGTGGCAAAACGTGCCCTGGATTTGGAGAGGATAGGCAGGTGGTAATGCTTGGTGAAGGTGTGAACAGATGCCCATGTGGCAGCCTCCATGATGTCCCTGGTGGGAACTCCTCTGAGGAAAGCTGCAGAGGTGGAGGCTGCTCTGGAAGAGTGAGTCTTGACCCCCTTAGGGGGAAGTTTCCCATGTTGCTTGTAACAGAAATGGATGCAGTGTGCTATCCATTTGGAAATTGTTTGTTTGGAGATGGCTTTGCCCTCTGCCCCTGCAGCAAAGCTAACCAGTAATTGATCAGTCTTTCTGAATGATTTTGTCCTGCCTAGATAGAATCTAAGCTGTCTGTGCACATCTTGAGAGTACAGTTGCCTTTCCTTGTTTTGTGGGTTAGTGAAAAAGGTGGGCAAATTAATGGATTGGTTGAGAGCCACACTGGACACCAATTTGGGCATGAAGGATGGGTTAGTCCTGAGGGACACTCTGTCAGCATGGAAGATGATGAAGGACTCTACAGCCATGAGTGCTTGTAGCTCGGAGACTCTTCTGGCTGAAGTGATAGCCAAAAGAAAGGCGGTCTTCCAGGAGAGAAACTTTAACTCTGCTGAAGATGCTGGTTCAAAGGGGGCAGGGTGAGCTTTTCCAACAAAGTTTAGGTCCCAAAGGGTAGGTGCCCTTCCGGGTGGCCTCAAGTTGCTAGCCCCTGTTAGGAACTGTTTGATCAGACGGTGAAAGAAAAATGGGTGCTCAGTGTTGAAATGAGCAGAAATAGTAGAGGCATATATTTTAATAGAGGAGGAGGAGAGACCACTGTGTAGCAGGTCAGCTAGGTAATCCAGGATGAGAGGTAGGGAGGGCTTGGCCATATTTGCTCCCTCGGCCTGAATCCAAGTGCAGAACCTTTTCCATTTGTCAGCATAAGACGTTCTAGTGATAGGGCATCTAGCCTCATGTATGACATCTAGCACCTGTTTACGGAGATTGGCAGATTGATCAGTGGTCAGGGAATAAGCCAGGTTGCCAAATTGAGCGTCTGCAATTGGAGATGCATGAATTCTCCTTCCCTCTGGGTCAGGATGGTTGGGGTCTGAGGGAGATGCCATGGTGGCAGTGGGGACAGGCTGCGCAGCAGTGGGTACCAGTGCTGGCAAGACCAGTCTGGAGCAATCAGAATTGTCCTTGGTTTTTCCTCCCTTATTTTGAGAAGTACCCTGGTTATGAGAGGTAGTGGGGGGAAATGCATAGACTGAAAGGTTGACCCAGGGGAGGGACAGGGCATCTACTTTCCAGGCCATGCAGTGAGGCTCCCTGGTGCAGAACTTGCTGAGTTGATGGTTGTTGTGGAAAGCAAAGAGGTTGACCTTTGGGGTGCCCCATTTCCGAGTTATTACGGTGAAGGTTCTTTGGTTTAGCTGCCACTCGTGTGGGTCCAGAAGACTTCTACTTAAGTGGTCTGCCAGAGAGCCTGGCAAGAATTGTGCTAGCAGGTGGAGATGCATGGCAGAGGCTGTGTGCCAAAGGGTCATGGCTAGCCTGCGTAGAGGGTAGGAGCGAGTCCCTCCCTGCTTGTTGATATACCACATCACAGTGATATACCAATCTGTTTTGATTAGGAGAGCCCTTGGGGAGAGAAGGGGCCTAAATGCTGTCACTGTATGCTGGACAGCTAACATCTCTTTTTGGTTGATGTGTAGATGGATTTGCTGTGGGTTTCATTGCCCTGTATGAATCTGCCGTCCAAGTGTGTACCCCAAGCACAGCTTGATGCATTTGTGATGAGGGTTTGGGTGGCGGGTGGGTGGTGAAAAAGGTAGTCCCTTGTTGTTGGAGCATGCTACTGCCCACCAAAGAAAATCTCTTCTTAGGCAAGGTATCACTGGTATAAGAGTTTCCAGGTCTTGAGAGTGTTGACACCAAATGCTTTTTAGGTACCATTAAGTTTCCTCATATGCAGTCTGGCATATGGAATGAGTAGGATGCAAGATACCATGAACCTCAGAGCTTGCATGATTTTCCTTGCAGATAACTGGGGTCTGGTTGCTAGTTAAAAGAAGTAGGCCGTCAGGTAAGTTTGCTTTTCTGGAGTAAGGAATGCCATCTGGGAGGCTGCGTCCAGGCTTACTCCAAGGAATATAATCGTTTGGGTGGGTACTAGTTTGGATTTCTTTTCATTGATAGTGTACCCTAGGGAGGTCAGTAGGGCCTGTACAAAGGCCAGGTGCTTCAGCAGCTTTTCCTGTCTGTCTGAATCAGGCAGTCATCTAAGTATGGGTAAATTTGGATATTCCTTTGTCTGCAAAAGGAACTGACGGGCGCCAGACATTTTGTGAAAGTCTGGGAGCAGTAGATAAGCCAAAGGGAAGCACAGAGAAATGAAAGTACAGAAATCCTGCCCTGAAACGTAGATATTTCCTGCATGATTCCCTGATAGGAATGTGGAGGTAGGCCTCTTAGGTCTAGGGTTGCTAGCCAAGCATTCTTGGACAGCTTAGGTAGCAGTTGCTGGAGGGTGAGCATTCTGAAGTTTCGTATCACCAGAAAGGTGTGTAGAATGGATAGATCGAGGATGGTGTGCAAGGTGCCCTCTTTCCTGGGCACAAGGAAAAGTCTGCAGTAGAAACCTTGTCCTAACTGTTCTGCAGGAACGTGCTCTATTGCCCTCATAGTGAGCAGGGAAAGGACTTGCTTTTTCGCCTCTGCCCAATGGTTTGGAGGACGATCTGGGAAATCTTTTGGGGTTGAAAGAGTGTGAAAGAAAATTTGCATCCCTGGGATACTATGTTGAGGACCCAGCAGTTGTTGGTAATGGTGGCCCAGCTGTTTGCAGGGAAGGAGAGCTTTCCTCCTAGGGGCAAGTGCAGATGGGCAGAGGGAGGGGGGTTGGGGAGGACAGTCATTGTGAGTTCTTACCACGAGGTGGTGGCTTTGAACTCCCTGGTTTTGTAGTGGAAGAACTCCATTGCTTTGATCTCTGCATTCCCTGTGGCTGCTGTCTGGGGGGGTCTGCTTCCCCAGGGTCTGGGCTGAACTGACCTAGTGGGGCAAGAAAGGACCAGTGCTTGGAAGGGAAATGCCTGCTGAACCTGGGTGGCTGGCCCTATTGGAAATCCTTAACTGTCTGCATAGATTTAGCTTTTTCTTCCCTCTTTTTTAAGACCTCCTCTGCCTTGTTGCCAAATAAGTTGTCTTTGTGCAAGGGTGCATCCAATAATTTAGATTTGACATGGTCTGGCAAGGGCTGTTCCTTAAGCCAAGCATGCCTTCTAAGGACAGAGCTGGTGACTACTGCCCTTCATGAAGCTTCTAGGGTGTCAAAACCCACAGTGTAAGGTGTGCTTAGTTACTTGACTTGCAGAATGCATTAACTCTTGTAACTCTATTTTAAGCACACGCAGGAAAGGAAGACACTTTTAGTTTGAGGAGTTCCATGGTAAGTTGCTGAAATTTTAGCATATGGAACTGACAATTTAGTGCTCTGATAGCAAGAGTAGCAGAGGTGTATACTTTTTTAACCAATCTGTCTAGTGCTCACAAATCCCTATCTGAGGGGGTGGGATTCTTAGCAGAAGTTGCTTTAATTCTTTTAGGCCCTTGAGAAATTACCTCAGGGTCAGCAGTAGGACTTTTGAAAAGAAATTTGTGCGAGTCAGGGACTCTGTAATACCAGTCAGGTTTAATGGGAGCAGGAAGGAGGGTGTCAGGAGTCAAACTAGATTCCATGAAAACATCGTCCACAACATCCAGGACTGGGGGAATGACCAGGGGTCTGTGCTGTGGAAGATCTAAGAATCCTCTTGAGTCTCTTTTTAGACTGGAAGTAGTCCTGACATTCCCATTGGAAATGCTCCCTTAAGGTATGAAGGGATTCCCCAAGGAAAAGTCCTCAAGTGGAGAGGCTGAAGGAATAGATTCCTCTGCATCAGAATCCTCATAAGCAGACAGGGATTGCATGTCTTCATATTCAGATGCATCAGAGTCTTCAGACTTCTGTTCAGATAAAACTACTGGGGACAGATCTCTTTTTCTTTTGGAAGGGATAGCTTGGCTTCCCCTGATAAACATGATAAGGTCGTCAGCCATTTTAATCATTTGAGATTGAGGCAAGGAAGCAGGTGCCTGAGATTGGGTCATCGATTTCTTGGGTGTGGTTCGTACCCTGAGCCTTAGAAACTCTAGTTTTCGAAAGAACAGTAGATGCGAAAGAAGTCGGTTTGTGTCGAGAATCGGTAGTGCAAACTACTTCTGCGGAAGCCAGTGCCTGCTCAGCAGCTCCGGACCCATCCAAGGTAGAGACAACTGCAGGATCCTAAGTCGAAAAAGAGTTCTGTAGCATGCCAGACTCCGAAAGGGTCTCGGTAGCGGCCTGTGAATACACAGAAGCGGGCATCAAGGGCTGCGAAAGCGCCTCACTGAGGACCAGAGAACTGATGACTAGCTTAACAGAAGCGTTGTCGGGAGGTTTGAACTTGTGCGATCTGTCTCTGCCTTTATCCTTATGTTTTATTCCAGAATATCTGCTGTCGGATGGCTTACTGAAGCCATATCGGAATTAGAGGACTGTAAGCAAAAATACCTAGCTAAAATAAGGGCCAGATTGCATATATTTCTGGCGTTAAACAAAGCACAAAAGTGACAGTGAGGGACGTTGTGGTCATGGACTAAGCAAGTACCACAATAAGAATGAAAGTCTCGGTGTGGTATTTGCTTTCCACAAGCGAGACAATTGTTAACTTTTTCTGACATCCGTTAGAGCAAGAAAAAAGGATCCCCAATGGGGTACTTAGCTTTAGAATGATCCTGCAGCATATGCCACTAGTAGCTGCTCTGTCTTTCTGAGAACTTTGGTTCTGTCCAAGTAGAATCTAAGCTGTCTGTATACGCCCAAAGAATGCAGAATTCTTTCCCCCTTGTTCTGTGGATTTGGATCAAAAGTTGGCAGATGAATGGTTTGGTTAAGAGCCCCACTGGACACCACTTTAGGCATAAATGTTGGGTTTGTCCTCAGGGAGACCCTGTCCAGATAAAAAATGATAAAACGTTCCATAGCCATGAGTGCTTGTAGCTCTGAAACTCGTCTTGCAGAATTTATTGCTAGGAGCAGAGCTGTTTTCCAAGATAAAAACTTTATATCAGCAGTAGCAGATGGCTCAAAAGGAGGCAGGGTGAGTTTTTCCAAGACATAGTTGAGGTCCCATGCAGGCATTGGTGATCTCTTTGGAGACCTTAAATTTTTGGCTCCTCTGAGGTAGTGTTTTAATAAAGGATGAGAAAAGATTGGTGGCTCTGCATTGTAATGAGCCGAAATGGCAGAGGCATGAATTTTAATAAATGAGAAAGATAGGCCTTTGTCCAGCATCTCAGTTAAGTATTGTAAAATCTGAGGAATATTTGGCACAGCTGTATCTGTTCCTTGGTGCCTGGTTCCAAGCACAGAATCTTTTCCATTTTCCAGCATAAGATTTTCTAGTACTAGGCCTTCTGGCTTCCAAAATGACATCCATCACAGCTTTGCTGAGAGGTGCGTTTCGTATGACTACATTATCCGCCATGCTGCCAGGTTTAAAGTCCTTAGCTGGCTGTGCAGGATCTGATTGTTTTGCTGGGACAGTAGATGCGGTACTTGAGGTAAGATCCAAGCTGGGCATTGAGACAAGCTCCTTAATATTGGGTACCAGTGCTGACTCTTCTTAGGCAAGGTATCACTGGTATAAGAGTTTCCAGGTCTTGAGAGTGTTGACACCAAATGCTTTTTAGGTACCATTAAGTTTCCTCATATGCAGTCTGGCATATGGAATGAGTAGGATGCAAGATACCATGAACCTCAGAGCTTGCATGATTTTCCTTGCAGATAACTGGGGTCTGGTTGCTAGTTAAAAGAAGTAGGCCGTCAGGTAAGTTTGCTTTTCTGGAGTAAGGAATGCCATCTGGGAGGCTGTGTCCAGGCTTACTCCAAGGAATATAATCGTTTGGGTGGGTACTAGTTTGGATTTCTTTTCATTGATAGTGTACCCTAGGGAGGTCAGTAGGGCCTGTACAAAGGCCAGGTGCTTCAGCAGCTTTTCCTGTCTGTCTGAATCAGGCAGTCATCTAAGTATGGGTAAATTTGGATATTCCTTTGTCTGCAAAAGGAACTGACGGGCGCCAGACATTTTGTGAAAGTCTGGGAGCAGTAGATAAGCCAAAGGGAAGCACAGAGAAATGAAAGTACAGAAATCCTGCCCTGAAACGTAGATATTTCCTGCATGATTCCCTGATAGGAATGTGGAGGTAGGCCTCTTAGGTCTAGGGTTGCTAGCCAAGCATTCTTGGACAGCTTAGGTAGCAGTTGCTGGAGGGTGAGCATTCTGAAGTTTCGTATCACCAGAAAGGTGTGTAGAATGGATAGATCGAGGATGGTGTGCAAGGTGCCCTCTTTCCTGGGCACAAGGAAAAGTCTGCAGTAGAAACCTTGTCCTAACTGTTCTGCAGGAACGTGCTCTATTGCCCTCATAGTGAGCAGGAAAGGACTTGCTTTTCGCCTCTGCCCAATGGTTTGGAGGACGATCTGGGAAATCTTTTGGGGTTGAAAGAGTGTGAAAGAAAATTTGCATCCCTGGGATACTATGTTGAGGACCCAGCAGTTGTTGGTAATGGTGGCCCAGCTGTTTGCAGGGAAGGAGAGCTTTCCTCCTAGGGGCAAGTGCAGATGGGCAGAGGGAGGGGGGTTGGGGAGGACAGTCATTGTGAGTTCTTACCACGAGGTGGTGGCTTTGAACTCCCTGGTTTTGTAGTGGAAGAACTCCATTGCTTTGATCTCTGCATTCCCTGTGGCTGCTGTCTGGGGGGGTCTGCTTCCCCAGGGTCTGGGCTGAACTGACCTAGTGGGGGCAAGAAAGGACCAGTGCTTGGAAGGGAAATGCCTGCTGAACCTGGGTGGCTGGCCCTATTGGAAATCCTTAACTGTCTGCATAGATTTAGCTTTTTCTTCCCTCTTTTTTAAGACCTCCTCTGCCTTGTTGCCAAATAAGTTGTCTTTGTGCAAGGGTGCATCCAATAATTTAGATTTGACATGGTCTGGCAAGGGCTGTTCCTTAAGCCAAGCATGCCTTCTAAGGACAGAGCTGGTGACTACTGCCCTTCATGAAGCTTCTAGGGTGTCAAAACCCACAGTGTAAGGTGTGCTTAGTTACTTGACTTGCAGAATGCATTAACTCTTGTAACTCTATTTTAAGCACACGCAGGAAAGGAAGACACTTTTAGTTTGAGGAGTTCCATGGTAAGTTGCTGAAAGTTTAGCATATGGAACTGACAATTTAGTGCTCTGATAGCAAGAGTAGCAGAGGTGTATACTTTTTTAACCAATCTGTCTAGTGCTCACAAATCCCTATCTGAGGGGGTGGGATTCTTAGCAGAAGTTGCTTTAATTCTTTTAGGCCCTTGAGAAATTACCTCAGGGTCAGCAGTAGGACTTTTGAAAAGAAATTTGTGCAGTCAGGGACTCTGTAATACCAGTCAGGTTTAATGGGAGCAGGAAGGAGGGTGTCAGGAGTCAAACTAGATTCCATGAAAACATCGTCCACAACATCCAGGACTGGGGGAATGACCAGGGGTCTGTGCTGTGGAAGATCTAAGAATCCTCTTGAGTCTCTTTTTAGACTGGAAGTAGTCCTGACATTCCCATTGGAAATGCTCCCTTAAGGTATGAAGGGATTCCCCAAGGAAAAGTCCTCAAGTGGAGAGGCTGAAGGAATAGATTCCTCTGCATCAGAATCCTCATAAGCAGACAGGGATTGCATGTCTTCATATTCAGATGCATCAGAGTCTTCAGACTTCTGTTCAGATAAAACTACTGGGGACAGATCTCTTTTTCTTTTGGAAGGGATAGCTTGGCTTCCCCTGATAAACATGATAAGGTCGTCAGCCATTTTAATCATTTGAGATTGAGGCAAGGAAGCAGGTGCCTGAGATTGGGTCATCGATTTCTTGGGTGTGGTTCGTACCCTGAGCCTTAGAAACTCTAGTTTTCGAAAGAACAGTAGATGCGAAAGAAGTCGGTTTGTGTCGAGAATCGGTAGTGCAAACTACTTCTGCGGAAGCCAGTGCCTGCTCAGCAGCTCCGGACCCATCCAAGGTAGAGACAACTGCAGGATCCTAAGTCGAAAAAGAGTTCTGTAGCATGCCAGACTCCGAAAGGGTCTCGGTAGCGGCCTGTGAATACACAGAAGCGGGCATCAAGGGCTGCGAAAGCGCCTCACTGAGGACCAGAGAACTGATGACTAGCTTAACAGAAGCGTTGTCGGGAGGTTTGAACTTGTGCGATCTGTCTCTGCCTTTATCCTTATGTTTTATTCCAGAATATCTGCTGTCGGATGGCTTACTGAAGCCATATCGGAATTAGAGGACTGTAAGCAAAAATACCTAGCTAAAATAAGGGCCAGATTGCATATATTTCTGGCGTTAAACAAAGCACAAAAGTGACAGTGAGGGACGTTGTGGTCATGGACTAAGCAAGTACCACAATAAGAATGAAAGTCTCGGTGTGGTATTTGCTTTCCACAAGCGAGACAATTGTTAACTTTTTCTGACATCCGTTAGAGCAAGAAAAAAGGATCCCCAATGGGGTACTTAGCTTTAGAATGATCCTGCAGCATATGCCACTAGTAGCTGCTCTGTCTTTCTGAGAACTTTGGTTCTGTCCAAGTAGAATCTAAGCTGTCTGTATACGCCCAAAGAATGCAGAATTCTTTCCCCCTTGTTCTGTGGATTTGGATCAAAAGTTGGCAGATGAATGGTTTGGTTAAGAGCCCCACTGGACACCACTTTAGGCATAAATGTTGGGTTTGTCCTCAGGGAGACCCTGTTCAGATAAAAAATGATAAAAAGGTTCCACAGCCATGAGTGCCTGTAGCTCTGAAACTCGTCTTGCAGAATTTATTGCTAGGAGCAGAGCTGTTTTCCAAGATAAAAACTTTATATCAGCAGTAGCAGATGGCTCAAAAGGAGGCAGGGTGAGTTTTTCCAAGACATAGTTGAGGTCCCATGCAGGCATTGGTGATCTCTTTGGAGACCTTAAATTTTTGGCTCCTCTGAGGTAGTGTTTTAATAAAGGATGAGAAAAGATTGGTGGCTCTGCATTGTAATGAGCCGAAATGGCAGAGGCATGAATTTTAATAAATGAGAAAGATAGGCCTTTGTCCAGCATCTCAGTTAAGTATTGTAAAATCTGAGGAATATTTGGCACAGCTGTATCTGTTCCTTGGTGCCTGGTTCCAAGCACAGAATCTTTTCCATTTTCCAGCATAAGATTTTCTAGTACTAGGCCTTCTGGCTTCCAAAATGACATCCATCACAGCTTTGCTGAGAGGTGCGTTTTGTATGACTACATTATCCGCCATGCTGCCAGGTTTAAAGTCCTTAGCTGGCTGTGCAGGATCTGATTGTTTTGCTGGGACAGTAGATGCGGTACTTGAGGTAAGATCCAAGCTGGGCATTGAGACAAGCTCCTTAATATTGGGTACCAGTGCTGACGGGGCCAGTCTGGTGCAATCAGTATCATCTCTGGCTTCTCCTGTCTGACCTTTAGGAGTACCTTGGGGAGGAGAGGCAGAGGGGGAAAGGCATATACTGATAGAAAGGATAGGGAGTCCACTTTCCATGCTTGTCTGTGACAAATCCTTGTGCAGAATCTCTTTAGTTGGTAGTTGTAAGGGGATGCAAAAAGATCAATGTCTGGGCATCCCCATTTCCTTGTTATCATGCTGAAGACTTGTGGATCCAGCTGCCACTCGTGGGGATCCATGAGGTTTCTGCTTAGTTTGTCTGCTAGAGTATTCTTCCTTCCTGGCAGGAATTGTGCCTGCAGATGTACTTGGTAAGTCAATGCTGTGTCCCACAAAGTCATGGCTAGTCTGCAAAGGGGGTAAGAATGTGTGCCCCCCCCTGCTCGTTTATATACCACATGACCGTGGTTGTTCTCTGTCTTTATCAGTAGTTGTCCTACATGAAGTAGGTGCTTGAAGGCTGTCAGGGCATTTTGAACAGCTAGCATCTCTTCTTGGTTGGTATGTAGATGCATTTGGTTTGAGGTCCATGTTCCTTGAATGCATCTTCCTGCCATGTGGGCCCCCCAGGCATAATCTGATGCACCCGTTGTTCGTGTCTGCCTGGCTGTCCCATGTTTTGGCGACAAGCCTTTGCCCACCATCGAAACTCCTGTTGCAGGCAGGGAATGAGAGTAATTATAGTTTCCAGGCTGTGGCAATGCCGAGTCCAAACACTTTTTAGGTACCATTGAAGTTTACCATTGAAGTTTCCTCATATGCAGTCTTGCATATGGAACTAGTAGGATGCAGGATGCCATGAAGCCCAAAGCCTGCAGAATTTTTCTTGCAGACAACTGGGCCTTTGCTGCTAACATTTTGAAATAGGTAGTCAGTTGTCTTTGTCTGGCGTGAGATAAGCCATCTGGGCAGTTGTATTTATGCTTGCACCCAGGAATATTATCTCTTGAGAGGGTACTAGTTTTGATTTCTTTTCGTTGACTGTGTACCCTAGGCATGTTAGAAGTTTTGTCACAAATGCCAGATGCTGTAGAAGGATGTCCTTGTTCTCTGCTTGAATTAGACAGTCGTCCAAGTAAGGATATATTTGTATTCCTCTGTCTGCAGAATGCAATTACTGGTGCCAGGCATTTTGTAAAGACCCTGGGTGCAGTAGACAAGCCAAAGGGCAGTGCAGAGAATTGGTAATGCATTGAGCCAGCCTTGAATCTGAGGTATCTTCTGCATATTTGTCCGATTGGGACATGCAGGTATGCCTCTTTTAGGTCTAAAGTTACAAGCCAAGCGTTCTTGCCCAGCATGGGCAGAAGCTGCTGCAAAGTCAACATTTTGAATTTTGGAATATCCAGGAATGTGTTCAGAATCGATAGGTCCAGTATTGGCCTCCAGGCCTTGTCCTTTCTGGGTACCAAGAACAGTCTTGAGTAAAATCCTTGTCCCCGCTCTTGCTGTGGCACTTGTTAAATGGCCCTCATGTCCATGAGGGATGAGACTTGTTTTTGTGCCTTTGCCCATTGATTTTTTGGCAGATCTGGCCAGCAGTTTGCCTTTGGCAGGGTATGGAAATGGAACTTGCAGCCTTGTGACACTATATTTAGAACCCACTTGTCCTGGGTTAAAATGTGCCAATTTTGAGAAAAAAGTGCTAATTTTCCCCCTAAGGGTACTGTCAGGAAATAAGTGCTTGCTGCAGGCAGGGGGAGGTCATTGGGATTGTTTCCTGTAAGGTTGTGATTTGTCTTCTCCACTTTTGGAGGTGGAAGCACCCCATTGCTTTGACCTGTATGAACCTTGCGCCTGGGATCTGCCTCTAGGGTGTCTGGGTCTGCCCCTTTGAGGTCTGCCTGACACAGGAAAGGACCAGTTCTTTGCTGGCCAGTGTCTACTAAACCTAGTTGGCTGTACTTGTAAGAAATCTTTGACCGTTTGCAGAGATTTAGCTTTGTCCTCTATTTTCTTTAACACCTCTTCTACCTTAACACCAGAGAATCATGCTGTATAGGTGCATCTAATAATTTAACTTAAACATGATCACGCAGATTTTGTTCCTTTAACCAAGCATGCCTTCTAATGACAGAACCTGTAACTGCGGCCCTGCAGGAGGCCTCTAAAGAATCAAAACCACATTGCAAAGTATGCTTTCCAACTTGTTCAGCTGCGTGCAAAATATCCTGCATTTCCTTGTTTTCTGCACATTCAGAGTTTAACAACATTTTCTGTTTAAGCAATGCCATGCATGGCATGTTGCTGATATTTGAGCATACGAAACTGACAGTTTAAGGCTCTTATAGCCAAGGTAGCAGATGTGTAAACCTTTTTTTCCCATCTATCCAGTGCCCTAGAATCCCTGTCAGAAGGGGTAGGGTTTTTTGCAGCAGAAGCCTTAACTCCCTTGGGACCCTGAGAAATAGTTTCTGGGTCTGCAGCAGGGTTTTTAAAAAGGAATTTATGTGAGTCAGGAACCCTGTAATATCTGTCAGGCTTAACAGGAGCTGGAGGGTAAGGAGTCAGGGGTAAGGCTAGACTCCGAAAACACATCTACAATGTCTAACACAGGAGGGACGGCTAGAGGCTTGTGCTCAGGTAGTAACAGGAAATCCCTGAGCCTCTTTTTAGATTCTGAAAAATCTTGGCTCTCCTAGTGGAAATGCTCCATCATGGTATGCAAAGTTTCCCCAAAGGAATAGCCCTCAGGAGGAGAAGCTGAAGGTATGGATTCTTCAGCATCAGAATCCTCATAGGGGGGAAAAGAATATTTCTGATTAGAAGAGGAATCAGAAGAAATGGAAACCTGATCTGAAGATTCATAGTCAGTCAATCAGGAACCCCTGATCAAGGTAATCAAGTCTTCGGCCATTTTGAGCATCTGTTTTTTGGGCATGGAGGCCTGTCCACGTGGCTCTTGAGTTTGCTGCTTTGCCTTTGAAGGTGCTTTAGTCTTTGCCTTTGAAGTCAGTTTAATGTATAGATGTTTGGGTCTGAATACACCCTCAGAAGCCGGTGCCTGCTCAGCGGCTCCAGACCCATATGAAGGATTAGCATCTGAGGCTCCAATACCTTGAGTTTCCAGTGGCATGGCCAACTCCACGTGGGAATCTGTAGCGGCCTGCGACTCTAAAGTAGCGGTCATCAGGGGCTGCGAAAGCGCCTCACTGAGAACCGGCGACTGGCTTAGGAGAAGCTTCGTCGTCGGTTTTGGGCCTCGGCTGTCTCTTTTTCTTTGCATTTTTTGTGAACTCCGGTAGTCGGATGGCTTTCCGACGACATTTCTGGATAATTAAATCTGTGTCCAAAGTAGTTTAAAGCAAAAATCATACTGACATTTAATAGTGCATTGGTTAAATCTAGCACAAAACCGACAACCCAGAAAGTTATGATCAGGGCCTATTCGCGTAAATGAGGCTTTCTATTACAAGTTCGAAGTTGTGAACTTTCGTTCTTGTAATAGGAATCCATGTATATATGTATATATATATATATATATATATATATATATATATATATATGTGTGTGTGTGTGTGTGTGTGTGTGTGTGTGTATATATATATATATATATATATATATATATACACACACACATATATATATATATATATATATATATATATATATATATATATATATATATCTATATATATATATGGGTTATCTCTAGTTAATCGACAGCCCACTCCATCAAAACCAACTTCACCGACACAGCAGAACACAGACAACAGGAGAGACGACGTTTCCCACATTAAGTAACCGTTTGGCCATCAACCTGAACTTTGCCCCTTACCCCCGCAGCAGTGCATTCTCGGAGTTGGAATATTTATGAAGGGGGGTGTGGGGGCGGAGACCCCCACATAATACAATTGTGTACACTTACCATAAATGTAGATGTTCGAGTGTATTCACTATTGCAGTCATTACATTTGGGTTATCTGCTTGCAGGTAGCCCTCAGCCGGCCTGAATAACAGAGTCTTCGGATTTCTGGGTCAGATGCTGTCGCTTCTTCCATGACATCAGGTCGTCAGGGGTATAAAACATGCAGCCGACGCCACTACATCAGTTTTTCTTGCCCCAGATGTCAGGTGCCCCCACAATAGGAAGCAATTATATGGTATGGAACACCCTCAGCAAAAAGCAAATACACATATAATATATGCCAAACAAGGAGGAAAGGTAAAAGTCAAGAGAAGTCAGGGGGCTGGAGGGAGGGTAACCAGGACAGCAACAGTGAATACACTCTAACATCTACATTTATGGTAAGTGTACACAACTGTACTATGTTCTTCATGTTTCACTGCTGCAGTCATCACATTTGGGTTGATTCCCAAAGCTAAGGAAGGGTGGAGGTAATTAAAGAGCATTAGAGCTAGCAATAAGGCCCTGTAAGAATACTGTGGCAAAACCAGCTCAGGATTTAGAAAAGATAGGCAGGTGGTAATGCTTGGTGAAAGTATGTAGAGAGCTCCAGGTTGTAGCTTCCAGGATGTCCCTGGTAGGGACTCCTCTGAGAAATACAGTAGAGGCAGATGCAGCCCTGGTGGAATGTGTTCTTATCCCCTGTGGGGTAGGTTTTCCATGGTGTTTGTAGCAGAAATGGATGCAATGTGCTATTCATTTGGAAATGGTTTGCTTTGAAATGGCCTTCACCTCTGCCCCTGTAGCAAAGCTAACTAGCAGCTGGTCAGATTTTCTGAGAGGCTTAGCCCTGTCCAAATAGAATCTAAGCTGTCTGTGTAAGTCCAAAGAATGCAGCATCCTTTCACCTTTATTCTGAGGACTAGGGAAAAAAGTAGGCAAATGAATGGACTGGTTTAGAGCCACACTAGACACCACCTTGGGCATAAAGGAAGGATTAGTCCTGAGGGAAACCCTGTCCGCATGGAAGATAATGAAGGGTTCCACTGTCGTGAGGGCCTGCTGTTCAGACACTCTTCTTGCTGAAGTGATGGCTAGAAGTAAAGCTGTTTTCCAAGAAAGGAATTTCAACTCTGCTGTAGCAGCTGGTTCAAAGGGGGGAAGAGTGAGTTTTTCCAATACAAAGTTAGGGTCCCAGGCTGGAGTGGGAGCCCTCCTGGGGGGGGGGGGGTCTTAAATTTCTGGCCCCTCTTAGGAATTGTTTTAGCAGAAGAGGAGAGAAGAGGGGTGGCTCAGTATTATAATGTGCTGATATGGCATTGGCATGAATAGTAATTGAAGAGAAAGATACGCCCTTGTGGAGCACTTCTGTTAAATAATCTAGAATATGAGGTAAGCTGGGCACCACTGTGCCCATCCCCTGAGCCTGGCTAAAGGAACAGTATCTTTTCCATTTTTCTGAATAGGATTTTCTAGTACTAGGCCTCCTTGCCTCAAGAATGACATCCAGCATCTGCTTACTGAGGGTTGCTGGAAGTGAGGTCAGGGAATTAGCCAGGCTGCCAGGTTCAGGGTTTGAAGCTGAGGGTTCAGAATCTGGCTTGCCTGCTGGGGCAGCAGGGAAGGGGTCTGAGGCAGGTGCCAAGGTTGTAGCAATGTCAGACTGTGAAAAAGGGGGTACACCAGTGCTGGCATGGCCAGTGTGGTGCAATCAGTATTGTCCTTGACTTGTCCTGTTTGATCTTTAGTAGAACCTTCGAGAGGAGAGGCAGAGGGGGAAAGGCATAAACTGAGAGGCTTTCCCAGGTAAAGGACAGGGCATCCACTTTCCAAGCTTGACTGTGGGGAGTTCTGGTGAAGAATTTGTTCAATTGGTAGTTCTGAGGGGAGCCAAACAGGTCTACCTCTGGTGTCCTCCATTTGTTCCTCAAGAGCTTGAATATTTTGGGTTCCAGTTTCCATTCGTGTGGGGCCATGAGATTTCTAATTAAGTCGTCTGCCAGTGAATTTAGTTTGCCTGGCAGGAATTGAGCTTGTAGGTTCACTTGTTAGCTTAAGGCTGTGTTCCACAGAGACATAGCTAGTCTGCACAGTGGGTAGGAATGGGTTCCCCCCTGCTTGTTTATGTACCACATAACTGTGGTGATGTCTGTCTTTACCAATAGCTGTCCTGGAAGAACAAGTTCTCTGAAGGCTGTCAGAGCATTCTGTACAGCTAACATTTCTTTTTGATTGGTATGCAGGTGCATCTGTTTTGCGTTGGATTTGCCCTGAATACAATGCCCTACCATGTGAGCCCCCTTGAATAGTCTGATGCGTCTGTTAGGGTTTGGGCGGCAGGGGGTAGAGTGAAAGGGAGTCCCTTGTGGTTGCCGGCCTCTGCACACCAAAGGAACTCTGCCCTTAGACAAGGAATAATAGGAATTATTGTTTCCAGGTCCTGAGAATGTTGACACCATAGACTTTTTAGATACCATTGAAGTTTCCTCATATGCAGTCTTGCATATGGAATTAACAGAATGCAAGACGCCATGAACCCCAGGGCTTGCAGGATTTTCCTTGTAGATAACTAGGTTTTTGTGGACAGTAGTTTGAAGTAGGTTGTCAAATGAACTGGTTTCTCTGGTGTGAGGAATGCCATCTTGAAAGCTGTGTTCAAGCTTGCCCCCAGGAATACAAATCTGTTGGCAGGGTAACAGGTGTGATTTCTTCTCGATGGTGTACCCCAGTGAAGTTAGAAGTCTTTTTACAAATGCCAGGTACTGTAATAGCAAGTCCCGACTCTCTGCCTGAATCAGGCAATCGTCCAAGTATGGGTAAATCTGAATATTTCTCTGCCTGCAAAATGCAATGGCAGGAGCTAGGCACTTTGTGAATACCCTGGGCGCAGCGGATAAGCCAAAGGGAAGTGCAGAGAACTGATAGTGCATGGAGCCTGCCCTGAAGCGTAGGAGTTTTCTGCAGGATTCCCTTATTGGGAAGTGCAGGTAAGCTTCTTTTAAGTCTAGAGTTGCCAGCCAGGCATGCTTGGCTAGCATAGGAAGTGCTGCTGAAGAGTTAGCATTTTGAATTTTGGAACCACCAGAAAGCTGTTGAGAATAGAAAGGTCCAGGATACGATGCCAGGAGTTTTCTTTTCTGGGAACCAGGAACAGTCGAATAAAAACCTTGTCCCCTTTGTTCTGCTGGGACAGGTTGAATAGCCCTGATACTGAAGAGAGAGAGCACTTGTTTTTGGGCCACCACCCACTGATTTGGGGGGAGGTCTAGCCATCCACTTGGGGTTGGGAGTGAGTGGAAGGGGAATCTGTATCCTAGGGAAAATATGTTTAAAACCCATTTGTCTTAGATAATGAGTTACCAGTTTTTTGCATGCAGGGTGAGCTTTCCTCCTAAGGGAGCAAGTAGTTGAGCAAGGCTTGGTAGAGTTAAGGATAAGTCATTGAGCCATTTTTCCATAGGGGGTGGCTTACTACTCCATGCTTTGGAAGTGGGGGCCACCACTGCTTAGAACTGTGCATAGCCTGAGAATGAAATCTTGGTGGTCTGCTGCTCCTGGGTTTGGACTGAAGGCCTGGAAGGGACTGGAAAGGACCTGTTCTTTGAAGGCCAATGCCTATTGAATCTAGGTGGCTGTACCTGTAAGAAATCTTTAACAGTTTACATAAATTCAGCGTTTTCCTTCATCCTTTTGAGGACTTCTGCTTTGTTGCCAAAAAGGCGCTCTTGGTGTAAGGGTGCATCCAGAAGTTTAGCTTTAAAATGATCTGGCAAGTTTTGTTCCTTAAGCCAAGCATGCCTTCAAAGTACAGACCCAGTGACAGCAGCCCTGCAAGATGCTTCTAAAGCATCAAAACCACATTGCAAAGTATGTTTACCTACTTGGCAGCAGAATGCATCAACTCTTGTAAATCTTTCTGTTTAGCACAGTCAGAAATCAACATCATTTTCTGTTTAATTAATCCCATAATATGCTGCTGATACTTTAAAATATGAAACTGGCAATTTAAAGCCCCAATGGCCAAAGTTGCAGAAGTATATACCTTCTTACCCCATCTGTCTAAAGCTCTAGAATCCCTATCAGAAGGGGTAGTATTTTTGGCAGTAGTTGCCTTTATGCCTTTTGGTCCTTGGGAAATGGTCTCTGGATGCGCAGTAGGATTCTTACAAAGGCATTTGTGATTGTCAGGTACTCTGCAGTAACCGTCAAGTTTCCTGGGAGTTGGAGGCAAAGTGTCTGGGGTAAGGCTGGATTCCAAGAAAACATCATCTACTATCTCCAGAACAGCAGGGATAGCTAGAGGCTTGTGTTGAAGCAGGTTTAAAAATTTCCCAAGTCTCTTTTTGGACTGAGAATAGTCCTGGCTTTCCCAGCAGAAATGCTCCCTAAGGGTATACACGGTTTCATCAAAAGAAAAATCTTCTGGAGGGAAAGCAGAGGAAATAGAAACATCTGCATCAGAATCCTCATAAGTAGATAAGGGTAAATCCTGGTAGTCAGAAGGAACAGAGATATCAGATTCCTGATGAGAAGAATCAGAAAGAAAATCAGTTCTAGGTCTCCTAGAGGGGGAAGGCTGGCTTCCCCCAATTAAGGTAATAAGGTCTTCAGCCATTCTAATAATTTGTTTTTGAGGCAAATGGGCCTGAGAATGCACTTTGGTAGTCGTTTTTTCTAGCCTTAGTGCGAGCTTTAGGCCTGAGGAATTTGGTATTCTTAGCTTGAAACAAAGTCGTCTGTTTGATATGAACATCGGTAGGCCTGAATACAACCTCAGAAGCAGATACCTGCACAGCGGCTCCGGACCCATCCAAAGTAGAGACATCCGCAGGTTCCATAGTTGAAGCATCTCACGGCATACCGGACTCCAAATGGGTCTCAGTAAAGGCATGCGAATCTGTAGTAGTGGGTATCAGGGGCTGCGAAAGCGTCTCACTGACTACCGGCGGACTGGCGACTAGCTTATCGGAAGAGTTGTCTGCAGTTTTGGACCTATGCGGTCTGTCTCTTTATCCTTACATTTTTTTCAGAAGATCGGTAGTCAGATGGCTTAATGAAGCCATTTCGGAGTACGGAGATAGAGAACGAAAGTATTTAGCTAGAAAAATAGCCCAACGATAAATAGTTCGGACATTAAACAAGGCACAAAACTGACAGCGAGGGACGTCGTGGTCTGTGCCTAAACAGGTGATGCAGTAAGAATGAAAATCTCTATGAGGTACTTGCTTTCCACAGGCAAGACAATTGTTAATTTTTTCTGATATCTGTTAGAACAAGAAAAAAGTAACCCCAACGGGGTACTTATCTTTTTGATGACTTCAGGTCTGAAACTCGAAAACGAAAATTTCAGGATTCGTCCGACTGGCACTTGCGAACTGCTTCTGCTTTGGGCACCGCATGGCAAGAAAGACTGATGTAATGGCGTCGGCTGCATGTTTTATACCCCTGATGTCATGGAAGAAGCAACAGCATCCAAGGCAGAAATCCGAAGACTCTGGTATTCAGGCCGACTGAGGGCTAACCTGCAGGCAGATAACCCAAATATGATGACTGCAACAGTGAAACACAAAGAACACCGGTGGGTTTGTTTTACTGGTAGTTGTTGAATTTTGGATGGCCCAAAAGGTTACTTATCGTGTGGGAAACGTCGGCTCTCCAATTGTTGATGTTCTGCCGTGTCTATAAAGTTGGTTTCGATGGCGTGGGCTGTTGATTAACTAAAGGTAACCTATATATATATATATATATATATATATATATATATATATATATATATATATATATATATATATATATAGATAGATATATAAGACATATATAGATATATATAGACATATATATATATATATATATATATATATACATACATACATACATACACATTTAATATACACACACACATATATATTTAATATTTTTTTTTTTTATTTATATATATATATATATATATATATATATATATATATATATATATATATATAGATATAGATATATATATATATATATATATATATATATAGATATATAGATATATAAATATATAGATACAGATATATATATATCTATCTATAAATAGATATATATATATATATATATATATCTATATATATATATATCTATTGATATATATATACACACACACACACACACACACACACACACACACACACACACACACACCAAACTTGGTGCATGTAACCCTCGCTGTGCTCAGTCAGTGATGATGCCAGGGGGCAAAACCGGTTTGTTCTGCTTATTGTATCATCTGCATGAAAAAAAGCTATTTTGCTTTTTAAATTATGTTTCTAGACTTGTTTTTTCCAAAATCAACTTGGATATATATTCTCTGAAGGTTCGATTCGATGGTGCTGGACTGTGTGTGGAATATTACCACATATATATATATATATATATATATATATATATATATATATATATATATATATATATATATATATATATATATATATATATATATATATATATATATACATATATATACATACATACACACACACACATATATACATACACAGTTCCACTTCATATCATCGAATTACCATTTCATCGCATTTCAAATCATTGATACCAAATCATCGAAAACTAATTTCGTCAAAAACTCATATCATCGAATCTCAAATCATTGAAAACTATAAAGCAGCTAGAAATAACATCCCACAGAGTTTTTACTATGTTGATGCAGGGGGGCTCCACCCCCACACCCCCCTGTAACTTAAATATACCAACTCCTAGGTCGCACTACAGTGGGGGGAAAAGGTAATTTCCTACCCCACTGTAGTGCGACCTTGGAGTTGGTATATTTAATTTACGGGGGGGGGGGGTGCAGGGGGGCTTGCCCCCCTGCATAAACGTAGTAAACAGTGTCTGGGATGTTATTTCTAGCTGCTTTACAGTTTTCAATGATTTGAGATTCGATGATATGAGTTTTCGACGAAATGAGCTTTCGACGATTTGGTCTCGATGATTTGAAATTCGATGAAATTATAATTCAATGATATGAAGTGGAACCACACACACACATATACATGATCATAGGAAGTTACTAAGCTAATGGCTCTAGGGCCCTTACAAGCCTAGCCAAGTTCTACCGTTATTTCCATGATCAGCTCCTAATGCCCCTGTCCAAGAGGAACACAGGTGGAACCTCCAAGGAGAATTTATGTTTACCCATCCAATCATCCAGACTGTGCTTATAGACTGCCAATAAGGTACTCTGTTTGCCATGAAGTGGGAGTCTGTTTCAAAGGAATGGTAACCTCTGGGAGACTAATCTGTCCCTCCAGCAAGTTCTATTAATGTCACATACCAGGTGCTTGGAAAGGTACATACCAAAAGGGGTGTTGTACTCAATTATTGGCCTGATGGGGGAATGGTACAGAGAGGTCATAATTTTTTTTTTTTCTGGAGCCAATGCCCTTACTTATAAGATTAGGTATATAAAATTTTATATATATATATATATATATATATATATATATATATATATACATACATACATACACACACGCACACACACACACACAATAAACACACACTTGTATGTATCAGCCCAATCTAGGCACCCAATTAGCACTTCCCACTCACTATTCCAACTATCTCCAATACTGTCTTTGTATAAACAATTCCTTTGAAGCATGTTATTTGTACAGTGCAACCACCAAATCTGTCTTTGTATTAATTTTGTACAAATGTCTCACTTTAATAATCTGTACTACCTCCAAAGCTGTCTCTGCAATTTTTTTTTTATAAAACATTAATGTATGTGTACTGCACAGTGCAATTAATTCATTGCTGAACTCTTGACATGTCTTTGTTATAACCTTACCAATGCTTTTGCTTTCGTAGATGTTTGCACACTGTCAGAACAACTTTGTATATGTAAACATGGAGCTTTTTTCCCTCGGGCCTTCATTGAAAGGGCTTTTAATTCCCAGCTGGACTTTATAGGAAAACAAATGTAAATGAATATATCTATACAAGAATGCTACTTGCTCTTGGAGACTTCTCTGTTGACAGATCATGCATCACTTTTTTTTTTTTTATTTAGTCTCTTCCTATCCTAGGGCAGCCGTGGAGGTACAGCGGTTAGCGTTGTCACCTCACAGCAAGAGGTTCTCCGGTGTGATCCTCTACTGGGGTGCCTTCTGTGCGGAATCTGCATGTCCTCCCTGTGGTCACGTGGGTTTCCTCCTGGTGCTCCAGTTTCCTCCCACATCCCAAAGACAGGCTGTAGATGGACTGGACACTCTAAATTGGCTCTATGCATGAGTGTGTGCCTTCTGTGGAAGGTTGGGCGCCGGGCTGGCAACTCGATACAGTAAAACTCCACTGCCAATCATGGGTTGACAGGTGATCCGCTGTGGCAACCCCTAACTGGGAAAAAGACGAAAGAAGTCTCTTCCTATCATAGCTATAAACTGTTGACCCTTATCTTCCTCTAATCTCAGATTAACCAAACCTCCCCTAAATATTTCCATTTGTGACTTTGTTTACCCCATTCCACTACTTTTAACAAATTTTAACATTTCTGCACTCTTAATACCATGACTTCTAGCTACCTTTATCATAAACTCTCAATGTTTGCCTAAAATTCTTTCCACTTTCTATTACTTAAGTAACTGTGGTAAAACGAGAATCATCAAAAATTGGTTGCTTAACTCCACCCTTACTAAACTCATGCATGGTGATTAAATAATCCCTTATTTTCTCTTCAGCACTCTTGTACTGTGAGATCCCCCTTCTTTCTGTAATAATTAAACCTTTGTCAACACTCCAGGTAATTCTTATCCCTTCTTTCCCATATTCTCCTTCCCTCTTTCCCTTCTCCGTTTTCATTTTTTCTCCACTTTTAGCAGCTCTTTCCATTTGGTTGATTTATTTTTTTTTTAGTTAGAGAATTTTTCCTAGCTTTCTTCTCTCTCTACAGACTTTGTTTTCAAGTACGATATGAAGACAAGGTTTTCACTCACCTGAAATTAATAGCTTTACTACTGTTGGAGACAATGATCACAAGACTCATTTTTATGTTCAAACCCCAAGCAAAACCAATAGGAGTAGTAATTCTTACAAAAAATTTGCCTACAAGTACACTTATGTATACATCTACGAGGCAGAAAATGCCAAAAGGTGATATCTTGTCTTTCTGAACAGAAAGGACAATTTTTTGAAGATACTCCACTAAGAAAATGGTTAACAGAACAACGAAGGAACCACTACAAAGCAGACTTTCCATATGCTATGACTGAATGACCAACATCTTCTCATAAGAAAAGCTTAACACAGACATACAAAGAGAGAGAATATGTTATATAGGTAGTAATCTCTAACTTTGTCAGCACCTTTAAAGGAATATGACTTGGACTACACTTCTTGAAGCACTACTGCTAGAAAATCCCATGCCAGACAATGAAAAGGGACAGAAGGTGGAATTTATTAACAGAATGACCATTCCTGAACTGAAGATTACAACGCCTAGCTATACAGATTAGCAATTCTGTGTATTTCAGACTGAAATTAGTCTTGGTTTGCCACTTGGAAAAAATGTACACCTGTCATAAATTTTCAGGATCAGAACAAAAAATATATTTTAATAAACCACTTGCCTTATGAGATGCAAGACAGAAGAACATATAATTCTACATCTCACTGCAGAAAGCAGCAAGCATGGAATAGATTACATAAACCCAAAGATTAAAGAAACCTGTATTAGTAAATTGCAGAACCCTTCTCTTAGCTCAGTAACAGGCTGCACACTTGGCTCGTGTAAGTTTCTATACTATACCACACATCTATTTATTTACTCATATGATCATGTTAAATACCATTCCACTTTACTGGAAGCATTTCTTACAGAAGTATTTCATACTGTAACGCACACCACAAGTACGTCTGTTAATGTATCAGTTGTTATGACAAAACGTCATTCTAAAAAGGTTTAGACAGTGTCTTTATAACTGAAGCCTATGGCGTTATACTGCATATTAACAAGTCTTGTAATATTAAATAATACAAACTTACCAAAGTTAAATTCCCGGACTTTTCGTTTGCCAGAGGTGGCAGTTTCAATAACTTGCTCAGTATTTTTTGGCTTTTTATGGGGAGGTCTATAGTCCTCATCTGCAAGAGAGAAACAATTAAGAAACAATTTATCAAAAGCTATAATGCTGCTGCCTCAAACTTATCCTTCTTTAGAACAATAAATGTATACTTAAAGTGCTACTAAGGAGAGTCAAAGACCCAAAGATCTGCTTTCCTTTGGAGGAACTAAAATTAGCAGACATGCACTTATAATCTTAGATGATCTACAAGGTTATCCTTCATGGTCAATAAATGACGGGCTCATCCTTCAAGGCAATATTTACTGAAGTGCTTAACAACTAAAGCAGTACAGCACAACATAATGAAATATAAAAAGAAAGGAAGAGAAGTTATTAAGTTGCAAAAATATACAACAGAGAAAACTGAAGAAAATCTGTGCTAGATATTCCAAACAAACAGTCATAAGCCAACATATAAGCAACTGATAAAAATAAATTGTCAAGTCTTTTCAGTGATGAAAAGACTTTGAAAAGATCCGCCTGACCAACCACTTTCCAGGAAATCATTACAATGCCAAAAAAGCCACCAGCTAAAGAACAACACTGGCACAAACAAAAAATTGGAAACCACAAAAACTAGTGACCACAGGATACCACAACACCACCAAATCTAAACAACCCCTGAATACAGCTGAAACAGCTGCTGCAAAATGTCAAAAAAGTTATATTAGACGAAACAAACAGAGAAGGTAACAGGCTTGCACACTGTCCAGTAAAAATGCAACAGCTTATCATAATCCAAGGCACACCACAAAGGAAAGTTAGTTTCAACAGCAGCAGCTTGAAGAGTCAGGCCCACCATTATATCCAAGAAATTCCTGGCTCCAAAAGCAGACAGTATGCCAAGCATTCTGCAGCATGGTTATTGTTTTCTTCTCCCTATTTATTCAATAGAAATTATTTTTAATTCTGTCATTTTCTTTCTTGGAAGCCCCCATGTGCATATATATATATATATATATATATATATATATATATATATATATATATATATACTCTGCAACAGTGCATGGCACAAAATCATGCAGAAAGTTTAAGATCATACTTAGCCTGGGACCCTAATCAGCTCACCTCCAAGAAATGAGTAAGCACTTTCTTCAAATCAATAACAATGACAATATAACACGGACACTGTGTACAAAAAAGACACAAGTGCCTGACCTGAGGGAACTTAAACAGTGAAAGTGAAATGGAAGGGCAGGCCAAGCACAAAGGAAGAGTGAGAGAGTACTTGGGACCCACTAAGAAAGGTGTTCCTGCAGTATTAACCTATGAGGTGACATCTGTTTGGTCCAACACTGGGAACTCACTGATGAGAGAATGACTGGGGTGAAGCACAATAAATCTACCAGACAAGAAGGAAAAAGTACAGTTGTGTACACTTACCATAAATGTAGATGTTAGAGTGTATTCACTGTTGCAGTTATCTCATTTGGGTTATCTGCTTGCAGTAGCCCTCAGTCGGCCTGATTATCAAAGTCTTGGGTCCTGCATTGGTTGCTGTCTCATCTTCCGTGACGTCAGGTAGCCAGGGGTATAAAGCATGCAGCTGACGCCATTACATCAGTTTTTCTTGCCCCAGATGTAAGGTGCTCCCCTTAATGGAAAGCAATTAAATATATACATACAAGGTTATACTTCCAATAAAAAAGCAAATATACCAAAAAGCTTTTAAGTACAGTAAAGGAGAATAGAGGTATAGCCAAAAGAAGTCAGGGGGGCTGGAGGGAGGGTAACCAGGACTGCAACAGTGAATACACTCGAACATCTACATTTATGGTAAGTGTACACAACTGTACTATGTTCTTCGTGTTTCACTGTTGCAGTCATCATATTTGGGTAGATTCCCAAAGCAAAGGATGGGAGAAGGAATTTAGATAGCATTAGGACCAGCTATAAGGCCCTGCAAGACAGCAGTGGCAAAGCCAGCTCTGGATTTAGAGAAAATTGGCAAATGGTAATGCTTGGTGAAAGTATGTACAGAACTCCAGGTAGCAGCTTCTAGGATGTCTCTGGTAGGGACACCTCTGAGAAAGGCTGTAGAGGTAGATGCAGCCCTGGCTGAATGGGGTCTAATCCCCTGTGGGATAGGTTTTCCATGGTGCTTATAGCAGAAATGAATGCAATGGCCTATCCACTTAGAAATTGTTTGCTTTGATAAAGCCTTCCCCTCTGCCCCTGCAGCAAGTGCCACCAGCAGTTGTTCAAATTTCCTTTGAGGTTTAGTCCTGTCCAAGTAAAATCTAATTTATCTGTGCACATCTAAGGAGTGCAGTATCCACTCCCTTTTGTTCTGTGGAGAAATTAGGCAATTAGCCAGGCTCAGGGTTTGAAGCTGGGGGTGCAGAATCTGGCTCTCCTGCTGAGACAGCAGGGCAGGGGTCCAAGGTAGGTGCCATGGGGCCAGCTGTGACACGCTGGGCAAGAGGGGGTACCAGTGTTGGCGTGTCCAGTCTGGTGCAATCAGTATCATCCTTGGTTTGTCCTGTTTGATCTTTAGTAGTACTTTGCAGAGGAGGAAAGGCATAAACTGATGTATTTTTCCAGCTGAAGGACAGAGCATCCACTTTCCAAGCTTGTTTGTGGGGAGTCTGTGCAGAATTTGTCCAATTGGTAGCTCTGGGGGGAGGCAAACAGGTGTGTGTGTATGTGTGTGTGTGTGTGTGTGTGTGTGTGTGTGTGTGTGTGTGTGTGTGTGTGTGTGTGTGTATATATATATATATATATATATATATATATATATATATATATGTTGAAAATCTTTGGTTCCAGTTTCCACTCATGTGGGTCCATGAGATTTCTGCTTAGTTCATCTGCCAGTGTATTTAGTTTTCCTAGCAAGAATTGAGCCTGTAGCTGCACTTGGTAGCTCAAGGCCGTGCTCCAAGGAGCCATGGCTAGTCTGCAGAGGGGGGTAAGACTGGGTACCCCCCCCCCGCTTGTTTATGTACCACATAACAGTGGTGTTGTCCGTCTTTACCATTAATTGTCCTGGAAGAAAGTGGTCCTTGAAGACTGTCAGAACATTCTGTACAGCTAACATTTCTTTTTGATTGATATGCAGGTGCATTTGACTTAGGTTCCATTTGCCCTGAATGCACTTCCCTGCCAGGTGAGCCCCCCCCATGCATAGTCTGATGCATCTGTTAGGGTCTGGGCGGCAGGGGGTAGAGTGAATGGTAGTCTCTTATTCTGGTGGCAGGCCTCTGCCCACCAAAGGAATTCTAACCGTAGGCAAGGTATGACAGGAATCATTACTTCTAGATCCTGAGAATGTTGACACCATAGGCTTTTTAGATACCATTGTAGTTTCCTCATATGCAGTCTTGCATATGGAATTAGTAGAATGCACAAGGCCATGAACCCCAAAGGCTTGCAGTATTTGCCTTGCAGATAGCAGGGTTTTTGTGGCCACTAGTTTAAAGTAAGATGACAAATGAATTTGTTTCTCTGGCGTGAGGAAAGCCATCTGGGAAGTTGTGTTCAAGCTTGCTCCCAGGAATATAATTTGTTGACAGGGTACCAGATGTAATTTCTTTTCGTTTATGGTGTACCCCAGACAAGTTAACACCTTTTGTACAAATGCCAGATAATTCAGAAGTATGTCCTAGCTTTCTGCCTGAATTCGACAATCGTCCAGGTATGGGTATATTAGAATATTTCTTTGCCTGCAAAATGCAATGACTGGAGCTAAGCACTTTGTGAACACCCTGGGCACAGTAGATAAGCCAAAGGGCAGTGCAGAGAACTGATAGTGCATGAAGCCTGCTTTGAAGCGTAGGTATTTTCCATAAGATTCCATGATTGGGATGTGCAGGTAGGCTTCCTTTAAATCCAGTGTTGCCAACCAGGCATCTTTGACTATCATGGGAAGCAAATGGTGAAGAGTTAGCATCTTGAATTTTGGAATCACCAAAAAGGTGTTTAGGATAGAGAGGTCCAGGATAGGACACCATGAGTTGTCTTTTCTGGGTACCAGGAAAAGTCTTGAGTAGAAACCTTGTCCCATTTCCTCTTCTGGTACAGTCTGAATAGTCTTTAATCTTAAGAGAGTACTTGCTTTTGAGCCTCTGCCACTGATTTGGGGGTAGATCTGGCCAACAGTTTGGGGTTGGTAACATGTGGAAGTGAAATCAGTATCCTTGGGAAACTATGTTTAAAACCTATTTGTCCTGGGTAATGAGTTCCCAGTTTTTTGCTTGCAGAGCAATCTTTCCCCCTAAAGGAGCAGTCAGTTGAGAAGGACTTGGAAGTTTTAAAGTCAAGTCATTGAGACAGCTTACCATAGGGGAGAGTCTTACTACTCCCTGATTTGGAAGTGGGAGCCCCCCACTGTTTAGTCCTGTGCGTACCCTGGGACTGAAGCTTGGGTGTTCTGCTGGTTCTGGGTTTGAACTGAGAAGGCCTGGAAGAGGCAGGAAAGGACCAATTTTTTGAGGGCCAATGCCTACTAAATCTAGGAGGCTGCACTTGTAAGAAATCTTTAACAGTTTGCATAGATTTAGCTTTCTCCTCCATCTTTTTAAGAACTACTTCTGCTTTGTCACCAAACAGGCGGTCCTGATTAAAGGGAGCATCCAGCAATTTGGTTTTAACATGATCTGGCAAAGACTGCTCCTTAAGTCAAGCATGCCTTCTAAGTATATACCTGGTGACAGCAGCCCTGCAAGATGCCTCTAGTGAATCAAAACCACATTGCAAAGTAAGTTTTCCAACCTGTTCAGCAGGATGCATTAAATCCTGTAAATCCTTATTTTCAGCACAATCAGGAATCAACATTTTCTGTTTAAGCAATCCAATAATATGCTGCTGAATCTTTAACATATGAAACTGGCAATTTAAGGCCCTGATGGCCAAGGTTGCAGAGGTGTACACCTTCTTACCCAATCTATCCAGGGCCCTGGAATCTCTATCAGAGGGGGTAGGACTTTTGGCAGTAGTAGCCTTAATGCCCTTGGGTCCCTGTGAAATGGTCTCAGGATCCGCAGTAGGATTTTTAAAAAGGAACTTGTGAGAATCAGGAACCCTGTAATATCTATCAGGTTTTCTGGGAGCAGGAGCTAGATTCCAAAAAGGCATAGTCAACAATGCCCAGCACAGGAGGAATAGCTAAAGGCCTGTGTTGGGGCAGGAGTAAGAAATCTCTAAGTCTCATTTTAGAATCAGAGTAATCCTGGCTTTCCCAGTGAAAATGCTCCCTAAGAGTATGCAAGGTTTTACCAAAAGAAAAATCCTCTGCGGGAGAAGCAGAGGGAATAGAGTCCTCTGCATCAGAATCCTCATAGGTAGAGAAGGGTAAATCCTGGTCATCAGAGCAGACAGAAATTTCAGAATCCTGGTCAGAAGTATCATAAGCAAATTCAGTCCTAGGTCTCTTAGATGGGGAAGGTTGGCTTCCCCTGATTAAAGTAATAAGGTCTTTAGCCATTCTTATCATTTGTTGTTTAGGCATAGAGGCCTGACCATGCAGTCTGGGCATCGGTTTCCTAGGTATGGTTCAAGTTTTAGGCCTAGAAGAAGATGGCGTTGGTTTAATATGCAAGTCAGTAGGCCTGAATACACCCTCAGAAGCCGGTGCCTGCACAGCGGCTCCAGTCCCATCCAAGGTAGAGACATCTGCAGGTTCCACAGTTGAAGCATCTCGCGGCATACCGAACTCCGAATGGGTCTCAGTAGAGGCCTGCGAATCTGAAGTAGCAGGTATCAGGGGCTGCGAAAGCACCTCACTGAGTACCGGAGAACTGGCGACTAGCTTAGGAGAAGCGTTGTCTGCAGCTTTGGACCGAAGTGGCCTGCTCTGTCTTTATCTCTGCGTTTTTTTGGAATGTCGGTAGTCGGGTGGCTTACCGAAGACACATCTGGATAATTGAACAGAGTACCAAAATATTTAGAAGCGAAAATGTACCAATGACAAATAGTTCGTGGTTTAAATAAGGCACAAAACCGACAGCGAGGTACGTCGTGGTCAGGGCCTAGGCAAGGAATACAGTTTGTTTGTCTTTCGGATTTTCCTGGTTAGGGGTCGCCATAGTGGAACTCCAGTCCGCTAATGATTGGCAGTTGTTTTTTATGGTGTCGAGTTGCCAGCCCGACGCCCAACCTTCAATGAAGGCATGCCCATTCAACACGTCTTTCGATTGCCCACTCGACCGTGGGGAGGACATGCAGACTCCACACAGAAGGCACTGCCAACCCAAGCTGAGAATCGAATGGAAGAACCTCCTGCTGTGAGGCAACAACGCTACCACTGCACCACCGCGGAATGCTACAGGCAAGGAATACAGTACGAATGAAAATCTTTATCTAGGTCTTTGCTTTCCACAAGTAATAAAATTATTGACTTTTACTGACATCGGTTTAGAGCAAGAAAAGGTTTCCCCAACGGTGTACTCAGCTTTAGTTGCAGACTTCGGTTCTGAAAGTCGAAAATGAAAATTTCAGGAGTCAGCCGACCGGCACTTGCGAACTGCTTCTGCTTCGGTCACCGCACGGCAAGAAAGACTGATGTAATGGCGTCGGCTGCATGCTTTATAGCCCTGACTACCTGACGTCACGAAAGATGAGACTGCAACCGACGCAGGACCCAAGACTTTGATAATCAGGCCGACTGAGGGCTACTGCAAGCAGATAACCCAAATGTGATGACTGCAACAGTGAAACACAAAGAACATCAAGAGGGCAGCAAAAACGCTAACAAAATAAATCTGAACCCTGAAGTAGAACATACCAAAAAAAAAGGTGCAACTCAAAGAGATTTTACTAAAATAACTGATGAAGGCATGACACAGGAACATTTAGTTATGGCATGAAGCTGCAAAGGAAACACGCAATGGAAACAGACATGCATTTCATGATATAGCTTCTGTACTCAACTATTCCCATTGGACAGTGAGATACACAATGGCAAAAGATAATGTATTGGCAAGCCAATGGGAAGGGACTGATTACAACTGCTCAGCCTTTATACTCATGCACCCAACTTAAGTAAATCCTGAGGTGAAAGCATCAGCATCCATGGTGTAAAGGGCTTTCACTCTCTGCTGAACTCTAAATCAGTGAAAAAAAAAGGAAAAGAAGGAGCAAGCCAAAAAAACTTTTAGAATTTAACATTGGTTCCCTCTGAAGGGGCAGCTACTCATTCTGAAAGGGCATATACACTTCCGTGGACATGAAGCAGTTCTTTATAGGAATGCCTAGCAACTGCTGGGCTGCGATCTTGAGCTCTGTAACATTATGATGGGCAGCAACAGTAGATTTATGTACTCTTACCACTAATAACTAAGACCTAAATTGTACAAGTGTCTGAGATAGGTCAGGATCACCTGTAAACTAAATGACTGGAGCAGCAGAGTTCAGCACTCAACCAAAAGATGAAGAACTTATCCCACCCAAAATCTACTGGTAGCCTTAATTTCTTATATCCTATAAAAACAATAGCAGTGCTAGGAGATGGATACCCTCTAAAATTTCTTAAGACTATAAAAACAAGAGAGATAAACAAGTCTGAAAGCTCACAGTGGTACTTCTACTGAGGTTATGATAGTTCCACTAAAGAAACTTTTTTGGATCCACCACCATCATCTTTTGCAGGGAGAGAAGGAAGCTGCACTCCCACATATCCTACAGCTTAATATATACTTATTTTGAAATCACTCAGGTGGAGACGAGGAGGAACTTCATAACCAAACTTGCACAAAGCATAACACACACTTTTCCCTGCCAACCTCTGTAACATGCATGCACGCTTATGTGCACAAACACACACTGATCTTTCAGTCACAAACATACATGCTCCACTCATCCGACTACACACAAACGTATCAAGGAAATATCCGCCATTAAAACTTCTGTCAGCCAATTGCATATCATTGATCTACAAACTAATCTACACTGGGGTGTTGAGAATTATGTGGCTATGATGTATGGGAGTCAATGAGAATGTCATAAATCCTTACAGAAACCTCCCTTGCCATGTAATGGTGAATGCATCCACTGTTAAATCCCTTGTTGCACCAAGCAGAAAATGGGAAGCATTGCATTTTCCCGAGAGCTGAAAGTACAGTTGTGTAAAACCTTACCATAACAGTAGATGCCCTTTCCTTCACTGCATTCTTAACATGGGGGATCCCCTGCCAAGGGCGGTCCAATGTCTGGCCAGTATACCAAAGCCGTTAGGCTGCTAACGATATGCCATATATCACATGTATGCTCCAGGAGGAATGCCAGCCCTAGGACACCACACGGTAACATACACACCCAGAGGGACAAAAGACCAGTGAGAAAGAGGGAGGGAGTGAATACTGTAACATTGAAGAGAAGGACATCTACTGTTACGGATTTCACTGTTGCAGCATTCTTAACATGAAGGAGACTGCAAGAGCTCAGGAAGAAGATAGGGAGAAGGAAAGGCCATGAAGACTGGCCCTAGCAAAACCAGCTCTAGCCCTGGATATGACATCCAACTTGTAGTGCTTGGTAAAGGTATTCAACAAAGACCAGGTAGCTGACTCAAGGAAAGAATTCATATCCAAGCCTTTGTAAAAAAGCACCAAAAGAAGCCATAGCCCTAGCAGAGTGAGTCTTAACCACATAAGGAAGGTTCTCACCATGATAAGTATAACAAAAATAAATGGCTTTAGAAATCCATGAGGAAACAGTCTGCTTGGAAACCACCAAATCTAATGATCTAGGATGAAAAAAAAAACAAAAAGCTAATAAGATTTTCGAAAAGCTTTAGTTTTGTCCAAATAAAATCAGAGTAGTCTATAAACATCCAAAGTGTGCAACACCTTCTCTCTAGCAGATTCTGAAGAAGGGAAAAAAGTGAGCAAATTAATAGACTGATTAAGACGAAAGTCATTCATCATCTTAAGCATAAAGGAAGGACTGGTATGAAGAAACACACTCTGTCTTTATGAAAAACTAAAAAAGGAGCAACAGCAATAAGGGCTTGAAGATGAGATAACTGTGTGGCAGAAGTAAGGGCTAACAAAAGAACAGTCTTCCAAGAACAATTCTGTAAGGAAACTGAAGCTGCAGGCTCAAAAGGAGCACAAGTTAATTTCTCCAAAACAAAACTAGATCCCAGGAAGGAGAAACCGGTTTCTTGGGAGGCCTAATATGAAAGACACCTTTAAAAGAAGAATATGCCAACCCAGCATTGAGCAATTCACGCAAATAACAGAGAGAAGCAGAGAAACATCCACAGAAAGTGGGTCCAAGTTACAAGAAAGACACCAAACAGAAAACCTCTTCCATTTGGATCAGAAGGATTTCACAGTAGTGGGTTTCCTGGCCTCCCGCATAACCCAAAACATGTCCTCAGGATTCTGATTCCCTATACACAACCTTTTTTTCTACCAGCCAGTGTCAGCCAAAGAGAGGACAGTTGGGGATGAATGAGAGATCCCTTGTCTAGTGTGAGATTATCCACCCTGTGAGGTAACTTGTGATGATTGCCCTTGGCCAATTGCAAAAGATGGAACCAATGCTGTCTGGGCCAAAAAGGAGCCATCAGCAAGATTTTGGGAGCATCCTGTTTTATCTTGCACGGGACTTTTGGAATGAGAGGAAGGGGAGGGACAGCATAAAAAAACATCCCCTTCCATGAAAAAAATAGGGCTTCCACCTTCCAGGCCAGAGGACAGAGTCCTGGCACAAAATTGAGGACAATGCCTATTCAGAGGGGAGGCAAAAAGATCTACTGGAGGAATACCCCACTGGTGGACAATGTCCAGAAACACATCCCTGTGAAGTATCCACTAATGAGATTGCATTATGGACCTGCTCAGGGAGTCTGCCACAAAATTCTGACTTGGAAAGACTGTACAATGCCTGAAGTGTGACTTAGTACTGAACTGCTATCTCCTAAACCTGGAGTGCCAACCTGGAAAGGAGATAGGACCTTGTCCCCCCTTGTTTGTTGATGTACCACATCAACGTGGTGTTGTCTGTAAAGATCTTTAGAGGCCCTAGAGAAACAACGGATGCAAAGCAGTTAGGGCCAACAGAAGAGCTCTTAGCTCCTTGTTACTGATGTGCTCCTGTTGCTGAAGAGACCAAAGGCCTTGTGCCTTTAGGTTTCCAAAGTAAGCCCCCCAACCTTGTCTTTGATGTCTGTCTTCAGCCCCGGAGAAGGCAGCGGGAGTTGAAAGGGAAGACCTAGATTCAGTTAGTTGGTGAATCCACCACTGAAATTCTAGTTTGAGACAAGGAAGAAGAGGAATTGGAAACTCTAGAGGATGGGAATGCTGAAGCCAAATTGATTTTGGATACCACTGAAGCTTTCATATATGCAATCTGATGAAGGGAAGCATAGGGGTAAAGTAGATGCCATGAATGTCACAGCCCTCAGAAATACCTGGCTGAAATCAAAGCCAGAGGAAGAAGGGACTGAAAAAAGGAAATCAGAGTCAAAGCCTTGGGAGGAGGCAGGAATGCTACTATAGGAACAGTCTGGATCTTGCATCCCAGAAAACCATGATCCCATGACGGGGACAGGAAAGACTTCTGAAAATTTACAGTGAAGCCCAGGCTTTGCAACACAGCAGTGACTCACTGAATGTGCTGTAAAATAATCTCTGGAGAGAAGGCTAAACCATGATCCTGTGACGGGGACAGGAAAGACTTCTTAACATTTACAGTGAAGACCAGGCTTTGCAACACAGCAATGATCCACTGAAGGTGCTGTAAACAAAACTCTGAAGAGGAGGCTTGAATAAGCAGGTCATCTAAATAAGGAAAGATCTGAATGCCTTTGAACCTGCAAAAAGCAATCACAGGAGCTAGGCATTTAGTGAATATTATAGGGACAGTCTAGAGGCCAAGGGGCAAAGCAGAGAACTGAAAATGCCAGGAAGCAGAGAAATGTAAAATCTTCCTGAAAAGGGGATGAATAGGGATATGGAGGTAAGCATCCTTGAGATCCAGAGAAAACATAAAAGCCTGGGGAAACAGAAGAGGGAACAAAGTCTGAATGGATAACATTTGAAAGGAAGGAACATTCAGAAACGTGTTCAGGTGAGAAAGAACCACAGGATCCATAGGATAGGACAGGATGTTACTAGGCTAATGGCCCTGGGGCTCTTACAAGCCTAGCCAAGAGTTTATCCCCCAAGAAAGAAACCTCAGTCAGCAACCCGCCACCCATTATACCAGACAACATTTAACAGGAAACCAAGGAAGAAAAATGAACCCCAATGGGGCACTTTTTTGTAAATGTCTTGGTAAAAAAAGAACAATCTCATTTAAGTGTTCAGACCAAAAGTCAACTGCTGCATTTGAACTGACAAAAAGGTAGTTCCAAGTATGGACAGTTTGTACATCCCCATTATGCCCTACACTTACATGGAGAGAATGCACCTGAGGTGACGCTAAGAGTAATTATATAACATTGGTGCTGAAATCTGTTATGAACTACAGCAAATGCACATATACTACAAACAGTACTAACTAGACTGCCACGACGCACAGAATCGGGAAGGACAGCTGCTCAGTAAAATACAAGTTTATACTTTAATCAGAAAGCTCACGTTACCATAATCACTTCTGATGCAATTATACTCCCGCAAATACAACTTGAGCCAGTGGATGTGAAATGGGGAAATTTACTCCAGGACTTGCCCCTTATCCTTCTAATGGACAAAAGCAGTGCTCAATGCATTAACCTACAGTAGGGAACCCCTAATAGACTGAAAATGAGATCCAAATGAAATTCACAACAAATAAGATGTATTTAAATATGTCTATGACAAGTTAAAACACCTACAGGGTAACAGTTGGGTGACAAAGCAGGATGCAAGGCTAGCCTTAGTGTCCCTTTCAGTGATTGCCTCATACACCTCTAAACACATGGGGGGGGGACAGCCCTTTTCAAGAGGTGGCATAGCTTTTCTCCTTGCAAAAATTAAAAATAAATTATACCCGATTAAATACAATTGTAGTTTTGACTGTCTCCATGTAATGAGGAGCTAAGTGTAGTACACCCCATCACAAAAAACATACCTGTAATAAGGCAAGCAGTACCATTTTGTACTCAATCCTGTATTTATGTGATCACAAAAACAATTGTTTAAAACCTGAGAAAACTTGTTGCAAAAAAATATTTGCATCTGTGGACATTCAAGCTTGAGTTTAAGAAAAACAAGCAATTTGTAGCACTTACTCAGACATTCTGGTATCAGCTCTTCACAGTTATCCAAGATGAATACCCGATGCACATAGAGATTTATGTTGGGTTTTTTTTCCTTCTCTCTGAGAGATCAAATGGGGCTCGCCGTGGAATAAACAGCAGTGCTCTGAACTCGAGCTGACCTTCCACAGAAAAATGTTTCACAGCCAATTGGTCTCCAAGTATCCTCTTTCCTGGGAACAAAAGACATTCTGGAATAAAACCCCCTTCCCCCTTTGAGGAGCTGGAACCTTGAATATTTCCCTGAATCAAAAGACCCTGAAGCAGCTTCGGAAAAAATCTCAACTGGTCTTGAAGTGGTTAAGGAATGCCCACGAAGGGGGACAGATTTCTAAACCATGAAATACTCTTGGCAAATGATGGAAAGAACCCAAGAATCCTTTGTTATGCTTAATCAGACAGCAAGAGACAGAGATAAGATTATGTGAAAGAGGAAATCGGGTTATCAGACAGCACCTGGTTTATCAGGAAAGGAAAGCTTCTGAGCAGAAGGGGTATGTGTAGACTTAGTGGGGGAACCCTCCTACCATCCTTCTTGTCTTAAGGACGACGACGAGACTGACTTCTAATAAAAGCTGGTTTACTGGGACAGTTTCTCAGGAACTTAGGCACAGGAGAAACAAAAATATGTTTCAGGTCCCGTAACTGCTTGCCTTTTTCCTGCATGGACTTGAAAAAATCAGCTGCAGCAGCACCAAACATTTGTTGCCCAGAGAAGCATCCATCAACCTAGTCTTAATATCATCAGACAGAGGTTGAGGCTATAGCCAGGAATATCTCATCAACACAAAGCCAGAAGCACCAGCCCTAAAAAAGCACCTGGTGTACCATAACTACATTTAATGGAATGGCAAGCTACCTGGGAAGAAGCCCCTAACACAGACAAGGCAAAAATCTTTCGCTCAGAATCAGGAAGGTCAGAAATAATCTGGCAAGCCTTAGAAAGGGGAGCAGAATTATGCATGGTCATACGAGTCTGATAAGTAACAGCCTGAAAGGCTAGGCTGGCTGAAGTATAAACCTTTTTACCCAGCCTTTCCATAGTCCTGCTGTTCTTATCAGAAGGAGGAAGCTTGGTAGAAGGCAGTAATTTAGAAGGCTTGTCGGACGCCACAAAAACCACAGAATGGTCTGCAGATGGACACTTATAAAAGGAATTTGCAGTCATCAGACACTTCATAAAACCGATCCTTTTCTTTAGGAGCATTGGGCTGAGAGTTTGGGGCCTCAGATGCAGAAGAAAAAGAATCCAATAAAGCAGCCAAAACAGCAGGAACAGCACAGGGTCTAGGAGACTCCATTTGAAGGAATTCATAATATCTCCTCTGCACTTCAGATACTTGGGAACAATCCCATTTAAAGAATTCCATCATCCTATTAATGGCACTCCCAAAGGAAATCTCCTTGAGCGGCGCAGTGGTACAGAGGTTAACGTTGACACCTCACAGCAAGAGGTTCACCGGTTCAATTCTCTGCTGGGGTGCCTTCTGTGTGGAGTTTGCATGTTCTCCCCGTGTTCGCATGGGTTTCCTCCGGGTACTCCGGTTTCCTCCCACATTCCAAAGACATGCATCTGGAGCATTTCTCCCAGGGCCTCCGCTGAAAACAGGCTCTGTGGAACCTAGTCGGACTTTCCCGGTCAACAAATCATAAATAAATAAAAAATAAAATAAAAAAATCTCCTCAAAAGTAGATTCAGGACTAGCAGACTCCTCTTCCTCAGAGCCATAATCCAAAGGGGAAGGAATCTAGGTAAAATAAAATCCTCTTCTTCCTCAGAGGAATCTTGATCCCTAGATCTCTTGAGGGGGGAGGATGACCAAAGAGGAACCGGGACAGAAATCCCCTTGAAGAGGCAAAAATTCTGCCATTCTCTTTGAGGGTCTTTAGGAGAAGAAGAAATATGTTTTGTCTTTTGCTTCTTTTTTAAAGGGACGTCCACCTTATGAAATAGACAAGGCTCTGAAGCTGGCCTACATTCAACAACCATAGTCGGGGCTTCCTCCCTCACCAGTATCTGAGGAACCTCCCGAGGCCCTTCAGTGATAATCAGCCGCGGTTCCCCCTGAATGTCTGAAACTGACATCTGCAAGACCTCAGAGGACGTGCGAGAAGACGGATCTATGCCAGCCTTTGAACCAGTCATGGCAGAGGAATACACTAAGGAAACAGATGATCCTCCAGGCTTTCACTAGAGAGAGAGAGAGAAGTCCAGTGAAAGCAGCACAGCCAAAGAATCTGACCCGACTTTTTGGCCTTCTTTGAAGATGGATGACCCTCAGGCCAGGAAGTACCTTCTATAGCATCTTTCGCTAAAAGCTTTATGTGTTGGTTTTCAAGACGGATAGCAAGGGATGAAAGCCGACTTTGTAAGGTCTTTGGAACAAAAGCCTGACAAACAGTACAGGACATATGGTTGTGAGAAGCACCTAAACAATACAAGCATTGCTCGTGATGGTCTGTATGGAGAGTCTGTCTCTCACACTGGCATTTACCCTTTCTGGATGACATGAAACTCCACAACACATGCAAAAGAAAAAAAATAAGCAAAAAAACCCAACGGAGCACTTTTCTGAATGGCTAAGTAAACCAGCAACGACTCGAGTGATCAGACTGACAATCAAAGACGGCTTGGCAGCAAGAAGTTCCAGGGATAATACGTCCGGACATCACCTTTATGCCCTACACTTTGCGTGGGGAACATGCATGTGATGTACAGCCTATCGTTAACAACCTAAAGGCTTTGCTATACTAGCCAGATGTAAGGCCAGCCTTGGCAGGGGATCCCTCATGTTAAGAATACTGCAATAGTGAAATGGAAGGACATCATAATAAATCTTCAGACTGCCTCACTTTCAGAAGTTTCCAATCCACCCTTGGCTCGGAAATTTGTAAATTTGTAACCCATGTCCTCTTGCCCCTTTGTGACCACTTTTACCACTCTCTGCCTGACCAGATCCTGAATAAGAAGTTTTACTAAGTTTTCCTTGTCCCATAGGACAGACAGGATATCCTGCACCTTTATAGTACTCAAAATTGTAGCCTTTAACTTTTGGAGATGACTATTAGCATCCACCTGTCCTTTGTTATGTTTTGTCAATTTTGGTGAAATAAGGTCAGTCAGCCTTTTATGGTTAATGAGAGATAAGAATGTGGTTAAATGGCTAGGGATAGGGAGGGAGGAGGGTGAAGAAAGTACAGTTGTGTACACTTACCATAAATGTAGATGTTCGAGTGCATTTACTGTTGCAGTCATTTCATTAGGGTAATCTGCTGGCAGGTTGCCCTCAGTCAGCCTGATTAACAAAGTCTTGGGTCCTGTGTCGGTTGCTGTCCCTTCTTCCATGACGTCAGGTCATCAGGGGTATAAAACATGCAGCCGACGGCATTTTCATCAGTTTTTCTTGCCCTGGATGTCAGGTGCCCCCCAAATGGGGAGCAAATATATATATATATATATATATATATATATATATATATATATATATATATATATATATATGTATATAATTTAGAACACAAAAAAATATATACCTCCAAACAAAAGCAAATACAACAAAAAGGCTTTTAGACATAGCAAAAGATAGTAAAGGTATAGTACGAGAAAAACAGGGGGATGGAGGGTGGGTAACCAGGACTGCAACAGTGAATACACTCGAACATCTACATTTATGGTAAGTGTACACAACTGTACTACGTTCTTCGTGTTTCACTGTTGCAGTCATTACATTCGGGTAGATTCCCAAAGCTATGGTTGGGAGGATGGATTTATACAGAATTAGGAGCAGCTAGAAGGCCCTGCAGGACAGCAGTGGCAAAACCAGCTCTGGATTTAGAGAAGAGAGGTAAATGGTAATGTTTGGTGAACGTATGAATTGAGCTCCAGGTAGCAGCTTCTAGAATGTCTCTGGTAGGAACCCCTCTGAGAAAGGCTGTAGAAGTAGATGCAGCCCTGGTGGAACGAGATCTGATCCCCTTGGGGATAGGTTTACCATAATGCACATAGCAGAACTGAATACAATGGCTTATCCATTTAGAAATAGTCTGCTTTGAAATAGGTTTTCCCTCTACCCCTGCAGCAAATGCCACCAATAGTTAAACAGGACAAAACCTCTTAAATCTGAGCAAGTAGAATCTAAGTTGTCTGCGTACATCCAATGAATGCAGAATCCGCTCCCCCTTGTTCTGTGGATTGGGGAAGAAAGTTTGCAGATGAATGGTCTGATTAAGAGCCACACTGGATACCACCTTAGGCATGAAAGATAGATTGGTCCTGAGAGCCACCCTGTCTGGATGAAAAATAATGAAAGGCTCCACTGCCATAAGAGCCTGTAATTCTGAAATCCTTCTAGCTGAAGTGACTGCTAAAAGGAAAGCTGTTTTCCAGGAGAGAAATTTTAAATCTGCAGTAGCAGCTGACTCAAAAGGAGGTACAGTGAGTTTTTCCAAAACAAAATTGAGGTCGAATGCAGGAGTTGGTGCTCTCCTGGGAGGTCTTAAATTTTTGGCCCTCTGAGGTACTGCTTTAGCAGAGGATGAGAAAAGAGAGGAGGCTCGGTGTTGTAATGAGCTGAAATGGCAGAGGCATGGATTTTTATAGAAGAAAAAGATAGGCTCCTGTGAAGCATCTCAGTTAAATATTGCAGAATCTGAGGAATACTGGGCATTGCTGTGCTTATTCCCTGTGCTTGGTTCCAGGCACAGAATCTTTTCCATTTGTCCGCATAAGATTTTCTAGTACTAGGCCTTCTACCCTCCAAAATGACATCCATCACAGGTTTGCTGAGAGATGTAATTGGTGAAATTAGTTGATTAGCCATGCTACAAGATTCAGAGTTTGGAGCTGAGTGTTCAGAATTTGATAGTTCTGCTGAGACAGTAGGTAAGGTGTCAGAGGCAGGTACCACGAAGGAAGGTGCGACATATTGCGTAGGAGCGGGTACCAGTGTTGGCGAGGCAAGTCTGGAGCAATCAGTATCATTTTTGGTTTTTCCTGTCTGACTTTTAGTAAGACCTTGGAGAGTAGAGGCAGAGGAGGAAAGGTATAAACTGATAGGTTTTTCCAGCTGAAGGACAGAGCATCTACTTTCCAAGCTTTTATGTGATGAATTCTTGTGCAGAATTTGTCCAACTGATAGTTTACGGGTGAGGCAAAAAGATTTATGTCTGGGCTCCCCCATTTGCGTGTCTTCAGATTTGTGGATCCAGTTTCCATTTGTGTGGGTCCATGAGATTTCTGCTTAGTTCGTCTGCCAGAGGATTTTGCTTTCCTGGCAGGAATTGAGCTTGTAGATATATTTGATAAGTCAAGGCTGTGTTCCACAATGCCATGGCTAGTCTGCAAAGGGGGTAGGAATGGGTACCCCCCTGCTTGTTTTTGTTTGTCTTTATCAGTAGTTGTCCTGGATGGACATAGTCCTTGAAGGCTGTCAGAGCATTCTGTACAGCTAGCATTTCTTTCTGTTTGATATGTAAGTGCATTTGATTTGGGCTCCATTGGCCCTGAATGCCTCTCCCTGCCAGATGTGACCCAAAGCATAATCTGATGCGTCTGTAGTCATGGCTTGGGCAGCAGTGGGTGGAATGAATGACAGTCCCTTGTTTTGGTGGCAGGACTCTGCCCACCACAGGAACTCTAGCTGCAGGCAAGGAATGATATGAATCATTGTTTCCAGGTTGTGACAATGTTGACTCCATACATTTTTTAGGTACCACTGAAGTTTCCTCGTATGCAGTCTTGCATACAGAATTATTGGGATGCAGGAGGCTATGAACCCCAAGGCCTGCAGAATTTGTCTTGCAGATAGCTGGGTATTTGTGGCCACCTGTTTGAAGTAAGTCATCAATTGAATTTGTTTTTTTGACATAAGGTAAGTCATCTAGGCAGTTGTATTCAAGCTTGCACCCGGGAATGTAATTATTTGAGAGGGTACCAGTTGTGATTTATTTTCATTTATGGTGTACCCTAGACAAATTAGAAGTCTTTTTACAAACACCAGATGTTTTAGAAGAGAGTGTCCTTGTTTTCTGCCTGAATTAGACAATCGTCCAGGTATGGATAAATTTGAATATTTCTTTGTCTGCAAAATGCAATTACTGGTGCCAGGCACTTTGTGAAGACCCTGGGAGCAGTAGATAAGCCAAAGGGCAGTGCAGAGAACTGGTAATGTAAATAGCCTGCTTTGAAGCGGAGGTATCTTCTGCAAGATACCCTGACTGGGATATGCAGATAAGCCTCTTTTAAGTCTAGAGTTACCAACCAGGCATCCTTGCCTAGCATAGGTAGTAACTGTTGTAGAGTCGGCATCTTGAATTTTGGAATGTCCAGAAATGAATTTAGAAAGGATAAATCCAGTATTGGACACCGTGATTTGTCTTTTCTGGGTACCAGGAAAAGTCTTGAATAAAAATCTTGCCCCTTTTCCTTTTCTGGTACTGGTTGAATAGCCCCCATATTCATGAGGGACATAACCTGTTTCTGGGCCTCTGCCCACTGATTTGGAGGCAGATCTGGCCATCTGTTTGGTATTGGCAACGTGTGTAAATTAAATCTGTATCCCTGGGATACTATATTTAAAACCCACTTATCCTGGGTAATCAGTTGCCAGTTTCGTGCATGAAGTGCCAGTTTTCCCCCAAAGGGGCTGCCAAAAGATAAGTGCTTGGTGATTGCAGTGGAAAGTTATTGAGACTGTTTACCGTAGGAAGGTGCCCTGTTACTTCCAGATTTGGAGGTGGAGGCACCCCATTGCTTTGTTCTATAAGTTCCTTGTGACTGAAACCTGGAGCCTTTGGAATGTCTGGGTTTGACCTGAGCGGCTCTGGTAGGTACTGGAAAGGACCAGTTCTTAGTAGGCCAGTGCCTACTGAATCTGGGTAGCTGCACTTGTAGGAAATCTTTTACAGTTTGCATAGATTTAGCTTTATCTTCCATCTTTTTCAAAACTTATTCTGCCTTATTACCAAACAGACTGTCCTGTTGTAAAGGAGCATCCAACAATTTTGCTTTAACATGGTCAGGCAGATTTTGCTCCTTGAGCCAAACATGCCTTCTTATCACAGATCCAGTTACAGCGGCCCTGCAAGAGGCCTCCAAGGAATCAAAACCACACTGTAAAGTATGTTTTCCAACTTGTTCAGCTGAATGCAATAAATCCTGCAACTCTATTTTCCACACAGTCAGAAATCAACATCATTTTCTGTTTAAGTAAGCCCATGACATGCTGCTGATATTTAAGCATATGAAATTGACAGTTTAAAGCCCTGACTGCCAAGGTTGCAGACTTATAAACCTTCTTACCTCATCTATCCAGCGCCCTGGAATCTCTATCAGAAGGGGTAGGATTTTTAGCAGTAGAAGCCTTAATGACCTTGGGACCCAGATAAATGGTTTCAGGGTCAGCAGTGGGGTTTTTAAAAAGGAATTTGTGGGAGTCAGGAACCCTGTAATATTTGTCTGGCTTACTAGGAGCCAGAGGCAGGGAATCAGGAGCCATGCCATTGGTGGGAGGATGGCATAATGGCAGACACAAGGGTGCAGGGTTTGATTCTCACATGGGGTAATTGGCTAGGCTTAAAATGAGCCACAAGGGCAGTTAGCCTAGTACTAATCTAAGGGTTGGGGTGGTGGCCTAATGGTTAAGGTGTTTGCCTTACAAACACAAGGTGCAGGGTTTGAGTCTCCCAAGGGATAATTGGCTAAGCTTAAAATGGCTCGCAAGGGCAACAAGCTTAGTACTAATCTATGAACCTATGCTGGATTCTGAGAAAACATCATCAACAATGTCTAGAACAGGAGGTATAGCCAAAGGCCTATGCTGAGGAAGAAGGAAATCCCTAAGCCTCTTTTTAGATTCTGAGAAATCCTGACTCTCCCAGTGAAAGTGTTCCCTTAAGGTATGCAAAGTTTCTCCAAAAGAAAAATCCTCAGGAGGAGAAGCAGAAGGGATAGAATCTTCTGCATCCGAGTCCTCATAAGGTGGAATAGCTAATTCCTGATCAGAAGAGGAATCGGAAGAAATAGAAACCTGATCAGAAGATTCATAGTCAGTGCCTTGCCTAGGCCTCTTAGCAGGAGGGGGATGAGTACCCCTGATCAAGGTAATTAAATCCTCAGCCATTTTGATAATTTGTTTTTTAGGCATTGGGGCCTGTACACGTGGCCCAAGCATCGGTTTTTTAGACATAGAAGTTGATTTTGGCCTTAGTTTTAAAGTTGGCATCTGTTTAATATACAAATCTTTAGGCCTGAAAAAACCCTCAAAAGCCTGTGCCTGCTCAGCGGCTCCAGACCCATCTAAGGTAGAGACATCCGCGGGTTCAACACATACCAGACTCCGAATGGGTCTTAGTAGAGGCCTGCGAATCAAAAGTAGCGTGTATTAGGGGCTGTGAAAGCACCTGAGTAACGGCGAACCGGCAACTGGCTTAGGAGAAGCTTAGTCGGTTTTGGACCTCGACGGTCTGTCTTTTTCTTTGCATTTTTTACGTATTCTGGTAGTCAAATTGCTAACCGACGACATTTCTGGATAATTAAATATTGAGCAAAAGCATTTAGAAGCAAAAATATACTGACGTTTAATAGTACGTTGATTAAATTTAGCACAAAACCGACAGCAAGGCACGTTGTGGTCAGGACCTAGGGCAAGGAATACAGTACAAATGAAAATCCTTGAGGTATTTGCTTCCCACAAGTAATACCAACTTTTACTGACCTCAGTAAGGAGCAAGAAAACGTTTCCCCAACGGGGTACTTAGCTTTTAGTTGAAGACTTCGGTTCTGAAACTCAAAAATGAAAATTTCAGGAGTCGGCTGACCAGCACTTGCGAACTGCTTCTGCTTCCAACACCGCGCAGCAAGAAAGACTGATGAATATGGCGTCGGCTGCATGTTTTATACCCCTGACGTCATGGAAGAAGGGACAGCAACCGACGCAGGACCCAAGACTTTGTTAATCAGGCCGACTGAGGGCAACCTGCCAGCAGATTACCCTAATGTAATAACTGCAACAGTGAAACACGAAGAACATTCACAGTTGCTCTCTACTCCAGACCAGTCTCTCCAGATTCTCAGGCTTCTATGTCCACCTGCTGCCTGTACTACCTTTAGTCGTTTTCCATTATCTTGCTTCCAAAAGAACGGCCATTAAAAGGTACAGTAGTTTCTGCTATAATTGGGAATAGAGGATGAAGCAGCCTTTTATCCTCCACATTTCTGAAAACTGCAGAAGATAACCCAAAAAAGCAAGCCCTGGTCCACAGGTGCACTAAGGAGTTGAACTTTAACTTCTTCATGCAGGGACTCTAGTCTCAGTCAGGAATAAGTTTTAATTATAGACCTTGTAACAGTAGCTCTAGATGCTGCATCCATAGTATTATACCCACACATAACAGAAAGCTTGCTCATCTGCATGGAAGTGTGGACCTGGGTCAACAGTTTATCCATCACACTGTCCTCAATGACTCTCCACCTAGTTTATTGGGAGTTGTTTTGAAATTTCTCCCCTATACTGTATGATCTTAGTTTGACAGTTCAAGGCTCTGAAGACTACAGCTGCTGATGCATACATCTGCTTTCCAAACCACTCAACACTGCTTTTTCTGTCATACTGAGAAGAGTATTATCTTTTGGGGCCAACCTAACTTCCTTTGCAGTACTAAAGTACACAATATCTAGATGTTCATTATGTGTACCACTGTTGCAGTCCTGATAATACTGAATTTTGCTGCAAAGTTAGTTTGATGACTGCCCAGACTCTCAGAACTGAGCATCTTATCACCATCTAACCAGGCTGACATACCTGATGTGCTACAAGAATCTTGAACAACAAGGGTGCGAAAAGATATAAAATCTGTCAGGTCTCTTGGAAGTCTGGTTCCAAGGATACCCTTACAGAAGCATCCAGAGGGGCTTCTTGTACTGCAAGAATACTTGTAGGTATTGGAAGATTCAACCCCAGAAGGTATAAATACCTAAACTGAGAAGCCTACAACCTGAAGGATGCGTCTTCTAGAGGAGATCCAGACACCAATAAATCCTCTTTGTTTATACGACAGCCTAGAAGGGAGGAAAGCTGCGACCCCCCCCCCCCATTCACAGAATCACAGGAGCCACAGACTTTCTCACACACACATACACGTTGGAGTGGACTTTTTCTTTCTTTTTACAAAAGGGACTTCAGATACAGAAGGGTTGATCTCCATCTGGCAGCAGATTCTTCATAAAAAAAATCATGAGTCAACTTAAGCCAGTCTGAAAGGTAAGATGGGAGAAGATTGGGACAGTAGACCAACTAAATGTTAGTTATTCTAAGATGGCAGACATCCCACATTTGGACTTGTTAGAGGTCTTGGCATGCTTCTTCCATGATTAATACTTAGGGCTCTAACCTGGGCACCCAAGAAAAGACATACGAGTTGGACAATGCAGAAATTGTTTCAGTCCACCAGGAAGTGCCTAAAGTCAAAGGCATGACAGCTGCCAAAGGGACAATGCCAGAGGTCTTGGTAATAACAGGTGTCAGAGCAAGGGGTTGGGCAAGTGCCTCTACACAAGCAATGCTTTCAGAAAAAGGATGACCCAACAATCCAGCTATTTTGTAAGTCTACCTACTCTCCTCTTTCCGGGCACTCTTCACTTTCTCCAATATCTTCCTTTTCTCTTGACGACATCTATGGGCCCTTGCTGCTGTAAGCTGAAAGTATGATGGTCAGTTTAGTAACGGCCACAAACCTTTGTGCTGGAAAGTCTGGAGGACTAGCACCCTTATTTCAATTGTCTTCTGACTTAGTCTTTATGAAACTGGAGAATTAAGGAAATTATTCTCGAGACCTAAACAAAATATGTAATAAGTGTGCAAGTGTTTTGTTGAACCCGATTATTACATGCAAATCCATTAAACTTTGCTAGGGTGAACATCTTAATGTTGGTTGACCAAACAAACTCACACAAAACAATGATACTATACCACAATAAATAGTAAAGGAGAAATTCTTCCTAATGAGGTACTTATCTGCACAGTTTGCTGAATCAAAAAGTTTAAACAAATAGACTGAAACTGCCTTACTCTTTGAATGTGCACATATGCCATGGCATGAAAGACCTAAAGATATAAAGACACCCTCTTTACATCAGAAGGTATATGCAGATGTTCAAAGAGAGGCAGTGTCAGCCTGGTTAGATGACAGACGCATGCTCAGTTCTGAGAGTCTGAGCAAACATCAAACTAACTTTGCAGCAAAGTTCAGTATCATCAGGACCGTTAACAGTGGTACACATGATGAACATCTAAATATTCCTTGGGTACTACTTCTGTTACCAATGACAGGTACTCAAGGAAAAAAGTAAAAGAATTTCAGGGAAGTACCAACACTGACTAAGAAATGCAGTTACTGAAATAAGTTAAACTGAGATACTGGGCCCGAGGGAAAATCAGCAGTAAGGAAAGAAGTGCAATCTAATTTTTTCCTTCAAGGAACTAATGACTCGTTTCAAATATTTACTTTTAAAGATGACATGACAATAGCTTCCAAACAACTAAAACAAATGCTTAAGAAGATACATGAATAATTTCAGGAAAGAATAAAGTACATAGAAATAAGAGATAAAATGCACTACCCAGGAACATTGAATAGAGAACTTGTAGTGGAGAGCTTTGCCATATGCAATTCACAACGTAAAAGGAAGAGATGCTAGCCATTCCAGCTCCACAGACCATGGAGCCAAAGGGGTATGGATATGCTAGAGTTTCATGAAGCTATTTATGGTGTATACAGATTACCACAAATATCCCAAAATAAACTGAGAGACATTAGTATAACTGTTAATAGAGATATTAAAATCTACATTATACTACCATAACTGATAATGAATCACAATACAAGAATCAGTAATTCAGAAGATTTGTGCAGTACTCAGAATTTTAATATACAATGTCCAGATCATTTATCTGTAACAGGAAAACAAAAAGCTATCCAAAACATTAAAGAATTTTAATAGAAAGTGCAATAGAATTAGCAGATGAGTGTCAACTGAGAGAAAAAGCAAAACAGACAAAAAATGCTATCATGATAGAAACTGCAGATTACCTTTAAGATTTAAATACAACAGTTATGAAAACTGAAGTCTGAAGATAATGTAGTTGGTCAAACAACTGAAACAAGACCCATCTAATATGGGGTGCCAAGAGTTGCATATTTCATCAGACTTGTTAAATGTGTTTTCCCTCATCATGTAGTTATGTATAGCACAATGCAACCGCTTTCACTCTCATTACTATCCATCAAGAGCTGCACTGCCTCAAGCTGATACCTCTTTACGTGTGTTAAGCAGCTTTGTTGAAATGAGAGAAGACTGATAACTGGATCTGGAAACCTCTAGTTTGCAGAGAAACGTTATTAGGACTCGAAATTGAGCTTGAGGAGCTCTACTTAAACCTAGGTACAGCAAAGCATTTTACAGGGATTACAGACAACAGAAAATGCAGCCTACTTTCTCTGAGACTAATCTCCAACTCTGATAACCTGCTTACATGTTCTGTCCCACTACATGTTTTGCATGACCCAATAGCAGTTAGACTACAGTGTTCTCTGTAAAATGTTAGAAATAAAACTATATGCAGTTATGTTGCCAACTATCTTTTAAAATGTTTTCCTAAATTATTGTCTGTGTAATTGAACAATTGCATGTTTAATTGTTCCTTACTGCATTTTAACTGAAATAAAACCATGGCACTTTGCCAGTATCCACCCTCATGCTGTACTGCCTTCCTCAAGAAGAACAAAGCAGGTTACTCTCAGAGTAAAGTTATGGCTACTCAACCAACCAAACAAATTTAACATGAAGGCCACTAAGATGTCACTTTGTTTAACTTGCAGGGAGTCTGTTCATCAGGTTAGATAAGAGTTGGGTAATAAATTTGACTTTCCAGCACACTTTAGCGACATTGTGGTGGAGATTTAAGTCCCCAGATCTGATATTTTTGAAACTATTTGACACGTGAAGACAGAGGAGTTGAAGGCGAATGCAGTCCTTATTAGTGCAGAATGCAAGATAGATAACTATGCAACAGCCTAGAAAAATAGTAAAGAGACAGCATTTCAAGCATTTCCTGGTAGTTCAAGGACTTCAGGCTAACTATCATCGTGATCAAGAACCTCTGATGCCTTTCCAGTTTCCAGATGTCACTGCAAGCCAAGACTGTACTTCAGCTGAAGATACAGGTAAAGGTAACATGCATTTAACTACCCGGGTACAACTACACAGAACATTCACACAAAACTACAAATTAGTAAATGTAACACACAGGATAGGGGGTCAAAACTTTCACAGCAGGTTATGCATGCAAAAAGGAAAGTCACTTATTCAGAGGTCACAAAATTAGTTATTACCAATAAACGCTTATCCTGTCAGAGGGTAAACAAACTACTGCTAAGACATATACTGCTCCAGACTGCCATGAAAGCCTGCTCTTTATCCTGGAAGGGTTTAAAAAATACTTTTAAGGAGCACACTGCAGTCATAGCGACTGTAAGCCTATAACTGTTAAAACAGCATTACTTGCCAGGATAGTCCAATCATGTTTGAGCTTTCTGAGGGATACCCTTCCAGATGACACTGCCTAACCTGCACTGGGAAGAGGAGGAAAGGAGACAAGCAGGAGGATATTTTTTTACTCAATTTTTATTTTGAACATTGATAAACAATAAATGAATACTTACTACAATATGCTATCATATTACTTAATTAACTATAAACACATTTACAATCAGCCTGACTTATGAAAACATTAATAACAGGTTATATACAAGTAATTAAATTAAACTTACAAAGTGATAATTTCAAGAGGAGGTTAGATCCATTTGTAAAGTGTCAATCAATGTTAAAACTTTTTTCCAAGGATTATTAGTTAATGGCCTAGGAAATATTCTTAATTTCTTGGTGTTGACTTCCATTAAAGCAGTCTTCTTCAGCAAACACAGAAATTCTTCTCTGCTAGGTACAGTGGTAGTTCATCTCTTAGTTATGCATTTACTATCTATGGCTAGTATTGTTTAAAGCACATAGAGGTTTGTTTTATTTAGAAAAAATTCTTCAGTTACATTCAGCAGTATTAAAGCTTTAGTCATCACAAAATTATCTGTATAAATCGCCTGCATGAAGTTAACATTTTCCCAAAAGGGCTTTATTTTTATACATTCATAGAAAATGTGAGACCAATCAGCTTTAGCAATCTGCTGACATCTCCAACAAACCCCCATTACTAGAAGGACTGATTTTTGAAACTTTACCTGGAGTTATGAAGTATCTATGGAAGACTTTCCAGGTAAATATTCTCCAATAATGAGAACAAGAGGTCAATTTTACTGAGAGTAATATGTCTGATTTATTCTCTGGGGTTAATTGAATCGAATACCCTTTAGTAACGAATTGCCAATATGCAGGTTTAAGTAATGTTTTGTAATTTTTTTAACAACTTATATAAATATGAAGTTCCATTTTCCGAGTTGTCATTACTATATATAATTCCAAACAATCTGATTATGAATTTAGGTGGAGCTGGGAAAGAAGAATTATTTATTATCCTACATAGATCCTTGGAGTATGTCAATATATTCTGAAGTATTAGCCATTCATGGGGGTTCAATTTATAAGTTGACATCATGTATTGTATATCCAATACTTGTTGATTTTTTTATACAATGTAACCAACAAATCAATTTTTTCTGTTTCCAAGAGATGAATATATCTCTATATATTCTATCTGGGAAGTTATTAGTAATACTGAAGGGAATTAGTGTTGTAAACCAAAGCTTTAAATCTATATTCATATTTATAAATTTCCTAAAGTGGTCAAATAAATGGATTTATTAGATTTCATAGGTAGGTACTAGGCTATCGGCCCTAGGGCCCATACAAGCCTAGCCAAAAAAATGTAACCTGGCTTTCGCCACCCAAGAAAATTATTTTCCTTTGCCCCTGTCAAGCAGAGCCACAGAAGTGATCCCCGGGGTGAATTTCCCATCCAATCATCAAGATTTTTCTTGAAGAGTGCTAATGAGGAGCTCTGTTTGACATAGGTAGTCTGTTCCAGAGTATGGGAAGTCTCTGGGACAGGAATCTATCCCTCCAGCATGTTCTGTTTATTGTGGTGACAAGGTTTAGGTCCCTAGAGCGTGTAGCTCGGAGGGATTGGGATTTCTTTAAGTGGAGCATGTCCAACATCTCTGGGTTTGACATAGCTTTGTATGTTAGGCAGAGATCGCCCCTGAGTAGGCGATATGCGATGGAGTAAAGCTGTAGTTTTTTGAAACGGTCTGCATAGGGCATCTGTTTGAGGCCAGTAATCCTCTTTGTGAGGTATTTCTGTGGTCTTTCCAGTTGTTGCAGATGTCTTGTGAGGTACATACCAAAAGGGGCATTGTACTCTATAATGGATCTAATGAGTGATGAGTAGAGGGGAACAATGACCTCTTTTTTTCTGGATGAGAATCCTTTTGTGATGAGATGAGTCACGTAGAAGGATTTCCTGACCACTGTGGCGATGTGATTATCAAAGGAGAGACTACTGTCCACCTGTGTCCCAAGGTCTCATCACATTTTCGGCATTAAGTAGACTACCAGCTATGTGGTAGTTCAATGGGTACAGAGTTTTTACCAAAGGGGATGACAATACACTTTTTGGCATTGAGCTTCAGGCCATGGCTTTGACACCCGGTATCTGTCTCAGTGAGGCTCTTTTGTAGTTTGTCCACATAGGAGTTTCGATTATGGCTCCTAGTTTGCAGTCATCTGCAAACTTTGTTAGCCAAAGACCTTCTGTGTTGGCCTGCACTTCAGAGAAGTAGATACCAAACAGGAGAGGACCCAGGACTGAACCCTGTGGTACTCCACTTGTCACTGGTCTGATGTCCGTGAGCCAGTTGGCAACCCATCTTGTGACATACGGATTTATACCTAGTTTAGTGAGCTTATCTATAATTCCAGAGTGGGGGATGGTGTTGAAAGCCTTGGCAAGATCTACATAAGCTGTGTGAACCATTTTACCCTCATCTATGGCTTTGGTGACTGCTTCAAAGAAGTCAATCAGGTTTAGGAGACATGATCTGCCTTTTACAAATCCAAACTGGGTAGGGTCCAGAGTTTGGAGATTACCAATGTCTTTGTTTACGAGTTCCACGATGATACACTCCATGGCCTTGCAGACCAGGCTCGTCAGGCTAATGGGGCGGAAGTTCCCGGGGTCCATCGTGGCTCCCCCTTTGTGGAGTGGGATAACTGTCGCTGTGCGTCATTCAGTGGGTACAAAGCCTGAGGTGAGGCTATGACTGAACATGGTACTTAGGGAGGGTGCCAGTTCATTCTGTAGTTCGTGTAGAACGCAGCCTGGGATATTGTCAGGTCCCATGGATGCTGTGTTCTTGGCTTTGGAGAGTGTGTTTTTTACCTGTGCAGCCGTGATTATAGGAACTTTGCATTCTTCCAGTATAGAGATGGGCCCTCTGGGGGGGGTAAAGTTAGCACTGAACCTATCTGCTAGGATGTTGGCAATATCAGTTGATTCTGTATATTTAGTGCCATAGTGCTGTAACTCAGAGCAGGTCTCAGTGTTCCCATTTAGATTCTTGTCATAGCTATAGAATGCTTTGTGGTTGTCTTTAGAGTCAGTGGCCATTTTGTTTTCGTAACTAGCTTTGGAGGATTTTATGAGGGATATCAGCTTCTTACTGAGGTTAACCAGGGAGTTCCCCCAGTCATGGGATTTTACTCTTTTTTGCAACAGCTTCTTTCTTCTGTTGTAGAGTTTGTTTATGGCAGAGGACGACCAGATTGGCTTCCTTTTTTTGGAGGATAACATCTTGGTTCTATTAGGGATAGCATGATCCATGCACTCGTGTAAGTGCTTATAAAGTGCATCTGTGCAGGATTCAGCAGTCATACCTCTATTGTCCGTCTGCATGGGTGTCATGAAGTTTGTCACTTCTGTCTTAAGTGTGAAGTTGGCTTTGGAGAAGTTTTTTACAATGGTTTCCCTAATTGGGGGTGGGGGTGGGATGTGGATGTCTAGGCTGATTAGCTTGTGGTCGGATCTGACCAACGAGGAATTGAACTCTGGTGTGGAACACCGGTTCCCTATGGTGGTAATGACCAGGTCTAGGATATTGCTGCCCCTGGTGGGGGTGTGAATAAGTTGATCCAAGGCGTTGGAATTTATGAATTCTAGAAAACGTTGAGCAAAAGAGTTGGTACATGAGTAGTTTTCCCAGTTAATGGTGGGGTAGTTGAAATTGCCCTTTATTAGGGTGTTGGGTTGTACCCTAATACTTTCCAGTGTATCAAGAAATGAGGAGTGTGAATCCTGGGGCATGGTGGGGGGTCTGTAGCAAGCTACAATTTGGATTGCTGTCTTGCCCAAAGTTAGTTGCACTTATAACCTCGGATGCATTATGCTGTGCAACTAGCCTGGAGGTGTGGATATCCTTAATGAATATGGACACGCCTCCGCCTTTAGTGCTTCTTTCTGGGTTAGGTGGCCGAAAGGTGTGGTATGAATTGAAGCCTGGTAATGCAGGGGTGCTCTCTGGAGCTTGGAACCAGGTCTCTGTCACTGCACAGATGTCAATGTTCTCCATTTTAAGGAGTGCCTCGAGTGAGTGCATTTTGAGGTTTAGACTTCTAGCACTGAGTAGCATTACCCTCAGATTTTGCATGCTTGTACCTGTTACGGTGGTGAATTTGTCATTTGAACCTTGCCTAAAAAAGGCACTATAGGGGTGGCAAGAGCCTTAGCCAGTATCCGGAATCCTAAGGGCGACAGGTACAGGCCATCTCTGGCAAAGCATCGTGGTCTGTCGATCATGTCGTCCCAGGCAGACAAATACTGGATCCCCTTAGAATGAAACCAGAAGCTTAGACAATTGTTGAAGTCAATCATTTTTTCTGATTAGTCTAGTTGTATTATATTGTAAATTTAAAGTCAATGAATACCATATGGTATTATTCTTATCGATAGTAACAGGATTTTAAGTAATTTATTTTCATTTATTATTATAATAGTATGTAATAGTTTCCAGTTTGATAAATGACTAGGATTAATGCATTCAATCACTGTTTTACGTAAAGTAGCTCTTATATAGGATTCGATGTCCGGAAAATTTATTCCTGCCTGATCCCATTGTCTAATAAGATGAGTGTATGCAATTTTATTACTTTTGGGATACCATAAGAACTTTAAGAGTATTATTGTTATTTTCTTAAGATACGTTTCCTCAGGAATTAAAGTAGTTTGTATTACATACAATATTTTGGGAAGAAGAACCATTTTGATCAGCTGTAGCAGGAGGATATTTTTGATGACAGCCCAGTATTTGTCTTGATTTTAAAATTCTAGTTACACACAGTTAGGCACAGAGACATACACATTGAGGAAGTAAAGGGACTCAAAGCCAGCACATACACCTCCAACAGAGGCTGGGTCCTGTAGTTACTTCAAGAAAAGAGCAGAGAAACAGCAATATACTTGAATCTGAGCCACAGGAGTAAAAAGGTACAGAACTTCCAGAAGGGGTTACATCAGAAGACAACACTTGGCAGCACCATGCCTAAATCTTAGCCTCAGTGGCTAAAAGATACTAGTCTTCTTATAGAAGGGGAACTGGGAAAGATCAGAGAGTTTACACGGGCACAGCTATCTACCCTTAGAAATCTTAGTGAGGTAAGTCTATGATGTTACTTCAGACAATCAAGACAAAGCATACAAAACGGATGCTCCCACATTTTTAATTACTAGGTACTACAAAAGACAGAGTAATATATGAAGTGTGAGCAATGCTAAAATGTTGGCAATGCAGGTGACCAAGGAATGCCTAGTTTTCACCTTTGCTTGTTATTAAACAAATGTTCCACAACAGCCATGGATAATCTGAAGCCTCTTAGCAGGCCAAATACTACAGGTAAGAGACAGCTTAGTGTTGGTGGATTATGCTACAAGGTACCTGAAGGTGGAGATTTTGTCTTCTAATAAGACAGAGTATGAGACTTCTCAAGAAGAGCTTTTCAAAAAATGGCAAAGTTAGAAGACAGAGCACAGAGTGAAAACCTAAGATTTTCTACTGTACTACAGAAACTGAAATAAACAGACTGTATTAATTTTATGAAGGCACAAATAAGCAATTGGACTGGTCTTCCACAGCAGGACTTGTTAACTGAAAGGGCACATCAAGTCTATGCTCCAAACCTGGTATCAAGAAAATAGTCAAGACCTGTATAAAGAAGCTATTACACAAGCAGAAAGAATTGATCTATGGCAGAAGGGAAAGTATTAAAAATTGGAGAAAGTAGAGTGTTTGTGAAAAATGATTCACTGTACACCAGGCAGAAGAAATGCAAATTTATCCCAATGATCGGTGAATGTTGACAGGCAGGTGTGAGATACAGGCTGCTGTACCCAGATGTGTCCAAAATACTTTTTCTTGGAGGATCACAGCATTTTTTGCTGCAGAACAGCCTGAGGAGGAAATAAAAATTTTATCCACCAAAAAGTGGAACCAGCAAAAGAAGTGGACTCTGATTTTCATTCTTCTGACAATACAGCTCATAGAGTGACTTTGCCAGTGAAAACTTTTCCAATGTTTCAAAGGAAAATGCTTGAGACACAGAAAAAAGCACATGCATTAACTAGGAGAATCAGGAGTACCTTGGACTTGAACCACAGTCCGGTGTTAGGAGATTGAGATGAACAGAAAGAAAACCAGCAACAATGAAATTAGGGAATAAATGGGAGACTATAATGCATAAGTCACATTTTTTAAATATAGTTTTGCAAGAAAAGGTGACTGAGAAAGACTGGACTTTTGTTGACTTCGTTAAACTTGTGAGTGGACTTTAAAGCATATACCCTACTTTATGTCACTTATGTTTAGAACAGCAGTAGAAGGGAAAAGTAACAATATGTAAAAACGTTTTTGTTCTTACTAGTTATTAATGTAAAACATTTCATGATATAAACTGTATGTTATATATAGCAAAGCAGTTTTGTATAGTTTATAGTCAGAGGTATTTTAAATATATAGCAGTCTTTTCAATGACAGTTTTGTATTTTAATAACATGAAAGTAAAGAAGTATTTTTTTAGGTTGCGACAAAGATAGACTACAGCAGAAGGGATGGACACAAGCAAGTCAGACATTGATGTGCTGTGATCTTGGGCTGTTGGAGTGGTGGTGGAGAGTAAAAGTGCATTGATTACATTATATGTAGAATTGAAATGTTGCCTGTCATTTTCACAAGGGTGAATATTAATGCCCTTGACTTAAGTGTTTTTGTAAGCAAACAGGCTTGAAAAAGTAAGACAAAATGATGAAAACAATGAAAAATGACAAACTTCTTATATCTGCAAATATATTAGCTAGTGTTTTTTTCCCATCAGCAAATGTTCAGTGGGAGTCAGTCTGCTGCTAAACAGCTGTACATTCTGCTCTGAGTGAAATTTACAAGGATTCATTGCTGACTACTTTGACATGGAGACAAGTTGTCTGCAGATGCAAGCAATTAATCATGAGCGTTCCGAGCATACTTTCCAGAAGGAAATGCAGTTTAAAGATACAATGGCAAGCAGATCAGTGAGCAATACAGTATAAAATTATGGAAAGTGAATAAGAGATAGCAGCCTCTCTTGCAGCCTTAATACGTTAATGAATTGAAAAGAACAGTGTGCAATTTAGTTTCATTTAAAAAATAGCTAGTACTCTTTTTCTTAGAGCAGAAAGTTAATGTTTTCTGAGAGCATACAAGCTTTTTTTCACACATGGAAGGGGAATAGAGATAAGAAAAATACAGACAGCAATCAATGCAAGTGGGAACACAGGCTGTAGCATGCGCTTTATCATGGATAACCTTAATTTTACATTAGGTAATGCCTGTGAATGTAGCTGCCAATGTGGGGTAATTGTTCCTATCTGTAAGGTTAAAACATTTTTTTGAAGTTGTGCATAGTTTTGTGTGTTTGTTCAAAGTAAACAGGGGATGGGGAGTTTTGAAAATTCATTTTATTTTTGTCTGATATTTTTCAAAACAAAGTCTTGAAAAATGTGACATAGGTTCAAATGGTAAAAGATCAGTCAACCAAACAGTGTGTGTGTGTGTAACAAAGGCCAGAAATACACATTTCAAAACAATATGTATAATAGCAAGTACACATTTTTATCAGAATGGCTATGTTATCTATACTATCCTGGAACATAAAAGGCCTTACAGATATCAACACAAGGAAAGAGTATTGAATTATATTAAGAAATGTGCATTGCAAATAGCAATGCTGCAGAAGACACATTTGGAAAGAAATGAGCATGTGAATTTGACAAGAAAGATTTCAAGATGGATGCTTAGCAGAATATTAGGGACAAAGAAAAAGGGAGCAATTATACTAATCATTAGAGGAACTCAATAGTGACAGAAGAGTGGAAAATATAATAATGGCAGATTTGTGGTAGTAAAGGGCTATTGGCAAGGGAAGAGGATTACAGTGATATGTAATTATAAGCCACCAGAAACATCTTCAATGCAGGTTAAGAACCATTTGGTTAAAAATTGTAAGCTTTCAGAAGGGTATATTACTGATAGGTAGGGACTTGATCTTTATTTGCAATAGCAAGGCTATATCAGGGGGACTCAGAAAGGAAAATATAACAGAACAGGATAGATTTTTTAAGAAATTTATGACTATTTTTGGTATGGAAGATGTGAATTCAGTAGTAAGAACTCAGACAGAAGTAACATACTCCACAGGGTACAAAAACTGGGCTACAGTAGCCAGAATTTATACTTCACAGGAACATGTGCATTTGATTAAACATACTGACACACATCTAATGTGCATTTCAGATTGGGCACCGATAAAAAACACAATAATGCAAGCTAATAAAGCAAAAATGGGACACTGGTGCTTTCCCATTTACCTGACAAAAAGAGAGGAATTTAAGGAATGGGTAGTGAAAATTATTCAGTTATTAGGAAAGATAGAAACATCTTCATAAGTTACAGCTAAAACACAGTGAGAAAACGAAAATGAAGTTTAAAAACAATAAAGAAATAAGAGAGAATGAGATATGGTTAAGCAGTAATAGAAATTACTTGGAGGGGCTGACGAAGGTTAACATATTGCAGAATAAGGGTAATTTTATAAAGTAAGAGGGGGCATTGTGCTAAAGAGAAAATAAGAGAGTATCCGGATATGCATACGTTTAGGAGGATTGCTATTAAGCAACTATTTTTGATAATGACTACAAAGCACAAAAATGTTTTACACGCAACTTAGGCAACAGCAAGTAGAAAGGGTTGTTGTCAAAAACAGGGAGCCTATAACAAGAAAAATAATGACAGACCCTGTAGCAGTATTACACGTATTTCAGAAATTTTATGAACATTTTTATAAGGCAGAGAAATGTGCAAATTAAAAGGGAGAACATATGGAACTTAAATATGCCAAGGTTAGTTGTTAAGCCTCATCTATCTCTAACAGTTAAGATAGGAGGAAATGAGATAAAAACGATGATGTACAACAAATCTTCAGGAAAGTCTCCAGGAAGAGAAGTATGGAAGGTAGGAGGGAAGAAAGTAAAAGATCTGGTTTTATTTAACACTATTTTAAAAGGAGGGGAAGCACCAACATCTTGGAAGAAAGCTGTGGTAGCTGTATCACCTAAAATACCCATCAGTTCAGCTTCATATAGAGCAACTTTAATTATAAAGTGTTTATGTCTATACTAGTTACAATAATGGCAAAGATGTGGCCACATTTGATAGATATGGATCAATGTATTTTTGGGGGGGGGGGGGAGTAAACATTTGACAGTTAACAGAACAGTGATGATTGAGAGTGAAGCAGAAAATAAGAAAATACCTCTGCAGTTTTTGGGTCTTTTGCAAAAAAAACTACTCAATAGAATAAGTTAGAATTTCATGGATAGGGAAATGGAAGCATTTGCATTCTCTGACCCAATAAGGTTAATTAGGAATATTTACAAAGGATCACAGGCAAGAATTAAAGTCGTTTGGTTCCTCTATGATTAGTTGTGTTTGAACAGGGGACTAGGCAGTGGTGTCTCATTCACTGTTTGCTTTACATTTAGCACTACTGGCAAAGAAAAAAAAAAGGAACTTACAATCAAGAAATGTTTGCTTTATTTACAGAAGGTATTATCTTGTACCTGATAAAGCTGGAAAAGGACATCTCACTGTTGTGGAACATTTTGAGACCGTTTCAAGTCTTTCTGGGATATAAAATTAATGAAGATAAAACAAAGGCCATAGCCATAAATTATGTATCCACACAAACTGGTTCAGCAATACTTATTTATGGGAAAACAAGATGGAAGTATTTAGGCGTATAGATTAAAAAGGCTTCTGTTATGGCAGTTAAGGACATGCGGGAAGACAATAAAGAAAAGATAATACAAAAATTGAGAAAGTGAAAGCTCTGGATATGGATTGTAAGATACAAGCAGTGAAAATGATTTTAGTCCCTTTAATTGTATATTTGGGTCAGGCATATTTTTATCAACCTGAAGAGAAGTGGTGGAGAATAATTAATAAAGAATTGAAGGACTTATCTGGAAGCAGAAGACAACAAGAGTTAACCAGGATAAGTTGATCTTTTCAACAGAACAAGACAGTTTAGGATTATCCGATTTGAAAGGATACTTCACAGCTACATAGTTAAGACTCATATACACATCCCAAGAGGAAGGTCATAATTCAAAATGGAAAGGGCTGGATGGATGAATGGATGATGATGATCAAGTGGGGGGGGGGGGACTTCAAGAAATTGAGAGTGGGATTTTGGATGTACATCCTAAAGGAGAGCAACAACCATACAAACCACTTTATTCAGAAAGTATTCTAAGAACTAAGCCAATATGAGAATAGATAACAGAGATGTTTCCAGTAGGGATTACTCCAAATAGTGCTACAGAAAATGGGAAAGGGAGAGCTGAAATTTACTGGAGAAATCTGACAAAGGAACCAAGGTATTGGGAGCAAATAACTAGAAGGGGAAAAGTAAAACAATGGGAAGAGGCCAACACAATGTTTGGACAAAGGGCTAGACACTCTCTTCCCTACTAGGGACCAAGTACAGGCAAAAAAAAAGGGACGGGAATCTTAAGTGAAAGACATGCTCTGGTAGAATTTTTAGATGAATCTAGAAAAGCAGCAGCTGTTAAAAAGGATAATTAGTAGGGCATGTAAAACATTGCAAGATAACTATAACAATTAATCAGAGGAGATGAAAAAGATTGGTAAGAGACTGGAATAGCAATTTAGAAGAGAACAATGAAATGACACTTGCATGGCTCCCAAGTACGCAACAAAGTCCAACAATTTTAGATCTTTGCTTGGAAGTATTTGCATGGGTACTTTTATACCCCAAGCAGACTTCAAAGAATTTATCCTCAGATAGACAGTAAATATTGGAGTTGTGATGGGAAAGAAATAGGTAGCTGGGAACATATGTTTAGGAGTATAATGAGCTGGAAGATTTGAGAGAGGAGTCTGTCAGAAATATGTGAGCAAATGGCTGTAACTAAAGAAATGATTCCAGTTTTAACACAGGATCTTAATTGTCTGAACATAAGGCCTTATTAAGTTTAATTCTATTGGCTGCCAAAAAAAAAAAACAACTAGAAAATGGAACTCAAAGTTTAACCCAATCTTATCTGAAGTGAATATTATAAAATAAATAAAAACTGGAAAAGAGATGTTTAGAAAAGGGAAGGAGCAAATTACATATAAATAAATGGAAATTTTGGTAACAATACATGCAGAATTCTCTGGTGGAGAGAGGTTTAAGTTAAATCAGGAATTCAGCAATTTTTGTAATGGTGGGCTGATGACATTTTCAAGGAAAATAAAAGATATGTTATGCATAATGTATTTAAATGAAAAAAAATGTTTGCATGGTTTGTTTTCTTTTATGTTAATGTATGTTTGAATATGTTTTAAAAGATAACTTAATAATGGTGTTAAAAAATAAGCTTGGGAGCCTAAGGGGTTGGCACAGAACTTAGCACAACCCCAAAAGCAAGAAAAAGGCTGGTATGAGCAGATAATGAAAGCCAGGGAATACACTGCTTAAAAAGGCAATGGTACTTGCTAATCTTCAGCACAGTCCATTTCAAATGCCATATGAAAAACATTTCACTGTTATAATCAAGGTCAGAATATTAATTACGTGCTGAAGTTGTCAAGCAGGAAGAACAAGCACAATCTCCTGCCAAGTTAATGTGATAAAGCCGTACCATGACAAATGCTAAATATTTACAATGGGTTACAGGAGGAATCAGAAGAGGATCTTGTGTTATGTGGTAAACGATCCACACAAATTCTGACAGTTCAGAGGGTGAGAAGAGGTTGCCATTCCAGCTATCCCCTAGCTACATTTTTGAACTACAAGACCCTGGGAACATGTACACAGCTAAGCCAGGGTTTATATCCAAGTGGTGGAGCACCATGTCGACAAAGGGACTCCATCGCCAAAAGACTCAATACAAGGACCAACCACAACAGAGTAAAGAGTTCACTGTGCAGGTACATGCTTCAAACAATTAACTGGAGGCTGAACTCAGCCAGGTTTCATTAATGGGAGAAGAGCACCCAATAGCATATCTCAGTCACAGGAATGCTTGGTGACAGTGTGGACTTTGTAAATTGGATTAAAGCTCTTAGAATGTACAAGATTCACAGCAGCAAAAAACTGTAACCTAATGAAATGATCAACACTGACCTAGCGGGTAAATTAGTAAACTTCTCAGAGACAGTTTGGGATTAAAGTCCTACAATAACTACCAAGCATTAGCATGGTGTCACCAATGTAGCTAGACTATCACCAGTGTAGCTAGACTATCAAATCCAGGGGACTGGGTAATATAATTTGAAGTACACTTTCAACCCAACCCATGCTTCTTGGTTGTGGAGGGAGGTATCTAGAAAACTTCATTGGCAGTACAGAAACAAGGGAGAAATGTCAAGGCCTGCATATTTTTTTCTTAAATGCAGGAACATTAAAAGATTTATATTTTATTACATGTAAAACGTATGACTGTTTCTTTTTAGCTATTCAACAGCAGAACAAACTGTTTTCACACCCATCACTTACTATCAAAATCTGCATCACTTTATAATGGATTGGAATTCTCTGTTCTATAGAGATTGGTTTGGAAGACTGATACTTTTTTCTTCCTTCTCCTCTTTTTTTTTTTTTTTTTTTTATTTGAAACCCTATCCCCCTTGGAGCACTGAACCATGACTGATGCTCTTCCCTATCTGTTAGCTTATTGCTTGGTTTGGAAAAAGTACAGTTTTGTACCTACCATAAATGTAGATGTTCGAAGATCCACATTGCTGCAGTCCTAACACTTGGGTAGTCCGCTGTCCCAGTCGGCCCGAATACCAAAGTATATGGCTGACGTCGGTCAAGGCGCATTAGTCTGACGTCAGGACGTCAGGGTACAAATGCGCATGACCGACGTCATATCCTCAGTCTTTTCTTGCCCCAGATGTCAGAAGACTCTAAAAAGATAAGGCTAAAACCAAAAAACACCACACACTCCTGCACCAAATATATATACAATATATACAAATTTACAAGAGTATAACCTCACCCACACAACCACCCCTAAACACAGAGGGAAGGAGGGAGGGTAATTGGACTGCAGCAATGTGGATCTTGAACATCTACATTTATGGTAGGTACAAAACTGTACTATGTTCTTCATACCACATTGCTGCAGTCCTAACACTTGGGTAGAATCCCAAAGCAGAGGTAAGGGAGGCTGGCAAATCATAAGGAAGCAGGAGCTGACAACATGCCCTGCAAAATAGCCGTGGCAAAACCAGCCCTAGATTTAGAGTAGAGAGGAAGGTGGTAATGCTTAGAGAAAGTATGCACTGAACTCCAAGTAGCTGCCTCCAAAATATCCTTAGTTGCCACCCCCTTTAGAAATGCTGTTGAAGTGGCAGTAGCCCTAGTGGAATGAGGCCTAATCCCAGCTGGAATCTCCTTGCCATGATGGGAATAACAAAATGCAATGCAAAACCCAATCCACTTAGAAATAGTTTGTTTTGACACAGGCTTGCCCTGAGAACTCAAAGCAAAAGAAACAAACAACTGCTGAGACTGCCTAAAATCCTTAGTCCTGCTTAAATAATAACGCAACTGCCTGTGTACATCTAAAGTGTGCAAAATCTTTTCCCCTTATTTTGGGGATCTGCATAAAAGGTAGGCAAATGAATAGTTTGGTTTAAAGCCACACTAGAAACCACTTTAGGCATAAAGGAAGGATTAGTACGTAAAGATACCCTATCCTTATGAAAAATCAGGAAAGGCTCAACCGCCATAAGGGCCTGCAATTCAGACACCCTTCTTGCAGATGTAATGGCTAAGAGAAAAGCAGTCTTCCATGACAAATATTTCAATTCAGCAGTAGCTGCAGGCTCAAAAGGTTGTAGAGTGAGTTTCTCCAACACAAAATTGAGGTCCCAAGCAGGAGTAGGAGCTCACGGGGGTCTTATATTCTTTGCCCCTCTAAGAAATTGCTTGAACAAAGGATGAGAAAACAATGGTGGGTCACAATCATAGTGAGCTGAAATTGCTGCAGCATGAATCTTAATGGAAGAGAAAGACAAACCTTTGTCCAATAACTCAGTAAGATATTGAAGAGCCACACTCAAATTTGGCTCAGAAACATCCAAATCCTTTGCTGCACACCAAAATAAAAATCTCTTCCATTTTCCTGCGTACACTTTCCTTGTACTAGGTCTTCTGGCTTCCATAATCACATTCAAAACTTGCTGAGGAAGCTGAGACCTGCTATGGTTCAAAACAGAATATGCCAAGCTGTTAGATGAAGAGAGTGAAGCTTGACATTGAGCAGATGCCCGTCCTTCTGAGACAATAGGTGTGGAATCAAAGGTAAGGGCCATGGAGGCTTCCTTACCAGACTCCTCAGCAATGGGTACCAGTGCTGCCGAGGCCAATCTGGAGCTATTAAAATCATCCTTGGCTTGTCTTGTCTGACCTTTAGAAGTACCTTTGGGAGGAGAGGCAGAGGTGGAAAGGCATACACATGAAGATTTTTCCAACTGAAAGAAAGAGCATCCACTTTCCAGGCTGTGTGATGAAACCTTTTCGTGCAAAACTTTGGCAGCTGGTGGTTTAGTGGAGAAGCGAACAGATCTATGTCTGGAGTTCCCCATGACACTGTCAATGTCTGAAATACATGAAGATCCAGTTTCCACTCGTGGGGATCCATGATTTGCCTGCTTAACACATCTGCTAAGGAGTTCTGTGCTCCTGGCAGAAACCTTGCTTGAAGATTCAGCTGCAAGCTTAACGCAGTCTCCCACAAAATCATTGCTTGCCTGCATAGAGGATAAGAATGTGTTGCCCCTTGTTTGTTGATGTACCACATGACAGTTGTGTTGTCTGTTAGAATCAACACCTGCCCTGGAAGAAGTAAATCCTTGAAAGCCAGTAATGCAAACTGGACTGCTAACATCTCCTTCATGTTGATATGTAGATGCTGCAGTCTGGCAGGCCACTTGTCTTGTATCCACTTTCCATTCAGATGAGCTCCCCAAGCTGTGTCTGAGGCATCTGTCATTAGAATCTGACTCGCCTCTGGCCGGGTCACAGAGAGTCCCTTGTTTAGGTGACATTCCTGAGCCCACCACAAAAATTCCTTTTGAATGCAAGGTATTATTTGAATGACAGTGTCCAAATCCTGGCAGTGCTGTGTCCATACATTTTGAGATACCATTGTAGCTTCCTCATATGCAGTTTGGCATTGGGAAGTACCAGAATACAAGATGCCATGAACCCTAAGGCTTGAAGGACTGTCCTTGCAGTCAGCCCGGACTGATGAGATAGTTGATGGAAGTAAAGAGAAAGATTCTTTTGTTTGTCCGGGGTTAAAAAGGCCATCTGGGCTGCTGTATTCAGTCTCACACCCAGAAAGCACATGTCTTGAGAGGGTACTAGACTGGACTTTATTTTGTTCACAGAATACCCTAGGCATCTTAGCACTGCTATCACATATTCCAAATGCTGAAGAAGCACGTCCCTTCCTTGAGCCAGAATCAGGCAATCGTCCAAATAAGGATAGATTTGTATTCCTTTTAGCCTGAAGAAAGCTATCACTGGAGCCAGAACCTTTGTGAATACTCTGGGCAGTAGATAAGCCAAGGGCAATGCAGAGAACTGATAATGAGAATTCCCAGCTCGAAACGCAGATACTTCCTGCAAATTAGTCTGATAGGAACATGAAGGTAAGCTTCCTTGAGATCCAAAGTTACCATCCAGTGATCTTTGCCCAGCAGAGGTAAAAGCTGTTGTAACGTCAACATTTTGAACTTGGGAATGTCCAGATAAGTGTTGAGGATAGACAGATCCAAAATTGGTCTCCACGTGTTCCCCTTTTTGGTACTAGGAACAGGCGAGAATAAAATCCTAGGCCCCTTTCTGGCACAGGAACCGCTGAATGGCCCCTATTTGGAGCAACAGAGAAATTTGCTTGTGAGCCTCTTTCCTTTGTTGAGGAGGAATGTCTGGCATGCCTTTGAAAGGAGGCAAGGTATGGAAATAAAACCTGTAACCGTGGTGAATGATATCCAATACCCATCTGTCTTGGGTAATTAAACTCCAGTTTTCTTTGAAAAGTGCCAACCTTCCTCCCAAAGGTGCTGCCAGCCGAGAAGATTCTGGCAGCTGAAAAGGCAGGTCATTGTGTCTGTTTACGAAAGGACTGACCCCTGCCCTCACCAGAAGACTGAGCAGGTGAACTCCCTGTTCTAGGCCTAAAAGAACCTTGAGCTCTGCCTCTACCACGCCTAGACCTACCCCTAGACTGGGAATCATAAGCAGGATATGTCCACCCCTTGGTAGGCCAATTTCTACTAAACTTCGAGGCTGAACCTGCAAAAAATCTTTAACAGTCTGCATAGACTTAGCCTTGTCTTCCATTTTCTTTAGAACTGCTTCCACAGGCGAACCAAACAACACATCAGATTGTAAAGGAGCATCTAAAATCCTTGTTTTCACATGCTCAGCTAAATTCTGATCCCTCAACCAGGCGTGCCTGCGAAGAACCGAACCAGTGGCAGCCACCCTGGAAGAGGCCTGCACAGCATCAAAACCACATTGTAAAGAATGCTTACCCACCTGTTCAGAAACATGAACTAAATCCTGCAACTCTTTACACTCAATACCTTCCGCCAAAGCATCTACCTTAGACTTTAATTGTGAAAGGAGATAATTTTGGTATTTCAACATGTGAAACTGACAATTCAAAGCTCTCATGGCCAAAGTGGAAGAAGTATACACTTTCTTTCCCCATCTATCCAAAGCCCTAGCCTCTTTATCTGGAGGAACAGGATTTTTAACAACAGAAGCCTTAACACCTTTAGGCCCCTGTGAAACAGTTTCTGGGTCTGCCCTAGGACTCTTAAAAGATACTTATGAGCTTCAGGCACCCTATAATATCTATCCGGTTTAACTGGAGCAGGAGGCAAAGAGTCAGGGTTCAGAGAAGCCTCTGCAAAAACATCCTCTACCACATCTAGAACAGGAGGTATAGCTAAAGGCCTATGCTGGGGTAGAAACAAAATTCCCTAAGCCTTTTCCTGGAATCAGAGAAATCCTGACCTTCCCATTTAAAATGCTCCCTCATGGAATGAAGAGTCTCTGAAAATGAAAAATCCTCAGGAGGAGAAGCAGAAGGAGTAGAATCATCTACATCAGAATCAGAGTAAGGGGAATACTCCTGCAACTCTTCAGCCGAAGACTCAGAAGCATCCGAACACTGCTCAAAACTCCCAAGCTCAGGTTCCACCCTAGGCCTCTTATCAGGAGGGGGCATAGAACCTCTAATCATTGTAATCAAATCTTCTGCCATCTTAAGCATATGCTTCTTAGGTACAGACCCTGAAGAACTAGGGGTAACTCCTGAAACAAAACCTGGCCTGCCCCTGGGAGAAGCCTTGGAAACAGCAGGGAGGGCCTAACCACCTTAGGAAGGGAGGGAAGAACAGCTACCTGAGAAGCCCCTTCCGCCTGGCCTACCTCCTGAGAGGTCACATCTTGCAGTAATAAAGTCTCTCCCTGGGATTCCAAAGAAATTTCTGGCTGAACCCTGGCTCCACCGAGCCCTCTAAAGAACCGACGTCCGGGACGGATGGTTCTTCCAGCCTAGGCTTTGCTGTTTTGTCCTTGCGCTTTTGATCGAAGCGGCCGGAGCATCCGACGGCATTTTATAATTACACCGCTTCCCAAAAACTAACCTGGCACAATCTAATCTTCTCTTTATAGTGCGTTTGTTAAATCTAGCACAAGAGCGACAGCCAACAACGCCGTGCTCAGGCCCTAAGCAAGGTATACACAAGGTATGGTAATCCCTATGAGGTATCTGTTTCCCACAAGAAATACAGTTATTCACTTTTTCTGACATCCGGTAAAATACTGAGGCAAGAAAAACAAAATAATCCCCAACGGGGTACTTAGCCAACTTGGATTCGGTCTGAAACTCCGACTTCGGAAAATCTCAGAATGCCAACCTGCACTTGCAAAACTGCTTCTGCATCGGACCATGCGGCAAAAAAGACTGAGGATATGACGTCGGTCATGCGCATTTGTACCCTGACGTCCTGACGTCAGACTAATGCGCCTTGACCGACGTCAGCCATATACTTTGGTATTCGGGCCGACTGGGACAGCGGACTACCCAAGTGTTAGGACTGCAGCAATGTGGTATGAAGAACATCTTCAAACCTGCAGAGGAAGCAAAAGCAGAACCCATTCAAAACTTGAACTCTAAAGCAACAAAATATTTTTACAGGGGACTGCACAAGACAGAAAATACGGCCCGATTTCCCAAAGTCAGCAGCCCCACACTTTGCAGACAACTCAGTGGCAAATTATCAGTTATTAAATGATTAGAGAGTTAGTGACAGTCAATATTACAGTATTTTCTAGAAATGTTGGACTAGACTGATTAGAAATAACGAACATAATCTGCTGCCAATTATCAGTTTAAAAAATGTTATCTGTACAATCAATTACCACTGTGTAAATGTAACTGTCTTTTCTACTTTATTTTTACCATATTTTCTATAAAGTAAAATGCATTTATTCACATATAAAAGCCTATAGTTAGTATTTATTACTTTATAATGGTAACCTCACAACTGGTGACACTGTTGGCACTAATCCTTGTTGAAGAAAGACTTTCGTTATAAGCTACTGCTATTTAACATACTGGTTTGCTCATTTGGAAGCATGAGCAGTAAAACAGAAGTCTAGCCAACTTCCCTTTTTGTGCTCAAATTAATCTATCCCATATGGTTAGCGAGACTGGCCTTACCCATCCCCTGGCTGATAACCATATATTACCCCTAATGAGAGTAATTGGGATCATACCATAGATAAACTGAGGGGATCCATGCATGGAATAAAGCATTTAGGAGCTGTCTCTGTCCATAAGGAATAGAGAGGGCAGTCCCGGAGTAAATGTTCTGTTTCCCATCCACAGATCCAAGTTGATCTTGAATATGGAGATGGCTGAACTTTGTTTGAACTTTGTTTTATGTAGATGGGGAGTCTGTTCCAGAGCAGCGGTATCCTCTGAGTGATACCTGTCCCTCCAAACTGTTCTGTTGATGTAATTGAACAGGTTTAGATCCCTAGACAGAGTATTTCTTACATCATTTGACTAGATGATGTGCAGTAAATCCATTAGTATCGGGTCTGAGGATGCCTTGTACATCAGACACAGGTCACCTCTTTGCAGCCTGTAGGATGCAGAGTATAGAGATGGGTTTTTGAGAAAGTCTATGTAGGGCATATTTAGTCCTTGAATCCTTTAACTGAGGTACCTCTGTAGGCATTCCAGTTGTTGCGTGCAACTGGACAGACACATGCTACAGGGGACATTATACTTAACGACAGACCTAATGAGAGCTGAGTAAAGGAGGACAATGACATCCCTAGATCTAGATACAATCCATTCATTTAAGCTGTGCAACAGAGGACGACTTTCTTACAACAATAGACACATTGGTTAAAAGTTAGGTCACTTTCCACATAAGCTCCCAAATACAAAACTGGATCAGCTCTAAGGGGCGTACTTGTCAATGTGGTAGTGCCCTGGGATAGATGACCTCTAACAGGACACAATAATGCATTTTTTTGATATTTAGTTTCAGTGCATGATTTGGACACAGTTATTTATTTGGGATAAACCTTCCTGAAGGATGCCCAAGTCATTTGGGAATTCAGTAACTGTTCCTAGCTTGAAGTCGTATGCAAACCTAGTAGTCAGCCAGACCTCTTTGACATTGACTTTTACTTCAGATAAGTAGATGCCAGCATAGAAACCTTGGACCATTCAAGTCTAATTCTTAACACCATCAATCTATCTCATAAAATACTTTGGTTGTTTGCGGACAGTTGTAAACACAAACAGCACCACAAAATTCTCTATGTGGTTTTAATACAGCCTTGTAAAGGGTATTAAACTCTTTCATCACAACTAGACATACTACATAAAATGTCTCTAATAAGAGCAGTAATCTTATAAATGTTAATCTATCTCTATATGTTAGTCTACAGTCCATCACCAGACCTAAATCCCTGATTTTGCCCTCACTACCTTAAAAATATAACTCAATATAAGAAAAACATGGATTATTTGGCCCAAAGTGCAACACTTTAGTTTTACTTGCATTAAAGACTATGTTCTTAATTAAAGACCATAAGGGAATGTTATTCAGGAAGCCCTATAAATTAGTTTGCTCATTAACAGAGTTAATAAATCACCCCACTATTAGTATCATCTGAAAAACATGCAGATTAAAATTTTATTATGATATGGGAAGTCAGACAAAAACAGATTAAACAGCAAGCGTCTAAGAACAGAACCCTGAAGGGCTCCAGCTTCAATCTTCCTTTCTTCAGAAATATTACCTTCAATTTTCACTGTAACTGCTCTTTCAGTTGACCAGCTAACAGCCCACTTTATTATATACTGGTCAATTCTGAGTTTAAAATAAAATCATCTTAATTTCTACATTGGGTACAGAGTCAAATTCCTTGGCCAGATAAACACAGACCACAGCAAAAAAACCCACATAAATGGATTCCCACATGATATGATAAAAACATAACAGGTTAGTCAGAAATTATCTCCCTTGGGTAAACCCATGCAGAAAAATGTCCAGCACTGAAATGACTATCCTTTTTTCTCTTATCAAGAAGCATGATTTTTTTCAAGACTATCTGTCAATAACGGATGCAAGACTAAAAGGGCAGTAACTACCTAATATTTAAGTTTTACTACCTTTGAAAAGAGGAAATAAAAGGGCTGTTTTCTACATCTATGGAACAAACCCCACCTGCAAACCAAACTGATATAACCAACACAGACAAGTTAATAATGGTTTAGAAATTTCTAGACAAAAAAAATAACTGCATAGACCATCAGGACCAGTGCAGAAGCTACAGGATCCTAGTTTATATTCAGGAAGGTATTACTGTGCTTATTGAAATCAAAACTGGAGAAAATTGAGCTGTTACTTGACAAGGAAGAAAACTTAACTGCAAATACCTCTACCAACTGAGATGCAGTCGTAAATGATGCATCTTCCTTAAATTTACTATTTGACTGTGTATCCACCCTTTAAACTCTTAAGGACCTAAAGAGAGCCTTTGTGTTATCAGTGGCATAAGTTGTAAAAAGAAGTTATGTACCTACCATAACGTTCCATGTTAGTTGTCTTAATCTCGTCTTCTTTCTTGCTTGCTGGGATCGGAGTAGATCCTCGGCTCTGACTCGGCCATCTTCTATAGCTCGAGAGCCGTTTACTGGCTCAAGGTTACCCCTTATCCCATTATGCCTAGCGTTAGCTACCCAGATCTCCTTTGAAATAGCTAACCCCAGCCATAGCTATAGAATGAAACCCCTCCAAGCAGAAGGTTAAACTACTTGTCATAATTTCTAAGTCAGTAGAGGGAATAAACCAGAGAACACTCAGCCAGTGAAAGCTGAACTCCTCTCGGTCCAATAGGACAGGGGGATGGAGGGGGGGATGCAAGAAAGAAGGAGAGATGAAGACAACTAACATGGAACGTTATGGTAGGTACATAACTTCTTTATGTTAAGCTGTCTATCTCGCTTTCATTTCTTGCTTGTTGGGACAGCGTCCCTAGCACCTACGATCCTGGGCGGCTCATTGGAACAGACTCTTCAGAACAGTGGAAACAAAGTTAGCTCTACTCCTGGAGACCATGTCTAACTTGTAATGAGAAATAAAGGTATGAGGATTTGCCCACGTGGCAGCGGCACAAATGGAGTCCATGGGCAACCTAGATTGGAAGGCTACAGAGGTAGCCAAAGCCCTAGTAGAATGACCTTTCGGTTTGGTAAACAACTCTGTTTCTTAGTTGATAGATGAAAGTAATAATGTGAGACAACCACCTGACAGGGTGACTTTAGAAACTGGAAGACCCTGTTTGCCCTAGCATAGGAAAGGAAAAGTTGGTCCGACTTTCTTATATCCTTTGCTCTATGCAGGTACGCAATAGTCTATGAACATCCAAAAGGTGTAATTTGTATTCTGCCTTGTTGGTGTGGTTAGGGAAAAACACAGGGAGGTCTATAGATTGGTTTAAATTATTTTCTGAGCAGACGTTCGGAATGAAGGAGGGATTCGTTCTCAGAGCAACCCTGTCCTTATGAAAAACTAAGTACGGAGGACGAACACTTAGTGCCTGAAGTTCCGAGACACATCTGGCTGAGGTAATAGCTACTAGAAAGAGAGTTTTCCCGAGAGAGAAGCTTAATGGAGCAGGATGCTGCCGGTTCAAAAGGGGGCATAATCAAGGAGGTTAGTACCAAATTAAGGTCCCAAGGAGGAGGGGGATCTCTCACTGGGGCCTAAGGAGAGTAGTCCTTCTGAGAAAGGCTTTACACAGCTTATGAGACATAATGTTTAGATTAGAAAACCCAACATGAAAGTTAGAGATGGCCGCTAGTTGAACCCTGATTGTGGCAAAAGCGGACCCAGAATGAAAAAGCTCTGTTAGGAACTCCAAGATTTCGTGAACTGGGGCTGAAAAGGGATCTATGTTCCTAGCCTCTGCCCAACAAGAGAAACATTTCCATTTGCTAGCATAAGTCTTCCTAGTAGCGGATTTGTGAGAGGAGACAATGATCTCTCATACGGCCGGGGGAATGCTGGGAAGCCTGGCTAGAGTTGGAATTGGATCAACCAAGCTGCGAACTGGAGTGTTTGGAGGGACTGATGCAGCTCTCCTGACTGATGAATCAGGAGGTCTGGAATAGGATCCAGAATCCAGGGTTGCTTGAGGAGGTAACGGTGCAGGAACGGAAACCATATCTGTCGAGGCCAGTAGGGGGCAATGAGGATCATTTTGCAACCCAACGGAATAGCTTTCTGTATAAGTTTGGGTATAAGAAGGAATGGCGGGAAGGCATAAAGAAGTCCCTGAGGCCAATCGTGGACTAGAGCGTCTCTGGGAGGGTGACTGAGAAGCAGTAAAAGGGAAAAGTAGTTGTTGCATTTGCTGTTGAAAGGGGTGGCAAACAGATCGCAACAAGGCTGTCCCCATTTGCGGAAGATCAGATCCACAACTACCTGATTCAGAGACCATTCGTGAGGCATGAGAATAGCTCTGCTGAGCCTGTCCGCTATGACATTGGACTTCCCAGGGATGTGCGTCGCAATCAGAAATCGTTGGGAGGAAATCGCCCACTGCCAGAGTCTGCTTCTCGACATAGGGTGTAGGACCTGGTTCCGCCCTGCTTGTTGATGTACCACACCACTGACATGTTGTCCGTTTGAAATGCAATGGTCCCGGAAGGGAGAGAGTCCTGAAGGGCTTGCAACGCTAGAAGCAAGGCTCTCATCTCCAAGACATTTATGTGCAGATGGTACTCATGAGGCTGCCAAGTGCCTTGGACTGTCCTGCCCTGATAATGCCCCCCCCACCCTATCAGTGAGGCATCCGTGGTCACTGTGGCATCCGGAGGGGGCTGGATGAATGGTCTGCCCTGAGACACTAGTGGGGAGACCATCCACCAGGAAAGGTGCCTTTTGCATGTTTCTGTAATCATGATCATGTGAGACATGGGGAGCTGTTGAAAGGACCACTGTGTGAAAAGAAGCCACTGAAGAATTCTCATGTGAAAACGGGCCAGAGGTATCAGAAGAATTGCCGCTGCCATAGAGCCCAGAGTTTGAAGGACCAACCTGACTTGTACCCTTTTGCATTGCATGAGGACATGGACTTGCTGCCAAATTGTGGTCACCCTGTCTGGCGGTAGTCTTGCAGACATACTTCTTGTATCTAAATCTGCTCCTATATAGGTAATAGACTGACAGGGCAACAAGGCAGAATTTTTGAAATTTATAGTAATGCCTAGCTGGGTACAAATTGTAATTGTATAGTCCCTGGCTTGAAGAAGTTGATGCCTGGTAGTAGCAGTAAGGAGCCAGTTGTCTAGATATGGAAACACCTGGAATCCTCGATGCCTCAGGTGAGCCGTGACTACTGCCATGCATTTGGTAAACACCCTGGGGGCTGTGGTGAGATCAAAGGGCAGAGCTCTGAACTGGTAGTGACGGGCTCCCAGCTGGAAGCGAAGAAACCTCCTGGAGCGCCTGTCCATTTTGATGTGGTAGTACGCATCCTGGAGATCTATTGAGCACATCCAATTGTCCTGACCCAAGAAGGGTAGAATGGACTGTAGCGTAACCATCCGAAACCTCGTTCTTTGAACAGACTTGTTTAGTCTGCTGAGATCCAATATTGATCTCCAGTCCCCTGACTTTTTTGGTACCAAAAAGAACCCTGAGTAAGTTCCGGATCCGTGTTGGTCTGCCGGGACTTCTTGGATGACTCTCTTTTCTAGCAGTCTTGAAACTTCTATGACTGCTTGGGCCCCTCAGATTGGGTGGAACTTCTGGAAGGGACTTGCTTGATGATAAGGGGGGTTGAAGGAAAGGAATTATGTAGCCTCCGGATATGATAGAGTGTACCCATTTGTCTCGCGTTATGTTTTGCCAGGCATTTGGGTACAGTGAAAGTCTTCCCCCGACTGCCTCCAGAGGCGGGCAACCCTTCAGGGATGATGGAAGGGCTTGTCAGAGAAGGATTCTCTGCTGCCCTGGTTCTGCGGACACCCTCTGCCCAGAGGGCAGCGTCTGTTGTTGTTTCCTCCTCTGCCCCTGGAGGAAAAATCACTACGTGTGTCAGGCGGGGCTCCCTGGGATTTCTGAAACCACATTTTACCACTCTTCTGACCCTTGGCGTATGGTCTGGAAGGAGTGGAAAAATGGACTCCCACGGCAGAGAGAGTCTTGTCTTCCTGTTCACACCTAGTCAGTGTGTCTCACCTGTGGTCCAAAATGAAAGGAACTGTCAAAGGGAGTGTTGGTGAAAGACGCTCTAAAGGGTTCCGCAAAGTTACACAGCCGCATCCAAGCGTGTCTCCTGAGGGCCACGCCTGTACCTGCGGCTCTACTCGCACCATCGGCTGCATAGGAAATGAACCTCATGGAGGAGTTGACTACAGAATTAAGGGTCGCCAGCTGAGAAGCCACTTTAGCTTGAGCCCCTTCAGCTGATGGAGCCTGGAGGGTATCTCCGAGCTCTTTCAGATCCCTCTGAAGCCTGGTAAAATGGCATAAGTAATTCAGTGACCTCATGGAAAAGGTCGCTGAAGCAAACATTCGCTTCCCGTATCTATCCATGGTCCTAGACTCCTTGTTAGGAGGATGGACAGAGGAAGAAGTTTCAACTAACTCCTTTTTAGTGGCTGCTGCTACCACCATGGCATCTACGGGAACACCCTTAGTAAGGAACTGTTTATCAGGGGGTGAAGTGATAAACTTGCCAGGTCTCCTCGGGGTTGGTTCCACTGTATCCGGCGCTGACCAAGCCCTTCAAGCCACCACTGACATTAGTGGATCAAAGGGCGGAGAAACCCAGGAGGTGGAAAGTCGGGAACCGAACGCATCCAGGAATACAGATTCGTCCTCAGTAGGGGCTAGGACATTCCAGTTCCCCCTCTGCTTAAGCATTTCTAGGATGTCCGAAAAGGAAACATCTTCAGAGGGGGATCTCAGGGACGCTTCCGATTCATCCAAATCCGTATCTGAAGTGACAGACTCAGGGGGAGTCAATGTGCTTCCTCTTGCACTTCCTCTTCCAAGGGGGCTCCTCTGAATGATCAGGGGAGGCCTCAGAAGAAGAGGAAACACCCAAGGGGGTGCTCTGGAGCGCCAGTTCCCCACGCTTGGGGTCTGGAGGAGGGACAGAGATTGACGCAGGCACTACAGGGGATGGAGCCAGTGGGGGTCGAAGGTGGAGCTGACTCAGAGGCCAGTACACTTCTCATGACATCGAAGGCATCCCTGCCACGATGCAGAGAAGGCTCCGAGTAAACCGGAATCCTCCTCCGCACTGAGGGAGATGGCTCCGAGGCCGATGTAGGAGCCAAGCTTACCCGCGCCGATGCTCCGAGAGGGAGAATGGGGTTGGACAAGGGTCCAATGCCACTCGCCCCCTCGGAGCCGAGGGAGTCTCGGCGCCCAGATCCCTCGATGGACGGCACCATCGAGGAGATCAGAGCTGACGATGGAACCATCGAGGGGATTGGAGCCGACGACGGAACTGAAGGAGAAATCATTATCGGTGCCAACGGTTCCACGATTCGAACCCCTACAAACTCTGGCTCTGAGCTCAATGGAGTTGGAGGAGGAACATCGACAGAAACGGACGGAGCAGACACCTGTTAAGGAGGGCTGGACAACATTTTGGCCAGTGCCTGCAACTTCAACAATATACTGACCACTCTCTCCACGTCGTGATCAGAGAGCCTAGAGGACCGAGAAGAGTGGGATGATCTGTGACTACAGTCACTCTGCAATAGGGGAGACCGAGGAGCCGAATTTATAGATTCTAGAGAAGGGGACCTCGGCCTCTTGTGGGTCTGCGATGGCTCCGAAGATACTGGTGGAGCCGATGGGGAGGCAGTCTCCTTGGTTCCAGCCGGAACTGAAGTAGTAGGTAAGGCTTAGGCCAATGACTGCTCCGAGCTGGGAGCTGACGATTTGGTCAGTTTAGGAGATTTCAACAGCTGAGCCTTGGCCGGTGAATCCTGGGGCTTGAGAAGACCCCTCAAAATAAGTTTATTTTTGCACTCCTGCAGAACTCTTGGGCTAAATGCATGGCATACAGAACAAGAATCCAGGTGCACTGCGCCTAAGCAATAGATGCAAGAAGTGTGCCCATCTGTCAGAGACATTTTCTGACAGCATGAGTCACACTTCTTGAATCCAGACACCTTAGATTCTTTAGACATAAACAGAAAGAGAACACTCTAAATTGTTCTTGGCCAAGGGCCGAGCAGCAAAACTAAACTAATGCTAAACACAAACCACAAAAAACAAACAATACACAGTATACTACAGTTTAAAGATGATTAGTTTTTTTTTTTTTTTTTTTAAACTAGGAAGCCTAAACTACAACAAACTAGCTAGCGAATATTATTTTAACAATAAACTAATAGAAAAAACCCTAATCTAACAGAAAAGGTAGATCAATAAAAGTTATACGAGCCTGAGCCAGTAACAACGAACTTCGCAGCTGAAGCAGCAAACGAGATCTAGGTAGCTAGCGCTAGGCATCATGGGATAAGGGGTAGCCTCGAGCCAGTAAACAGCTCTCGAGCTATAGAAGATGGCCGAGTTGGAGCCGAGGATCGGCTCCGTTCCCAACAAGCAAGAAACGAAAGCGAGATAGACAACTTAACATCTTACATTTCCCTCTGATGGATCTTATCCTTTATCCTTTTTTCTTTCCTATATTTCCCTGCATCTACTGTACTGCTACGCTTCTGTAAAGCACTTTGTATATCCTTTACACAGTATATATTTTATCAATTATGTACACATTTTCTTATGGTCAGTGTTGCAATTATGGGACAGCACAGTAGAGCACTGAATAACAATCACCTCAGAATAAGAGGTTCTTTGGTTTGGTACTTTGCAGAGTTGATTTGTGTGTGGAGTATACTCTGTGTTAGCTTGGGTTTTCTCTGGCTACTCTGGTTTCCTCCCACATCCCAAAAACATGTGATAGATGGTGTGATGACCCATCATTGGACCAGTAATCAAGGAGCCTTAATCCTCACCACTGGAAACAATGGGGGACGTACAGTGTGAGGATAACAAATGCACACACAATATTTCCAGATGCAGCTCTCTGCATCAAGTGTAATTTCCCTTAAGAGCACACAGAGACCACAATCAGTCCAGGGCAAGTTTCTCCCTCTTTCTCCAGATCCCCCACAAGATTCCCCACTGGCACAGCTACAGAATTGAGATCTCAGCTGAGTGGCCAAGCCGAGACCTCCAGCACCCTCTCTGTTCAACCAGTGCTTTGTGTCCCTGCCCAAGTAGCTGACACACATGCTCTGAGGTTTGAGTTACACAGACAGATGCAGACAGACACAGGCGCGCACACACACAGACGAGCACACAGACACAGACGTGCACACACAGCCACACACGCACACAGTGTCACACGCGCACAGACACACGCGCGCACACAGACACACGCGCGCACACAGAGACACAGATGCGCACACAGAGACACAGATGCGCACACAGAGACAGACACAGATACGCACACAGAGACAGACACAGATGCGCACACAGAGACAGACACACATGCGCACACAGAGACAGACACACATGCGCACACAGAGACGCACACAGAGACAGACACAGATGCGCACACAGAGACAGACACAGATGCGCACACAGAGACAGACACAGATGCGCACACAGAGACAGACACAGATGCGCACACAGAGACAGACGCACACAGACACAGACACCTGGTAAAGGCCGGCACAGGTTTAACTAGCAATGTCTCCTTTTGCCCATACTATAAGGTAGTTATCATTGCCACTAGCCAGCTCCTTATCAGCTAATTTAAGGCCCTTAACAAAGGGTGTCCAATCTTACTGTATAATATTAATATTAATACAAATGGTAGTTTGAACAAGAGCAAGGCTATTAGGAGTGGCTCACACAGTGTCACCAAATAAATATGCAAGTACTCTCAAAACTTAAATCTCTCTAAACAGATCAGTCACAATGAAATGTTTAAATATATTTAATAATAAGAAAATAATAAGAAAATACTCAGCATATATTCACAGACATCAGAGCTCAAAATCACAGGAAATATTCAAAACGACAAAGTCAAAATAAACATTGTCATTTAGAACTATACATGACACGTGTAGCGTAAATGAAATTTCGTGCATCAGCTCAATTCTTGAGATTACAAAGGAAAGTGAAAACACATACAAGTAGAGGAATAAACATAACAAATACAATACTTCTCCCAATACATGCAAGAAAGAGCAGAGATATTTACCAACACTCATAAGCGAAAAGAACACCCCCCCCAGAGTTAAATTAACTACCCTATTTAAAGTAAAACAAAACACATTACAGATTGAAATGCCCAAGTTATTTGTCTAATATTGCACTTGAGTGAGTTAAATATGGACTACAGATATAATAAATAAATACTGCACTTACTTTGAATATATGTAAGTATATAGTGCACAAATAAAAAATGACTTATTGTGTGAACAGACCGCTGGGGTTAGTGCCAGAGTTCAGAAGTCTAATCTCTGTAGGGTAGAAACTGTTACTGAATCTTGTAGCCCTGCAGTAGATGCTGCGATATCTCCTGCCTGATGCCAGATGTTTAAACAGTCCACGTGTGGGATGCATGTTGTCCTGTTTTATTATGGTGGCCTTTCGGATGCTTCTTGCATAATAAAGATGTTGCATCAATGGAAGACTGGAACCTGTTACGTTCTCTGCAACCCTCACCACTTTTTGCAGCGCCTTCTTTTCTGTAACTGTGCAGCTTCCAAACCACACTATGAAGTTGCAGGTGAGGATGCTCTCTAATGCACCTCTATAGAAGGTGGAGAAAATATGAGGAGAAAGCTTAGCGGTTTTCAGCTTTCTTAAAAAGTGGGGGCATTGGGGCACTTTGACGACTTTGCTGGTGTTTCTCAACCATGAGAGATCCTCTGATGTGTGTACACCCAGGAATTTTGCACTCTTAACCCTCTCCGTACACTAACCATTGATCCCACGCACTGGGTGGTTTGTTCTCCTTTTCCTGAAGTCGAACATTGGAGGACAGTCTCAAATAAAAAGAAAAATATCTAAACTAAGCTTCGCTATATTCCTGACTACATTTAAGAGAATTATACTGTTCCCTAGTAACTACTTACCTCATCGGACCAAGACAGATGTGGTGAATGGCTCTGGTCATGTCCAAGACAGAATAAACTCTCTCTCCAAGAGAGTTCTCAAATTAATATCGCAAACATTAATGCTAGGATAGCTGGCAGAATGACAATTTCTTGTCATCCGAACTCTATCCAGGTGAAACCCCCCACTGCTGGAATCTGGCAGTATTTGGCATCTACCTGTGAAAATACACAGCCCTCAGATCTTTGGCAGATGCTAGAAGTCATAAAACTGCATTCCTTCATATTTCAGAACTAGTTATTAATTCACTTCGAAGACAATACTGGAAGGTTCTCAGCACAGACTCTGGGCCTAGCTGCATTGAAAACTGAAAGATACCTTTCTTTTATTGCGCAGTCATAAAGTAATTTATTTTCAGTTATTTTCTGAAGTTACCCTCCTGTATTCCAGTTTCCACTGTTAAAATATATACATTTAAACAGTTACAATACTGCATGTACATTTCTGTTCTTTTCCAGTACGGCACACTGTGGATCCATTTTAAACACAAGCCTTTTGCAAATACCGTTTTCAACACACGTCTGTACAAGCAGCTTCATATACACATTACATACAGTTCTAATACATCTGTAACACAAGCATCTTACACAAATCATTTTGATATTCACCAAAAACATATAATTTACAAAATTCCAGCTAGCTGTGCTGACAGTGCCCCCCTTGTCACAGATGGCTGGTGACTCAAAATTGAAAACAATTGTGTGAGATACAGAAGAAAGCCTCATCAATCTACGTCTGCTCTCTACTTGCCTAGTAAAAGTTGTGTATGGCACCAGCTATTTATGGAATAATTACAGCAGTCAGCTGCAACTCAACAACATTGATGGATCATAATGGTAAGGACCAGGAATGAAATACCACAAAAAACGAAAAAGTTAATCTAATGCCATAAAGTACAAATGTAAATTCAAAAACTTGTAAGATTAAATCATTTTTACAGCAAGACTTCCTCCATACCCTCTGGTGTGGGGCAGTACTTCCACACTAATGGGAATTACATATACTAACTCACATTAGGAAGAACCTGAAATTATGCATTTGCACATTCCAACCGTCTTTTCAACCACCCTGGTTCAAATGGGCATCCTGAGACAATGCAGCAACTGTCTCATGTTTACTGACAACCACCTAAAACTTAAACCAGTGGACACAGTATGTGAGAGATGTAGTTATACAATATTACTGGAGGCAAAGTTCTCTCACAAAGCTACAACAAATAAGCAGGCTGGCAGTACTACACAATCCCACTGGCAGTACTACACAATCCCACACTAAACAAAGTAAACGCAGCTCAGACCAAACACAGACCTTCGTATACTGAGGCTCTTAAAAGTAACCTACTTAAACAGAAAGGCTTCCTACAAGTAACCTAAGAAGCAAGTACCCTTAGCAACCTCACAACTATACAGGCAACGCCCACCATGAAACATACATCCAAGAGTTACACTGACTCAGTTCAAAAGCCCATTAGGCAAACCTTCACATAATCCAATATCCTAGTCATAGGTAAGTCCATAGTGGGACACACCGATGTCCCACTCACCAGGCTGTGCAAAAAGAGGTCATGGTCGGTTGACTATCAGGCCCCAGGATTTGCCACATTATGCAAGCACTCAAATCCTTGTACCACAAATACACACCTGACAGTTACAGTGTACACAAATGTGAATAACACAAGAAAGACCTCCCTGGACTACAATAGAGACATGATGGAGTGCTCAAAATGCATGTCTGATGCTAGTGCAAACCTTACTTTGAACACCTTTCTACTGTCAACAAGAATAATGCCACAATATAGATAAAATATTATCAATTTCAATAACTGGCTTAGCATCTGGTGACATTCAAAGGAGGTACAATGTATATCAGCTTGGGAGCAGATTACAGACAGTTCCTAACTGCTTTTCAAGGGATGGCCTGCACCCCCCAAGGCTTTTGTATACTGCCCACATTCCTGTACACCACCATACCTGCCTTTTTTAGGCAATGTCGGTCTGCTAACACTTCCAACAAAGCATGATCCAGGTAACAACAGGGTATGGTCAGTAAATGCTAGGAGCCATAACAAAAACTCACTCCCTATAAGCACTCTTTACCTCTAGAAATCATGACTATATGCATCATCCCCTGGTTTAAGACCAATGAAAGTGTCCTACATGAAATCTAGCAGGTAGGCTGTAGTCAAGGCTCTATTACACTGCACCATGGAACCAGTTAAATGCACTCTTCCTGAATAAGTCTTAACTCATTAACCCCAAGTACCATCCCATGGCGCCTCTGTACTTAAACCAGAGCGCGCTATGAGAAGATCAGAACTCGATGCGGTTAACCCAGAGTACCTTCCTGCAGAGCAATTAAGTATACAGATGTAATTTCAAGCTAGAGTTGAAAAATAAGTTGAAAAAGTAACTGAAAGTTGTCAGTTACCTTCTCAAGTTAGGATTTAGAGTGTAGTTACCTGATGGTCCTATTGGACTTTTGTGAGAAAATCAGCTTTCAATGCTCCCTATCTTTTCAAATGATTATACCCAAGTCAACTCTGTTTGCATTTCCTGAATTAAGCAGTGGCAGCCAGATTCTTAGCATCCAAGCCACCAGTTGCATAACACCTCCACCCCCAGTTCTAAGTTTCCATTGTCCTTCCAAAATAAATAGATGGTCCAGCAGCAGCTATTCCCCTTTTCCAGACATTTGTAGAAATTACCTGCTTTGCTACTGGATCCCTCTATTTAATTTCTGTACCAACTGGATTGCTACACAGAAGAGAGAGAAAGAGAGAGAGAACAGCAAAACTGAATTAGCTGCAACGGGCATCTGTTACCGTAACTGACTGATGGTCACCTTGATCGTGGAACTGCAAATAATCATTTTTTTCCATGAATGTTAACAGGGCACCAGTGCTCAAGAAACAGAATTAATTTATTACCAAATAGGTAACTTTCATCTGAGCTTGAGTTTAGAGAATTCCCTACTAGCAGTAGAAGATTTAAAACAGTATGGAAGTGGGCGTCTGTTTGGGTGGTTATTATTGGAATCAGTTTGCAGATTATCTTGTACATTGTTGCACTGCTGTGTAATGGGGAGGATTAGTTCATTTCCACCAGCATAATTTCAGCTTCTTACCAGTGCTCCTTCTGTGTGTTATTTGTAAATTTTTTTATTATTTTCTACAAAAGTAGAAGTGCCGATATATTGAGCCATTTTTCTCCTTGCTCAATTTGTCCCACTCATCTGTTTGCATTGAAGTTTTTTTTGCCATACTTTTTACCTGTTTTGACTTTTGCAGAATGTCCATGATTTTGCCTTTTTTTTCTGGTCCTCTTACCTATTATTGGTGCTTTTTAGGGAAATGAGTGGTGAAGCCTAAAGATCTGTAGTCTGTCCAATACTGACATGCATTTGTGTTTCTAACTCCGTTCAGTAAGTGCATCCTTATGTAGAACCATCGTCACTGGGCTAAGTTTGTTAGAGTAACATTATAAAAAAAAAAAGTCTTTAATTTAAATATGTTGCTTTGTCAAAGTTTCTTGTTGCAAGAAGTTCAGATGTATGCTTTCTTTGTCCATGTCAGATGCAAAATCTAACCTGTCCCGAGTATTATTTCTTAGGTACTGTATTTAGGTTTATTTGTATAACTGAATAAAACGGGTCTGTATTTTTTTTCCATCCACATCCCACTGTGAGCCTGCCAAGCATCCCCCTGTCAGCCACCACCAGTTCAGACTTTGTCCGGACGTCATACGAGCCTCATAGCAGCTGTTGGTCAGCAGAAGCAACTCTGCACAACACCTGCTATCTGATCCTTGCCTTCCACTAACGATCCTTACATATGTAAAGTAACCACATTCACATCACTAATACCTGGGTCAGATGTTTCATTAATACTGTAAGGTATTATTAACTGCTCCTGCCGCTAAAAGTTGTTTTTTTAGGATGATCGTTCATTGTGTACTGTTGCTATGGTAACCGGAATCCATGATTGTTCTAAAACACAAAGTTTCACCGGCACAAACAGTTATTAACAACTTAGTAATCAAACATTATCCCCACTTCAACTTATTCTTACATAAGGTGACTTGAAGCTGCAAGTTTTCTATCAGCTGACAGAAAGCAGGTAGCAGAGTAGCGCAGCTTGAGGGTTTGTCTCTCACAAGTAACCGTATCTCAGAAAGTCAAGACATTTTGGGAACATTTGTGCTGAATATTTGTAACACTCTGCATAACTAACAGTTTTACAACTACAATACTGCACAGCTTGCACTAATGAGTTTGCGTTTGAATTATGTAGTGTCCTGAATGTAAAGTCTCTCCGGTTTTGTATGCTTTGGTGTAAGAGCCAAGGTATATATACCCGTTATCCCAGTTTTGATTTGAGAAAGTCCCCCTCACCCTGGAAGTCTAATACTGTGTAAATGTAAAAGGAAAAAAAAAAAGATAAATTGATTGTGTACTCTTGCTTGCATTGCCAACTTGCATACACGGCGGTTATCAGCTGTCCCCTCTGAATGACACTGCTGTAACATACCCTTCACAGATAATGTCGAACGCATTTTTGCAATGCAGACACGGACCTTGTAATATTACTGCACATCTACAGTGAATACATAAACAACATCTTACATAAAAGACAAGTGTTTTTTGGTGATAATGATGCTTATATGTCAAATATGATGATTATCTGTGTATACAGATCTTTACATTTTTAACGTAGCTTACATCTGCCTGGTACTGCTACTACTTTTCGTTGTGTTGTAGTTTGAGTGGAGAGAAGTCTGTCTGCTATTTGGGGAGGGGGCTGCATTTGTCATGTGGCAAAGATAAACTTACTGTAGCTGACAGTTATTTAAAGGCAGTTATATGGGCTCCAGTTCATGCTCTTCTGTGTTCTTTCTTTTTTGGTGGTTCTACATTTTGAGCACTCATTCGGGTGTTTTTTTATTTTTTTCTAGTTATTTAGAGGTAATTATATGGGTTCCAGACAGTTTGTCATATGACTAGCAAGTGGAAGGGTGCATCAGGGGATTAACTCTCCACTGGTGTGTTAAATCGGTCTCTAGCAGATGCCCAGTAGGTGGTTTGGGAGAAAATTGTGATTTCATGGTAAAGTTCATATTTATAAACTAATACACTTGGGCTTCATAGTTCGCCCTTTCATTTTTTTTCCAGCGTAAATTCACCACGAGTACATGACTAACTTTTTTTTTTTTTTTGACTGACCACAATAATGACTAGCCTACACTTTGGTTGAACTGCAATATGTGCTGGACCATGTATGTGGGATGTGCTATTAGCTAGGTATTCTGGAGTGACCAGTGTGCAGTTTATCAGCCTATAACAGTTATGAATTTCATTCACTGCTCATTTGTTAGGCTTTTATAGTTTGGCTTTTAGTTGAATGTAATCCCTTGCTACATTACTCTTTCTGACCGCTTTTTATGGTTCTGAGTTGGAAACTGCAGCATGCTGGGGGAGACTTAGGCAATACCTGCTAGCAGACATTTCACCAATGTGCCATGGGTTTCATATAGCTCTGTAGTGTTAAGAGAATAAGATGGTACACACGACTGGCTGATTTTTTAAAGACATTTGGTGATTTCTGGAGGGAAGGTGTCATAATACACCGCAGGTTTGACTTTTGGGTTTTGGTGTGACAACATTTATTACAAAATTTATAACTTATTTGTACAGAGACTACAGCTGTTTGTGTTCATTACCATTTCAGTGGAAAAAGTCAGCCTGGGGTTTAAATGGATTATTTCTTATGCAATAGCTTTGTCTACCCCAAAACTTTGTGTTCCAAGACCATTGTTGGCCACTGGTGGAATTAAGCACATTGGATAATGTGCGCTGAGGAGGAAACGCACACCTTTTTGATTTTTTAAGCATGACTGAAGAAGAGAGGTGCAATGTTGCCATGTTATCAAACTGAGGCATCTATGTGAGAGGGCATGGTTTTACGGTCCATTCTGATACACTTGTAATAGTTGTGGTACTCTGTGGCCCAGCCTCCACAGGGGCTTCTAACAGTGCCACAGACATCACCATCCCTCTAGGAATGTACAGCTTCTACCTTTATGTATCCTTCAGCTGGCTTTCAAGTACTTGAATTTATTCTTGAAAAGATGATTTCTGGTATTGTAGTCTAACATTTAAGTATTATGTCTTGTACAGTGACAAGTGAATCTTTGATATTTTTTTTTTTGTCGTCAAACAAAAAATCTTCTCCAAAGCTGACTACAACCTCCTGAGGGATGCTATAAACAGTGTCACAGCCCCCACCCCCACTGTAGGAACGGGCCCCAATGTCCAAATCTACACCAAAGTACTATACCAGCATTTATATACATGCATGGAATCAGGAATACCTGACAGGACAAAATGATCCTCTGCGTGGAAGGGTAAACCTGTATAATGGACATAAGCAATAAATACACTATATAGCAAAAGGAAAAAATTGCTGTCCAGTACCAAGAAGGAGCAGGTGCCCAATTGGAAGCAATCTCTCCTTAACTTGAACAAGTAACTAAGAGCACTAGTGAAATCCTCTAAAGCCAACTTCGAGTACAAACTGGCCACATCTACTAGAGACAATCCGCAGCCTCAAAGGAAGCACCCAGATCTGTTCAGAACTATTGGTCAAAGGATAACACATCCACACATGCTGTAGATATAAACAATCTATTAGCAGACAGCAGACTGATGGTGTAATATTTACTTCTTGAGCTTACAGACAGAGTTAAATAACTATTGAATTTACATTTTGCTTACATGAGGCGATACCTTTGTAACACTGCATTTCAAACAGTAGTAAAAAGACAATTTTGGAATGATGGCTAACAGGAACAGTGTTGATAATTATATCCAAACGTTCTGAACGTATATTCTGATTTAGTCTTTCTTTCTACCGAAAGATGTCTGGGTGGTATGAGTGGCTCAGTATTTTATTGCTGATTGTTGCTATTGCTCAACCAGACAGTTTGGACATTATTTCTGCCTTTTCTACTTCTGTGTCTTACTGTAACCACAGGGATGGTTAGGTTAGATAACATGAATTACTACTTTTTGGGCTCATTCTTACATGGATGAACCAGATATGTTACACATTTCTACTTGTAATGATTCTACTCCTGGATTCTACTACTGGATGAGATATTACAACATGTAGTGGATTTTCTGACCACAACAGATAGTCACTCATGGGTGGAAAATCCTTTCTTTCTTCTTTGGAACAGAGCTTAGTGCATCAAGATAGCTGAAGTCCCCAGATTTGGATCAAAATTTCTGTGTATCCATAAAAGGGAGCAATATCAGGATTTGTGATCTAGGACTTTATTTCTGCAAAACAATGACAGCAGTAGCCAACCTTCTGTGACCAGTCTCCTTTTGTGCCTCATGGCCACAAAGAGGTCAACAAATTTCAGGTCCTTGGGATATGGTGTGGATGAATTTTTTTTCTCCCCAGGTCTGCGGTTATGTTTGCATAGCTTTTCTTCTGCTTTGGGGGTTTCTGGCATTGTCAGAGTCTCAGCTTCTTAGCTTATTTTTTTGATGGCCCTTCTGCCACTCACCTCTTAACTGATGGTGACTCAAAGACAAGAAGGAAGTGCAGTACAAATACTGGATACTGGAAAATGATCTGCATGCTATCCAGAGCTGGATAATCCAGCTAAAAGGTGGAATAAGTCTGAAGGCACCAAGAGGAATGATGGGCCACGGGATCTTCCATAAATGTAATGAAATGCTAGCTAATAAAGCTGCCCCTGTAATCCTGGATCTACTAACAGAATCACAGACTATGTATGACCTGCAACAACTGAATGTATCAGATAAAGCAGAATGAAGACTGGTGACTTTCCAAGATTGCTGCACACTGATCAACAGTGTGAAAAAGAAAATGAAACAAGGGTCAGGAACTCCATCATTTTTAATAAATTAATTTACTGGCTAAAGTACACTACCTGAATGCCAGCAAATAATTAAGATAGTCTGAAAGAAACAACTAGAAAAGGTGAAAAGGTGAAGAGCAAGCACTGACTGGTAAGAATCTTACAGAAGGAAGTTTAGCAAAAAGCAGTTCAAGCTGCAGCTTTGGTGCAAGATGTGGCTTCCAGTTATCTAGAGGAGAAAGCAAATCAAATGTGTTCAGAGAGGATTAAAATAAATGAAACACTGGAGATGTATGCAATGGCCTCTACCCCGGGCCAGTAATCAAGGAGCCTCAATCCACACCAATGACACCAGTGAGAGACAGTCACTAACAGGAGGAATGGATTTACACAATATTTTCAGATTCAGTTCTCTGCATCAAGCACAATTTCCCCCAAATGCACACACAGGGAATACACTCCAGACCTGGGACTGGACACACCGTCTCTCCAGATCTCAAACAAGACTCACTTTGGAGCACTGTGTCCCAGTTCCAAGTAGCTGACACACCCCACACCTGAATAATTGATTTTCACACACACACACACACACACACACACACACACACACACACACACACACACACACACACACACACACACACACACACACACACACTCCTGGGAAAGACTGAAACAGATTTACTAGCTGTGCCTTTCTGGCCAGACAATGGGGTAACTATGCTACCACCAGTCAACTACACTCAGGATCTTACAAGGATATCCAATTACTGAGTAAAATCAATACGAATATAAATTGTAGAGTGTAGCCAAAACATCCAGGCTTTTTGGAGTGGCTTTGGCATCACTAAAATAAGCACATGTACTCTCAAGGCGTTAAAAGCATTCCCTAAAAGATCAGCCACAATAAAAGGTATAAAATGTTTAATAATAAATAATAAAATAGAAAACATGAGAACGCTAAATATCCAAACAGGAGAATAAAAGTAACAGATTCAAATAGATGCAGAAAAACACTACTTAACTAATCTCACTGTATTTCCTGACTGTCCAAAGAATAACAGTTCCCTAGCTAACTTAATACAGCAAGGCAAGATTAGATGCGGAGATGCTTACTTCCACAAGGCAAGGTGAAGAGCTTCAAACTAAACTGAACTCGGCTGTCTATGATAATGGACAAAGACCTTTATATCAGGTTTCAAAAGAAAACCAAACAAAACAAACTGCTGTGAGAGTTCTATCCTCTCAGTGCTGTTTATAGAATGACATCACATTTGATCACTTGACTCTGGCGCAACACACATTCAGAGCTTTGCTAAGATCTGTTGCAGCATTTGAAAATTATAGAACAATTTTGAAAAATTCTGCTCTTCCCTTCTAGGATTCTTTCTTTAAACATATATATTTAATCAGTTATAACACTGTTGATACATTTAACACAAGCACATGTACAAGTCAGTCTGATTGCTAAACGACACAAATTTACAAAACTCAAGCTATGCTAGCATATATTTCACATGCCAGAACACTGGTTTCTTAAAAGCTAAAAGTTAATGCTTTCTGAAACATGCAAGTTGTTTTCACATCTGGTAGGAGGAGGAATAACAACAAAAAAGAACAGACACCAATTAGTATAAGCAGAAACACAGGCAATACCATGTATCTTAGCATGGATAATATCATCTTCAGGTTAATTAAGGATTGTGATAGTAGCTGTCTATTAGGGACATATGTTCATAGTTGGAGTTAAATTTAATTTGAATATGTATATAGTTGTGTATTTGTAGTAAGTTAACAGGTTATGGCATGTTCTGGAGTTTACATGGTGTTTTTTTTTTTTTTTTGAGGGGGGGTTTAACTAAAACAAAAAGTCTTGTAAAATGTGACACAGGTTGCAATGTTGATAAGATGAAAAAAATTGTATAAAGAATTAACCTGCCAAACATTAGTGGGTGCCATGTATCACAAAAGTTGTATATAGACATTTCAAAAAAAGTTGCCATGCTTAATAGTATGGCAGCACTTTCCATATTATCTTGGAATGTGAATAATGTGAACAGCCTCACAGGTATTGACAAATGGAAAGAATAATTATATTAAGAAATGCAGAGTGCAAATAGCAATGCTGCAGGAAACACATTTGGAAAGAAATGAGTATGTGAATTTGATTAAGACAGGATTTCAGACTGGATATTCAGCAGAATATCAGGAACAAAGGGAAGGATAAGTACTTATATTAATTGGTAGAGGAGTTCCAACAGTGATGGAAAAGGAAAAAATAATGGTAGATTTGTGAGATGAGGATTACACTGGCTTGCATTTATATCCCACTTAAAACTACTATTTTGGAGATGAAATAAATTTTGGGAGAAAAATCATCTTTCAGCAAGAAATATTACTTATAGGTGGGGACAGGAATTTGATATGCAACAATGAGGGTGTATTGGGGGGCCTAGAATGGAAATATAACAAAACGGTATATTTCTCAAGAAATTTATGAAAATGAATAAAAGACATGAACTCAGCAGTAGGAACTCAGAGCATTTGTACATTATTCCCCAAGAAACAATAACTGGGCTAGACTAGACAGACATTATATTTCACAAGAACATGTGCATTTAATTGAGAACTATGGCACACATTCAATAACTATTTCAGATCATGCACCAATACTTACCAAGATAAAAATGTGTGGTAATGATTTCAAGATGAGACACTGGCACTTTCTCACCTACCTGTTAAAAATGAGGAATTTAAGGAATATGTTATGGAAATTATTTAGAAGTTTTTAGGAAAGCCAGAAAGTACTCCATAAGTTATAAATAGTGAGTGGGATAAAAAGTGGAGTTTAAAAAGAGTACAAATAAAAGAAAGAGAGACCTGTTTAATTAGTAACAAGAATTATTTAGAGGAGTGGAAAAAGGTTAAATTACTGCAGAACAAGGGGCTCTCACAGAAGAACAGTCACATGTGCACACTGCTAGACAGAAAATAAGGGAGTACCTGGATAATATGCATGAGTTAAGAAAGACTATTGTTAAGCAACTGTTTTTTGATAACTGCAGAGCAGAAAACTTTTGGCAAAATCGCTTAGGCAAAAGAAAAGCTGAAAGGGTTGGTGTCAAATTTGGGGAGTCGAACAAGACAAATAACCAGAGATCCTGTAGAGGTATTAGAGATATTTCAGAAATGTTATGAAAATCTAGGGAAATCTAGAAAGAAACCCACACATTTATATAATTATAGAAGACTTAAATATGCCAAGGTTAGAAGTAAATAAGGTTCAACAATTAAGAGTTAAAGACAGGAGAAGATGAGATAAAAATGGTGATGTATAACCAATCTGCAGGAAAGTCTCCAGGAACAGATGGTATTCCGGTAGAAGTTTGGAAGCTAGGAGGGAAGATGGTGATAAAGACCTGGATGGTTTTAACAATATTTCAAAAGGAGGGAAGGTACCAAAATCCTGCAAAAAAGGCGTGGCGGCTAAAATACCTAAATGCCATAAAAAAATCAAATTCAGCTTCACTATATGCCCATTTCAATTTTAAATGACGATTTTAAAGTGTTTATTTCTATAATGTCTAAAAAGTGGCAGAGGTGATGCCAAAATTGATAAGTATGGATCACTGTGTTTTTGTGGTGGGGAAGCAAACATTTCACAACATTAGCAGAACAATGGTGACCCAGAGGGAAGCAGAATGTAAGAAAAGACTACAGTTGTTGATGGGTCTTGATGTAGAAAAGCATCTGACAGAGTAAGTTGGGATTTTATGAGTAGGCAATGGAAGCAGATGCATTTCCTGACACAATAAGGTTAATTAGAAGGATATGTGAGGGATCAAAGGCAAAAATCAAACTGGGAGGGTTCCTCTCTAAGTTGTTTCTAAACAGAGGATCAGGCAGGGGTGCCCCCTTGCTCCTGTGTTATTTGTGTTATATTTAGATCCAGTGGCAAAGAAAATAAGGGACTCAGAAATTCAATGGCATAATTGGTAAGGTTTTCAGATAAGTTGACTGTATTTGCATTTATTATAATTTTGTACCCAGTGGAACCAGAAAAGGACATCTCAGTGTTGTGGAACATTCTGCGACATTTCCATTTTTTTCAGGATATAAAATTAAAGATGATAAAACAAAGGCTACGGCTATAAATGATGTACTCTCACATTAAATGGTTATCTGTATTTATGGGACCATGATAAAATGAAGTATTTAGGAGTAAGGATTAAAACGGATTCTATTATGGCAGGAAAGGATATGTGGGAGGAAACTAAACAAAAGATAAAAGAAAAACTGAAAGCTCTTGCCTAAAGATATGGACAGCAATATGAAAACAGTAAAAATGTTTCCGTTTAAAAAGGGATGATTAGTAGGGCATATAAAATACTGCACAGTAGCTACAGGAATCAATTAGAGAAGGTCAAAAAAGTCTGGGAATAGAGATTAGATAAGCAATTCACAAAAACAATGGGAGGACATACGTATGGCTCCTGGGTCTATCTCATAAACACATATGTGTGACTACATTTAGTTTTATGTTTAGGTCAGGCTTTTTTTTTTTTTTTTTTTTTTTTTTTTGAATCAACCAGTCGGCCGACCGGCACTTGCGAACTGCTTTTGCTTCAGGCACCGCGCGGCAAGAAAGACTGGAGAAAATGGCGTCGGCTGCATCTTTTATACCCCTGGCTCACTGACGTCAGGGAGGAGGCAACAGCAACCGATGCCGGACCTAGACTTTGGAACTCTGGTAGCCTGCCAGCAGGATAACCCAACTGTAATGACTGCAACAGTGAAACACGAACATCTGGAAGCTCTTGCCTATAGATATGGACAGTAATATAAAAACAGTAAAAATGTTTTAGTCCCTTTAGTTTTATGTATAGGTCAGGCTTTTTTTTTTTTTTTTTTTTTTTTTTTGAATCAACCAGAGGAGAAGTTGTGGATGCTAAGAATTGAAGGATTTTATCTGGGTGGGGAAGAGGGCAAGAGTCAAGTGGGATAAGATGATCCTCCCAGTAGGACAAGGAGGTTTAGGATTACTTGATCTGAAGGGACACTTCAGAGCTACAGTTAAAGATCTTTTACATAACACAAGCATAAAAAAAAAGTGTGGACTTTTGGACACAGATCCTTAAAGGGAAAGACAACAGTTATACAGAGGACTATATTCATAAAGTAGCAGAAAGTACAGTAAATCCTAAGCAAACATGGGAATAGATTAAGGAGATTCTGCCAATAGGGATTACTGCAATTAGGGATACAAAGAATAGACAAGAGTGGCCTGGAATTTACTGGATGAAGCTAGCAAACGAACCAAGGTATTATAAAAGTACAGTTTTGTACCTACCATAAATGTAGATGTTCGAAGATCCACATTGCTGCAGTCCTTACTTATGGGTAGTCCGCTGTCCTCGGTCGGCCCGAATACCAAAGTATTAGGCTGACGTCGGTCATGGCGCCTAGAACTGACATCAGAGCGTCAGGGTATAAAGGCGCATGACCGACGTCATATCCTCAGTCTTTTCTTGCCCCAGATGTCAGAAGGCCCTAAACATAGAGGCCACAGCCAAAAACAGAATACCTCCCAAAAGCATGTCCAACAACCACCACCACCCAAACTATATAACCATAACAAACAGCAGTGGGGAAGGAGGGAGGGTAAATTGGACTGCAGCAATGTGGATCTTCGAACATCTACATTTATGGTAGGTACAAAACTGTACTATGTTCTTCATCTCACATTGCTGCAGTCCTTACTTATGGGTAGAATCCCAAAGCAACGGGAATGGGAGGATGGAAAAATCATAAAGCATTAGGGGCTGCTAAAATGCCCTGTAATATTGCAGTGGCAAACCCAGCCCTAGATTTAGAATAAAGAGGAAGGTGGTAATGTTTAGAGAAAGTATGTACTGAACTCCAAGTAGCTGCTTCCAAAATATCTTTTGTAGCTACCCCTCTTAAAAAGGCAGTAGAAGTGGCAGTAGCCCTAGTGGAATGAGGTCTAACTCCAGCCGGAACCTCCTTACCATGATGGGAATAACAGAAAGAAATACAACTCCCAATCCATTTAGAAATAGTTTGTTTTGACACAGGTTTACCCTGAAAACCCAAAGCAAAAGAAACAAACAACTGCTGAGACTGTCTGAACTCCTTGGTTCTGCTCAAGTAATAACGTAACTGCCTGTGAATATCCAAAGTATGCAAAATCTTCTCCCCTTTATTCTGGGGATTTGCATAAAAAGTAGGCAAATGAATAGTTTGATTTAAAGCCACACTAGAAACCACTTTAGGCATAAAGGAAGGATTAGTACGCAAAGATACCCTGTCTTTATGAAAAATTAGGAAAGGCTCCACTGCCATAAGGGCCTGTAATTCAGAAACCCTTCTTGCAGAAGTAATGGCCAACAAAAAAGCAGTCTACCATGACAAATACTTTAATTCGGCAGTAGCTGCAGGCTCAAAAGGTTGTAGAGTAAGTTTTTCCAACACAAAATTGAGATCCCAAGCAGGAGTAGGAGCTCTACGTGGGGGTCTTATGTTCTTTGCCCCTCTAAGAAATTGCTTAAACACAGGATGAGAGAATAAAGGAGGATCACAATCAAAGTGAGCAGAAATGGCTGCAGCATGAATCTTTATAGAGGAGAAAGACAAATCTTTGTCCAGTAACTCAGTAAGGTATTGAAGAGAAGCACTTAAATTAGGCTTGGAAACATCAAAAGCCTTTGCTTTGCTCCAAATAAAAAATCTCCTCCATTTATCCGCGTAAACTTTCCTGGTACTAGGCCTTCTGGCCTCCAAAATAACATTCAAAACTTGTTGTGGAAGCTGAGACCCTCCAGGGTCTAGAACAGAATATGCCAGGCTGTTAGATACAGAGACTGAATCCTGACATTGAGGAAGTGACTGCCCTCCTGAGACAAAAGATGTGGAATTAAAGGTAGAGGCCATGGAGGTTGCCTCACTAAACTCCTCAGAAGTGGGTACCAGTGCTGTCGAGGCCAATCCGGTGCTATCAGAATCATGGCTGGCTTGTCTTGTCTGGCTTTCAAGAGTACCTTGGAAAGGAGAGGCAGAGGTGGAAAGGCATAAACATGAAGATTGCTCCAACTGAATGACAGAGCATCCACTTTCCAAGCTGTGTGATGATACTTTTTTGTGCAAAACTTTGGCAACTGGTAATTTAGTGGAGAAGCGAACAGATCTATGTCTGGAGTCCCCCATAACACTGTCAACTGCTGGAATACATGAGGATCCAATTTCCACTCGTGAGGATCCACTATTTGTCTGCTCAACACATCTGCTAAGGAGTTCTGTGCTCCTGGCAGAAACCTTGCCTGAAGATTGAGTTGTAAACAGAGCAGTCTCCCACAAAATCATCGCTTGCCTGCAAAGAGGGTATGAATGGGTTCCCCCTTGCTTGTTGATGTACCACATGACAGTTGTGTTGTCTGTTTGAATCAACACCTGCCCTGGATGAAGTAAATCCTTGAAAGCCATTAATGCAAACTGGACTGCTAACATCTCTTTCAAGTTGATATGCAAATGTTGAAGTCTGACAGGCCACGTGTCTTGCACCCATTTTCCATTGAGGTGTGCTCCCCAAGCCTTGTCCGAGGCATCTGTCGTTAGAATCTGACTCGCCTCTGGTCGGGTCACAGAGAGTCCCTTGTTTAGGTGACATTCCTGAGCCCACCACAAAAATTCCTTCTGAATGCAAGGTATTATCTGAATGACAGTGTCTAGATCTTGGCAGTGTTGTGTCCATACATTTTTGAGATACCATTGAAGCTTCCTCATATGCAGTTTGGCATTGGGAAGCACCAGAATACAAGATGCCATGAACCCAAAGGCTTGAAGGACTGTCTTTGCAGTCAGCCTGGACTGTAGAGACATTTGATGGAAATAAAGAGAAAGGCTTCTTTGTTTGTCCGGGGTCAAAAAGGCCATCTGGGAAGCTGTATTCAGTCTCACACCCAGAAAGCACATGTCTTGAGAGGGTACTAGACTGGACTTTGTTTCGTTCACAGAATACCCTAGGCATCTTAACACTGCCATCACATACTGTAGATGATGAAGAAGTTCGTCCCTCTTTTGAGCAATAATCAGGCAATCGTCCAAATAAGGATAAATCTGAATTCCTCTTAACCTGAAAAAAGCTATCACTGGAGCCAGAACCTTTGTGAACACTCTGGGCGCAGTAGATAAGCCAAAGGGCAATGCAGAGAACTGATAATGTAAATTTCCAGCTCGAAAACGCAGGTATCTCCTGCAACTTGGCCTGATAGGAACATGAAGATAAGCCTCTTTGAGATCCAGAGTTACCATCCAGTGATCTTTTCCCAACAGCGGTAAAAGCTGTTGTAACGTCAGCATCTTGAACTTTGGAATGTCCAGGTAAGTGTTGAGGATAGATAAATCCAAAATTGGTCTCCAAGTGTTCCCTTTCTTTGGAACTAGAAACAGGCGAGAATAAAATCCTAGGCCCCCTTCTGACAGAGGAACTGGCTGTATCGCTCCTATTTGAAGAAGTAAAGAAATCTGTTTGTGAGCCTCTATCCTTTGTCGAGGAGGAACGTCTGGCATACCTTTGAAAGGAGGTAATGTATGGAAATAAAACTTGTAGCCTCGGTTTATAATGTCCAACACCCATTTGTCCTGGGTGACCAAAAGCCAATTTTGCTTGAAAAGTGCTAACTTTCCTCCCAAAGGAGCTGCCAGGCAAGAGGAATCTGGCAGCTGAAAATGCAGGTCATTGGGTCTGTTTACGAAAGGACTGACCCCTGCCCTCACCTGCAGACTGTGCAGGCGAACTCCATGTCCTAGGTCTGAAGGAACTCTGAGCTCTGCCCCTACCACATCTAGATCTGCCCCTAGACTGAGAATCAGAAGAAGGGTAGGTCCATCCTTTAGCAGGCCAATTTCTACTAAACTTTGGAGGTTGCACCTGCAAAAAATCTTTAACAGTCTGCATAGACTTAGCCTTGTCCTCCATTTTCTTTAATACAGACTCCACAGGAGGACCAAACAAAACTTCAGACTGTAAAGGAGCATCCAGAATTCTAGTCTTAACATGCTCTGACAAATTCTGATCCTTAAGCCAGGCGTGCCTTCTAATAACTGAACCAGTGGTCGCCACCCTAGAAGAAGCCTGTACAGCATCAAAGCCACACTGCAAAGAATGCTTGCCCACCTGTTCAGAGACATGTACCAAATCTTGCAATTCTTTACACTCTATACCCTCTGCTAAAGCATCCACTTTAGATTTTAGCTGAGAAAGGAGGAAATTCTGATATTTCAACATATGAAACTGGCAATTTAAAGCCCTCATTGCCAACGTAGAAGAGGTATATACCTTCTTACCCCATCTATCCAAAGCTCTAGCCTCTTTATCTAGAGGAACCGGATTTTTTACAACAGAAGCTCTACCACCCTTAGGCCCCTGACTAATGGTTTCTGGATCTGCTCTAGGGCTTTTATACAGATACTTATGAGCCTCAGGCACCCTGTAATACCTGTCCGGTTTGACTGGCGCAGGAGGCACAGAATCTGGATTAAGGGAAGCCTCCAAGAAAACATCTTGAACAACATCCAAAACTGGAGGAATAGCAAAGGGTCTATGCTGTGGTAGAAACAAGAATTCCCTAAGCCTTTTCCGGGAATCAGAGAAATCCTGTCCTTCCCACTTAAAATGTTCCCTCATGGAATGTAAAGTTTCTGAAAATGAAAAATCCTCAGGGGGAGAAGCAGAAGGAGTGGAATCCTCTGCATCAGAATCCGAATAAGTAGGAAAATCTTGCATGTCTTCCACAGAAGACTCTGAATTATCTGAGGCCTGTTCCCAACTTTCCATCTCTGTCTCCACCCTGGGCCTCTTATCAGGAGGGGGCATAGAACCCCTAATTAAAGTAATCAAATCTTCTGCCATTTTAAGCATGTGCTTCTTAGGCACAGACCCTGAAGAACCAGGACTGACACCAGAGGAAGACAAAACAGACCTGCCCTTAGAAGGAGCCTTAGAGATAGTAGCAGAAGGCCTAACCACCCTAGCTACAGTAGGGAGAATAGTAACCTGAGAGGCCCCTTCAGCCTGACCTGACTCCTGCGAGGCCAGCTCTTGCAGAATCAAGGTTTCTCCCTGAGTTTCAACAGGAACTTCAGCCGGGTCCACCTGCTCCCCTGTAGCCTCTAAAGTACCACCGTCCGAAACGGACGAATCATCCTGCCTAAGCTTAACAGATTTGTCTTTGCGCTTCTTAGTGGAAGCGGGCGTCGGAGGATCCAACAGCATATTATAATTACACCTTTTGCCAAAGACTAACCTAGCGCAATCTAACCTCCGTTTTATAGTGCGCTTATTGAACCTAGCACAAAACCGACACCCTACTACGTCGTGCTCCGGTCCCAAACAAGGTATACAAAGCGAGTGGTAATCCCTATGCGGTATCTGTTTCCCACAAGAAATACAATTATTCACTTTTTCTGACATCCGGTAAATAACTAAGGCAAGAAAAAACAAAAAATACTCCCCAACGGGGTACTTAGCCAACTTGGTATCAGTCTGAAACTTCGAATTCGAAAAATCTCAGAACGCCGAACGGCACTTGCAACGCTGCTTCTGCATCGGACCATGCGGCAAAAAAGACTGAGGATATGACGTCGGTCATGCGCCTTTATACCCTGACGCTCTGATGTCAGTTCTAGGCGCCATGACCGACGTCAGCCTAATACTTTGGTATTCGGGCCGACCGAGGACAGCGGACTACCCATAAGTAAGGACTGCAGCAATGTGAGATGAAGAACATCATAATTAGAGAAGGACATGGAATGGAATGGGAAGAGGCCAAGAAGACATTTGGATTGCAGGCTAGTGATTGCCTTCCCTATCAGGGATTGACAAGAGTATAGAAAAAGAGAAAGTAGAATTATAAATTAAACATCTGCACTGGTTGAGATTTTAACTGAATCTAGAACAGAAGCTGCTGTTTAAAAAGGGATGATTAGTAGGGCATATAAAATATTGCACAGTAGCTACAGGAATCAATTAGAGAAGGTCAAAAAAGACTGGGAATAGAGATTAGATAAGCAATTCACAAAAACAATGGGAGGACATACGTATGCCTCTTCTGTGTCTATATCATAAACACAAAAACGCATATATGTGACTACATATACGTCGACACACAAAATGCAAATGCTGTAAACAGCGAACGGCCACATCCTCGAATGTTTTCCGAGCAAAAAAATTCATGCGGCCGTTCGCAAAAAAAAAAGTTAGAAACCAAAGAGTTGGAGTGGCAATTGAGGCTCAATGCCACACAACCACCGGGTTTAAACGGAGTCTCGTTTATTTCAATACTGAAAAACAGAGCAAATACTGTTACTTGATTTTCTTTTTAAAGTAAGGGGATAATTTTTTATTCATGGACACTTCAACAATGTATCCAAGTAGTGTATAAGTATTTTAAGTCAAAATTTATATGGTCACAAAACCTTATGAGTACTTATAGCTTTGGTTTCTATTTATCAACACACATACAAACATGACCAAACCTGTTTCTTTAAGATTAATGTCTTGCCAAAACAGAGTTGACTAACAATAGGCTTCGACGAATTTTAGTAGTAGTTTTTTAACAAGACATAAAATACACACATGTTTTTACATACATTATATAATAAGGAGTTATGTGTCGTGTTTTTTGTTGTTTATTATTGCTTGTTAGGAGATTTTTAGGTAGGTATGGAAATTTTAAATTCAGAGTGTATGATTGGTTTAAAACTTATTGATGGGATTATTTAAACTGTTAGAATCCATAGTCCAATGACTCTGAAGAAGCCAAATTATTGGCGAAAGCACTTAGTCTTTGGACATTGTATGTACAAGAATAAAAGTTGGAGTGTGATTCGTGCTCGTTGTCGGGATTTTCTTACTTTTGTTCTTAGTGACACCCTGGTTGGGTTTGTTTGTGTTTTGTGCTGGTTGTTTGTCCCGCACCTGCTAAGTCGCATCTCTGCTTTTTTGTTGTTTGGAATTTTATGGAGGCGGCGATAGTTGAACTTACTGCCTCAGTCCAGAGGTTGACTGCATTGCTGATAAGAGATGAAACAAGGGAGCGTCCCATACCTACATTGACAAGTACCCGGGCTGAACTCTTTACTCTGCATTCCCCGGTTTTGGAGGAGGGGAATAAGGATAATGAAGGAGATACCAATGACATACAGAGTGGAAATGACATTAAGGAATGGCTCCGTACACCGGAAATCAGCTTGTCAGACACTAACTCGGATTCGAGTACAGAAGGAAGACCAACAGTGAAAAAACAGCTTGAACATTTTGAAAAAACCTGTAAAAAGTACAGGGCTCTCCAAATGGGCAACTTATTTCTCAACAAATCATTGTCGCTCAAACAAGTGCCAAAGGGCTTACGCATTTGGAAATTACCATTTGGCATCGAAAAGGACACAACTGCTTATAGAGAATTAACCAACTTATTTGATAAAACAGGGCTGGAGATTATTGACATACTCATCCGGAACAACACAAGTTAGCTATTTTGGAGAAAGAAATAACTATCCTAAATATGAACATTGTGAATGACCTTATATTTCCCCAGTATATAGTTAGCTACCAGAAGTTATTGAAAAATGTAGAAGACTTTGTTAAACAAAATGCTAACACTAAACAGAAAAAAATTAATGAGGGATAGAAATGATTATAGAACGAACTGTGTGTATGAAGTTGACAAAACTGGCAATTTGTCTAACAACAATGACAATGAGCAGGGTGCACAAGTTTACTACAATAGCAATGGACAAAATATTGATGCAGAAAATGGCCAAGGTACCAGTCATTTCAACCATGACCGTTTTTTGGACCAACAACCTCAGGTGAGGAGGTCGGAATGGTTAAAAAAACAAGAGGGAAGGGGGGTTCTTGGAACCAGAGCAATGGTTATTACCAGAACAAAAATGATTACAACAGGAGATACCAAGGGCCGAGGTACAACAGATATTAACTAAGACTCATGAACTTAATCAAGTTTTTCAAGGGATGCAAGGTGACTTGGACTTGGAAAATGACAATTTAATTTTTGTTAACTTTACTGAACAAACTGATGATATGATGTGTGAAGTATTGAAAAAGCATGGTTTTTGTATTTACAATTTCAGTAATTTAGTAATACATGAAGTGCATTTCAAGTTACTTAGTAAGGGACTAACATTTGTTCCATCTTTCAAAATAAACATAACATGTTCTTGTTAGCCTTAAACTATACACTAGACAATTTAATTTAAGATTACTTTTCAACGACTATAACAACACTATTAGAAACACCACGAACACTTTAAAAAGAAAGAGTTTGTTTGTGCCCCTAAGTTACAAAGAAGTAGTTATGTTTGAAAGGATATGTGAGGCAGAATTTAGAAAGATAGTACAAAACAAAAAATATTTTCCCAATAGTAATAATTTAAGTCAAGATGAAAAGCATACACTCATTGATCTGGCGAATAATAAAGAGTTGAGATGTATGAAGCCAGACAGGGAGGGGGCATAGTCATTATGAGTCTCATTGACTATGTATCCAAAATGCATGACATTCTCAATGACACAACAACATATGAAAGAGTCTCAAGATACACAATGAATAGAGCTTATAAGAAAGTGAACCTATATTTATTAGATGCTTTGTACCAAGGGGCCCTAGATGTTAATGATATTAAATTTCTGAGCGTGAATGACCCAGTAACACCAGTGATCTTTGGAATTCCAAAGATCCATAAAAAACATCAATAACCCACCATTTAGACCTATAGTCGCAGCCAAGGGTTCTAAAACAAAACCCTTGGCAGCATTTCTGGACTTGGGTACTCAAATGGTGGTAAAAGAAGCGGAACACATACTTAAGAGATTCTTGGCATTGCCTTGAGAGACTCAAACTACTAGATACATAGATTGATTACACCTTTCTTAGTATTGATGTAATTAATTTATTTACAGTTATCCCCAATGAAGGTGGATTAAACTATTTTAGGGAATCCTTACTCATGAGTGACAAGATTAACAAGACTAAAATAAATATATTAGTAGAACTCATGGAAATTATTCTCAAAAATAATTATTTGAGTTTTGAAGGGGAATTATTTCACCAAGTGACAGGAGTTGCCATGGTTGCTAGATGTGCCCCGGTATATGCAAACTTGGTCCTACTCTATTGGGAAAGAACTTTTATTTTTAGTCTTTATTTAAAGAAAACATTTTGTCATACAATAGATTCTTGGACGACATTCTGATTTTGTGAAAAGGTGAGAGACATGAAATTAATGAGTTTTTAGAATATTTAAGCAATACAACTACCTTCCTGAAATTCGCACACACTTTGCATGCAACAGAGATAGATTTTTTGGATATTCATTTAGATAAAAGTAATATTAATTTACAAAGTAGTATTTACAGGAAGAAGACATATTCAAACTCATTATTGCACTTTGAAAGTTGTCACCCCTACCACCAGCGAAAACGTATAGTAAAGGGTCAAATGGTGAGACTGTCAAGGTTGGGGAGTGATAACGAAATGTTCCTCAAGGAAATGTATTTCATGGTGGGCATGCTTCTAGAAAGGGGCTACCACTAAAATTATTGTTAAATGTAAGACAAGAAGTTATACATAAGAGACCCACATCCTTCCAACCTATTTTGACATCAGGGGCAAAGTTAGAAACAGTTAATTTAAAAGAAAGCTCTGATGTGTTTATTTTGAAATTTAATAATTTGAGTCCACCTTTAATAGAAGTGATCAACAGAACATGGCAAATATGTTTTGATAATAACATCAAAATGAAATTAGGGGATCAACCAAAGGTGGTACATAGCAGGGGTAAAAATATACTAGAAGGAAAAAGAACGAGGCGACATAAGTCATTTATGCACAAATGTGGAATGTGTAAATACTGTCGCTATATCAATGATGGGCCCTACGTGGTTATTCAAGGACATGACTATACTCTTTCATGTCCAGGAAAATGTAGTTGTAACACAACTATGCTGGTATATGTGGCAACATGTATCAGCTGTCAAGCGTTCTATGCAAATAAAACCACACGTAGACTTACAAAGACAGAATAGGAGAACACCTAAGGGCTATTAAAACAAGAAACCCACATAATGCACTTTTTGGACACACCAAAGTTTGCCCTAATTGCAAGAAATGTATTTTCTTTGTAATAGATCGAGTTTTAACTAGTGATAGAGGAGGTGACTATAAACTCTTGGTTGAAACCAAAGTGTTGGAGTGGCAATTGAGGCTCAATGCCACACAACCACCAGGTTTAAACAACGGAGTCTCGTTTATGTCAATACTGAAAAACTGAGCAAATACTGTTCCTTGATTTTCTTTTTAAAGTAAGGGGATAGTATTTTATTCATGGACATTTCAACAATGTATCCGAGTAGTGTATAAGTATTTTAAGTCAAAATTTATATGGTCACAAAACTTTATGAGTACTTATAGCTTGGTTTCTATTTATCAACACAAATACAAACATGACCAAACCTGTTTAAGATTAATGTCTTGCCAAAACAGAGCTGACTAAATAGGCTTTGACGAATTTTAGTAGTAGTTTTATTATTTAGGATATTTTAACAAGACAAACACACGTTTTTACATACATTATATAATAAGGAGTTATGTGCCATGTTTTTTGTTGTTTATTATTGCTTGTTAGGAGATTTTTAGGTAGGTATGAAAATTTTAAATTCAGTGTATGATTGGTTTAAAACTAATTGATGGGATTATTTAAACTGTCAGAATCCATGGTCCAATGACTCTGAAGAAGCCAAATTATTTGCGAAAGCGCTTAGTCGTTGGACATTGTATGTACAAGAATAAAAGTTGGAGTGTGATTCATGCTTGTTGTCAGGATTTTCTTACTTTCGTTCTTAGAAACCAGAATGAGGTGGGGGGCTTTGCCCCCCAACTAAATATACCAACTGTGAGATTGCACTATAGTGAAGGAAAGGGTAACACCGTGTAGTTGGCCAACCACCTTGTCCTGTGACATTCATCAAATTGCTTAAATGCGGTTCAATGAATATGCGTCGCTCATTATGTGTTCACTTTTCAGCCGCTTCATGCTTATGATATAGACCCTGGCTCCCAAACGTGCAACAAACTTTAGAAGATTTAGGATTTGTGCCTGGAAGTGTTTGCATAGATACTTTTATACACCAAGTAGGCTCCACAGAATTTTTCTTCAGTTAGATGGAAAATGTTGGAGGTGTAACGGGGAAGAAAGAGGAACCTGGAAGCAAATGTTCTGTGTAATGAGTTGGCAGACTTTAAAAATTCTGTCAGAAACAATGGGCAAGCAAACGAGTGTAACTAAGGAATTTTTTTTTTTTTTTTTTTTTGAGCTCAGGTACATGATCTGAATAGCCGAGAAATAGCAATATCTTATTAAGTTTAATTCTGGTGGCTGCCAAAACAGCAACTACTAGAAAATGGAAATCAAGGTCTAAATCAACTATACTTGAAGTAGTGAATACTACAACAAAGACGACAAAAAAAAAAAAAAAAAAAACACAGGAAGTAGGATCTTTAGAAAAGGGTAGCAATAAATTATACAGAAAAAAATGAAAATTGTGGGAATAAATGGAGAAAAATGTTTCAGAGGTGGAATGAGGTTTAAGAGAAAGCGTGAATTGAACAATTTATATAATGCTGGTTTGACTATACTGTACAGAACTATATATATATAACATATGTTTGTAAATGTAAACTTGTTAATATGGCTTGATTACTTTTATATAAATTTAATCTTCCCTATGTCACAAGTGATAATTCAATATGTTACTCCTTTTAAAACACCTTTAAAGACCAACACCGAAGTTACCCAAGATCAGCATAACTGGCACATGGATGGACTGCAATGGAACAGCTTGTGTTAGAGTACTTGATGCCAGGACTACTGGGATAACTGATGTCACCTAAAATCAGGCAAATGTAGACAGCACTATAAGAAAAAAAAAAACAATGCCTACACTTAAGTTAGGACTGCAAAGTCAGGGAAACACTAAATCATTGTACAGTACTGATTGGATGTACAGCAACCATGGAAGCGTCACCCCTTACCGAACATGCTTGCAGATTTTAATGCTGCCACTGATCAGATTTGTGCTTTAAATGAACTTAAGAATAATGATGTTAGGATCTTAAAGCCTAATAACGAGGGTGGCCTTGTTTTTATGAATCAAGATGACTATGTTTAGATCTTGGATATATTGAATTCTGACGCTTTTGTTGAATGTTCACTGAATGAGTATAATGGGGCATGTCAACATGTTAGATCTCATATTAATGATTTATTCACCGATTCTAGGGTAGATAAGTATTTTTAACTATCTGAACATTCTTTCTCCCATCATTCCAACTATATTTGGACTTCCTAAGCTTCACAAAAGTGAAGTCAATCCACCATTGCACCCTATTGTTAATGGGAGAAATTGTTTAACATATGGCTGTGCAAAATATGTTGACAGTCTTTTGCAGAAATATTTGAAAACTGTGCCTCAAATATGTCGCGACTCCTGGGATTTCCTGAAATGTTTGAACTCCCTGACCTTTGTAGCCGACTACAATTTCCTAACTATAGATGTTAGGGATTTGTATACTGTGATACCACAAACTTTGGGCATCGCTTGGGTCAGGGAGTTTTTATTGAATAAGGGCGCCCCGGGAGACGAGACAGATTTAACTGAGTATCTACTTGACGTTGTCCTCTCCAATAACTTCATCTTTTTTAATGATTGTTACTATTTGCAAAAATCAGGGGTAGCGATGGGTTCCCCTTGTGGAGGGAGTTTTGTGAATAGTGTGATGGCCTTTTGAGAGGAGGAATATTTGTTCAAATGTGATGGCTTTAAACAAAGTACAGTTGTGTATACTTAACATAAATATAGATGCTCGAGTGTATTCACTGTTGCAGTCATTACATTTGGGATAATCTGCTGGCACGTTGCCCTCAGTCAGCCTGATTAACAAAGTCTTGGGTCCTGCATTGGTTGCTGTCCCTTCTTCCAAGACGTCAGGTCGTCAGGGGTACAAAACATGCAGCCGACGCCATTACATCAGTTTTTCTTGCTCCAGATGTCAGGTGCCCCCCCAAATGTGGAGCTAATAAAATTAGAAACACAAAAAATGTACCTCCAACCCAAAAGCAAATACACCAAAAGGGCTTTTAAGCATAGTAAAAGAAAGTAGAGGTATAGCCAGAGAAAAATAGGGGTCTGGAGGGAGGGTAACCAGGACTGCAACAGTGAATACACTCGAACATCTACATCTATGGTAAGTGTACACAATTGTACTATGTTCTTCGTGTTTCACTGTTTTAGTCATTACATTTGGGTAGATTCCCAAAGCTATGGTTGGGTGGAGGGAATTATACAGCATTAGGACCAGCTTTAAGGCCCTGCAGGACAGCAGTGGCAAAGCCAGCTCTGGATTTAGAGAAAAGTGGTAAATGGTAATGTTTGGTGACAGTATGAACTGAGCTCCAGGTAGCAGCTTCTAGAATGTCCCTGGTTGGAACACCTCTGAGAAAGGCTGTTGAAGTAGATGCAGCCCTGTTGGAATGGGATCTGATCACCTGGGGGATAGTTTTTCCATGGTGCTTATAGCAGAAACAAATACAATGGCTTATCCATTTGGAAATGGCTTGCTTTGAAATAGCCTTTCTCTCTGCCCCTGCAGCAAATGCTACCAGCAGTTGTTCAGATTTTCTGCGAAATTTAGTCCTGTTTAAGTAAAACCTAAGTTGCCTGTGTACGTCCAAGGAATGCAGAATCCACTCCCCCTTGTTCTGTGGATTGGGAAAAAAAGTTGGCAAATGAATTGTCTTGATTAAGAGCCACACTGGATACCACCTTAAGCACAAAGGATGGCTTGGTTCTGAGAGATACCCTGTCCGCATGAAAAATGATGAAAGGCACCACTGCCATAAGAGCCTATAATTCGGAAATCCTTGCTGAAGTGACTGCTAAAAGGAAAGCTGTTTTCCAGGAGAGAAATTTTAAGTCTGCAGTTGCAGCTGGCTCGAAAGGAGGGAGAGTGAATTTTTCCAATACAAAATTAAGGTGTCCCAGGCAGGGGTTGGAGCTCTCTTGGGTGATCTTAAGTTTTTGGCCCCTCTGCGATACAGCTTTAGCAGTGGATGAGAGAAGAGAGGAGGTTCTGTGTTGTAATGAGCTGAAATGGCTGAGCCATGGATTTTTATCGAAGAAAAGGAGAGGCCCTTGTGAAGCATCTCAGTTAAGTATTGCAAAATCTGAGGAATGTTGGGCACTGCTGTGTTTATCCATTGAGATACATTCCATGCACAGAATCTTTTCCATTTGTCAGCATAAGATTTTCTAGTACTAGGTCTTCTCGCCTCTAAAATGACATCCATCACAGGTTTGCTGAGGGATGCTAAGGGTGAGTTTAGGTGATTAGCCACGCTGCAAGATTCAAAGTTTGGAGCTGAGTGTGCAGTTTGGTTGTTCTGCTGAGACAGTAAGTAAGGTGCCTGAGGCAGGTGCCACAGTGGAGGGTGTGACACACTGCATAGGAGTGGGTACCAGTGTTGGCGAGGCCAGTCTGGAGCAATCAAAATCATCCTTGGTTTGTCCTGTTTGACTTTTAGTAGAACTTTGGAGAGCAGAGGGAGAAAGGCATAGACTGATAGGTTTAAGGACAGAGCATCCACTTTCCAGGCTTTTTTGTGATGAGTTCTTGTGCAAAATTTGTCCAACTGATAGTTTTGGGGTGAGGCAAAAAGATCTATATCTTGCTCCCCCATTTGCCTGTCAACATACTGAAAATCCGTGGTTCCAGTTTCCATTCGTGTGGGTCCATGAGATTTCAGCAAAGTTCATCTGCCAGAGTATTCAGCTTTCCTGGCAGGAATTGAGCTGGTAGTTGTACTTGATAGGTCAAGACAGTGTTCCACAATGCCATGGCTACTCTGCAAAGGGGGTAAAGAGTGTGTTCCCCCTTGCTTGTTTATGTACCACATAACTGTGGTGTTGTCTTGTCTTTATCAATAATTGTCCTGGATGAAGGTAGTCCTTGAAAGCTGTCAGAGCATTCTGTACAGCTTGCATTTCTTTTTGATTTATGTGAAGGTGCATTTGATTTGGGCTCCATTTTCCCTGAATGCACTTCCCTGCCAGATGAGCACCCCATGCATAGTCTGATGAGTCTGTAGTTAGGGTTTGGGTGGCAGGGGTTGGTGTGAATGGCAGTCCCTTGTTCTGGTGGCAGGCCTCTGCCCACCATAGAAACTCTAGGCGCAGGCAAGGTATGATAGGAATCATTGTTTCCAGGATGTGACAATGCTGACTCCATACACTTTTTAAATACGACTGAAGTTTCCTCATATGCAGTCTTGCATATGGAATTAGAAGAATGCAGGAGGCCATGAACCCCAAGGCTTGCAGTATTTGCCTTGCAGAAAGCAGGGTTTTTGTGGCCACCTGTTTGAAGTAAGTCACCAAATGAATTTGCTTGTCTGGCATAAGGAAAGCCATCTGGGCAGTTGTACTGAAGCTTGCACCCAGGAATGTAATTTTTTGAGAGGTACCAGATGTGATTGCTTTTCGTTTATAGTGTACCCTAGACAAGTTAGAAAGTACAGTTTTGTACCTACCATAAATGTAGATGTTCGAGTGCTAATACAGCTGCAGTCATAACAGATGGGTTTTCCTGCCGTCAGGCGGGTCCTCGGTCGGCCGAATTCCAAAGTCTAGGTCCGGCGTCGGATGTCGTCGCTTCTTCCCTGACGTCAGTGTGACAGGGGTATAAAAGAACCAGCCGACGCCATTTTCTTCAGTTTTTCTTGCCCCAGATGTCAGGTGCCCCCAGAAAGAAGGCAATACATAAATTTATGTAATAATGCAATGCAATATAATCAAAAAACAGTAGTTGCAAGCAAATACACCATAAAAGAATACCCCAATCAGGTTGTAGGAGAAGGTGTTTAGCCATTAGGCCTGTCTCAAGAGGGGAAGGAGGGAGGGTAACCTGGACTGCAGCTGTATTAGCACTCGAACATCTACATTTATGGTAGGTACAAAACTGTACTATGTTCATCGTGCATACAGCTGCAGTCATAACAGATGGGTAGAATCCCAAAGCTAAAAAAGGGGTGGTAGGCACTAGGTGGAACTAGGAGGAGCCAAAATGCCCTGCAAGACTGCAGTGGCAAAGCCTGCTCTAAATTTGGAGTATAATGGTAGGTGATAGTGCTTGGAGAAAGTATGTACAGAACTCCAAGTGGCTGCTTCCAAAATATCTTTGGTAGGAACCCCCCTGAGGAAAGCTGCAGAGGTAGCTGTGGCCCTTGTGGAGTGAGATCTGATGCCTGCAGGTACAGTTTTACCATGAAAAGAGTAACAAAAGCGTATGCAGTGGGCTATCCATTTTGAGATTGTCTGTTTGGAAATAGGCTTCCCTTGAGCTCCTGTAGCATAGGACACAAAGAGTTGCTCTGATTTTCTGAAAGGCTTTGTTCTGTCCAAATAATAACATAGCTGTTTGTGAATGTCCAAGGAATGTAGTAGTTTCTCCCCTTTGTTTTGAGGATTAGGGTAAAAGGTAGGTAAGTGGATAGCCTGATTCAAGGCTACCCTGGATACTACCTTTGGCATAAAGGAAGGATTTGTTCGTAAGGAAACTCTGTCCTGATGGAAAATGATGTAAGGCTGCACAGCCATGAGGGCTTGTAGTTCCGAAACCCTGCGAGCTGAGGTGATAGCCAGCAGGAAGGCTGTTTTCCAGGACAAATATTGCAGTTCTGTTGAAGCAGCTGGCTCAAAAGGAGGCAAGGTCAGTTTTTCTAGAATGAAATTGAGGTCCCAAGCAGGTACTGGTTGTTTCCTTGGGGGTTTTATATTCTTAGCCCCTCTGAGGAACTGTCTTAAGAGGGGGTGAGAAAAAAAGGAGGATCAGTGTTGTATTCTGCAGAAATGGCTGAGGCATGGATTTTGATGGAGGAGAATGAAAGTCCACTGCTTAGCATCTCAGCTAGGTACTGTAATATTTGAAGTAAATTCAGTATTCTAGGATTCTGACCCTTTTACTCATTCCAGGCACAAAACCGTGTCCATTTTGCGGAGTAGTCTTTTCTAGTAGAAGGCCTTCTGGCCTCCAAAATGACATCCTGCACCTCCTTGGAGAGTAGGGTCTGTTGTGATTTTTAAGGAATCTTCCATGCGGCTAGATTGAGTGTTTTCAGCTGACTGTGAAGAGTTTTGAAGTTGTGCTGAGTCAGCAGAAGAGGCATTAGAGGCAGGATCCATGGTGGGGAATGCGTCAGGCTCCTCAGGAGTGGGTACCAGTGTTGTCTTGGCCAGTCTGGAGCAATGAGAATCATCTTTGGTCTATCTGCTCTGGTTTTTAATAGAACTTTGGGCAGCAGAGGAAGAGGTGGAAAGGCATAAACTGTCATTGTTGTCCAACTGAAAGAGAGTGCGTCCACTTTCCAGGCCTGTGGATGAAAGGTCCTCGAGCAGAATTTTTCCAATTGGTGATTTCTGTGGGAGGCAAAGAGATCTATGTCTGGCCTTCCCCATGCTTGAATTATCCTTGTAAAAACTTGAGGATGCAACTTCCATTCGTGTGGATCTGTCATATTTGTGCTTAGGTTGTCTGCCAGCGTGTTTTCCTTGTCTGGCAGGTACTGTGCTTGAAGTTCGATTTGTAATTCCAGAGCCATGTTCCAAAGAGACATGGCTAGCCTGCATAGGGGGTATGAATGGGTTCCTCCCTGTTTGTTTATGTACCACATTACTGTGGTGTTGTCTGTCCTTATCAATAGCTGGCCTGGATGCAGTAGGTCTTTGAAAGCTATAATAGCATTTATTACTGCTAGCATTTCCTTTTGATTGATGTGTAGGTGCTTTTCTTTTTGGGACCATTTGCCCTGAATGCACCGATCTGTCATGTCGCCCCAGGCGTAGTCCGAGGCGTCTGTTGTGATGACTTGATTTGCTTGAGGCTTGCAGAATGGGAGACCTGTGTTTCTTTGGCATGCTTGAGCCCACCACAGAAATTCCTTTTGAAGACATGGAATCAGTGGTATTATTGTTTCCAAACTGTGGCTGTGTTGAGACCATAGGTTTTTTAGGTACCATTGAAGTTTCCTCATATGTAGCTTTGCACATGGGATTAGTAGGATGCAAGATGCCATGAATCCCAGAGCCTGCAGGATTTTCCTTCAGCTGGTGAAAGTTGCCAGTTTTCTGAAGTATTGAGTTAGTTGCCCTTGTTTCTCTGGCGTGAGGTAGGCCATCTGGGTGTTTGTATCCAAGCTGGCACCCAGGAAAATTATTGTTTGAGAGGGTATTAGCCTTGATTTCTTTTTGTTGACTGTGTATCCCAGAGAATTCAACAACATTATTACAAACGCCAGATGTTTCAGAAGTATGTGCTTGCTGTCCGCTTGGATCAGGCAGTCGTCCAAATATGGGTATATTTGTATCCCTTGAAGTCTGCAGTAAGCAATTACTGATGCCAGGCATTTCGTGAACACTCTGGGTGCAGTAGATAAGCCAAAGGGCAATGCAGAGAATTGATAATGGGTTGAACCTGCAAGAAATCTGAGGTATCTTCTACAATCTTGTCTGATTGGGACGTGCAGGTATGCCTCCTTGAGGTCCAGTGTTACCAGCCAAGACTCCTTGCCAAGCATGGGAAGAAGCTGCTGTAATGTGAGCATCTTGAATTTTGGCAAGAGTAAAAATGTGTTTAGGATGGATAGGTCCAAAATAGGTCTCCAATCTTTGCCCTTCCTTGGTACCAGGAATAGTCTGGAATAAAAACCTTGACCCTGTTCTTGTGCAGGTACCTCTTGAATAGGTTTCATGTCCATTAGATCTGAAATTTGTTTTTGTGCCTCTGCCCTTTGATTGTGTGGCAGGTTTGGCATGCCTCTCATTTTTGGAAGGGTGTGAAAGTGGAATCTGAAGCCTCTGTCTATAATGTCCAGGATCCATTTGTCTTTTGTGACAATATGCCAATTTTTCAAAAATAATGCCAGTTTTCCGCCTAAAGGTGCTGCCATTTGAGCCTTGCTTGGCATGCAAAGGGGAAAGTCATTGGTTCTGCTTTCTGAATGGCTGTGAACTATCCTCACCACCTCTTTGTGTAGGTGCTTGCCATTGTCTGCCTCTAAACGATCCTTGAGATTGCCCTCTACCCCTCAGGCGCCTGTATCTACCTCTTTGGGGTCTGTCCGTGGCTGGAAAGGACCAATTTTTTGAAGGCCATTTTCTACTGAAACGTGGAGGTTGTACCTGTAGGAAATCTTTCACTGTTTGCATTGATTTTGCCTTTTCCTCCATTTTCTTTAATACCTCCTCAGCTTTAACACCAAACAATACATCTTTTTGCAGAGGTGCATCTAGTAATTTAGCTTTGACATGATCTGGTAAGGTTTGCTCTTTGAGCCAAGCATGTCTACGTATGACTGATCCTGTAACAGCAGCTCTACGTGAGGCCTCTAAAGCATCAAAACCACATTGCAAGGTATGTTTACCCACTTGTTCTGCACTATGTAACAAATCCTGCAACTCCTTCAAGTCTGGTTGTTCAGGTTGTGACATTTTGCTTTTCAACTGTGATAACAGAAACTGTTGGTACTTTAACATATGGAACTGACAGTTTAATGCCCTCATGGTTAAGGTGGCCGAGGTGAATACCTTTTTTCCCCCTTTCTAAAGCTCTGGAATCTCTCCCTGAAGGTAATGGATTTTTAGCAGTGGAGGCCTTAATTCCCTTGGGACCCTGTGAAATAGTTTCTGGGTCAGCCGCATGGCTTTTGTATAGGAATTGGTGTGTATCAGGAACCCGGTAATACCTGTCAGGCTTGACTGGAGCTGGAGGTAAAGAATCTGGGTTAAGGCAGGCCTCCGAATACACATCATCTAGAATGTCTAAGACAGGAGGTATAGCCAGAGGCCTGTGCTGAGGGAGCAAGAGGAAATCCCTAAGCCTTTTCTTGGAGTCTGAGTACTCTTGGCCTTCCCAGTGGAAGTGTTCCCTCAAGGTATGTAAGGTTTCCCCAAAAGTAATCCTCAGGGGGAGACAGAGGGAATGGACTCCTCTGCATCAGAATCTTCAAAAGGGGAGTATGAATGTTCCTGGTCTTCAGAATGTTCTGAAATAATGGAGGCCTGGTCAGAGGAAGGGGATTCTTCCTCCACTCTGGGCCTTTTGTCCGGGGGGGGGGGGTTGAGAACCCCTGATAAGAGTAATCAAATCCTCAGCCATTTTGAGCATCTGCTTTTTAGGCATGGGGCCTTGAGAGGGGCCCTGTGGAGTTTATCTTTTAGTATGCATGGCTGCTTTAGACTTAGTGAAAGCCTTGATGGAAAAAGAAGAGGAAGGCCTGAAGACACCTTGAGAGGTGGCAGGCCTGTCTAAACTCTGAGTTTCACCGCCAAGAGTGGCTTCGGTATCTGTAGTCGGGGTGTGGGCCGAAGAGCCTGCGACCTCGGGCACAGAAGACACCGCCAATGAAGTGTCATCGGTAGTCAGGGGCTGCGTAGGCACCTCGCTGAGAACCGGACCACCTGTAGTCTGCTTTGGCGTGGTGTCAGTAGAAGTCGCGGACCTCGTATGATGGTCCTTATCTTTGCGTCTTTTACTCAAAACTGGAGTCGGAGTATCCGACGACATAATGTAATTAAACTTTTTTGCCAAAATAGTGTTGGGCGAACTCCGCCCGACGCTTAATAGTGCGTCTGTTGAATGTAGCACAAAAACGACAGGCCGAGACGTCGTGGTCTGGGCCTAAGCAAGGAATGCAGAGGGAATGAAAATCCTTATGCGGTATTTCCTTCCCACATGAAATGCAATTAACTTTGTCTGACATTGGTCTGAGGCAAGAAAAGTTTCCCCAACGGGGTACTTAGCTTTCAAGAAGACTTCGGTTGAAAAATATTCGTAATCTCAGGAGCTGGCCAACCGGCACTTGCGAACTGCTTCTGCTTCGGGCACCGCGCGGCAAGAAAGACTGAAGAAAATGGCGTCGGCTGGTTCTTTTATACCCCTGTCGCACTGACGTCAAGGAAGAAGCGATGACATCCAACGCCGGACCTAGACTTTGGAATTCGGCCGACCGAGGACCCGCCTGACGGCAGGAAAACCCATCTGTTATGACTGCAGCTGTATGCACGATGAACATCCCTTTTTACAAACGCCAGATGTTTTAGAAGAATGTCCTTGTCTTCTGCCTGAATTAGATAATCGTGCAGGTATGGATAAATTTGAATATTTCTTTGCCTGCAAAATGCAATTACTGGAGCCAGGCACTTTGTAAAGACCCTGGGCGCAGTAGATAAGCCAAAGAGCAGTGCAGGTGACTGGTAATGCAAGTAGCCTGCTTTGAAGCAGGGGTATCTTCTGCAAAATTCCCTGATTGGAATATGCAGGTAAGCCTCTTTTAAATCTAGAGTTGCCAACCAGGCATCTTTGCCTAGCATAGGAAGTAACTGGTGAAGAGTCAGCATCTTGAATTTTGAGATGTCTAGAAAGGTGTTTAGAGTAGATAAGTCCAGAATTGGACGCCATGATTTGTCTTTTCTGGGTACCAGGAAAAGTCTTGAATATAAACCTGGTCCCTTTTCCTCTTCTGGTACTAGTTGAATAGCCTCAATGCTCATAAGGGAAAGTACTTGTTTCTGGGCCTCGGCCCACTAATTTGGGGGCAGGTCTGGCCATCCATTTGTATTTGGCAACGTGTGGAAATGAAATCTGTATCCCTGGGATACTATATTTAAAAACCCATTTGTACTGGGTTATAAGTTGCCAGTTTTTTGCATGAAGAGCCAGTTTTCCCCCCAAAAGGGCGGCTAAAAGGTAAGTGCTTGGTAAGTGTAAAGGGAAGTCATTGAGACTGCTTACCACAGGGAGGTGTCTTGTTGTTTCCAGATTTGGAATAGGAGGCACCCCATTGTTTAGTTCTGAAAGTCCCTTGGGACTGAAACCTGGTGCCTTTGGAATGTCTGGGTTTGACTGGAGTGGCTCTCGTAGGAACTGGAAAGGACCAGTTCTTAGTAGGCCAGTGTCTACTAAATCTTGGAAGTTGCACTTGTAATAAATCTTTTACAGTTTGCATAGTTTTAGCTTTATCTTCCATCTTTTTTAGAACTTCTTCAGCCTTATTACCAAAGAGACGGTCCTGTTGTAAAGGAGCATCCAACAATTTTGCTGTTACATGATCAGGCAGAGTTTGCTCTTTGAGCCAAGCATGTCTTCTTAGCAGAGACCCAGTTACAGCAGCCCTGCAAGAGGCCTCCAAAGAATCAAAACCACATTGCAAAGTATGTTTTCCAACTTGTTAAGCTGAATGCAATAGATCCTGTAAATCTATTTTTCACAGTCAGAAATCAACATAATTTTCTGTTTAAGCAGTCCCATGATATGCTGCTGATATTTTAGCATATGAAATTGACGGTTTAAAGCCCTGATTGCCAAGGTTGCAGAAGTGCAAACCTTCTTACCCCCATCTATCCAGCGCCCTGGAATCTCTATCAGAAGGGGTAGGATTTTTAGAAGTAGAAGCCTTAATGCCCTTGGGACCCTGAGAAATGGTTTCAGGATCTGCAACAGGATTTTTGAAAAGGAATTTGTGGGAGTCAGGAACCCTGTAGTACCTGTCTGGCTTACAAGGAGCCGGAGGCAGAGAATCAGGAGCCATACTAGATTCTGAAAAAATATCAACAACAATGTCTAGAACAGGAGGTGTAGCCAAAGGCCTACGCTGAGGAAGAAGAAGAAAATCCCCAAGTTTCTTTTTAGATTCAGAAAAATCCTGACTTTCCCAGTGGAAATGTTCCCTTAAGGTATGTAAAGTTTCCCCAAAAGAAAAATCCTCAGGAGGAGAAAAAGAAGGAATGGAATCTTCTGCATCAGAGTCCTCATAAGTAGGTATAGACAATTTCTGTTCATTAGAAGAGTCAGAAGAAACAGAATCCTGTTCAGAAGATTCATAATCAATATCTTGCCTAGGCCTCTTAGATGGCGGGGGGGGGGGGGGGGGGCGGGGGGGGTTGTCTACCCCTGATCAGAGTAATTAAATCTTCAGCCATTTTGATCATTTGTTTTTTTAGACATAGGGGCCTGCACATATGGCCTACACATTGTTTTTTTTAGGCATAGGTCAAGATTTTGGGCTTAGTTTTGTCTAATATACAAACCTGTAGGCCTGAAAACACCCTCAGAAGCCAGTGCCTGCACAGCGGCTCCAGACCCATCCAAGGTAGAGACATCCGCGGGTTCCATAATTGAAGCATCTCACGGCATACCGGACTCCAAATGGGTCTCAGTAGAGGCCTGAGAATCAGAAGTAGCGGGCATCATGGGCTGCGAAAGCGCCTCACTGAGTACAGGCGACTGGCTTAGAAGAGTTTTGGACCTCAATGGCCTCTTTCTGTCTTTTTCTTTGCATTTTTTAGGTATTCCGGTAGTCAGATTGCTAACTGACGACATTTCTGGATAATTAAAGCGTGAGCCAAAATATTTAGAAAAAAAAATGTACCGGCGTTTGATAGTGCGTTGAGTAAAAGCACAGAACAGACAGCAAGGTACATCGTGGTTAGGGCCTAGGCAAGGAATACAGTACAAATGAAAATCCTTATGAGGTATTTGCTTCCCACAAGTAATGCAATTATTAACTTTTACTGACATCGGTAAGGAGCAAGAAAAAGTTTCCCCAATGGGGTACTTAGCTTTTTAGTTGAAGACTTCGGATCTGAAACTCAAACAAAAATTTCATGAGTCGGCCGACTGGCACTTGCGAACTGCTTCTGCTTCGGGCACCGCACGGCAAGAAAAACTGATGTAACGACATCGATTGCATGTTTTATACCCCTGACGACCTGACGTCATGGAAGAAGGGACAGCAACCGACACAGGACCCAAGACTTTGTTAATCAGGCCAACTGAGGGCAACCTACCAGTAGATTACCCCAAATGTAATGACTGCAACAGTGAAACATGAAGAAAGTACAGTTGTGTACCTACCATAAACGTAGATGTTCGAGTGTATTCACTGTTGCAGTCATTACACTTGGGTTAGCCTGCTGGCAGGCTACCCGCAGTCGGCCAGAATTCCAAAGTCCTGGTCCGGCGTCGGTTGCTGTCGCCACTTCCCTGATGTCAGTGCGCCAGGGGTATACAAGATGCTGCTGACGTCATTTTCTTCAGTTTTTCTTGCCCCAGATGTCAGGTGCCCCCAAGAAGGTAGGCAATGCATAATGCTTATAAAAGCATACAGAAAAATAAAAACAATACCTTCATCTACAAGCAATTACACCACATAGGTTGTACAGGATACAGAAGTATAGACAAGTCCCAGCAAAGAAAGGAGGATGCAGGGTGGATAACCTGGACTGCAACAGTGAATACACTCGAACATCTACATTTATGGTAGGTACACAACTGTACTATGTTCATCGTGTTTCACTGTTGCAGTCCTTACACTTGGGTTGAATCCCAAAGCTGAGGTAGGGCGGCTGGGTCTAAATAGGATTAGGAGTGGCTGAGGCCCTGCAGAACTGCAGTGGCAAAGCCTGCTCTAGATTTAGAGTAAAGAGGTACGTGATAATGCTTGGTAAAAGTGTACACTGAACTCCAAGTTGGTACTCCTCTGAGAAAGGCTGCTGAAGTGGCTGCTGCCCTGGTAGAATGTGGCCTAATATTCTTAGGCACTGACTTGCCATGCTGTGCATAGCAGAAACGAATGCAGTGTCCTACCCACTTTGAAATAGTCTGCTTTGAGATAGCCTTTCCTTGTGATCCTGCAGCATATGCTACAAACAGTTGCTCAGTTTTTCTGAATACTTTTGTTTTGTCCAAGTAGAAGCGTAGCTGCCTGTATATGTCCAAAGAGTGCAGAAGTCTCTCCCCTTTATTCTGGGGATTTGGATAAAATGTTGGCAAATGAATGGTTTGGTTAAGAGCTACACTGGATACTACCTTTGGCATAAATGTTGGGTTTGTCCTTAGAGAAACCCTGTCCGGGTGAAAAATAATAAAAGGTTCCACTGCCATTAATGCCTGTACCTCTTAGACTCTTCTTGCCGAAGTTATTGCTAGGAGCAGAGGAGTTTTCCAAGATAAAGAATTTTATATCAGCTGTATTGGCTGGCTCAAAAGGAGGCAGTGTGAGCTTTTCCAAGACAAAGTTCAGGTCCCATGTAGGTATCGGTGGTCTCCTTGGGGGTCTTATGTTTTTTGCCCCTCTGAGGTACTGTCTTAGCAGTGGATGTGAGAAAATAGGAGGTTCTGTATTGTAAAGAGCTGAAATGGCAGAGGCATGGATCTTAATTGATGAGAAGGATAGGCCTTTATCCAGCATCTCAGTTAGGTATTGCAAAATCTGAGGAATATTTGGAACAAGTGGTTCAAGTCCTTGTGCCCGGTTCCAAGCACAGAATCTCTTCCATTTTTCTGCATAAGATTTCCTGGTGCTGGGCCTCCTGGCTTCCAAAATGACATCCATAACAGCTTTAGAGAGAGGTGTGTTCTGAGTGCCTATATTATTTGCCATGCAGCCAGATTTAAGGTTATGATTTGGCTGTGCAGGATTTGACTGTTTTGTTGAGTCAGAAGATGAGGAATTTGTGGTAAAGTCCAGGCTGGGCCTTGAGACAAGCTCTTTAGGATTGGGTACCAGTGCTGGCATGGCCAGACTGGGGCAATCAGAATCATTTTTGGCTTCACTTGTCTTAGGAGTACCTTGGGAAGGAGAGGCAGTGGTGGAAAGGCATAAACTGTTAGCGTTTTCCAGCTGAATGATAGAGCATCCACTTTCCATGCTTGTGAGTGATAAGTCCTTGTGTAGAATCTCTGTAGTTGGCAGTTGTGAGGGGAGGCAAAAAGATCTATGTCTGGGCATCCCCATTTCCTTCTTATCATGCTGAAGGCCCATGGCTTGCCTGCAGAGAGGGTAGGAATGTGTGCCCCCTTGCTTGTTTATGTACCACATAACTGTAGTATTGTCCATCTTTAGCAATAGTTGTCCTGGATGTAGTAGATCCTTGAAGGCTGTCAGGGCATTCTGTACAGCATGCATCTCTTTTTGAGATGCATTTGGTCCGCGGGCCACGTGCCCTGAATACATTTTCCTGCCATGTGCGCCCCCCCCCAGGCATAATCCGATGTATCTGTTAGTGTCTGCCTGGCTGTGGGTAAAGTGATAGGCTGTCCCTTGTTGTGGTGACAGGCCAGTGCCCACCATCGAAACTCTTGTTGCAGGCAGGGCATGAGAGTTATTATTGTTTCCAGGCTGTGGCAATGTTGAGTCCAAACACTTTTTAGATACCATTGCAGCTTCCTCGTATGCAGTCTTGCATATGGAATTAGCAGGATGCCATGAAGCCCAAAGCCTGCAGAATTTTTCTTGCAGGTAGCTGGGTCTTTGTTGCCATAATTTGAAAGTAATGAGTCAGTTGCCTTTGCTTGTCTGGTATGAGATAAGCCATCTGGGCAGTTGTATTTAAGCTTGCACCCAGGAATATTATCTCTTGAGAGGGCACTAGTTTTGATTTATTTTCATTTACTGTGTACCCTAGGCATATTAGCAATCTTTTTACAAACGCCAGATGCTTTAGAAGAATGTCTTTGCTCTCTGCTTGAATAAGGCAGTCGTCCAAGCAGGGATATATTTTAATTCCTTTTTGTCTGCAAAAAGCAATTACTGGTGCCAGGCATTTTGTGAAAACCCTGGGCGCAGTAGATAAGCCAAAGGGCACTGCAAAGAATTGGTAATGCATTGAACCAGCTATAAATCTGAGGTATCTTCTGCAAGTTTGTCTGATTGGGACATGCAGGTATGCCTCTTTGAGGTCCAAAGTAACTAGCCAAGCCTTCTTGCCCAGCATGGGTAGAAGTTGCTGCAGTGTCAACATTTTGAATTTTGGAACGTCCAGGAAAGTATTTAGAGTAGACAGGAACAGTATTGTTCTCCAAGCTTTGTCCTTTCTGGGTACCAAGAAAAGTCTTGAGTAAAATCCTTGCCCCTGCTCTTCTTGTGGTACTTTTTGAACAGCCCTCATGTCCATGAGAGCAGAAATTTGTTTTTGTGCCTCTGCCCACTGATTGTGCGGCAGGTCTGGCATACTTTTTGACCTTGGTAGGGTGTGAAAGTGGAAACTGTAACCCTGAGAAACAATATTCAGTACCCATTTGTCCTGAGTGATCGTGTGCCAATTTTGTGAGAAAAGTGCTAGTTTTCCCCCTAAGGGTGCTGCCAAAAGGTAAGTGCTTGGCATAGGTAGAGGAAAGTCATTGGGACTGTTTCCTATAAGGTTGTGATTTGTCTTCTCCGCCTTTGGGGGCTGAAGCACCCCACTGTTTAGGTCTGTATGAGCCTTGGGGCTGAGATCTGCCTCTTGGGTGTCTATATCTGCCTCTTTGTGGCCTGTCTGACACTGGAAAGGACCAATTTTTGAAGGGCAGTTCCTGCTAAATCTGGGTGGCTGAACCTGTAAGAAATCCTTTACTGTCTGCATTGATTTTGCTTTATCCTCCATTTTCTTTAACACCTCTTCTGCCTTAACACCAAAGTATCATGCTGTAATTGAGTATCCAATAATTTTGCTTTAACATGATCGGGTAAACTTTGTTCTTTTAACCAAGCATTCCTTCGAATGACAGAACCTGTAACTGCGGCTCTGCAAGAAGCCTCTAATGAATCAAAACCACATTGCAAAGTATGCTTTCCCACTTGTTCAGCTGCATGCAATAAATCCTGCATTTCCTTATTTTCTGGACATTCTGAGCTTGTAAGCATTTTCTGTTTTAGCAAAGACATTAGGTATTGTTGATATTTGAGCATGTGAAACTGGCAGTTTAAAGCCCTTACAGCTAAAGTAGCACAGGTGTAAACTCCCCCCCCCCCATCTATCCAGTGCTCTAGAATCCCTATCAGAGGGAACAGGGTTTTTGCAGTGGAAGCCTTGACCCCTTTGGGACCCTGAAAATTTGTTTCTGGGTCAGCAGCAGGGTTTTTATAAAGACATTTATGAGAATCTGGGACCCTGTAGTACCTATCTCGCTTGACTGGTGCAGGGGGTAAAGAATCAGGAGACAAACTGGATTCAGAAAAAACATCATCAACAATATCTAGTACAGGGGGGATAGCAAGGGGCCTGTGCTGAGGCAGTAAAAGAAAGACTTTGAGCCTTTTCTTGGATTCTGAATAATCCTGGCTCTCCCAATGGAAATGCTCCCTCATGGTGTGCAAGGTTTCCCCAAAAGAGTAATCCTCAGGAGGAGAGGCTGAAGGGCTAGATTCTTCAGCGTCAGAGTCCTCATAGGGAGGAAGAGAATATCCCTGTTCTGAAGAGGAATCAGAGGAAACAGAAACCTGGTCAGAGGAGTCAGTCAGTGTCTTGCCTAGGCTTTTTATCAGGAGGGGGATGGGAACCCTGATCAAAGTAATTAGGTCCTCGGCCATTTAAAGCATCTGTTTCTTTGGCATGGATGACTGTCCAGGAAAATGCTGTACTTCTTTCTTTGTCTTTAATGGTGTTTTAGACTTTGCCTTGGCTGCTGAAGTGGTCTTGATAATAAGCTGTGTAGGTCTGAAAACACCCTCAGAAGCCGATGCCTGCTCAGCGGCTCCGGACCCATCTGAGGGAATAGTTTCCATAGGCCCAATACCTTGAGTTTCCAGAGGCCTAGTTGTCTCCATGTGGGAGTCGGAGGCGGCCTGTGGCTCTGAGGTAGCGGGTGTCAGGGGCTCCGAAAGTGCCTCACTGAGAACCGGCGACTGGCCGAGAAGAGGCTTCTTCGTCGGTTTTGGACCTCGGATGCCTGTCCTTTTCTTTGTCTTTGCGCTTTTTATGAATTCCGGTCGTCGGTTGTTGCGACAGCATTATATAGTTAAACCTTCGGCCAAAGTAATGTAAAGCAAAATCAAACGGACGCTTAATAGTGCGTTGGTTGAATCTAGCACAAAACCAACAACTAGCAACATCGTGGTCAGGGCCTAGGCAAGGAATACAGCACGAGTGAAAATCCTTAGGAGGTATTTGCTTCCCACAAGAAATACAATTGTTAACTTTTACTGACATCGGTCTGGAGCAAGAAAAAGTTTCCCCAACGGGGTACTTAGCTTTAATGAAGACTTCGGATCTGAAATTCAATTTTGAAAATCTCAGGAGTCGGCCGACTGGCACTTGCGAACTGCTTTTGGTTCGGGCACCGTGCTGCAAGAAAGACTGAAGAAAATGGCGTCAGCTGCATCTTATATACCCTTGGCGCATTGACGTCAGGGAAGAGGCGACAGCAACCGACGCCGAACCAGGACTTTGGAATTCAGGACGACTGTGTGTAGCCTGCCAACAGGATAACCCAAGTGTTATGACTGCAACAGTGAAACACGATGAACATCCATCATGTTGTCTGGTGCACAAGATTTTTGGACGACATTTTTATCATCTTTAAAGGTGATAAAAAACAAGCTATGATGTTTGTGGAAGAAATTTCCAGTTTAACTGATTTCTTGAACTTCACCTTTGAATTTGGTGTTGATTCCATCTCTTATTTGGACATTTTTCTTGTTAAGGACTATGTGAATTCGAGATATGTAGCCAAAATATTTAGGAAGGCTACATACGCAAATATTTTTTTAAATTTTGAGAGTAACCACCCCTTTTATCAGAAAAAGGCAGTAGTTAAGGGGCAGTTAGTGAGGGCAGCCAGAATGGTCACCCTCGATGATTTCTTGTTGGAATGTGAATATTTGAGAAAGATGTTTTCAGTTAGGTCCTACCCTGATGGTCTTTTAAGCACTATTATTGATGAGGTAGTTGTTATGAGGCAGTCTGGTTGGTTTAAACCTTTGTTGGATGGAGGATCAATTACCCCTGACAACACTCGCATACATGCCCCTGATGAGACTACACCTGTTGACAACAGTGTGAATTATACACTGAAATTTAGCACACCTTATTCATTAGACGCTGGATGATTAAGGAATATACTCACTAAGAACTGGTGTTTACTAACTGAAGATGTTTCAGTCAAAGAGGTTGTCTGATAGTCCCAGTATGATATTCAAACGTGGCCTTAATTTGAAGAATTTATTAGAAAACACTCATGTTTATCACAGTGCCAGATGTTTTATATTCAAATTTGGGTGCTGTAGAAGTTGCCATCTTATAAATATGTTCTGCATTTCTGACACCATTCATTATCTGAAAGGCAGATTTAATTGTGAAAGTGTTGGTGTTGTCTACATCACCTTATGGCAATACCGTGCTGCATTTTATATTGGTAAGACTGAGAGACATCTTAAGGAGAGAATTTATGAACACCAATACAGTATTGGCAGGCGTAATGGCAACAATGCTTTGGCTAGACATTTCATGGAACATGAGGGTCACTCCTTTGCATACATGGTTATTGAGCAGGAAACCAAAAACAAGAGAGGTGGCCCATGGCAATTAATTTTAGAAAGTAGAGAATTGTATTGGCAGTTGAAACTTATTGCTTCTGCCTATCCAGGTCTCAATGAGTATTGCTCTTTGAAGTGTATTTTAAACTTCAAAGATGAATAAGTTTTGTTTGGGAGGCATTATTTTACAATTGGTATATATAAATTATTCTTGTTTAATATTATAACTTTATTCATAGTAGTATTGTACAAACAACATATTTTTATTTATATTTTAGGAGTATGGGATTGTTTATGATGTCATTATTGCTGATGTCATTTCCCACTGACATTACTGCTGATGTAATTTCCTTTTGGAATATTTTAAATTGAATGTTTAACTGTTGTCCTGTGTCTGAAGAAGTTGGATTGCTTGTTCAACAAACACGCTTACATAAACTTTTTGGAGATTACCACCGGCCTTGTGTGTTCTTTTATCAGTTCATAGGTTTTGTTTTTTTCTATTTCGTTTCTCTTATGGCTAGTGGTTTGTCTCCTGCTTCTCCTAACATGTTTTCTCTGGATTCTAATGGTCCCATTGAGGCGAATGCTGTGGGGAACCTCACAGCTTTAATTCAACAACTTTCTACTAGAGTGTATGATTTAGCTGCCAAAATGGGCCGTTGTTGTGCTGCAGCTGTCAGCAATGGTGTTGCTGCTACAGGGTATCTTCCTGTGGTTTTAAATCCTTCTACTGCTGCAACCATTTCTGACTTACCATCGTTGCCTCCTGGACAAGTTTCTACACTTAATAATCATGCTTCAATTGTATCTCCGGTTAGTAATGGACAAACATTTGGTAATGTAGTTTTACCTTCCCTTAACAATTGTTTGAGTGAACCAATGAGTTTGTTCAATGGTACTGGAACTCATGCTTCTACTGACAATGGTTTATCTGCACAGCTTAATACTGTTGACAACTTAAAAACGTTCGATGTCAAGCTGTATAAATTAAAAAAACTACAGCTTGAAATACGATATCTTGAAGAATGTATTTCGAGACGTCAGATCCCCAAAGGACAACGCCAATGGAGATTTCCTATGGGGGTGGTCCATGATTCCCCTTTCCATCAAGAACTTTTAAAACTTTTTGATTCACAGGGATGAGAATTTTTGCAACTATTACTCAGGAATTATAAATCCAAGACTGATGTTTTAAAAGCAGAATTAATTGAGTTGGAATCTGTTATAATAGGGGATACAGACTTTGGTAGATATAGATTTGACTACCAACGTATATATTCCAGCAGTGACAGTGCCTTTATAAAACTGAAGGGCACTAAAATCAAGAAACTAGAAAGGGATTGCTTTGTTTATCTTAACAGAAGGGCATATCCACTTCCTTCTAGTTCTATAGACTCTACGAGCACTAATAATTCTTTGAACACCCCTAACAGCCCTTTTAATGCTTCCAGGACTGGAAACAACATGAATAGTCATGAGAACACTGTCCCTGATGTACGGCATAGTGAATGACTTTGTGAGCGCTCTGTTAATGCTGGAAATGAAGGTCCTTCTGACAGCAGTGGAAATCAGGGTTTTCAGAATCCTGTGAGACAGGATACTCAGTTTACGAACACTTGCCCTGTAACCAACAGACGACAGAAAAGGAAAAGAAGGAGGAAGAGGTAGTGCATTGTGTAGATACTTCCACTACTAATTCCAATGCAGTTTTGAACAATGCAATACCTGGATCACAGATTGCAACGAATTCTTCAGATGACTTTAAAATATATAATTTCTCTTCCAATATTCCCTCTCCTTAGCTTATTGACTTTTTAGCTAAGGGACTTAACATTCGTACCATCCAGAAGAGCTGATTTGGCAAGTACCTTAGTTGATTTAAAAACCTTCACTCATAAATTGAATTTAATGTTATTAGGCAATAATGAGTCTGTACTACAGAATTTCCATGTGCCTAGTGTATTTAATCCTGTCTTGCACAACACTATTGCTATATGTTTGAAAATGTTTGTGAGTTGGACATCAGGCATGCTTTATGCTGCAATAATAGAATGCTTGCAGATGTTAATGCCACCACTGATCAGATTTATGCTTTAAATGAACTTAAGAATGCTGATGTTAGGATCTTAAAGCCTGATAAGGGGGTGGCCTTGTTTTTATGAATCAAGATGAGTATGCTAATAAGATCTTGGATATACTGAATTCCGACGCTTATGTTGAATGCTCACTGAATGAGTATAATGGGACATGTCAATGTGTTAGATCTCATATTAATGATTTATTCATTGATTCTAGGGTAGATGTAGGCATTTTTAACTATATAAACATTCTTTCTCCCATCATTCCAACCAATTTGGACTTCCTAAGCTCCACAAAAGTGAAGTCAATCCACCACTGCACCCTATTGTTAATGGAAGAAATTGTTTAACATATGGCTGTGCAAAATATGTTGACAGTCTTTTGCAGAAATATTTAAAAACTGTACCTCAAATATGTTGAGACTCCTAGGATTTCCTGAAATGTTTTAACTCCCTGACCTTTGTAGCTGACTACAATTTCTTAACAAAAGATGTTAGGGATTTGTATACTGTGATACCACAAACTTTGGGCATCGCTTGGGTCAGGGAGTTTTTATTGAAAAAGGGCTCCACGGGAGACGAGATAGATTTAATTGAGTATCTACTTGACATTGTCCTCTCCAATAACTTCATCTTTTTTAATGATTGTTACTATTTGCAAAAATCAGGGGTAGCGATGGGTTCCCCTTGTGGAGGGAGTTTTGCGAATAGTGTGATGGCCTATTGGGAGTTGGAATATTTGTTCAAATGTGCTTTAAACATGTAGTGTGGTACACAAGATTTTTGGACAACATTTTTATCATCTTTAAAGGTGATAAAAACTAAGCTATGGTGTTTGTGGAAGAAATTTGCAGTTTAACCGATTTCTTGAACTTCATCTTTGAATTTGGTGTTGACTCCATTTCTTATTATGACATTTTTCTTGTTAAGGACTATGTGAATTTGAGATATGCAGCCAGAAATTTTAGGAAGGCTACATACTCGAATAGTTTTTTTACATTTTGAGAGTAACTACCCCTTTTATCAGAAAAAGGCGGTGGTTAAGGGGCAGTTAGTGAGGGCGGCCAGAATGGTCACCCTCAATGACTACTTCTTGTTGGAATGTGAACATTTGAGAGAGATGTTTTCAGCTAGGTCCTACCTTGATTATCTTTTAAGCACTATTATTGAGGTAGTTGTTAAGAGGCGGTCTGGTTGGTTTAAACCTTTGTTGGATGGAGAATCAGTTACTCCCGACAACACTCATATACATGCCCCTGATGAGATGACTACACCTGTTGACAACAGTGTGAATTATACACTGAAATTTAACATACCTTATTTGTTAGACGCTGGACGATTAAGGAATATACTCACTAACAACTGGTGTTTACTAACTGAAGATGTTTCAGTCAGAAATAGGTTGTCTGATGGTCCCAGTATGATAGTCAGACATGGCCTTAATCTGAAGAATTTATTAGAAAACACTAATGTTTATTTATCACAGTGCCAGATGTGGTACGTTCAAATGTGGGTGCTGTAGAAGTTGCCGTCTTATGAAGGTGTCAAATAGGTTCTGCATTTCTGACACCATTCATTATCTGAAAGGCAGATTTAATTGTGAAAGTGTTGCGGTTGTCTGAATTGCCTTATGCAAACACTGTGCTGCATTTTATATTGGCAAGACTGAGAGACATCTTAAGGAGAGAATTTATGAACACCAATACAGTATTGGCAGGCATAATGGCAACACTGCTTTGGCTAGACATTTCATGGAACATCACTCATTTGCATACATGGTTATTGAGCAGGTAACCAAAAACAAGATAGGTGGCCCATGGCAATTAATTTTAGGAAGTAGAGAATTGTACTGGCAGTTGAAACTTAATGCTTCTGCCTATCTAGGTCTCAATGAGTATTGCTCTTTGAAGTGTATTTTAAAGTTAAAAGCACTTCAGAGATGAATAAGTTTTGTTTGGGAGGCATTTTACAATTCTTCTTCTTTTGGCTTTTCCCAGTTAGGGGTCACCACAGCGGAACACCAGTCCGCTAATGACTGGCAGTAGATTTTTACGGTGCCAAGGTGCCAGTTCGATGCCCAACCTTCAACGAAGGCACGCCCATTCACGCATGTCTTTCGAATGCCATTCAACGGTGGGGAGGACATGCAGACTCCACACAGAAGGCGCTCCGGCCGAGAATCGAATGGGAGAACCTCTTACTGTGAGGCGACAATGCTACCGCTGCACCAATTTTACAACTGGTGTATATAAATCATTCTTGTTTAACATTATAGCTTTATTCATAGTAGTATTGTACAAACAACATATTTTTATTTATATTTACTTTTTATAAGTATAGGATTGATTATGATGTCATTATTACTGATGCCATTTCCTGCAGACATTATTGCTGATGTCATTTCCTTTTGGAATATTTTAAATAAAGAAGTTATGTACTTACCATAACGTTCCATGTGAGTTGTTCATCTCGCCTTTATTCTTACACATGGGTTCGGAGCTGAACCATCGGCTCCGAGTCGGCCGCTTTACTAGCTAAAGGCTAGCTAAAGATCTCTGAGTAGCTTGAGGCCAGGTCCCTATCCTATGATGCTCTCTGTCCTACCTCAGGTCTAGTTTGCTGAGCCCAGCATGAACAGGTGTAACTCAATAAATACTCCAGCCAGAGTAAGAAGTCCCACAACAAAACTACCAGGCCCCAAGTCTACTCGCTCTTCGAGATCCTGGAGGGGGAATTGGGGTGGGAATGTAAGAATAAAGGCGAGATGAACAACTCATATGGAAAGTTATGGTAAGTATATAACTTCTTTAAGTGACGTTCAATCTCTCTGTTTATTCTTACACATGGGTAGCGTCCCAAGCACCCAAAACCTCGGTGGCTCAAGGGAATATATTCCTGAGGACAGTGGAATCAAAGGAAGCACTGTCCCTGGAGGCCCTGTCCACTTTGTAATGAGTGACAAAGGTATGAGGCTTAAACCAAGTGGCAGCTGCACATACAGTGTCCAAAGGTAATCGAGCCATATAAGCTGAATGCTCCTTCACACTGTACTCTAATGTTTGGTTCACTGAAGAGTACATGAATTTAATGCAGTCAGTTAACCATTTGGAAAGGGTAACTTTAGAAACTGGAAATCCTTTCTTAGCATCAGCATAAGATACAAAGAGTTGGTCAGACCTTCTAAATTCTTTTGTTCTGTCCAAATAGAAAGTACAGTTTTGTACCTACCATAAATGTAGATGTTCAAGTGTTGACACTGCTGCAGTCATTACACTTGGGTTATCCTGCCGTCAGGCGGTCCCACAGTCGGCCAGAGTTCCAAAGTCTTGGTCCGGTGTCAGTTGCTGTCGCCTCCTCCCTGACGTCAGTGCGACAGGCGTATATAAGATGCAGCCGACGCCATTTTCTTCAGTTTTTCTTGCCCCAGATGTTAGGTGCCCCCAAATAGGTAGGCAATTCAAATTGCTAGTAAACAATACAAAAGAAAAGCAAACAACCATTTTTAGTTGGCAGTAAATACTCCCCATAGGTAAAAAGGTTAGATGCCCTAGGTAAGTACCAGAAGGTAAGAGGGGAAGGAGGGAGGGTAACCTGGACTGCAGCAGTGTCAACACTCGAACATCCACATTTATGGTAGGTACAAAACTGTACTATGTTCATCGTGTTACACTGCTGCAGTCATTACACTTGGGTGGAATCCCAAAGCTGAGGTAGGGAAGCTGGATCTATAAGGCCCTGCAGTACAGCAGTGGCGAAGCCAGCTCTGGATTTGGAGTATAAAAGCAAATGGTAATGTTTGGTGAAGGTATGCACAGAACTCCATGTTGCTGCTTCCAAAATATCCTTGGTAGGTACTCCTCTGAGGTAGGCAGTTGAAGTGGCTGTTGCCCTGGTGGAGTGAGATCTAATGCTGCTAGGTACAGGTTTCCCATGGTGGGTATAGCAGAAATGTATACAGTGTCCTATCCATTTTGAAATAGTCTGCTTTGAAATGGCTTTTCCCTGTGCTCCTGCAGCGTATGCTACCAATAATTGCTCAGATTTTCTGAAAGCTTTGGTTTTGTCCAAGTAGCAGCGTAACTGTCTGTGAATGTCCCAAGAATGCAGAAGTTTCTCCCCTTTGTTCTGTGGTTTTGGATAAAAAGTTGGCAAGTGAATAGTTTGGTTTAGAGCCACACTTGATACCACCTTTGGCATAAATGTAGGGTTAGTTCTTAAAGACACCCTGTCCTGGTGGAAGATGAGGAAAGGTTCCACTGCCATTAGTGCCTGTAATTCTGAAACTCTTCGTGCTGATGTAATTGCCAGTAGCAGAGCAGTTTTCCAAGAGATGTATTTTATTTCTGCTGTGTTAGCTGGCTCAGAAGGAGGTAGAGTTAATTTTTCCAAAACAAAGTTGAGGTCCCAAGTTGGTGTAGAGATGCTCTACGGGGCGGTCTTATGTTTTTAGCCCCTCCGAGGTATTGTTTGAGCAAAGGATTAGAAAAAATTGGTGGAACCGTGTTGTAATGAGCAGAGATAGCTGAGGCGTGGATCTTGATGGATGAAAAAGGGAGGCCCTTGTCCAGCATCTCAGTTAAGTATTGCATTATCTGAGGAATGTTTGAGACAAGAGGGTCAAGGCTGTGCGCTTGGTTCCAGGCACAGAATCTCTTCCATTTATCCGAGTATGCTTTCCTGGTGCTAGGCCTTCTGGCCTCCAGAATGACATCCATAACAGCTTTGGAGAGACATTGCTGGCTTGACTAGGGAATTTTCCATGCAGCTAGGATTAAGGTCTTTAGCTGGCTGTGAAGTATCTGATTGTTGTGTTGTGTCAGCAACTCTGGGATTTGAGGCAAAATCCAGGGTGGTTCTTGTGCTAAGTTCTTTAAGATTGGGTACCAGTGCTGGCGTGGCCAGTCTGGTGCAATCAGTATCATTTTTGACTCTTCCTGCCTGGCTTTTATGAGTACCTTTGGGAGGAGAGGTAAAGCGTATATTGTTTTTTCCAGCTGAATGAGAGGGCATCCACTTTCCATGCTTGTGGAAGGTAGCTCCTTGTGCAGAATTTCTGTAATTGGCCGTTCTTTGGGGAAGCAAACAAATCTATGTCCGGGCTCCACCATTTTTGTGTTATCATTCTGAATATTTGTGGATTCAGTTCCCATTCGTGTGGGTCCATAATGTTTCTGCTTAGGTCGTCTGCCAGTGTGTTTTCTCTCCTGGCAGGAATTGTGCTTGCAGATGAACTTCGTAGTTTAGAGCTGTGTTCCACAAGGTCATGGCTTGTCTGCAGAGGGGGTAGGAGTGTGTGCCCACTTGCTTGTTTATGTACCACATAACTGTGGTGTTGTCTGTCTTTAGTAGTAATTGTCCTGGATGCAGTAGGTCCTTGAAATTTATAATAGCATTTTGTACAGCTAGCATCTCTTTTTGATTGATGTGGAGAGGACTTTGCTCTGTGGGCCACTCGCCCTGGATACATTTTCCTGCCATGTGTGTTCCCCAGGCGTAATCCGATGCATCTATTGTCAGTGTCTGCCTGGCTGTGGGTTGAGTGAAAGGCTGTCCCTTGTTGAGGTGACAAGCTTGTGCCCACCATCGAAACTCCTGTTGTAGGCAAGGAATTAGCGGTATAACTGTTTCCAAACTTTGACAGTGTTGAGACCATACGCTCTTTGGGTACCATTGTAGTTTCCCCATATGCATTCTGGCATATGGAATTAGTAGTATGCAAGATGCCATGTAGCCCAAGGCCTGCAGAATTTTTCTTGCAGGGAGTTGGGTCTTTGTTGCCATTAATTGAAAATATTGAGTCGGTTGTCCTTGCTTGTCTGGCGTGAGGCAAGCCATCTGGGCCATTGTGTTCAAGCTGGCACCCAGGAATATTATCTGTTGTGAGGGCACTAGTTTTGATTTCTTTTCGTTTACTGTGTACTCCAGGCAACTTAACTTTTTTACGTACGCCAGATGCTTTAGTAGAATGTCCTTGCTCTCTGCTTGAATCAGGCAGTTGTCCAGGTATGGATAAATTTGAATTCCTTTTTGCCTGCAAAATGCAATTACTGGTGCCAGGCACTTTGTGAAGACCCTGTGCGCAGTAGATAAGCCAAACGGCAGTGCAGAGAATTGATGGTGCATTGAACCAGCTAGAAATCTGAGGTATCTTCTGCAGTTTTGTCTGATACGGACATGCAGGTAATGCCTCTTTGAGGTCCAACGTCACGAGCCAAGCTTTCTTGCCCAGCATGGGAAGAAGCTGCTGTAGTGTCAACATCTTGAATTTCGGTACATCCAGGTAAGTGTTAAGTGTAGAAAGGTCCAGAATGGGTCTCCAGGCTTTGTCCTTTCTGGGAACCAGAAAGAGTCTTGAGTAAAATCCTTGTCCTTGTTCCTGTGGTGGTACCTTTTGAATAGCTCTCATGTCCATGAGTGCTGTAATTTGTTTTTGAGCCTCTGCCCATTGATTTGGTGGCAGATTCGGCATTCCTATTAGCCTTGGCAGGGTGTGAAAATGGAACCTGTAACCTTGAGATACAATGTTGAGAACCCATTTGTCTTTGGTGATGCAATGCCAGTTGTGATAGAAAAGTGCCAGTTTTCCTCCTAAGGGGGCTGCCAAGAGAGAACTAAAACTGTTAAAAGGCGAAAGAACACTATAAGAGCCGGCTAAAAACTTGAAAAAACGTTTATTGTTGTAAGCGCTTTCGGCAAGGGCTTTGCCTCACCTTCCTCAGACAAAAACTAGAAGCATCAATTAAACTGCCTTTTAAAACCACTAAGTAAACTTATTAATCAATTAGCATTAAATAAAATAATTAACCATTCAAGACAGCAAGTGAAACTTCCTGAAACGTACTTTAAGCTTCAAAATATGAATGCTTTAAAATTTGAGGGCCAAAGATGCAGAGTTACCACACAAATATAATACACAAGTATGATGAATATATATGTCATAATAAACAAATAAATCAATAAAACAAAATTTTAAATAAAATAAACTAGAATAAACAAAAATAAACTAAGATGCCTATTGGAAATCTGAAAGTTGTTCATAACATGATACCCATAATCAATCGACCAAAAATATATGTTTCTAATAACAGCAATTAGTTGACCTATTATACTCAAAAAAAAAACCACGTTAACAAACCTAGGGAACATTGATAAATAAATTAACTGCATTTCCAAACACTGATCAAATGAGCTAACCATATTAAATGATGTTTTTTAAAATCATATTATAACATCTACAAATATGTGAAAAACAGCTACCACATATCAATTAATGAATGAAATTGTAAATGTATTGATAAATACAAATGTATACCAATTGTGTACACATGAAATAAGTGTCTATAAATATATATATATATATATATATATATATATATATATATATATAAATTGTGTACCAACATATAAATACATTTAATTCAATGACGATCACCTTTTGAGGGCAAGCAACCGTAAAAGATATTTTATAGAAATATTTTCATTCAACCCTGGGAATATGTGTGCCCTTGTCCTAATTTGCCACATCAATTCATCTATTTCTAGAAGAATTTGCCAAGGTCCCCCTCTGATATTATTGGGCCTATGTTGTAATATGGCAAATTTAAAACTATGGCCAGGATGTTATATACAATGTTTAGCCAATGCATTGTTAATGTCTTTTCTACCTATAGCGTAACAATGCTCGTATATACGCTGTCTAAACTTCCTCTCAGTTTTTCCAATATAATAACCATTGCATTGGTTACATAAAGCTACATAGGTGACACTTTTAGTGTCACAATTGTATCTATAATTAACTTTGTATATTTTATCATTAATACAAAGTTGATTACTGGCCATAATGTGTTTACATTGAGAGCAAGCTCCACATTTAAACATACCAGTGGGCCTGTTCAACTGTGGCTTCCTTTGGTTCTCTAGGATAGCTTTAAGGTTAAGGCCTCTCCTATATGTAATCTTGGGCCTTGTACCTAAAGATTTTGACAGAGTTTCGTCACCATTAATGATGTCCCAATTTTTGTTAAAAATATCCCTAATCACATGGTAGTCAAGAGAAAAAGTACATAGAAAACTAGTTTGATGTACTCTCGAAGTGTTACTATTATGTAGCACTTCGTCTTTAGATAAACCCTCCTGATTGAGTACACACACTATGGAAGTCGTTCCTAATCCTGTCAATAAAGGTTTAAAATATCCTACACTTCTTTTAAAAACCACTTCCTTTTTAATGTTGATGACCATGTGTCCAGGATACCCCCTATTCAAACATATTCTGAAGTTGTTCACATTCAGACTCAAAGTCAAAATTATCAGAAACCATCCTAGCTGCCCTAACCATTTGGCCTTTAACAACGGCCTTTTTCTGATGATATGGGTGGTTGCTAGAAAAATGTAGAAATGCATTAGAATAGGTCGGTATCCTGTATATTACACTTTTATATCTACCATTTTCTTTGTCATTAATCAACAAAATATCAAGATAATTTATTGAATTCCCACCTATAACATAAGTGGACTCTAGAAAGTTGGTGGTTTGTGTAATGTTGTCAATAAAGGTAGGTATTAGAGCCATGTCACCTTTCCAAATGCAAAACATGTCATCCTGGTACCTAGTGTACCAGGAGACATTGTCTCTAAACAGGGTGTTGGTAAACAAGAAATTGTTCTCCCAATGTGCCATGACAGCGTTAGCAAAACTTCCGCCGCAGGGCAAACCCATAGCGACGCCAGTTTTTTGCAAGTAGTATTGCCCCTCAAAGACCATGAAATTGTTTGTTAACACTAGCTCTAATAATGTTTCAATGAGATAAATGATGTTATCATCTAAATTCTTGGAATGTAAAAAATCCCTTATCCACTCTAGACCAATCTTTTGTGGAATTACAGTGTATAGATCTTTAATATCTATTGTCAAAAAGCAAACATTCTGTTTGTATTCCAAGTCATTAATGTTTTTCAAAAACCCCCATGAGTCTTTGCAAATTTGGGGCTCGCTCTCAACAAGTGGTTTTAAAACGCTGTCAATATATTTGGCACAACCATATGTAATGGACCCTCGACCATCAACAATAGGTCTAAAAGGGAGGTTGTTGATGGCTTTATGTATCTTGGGGGTACCAAATAGGGCTGGTGTGGGCGCTATCATTGATAAATACTGGTGAAGGTCCATATCTGTAAACCCTTCCAGAAATAAATCACCTAAAATAGACCTAATCTTTTTATATGCTAGATTAACTTCATTCAAAGTAACTTGAGTATAAACCATTGTATTAAGATGTTTGAACATACTTTCGACATAGGTACAATTGTCCATAAACACCAGACCACCACCCTTGTCAGGCTTCATGACCCTTATATTACAACCCTTCAACAAGTTTAAAAAGTCATACTCAAAAGGGCTAATGTTGTCCCTCCGACAATTCTTCTTGTTGTTAATGGCCCTAATGTCCATTTCACACATTTTTTCAAAAAGATGTAAACTTGGATGTAAAGGAGGATTGAACAAGCTCGTGACTAATGGAGATCTATGTCCGGTAATAATAATCAAAATAGGCGTTTTAACAATAACGCCAATAGGAACGACGAATCAAACCAGTAGGGTTTTCGTTTAAACTTCAATGTTCAGCAAACCAATCGACAAACCAACCGGAATCAACCTCAAACAAGAAACAAAAGTTGGCAGAGAAGGAGATAGCCCTTAATACCAACTTTGTTTCTGTACCCCGTATACATATAAGTTCGGGAGGTGATTTCAAGATTTATAACTACACCATTTTAGATGTCCAGCAGGAAATGGTTGATTTTCTTTCTAAGGGTTTAACCTTTGTTCCTGGAAAACACATCGATTTAGTTAAGACTGTGATTGATTTGAAACTTTTTGTTCGCAAGTTGAATCTCAACCTGTTCCTGGGTGAGAGCTCTAGTATGGTAAACTCCATTAGCGTCTCGAGCTTGTTCAATCCTCCTTTACATCCAAGTTTACATCTTTTTGAAATAATGTGTGAAATGGACATTAGGGCCATTAACAACAAGAACTGTCGGAGGGACAACATCACTAACAACATTAGCCCTTTTGAGTATGACTTTTTAAACTTGTTGAAGGGTTGTAATATAAGGATCATGAAGCCTGACAAGGGTGGGGGTCTGGTGTTTATGGACAATTGTACCTATGTCGAAAGTATGTTCAAACATCTTAATACAATGGTTTATACTCAAGTTACTCTGAATGAAGTTAATCTAGCATATAAAAAGATTAGGTCTATTTTAGGTGATTTATTTCTGGAAGGGTTTACACATATGGACCTTCACCAGTATTTATCAATGATAGCGCCCATAACACCAGCCCTATTTGGTACCCCCAAGATACATAAAGCCATCAACAACCCCCCTTTTAGACCTATTGCTGATGGTCGAGGGTCCATTACATATAGTTGTGCCAAATATATTGACAGCGTTTTAAAACCACTTGTTGAGAGGGAGCCCCAAATTTGCAGAGACTCATGGGGGTTTTTGAAAAACATTAATGACTTGGAATACAAACAGAATGTTTGCTTTTTGATAATAGATATTAAAGATTTATACACTAATTCCACAAAAGATTGGTCTAGAGTGGATAAGGGATTTTTTACATTCCAAGAATTTAGATGATAACATCATTTATCTCATTGAAACATTATTAGAGCTAGTGTTAACAAACAATTTCATGGTCTTTGAGGGGCAATACTACTTGCAAAAAACTGGCGTCGGTATGGGTTCGCCCTGCGGCAGAAGTGTTGCTAACGCTGTCATGGCACATTGGGAGAACAATTTCTTGTTTACCAACACCCTGTTTAGAGACAATGTCTCCTGGTACACTAGGTACCAGGATGACATGTTTTGCATTTGGAAAGGTGACATGGCTCTAATACCTACCCTTATTGACAACATTACACAAACCACTAACTTTCTAGAGTTCACTTATGTTATAGGTGAGAATTCAATAAATTATCTTGATATTTTGTTGATTAATGACAAAGAAAATGGTAGATATAAAAGTGTAATATACAGGAAACCGACCTATTCTAATGCATTTCTACATTTTCCTAGCAACCACCCATATCAGAAAAAGGCCATTATTAAAGGCCAAATGGTTAGGGCAGCTAGGATGGTTTCTGATAATTTTGACTTTGAGTCTGAATGTGAACAACTTCAGAATATGTTTATGAATAGGGGGTATCCTGGACACATGGTCATCAACATTAAAAAGGAAGTGTTTTTTAAAAGAAGTGTAGGATATTTTAAACCTTTATTGACAGGATTAGGAACAACTTCCATAGTGTGTGTACTCAGTCAGGAGGGTTTATCTAAAGACGAAGTGCTACATAATAGTAACACTTCGAGAGTACATCAAACTAGTTTTCTATGTACTTTTTCTTTTGACTACCATGTGATTAGGGATATTTTTAACAAAAACTGGGACATCATTAATGGTGATGAAACCCTGTCAAAATCTATAGGTACAAGGCCCAAGATTACATATAGGAGAGGCCTTAACCTTAAAGCTATCCTAGAGAACCAAAGGAAGCCACAGTTGAACAGGCCCACTGGTATGTTTAAATGTGGAGCTTGTTCTCAATGTAAACACATTATGGCCAGTAATCAACTTTGTATTAATGATAAAATATACAAAGTTAATTATAGATACAATTGTGACACAAAGTGTCACCTATGTAGCTTTATGTAACCAATGCAATGGTTATTATATTGGAAAAACTGAGAGGAAGTTTAGACAGCGTGTATACGAGCATTGTTACGTTATAGGTAGAAAAGACATTAACAATGCATTGGCTAAACATTGTATAGAACATCTTGGCCATAGTTTTAAATTTGCCATATTACAACACAGGCCCAATAATATCAGAGGGGGACCTTGGCAAATTCTTCTAGAAATTGATGCGGCAAATTAGGACAAGGGCACACATATTCCCAGGGTTGAATGAAAATATTTCTATAAAATGTCTTTTACGGTTGCTTGCCCTCAAAAGGTGATCGTCATTGAATTAAATGTATTTATATGTTGGTACACAATTTATATATATATATTTATAGACACTTATTTCATGTGTAAACAAACTGGTATACATTTGTATTTATCAATACATTTACAATTTCATTCATTTTCATTCGCTAACTGATATGTGGTAGCTGTTTTTCACATATTTGTAGATGTTATAATATGATTTTAAAAAACATCATTTAATATGGTTAGCTCATTTGATCAGTGTTTGGAAATGCAGTTAATTTATTTGTCAATGTTCCCTAGGTTTGTTAATGTGGGTATTTTTTTGAGTATAATAGGTTAACTAATTGCTGTTATTAGAAACATGTATTTTTGGTCGATTGATTATGGGTATCATGTTATGAAACACTTTCAGATTTCCAATAGGCATCTTAGTTTATTTTTGTTTATTCTAGTTTATTTTATTTTAAATTTTGTTTTATTGATTTATTTGTTTTTTATGACGTATATTCATCATACTTGTGTATTATATTTGTGAGGTAACTCTGCATCTTTGGCTCTCAAATTTTAAAGCATTCATATTTTGAAGCTTAAAGTTTAACGTTTCAGGAAGTTTCACTTGCTGTCTTGAATGGTTAACAATTATTGTATTTAATGCTAATTGATTAATAAGTTTACTTAGTGGTTTTAAAAGGCAGTTTAATCGATGCTTCTAGTTTTTGTCTGAGGAAGGTGAGGCAAAGCCCTTGCCGAAAGCGCTTACAACAATAAACGTTATTTCAAGTTTTTAGCCGGCTCTTACAGTGTTCTTTCGCCTTTTAACAGTTTTTGTCTTTCGTTGTTAAAGAGTGGTGGATTTGCCAAGAAAGAACTGTTTGGCAGCTGTAGTGGAAAGTCATTGAGTCTGTTTTTTATAAGGTTGAGGCCTGTCTTCTCCTTCTTTCTGGCCTGGTGTGCCCCACTGTCGAGGCCTGTAAGGGCCTTGTGTCTGATCTCTACCTCTTGGACGTCTATATCTGCCCCTTTGAGGTCTGTCTGTGACTGGAAAGGACCAATTATTTGTTGGCCAATTTCTGCTAAAACGAGGAGGCTGAACCTGTAAGAAATCTTTCACCGTTTGTATAGATTTTGCCTTATCCTCCATCTTCTTTAATACCTCGTCTGCCTTAACTCCAAACAGCACATCCCACTGCAAAGGTGCATCCAATAATTTGACCTTAACATGATCTGGTAACATATGTTCTTTTAACCAAGCATGCCTTCTAATGACAGAGCCTGTAACTGCTGCTCTACAGGAGGCCTCTAAGGAATCAAATCCACATTGCAAAGTATGTTTTCCCACTTGTTCAGCAGCATGCAATAAATCCTGCATTTCTTTTAAGTTAGGAGGATCTGAATCTGGAAGCATCTTTTGTTTCAACTGAGACATCAAAAATTGCTGATATTTTAGCATGTGAAACTCGCAATTCAAGGTTCTCATTGCTAAAGTTGCAGACATATATACCTTCTTTCCCCATCTGTCTAAAGCGCTGGAATCTCTGCCAGAGGGAACTGGGTTTTTTGCTGATGAGGCCTTAATCCCTTTGGATCCCTGAGAAATAGTTTCAGGGTCAGCAACAGGGCTTTTGTACAGAAATTTGTGAGAGTCAGGGACTCTGTAATATCCATCAGGTTTAACTGGGGCTGGGGGTAGAGAGTCAGGGTTCAAACTGGATTCAGTGTACACATCATCCACAATGTCTAAAACTGGCGGGATAGCAAGGGGTCTGTGTTGAGGCAATAAAAGGAAGTCTCTGAGCCTTTTCTTGGATTCTGAGTAATCCTGACCTTCCCAGTGGAAATGCTCCCTCATGATGTGCAAAGTCTCCCAAAGGGGTAATCCTCAGGCGGAGAGGCTGATGGAAATGATTCCTCAGCATCAGAATCCTCATAATGGGGTAAAGAATATCCTAGGTCCGAGGAAGAATCTGAGGAAATGGACACCTGGTCAGAAGATTCATAGTCAGCATCCTGTCTGGGCCTTTTATCAGGAGGGGGATGGGACCCCCTGATCAGGGTGATTAGGTCCTCGGCCATTTTTAGCATTTGTTTCTTAGGCATGGAAGCCTGTCCTGGAGAGAGTTGTATCTGATTATTTGCTTTTAAGGGGGGGGCTTAGATTTAATAGAGGGTTTAATGGTTAACTGGGTAGGTCTGAAAACACCCTCTATAACTGTGGATTGCTCAGCTACTTCGATTCCCTCTGTAGGTTTAGGATCGGTAAGCTGAAGACCTAGTGCGTCCGAAGGCCCAGCCAGCTCCACGTGGGAGTCGGATGCGGTCTGTGGAAGTGGTCATCAGGGGCTGTGTAGGCTCCTCGCTGAAAACCGGAGAACCGGTGACTGGCCTATAAGAGGCCTCATCGTCAGTTTTGGGCCTTGGATGCCTGTCCTTGCGCTTTTTATGCATTGCGGTCATCAGAATTTCCAACGGCATGGTGTAATTGAATTTTCTACCAAAATAATGTTGGGCAAAATCAAACAGACGTTTAATAGTGCGCTTGTTAAACCTAGCACAAAACAGACAACCAGTGACGTCGTGGTCAGGGCCTAGGCATGGAATACAATAGGAGTGGAAATCCTTATGAGGTATTTGCTTCCCACAAGAAATACAGTTATTAACTTTTACTGGCATCGGTCTGAGGCAAGAAAAAGTTTCCTAAACAGGGTACTTAGCTTTTTTAGAAGACTTCGGTTCTGGATTCGGAATGAAAATCTCAGGAGTCGGCCGACCGGCACTTGCAAACTGCTTCTGCTTCGGGGACCGCGTGGCAAGAAAGACTGAAGAAAATGGCATCGGCTGCATCTTATATACCCCTGTCGCACTGACGTCAGGGAGAAGGTGACAGCAACCGACGCCGGACCAAGACTTTGGAACTCTGGCTGACTGCGAGACCGCCTGACGGCAGGATAACCCAAGTGTAATGACTGCAGCAGTGTAACACGATGAACATCCTCACTTGTCTGTGAACATAGAGTTTATGCAACATGTATTCCAGCTTAGTAGAATGATTGCTGAAAAAGGTTGGAACTTCAGTCTGAACCAAACTATTGGTCTCAGAACACAACTTTGGCAGGAATGAAGGATTAGTCCTCAATGATTCTCTGTCTGGGTGGAACACCAAATATGGGAGTTTGATAGAAAGGGCTTGGAGTTCAAATACCCTGCATGCTGAGGTAATGGCCACCAAGAAAATAGTCTTCCAAGAAAGAAACTTCAACTGACTGGATGATGCAGGCTCAAAGAGGAATAGAATAATACATGACAGCACAAAATTTAGATTCCAGGGAGCAAAGGGTTGTCTAACAGGTGGCCTAAGATGAATGGTGCCCTTAAGGAAGGCCCTACATAATCTGTGAGACATCAAATTAGAACCTTCAGCTCCAAGGTGAAAATTTGAGATAGCAGACAAATGAACTCTAATCCTGGCAGCTGCAGCACCCTCATGAAAAAGCTTAGATAAGAATTCCAGTATACTATCAATTGGGCCAACATAAGGATCAAGGTTATTCTGGGATGCCCAAAAGGCAAATCGCTTCCATTTACTAGCATACAACTTTCTGGTGGAAGCCTTATGCGAAGATACAAGAATGTGTTGTACCTCCGAAGAAAAATCATGTGAACTGGCTAGGTAGGGAATCAGAGCAGCCAAGCTGTCAATCTGAGGGAAAGAAGGGAGGGATGGAGCGCCCCTGATGAATGTGTCAGTAGGTCTCTGGAACTGGGTCCAAAATAGTACAGTTGTGTACCTACCATAAATGTAGATGTTCGAGTGTATTCACTGTTGCAGTCATTACTCATGGGTTATCCTGCTGGCAGGCGACCCTCAGTCGGCCAGAATTCCAAAGTCTAGGTCCGGCGTCGGTTGCTGTCGCCTCTTCCCTGATGTCAGTGCGCCAGGGGTATAAAAGATGCAGCCAACGCCATTTACTTCAGTTTTTCTTGCCCTAGATGTCAGGTGCCCCAAATAGGTAGGCTGAAAAATATACCAATAAGAATTGCATGTACAAAAATAACATTTCCTTCATCTACAGCAAATACACCAAAAAGGTTGTATAGGATAGAGAAGTGCAGATAAGTCCCAGCAAAGAGAAGGGGGATGGAGGGTGGGTAACCTGGACTGCAACAGTGAATACACTCGAACATCTACATTTATGGTAGGTACACAACTGTACTATGTTCATCGTGTTTCACTGTTGCAGTCCTTACACTTGGGTTGAATCCCAAAGCTGAGGTAGGGCGGCTGGGTCTAAACAGGATTAGGAGTGGCTATGAGGCCCTGCAGAACTGCAGTGGCAAAGCCTGCTCTGGACTTAGAGTAGAGATGCAAGTGGTAGTGCTTTGTAAAGGTGTGCACTGAACTCCAAGTTGCAGCCTCTAAGATATCTTTGGTTGGCACTCCTCTGAGGAAGGCTGCTGAAATGGCTGCTGCTCTGGTGGAATGAGGCCTAATGCCCTTAGGCACTGATTTGCCATGTTGAAAATAGCAGAAACGGATGCAATGTCCTATCCATTTAGAAATAGTCTGTTTTGAGATGGCCTTTCCTTGTGATCCTGCAGCATATGACACTAAAAGTTGCTCAGTCTTTATGAAAGCTTTAGTTCTGTCCAAGTAGAAGCGCAACTGCCTGTGTATGTCCAAAGAATGCAGAATTTTCTCACCCTTGTTCTGTGGATTTGGGATAAAGGTAGGCAAGTGAATGGTTTGGTTGAGGGCCACACTGGACACCACCTTAGGCATAAATGTAGGGTTTGTCCTCAGAGAAACCCCGTCTGAATGAAAAATGATGAAAGGTTCCACAGCCATGAGTGCTTGTAACTCTGAGACCCGCCTTGCAGAGGTTATTGCTAGGAGCAGAGCTGTTTTCCAGGATAAGAATTTTATATCTGCTGTTGATGCTGGCTCGAAAGGAGGCAGTGTGAGTTTTTCCAAAACATAATTGAGGTCCCAGGCCGGAATTGGTGCTCTCCCTGGAGGCCTAATGTTTTTTGGCCCCTCTGAGGTACTGCCTTATTAAAGGATGAGAAAAGAAAGGTGGTTCCGTATTGTAATGTGCTGAAATGGCAGAGGCACGAATCTTAATTGATGAGAAAGAAAGGCCTTTGTTCAGCATCTCAGTTAGGTATTGTAAAATCTGAGAGATATTTGGTACAGACGTGTCAATGCCTTGTCCCTGCTTGTAAGCACAGAATCTCTTCCATTTTTCTGCATAAGATTTTCTGGTACTGGGCCTCCTGGCCTCCAAGATAACATCCATAAAGTACAGTTTTGTACCTACCATAAATGTAGATGTTCGAAGATCCACATTGCTGCAGTCCTTACACTTGGGTAGTCCGCTGTCCTCGGTCGGCCCGAATATCAAAGTATAAGGCTGACGTCGGTCAAGGCGCATTTGACTGACATCAGGACGTCAGGGTACAAATGCGCATGACCGACGTCATATCCTCAGTCTTTTCTTGCCCCAGATGTCAGAAGACCCTACAAATAAAGGTCAAAACCAAAAGACAGCAAACAACCAACCAACCACCCTTGCACTAATTATATGTACAATATATACAATATACACAATATGTACAACCCAACCCACACAACCACCTCTAACTACAGAGGGAAGGAGGGAGGTAAATTGGACTGGAGCAATGTGGATACTTGAACATGTACATTTATGGTAGGTACAAAACTGTACTATGTTCTTCATCTCACATTGCTGCAGTCCTTACACTTGGGTAGAATCCCAAAGCAGAGGTAAGGGAGGATGGCTAACTACAAGGAAGCAGGAGCTGCCAAAATGCCCTGCAAAACAGCAGTGGCAAAACCAGCCCTGGATTTAGAGTAAAGTGGCAGGTGATAATGCCTAGAGAAAGTATGCACTGAACTCCAAGTAGCTGCCTCCAAAATATCCTTGGTTGCCACTCCCCTCAAAAAGCTGTTGAAGTGGCAGTAGCCCTAGTGGAATGAGGCCTAATCCCAGCTGGAATCTCCTTGCCATGATGGGAATAACAGAAAGCAATGCAAAACCCAATCCACTTAGAAATAGTTTGTTTTGACACAGGCTTGCCCTGAGAACTCAAAGCAAAAGAAACAAACAACTGCTGAGACTGCCTGAACCCTTTAGTCCTGTCCAAATAATAACGCAACTGCCTGTGTACATCTAAAGTGTGCAAAATCTTTTCCCCTTTATTTTGGGGATTTGCATAAAAAGTAGGCAAATGAATAGTTTGGTTTAAAGCCACACTAGAAACCACCTTAGGCATAAAGGAAGGATTAGTACGTAATGATACCCTATCCTTATGAAAAATCAAGAAAGGCTCAACCGCCATAAGGGCCTGCAATTCAGAAACCCTTCTTGCAGAGGTAATGGCCAACAAAAAAGCAGTCTTCCATGACAAATATTTCAACTCAGAAGTAGCTGCAGGCTCAAAAGGTTGTAGAGTGAGTTTCTCCAACACAAAATTGAGATCCCAAGCAGGAGTAGGAGCTCTTGGGGGTCTTATATTCTTTGCCCTCTAAGAAATTGCTTGAACAAAGGATGAGAAAACAATGGTGGGTCGCAATCATAGTGAGCGAAATTGCTGCAGCATGAACTTTAATAGAAGAGAAAGACAAACCTTTGTCTAGTAACTCAGTAAGATATTGAAGAGCCACACACAAATTAGGCTCAGAAACATCAAAATCTTTTGCTGCACTCCAAAATAAAATCTCTTCCATTTGTCTGCGTACACTTTCCTTGTACTAGGCCTTCTAGCTTCCAAAATAACATTCAAAACTTGCTGAGGAAGTGGAGGCCCACTATGGTTCAAAACAGAATATGCCAGGCTGTTAGGTGCAGAGAGTGAAGCTTGACATTGAGCAAATGGCTGTCCTCCTGTGACAACAGGTGTGGAATCGAAGGCAAAGGCCATGGAGGCTTCCGTACCAGACTTCTCAGTAATGGATACCAGTGCTGTCGAGGCCAATCCGGAGCTATTAAAATCATCCTTGGCTTGTCCTGTCTGACCTTTAGAAGTACCTTTGGGAGGAGAGGCAGAGGTGGAAAGGCATACACATGAAGATTGCTCCAATTGAAAGAAAGAGCATCCACTCTCCAAGCTGTGGGATGAAACCTTTTGTGCAAAACTTTGGCAGCTGATGGTTTAGTGGAGAAGCGAACAGATCTATGTCTGGAGTTCCCCATGACACTGTCAATTTCTGAAATACATGAGGATCCAATTTCCACTCGTGGGGATCCATAATTGTCTGCTCAACACATCTGCTAAGGAGTTCTGTGCTCCTGGCAGAAACCTTGCCTGAAGATTGAGCTGTAAACTGAGAGCAGTCTCCCACAAAATCATTGCTTGCCTGCATAGAGGATAAGAATCGTTCCCCTTGCTTGTTGATGTACCACATGACAGTTGTGTTGTCTGTTAGAATCAACACCTGCCCTGGAAGAAGTAATTCCTTGAAAGCTATTAATGCAAACTGGACTGCTAACATCTCCTTCATGTTGATATGTAGATGTTGTAGTCTGGCAGGCCACTTGTCTTGTATCCACTTTCCATTTAGATGAGCTCCCAAGCTTTGTCTGAGGCATCTGTCGTTAAAATCTGACTCGCCTCTGGCCGGGTCACAGAGAGTCCCTTGTTTAGGTGACATTCCTGAGCCCACCACAAAAATTCCTTTTGAATGCAAGGTATTATTTGAATGACAGTGTCCAGATCCTGGCAGTGCTGTGTCCATACATTTTGAGATACCATTGTAGCTTCCTCATATGCAGTTTGGCATTGGGAAGCACCAGAATACAAGATGCCATGAACCCTAAGGCTTGAAGGACTGTCCTTGCAGTCAGCCCGGACTGATGAGATAGTTGATGGAAGTAAAGGGATAGACTCTTTTGTTTGTCCGGGGTTAAAAAGGCCATCTGGGATGCTGTATTCAGTCTCACACCCAGAAAGCACATGTCCTGAGAGGGTACTAGACTGGACTTTATTTCGTTCACAGAATACCCCAGGCATCTTAGCACTGCTATCACATATTCCAAATGATGAAGAAGCTCTTCCCTTCCTTGAGCCAGAATCAGGCAGTCGTCCAAATAAGGATAGATCTGTATTCCTTTTAGCCTGAAGAAAGCTATCACTGGAGCCAGAACTTTCGTAAACACTCTGGGCACAGTAGATAAGCCAAAGGGCAATGCAGAGAACTGATAGTGAAAAGTCCCAGCTCAAACGCAGATACTTCCTGCAACTTAGACTGATAGGAACATGAAGGTAAGCCTCCTTGAGATCCAAAGTTACCATCCAATGATCTTTGCCCAGCAGAGGTAAAAGCTGCTGCAACGTCAACATTTTGAACTTGGGAATGTCCAGATAAGTGTTGAGGATAGATAAATCCAAAATTGGTCTCCACGTGTTCCCCTTCTTTGGTACTAGGAACAGGCGAGAATAAAATCCTAGGCCCACTTCTGGCATGGGGACCGGCTGTATGGCCCCTATTTGGAGCAACAGAGAAACTTGCTTGTGAGCCTCTATTCTTTGTTGAGGAGGAGCGTCTGGCATGCCTTTGAAAGGAGGCAAGGTATGGAAATAAAACCTGTAGCCGTGGTGTATGATATCCAATACCCATCTGTCTTGGGTAATTAAACTCCAATTTTCTTTGAAAAGTGCCAACCTTCCTCCCAAAGGTGCTGCCAGACGAGAAGGCTCTGGCAGCTGAAAAGGTAGGTCATTGGGTCTGTTTACGAAAGGACTGACCCCTGCCCTCACCCGAAGACTGTGCAGGAGAACTCCCTGTTCTAGGCCTGAAAGAGCCCTGAGCTCTGCCCCTACCACGTCTAGATCTACCCCTAGACTGGGAATCATAAGAAGGATACGTCCACCCCTTAGTAGGCCAATTTCTACTAAACTTTGGAGGCTGGACCTGCAAAAAATCTTGACTTAGCCTTGTCTTCCATTTTCTTTAAAACTGCCTCAACAGGAGAACCAAACAATACGTCAGATTGCAAAGGAGCATCTAAAATCCTTATTTTAACATGGTCAGACAAATTCTGATCCCTCAGCCAGGCATGCCTGCGAAGAACTGACCCAGTGGCAGCCACCCTAGACGAGGCCTGTACAGCATCAAAACCACATTGCAAAGAATGCTTACCCACCTGTTCAGAAACATGTACTAAATCTTGCAACTCTTTACAATCAATACCTTCTGCCAGAGCATCAACCTTAGCCTTCAATTGTGAAAGGAGATAGTTTTGGTATTTCAACATGTGAAACTGGCAATTCAAAGCCCTCATAGCAAGAGTGGAAGAAGTATAAACTTTCTTTCCCCATCTATCCAAGGCCCTGGCTTCTTTGTCTGCAGGAACCGGATTCTTTACAACAGAAGCCTTAACACCTTTAGGCCCCTGGCTAACAGTTTCTGGGTCCCCCCTAGGACTCTTAAAAGAAACTTATGAGCTTCAGGCACCCTGTAATACCTATCCGGTTTAACAGGAGCAGGAGGCAAAGAATCAGGATTAAGAGAAGCCTCTGTAAAACATCTTCCACTACATCCAAAACAGGAGGTATAGCCAAAGGCCTATGCTGGGGTAAAGACAAAAATTCCCTAAGCCTTTTCCTGGAATCAGAGAAGTCCTGACCTTCCCACTTAAAATGCTCCCTCATGCACTGAAGAGTTTCTGAAAAGAAAAATCCTCAGGAGGAGAAGCAGAAGGAGTAGAATCATCTACATCAGAATCAGAATAAGGAGAGTACTCCTGCAAGTCTTCAGCCGAAGACTCTGAAACATCTGAAGCCTGCTCAAAACTCCCTAGCTCAGGCTCCACCCTAGGTCTCTTATCAGGAGGGGGCATAGAACCCCTAATCAAAGTAATCAAATCTTCTGCCATTTTAAGCATATGCTTCTTGGGCACAGTTCCAGAAGAACTAGGGGTGACACCAACTGAAACTGAACCTGGCCTGCCCCTGGGAGAAGCCTTTGAAACAGAAGGAGAGGGCCTAGCCACCCTAGGAAGGGAGGGGAGTATAGTAACCTGAGAAGCCCCCTCAGCCTGACCTGCCTCCTGAGAGGCCACATCTTGCAATAATAAAGTCTCACCCTGGGAACACAAAGAAACCTCCGGTGGCTCCACCAACACCTCTAAAGAACCGGCGTCCAGTACAGATGGTTCTTCTAGCCTAGGCTTAACTGCTTTGTCCTTGCGCTTCTTCGAAGAAGCGGGCGTCGGAGCATCCGACGGCATTTTATAATTGCACCGCTTCCCAAAGACTAACCTGGCACAATCCAACCTTCTCTTTATAGTGCGTTTATTGAATCTAGCACAAGAGCGACAGCCAACAACGTCGTGCTCAGGCCCTAAGCAAGGAATACACAAAGTATGATAATCTCTATGCGGTATCTGTTTCCCACAAGAAATGCAATTATTGACTTTTTCTGACATCCTGTAAACCACTGAGGCAAGAAAAAACTAAAATATTCCCCAACGGGGTACTTGGCCAACTTTGAACTCGGTCTGAAACTTCGAAATCGAAAAATCTCAGAACGCCAACCGGCACTTGCAATGCTGCTTCTGCATCGGACCATGCGGCAAAAAAGACTGAGGATATGATGTCGGTCATGCGCATTTGTACCCTGACGTCCTGATGTCAGTCAAATGCGCCTTGACCGACGTCAGCCTTATACTTTGATATTCGGGCCGACCGAGGACAGCGGACTACCCAAGTGTAAGGACTGCAGCAATGTGAGATGAAGAACATCAGCTTTTGAAAGAGGAGTGTTCTGAATGGCTACATTATCCGCCATGCTGCCAGATTTAAGGTCCTGAGTTGGCTGTGCAGGATCTGACTGTTTTGTTGGGTCAGCAAGTGAGAAGTCTGAGGCAATATCCATGCTGGACCTTGAGACAAGCTCTTTAGGATTGGGTACCAGTGCTGGCATGGCCAGTCTGGTGCAATCAGTATAATTTTTGGCTTCTCTTGTCTGACCTTTAGGAGTACTCTGGGAAGGAGAGGCAGTGGGGGGAAAAGCATATACTGTTAGATTTTTCCAGCTGAATGATAGGGCATCCACTTTCCATGCTTGCTTGTGATAAATCCTTGTGCAAAATCTCTGCAATTGACAGTTGTGAGGGGAGGCAAATAGATCTATGTCTGGGCATCCCCATTTCCTTATTATCATGCTGAAGACTTGTGGATCCAGTTTCCATTCATGGGGATCCATGAGGTTTCTGCTTAGTTCGTCTGCCACAGTATTTGTTTTTCCTGGCAGGAATTGTGCTTGCAGGTGAACTTGAAAAGCCAATGCTGTGTCCCATAAGGTCATTGCTCGTCTACAGAGGGGGTAGGAATGTGTACCTCCCTGCTTATGTACCACATGACCATAGTGTTGTCTGTCTTTATCAGTAACTGTCCTGGATGAAGCAGGTCCTTGAAAGCTGTCAGGGCATTTTGAACAGCTAGCATCTCTTTTTGATTGATGTGAAGATGCATGTGGTTTGCAGGCCATGTGCCCTGAATACATTTTCCTGCCATATGGGCCCCCCAGGCATAATCTGATGCATCCGTTGTCAGTGTCTGTCTGGCTGTGGGTAAACTGAATGGCAGACCCTTGTTGTGGTGACAGGCTTCTGCCCACCATCGAAACTCCTCTTATAGGCAGGGAATGAGTGCAATTACTGTCTCCAGGCTGTGGCAATGCTGAGTCCAAACACTTTTCAGATACCATTGTAGTTTCCTCATATGCAGTCTGGCATATGGAATTAGTAGAATGCAGGATGCCATGAAACCCAAGGCCTGCAGGGTTTTCCTTGCAGATAAGTGGGTTTTTGTTGCCAATTTCTTGAAGTAAGTAGTCAGTTGTTTTTGCTTGTCTGGCATGAGATAAGCCATCTGGGCAGTTGTATTTAAGCTTGCACCCAGGAATATTATCTCTTGAGAGGGCACTAGTTTTGATTTCTTTTCGTTTACTGTGTACCCTAGGCCAATTAGTAATCTTTTTACAAATGTCAGATGCTTTAGAAGAGTGTCTTTGTTCTCTGCTTGAATTAGGCAGTCGTCCAAGTAGGGATATATTTGAATTCCTTTTTGTCTGCAAAACGCAATTACTGGTGCCAGGCATTTTGTGAAGACCCTGGGCACAGTAGATAAGCCAAAGGGCAGTGCAGAGAATTGGTAATGCATTGAGCCAGCTATGAATCTGAGGTATCTTCTGCAAGATTGTCTGATTGGGACATGCAGGTATCCCTCTTTTAGGTCCAAAGTTACGAGCCAAGCCCTCTTGCCCAGCATGGGCAGTAGCTGCTGTAGAGTCAACATCTTGAATTTTTGAACTTCCAGAAACGTATTTAGTATAGACAGGTCCAGAATTGATCTCCAGGTTTTGTCCTTCCTGGGTACTAGGAAAAGTCTGGAGTAAAATACTTGCCCTTGCTCTTGTTGTGGTACTTGCTGAATGGCCCTCATGTCCATGAGGGCTGTAATTTGCTTTTGTGCCTCTGCCCATTGATTGTGTGGCAGGTTTGGCATGCCCTTTGACCTTGGTAGAGTGTGAAAATGGAACCTGTAGCCTTGGGACACTATGTTCAGGACCCATTTGTCTTGGGTAACCATTTGCCAATTTGATGAAAAAGTGCTAGTTTTCCCCCTAAGGGGGCTGTCAAAAGAAAACTGCTTGGAACTGGGAGAGGAAAGTCATTGGGACTGTTTCCTGTAAGGTTGTGATTTGTCTTCTCCACTTTTGGAGGTAGGAGCACCCCATTGTTTAGGCCTGTATGAGCCTTCTGGCTGAGATCTGCCTCTGGGACGCCTGTATGTGCCTCTTTGTGGTCTGTCTGAGACTGGAAAGGACCAATTTTTAGAAGGCCAGTTACTGCTAAACCTGGGTGGTTGTACCTGTAAGAAATCTTGACTGTCTGCATGGATTTTGCTTTATCCACAATTTTTTTCAACACCTCTTCTGCTTTAGTACCAAACAAAGTATCATGCTGTAATGGTGCATCTAATAATTTTGCTTTAACATGATCAGGCAGATTCTGTTCCTTTAACCAAGCATGCCTTCTAATAACAGAACCTGTAACAGCAGCCCTGCAAGAGGCCTCCAGTGAATTTTAACCACATTACAAAGTATGCTTTCCCACTTGTTCAGTTGCATGCAATAAATCCTGCAATTCATTGTTCTCTGAACATTCAGTATTTGTCAACATTTTCTGCTTAAGTAGTGACATTAAATATTGCTGATATTTAAGCATATGAAACTGACAACTTAAAGCCCTTACAGCCAGGGTGGCAGAAGTGTAAACTTTTTTCCCCCATCAGTCTAGAACCCTAGAATCCCTATTAGAGGGGACAGGGTTTTTTGCAGTGGAAGCTTTAACCCCCTTGGGACCCTGAGATATAGTTTCTGGGTCAGCAGCGGGGTTTTTATATAGGAATTAATGAGAATCCGGGACCCTGTAGTATCTGTCTGGTTTAGCAGGTGCAGGGGGTAAAGAGTCAGGGGACAGACCGGACTCTGAAAATGTATCATCTACAATGTCTAGAACAGGTGGAATAGCAAGGGGTCTGTGCTGAGGAAGAAGCAGAAAGTCTCTGAGCCTTTTCTTAGATTCAGAATAATCTTGGCTCTCCCAGTGGAAATGCTCCCTCATAGTATGCAGTGTTTCCCCAAAAGAATAATCCTCAGGAGGAGAGGCTGAAGGAATGGATTCTTCAGCATCAGAATCCTCATAGGGAAGCATGGAGTAATCCTGTTCAGAAGAGGAATCAGAGGAAATTGATACCTGATCAGAAGAATCTTACTCTGTCTCTTGCCTAGGCCTCTTTATCAGGAGGGGGATAGGAGCCCCTGATCAAAGTAATTAGGTCTTCGGCCATTTTGAGTATCTGTTGTTTTAGGCATGGAAGTCTGTGTAGGAGAATGCTGTACTTGTTTCTTTGTCTTTAGAGCTGCTTTAGTCTTTGAAGCTGAAGATGGCTTAATATATAGTTGTGTAGGTCTGAAGACACCCTCAGAAGCCAATGCCTGCTCAGCGGCTCCGGACCCATCTGAGGGAGTGATTTCCGAGTGTCCAATACCTTGAGTACCCAGAGGCCCAGTCGGCTCCACGTGGGAGTCGGTAGCGGCCTGTGGCTCTGAGGTAGCGGGCACCAGGGGCTGCGAAAGCGCCTCACTGAGAACCGGCGACTGGCCTAGTAGAGGCTTCATCGTCGGTTTTGGACCTCGGATGCCTATCCTTGTCCTTGTGTTTTTTGCAAACTCCGGTTGTCGGCTGTTCCTACAGCATTATATAATTAAATCTTCGGCCAAAGTAATGAAAATCGAAACGACGCTTGATGTGCGTTGGTTAAATCTAGTACAAAACCGACAACTAGCAACGTTGTGATCAGGGCCTAGGCAAGGAATACAGTAAGAGTGAAAATCCTTATGAGGTATTTGCTTCCCACAAGAAATACAATTGTTAACTTTTTCTGACATCGGTCTGGAGCAAGAAAAAAGTTTCCCCAACGGGGTACTTAGCTTTAATGAAGACTTCGGTTCTGAAATTCGGATTTGAAAATCTCAGGAGTCGGCCGACCGACACTTGCTAACTGCTTTTGCTTCGGGCACCGTGCAGCAAGAAAGACTGAAGAAAATGGCGTCAGCTGCATCTTTTATACCGCTGGCGCACTGACGTCAGGGAAGAGGCAACAGCAACCGACGCCGGACCTAGACTTTGGAATTCTGGCCGACTGAGGATAGCCTGCCAGCAGGATAACCCAAGAGTAATGACTGCAACAGTGAAACACGATGAACATCCAAGGTTCCACCAGTTGATAGAGTGGGAGGAAGTGGAACCAAATCTGAGGCCAAAAAGGGGCTATTAAGATTACAGTCCTTCCCTGAGTTTTGACTTTCTGCAAGAATTTTGGAATCAGGGGTATAGGTGGAAAGGCATACAGGAGTCCTGGGGGCCAATCATGTATGAAAGAGTCCCTTGGGCTGTCCCCTGGTTGGGGATTCAGGGCAAAGTAGCTTCTGCATTTGGCATTCATAGGGGGGTGCAAACAGGTCGCAGCAAGGCTGGCCCCACCTGTGAAAAATCTTCTCCGCAACTTTGTTTTTGAGAGACCACTCGTGCGGTAGCAGAATGGCTCTGCTCAGTTTGTCCGCTATCACATTGGATTTCCCCAGGATATGAGTTGCTATCAGAAAGAGCCCGGTGGACACAGCCCACTGCCAAATTCTCAAGGCCTCTCAACACAGAGGGTAAGACTTGGTTCCGCCTCGCTTGTTGATGTACCAGACTACTGACATGTCAGTCTGTATCGCAATCGTCCCTAGAGGCAGAGAGTCGTGGAAGTGCTGCAACGTCAAAAGCACCGCTCAGCTCCAGTTCACTGATGTGCAACTGTGACTCTGTCTCCAACCAGGTGCCTTGGGCTGTTCTTCCCTGAACCCCCCCCCCATCAGAGAAGCATCTGTAGTCACCATGGCTGACGGTGGGGGAGAACAAATGGTTGACCCACTGTAACTTGTTGGCTGGTCAACCACCAGCGAAGATCCTTCTTGCAAGAGTTCATAATCATGATTAAGAATGACATGGGAAGTTGTTGGTACAACCACTGGGTGAATAGTAACCACTGAAGAATCCTCATGTGCATACATCCCAGAGGAACTGCTATGAGTGTAGATGCCATGGTGCCTAGTAGTTTCAGTACTTGATGGGCCGGAATTTTCTTCTCTGCAAAATGTCCGAGACCTGGTTTCAGAGAGTGGCTATTCTGTCCAGGGTCAATCTTACTGTGGCAGTGGAAGTGTCTAGTTCTGCTCCGATAAAGGAGATACGCTGCGATGGCGACAATGCAAAATTTTCAAAATTGATAGTGATGCCTGAGAGCAGAGATTGAGTGTGTGATCCCTGGAGAGAATTAGTTAATGCCTGGAGGCGGTGGTAAGGAGCCAGTCGTCCAGATACAGAAACACTCGGAATCCTAGGCGCCTCAAGTGAGCCGTAACCACTGCCATGCATTTGGTAAACACTCTGGGGGCTGTTGCGAGTCCAAAGGGCAGTGCTCGGAATTGGTAGTGACTGGCTCCCAGACAGAAACGCAGATAATCTCTGAATGGCCTGGCCATTTTGATGTGGTAGTACGCATCCTTGAGATCTATAGAGCACATCCAATCACCCACTCCAAGGAATGGGAGGATAGACTGAAGCGTGACCATAAATAACTTCTCCTTTACAAATGTGTTGAGTCTGTTGAGATCCAAGATGGGCCTCCAGTCTCCTGTCTTCTTTGGAACTAAAAAGAATCTGGAGTAAGTTCCCTATCCTGTCTGGTCTGCTGGGACTGACTGGATGACTTTTCCTGCAGCCTCTGGATTTCTATGGATGCTTGATCCCTGAGACTGGGTGGAACATCTGGGATTTTTTTGCCAACAGGTGGATTTTCTAAAAATGTAATGATGTATCCTCTGGTAACGATGCTTTTTACCCAAGAATCTGTTGTAATTCCTAGCCAGGTATCTGGATACAAAGCCAAGTGACCCCCGACTGCCTCCAGAGCAGGACAGTCAGGCCTCCTTTCAGGAAAGCTGATAGGGCTTACCAAGGAACTGATCCCTGTTGCCCTGGTTCTGTGGACCCCCTCTGCCGCCAGGGCGGCGTCTTCCCTTATTGCCCCCTCCTCTGCCTCTTGAGGGGGGTTCACTACGTGTATTCTGGAAAGCTCCTTGGGTCTTTCGGAACCACATTTTTCCACCTTTCTGCCCTCTAGGGTATGGTCTGGTAGGGGTGGAAAAACCAACTCATACAGCAGATAGAGTCTTTCCCTCTTGCTCACACCTAGTGAGAGTCTCCTTGACTTTGGGCCCAAAAACAGAAGAGCCATCGAATGGGGTGTTGACAAAGGAAGACTTGAAGGCTTCCGCAAAGGAGCACAAACACATCCAGGACGGTCTCCGAAGAGCTATCGCTGAACCCGCTGCCTGACTTGAACCGTCAGCTGCATAGGAAATGAGCCGCATGGACAAGCTCACAATGGAGTTAAGGGTATTAAGTTGTGCTGTTACTGTCAGAAACAGCTCCATCTGTATTACCCTGCAGAGCATCGCCAAGCTCTTTCAGGAGATCTCTTTGAAGACGGGTAAAATGAGTCAAATAGTTAAGCGATTGCATAGCAAAGGTCACAGAACTAAAGATGCATTTCACGTATCTGTCCATCGTCCTGGAATCCCTATTAGGAGGATGGACAGTAGAAGAGGTTTCGGACATCTCTTTCTTTGTGGCCGCCGCCACCATGGCATCAACGGGGACTCCCTTAGTGAGGAACATCTCGTCTTGGGGGGCGGTGATACACTTGTTGGGCATCCGAGGGACCTGTTCCATAGTAACAGGAGACTCCCACGCCCTTCGAGCAACCAATTCCATCAACTCGAAGGGCGAAGTCACCCAGGAGGTGGAAGGTTGAGACCCAAAGGCCTTCAGGAGCGCCAACTCATCCTCAGTAGGGTTTAATGGACTGCCAGTCACCCCTCTGCTTTAGGACTTCAGGATATCCGCAAAGGAGATATCCTCCTAGGGGGACCGTGGGGATCCTTCCAATTGCTCTAAGTTGGTGTCTGATGTCAAAGACTCCTGCAGGGACTCTAAATGCCTCCTCTTACATAGTTTCTTTCTGGGAACCTCATCAGTGGAAGCTTCTGGTGAGGTTTTAGTAGAGCAAGGGTCACCCAATATGGTTACCTGAGGCTCCGGGTCTCTACGCTTCACAGGGACCTGCGATGTAGAGGCAGAAAGCGGCACATTAAGGGAGGAGGAAGGACCTGACGATGTGTGCGTCTTAGATGACATAACCTTCCTCATGCCATCGAAGGCACCACTACTCAGACCCGAGGAAGTCACCGGTTCCGAAGAAGCCAGCAACTTCCCCGGTGCAGAGACAGTGGGCTTTGAACCAGAGGATGGAGCCGAGCTCATCCGCACCGAAGCTCTGAGAGGAAGGTTCGGAATTGATGCATCAGTTCGACCCCCCCCCCCCCAGAACAGACAAGAGAGTGTTGGCTCCCAGACTCTTCCAATGGAACTGAAGAAGTCAGGGCTCTGAATGCTCCACAACCACCAGATCCTTCTCCTCCAGCTCCGAAAGCCCTAATCAGCTCAGAGGAGTAGTAGTCACAGCAGGTGGAATGGTCATAGGCCACGAGGCCGGTTGGGTTGAGGCCAATAATTTAGCAAGTGCCGGGTTCTCGAGGAGCCTCTGCACCACCCCGTCCACATCCACATCAGATAGGGTCCTCTAAGAACGAGTCGAAGGAACCGAAGACGCCACTGAATGAAGGATAGGTGAACCCAAGGTTTCGGGGACCGGCTCTGAAACACTCGGTGCATGGGTCCGAAGACTTCGGAGCCGGCGACCGCACCTTAACAGTAGGGCTTGGAGCCAATGACTTGGGCTCCGAAGACACCTTAGAAGACTTCGACCCCTTCGATGCCTTTGAGGTCTGGTCAGCCTTGTCCAAGGACTCTTGAAAATCTGGCTTCAATAAGCCTCTATCTACCACCGTCCCTAGTCTCTCCAGTAAAACCCTACTACTGAAGGAATGGCAGACAAAGCAATCTTCCAGGAAGTGAACAGGCCCCAGACAATACACACAATTCCCATGGGAGTCCGTAATGGACATCTTCTGCCTGCATTTACACATCTTGAAACCAGATTTCTGCTTTTCTTTATGGTCCGACATCATAACCAACAGTAACACCACTGAAGAAAGATTACTGCAAGCCTAAATTCCAAAACAGTCTTAAGTTGCCAGATCCCTGAACAACTTATCAAATCAGAGTATAGATGTATATAAAATATATCTAACTAAGCACACTGGCTTATCGTAAACAGTCACGCTAATTTAAGACACTAACAGTCTAACAACACTAAATTTACACTTTTAAGTAGTACATAAACAACAATGACACTTATCCACTACACTAACATTCTAATTGCAATAAATCACACTATTAATTATATAAAGTCGCACTATTAAGTATATAAAGGGATAGGGAATAACTAAAGAAAAGGCCTAAGAGCAACCGCTCTGGAAATGACAAACTCGTCAAACTCTAAATAAAGACTTTTTAAAGCTAAGCAGCCCAAAAGCAGTACAAATATAAGTTTTCTTATATAATAATAACTATCAGCAAAAATATGCCCAAAAAGCAGAAAAATATAAATAACTGTCCCGAGCTCACCGGACGACCTCCGATCTGTTGCAGTGGCAAACTAGATTTCAGGTAGGACAGAGAGCATCATGGGATAGGGACCTGGCCTCAAGCTACTCGGAGACCTTTAGCTAGTAAAGCGGCCAACTTGGAGCCGATGGTTCAGCTCCGAACCCATGTGTAAGAATAAACGGTGACTTCACATTGAATGTTTAACTGTTGTCCTGTGTCGGAAGAAGTTGGATTACTTGTTCAACGAAAGTCCTTACATGAACTTTTTGGAGATTACCACCGGCCTTGTGTGTTCTTTTATCAATATAATGATATGTAAAATCAATCAACTATACATCAGAATGAGTGTTTAGACAATGTTTAGCCACACAGTATTTTGTAATAGTAGGACAGTGGTAAGTCAGCTTTCATAACAAAGTGAAGTTGTCGAGGACAGTATGGAAAGTGTATGTGGTCAAGTAAACGTAACAGTGCACAAGACAGAGCAGGATGGGATACAGTGGATAACAGTTTAGAGGAAATAGCCAAGTGCTGTCTTGGATTTGGAGAATACAGGTGTAGGATTTTAATGCAGGGTTGTTGGTTAAGGAAGCCAGTAGTTTTCATAAACAAGCCTAAAGGTGACAACAGAAATACGTGTAGCACAAAGTGAGACTCCGAGCCAGTTTTTTCCAGGGATTTTTGATTTGGAGAAAGAGATGCATGAATATAAAACTTGCATCTGATTAAATATGATGTACGTTTTTATACCCATGATGTAACAAGAGAATGCAAGATTATCTGATGCATATCACAGAAGCATTCAGTTGATGTTGAAGCCAAGTTTGTAACGGTTATTAAAATTGACTACCAAACTGCTAAACTGCTGAAAATCAAAAAAACAGCTATCAGACAAGTTCTACTTTTCATGCATAGAGGAAAAGAACCAGATGGTTATTCTCTGCTCAGCCAGACACAGGGCTAGGACTGGCCCATTTACACCTTGAATACAAAGGAAAACAAAACTGAGTTGTCATAGTGCCTAAAAGGCATAGCTACTACTTTTCCTGCAGCTACAGTGTTGTTGTGTCTTTCGGCTTTTCCTGGTTAGGGATCGCCACAGCGGAAATCCGGCCCGCTAATGATTGGTACTTGATTTTTACGTGCCGAGTTACCAGCCCTGACACACAACCTTCAATGAAGGTACACCCATTCACGCATGTCTCCACGCAGAAGATGCTCTAGCTGAGAATTGAACCGGACAGCGTCTTACTGTGAGGCGACAACGCTACCGCAGCACCACCACCGCAGTCATCAGCTACAGTGTCCCAAACCAAAATAACTGATGTTCTTTCTTCTTCTGAAATATATAGCAGTATTTAAAATGAAAGGCTTATCTAAATGACCTACTTCTAATAAGCCAAAAAGAATCTTCAGGCAATTCCCATGTCATTAAATAAAACAAAATTCATAAAAAAGTCTGAAAGGTTTACCTCACTTATCAAAGCATCATCAAAAACCTAGAAGTCTCAAGCTGCTTTACAAAGTCAGTTTTCATTCTGGATCACTCTGTATTTGGATAAATATAGGCATACCTTTTTAGTGCTAAATTAGGTTATTTAGTGTAAGATTCAAAATGATGGTGTACAAAGATGTCCTATATCAAGTGGTAATGGAAGATATGCAAGTTTGGAAGAGGAAATTAGTGATACAGGTGCAAGCCAAACCAAAGTTGTGTGATTTTGACAAGACAAAGTTACCCCGACTCGACATAAAAGAAAGGATGAAGGTGCTGGAAGAGGTTCTAGTTGGAGAAATTAGAGATAAGGTATATGAAACAGTTGGTCAAAGTGAATATGTAGAACAGCAAATAGTTAAAACAGAAGATATAAAGTACGGAGAAAAAAAATGTCACACCAACTGGAATACTAGAAGGAAAAGATTGCACAGATGTATTGGACTATGTTAAAACAAAGAAAGCACGCAGCAGACAAGTATTTTGAAGAGCTCATCAGGTGTTAAACTGTCTGACTGTCATTGACTGAATCTGATGAGTAGTATGGAAAACCTGCTTACAAAATGGATCATGATATGACAGCACTGCAGCTGCAGACACCACTGAACTGGATGCCACAACATAAACAGCAGCTGCACAAGGTACAATATTTGATAATGCTATTTAGAATACATGCTACATTCCTCTTACTGAAGGAGCAAGCATATGGAACAGTGTAGAGGACTTCTGCAACTCCTTACCTCCATCACTACTACAGTATCAGCACTGCCATTAACACTGTTGGCCCCATTTTTCCTGTCAAAAAGGAACAGAAAACTAAATATGTATATGCTCCTACTCAAACTTCCATGAACTGGCCTAGTTCACTAAATCTGGCTCGGTCTAATTCAGGTTATTGATCCTTCTTAAAATGTGGTCGCTGGTTTAAAAGGTACCCACCTTCCTGAAAATTCAAGATTCTGAATCTGGTCAGTAAGGTGAAGGGACAGACAAAGGGTTTTCTCCTCCGATTTCTGATTTAGATTCAGAGGAGTGCACGGCGTCTCTTTCTCTAAGACTATTTCCAGAATATGCCAGTGTTTTTAATGGGAGAACACTCTGTCCTTCAGAAAATATTATGAGCTGTTACAAATGGAATTTCCAGAACCTTCACCCATTCCCCTAGTGCTGTCAAACACATGCGTGTGTGTCACTGCCTGCAATTTTCCTGATAGCCTGCTACCCATAAAAAGGCAGAGGAACTTAATACAATCTGTTTTTTAAATGTTTATGTACTTAATACAAAAATGACCCACCACCTATAGCTTTACTTAATACTTTGGCCACTAAACATTTAATTAATTCCAATCCTACACTTTCTGACAAGGGTAGGAAATTAACGGATAAGTATGGGGGAAAAGTGTATGCTTCTGCAACTTTGATTTTCAGAATTTTGAATTGTCAGACTCATATGTTAATGTTTAGTCTAACTGTCAAAATATGAGAAATGTTTTGTCGGCAGTTTTCTCTTGTGAGGAAAATTCTGCTATAAATGGTTTAGTTTCTTCATCTCACAGGTTGCACCTCATTGTTTAAAGTGGGTCTATATTATATTTTCGAAAGTTTCAAACATCTATGAGCGATGTTTGAAATTTCGAAAATATAATAAAAAAATAAAAATAAAAATAATAAATTACACTTACCTAAACCCCTGCACCCCCGCTAGCTGAAATATTTCTACTCCGAGATCGCACTGTATTGAAGTAAAGGGAAAATATTCCCTACGGTGATTTCCGTGTTACGCGCACAACGTTTCGACCAATCGGGTTCGCTCAATACACGTTCGTGGTTTACAATTTTTGATCACACAATAGGAACCCATTTACAGTTTGTGTACGGCTCAGTTGATACTACTTCCAAGGCTATTGCCACCGGTACTGTTTTGATGACATTTGCCTGACTGCATTCTAAATACCTCCTAGAAAATTTGAAAAAAATGAGATTTTAATTTCTCCTTTGGACAGAGACTTTGGTTTTGGTAAGGTTCTCAAAAGGTGTGCTTGAGAGGGGAAAGATGATACAGGGAAGCTCTTGCATTTTTCAGCTTTTTCTAAAATTTTCAAGGGATTCTCTACACCGCATCCAATTTGAGCAATAAAAAATGAACATTCTCAGAAAAATGTTATAAACAAACATTTAAGAAGCAATGGCAAGGGGGTTCCAAAAGTAAGACAGAAACCCCCCAAAACACAGGACAGTCTAACGAATGATTATTTGAGGGACAGTGTCCCATCCCCCCTCCCACCCTGGCAATCCATGTACCCCTCCAGAAAGTCTGAACATTAATTTCAGTCTTCAGCAACAGATAATTTTAAACAAATGGGTTCCAAAGATCATTCAACTAGGTTACAGACAGCAGTGGGAGGAAATTCCTGCTTTGCAGTTACTGATTACTCATTTATCACACCAGACTCCTCCATTTCCCCCTGTCCTTCAACAGATGCCGTCTAATGGGAGTAACATAGCCAGTTCCTCCTTCCCAGTTTGAGAAAGGTTTTATTTAAAGATGATTTTGATGCCGAAGAAAGGAAATACCTAGGCAAGCAGTTCTGGTTCCTTCTTTCCTAAACCTATTTGTAATACTGCCCAAGTTCAAAATGTTTTCATTTCATAACCTGTTAACTATTTTTTCTTTGTCATTTAAGTTTTCTGTTAAAACTAGATAAAAAAATGCCTGTCATCACATCTCTATTCATCCTTATTTCAGAGTTTTTTTTAAGGTTGTGTTTGTCTGGATCACATCATCAGTTCTCTGCCTAACCCTATGGACGATCCACTGCACCAAGAGTGTTCATAAAGTGCCTAGCTCCAATTATAGCTCACTGCATGCCATAGGGTATGCACAACTATACTTTTCCTCCATCAAAGGTTTCAGACTTGCTGTCGTGTATGTCACCAGACATGCATTATTGTATGATGCACGGTTTGATAAATGCCCTTCTCATTTTGGTTATTTTGATGATTGGAGTTTATTTGTTGAAAAGAAGGAGTGGGTATTATGGAAGTAAGAGATTAAACATACATCTGCATGCATCAAGCTAGATGTCTTAAATTATAAAAATATAACTAAATGTTGTTCCCTCAGATGGGGTGCCACCACAATAGACACACTTTGAGGCTGTTGTGCAGTCTAGTAGCACTTGAACACTAAGTTAACAGGGTAAGGCAACTACTACTAGAACTCACACAAAAAGGAGAGGAGGATGGCTAAATGGAGACATATCAGTGACGGTTGAGAAGTAAAGGAGGGAGTGGCAGGGGAAGATATGGCTAGACTTTTCTGCAATAAGATGGGAGTACCTGCATGTCTGATGATTGACAGTTTGGAAGGCACTGCCAGTGCATGGAGTGAAGCAAAAAAATTTACAGTACAATCAAGACTACAAGTGGTAGCTAATGTGAAGAGTTAAATGGTTATGGAAAGGAATCTACAAAATTAATCTAGGATGACGTGAACAGACTACAGTCTAGAATATTAAAAATGTTAGCAACTGATAAAACAAGAAGCACCCAGCTCATCTGCTATATAGATAATTTATTAAAGTCAAGGAATAAAATTTAGAATAAGTAAAACATTACATCCGAGTTTAAAGGTTGTACTTTAAAGATGTAAAGTGCATGCCCTTTGTAAAAGGATGCCATTTTTAGGAAGAAAGCTAAAAATAGTAAAACCTCACAACAGTATAAAAATCATACATTGTAACAAAATGATGTTTTAATTGTATAGGGAAACAACTTCTACCATGGCATTCTGTATATATGTTGCACACATGTTGACCAAAAGATCAATAATGAAGATATGCCAGACTTCCAAAAAGACCGCACACTGATCAACAGCTTAATTTCAGCTCTCCCACTGGAAACACAAACTGAGAAACAAGAACCAGTGATATTATCAGCTTGGGAAAAATTCAGTTACTGGTTAGTAAGTACACTGCCTGGAGCCAGCAAAGGAGAAATTTAGAAAACCTGAAAGAAAATCAACCAGAAATAGTGAAGAGAAAACACTGGCTGGGAAGAATCCAGCAGCTGTTCAGAAAAAGCAGCTCAAGCTTCAGCTCTGGTACAAGAGATGGCTTCCAGTAACTTAAAGGACAAAAATAAATCAAATGTACTCAGAGGTGATTAAAATAAATGAAACAATGGAGGAATAAATCAACTCAAACAAAAGGCTGGAAAAATAGATGTTAAAAAGCTATTCAGATGAACTAATAAAACTGAAAAAAAAAATCAGACTGAAATGAGCTGCTCAAGAAGAAATGTTTCAGAAAATGGTAGAAGTAGAAGAAAGCACACACAGAAATAAAATAAGTTATGTCTTACCATAATGTTACATCTGTATTGCTGATCCTCGTTCAGTCATTACATGTGGGTATCGGTTCCGACCTCGGAACCGAGCCAGCCATCTTCCAAGCTCGCGCCAGCTACAAACTCCAGAGCTAAAACTCTTACCCAGAATTCCCCTCTCCCTGTTACCTCAGATTGAGTCTGCAAGTCAAAAGAAGGTAGAGACTACCTCTGGTCAAATGACCTAACATAACCGGATGGTGAGATCCACCAGAAGCCACAGGAGAGGGAAGGAGGGAGGGTCATAATGACTGAACGAGGATCAACAATACAGATGGAACATTATGGTAAGACATAACTTCTTTATCTGATATTGTTGATCCTCACTCATTCCTTACGCATGGGACAGAGTCCCCAGCTACCTCTATTCCTGGGAGGCTGTCATGGAAGGACATTCCTGAGTACCATAGAACCGAAAGATGCTCTTCCCCTGGAGGCCAAATCCAATTTGTAATGACTGATGAAGGTATGAGGAGTAGCCCAAATTGAAGCTGCACAAATGTCATGTAAAGAGGCTCTGGCATGGAAGGCAGCAGAAGTTGCCACTGACCTTGTAGAATGAGCCTTTATGGTAACAGGTAATGGAATATTACGTTTTCTATAAATGAAGGTTACGCAGTCTTTTAACCATTTAACCAATGTGACCTTAGCAACATCACATCCTAATCTAGGTCCAGAATAGGCCAAAAATAACTGGTCTGATTTACGAGAAGTCTTAGTCCTGTTCAATTAGAAGCAAATTTGCCTGTGAATATCTATGGTATGTAGGCAATACTCTCCTCTGTTTGAATGATTGGGGAAGAAAACTGGCAATTCAATGGTTTGATTAATGGACATTTCAAAGATCACTTTTGGCAGAAAGGAAGGATTAGTTCTCAATGACACTCTCTATGAAAAACCAAATATGGTCTCTTGATACATAAGGCTTGAAAGCTCAGAGATACGTCTGGCAGAAGTAATGGCGACCAAAAACAAGGTTTTCCATGACAAATATTTGAGGTCGCAAGAAGAAACTGGTTCGAAAGGTGGCATTGTCAAAGCTTGTAGGACTAATGACAGGTCCCATGGTTGAGTAGGTTCTCTAAAAAGGGGGGTTTTAGATAATTCACGCCTTTTATGAAAGTGTTGCATAATTTGTGTCACATAAAAGAAGAGTCTTGGACACCATCATGAAAATTAGATATCGCAGCCAAATGAACTCTAATGGTAGAGGCAGATAGACCAGACTGAAATAGGGTAGACAGATATTCCAGTACTATCGACACTGGTGCTGAAAAAGGATATGCTTGTTCTTCTTTCAGCCAAAAAGTAAACCTTTTCCACTTGCTGAGATATGTAATTCTGGTGGAAGACTTATAAGATGCAATAAGAATGTCACGTACTGCCAAAGAAAGATCATTCTGCTTGGCAGTCAAAGGAATTGGAGGAGCCAAGCTCTGAGCTTCAGGCTGTTCAAGCTGGGGTGAATCAGATTCTGCGGATGGGAGATCAACCCCAGGGTTGGATGGAGAATCCACGGTTGATCTAGCAGGTGAGGCCAAAGGAAGGGAAACCAAATCTGACGAGGCCAATATGGTGCTAAGAGGATTACTTTGCTCTTCGACCAGTGGGCTTTCTTCAGAAACTGGGGAATGAGGGGGAGAGGTGGAAATGCATAAAGCAGACCCAAGGGCCAATCGTAGAATACAGCGTCCCTGGGTGACTGTCCCGGAGAGAGAATCAGGGTGAAATAGTTACTGCATTTGTAGTTGGTCTGGGACGCAAAGAGGTCACAGCAAGGAAGACCCCAGCGGTTGAAAATCTCCGCCGCTATCAAGGGATTCAGAGACCACTCGTGCGGTTGTAGAATACACCTGCCGAGTCTGTCTGCTATCACGCTGGAACTCCCGGGAATGTGTGTTGCTAGAAGAAAGCGGTTTGTAGCCATTGCTCATTGCCATATCCTCATGGCCTCTCGACAGAGTGGGTAAGATTTGGTTCCACCTTGTTTGTTGATGTACCAGACCACAGTCATGTTGTCTGATTGTATCGCAATAGTCCCAGACGGCAGCAGGGGATGGACTGCTTGCACCGCCCTCAGCTCTAGAACATTTATATGCAGATGGGCCTCCATTTCAGACCAAGCACCTTGGACTGTCTCTGAAATAGCCCGCCCCACCCCATCAGGGAGGCGTCCACGATCACTGTAGCCTTGGGCTGTTGGTGGGAGAAGGGACGAGACCATTGTGACGGACTGTGTACCATCCACCAATTTAAATTTTGTTTGCACCTGTGAGTTACCCGTATCTTGGCTGAAAGAGGGTACTGAAAGCGATACCACTGGGTGAGCAGTAGCCATTGTAGAAGCCTCATGTGAAACCTGGCCAGGGGGACAATCGTAATGGAGGCTGCCATGGAACCCAACAACTGGAGAACAGAATGAGCTGTGGATTTGTCCCTTGAAAGGATTGGAATCAGTTGCTGCTTTATCCTTAGAATTCTGTGCTCTGGAATGGATGCTCTGCAATTCTTTGTATTGAAGATGACCCCTATGAATTCTGTGGACTGAGAAGGGGTGAGATTAGATTTTTGCCAGTTTATGGTTATGCCTAGCCTTTCTGCAGTGAGGAGAGAGTATGCCAGGGCTTCTTCCAATAGATGTCTGGTGGGGGCCGATATGAGCCAGTCGTCTAGGTATGGAAACACCTAGAATCCTTGTAGTCACAAGGTGAGCTGTGATGACTGCCATGCACTTTGTGAACACTCTGGGGGCTGTAGAGAGTCCGAAGGGCAGTACTTTGAACTGGTAATGACTGTCTCTCACACAGAAGTGAAGGAATCTTCTTGATGGTCTGCCCACTTTTATGTGGTAGTACGCATCTTGAAGATCTATCGAGCACATCCAATCATCTTTTTCCAAAAGCGGAAGGATAGACTGTATTGTGACCATCCGGAATTTCTGCACTTTACAAACTTGTTCAATACAATGAGATCCAAAATTGGTCTCCAGTCCTCGGTTTTCTTTGGCACCAAAAATAGTCTTGAGTAGAATTCGGATCCTATCTGGTCTGGAGGGACTATTTGGATGATTATTTTTCTTAGCAGCTTTGAAATCTCTAACGCTGCTACTTCCCTTTGACTGGGTGTAACGTCGGGTAAGCTTGTTAGGGGAGCCGGACAAAGGTCGAAGGGGATATGATAACCACTGGTTATTATCCTTTGTACCCAAGAATCGGTGGTAATGGTTAGCCAGGCAGAAGGGTACAAAGAGAAACGACCCCCAACCACTTCCAGAGGAAAGCAGTTGGGCCGCTCTTCAGGAGCGCTGCTAAGAATGGCCAGGGAAAGAATCCCTGGAACCCTGGTTATGCGGACCTCCTCTGCCCTGAAAGGGGCGTCTTCCCTGTGAGTTTCCCCCTCTGCCTCTAGGGGAGAACTCACCCAGTGTGTCACGGAAAGAACCTCAAGACTTTTTGTGCCATATCTTCCCACTCATCTGGTTTCTGGAGAAAGCCCATTGAGGGGAAGAAAAACGGACACCCACAGCAGAAAGGGTCTTACTGTCCTGTTCACATCTGGCCAGTGTGCTTTTAACCTTGGGTCTGAATGACGAGGCTTCGATGGGAGCATTGAGAAAGGAAGCCTTGAAGGGTTCCGCGAAATTACACAAACGCATCCAGGCGTGCTGTCTCAGAACAATGCCTGAACCCATTGCTCTAGCTGCTCCTTCTGATGCATGAGATATCAGGTGCATGGAGGCGTTAGATATCAATTCAATGGTGGCTAGCTGAGAGGCCACTGTCACGGACCTCATCAGACACAGCTCAAGCAAAGTTTCAGAGAGCTCAGAAATTAAGTCTCTTTGAAGCCTGGTAAAATGTGCCATATAATTCAGGGACCTAACTGCAAAGGTTGCTGATGCTAAAGTACATTTCCCTATTCTGTCCAGAGCCAGGGACTCTCTCTGTTGGGCAGATGGACAGTCTGGCCTTCTTCCAAGTCCTTTTTAGTTGCGGCCATCACCACCAAAACATCTACAGGAAGACCTTTGGACCAATGGGGATCACTAGCAGGAGGGGACAAAGTTTTATCTGGCCTCCGGGGAATGGCCTCAATGGTGTCAGGAGCCTTCCACGCACGCTGCACGACGAGCCGGACAAGTTCATCGGCAGGTGGAGTAACCCAGGAGGTAGGGGGCCGGGCACGAAAGGCCTGTAGGAACACAGACTCTTCAGAGGTTGGGTTAGAGGGCTGCCAGTTACCTTTCTGTTTAAGGATTTCAAGAATATCAAAGGATACCTCAGAGGGTGATCGAGGGGGACCCTTCCCCATCATCAAAGTCTATGTCTTCAGTAAGGGACTCCTCTGTGGAGTCCATATGCTTCCTCTTGCACGAGCTCTTTTGATGATCTTCCTCAGAGGGAGAAGCTGGGGAAGACTGTGCAAAAGGGGTCTCCTGTGGGAGTAGGTCCCGAGGCCCTTGCGCCCGGTGTCCACTAGGAGTGGCTTGTGTACATTGCGGTCCAGAGGAGGGCGGGGAGAGTGATAGCACAGGATCGCGAACAGATGTCAGAGCCTTCTCCATTAGCTGGAAGGTCGGTCCACCTGAAGAGGGATGGGGGCCCAGGGCAGGAGTCACCCCTTGCCTAAGTGGCTCAGCCTGCCAATTCAGAGTCCCTGGATGGCTGTGAAATGCCAAAGTATGTATGCCACAGCTGACATCCTGGGCCATGAACAGACTCTCCTGCCACAAAGGCAACTGCAACTCCTTAGTGAGGGAACTGTAGTGGGGGAAGACTGTCCTATACCAAGGAGCTTCAAAGGCAATGAAGGAGGAGAATAAGTAGGAGTCTTTGGTAAACGGTGATCACCTCCCGAAGAAGGATAGGTCCTTGGGGGTGGGATACCTCTGGCCAAAAGCACTTGATCCACAAGACGCAGCACATCGTGTTCAGAGAGGCTTCTAGTGGATTTCACGGACATGGCTGAGGGAAAGCCAGGTCTATCCAAGGACGGAGCAAACTCGATGCCCACCATGGAGGTGGTCTGCACTGAGAACAACGGAGCTGTAATGGACTGAACTACTGGTGTCTGCACCGAGGAAATCATCGGTGCTAAAGGCATGGTCTGCACCGACGATGAGGTCGGTACTGAAGTGGTTGTCGACACTAAGGCCTGAACCGAAAACATCGGTGACGAAAACTGAATGGTCGGTACCAAGAGGGTAGTTGGTGCCGGGTAAGTTGTCGGAGCCGAAAAAGTAATGGACGTCGAAACATCCATCAACGTCAAAACAGTCTGCATCGACTGGACAGTCAGTGCCGGTAAGGGAGTCTGAACCAAGGAGCTCCTCGGTACCGATGCAGTATGGGGCACACTAGTCGGTGTCGAGGTCGCAGATGGTGCCGATGGCCTCGGTGCCGAAGGTCTAGGCACCAAAAGCGCTTGAGACGAATATGTCAAATCCAAACTAGAAAGCTTAGCTTTCTTGGGTCTCTGTTCCTGTGGGTCCCCAGCTGGGAACGAAGGAAGAGACTTGGCCTTTTTATGTCCATCACTCTTTTTCTTATGGGATCTTGGAGGGGTTGAAGCCTCCCACCCAGAAGTAGCCTCTGAAAAAGGAGATTTAAGTAGCCCCTTCAATATTAATTTATTTTTCCTCCCAATTAACGTCCTATTAGAGAAACTCTTACAAATCCCACAAGGCAGGTCAACTGTTAAATAAGGCACACTCAAGCAATAGACACACACGGAATGTGCATCTGAAATAGGTAATTTATGGCCACAATCTAAACATCTTTTAAACCCTGGGCTACCTTTTTTATCTGTCATGTTAGAAGGAAAGAAAGAAAAAACAAAAATACCAGCAATGGTACAAGAAATACCAGAAGGTAAGAAGGAAAAGGGGTTTACCAATGATGGTAAAAAAAAGAATTATCTCGCGGTAAAAAAAGAGGAAAGGGAGTTGAAAAGGATTCGAAAAAGGGTAGTTGCTAAATGTGATAAGGTAAGAGATAACTATCTAACAATTTTTTTGTGAAAAAAAGCTGTCTTAGAACTTAGTATGAAGAAAAATACTGTACTTAGCTCAAGAGAAGTAGCTTGACACGACCGACTGGCGACACAGCAAACGAAATCTGGGGTAACAGGGAGAGGGGAATTCTGGGTAAGAGTTTTAGCTCAAGAGTTTGTAGCTGGCGCGAACTTGGAAGATGGCCGGCTCGGTTCCGAGGTCGGAACTGATACCCACATGTAAGGACTGAATGAGGATTAACAATATCAGATCAGAGCTTCTGCTATACCAGAAAAATTGGAAAGAACAAGCTGCATTAATTTTATGGAAGCTCATATAAGCAGCTAAACTGGTATTCCATAGCAAGATTTCTTAACTGAAAAGGCACATCAAATGTTTGCTCCAAACCTGGCCATAAGAAAGCAGCCAAAACTTACAGTAGTAAATGGGGAAGCAGGGACCTACATTAGCAAATATGCAATCTTACCAGCAGAAAGAAATGATCTTGACAAAAATGTGGCAGAAGGAAAAGTATTAAAAATTGGAGACAGCAGAATGTTTGAGAAAAATTATTATTCACTGTACACCAGGCAGAAGAGAAGCAAATTTATCCCAGCGATCAGAAAATGTCTAGATGCATGTGTGCATTCAAGCTGCTGCATCCAACTGTCTACAGCATTTTTTTTCCTGGAAGATCTATGACATTTTTGTATGCAGAAGAGGCAAAGCAAGAAATAAAGTGTATCCGACAAAAAAGTGAGCCAGCAAAGAGAATGCAACTCTTATTTTTCTGACAAAGCTCATAGAGAGATTTTGCCAGTTAAACCTTTTTTAATGTTCCAAAGGAGAATACCTGAGGGGCAAAAAAAAGCCCAGCAGATGACTAGAAGAATAATGAGTACCTTGGAGTTGAACCAAAGTCTAGAGTTGGGAGAGGGAGATGAACAGAATGAAGACCAGCAACACTGAAATTACTGAATGGACACTATAAAGTATCGGTCACATTTGTGAAATATGGCTTTGCAAGAAGAAGTGGCTGAAAAAGACTAGACTTTTGTTGGCTTTGTTAAACTTGTAAGTGGAACATAAAGCATATACTCCACTTTACATCATTAATGGTTTAGAAACCCGCAAAAAGAAAGAAAATAGCTAAATGAAAAATTGTTCTTATTAGTATTTATATAAAACATTTCATGATATAAACTGCATGTTACATACTTAAGAAGATTTGTATAATGTACATTATGGGTATTTTAAATCTGGATTGAGAGCCTTTTCAGTGATTGTTGTGTGTGAAGGATAAAGTAATCAAGTACTTCAACTTTAAGAAATGTAGGCTTTACAGTATAACAAGAAAAATGTCTGGATAAAACAAGATTAAGTTAATATGCTGGCATATTGGGCTGCTGGGATTGAGGGAGGGCTGTAAAAGTACATTCATTATACTAAATGGAGAATTAACAATTTCTCGTTCTTACAAGGGTGAATGTCTAGATTAACACCTTTTGCTTAAACTACAAACAAGTGTTTTTGTAAGTAGGCAGGCTTGAAAAATTTAAGACAAAATGATGAACGCCATGAAAAATGCCAAGTTCTTTATATCTGAAAAAAAATGTCCGCTTATTTCCATTAGCAAATGTTCAGTGGGAGTCAAGATGCCTGCAGCCAAAGGCAGTTTTACATTCTGTTCTGAGAAAAATTTACCAAGATTCCTTTATATATCTACAAAGATGTTAGCCATTGTTTTCTCATTGCCGACTACTTTTACATGGTGATGACATGTCTGCAGGTACAAGCAAATAATCATGAGTATTCTTTGCTGGGGGAAATATGGCAAGCATATCAGTGAAAAATAAAGCTGGAAATTATGGAAAGTGATAAGAGGTATCAGCCTCCAGCCTGAATACTTTAAATTGTGCTCTGTTCTATTAAATGCATTAGTTTTATTTAAAAGACAGACAGACATTTTTTTCCTTAAGGCTAAAAGTTATTGTTTTCTGAAAGCATAGTATTTATTTTTCACATCTGGGAGGGGTACAGAAATAAGAAATGTACAAACAAACAATCAGTCTAAGTGAGAACGGGTTCCTATCAGATAGTCGAACGTCCGCAAGTTCGAACCTCATATGGTCGAGACCATAAGTTTGAATTTGCAGAAGTTCGAGCATTTCAACGGAAATCTCCATAAGGGTAGGTCTCAGTTTTGTTCAATGTGGTGCAATCTCGGAGCTGGTATATTTAAGTAGTGGGGGTGTGGAGGGTGTAGGGGGGCTTGCTCCCCTGCTTACAACCGTTTATTTTGTTTTCTTTTTTTTTTGTTTTTTATTCATAGTCAAAGTTTTTTAACTTCGAACACGATGGTTCGAACATTCCGTGTTTGAAGTTATTAAACTTCAACTATGTGATACAGACCCGTGGAAACACAGGCTGTAACATTCACTTTAATTAGCTTCAAACTAAGGTTACCCATACTAATGCCTGTGGGTGTGGCAGTTGATTTAGGAAAACTGTTCATATCTGGAAAGTTAAACTTCCTATTTTTAAGGATGTATATAAAACACAAAATTAAGTTGATAAAGGACTGGGGTGTTCTGAAAAAGAATTTAGTTTTTTTGTTTGAGGGTTTCCATTCAAACAAAAATTGAGAAATGTGACAGGTTCAAATGAAAATAAGAAACAACTGTATAAACTATTACCCTGTCAAACAGTGCGTGCAAGTAAGACAAAAGTTGGAAATGCACATTAAAAAAAAATCTTGTATATTAAGTGGGAAATTTATCACAATGGGTAGGTTTATCCATATTAACTTGGAATAGAAATGGCCCTACAGGTACAGACCAAAAGAAGAGAGTAAGGAATTATTAAAAAAAAAATGCAGACAGCAAATAGCAGCACTACAGATAACACACTGGAAAATAAATCAGCATGTGATTTTGACAAAGGATTTCAGGACAGATTTTCAGCAGAATACAACAGACAAAATAAAAGAGAAGCAATAACATGGACTATTAGAGGGTCTCTAATGGTAAGAGAAGAGGAAAGAAAGAAGACAGCAGTAGAGTTGTGGTAGTACGGTGCTATTAGCAAGAAATGTGGATTATGCTGGCGTGTATTTATATTCAACCAAAAATTGCTGTTATGTAGCTTAAGAAATCCTGCAGAGGATATGATCAGCTTTCAGCAGGGAATGTTACTTACAGCTGAGGATTGTAACTTTATTTGCAGTAATTAGGATGTATCAGGTGGCTTAGAATTTACATATTATTCCCCAACGTACAATAAATGGGCTAGACTGGACAGAAACTAAAAGTATACATGCCACAGCCATGTTGTCCATCTCCATCTGGTTCAACCTGTGGGACTTCAGATCAGACATTGAGCAATTCTGAAGTCTTTAGCTTACTTGGCTCCACCTCCCTTACCCAACTCCCTGCTTTTCCTTCAGTTCCCGCAATTGAGTTTGCCACATACAATAAGTTATCAAGACAGAATCATATAATTCTTCAAAAGCACCCTCCAAAAAATGGGTTATGACAACCAAGGAGAATGCGAGACTCCAGAAAGTGGGTGCAAAGACCTCCATTGCCTGGTCATCTAAGAAGGAAGACTCAAAGTCAACAAGAAGGTGGGAGCAAGAGGGTAGGAAGGTTGAACCAGATGTGACAGACCACATGGATCTACAGTTATGGTGAGTACATAACTTTCGTATCTGATGTTGTCTGCTCTGTCTAGCTTCAAACTGTGGGACAGAGTTCTCAAACAAGGAAAAACTTCTTGGAAGGAACTAAGGAAGCATATGTCGCAACACAATGCAGACAAATGAAACTATGAATCTAGACTGAATATCCAGTTTATAATGTGACACTAGCCAAGTAGTGGCTGCACAAATACCATCTGTTGACACTCTAGAAAGAAAAGCTGTAGAAGTAGCCATAACTCTTGTAGAATGACCCATCATGCTTGTGTGGAAGTCTTGCCTCTCAGGGCGTATGCAAATAAAATACCATCGGACAGTCATTTGGATAGCATTACTTTAGACAAAGGTGAGCCCAGCCTGGATTCTAAAAAGGAAATAAACAACTGACTGGATTTTATGATAACTTTGTTACAGTCCAAATAAAATATCAGTGGTCTATGTACATCCAAACAACACAAGAAGTATTATTCACCTTTGTTGGGAGAAATTGGGAAAAAACATAGGAAGGTGAACAGAACTGTTAAGGTTATTCTCAGAAGCTATCTTTGGCAGAAAAGGATTTGTATGAATAGAATCCCAGTCTTTATGGAACACCAAATAAGGAAGTGAAGAATCAAGGGCTTGAAACTTTGAAACCCTTCTTGCAGACGTAATCGCCTTCAAAACCAGTTTTCCAAGACAACAGGTTCAAGTCCAAAGTAGGTGAAGGTTCAAATGGAAGGACCTGTATAATGAAGGGCAGCTCCCAGGGAGGACCTGGATCCTGTACTGGGGAACAGAGTAGAAATGTACCTTTGAGGATGCCTTGAAGATCTTCAGTGAAGACAGAGAGACACTATCTTAGACATCAGTAAATTTAGAAATGGCCACTAAATGTACTTTAATAGTAGAAAAACTAGAATCTGAATAAAATAACTCTGAGAAAATCAAAAATGGATCCCAAAGGGACAGAAAAAACGGTGGAGTCCAGAGTCTCCGCCCACAGGACAAACCATTCCATTTACTGGAATACACTTTTCTAGCAGATTGCTTCTGAGATGAAGACGATATATGAATAATCACCTGCAAAACCTTGGGATTTTTGCCATCAAGGGTACTGGAGGAACCATGTGTTAAACTTGAAGGACTAAAAATTGGAGGAAGGCATCTATGGTGACTGCAGCCAAGGAGAAAGGGATTACAAATGGTCCCCTTTGGTTATACCAAGGGAGACTGCAACCACCAGTGAATCGGCGCGTGATACACCTTTGCTAACCATATTGGAAGATCTAAGGGATGAGTAAGGATTGATCACTTAACAGCCAGAATCCACTGTAGAGACTGTGTGATATCTGGCTAAAGGAATCAACCCTATCAATACTGTCACATGACCCAGAAGCTTCACAAGTTCATGTGCCAATGGCTTTGGAGTTGCAAGCACTGAAGGTCTGAGCCTGAAAGCTGAAAACTCTGGAGCTCCGGAGCTTGGGGATTTGGTTGACTGCATCTAAATTACACCCTATGAACTCTAAAATTTGTAAAGGCTGAAGGCTTGATTTTGGTTACCTGACCAATGCCTAAGTTGCCACACAATTGCAGTAAAAAGTCCATGGCTGAGATCAACAATAACCTTGTGGAGGTGGTGAGGAGCCACCCATCCAAGTAGGGAATGGCCTGAAATCCCTGCAGCCAGAGCTAAGCTGCAACTACTGTGATGCACTTGATAAGCATCTAGCGGGCTGTGGTGAGTCCAAATGGTAGGGCCTTAAACTGGTAATGATTGGCCCAAAGCTAAATGCTTAGAAACCTCCTGGAAAGCCTGTCTACCGTGATGTGATAAGCATCCTTGACGTCTATCAAGCACATCCAATAGTCCTTCCTCAGGAAAAGCAAAATGGACTGCACCATGAACATCCAGAACTTGGTCTTTTTTATGAAATGATTTAGTTTGCTTCAATCCAAAGCAAGTCCGAGGTCCTTTATTTTCTTTGGAAGTAAAATGAACATGGAATAAACCCCACATCCTTTTTGGTTTGGCGGGACCTCCTGATTGACTCTATTTATAAGCAGCTTGTGAATCTCTACAGCTGTGTAAAGTCTCTGACTGGGTGGAAAGAAAAGCTGTGTAAAATCTTACCATAACCATAGATGTCTTTCTCTTCCATGATGCAGTATTCAACATATGGGGTTACTCCTCTTGCTTCGCGAACATCCAGCCAATACACAAAAGATTTTAGTCACTGTATGGTGCTTGGGGTGTCTGACATGGCTCAAGGAACGTGGACCATAAAAGTGATGCCTGCAAGCACCAGCTCCCAGAACTGTAAGCCCCAGTCAGAACCAGTCCTAGCAAGGGCAATGCCAGTCCTGTGCAACCCAGAAAGGGAAATGCAGCTTAACCGGAGGGGGAGGAGGGTGAGAAGGAATACTGCAACATGGAAGAGAAGGGTATCTATGGTTATGGTAACATTTTACACACCTTTTCTATGTACTTCTATTCCCATGTTGCAGTATTCAACATATGGATGAGTGCCAAAGCTCACTTGTGAAGGAGGTGGTGGTGGTCTAGAGGCAGTCTGCAGGAATCCGTGAAGGATAGCCCTGGCAAAACCCACCCTGGCTCTGGAAATGTGGTCTAACTTGTAATGTTTGGTGAAGGTGTGCACTGATGACCAAGTGGCTGCTTCAAGAATGGTAGAGGTATCCAGACCCTTGAAGGCTCCTGAGGAGTCCTGGTGAAATGTGCTTCAACAGTACCTTGCAGGGATTTCCCATGGTATTTGTAGCAGACAGTGATGGCTTTGAAAATCCAGACAGAGATAGTTTGCTTGGTTACTGCCTTCCCTAAGGCTCTGCGGTGGAAGGAGACAGAGTTGATCAGCCTGTCTGATGGGCTTGGTATTATGCAGATAAAACTTGAGTTGTCTATACATCCAGGGAGTGAAGTACTCTCTCACTGTCCCCCTGTGGGTTAGCGAAGAAGGTAGGTAGGTGGATGGCTTGATTCAGGGACAGGTCATTCACCACATTGGGCAGGAATGAAGGGTTAAGTTCTAAGAGTAACCCTGTCATTGTGGAAAACTAGGAAAGGTGGAATAGCCATGATGGCTTGCAGCTCTAATACTCTTCTGGCTGAGGTCAAGGCCATGAGTAGTACAGTTTTCCACATACAGTATTTTTGGGAAGCTTTGTCTGCAGGCGAGGAAGTGTGAACTTTTCTAAAACATAGTTAAGGTCCCATGGGGGTGGAGATGGTTTCCTGGGGGGCCTCAGGTGAAGAACCCCTATGAGAAAAAGCTTAGCTGGTAGTCTGCACTCTAGAGGGTGATCCAGAGGAAGGTATGCTGAAATAGCAGATGAGTTGGCTTTAATTGAGGAATAGACCAATCTTGTCTGCAGTAGCTCATACAGGCAAGACAGAACTAGAGGAGTCTCGCTTGCAAGAGGGTCCAACTATCTTTTGTGACACCACATAGAAAATCTCTTCCACTTTGAAAGGTAAGATTTCCTTGTATTTGTTTTCCTGGCCTCCTGCAGGACAGTGAGCACGTCCTCATTGTAAAGGTGTCTGAAGGGGATCAGAATCCCATCAGCTACAGGGTGAGGTGCAGTAACTGCGACTGTGGGTGTACTTGGGATTCCTTGTGCTGTGTGAGAAGGTCCACTGGGAGGGGTAGGTAACTTGTGGTGATTGCCCTTGGACAGCTGTAAGGGGAGGGGTAACCAATGCTGTCTTGGCCAGTAGGGAGTCACCAACAAGATTTTTGGTCTGTCCTGCTGGATTTTCAGCAGGACTTTCTGAATGAGTGGGAAGGGGGGGATGCATAGCAAAACTTCCCCTTCCAAGAGATTGAGAAGGCATCTCTTGCCAAGGCCTGCAGATGTGGTATCCTGGTGCAGAATCCAGGAAACTGCCTGTTGTTGGAGGAGGCAAACAGGTCTATTTAAGGTGTACCCTAGCAGTGGACCAGATCCAGGAAGACATCCCTGTGAAGCATCCATTCGTGGTTGTTTGTGATGGTTCTGCTGAGACAGTCTGATTGGGAGTTCTGTAGAGAGGGAATGCAGTGGGTCAATCCCTGTGAGGTGGCCAATTCCCATACTAGGAGAGCTAGCCTGCAAAGTAAGAAAGACTTGGTCCCTCCCTGTTTGTTGAGATACCACTGAACTGTGGTACTGTCTGTGAAGATCTTTAGTGGACCTTGCCGTACGTACGGTTGGAAGGCTCGAAGGGCCAGAAAAATTGCCCTCATCTCTCAAACACTAATGTGTTCTTGTTTGTGTGGCTCTGGCCACAGACCCCGCACTTTGTGATGTCCCAGAGTTGCTCCCCAGTCCAGGTCTGAGGCATCTGTGTGGGTAGGGGTGGTTGGAGGGGAAGACCTGGATTGAGTCACTTGTATCAACCACCACTGGATTTCTAGTCTGAGGCATGACAGGAGGGGAACCCTGTACTCCAAGGGGTGGGAGTGTTGGGTCCAGACTGCCCAAAGATACTATTGCAACTTTCTCATATGAAGCCTTGCTAATGGTAACATGGGGATACTGGCTGCCATGTACCCTTGGAGCCTGAGGTACTGCCTTGCTGTCACTTCTGTTGACTGAAGGACCAGAAGTAGGTGTTCTGTCAAGTTTTCCACCTTTTGGAGGGGAAGGTAGGGTTTCCTGACATCTGTTTGAATTCTGCACCCCAAAAAGGCAATGTCTTGAGTAGGTTCCAGGTGGGATTTTGGGCAATTTATCTGGAATCCCAGAGACTGTAGGAGGGAAACAACAAGACATAAATGTTGTAGGAGGGTCTCCTTGTTGTCTGCCTGTATCAGCAGGTCATCCAGCTAAGGGAATATCTGGATTCCCTTTGCCCTGCAGAAGGCAATCACTGCAGCCAAACATTTGCTGAAAACCCTGGGTGCAGTGGAAAGCTCAAAGGGCAAGGCAGAGAACTGAAAGCGAGAAGGCCCCACCAAGAACCTCAGGTATTTTCTGAAAGTGGGCTTTATGGGGATGTGAAGATAGGCATCCTTTATATCTAAGGTGGCCATAAACCCTTGGGGATCAGAAGGGGTAAAAGGGTTGTTAGGGTCAACATCCTGAAGTCTGGGACCTTTAGAAATAGGTTGACATATGTGAGATCCAGAATTGGTCTCCAAGGACCATCTTTTCTTGGAACCAGGAAAATCCTGGATTAGAAATCTCTTCCTTTTGCTGCGAGAGGCACTGGTTCTATGGTGCCTTGAGCCAGCAGTGTTTATAGCACTGTCAGCAGGAGGTGCAGCTGTTGTTTTGGAGGTTGTGGCATGCCTTTTCATTTTGGGGGCATAAGCCAGGTCATGAAATATCCATTTTGAAGGATTGAAAGGACCCATTTGTCTGAGGTGATGGATGTCCACACAGGGAGGCATAGAGAGAGGCGTACCAACAGAGGGAGAGAGTGGGGAGGAGGATGCTACCTGCCCTGTCTTGAACGGGCTGCTTCTGGCTAGAGGATGGTATAGCTCCAGCTGGAGGGGGTTGCTTTCTGGTAGGTTGCCTAGACCTTGAGGGAGCAGCTGGGCAAGAATTCTTTCTAATGAACTGTGTTTTAGCTGGGTAGTTCCTTTGAAATTTAGGAATGGGGAGACTAGCTGGTGTTTCAGATCTTGCACTTCTTTCCACTTTTGCTGAAGTGACTTAAAGTAGCCACTTTTGCCCCAAACAAAGCTGTGTTGTCCAGGGGGGCATCAATCAGCTTTGCCCTGAAATCACCTGGAAGGGGTTGGAGGCTTAGCCAGGAGTAACTTAAGTTAGCTGCTGATGTTGCTGACCTTGCTGAGGCTTCATCAGCATCATAACTGCACTTTGAGTGCCTGGTAACCTGGGAAGTGACAGCCAGAAGGGAAGACGGTGAAGCTTTAGCAGCACAATCTGGTGCATCAGACAACTCCTTGGAGGCCTTCTCCAGGAATAAGGCATATTTAGCCACGTGTGTCTGGTAGTTGGTAGCCCAGTAGCCCTGAAGGACTGAGTAGCAGAGGTGTAAATTTTCTTACCCAGACGCTCCATGGTTTTGCTGTCTTTGTCAGCAGGAAGGATAGTGGTGGTGGGTAAAAGTTTAGATGCCTTTTCTGTGGAAATGGAGATGGTGGCAGGGTCTGCTGGTGGACACTTGAGGAGAAACAGTCTCAGAGACTGTATAAAATCTACCAGGTCTGCATGGAGCAGGTGGTTGAGAGTCAGGATTTAAGGATGTTAAGGAGAAGGCATCCAGGAAGACAGGCAAAACTGGGGGAACAGCAGAGGGAGTCTGGGGAATCCATTTGAATGAGGTCATAATACCTTTTTCGGACCCAAGTCATTTCAGAGGTTTCTCACTTAAAATGCTCTTTCATCTTGAAGATGGTTTCTCCAAAAGTCAAATCCTCAGCTGGGGAGTCAAAGTCAACAGATTCTTCCCCTGTGGAACCATACCCCAAGGGAGAAGAAAGTTGGGATGTGTATAAAAGTGATTCTTCTTCAGAAGAAGAGAGAGATCCTTCCTTTTCCCTCATGGCTGGGTCTGTGGCTTGAGGCCTTTAGACTCAGAATTGGAGGTGGGATGTTAGCAGTCCTTGCCAAGGTAGGACGTAAGGCCATGAAGGCATTGAACAAACTTTGGCTGAAAGCCTGTCAGTCAGGCATGCTTTCTGTAGTAGAGATATGCTTCCTTTTCTCCTTTTTTAGAGGCTTGGCGGGCGTCTAAAGGGAGGAAGGCCTGGAGTCTGGAGACTAAGGAACCAGAGGGATCTGACAGACCTACTGGAAATCACTGGTTCTCCCTGGAGTCGGAAACCGACATCGTTAAAGCCTCTACGGACGTGCCCTCAGTGCAAGATTGTGCAGCTTCCGTGGCTCTACCAGGCCAGTGTTGGCTACAGGCTGAGGGTGGGACACAAGAGGCACAGCTGTAGTGGCAGGCCGTATAGTCTTGGCTTTCTTTTTTGGTGGTTCAGTAGGTTTGTCAGAGGAACTCTCCATCCCTAAATCTATTTGTTTTAACCTTTGTGTCTCTAAATACAAGTTAAGCACGTGCAGATGGCTGCACAATGTTTCTGGCACAAATGCTTGACAAATGGAGCAGGCCTTGTAATCATGTGACCATCCCAAACAAAAAAGTTAAGCAAACTTTGAGTATGTGTCTACCTGTTTGGGCAAATATTCATTTTCCCCTGGAGAGCACTGTGCTTTGACACACAGACACACACACCTTCCACTTTCTGTCTTATTCCCTTCTGTTAGCAAATAGTATCCATAACTGATCAATACTGTGTGTTTGTTAATTTAAACTGAGACCACAGTAGTCTAGTGATACAAGGTTATCCTGTTTTTCCACCTGATAAATGGTTAAGAAATGACTTACAGTTTCAGAGCAGTCCTTGGTCAATTGTGATTGTTTCTTAAACACAAACTTGTCTGCTTTGGCTCATTAGCAGCAGTACAAAGAACTGTCTGCTCACACCCTTGTTCTCCCCTCCCCCTTCCCTATTTATTACCTTAAGACAATCCCAAAGTTAATAAATATTACCTGTGACAGGCACCATTTTTAAAACTACAACCACCCTTGTCACTATCATATGTTCATTTATCAGTTAACTCTTAACGGATTGTTTCCACCCTCCTCATACGAGCAACTAACAGGGTCTCTACCCGCTTCGCTCCCCACCCTGCCCCTTATTCCCTCCTGCCCCCAGTGGTCCCACCTTTATTACACTCACAAACCCCTCCCATCTTTCCAATAGCCAACCACAGCGCTAACCCAACACTACCTCCTCCATCTTCCCACTACTATCACACCTCCTCAACTAACATGTACAAGGATACCTTACCTATGCTCACTGCATGCACTCTCCTTGCATATTTTACATCCTATCAAAGCTCCATCATTCCCCCACTCAACCACTACCACTGTACTACTACTCACACCATCACTCATATCTCACCCTCACTCAACTCCCCTCCCACCAACTCAAGAACCATCCCTATATGCACCCCCACATATTCTACCAACTATATTACTCAAACATAAAGCATCCCTACAACTTAACATAGTAACCCTCCCACCATACCTATTGCCCACAGAGCACAATCATAAAGTTTCCCTTATAAACAAACACATTCCAAAACTGAGAAAACTAATAACCTCATGCATATCAAAGCTAGCCCTAAGTGGAGACATCCACCCCAACCCTGGCCCTACCATCTCCAACCCCAATCCTCATAATCAGACTAGAAACCACAACTTCGCCCATATTACAGCCAATAGAAAGCCAAGTGACTTCCTTCTACTAAGCCTAAATATTAGAAGTATATCCAAAGTCCATGAACTCCATGCCACCATAGACTTGTACTCCCCAGATATAGTCATTCTGACAGAAACCTGGCTAAAACCTCACATTACCAGTGAGCAAATACTCCCTACAGGTTATGCCATACTAAGAGTAGACCAGCTAAACAAGAAAGGAGGCGGTGTAGCTATAATATTTAAACAGCATCTAAACATCCAGATCTTAAAATCATCAGCTCCACAAATAGGCAATGAAGAAATAATATATACCAACCTCAAAATAAACCAAAACAAAACCATCAACATAATTGGATGCTACTTCCCACCTGGCCAAAACATCTCTCCACTAGGAAACCTCCTCAGCTGGTCTACCCACCATATCCCCCAAGAAACTATCATTTTTGGTGATTTCAATATTGACTGTCAGTCCTGTTCTGGCAACCATCCAACTCATCATGTAAACCTTCATGGCTTCACCCAACTAGTCCAGTCGCCAACCAGGATAAATAAAAACTCCAGCAAGCACACTACCCTGGATTGGATACTAGTAGGTAAGAGCCCCCAGTCATATATAACAGGCTGCTTATCAGATAGCCTCAGTGATCACTCCCCAACATTCCTCCTCAAAAAAATACCTACACCAAGCTAAACCTGTCATCTACCGTCAAGTACGTAAAAAACTAAACTTTAACCCACTCACATTCATCTCATCCCTCAAAGAATGTAACTGGCATCCTCTAAAGTACTTCAGTCTTGATGACGCAGTTGAATTTTTTAATACTACCTTCCTGTGCATCCTTAATTACCATGCCCCCATTAAGACTTTCCAGAAACAAAGCACAACCCTCCCCATGGCTACAGAAAACCACCAAGTCAGAAATGAAAAACCGGGATAAAGCCTGGGAGCACTGGCGCAAAACCAAAACCCCCCCAACTAGACAGAAATTCCTAGAACTACGCAATAAAGTCAAAAAGCTAATAAAACAGGACAAATTCCAATACTACCAGTCTGCCCTAGACTCCTCAAAACACAGCCCAAAACAATTCTGGTCCTCCATAAACTCCATCCTCCACCCAGGTAAAGTCAGTACCCCTCCTCCTAACATCCCTCACTCCTCAGAAAATATTGCTACCTCATTCAACACACACTTCACACAAACCATACCATCACTAGCTAAACACAACCCCACTCCCCTCCAAACCGCACCTTCAACTAGTAATCTCCTCACTGCCTTCTCTTTCTCCTGTACCTACCGCCAACATAAAAGAACTCTTAACTAAACTTAAGCCCACCAAATTAGCAGCAGACAACCTCCCAAATGAATTCCTACAAATCACAGCTGATGCTCTGGCCTACCCAGTATCCATCTTGATTAACCGATCTCTGTCAGAAAGTTACATTCCCACACTGTGGAAAGTATCACATATAATTCCCCTCCACAAAGGCGGACCCCTCCACAGAACTAACCAATTACCGCCCCATAGCTATTCTCTCACCACTCTCCAAAATACTAGAGAGATGCATACACTCTCAGGTCTCAGACTACCCTCCTTACTAACAACCTCCTTTCCAGTACTCAGCATGGTTTCCGACCAAACCATAGCACCACCACTGCCTTACTCTCCTTTACTAACACTATCCTTTAGCATAAAAACAATGGCCATCTCTCCTCTGCTACTTTCCTAAACCTATCTAAAGCATTTGACATGGTCCCACACAAACAACTTATCTCTGTCCTCAATAACCTATCCTTCTCTCAGTCACCAACTGGTTTCAGAGTTACCTGTCTAACCGCCAACAATCTGTTGTATGGCAGAATGACATATCTCCCCAACTACCTGTCTCCATAGGGGTTCACTAAGGATCCATCCTTGGACCCCTACTCTTCTCTGTTTTCACTAATAATCTAGCCTCTGCCACCAAACATGGCACACTCATACAATACGCAGATGACTCAACCATCATCTGCTCAGCCCAGTCCCTACCCAAACTGCAAAAAGCACACAGGAAGCCTTTTCCTCTGTTGAAACTTGGTTATCCGATGCCCAATTAATACTCAACCCAAACAAAACTAAACTACTCATCTTCCAACCCACCCAACATACTCAGAACAACTCTCACTTTAACATCACAGCAAAAGACAACACCACTATATACCAAACTGAACACACCAAATTGCTAGAAGTGGAAATAGACAAACTAAAATTTGGCATTCACATAGCCATGACCATAAAAAATGTCCACAAAAAAAACTAGGAGCATTATACAAAAATAAGCAACTTCTCATCAAAGCAGCAAAGATTTCAATAGCAAATTCCCACCTTATCTCCACCCTACTTTTTATGCCTCTCCAATATATACCAACCTAAGGCAATGCGATCTAAACAAGCTAGAGACCTGCTACAACAAAATTGCCAAATTCGCCACAGGGGCATCCTACCGTAGTCACCACCGTCTCTCACTTGCTGAACTGGGCTGGCTTGAACTCCCTCACCTCCTTCAATGGTATCAACTCTCACTCGCCCACAAACTAGTAAACCATCCACTAAATGTCCCATCCCTCCAGAATCTACTCCATCCCTATTGCACCACCAGACCACTAAGATCCAGCAACAAAACCCACTTGCAGATCACTAAAGCCAATAACTCTGCTGGTGAAGCACTATTCTCTTGCACCATAGCCAAATTATGGAACTCCCTCCCACCCACAATTACCTCCATACCATCATGCACCCACTTCAAAACTTTACTAAAAGAGCACCTAAAAACATGCTGGCTATGCCCTTGCAACTCCCACTCTAATATCACCCACCCCATCCAACCACTACCTTTCTTTCCACTCCACTAACTACCTTGATTATAGCAAGCTCAGATGCTCATAAGCCTAGTACTTATTATACACCAGGAACTTCTTATTGTAACATTTGTTAATGTCTGTTATGTACTTCATAGATAAAGATTCTAGTTGTCTACTGATGTACAATATGTTCTTCATCTGTAAATATGTTGCAAGTAATTGCTATGTTAAATTGTTAATCCAATGTAACTACTGTCGGTTTATTTTAACTGTGGAGCTTTTCTCCCCGGGCTTCCACTGAAAATGGACCTATGTCCAGTCGGACACTCCGGGTCAAGAAATGTAAATAAATAAATAAATAAAAAGACACTAATCGTGGGTGTCCTTGTGAGGTATCTGATGGCCGCACTTACACCTGCCCTTTCTGGATGACATGAACAGGCATTAAATGAAAGAAAAGGATTGAAAGGTTCCTCAATGGGGCACTTATCTGATTTCTCGAATCAGACAGCCATGAAGGCAGTAACACCTGGCGTTCCAATGGCGGCGAAGTTCTGAGGGCTGGTGCATGCAGATGTCACTTTTACGGCCCACATTCCTTGAGCCCAGTTAGATGGCCCGCGCACCATACAGTGACTGTAAGCTTTTGTATACTGGCCGGACGTTCACGAAGCAAGAGTAAATCCATATGTTGAATACTGCAAAATGGGAATAGAAGGACATCAACTGGGAGATGTTTTGGGTGAAGATTCAGAACTTCCAAAACGGGAATGTAATATGCTCTGGATATGACTATCAGTATTCAGGCATCTAAGGTGATGGACTCCTAAAGCTTTTGGGTGGAGAGCCAGACAACCCCTGACTGCTTTCACATAAAACAACCAAAGCAACCCTTCAGGATCACTGAAACTGCCCACAGAAAAAAGCCCTGTGAAGGCCCCGATTCTGCAGACAGCCCCTGTCCTGCAGGTAGTGCCTATTATGCTTTCCCCCATTCTTAGGATGAACCCTCTGGAAGACCGTCCTGGAAAGAGTATAGTGATTTTCTGAAGAGATGCTTACTCCCTTGAAAAGGTCTGCTGAGGGTAGCAAAGTGTACTCCAATGGTGGACAGGGTCTTCCCCTCTTGTTCGCTCCCTGTTAGTGTCTAACTTTTGACCCAGACAAGGAGGACCCGTCAAAAGGACATTATTGAAGGAAGCGTCCATGAAATTATGCATCCAAGCATGTCATCGCATGACAATAATGAAAGCTGCCACCTGAGTAGCTCCATCTGCTGCATTCAACTAAGTTTGAGTCTCCAGCATCTTCTCTGTTTCCAAAGACTGCTGGAGAGTACTTGACACTAGGTCCCACTAAAGTCTTGTCAAGTGTGACAGGAAAAGTACAGTTGTGTACACTTACCATAAATGTAGATGTTCGAGTGTATTCACTCTTGCAGTCATTACATTTGGGTGATCTGCTGGCATGTTGCCCTCATTCGGCCTGAATTCCAAAGTTCTGAGTCCTGCGTCGGTTGCGGTCTCCTCTTCCATGACGTCAGGTCGTCAGGGGTATAAAACATGCAGCCGATGCCATTTTCTTTAGATTTTCTTGCCTCGATGTCAGGTGCCCTAAAAAGGTAGCAAATATATATATATATATATATATATATATACACACATGCATCAATATAAACTTTATCTTCATCTACAAGCAAATACACCACATAGGTTGTAGAAGATAGAGAAGGTAAGATAAACTCCAGAATGACAGTGGGATGGCGGGAGGGTAACCTGGACTGCAACAGTGAATACACTCTAACATCTACACTTATGGTAAGCGTACACAACTGTACTATGTTCTTCGTGTTTCACTGTTGCAGTCATTACATTTGGGTAGAATCCCAAAGCTATGGTTGTGGGGCTGGAGCTAAACAGCATTAGGTGCGGCTATAACGCCCTGCAGAAAGTACAGTTTTGTACCTACCATAAATGTAGATATTCGAGTGCTAATACAGCTGCAGTAATCACAGATGGGTTCTCTGCCGTCAGGCGGGTCCTCGGTCGGCCGAATTCCAAAGTCTAGGTCCAGCGTCGGTTGTTGTCGCTTTCTTTCCTGACGTCAGTGAGGCAGGAGTATATAAGACACAGCCGACGCCATTTTCTTCAGTCTTTCTTGCCCCAGATGTCAGGTGCCCCCAGAAGGAAGGCAATACATAAATTATATTTATATACATGCAATGCAATATAATCAAAAAACAGTAGTTGCAAGCAAATATACCATAGAAGGATAACCCAAACAGGTTGTATGAAGAGGAGTTAGGCCCTATGCCTTTAGCAAGAGGGGAAGGAGGGAGGGAAACCTGTACTGCAGCTGTATTAGCACTCTAACATCTACATTTATGGTAGGTACAAAACTGTACTATGTTCATCGTGCAGTAATCACAGATGGGTAGAATCCCAAAGCTACGCACAGGGTGGTAAGGCACTAGGTGGAACTGGGATGAGCCAAAATGCCCTGCAACACAGCAGTGGCAAAGCCTGCTCTAGTTTTGGAATATAAAGGCAGGTGGTAGTGTTTAGTGAAGGTATGCACAGAACTCCAAGTGGCTGCCTCCAAAATATCTTTGGTAGGAACTACTCTGAGGAAAGTTGTAGAGGTAGCTGTGGCCCTGGTGGAGTGGGATCTGATGCCTGTAGGGACAGATTTTCCATGATAGGAGTAACAAAACCGTATGCAGTGGCCTATCCATTTTGAAATTGTCTGTTTGGTAACTGGCTTCCCTTGAGCTCCTACAGCATAGGACACAAAAAGTTGTTCTGATTTCCTGAAAGGCTTTGTTCTGTCCAAATAATAACGTAGCTGTCTATGGATGTCTAAGGAGTGTAGCAGCCTTTCCCCTTTGTTTTGAGGATTGGGGTAAAAGGTAGGTAAGTGTATGGCTTGATTTAAAGCTACCCTGGATACCACTTTAGGCATAAATGACGGGTTGGTTCGAAGGGAAACCCTGTCCTGATGGAAGATGAGAAAGGGCTGCACAGCCATTAGGGCTTGTAGTTCCGAAACCCTACGAGCTGAGGTAATGGCCAGAAGGAAAGCTGTTTTCCAGGACAAATATTGCAAATCTGTTGAGGCAGCTGGTTCAAAGGGAGGCAATGTTAATTTTTCTAGAATGTAATTAAGATCCCAGGCTGGCATTGGTTGTTTCCTTGGTGGTCTTATATTCTTAGCCCCTCTGAGGAACTGTCTTAAGAGTGGGTGAGAGAATAAGGGTGGATCAGTGTTGAATTCTGCAGAAATGGCCAAGGCATGGATTTTTATGGAGGAAAATGAAAGTCCACTGTTCAGCAGCTCAGCTAGATACTGTAATACCAGAGGCAAATTCAGTTTTCTAGGATCCTGGCCTTTTTTCTCATTCCAAGAGCAAAACCGTTTCCATTTTGCGGAGTAAGCCTTTCTAGTAGATGGCCTTCTGGCCTCCAAAATGACATCCTGCACCTCTTTGGTGAGTAGGGTCTGTTGTAGTGTTAAGGAATTTTCCATGCAGCGAAATTGAGTGTTTTCAGCTGACTGTGAAGAGTTTTATAGCTGTGCTGAGTCAGTAGAAGAGGCGTCAGAGGTAGGGGCCAGGGAGGAGTATGCGTTAGGCTCCTCAGGAGTGGGTACCAGTGTTGTCTTGGCCAGTCTGGAGCAATCAGTATCATCTTCGGTCTGTCTGCTCTTGCTTTCAAGAGCACCTTGGGCAGAAGAGGCAGAGGTGGGAAGGCGTAAACTGTCCATGCTGCCCAACTGAATGAAAGGGCGTCCACTCTCCAGGCCTTTGGATGAAAGGTCCTTGAACAGAACTTTTCCAATCGATGATTCCTGTGGGAGGCGAAGAGATCTATGTCTGGCCTTCCCCACGCTTGGATTATCTTTGTAAACACTTGAGGATGCAACTTCCATTCGTGTGGATCTGTCATATTTCTGCTTAGATTGTCTGCCAGCGTGTTTTCCAAACCTGGCAAGTACTGTGCTTGAAGTTCGATTTGCCATTCCAGAGCCAAGTTCCAAAGTGTCATGGCTAGTCTGCACAGGGGGTATATGAATGTGTTCCTCCTTGTTTATGTACCACATTACTGTGGTGTTGTCTGTTCTTATCAATAATTGTCCTGGATGCAGGAGGTCTTTGAATGCTGTAATTGCATTTATCACTGCTAGCATTTCTTTTTGATTGATGTGTAGGTGCTTTTCCTTTTGGGACCATTTGCCCTGAATGCACCTGTCATGTGCACCCCCCAGGCGTAATCTGAGGCGTCTGTTGTGATGACTTGATTTGCTTGAGGCTTGCAGAATGGGAGACCTGTGTTTGTTTGACATGCTTGGGCCCACCATAGAAATTCCTTTTGCAAACACGGAATTATTGGTATTATTGTTTCCAAACTGTGGCTGTGTTGAGACCATAGGTTTTTTAGGTACCATTGAAGTTTCCTCATTTGCAACTTTGCACAAGGGATTAAAAGAATGCAAGATGCCATGAAGCCCAGAGCCTGCAGGATTTTCCTTGCAGTAAGCCTGGTACAATTTGCTAGTATTCTGAAGTACTGAGTTAGTTGCCCCCGTTTTTCTGGCGTAAGACAGGCCATCTGGGTGTTTGTGTCCAAGTTGGCACCCAGGAAAGTTATTTTCTGAGATGGTGTTAGCCTGGATTTCTCTTTGTTGACTGTGTATCCCAGAGAATTCAGTAACCGTGTTACATAAGCCAGATGTTCCAGAAGTATGTGCTTGCTGTCCGCTTGGATCAGGCAGTCGTCCAAATAAGGGTAAATTTGTATCCCTTGAAGCCTGCAGTAGGCAATTACTGATGCCAGGCATTTCGTGAATACTCTGGGCGGAGTAGATAAGCCAAAGGGCAATGCAGAGAATTGATAGTGGATTGAACCTGCAAGAAATCTGAGGTATCTTCTGCAGCTTTGTCTGATTGGGACATGCAGGTATGCCTCCTTGAGGTCCAGTGTTACCAGCCAAAAATCCTTGCCCAGCATGGGAAGAAGCTGCTGTAATGTGAGCATCTTGAATTTTGGTACGAGTAGAAATGTGTTTAGGATGGATAAGTCCAAAATGGGTCTCCAGTCGGTTCCTTTCCTTGGTACCAGAAATAGTCTGGAATAAAAACCTTGACCTTGTTCGTGAGTAGGTACCTCTTGAATAGCTTTCATGTCCATGAGCTTTGAAATTTGTAGTTGTGCCTCTGCCCTTTGATTGTGTGGCAGGTTTGGCATGCCTCTCACTTTTGGAAGAGTGTGAAAATGAAATCTGTAGCCTCTGTTTATAACGTCCAGGATCCATTTGTCTGTTGTGACAATATGCCAATTTCTTGTAAATAATGCCAGCTTTCCTCCCAAGGGTGCTGCCAGCTGAGACTTGCTTGGCATGGAAAGGGGGAAGTCATTGGGTTTGTTTCCTGTATTGTTGTGCACTGTCTTCGCCACCTCTTGGTGCTGGAGTTTGCCATTGCCTGCCTCTATATGATCCTTGTGATTGTCCTCTACCCCTTGTGCGCCTGTATCTACCTCTTTGGGGCTTGTCCGTGGCTGGAAAGGACCAGTTTTTAGAAGGCCAATTTCTGCTAAAACGTGGTGGTTGAACCTGTAGAAAAGCTTTGACAGATTGCATAGATTTGGCTTTTTCTTCCATTTTCCGTAGTATCTCTTCAGCATTAGTACCAAATAGCACATCCTTTTGTAAAGAAGCATCTAGTAGTTTAGCTTTCACATGATCAGGCAAGATTTGTTCCCTAAGCAAGGCATGTCTACGAATGACTGATCCTGTAACAGCAGCTCTACTTGAGGCCTCTAGGGCATCATAGCCACATTGTAAGGTGTGTTTACCCACTTGTTCTGCACTATGCATCATATCCTGCAACTCCTTCAAATCTGGTTGTTCTGGTTGAGACATTTTATTTCTTAATTGTGATAACAGAAACTGCTGATATTTAAGCATATGGAACTGACAATTTAAGGCCCTCATGGCTAGGGTGGCCGAGGTATATACCTTTTTTCCCCACCTTTCTAAGGATCTTGACTCTCTTTCGGAAGGTAGTGGATTCTTAGCAGTAGAGGCCTTCATTCCCTTGGGGCCTTGAGAAATGGTTTCAGGGTCAGCATTATGGCTTTTGTAAAGAAATTGGTGAGAGTTAGGAACTCTGTAGTACCTATCAGGCTTGACTGGGGCAGGAGGCAGGGAATCCGGATTAAGGCAAGCCTCCGAATAAACATCATCAAGTATGTCCAAGACAGGAGGTATCGCCAGAGGTCTGTGTTGAGGTAACAAAAGAAATTCCCTAAGTCTTTTCTTGGAATCAGAAAAGTCTTGGCCTTCCCAATGGAAGTGTTCCCTCAAGGTGCGCAAGGTTTCCCCAAACGAAAAATCCTCTGGAGGAGATACAGAAGGAATGGACTGCTCTGCATCAGAATCTTCAAAAGGGGAGTAAGAGTGTTCCTCTACATCAGAATGTTCCGAAAAAATGGAGCCCTGATCAGAAGAGGGAGAATCTTCCTCCACTCTGGGTCTCTTGTCTGGAGGGGATTGGGAACCCCTGATAAGAGTAATTAAATCCTCAGCCATTTTTAGCATCTGCTTTTTAGGCATGGGACCTGGAGATGGGCCCTGTGCAACAGAGGCCTCTTGGGATGCCTGGCTGATTTGGACTTAGTAAAGGCCTTAATGGAAAAGGAAGATGAGGGTCTAAAGACACCATGGGTGGAAGTGGACCTGTCCACATTAGGAGGCTCATCGCTCACAGTGGTTTCGGTGGTTGTAGTCTGGGCATGGGCCGAGGTACCTGCGGTCTCGGTTACAGAAGACACCGCCAAAGAAGTGTCGTCGGTAGTCAGGGACTGCATAGGCGTCTCGCTGAGAACCGGACCACGTGTAGCCGGTTTTGGCGTGGTGTCGGGAGACCGCGGACCTCGCGTGTCGGTCCTTGTCCTTGCGTTTTTGGACAAAACGGTAGTCGGAGTCTCCGACGACATTTTATAATCAAAGGCTTTACCAAAAGTGTTGGCGAACTCCGCCCGGCGCTTAATAGTGCGTTTATTGAAAGTAGCGCCAAAGCGACAGCCCAGGCGCCGTGGTCTGGGCCTAAACAAGGTATGCAGAGGGAATGGAAATCCTTATGCGGTATTTGCTTCCCACAAGAAATACAATTGTTAACTTTTTCTGACATCGGTCTGAGGCAAGAAAAGATTCCCCAACGGGGTACTTAGCTTTAAAGAAGACTTCGGTTTCCAATTTTTCATAAATTCAGGAGCTGGCCGACCGGCACTTGCGAACTTCTTCTGCTTCGGGCACCGCGCGGCAAAAAAGACTGGAGAAAATGGCGTCGGCTGTGTCTTATATACTCCTGCCTCACTGACTGTCAGGAAAGAAAGTGACAACAACCGACGCCGGACCTAGACTTTGGAATTCGGCCGACCGAGGACCCGCCTGACGGCAGAGAACCCATCTGTGATTACTGCAGCTGTATGCACGATGAACATCTGCAGTGGCAAAGCCTGCCCTGGACTTAGAGTAGAGAGTCAAACGGTAATGCTTTGTAAAGGTGTGAACAAAACTCCAAGTAGCAGCCTCTAGAATGTCTTTGGTTGGTACTCCTCTGAGAAAGGCTGCCGAAGTTGCTGCAGCTATGGTGGAATGAGACCTAATGCCCTTGGGCACAGGTTTACCATGGTGTAAGTAGCAGAAATGGATTCAGTGGCTTATCCACTTTGAAATTGTCTGCTTTGAGATAGCCTTTCCTTCTGATCCTGCAGCATATGACACTAGTAATTGCTCAGTTTTTCTTAGAGCTTTTGTCCTGCTCAAGTAGAACATTAGTTGTCTATGTACGTCCAAGGAATGCAGAATTCTCTCCCCTTTGTTCTGCGGATTTGGATAAAATGTTGGCAGATGAATAGTTTGGTTAAGAGCCACACTGGAAACCACCTTAGGCATAAAAGTAGGATTTGTCCTCAGAGACACCCTGTCTGGGTAAAATATGATAAAAGGCTCTACAGCCATGAGGGCCTGTAGCTCTGAAACTCTTCTAGCTGAAGTAATTGCTAGTAGCAGAGCTGTCTTCCATGATAAGAACTTTATATCAGCAGTAGCGGCTGGTTCAAATGGAGGCAGGGTGAGCTTTTCCAACACATAATTGAGGTCCCATGCAGGTAATGGCGATCTTCTAGGAAGCCTTAAGTTTTTGGCTCCTCTAAGATATTGCTTTAGTAAAGGATGAGAAAAGATAGGTGGGCTCTGTATTGTAATGAGCCGAAATGGCAGAGGCATGGATTTTGATTGATGAGAAAGATAGGCCTTTGTCAAGCATCTCAGTTAAGTATTGTAATATCTGAGGAATATGTGGTTCTGCTGTATCTGTTCCTTGTGCTCAATTCCAAGCACAGAATCTCTTCCATTTGTCAGCGTAAGATTTTCTAGTACTAGGTCTTCTGGCTTCCAAAATGACATCCATCACAGCTTTAATGAGTGGTGTTGTTCCTATGATTACATGATTAGCCATGCTGCCAGGTTCATTGTCTGTAGTTGATTGTGCAGGATATGATTGATTTGCTGGGACAGTAGTTGTGGTCTTTGAGGCAAGGTCCAAGCTGGGTATTGAGACAAGTTCCTTAGGATTGGGTAACAGTATTGGCGGGGCTAGTCCAGGGCAATTAACATCTTTGGCTTCTCTTGTCTGACTTTTAGGAGGACCTTGGGTAGAAGAGGCAGAGGAGGAAAAGCGTAAACTAACAGGTTTTTCCAAATGAAGGCTAGGGGGTCCGCTTTCCATGCTTGGCTGTGATAAGTCCTTGTGCAGAATCTTTTCCATTGAAAATTTTGAGGAGAGGCAAATAGATCTATGTCTGGGCTCCCCCATTTCTCTGTTATCATGCTGAATACTTGTGGATTTAGTTTCCACTCATGAGGATCCATCAGGTTTCTGCTTAAATCGTCTGCCAGAGTATTCTGTTTTCCTGGCAGGAATTGAGCTTGAAGATTTACTTGGTAGGTCAAAGCTGTGTCCCACAGTGCCATGGCTAATCTGCAAAGGGGGTATGAGTGTGTGCCCCCTTGCTTGTTCATATACCACAACTGTGGTGTTGTCCATCTTTATCAGTAGTTGTCCTGGATGAAGTAAGTCCTTGAAGGCTATTAGGGCATTTTGAACAGCTAGCATCTCTTTCTGGTTGATATGTAGATGCATCTGATTTGGTGCCCATATGCCCTGAATGCATCTTCCTGCCATGTGAGCCCCCCAGGCATAATCTGATGCGTGTTGTTAAGGTTTGGCTGGCAAGGGGTAGAGTGAAGGGCCGTCCCATGTTTTGGTGACAGGCCATTGCCCACCATAGACACTCCTGCTGCAGGCAAGGGATGAGAGGAATCATTGTTTCCAGACTGTGTGAATGCTGACTCCATAAACTTTTAGGTACCATTGAAGTTTACTCATATGCAGTCTTGCATATGGAATTAATAGGATGCAGGATGCCATGAAGCCCAGAGCCTGCAGAATTTGTCTTGCAGAAGACTGGGTTTTTGTTGCCATCAGTTTGAAGCAAGTAGTCAGTTGCCTTTGTTTGTCTGGCGTGAGATGAGCCGTCTGGGCAGTTGTATGCAAGCTTGCACCCAGAATGTTATCTTTTGGAGAGGGTACCAGTTGTGATTTCTTTTCGTTTATTGTGTATCATAGGCATGCTAGAAGCCTTTTCACAAATGCCAGGTGTCGTAGAAGAGTGTCCTTGTTCTCTGCTTAAATGAGACAGTCATCCAAGTAAGGATATATTTGAATACTTCTTTGTCTGCAAAATGCAATTACTGGTGCCAGGCACTTTGTAAAGACCCTGGGCGCAGTAGATAAGCCAAAGGGCAGTGCAGAGAATTGGTAATGCATTAAACCAGCCTTGAATCTGAGGTATCTTCTGCACAACTGTCTTACTGGGACATGCAGGTATATGCCTCTTAAGTATAAAGTCACCAGCCAAGCATTCTTGCCCAGCATGGGCAGAAGCTGTTGCAAAGTGAGCATTTTGAATTTTGGAATGTCCAGGTATGTGTTCAAAATTGATAAATCCAGTATTGGCCACCAGGCCTTGTCCTTTCTGGGTACCAAGAACAGTCTTGAGTAAAAACCTTGTCCTTTTTCCTGTTCTGGTACTGTCTGAATGGCCCCCATATCCATGAGGGACGTAACCTGTTTCTGTGCCTCTGCCCATTGGTTTTTTGGCAGGTCTGGCCAACCGTTTGTCATTGGCAGTGTGTGGAAATGGAATCTGTATCCCTGTGATACGATGTTCAGTACCCACTTGTCCTGGGTTATTAACTGCCAATTTTGAGCAAAAAGTGCTAATTTTTCCCCTATGGGTGCTGCCAAAAGATAAGTGCTTGGTGTAGGCAGAGGGAAGTCATTGGGATTGCTTTCTGTAGGTTTGCGCTTTATCCCCTCCAGATTTGGAGGTTGTTGCGCCCCACTGCTTTGACCTGTAAGAGTCTTGAGCCTGATACCTGGAACCCTTAGGGCGTCTGGATTTGCCCCTTTGAGCTCTGTCTGACACAGGAAAGGACCAATTTTTTGTAGGCCAGTGTCTACTGAATCTAGGTGGCTGCACTTGTAAGAAATCTTTAACAGTTTGCATAGACTTAGCTTTGTCTTCCATTTTCTTTAAAACCTCTTCTGCCTTAATACCAAACAGAGAATCATGCTGTAAAGATGTATCTAGTAATTTAGCTTTAACATGATCAGGCACATTTTGTTCCTTTAACCAGGCATGCCTCCTAATCACAGATCCTGTAACTGCAGCCCTGCAGGAGGCCTCTAAAGAATCAAAACCACATTGCAAAGTATGCTTTCCAACTTGTTCAGCGGCATGCAATAATGCCTGCAATTCCTTATTTTCTGTACACTCTGAAATCAACATCATTTTCTGCTTCAGCAATCCCATAACATGTTGTTGGTACTTAAGCATATGAAATTGACAGTTTAAGGCCCTAACTGCCAAGGTTGCAGATGTATAAACCTTTTTTCCCAATCTGTCCAGCGCCCTGGAATCTCTGTCGGAGGGGGTAGGGTTTTTTGCTGTTGAGGCCTTAACTCCCTTTGGACCCTGTAAAATAGTTTCAGGATCAGCACCAGGGTTTCTAAATAGAAATTTATGAGAGTCAGGGACACTGTAATACCTGTCAGGCTTACTGGGAGCCGGAGGTAGAGTCAGGGGTCAGGCTTGACTCCAAAAAAACATCATCCACAATGTCTAACACAGGGGGAATGGCTAAAGGCCTGTGCTGAGGGAGAAGGAAATCCCTGAGCCTCTTTTTTGATTCTGAGAAGTCTTGACTCTCCCAGTGAAAATGCTCCCTCAAAGTATGCAAGGTTTCTCCAAATGAATAATCCTCAGGAGGATATGCAGATGGAATAGACTCCTCAGCATCAGAATCCTCATAGGGAGGTAAAGATAATTCCTGATCAGAAGAAGAATCAGAAGAAATAGAAACCTGATCTGAAGATTCATAGTCAGTGTCTTGCCTAGGCATCTTATCTGGAGGGGGATGGATACCCCTGATCAAGGTAATAAGGTCTTCAGCCATTTTGATAATCTGTTTTTTAGGCATAGAGAGGCCTGTGCATGTGGCTCAAGTGTAGTTTTTTTAGTTTTAGAAGGTGTCTTTGCCTTTTGCAGCTTTCATCAGTTTGATATAAAAACGTTGAGTTCTGAATACACCCTCAGAAGCCGGTGCCTGCTCAGCAGCTCCAGACCCATCAGAGGGAGATATATCTGTCGATCCAATACCTTGAGTATCTTGCGGCATGCTGGACTCCACATGGGTGTCGGTAGAGGCCTGCGACTCGAAGGTGCGAAAGTGCCTCACTGAGTACTGGCGAACCGGGGTCTGGCTTAGGAGAAGCTTCGTCGTCGGATTTGGATCTCGACTGCCTTTCTCTGTCCTTTTCTTTGTGCTTTTTATGTACTCCAGTAGTCGAACTGCTATCCGATGACATCTCTGGGTAGTTAAATCTGTTTCCAAAATACTTAGATGTAAAAATACACCAAGGCTTAATAGCGTGTTGGTTAAATCTAGCACAAAACTGACAGCCAGGCACATTGTGATCAGGGCCTAGGCAAGGAATACAGTATAAATGGAAATCCTTATGAGGTATTTGCTTCCCACAAGAGTAATACAATTATTAACTTTTTCTGACATGGGTAAAAAGCAAGAAAAAAGTTTCCCCAACGGGGTACTTAGCTTTATTGAAGACATTGGTTCTGAAACTCAAACACAAATATTTCAGTAGTCGGCCGACCAGCACTTACAAAATGCTTCTGCTTCAGGCACCGCGCGACAAGAAAGACTGAAGAAAATGGCGTCAGCTGCATGTCTTATACCCCTGACGTCATGGAAGAGGAGACAGCAACTGATGCAGGACCCAAGACTTTGGAATTCAGGCTGACTGAGGGCAACCTGCCAGCAGATTACCCAAATGTAATGACTGCAACAGTGAAACACGAAGAACATTTAAAGGTTCTCAGTGCAAAAGTGGCAGAGGCATAGAAACACTTCCCTAATCGAGTCAACGTGCAAGACTCCCTGTTTGGGGGTGAATCGTGGAGCTCTCCTCAGAAATCTCTCTTCTTGGTGGCTGCCACTATCACAATGGCATTGACTGCTTGTCTTGGGGGGGGGGGGGAGAGACTGGCAAAAACCTTATCTAGGTTTCTGGGGATGGGCACATCTCAAGTTCCTCCCACACCATCTGGGATCTCAGGTCTATACAGTCATCCAGTAGGCCACCCAAAGTATTCAGAAATGCTGACTCCTCTGGAAGGTGTCTGCACTAGTGAAGCAGCTCCAAAAAATTGCCTAAACAGGTATCACCACGAGCAGATTTAGGGGATCCCTCTCTTTCCTCAAGGTCAGTATCCTCAGGTGAGAAACTGCTTCAGGGAATCCAGGTGTATCTTTTTACATTTTCTTGCTCCCATAACCTTCCATTCTGACAAAGACAGGGAGGAAGAGGCACAGTCGTGAAGCCTCCCAACAGGGCAGACAAAGCTAGCTGATGTAGGCTGTTCAGGAATAGAATGATGACTGGTCAAAGATGCTAATGAAAAAGTGGAGGGGGACACTGGTTGAAGAAATTGACCCTTTTCCCAAGAGATGAACGTATTCTCTACTTCAAAGGCAGAGGCTGGCCTCTTGGGTCCGAAGGTACCAGAACCACAGGGTACCAAAGACAACCCCGAACCTGATGAAGCTGCTCCTAGACCAAACGTTGACAGACGTGAGGTTTCCAGTGTCGAAGTGACTATCACAAAGTAGGGACCATTGACCCTGACCTAGAGACTCCAGCTTCAACACCACAGCCCCCAAAAAGTTAAGGTCTAGGCTACCAAGGAAAAAGACGAAGCTGAAGATGGGCAAATTTGTCAGATCCAACTTGAAGGGTAAAAATTCAGCCAGCTCCAAAAGCTTCAGATCCAAAGAGCGCATTGGAGGAAGCCAAAAAGATGCAGCCGAAAGTTCTAAGCCGGACCAGAATGGAAAAGGCCTAATTGCACCTGTGAAAAGGACATCAACAGCAGCTCCACATCAGAGGTTTTGATGCTGCCCACTGATCTCTATAACCAGATGGATGAAGCTATCAAAGAGAGCTTAGAAGTTCTTTTGGAAGAAGACTCCGCATGCCAGATCCAAGCTGGAGTGGCTGTGAACAGAGGTGGAGATGGGGAGGATTCTAGCAACTGCGCAAGTGGGGTGCTTTGAGAAAATGGGGAAGCTGTCTACCTGAACATGCCCCTTTGATCAAGAAGGGGCTTGAGATGCTTGGAGATGAAGAAATTTTACTGGTTTTACCAGACTTTGGTACCAAAGGTGAATGGCTCCAAGATGTTGGGGCCAATGTGGTGCCTGGGCAGCCAAGGAACCCAGAAACCTAGGGATCTTCAGGTCTGGCAAGCCCGAGGGAGCAAGTCCAGAAGTAGATGATGACGATGACCTCTTGTGATCCCGTTTGCTATGACTGGAGTCTCATTGTTGGGGCTTCTCAGGCCCAGTTTTAGGAGCCAGGGGAGAAGACACCCCAGAGACAGAGGGAGAAGCAGAAGAACCAGTGGGTAGAAACTCCTTCAACACCAGCTTAGCCCTAAGCTGGTTGATGGCCTTAGTGCTAAAACTCTACACATGGGGCATTCAGAATCTAGATGCACCAGTCCCAAACAGTAAGCACACCAAGCGTGCATCCTGAGAAGGTAACTTGTACTCACAGGAAATGCACTTTTTATAGTCCTTATCCATATCCTAACACTTAAATGAATCTATCTAAGCTACAGAAAAGACACACAAATTCACAACACAATACACAGCACACTATAACCTGACAAAAGCGCATGAGGGGAAAAAATGGATGATACCAAATACACTATCTACCTAACTACTTAAAAAAAACAAACAAAAAAAGGGTACAAACCAAGGGTAAGGGAATGATAAAATCTTACCAAATCACTATGCTAACTTCTTGAAAAAGAAAGCAAAGCAGAGCCAAGGTCAAGCTACAAACATGAATGGCGGCAAACTAGATCTGGTAAACTAAAGAAGAAGCAGGGATTTACCGGTAAGGGAGGCAGAGTCAAGTGGGCTAAAGACTTCAGAATTGGCAGGTATCAGATCTAAAGTCCCACAGGCTGACCACAGATTGAGTAGACAACATTGGACATTATACTACACAGGAGCATGTGCATTTGAAAGAAAGCTTTGACAACCACACAGTAACTGTTTCAGATAATGCACCAATAAACTAAGACAAAAATGTGGGCTAAGAAAAGTGAGACACAGGCATTTTCCCACCTACCTGTTAAAAACAGAGGAATTTAAGCAATGGACAGTGGAAATTATTCAAGAGTTATTAGAGAAGACAGAAATTTCTTCAGAAACAGCAGCTAGTGAGGGGGATAAAACAAAAATGGGAGTTAAAAAATAGTGTAGAAAAGAGAGAGAGAGATATGGTTAAGAAGTAACAGGAATTATTTACAGGAGCTGACAAAGGTTAAACTACTGGAGGATAAGGTGAATCTCACACAAGATGAGGTACAACTGCAGAGTGCTAAACAGAAAAAGTACTTGGATGCCATGCTTGAGTTTAGAAAGATTGTTAAGTAACTATTTTGATAATACTTCCGCAGCAGAAAAATTTTTAGCACGACTTGGAAAACAGGAAGCAGAAAGGGCTGTCGCCAAACTTAGAGAGCCTAAAAGAAGAAAAATAACCACAGCTCATACAGAGAGGTATTAGAGATATTTTGGAAATTTTATGAAAATTTGTACAAGGCAGAGGAATGTGGAAATCAAGAATGCCACAAATGGCAATATTTATGCCAAAGATAGAGGTAGTTGAAGCTCAACAACTAATTGTTAATACAGGAGAAGATGAGTTAAAAAAGTGAAGTATAATCAATCTGCACGAAAGTCTCCAGGAACAGATGGTATTCCTGTGGAATTTTGGAAGTTAGTAGGGAAGAAAGCGATAAAAGATCTGAAAGATTTTAACATTATTTTGAAACGTGGGGAAGTTCCAACATCTTTGAAGAAAGTTGTGGTGGCTGTACGACCCAAAAATAGTAAAGATCCATCTGACCCAGCTTCATTTGGACCCATTTCAATTTTAAACCATGATTGTAAAGTGTTTATGTCGATACCAGCTAAAATATGTCAAAGATATTGCTAAAATTGATAAATATGGATCGGTGTGGTTTTGTGGAAGGAAGGCAAATATATGACAAAATTAACAGAATGACGATGATCCAGAGGGAAGCAGAATGTAAGGAAGTACCACAATTATTAGTGAGTCTTGAACAGAAATCATTCAACATAGTAAGCTGGGATTTTGTGAGTAGGCAATTGAAGTACTTGCATTCCCTGATACAATAATAAGGATAATTCAAAGGACATATAAAGGATTGGAGGCAAGAATTAAAGCTGGGGTGTCCTCTTTCTCCTTTGTTATTTGCTTTATATTTATTGGTAAAGAAAATAAGAACTCAGAAATTCAATGATAAAACTGATTTGGAAATGAAAAAAAAGTTGGCTTTATTTGCCAACAATATTTTATACCTGATAAAACCAGAAAAGGACATCTCTGTGTGTTGTAGAACATTCCAACACAGTTTCAAGTCTACCCAGGATATAAAATTAATGAAGACAAAGCAAATGCTATTGCTGTAAACTATACATGATAAAATGAAGTTTTTAGGAGTATGGGTTAAACAGGTTTCTGTTATGGCAGCTAAGGACATGTGGAGAGAAACTAAAAAGATAATACAAAACTGAGAAACTGGAAGCTCTTGATTATGTATATGGGTAGAAAGATACAAGCAGTAAAAATGTTTTAGTCCCTTTAGTTTTATACACAGGTCATTCATATTTCATCAACCAAAAAAGTTGTGGATGGTAATAAACAGTTGAAGGATTTCATCTGGGAGGGGAAGAGGGCAAGGGTTGACTGTGAGAAGTTAATCCTTCCAATAGAAAAAGAGCTGCACAGTTAAAGCCCATATATATACTACAAGCAAAAAAGCTATAATTCAAAGTGAAAAGGGCGGGTGATGAAAGCGGGGGGGGTTCAAAAAACAAGGACAGACAGAGAGAGTAGGACTTTGGATGCAGATACTTAACAATAACAGCCATACAGAATATTATATTTGTAAAGCAGCAGAAACGTATTCCAAGAACTAAGCCAAAACGAGACTGGAGAAATGAGATTCCACCCCAAGTAAGAGTACAGAAGCTAAGCATTAGGGGGTTGGAACATACTGGAGAAAACTGGCAAAAGAACCAAAGTATTGGGAACAAATAACTAGAAAGGAAAGGTAAAAACTGGGAAGAGGCCAAGACGACATTTGGACCTCAAGTTATTGACTGCCTACCTTTACCTTAACTTACAAGATTTTAATATCAGAATAAAGGGAAAGAGAATGGGAAAGGAATAAGGGAATCCTATATGAAATACCTGCTCTGGTACAGTTTTAAGTGGAGTCTAGAACAAAAAGCTGCTGTTAAAAAAGGATAATTAGAACCAAACAGAAGAGGTTAGAAAAGACTGGGAAGAGAGATTGGAAAAGCAATTTACAAGAAAGCAATGGGAGGATATATATATATATATATATATATATATATATAGATATATATATATATATATATATATATATATATATATATGACTTGTAAAGTGCACATCAAAGTACAAAAGGTTTAGAATTTTTGCTTGGATGCGTGTGCATAGGTATTACTATATCCCAAGAAGATATCAAAGAATTTTTCCTCAGCTAAGTAGCAAATGTTGGAGGTATAATGGGGGAGAGAGAGAACTTGGAACATGCGTCTTTGGTGTGTAATGAGTTGGCAGATTTTTTAGTGTTCCCTACAGAGTACTCTGTCTGAAATACTGGGTAAGCAATGGTTGTAGCTAAGGAAATGTTTCTTTTCAGCTGAGACACAGGATCTGAATTCCTTCAACATAGCAAGGCCTTGTTAAGTTTAATTCTGTTGAATGCCAAAAAATCAGTTAGTAGAAGATGGAAATTACAGACTAAATCAACTGTATTTGAAGTGCTGAATATAAAAGAACTGAAGGAATGATCTTTAGAAAATGAAAAGAGGAAATTACATAGAAATAGAAATAAATGGAAATTATAGGAACAATACATGCATAATAATATTCAGGAGGAGGAACCTGGTTTAAGTGAAGGCAAGAACTGAATAAATTATGCAATACTGGACTGATATAAATTATAAAGACAGAAAAGATAACATGATGTATAATTTATGTAAAAGGAAAGATGTTAATATGGTTGGTTTTCTTTTCTGTTGATGTATGTTTGCCTAAGTGTTAAGTGATAATTTAATAAAGGTATCCAAATATGAAAAATAAAGATTTGACAAAAAAAACAAACCGGTCTAATTTGCTTTTAGCAATGGGCAAAAGGATTAAATAGTGCATGAAAAAGGAAAAAGAGGTAAACCACAACAGCTGTTAAACTAAATGAGTGTAACTTTAAATCGGAAGCTGTACACTATCTGCATCTCTGTATCACACATTGCTTCTTTGAAGCATGTGGAGTGCTTTTAACAGAGCTTAAAAAATAATATTCCAGGATACAATAATTAAAATGACATCTGGCAACATCTGTGTTGTACACTGTATAATCATTCTTTGTGTTTTATAAAAATAAATGTTGAGAGTGGAACAGGTTCACAAAGTGCAGAAAATGACATTTTCTTTTTAGACACAGGTGAAACCAGAATTACGTAGTGCTTTGTGTGCAGGGACATTTTATTATACTAACACAAAGGCCAGGAACTTGTGTCTTGCCAAGCCCTAAACTGTGGTTCTTCAGGCAGAAAGCTTCCACAAATGTTAGATAACTTGGTACACTTGGGTAAACATTTACTGGCTGTTACTGCTTTAGGTTTGAGCAGTAAAAATCCATTGCATGTGCACTGTTGCAGCTCTATTGATGCTGCTGAAACTCACAAATGAGAGCACAGAATGGCTCCCTTGCCAAAAAAAATCTTACACAAGAGAAGTGGGCAGAAGGAACTCCAGTGACTAACTGCTGACCTCTAAATGAAATGTAAACAGCAAGGCGGGGGAGATCATGCTGTCATTGTGAAGTAACAAACTACAGCTAGCACTACATTACAGTGGAATAATATTTTAACAGTTTAAGTCTGTAAGGGCAAGAATTCAAAAACCTATGCAGTGTTACAGAGTAAAATGGGTTACAGGCTTCTCAGTGGCCAGAGAATCAGGAACATATGGACATATTTTCTACCAAACTGACATGGCAGACAATTTTTTCTTTTTACTTCGCATCAAGTGGACTTGCTGCTTCAGACTGGAAACAGGCTGAAAAAGCTGTTTACTGTCTTTACAGGACAGTATGAAAAGCAGCAATATTCTCTTAGAAAAACTGTCAAAGTGGTCTTATCCGAATGCTTTACTTCATATTTGAAATGTTTTGTTGTTTTAATTCAGTTATTACGTTTTGTTACTAAACATACATGCAGTGTGAGAATTACAGATAAAAAAAACAGACAGCTGAGTTGTATGAATTAAATGTATGCTTAACTTCCCTTTTAGAAGCTTAAAGTGAGAGAGCAGATGCAGAAATATGTCTCTTTCTAAATGGTTGGCAAGAGAGAGTGCAGAAATGAGAAAAATATAGACTTTGGCTTTACATACAGATAGCAAAGTTCAAATAAACTACTCATTTGCTGGATAAGCTGCAGATCAATTTTAAGCAATTTTTGCTCCCTTCATAAAAATGCTGCAAATTTGTCTCATTTATTTTTTTTTAACTTCTATAATCTTTAGAAGATTGTTCATGTCATCCACAATATGTGTGCGTGGGGGGGGGGGGGGGGGAGTTGAGGGCCCCCATTACTTCTTTTGAGTCATTTACCCCGCATCTTCAAACTGTATCCCCTTATTTTCATGCATCTCACACTCAAGTGTTACGTTTTTGTACTCTCTAGGTTCCCTTGATGCTTCTGCCATGTCATCTGTTGTCTTAGTTCATGAACACTATATCACGGTCCTCCTGACTCTGTATAGATCATGAGATCCCACTACACATCAACATATATTACTGAACTAAGTGTGAACTCTTCCAAAAAATTAGGACAATTTCAGGTGTTTCCTCAAGTAACCACTTATGAACTATGTCTCTCCTTGAAAAAAAAAGTTGCAGACAGCTAGGCAGTGCAGTGGAAAAACTGAACCACGTAACACAACAAAAGTGTATTTCTATTTAGTGTGAACAAGTAATGTGCTTTTAAATAACTAGAATACTTGAAACACCTTACATGTTGTACCTCTATGGCTTTTATTTGCCTCTGAATTTTTTATGCAAAAAATTAAAAAAATGTCTACATCATCCCGATGTATAAAGCGCAACCCACAGATCACTGCATTCTCAATTAAAAAGTCTCAAGTATGCTTAGACTTGCAGTCATCACAATGATACATCAAATACATTAATATTTATGAGATGTGTACTATAAGTAACCCTCACAAGTCAGTGAGCAGAAAGCTGTTTGCTTACTGCACAAGCGCCATTTATCAGGAAACTTTAAAACACAGCAGACAAACTACTACATTTACCACAACATTTAGAAATGGTGCGTTCATAATGCTCCCTCTCCAAAAGACAGGGCACACAAACACATGCAATCTAGACGTACAACAAAAACACCTACTAATTACACAAATTCAGCATCTCACTGGAAACACTAAAGAGTCTAATTACATAAAATGAAAAATCACATACCACGTGCTATATGTCGGAAACTGTGAGAATCCTCAGGTTCTTCTTTAACTGCAACTGTTCTTATTTCTAGAGCTGAATCTGCAAAAAAAGGTTCACATTTCTAACCTGAATGTTAATAACTAAGAACAAGTTAAAGTAGACAAAAACTAAATAAAATAGCAAAATAATATTACCAATGTTATAAACAGTGTAAGAGACCACATTTCAAGTTATAAATTAAGAAGTTCACCACTGCCTAGAAAAATGAAAAAAAAAGTGTTTTCAAAGGCCTGCTTCTTACCATATAGAATAAATTCCATTTAAATTTGACATTCATCACAGACTTGGGTAAGAAGGTTGATAACAGACACTCCTTTTGGCAACCATAACTATGTGGCAGTTAGAAAATTATTCTAGCTTGCACAGACTGGTCATCTGACCAGATGAGGACCCCACCCCCCTCACTATAGCTGCTTCTACAAGTTTTCAAGACCAGGAGTGCTGCAATGAGCTGCAAATGGCTGATTAAAATCACCCTTTCCATATAAGAAAACATTCTCAGCATGGTGTTCGAGCCTAAATGCCTTCCCAATTTAAAAGCAGATTTCGTTCTACAATGAAAAGACCAACTAAAACATTAGTGACCATGTCCACCAGTTCTTTGTGATGGTTCTCCAAATTGAAGCAAACACAGGGAGCTGTCAAACGCATAGTCCCAGACTGCATACAAGACTGATCACGTAACCAGAGGAATCAATTCTTAGGTGACTTCACCAGCACACCAGAGGAGCTAACAGCTTATAAAACAATGTTCTTTTGGAACCAAGGAGATCCCTTCCTTTTTAGGGTTAGTCAGATCTAAGAGGAAAAGGCATAAGTAACAATGTGGATAACAAACCCCTCCACAGACTAGTGAAAAGGTTTGTTTCTTCCTCAATAGGTCAATGACCAGGAACTGTGTAGGTTGGGCAAAGAGCAATTCCACCAAGGAAAAGGCATCCAAGGTGTTTTTCCACAGTTGGTTCTTCAGAACAGATGGCTTCAGCCATGCCATCTTGCACAGGTTAACTTTTCAGTCCATGGCTCTAACTAAAACATCAATAGTCAAAATTGAGAAACAAAAGCACCCCACAGACAAAGCTGCAGAAAAGGGTTTTTTGGATGCCCTTCTTAACTTAAGCTCACAATGAGGAAAGCGGATCCTTGACCTTATCTGGCACCTTACTCATTACGAAGGAATAGAAGTGTAAGTGGTAAGATCAATACCTGAAGGATCTATATAATAAAATGTAACAGGACTAAATTAAGTAATTTCTCTGTTCACATCTGGTGGCAAACTGGCAAAGAGCTGTGGTCTCTTGCACCTATGCTGGTCCAAAGGCATTACTCATGAGTCAGCACTAGGAAGTACAGTAAGCTGATCTACCTAGGTGATGACTTTTAAAAGGTTGTGAATTTTCTGAAACTGACTGGGAAGCATCTGATACACCTTGATAATATCTATATGGGCAACTCTAAGAGCAGGATATCCCAGAGCTCTGTGGGCTTCTACTTCAGAAATTCCACTAGGTACTTCTTTGGAGAATGGGACGGGATAGGGTCTTAGAGAAAATCCAAGCTGTTCCTTTTAGATAAAACAGCATCTCTGAAAATGGGTCACTGGGAAAATGAGGATGGGAGAGTAGACTTGTTAGCTTTGTGCATCTGAAAGGGTGAATTTAAGATCTCATAGGACACAGATAGTGAAAGAGCACCAATTTATGCTATTTATAAATGTGAGTAAACTCTGGTACGGGCAAGTATGAGGCAGTCTGGTGGTGGGGGGACCTGGCTTGGGCTTCAGTCCAAACTTCCTTATAGTGTGTACGGCCACACCTGTAACTCAAGCACTCCAGACATCAAATGCCTGCTCACTGATGCACTCATTAGTATGCCCATTATCAACATTATATGTACTGTACTTGGAATGACTTGCTTGCTTACCTTGAGCATCTCATTGGCAGGAGAAGAGGTGCAAACCTCATTGCTTGCAGAAGACTTGTTAGTTTGAGTGATGAAACCATGGAATGAAAACTCTAAGCAGATGGGCAGATAGAGAACAGAGATCTAGGTCCTTAACTGGGTATGAAGTGAACATGGTGACATTCAAGGCTCTCCAAGCAAATTATAACCAGTCTAAGCTTGAAGCAATAATGTGCAGATACATACCATAGCATACCTCAGCCTCACACTAGCCTGTCCACAGCATCACTACAGTTAACTTATAGTGAGCCACTAAGAAACTCACTGTAGACATCATGGTAATGTCCTTGGATCAACATTTCTTTTGAACTTAGAAATAGAAAAAGGCTAAAAGCTTTTACAGTGCCTGATCCACTAGAAAGGAAAAGAACCCACACTGCAGAAAAAGATAGCCAAATATCTTAATCCCCAGTGTGACATGGGAAATCTCATCTTTTGCCTACTTTGTCTAACACCATGTTTATCACAATGTATTTATAAGATGGTAAAGGAGAGATGGTATCGTGGTCTCCTAGACATGTGATGGACTGCAGAAAAAAGGAATCTGTTCTATGGTGTTTAAAGAAACTCACCACACATAGTTGGGGGTCTGTAGACTACCATAAGCCTTCTTATCAGACTACAAAAACAGCATCTTGAGCATAGGTTCTATTGTTGAACAATCTAGGCCTCATCCCCACTTCTTCCCCAGACACTTCTTTAGGCATTTCGAAGAGAAGACAAGGGGATACAGACCAAACAATCACAATCTACTTGCAAGGAAATAACCTAATCAAGGCTCCCTTTAAAGGGCTACTACACAATGCAAGCATTTCCTTTACCCAGTATATATTTTTCTCCATATAAAATGAACGTTACACTACCATGTTTTATATACAGGTGCACATATATATATATACATATATATATATATTCATTTTTATTTTACACTTGTTGACCAGGCTAGTCTAACTGGATACATGTCCATTTTCAGTAGAGACCCAGGGAGATAAGCTCCAAACTATTCTAATATAACAGTACTACAAAAAATGAAAAGCCACAAAAGAAACAAGTAAATAAAACATTAAACTACATTACTGCTGTAGGCTAACATTGCAGAAACAGCATGAAAAGAACCATGGGTACACAGTTTAGCAACACAGTAGTTCTAGAAGCAAATATCAAGGTTAAGGGGCTGACATTTCCAAATATCAAGGTTAAAGGGTTGACATATATATACAGACACACACATATATATAAATATATATATATATATATATATATATATATATATACACACACACATACACACATATATATATATATATATATATATATA